>NC_052146.1:212576132-214019709 GCF_902713615.1 Scyliorhinus canicula
GGGGTAAATGGGGAAAGTGAGGGTTAATGGGGATAGTGGGGTTAATGGGGGAGTCAGGGTTGATAGGGGAGTGAGAGATTAATGGGGGAGTGAGGGTTAATGGGGAGAGGGGTTATGGGGGAGTGAGGGTTAATGGGGAGAGGGGTTAATGGTGGAGTGAGTGTTATTGGGGAGAGTGGGGTTAATGGGTTGTAAGGGTTGATGGGGAGTGAGGGATTAATGGGGGAGAGTGGGGTTAATGGGGGAGAGTGGGGTTAATGGGGGAGTGAGGGGTAAATGGGGGAGTGAGGGGTTAATGGAGAGAGTGGGGTTAATGGGGGAGAGAGGTTAATGGGGGAGTGAGGGGTAAATGGGGAGAGTGAGGGTTAATGGGGAGAGTGGGGTTAATGGGGGAGTGGAGGTAAATGGGGGAGTGAGGGGTTAATGGGGAGAGGGGTTAATGGGGGAGAGTGGTGTAAATGGGGGAGTGAGGGTTAATGGGGAGGGGTTAATGTGGAGAGTGAGGGGTTAATGTGGAGAGTGAGGGGTTAATGGGGGAGTGAGGGGTTAATGGGGAGAGTGGGGTTAATGGGGGAGTGAGGGTTAATGGGGAGAGTGGGGTTAATGGAGTGAGGTAAATGGGGAGAGGGGTTAATGGGGAGAGTGGGGTTAATGGGGAGAGTGGGGTTAATGGGGGAGTGAGGGGTTAATGGGGAGAGTGGGGTTAATGGGGGAGTGGAGGTAAATGGGGGAGTGAGGGGTTAATGGGGAGAGGGGTTAATGGGGGAGAGTGGTGTAAATGGGGGAGTGAGGGTTAATGGGGAGGGGTTAATGTGGAGAGTGAGGGGTTAATGTGGAGAGTGAGGGGTTAATGGGGGAGTGAGGGGTTAATGGGGAGAGTGGGGTTAATGGGGGAGTGAGGGTTAATGGGGAGAGTGGGGTTAATGGAGTGAGGTTAATGGGGAGAGTGGGGTTAATGGGGAGAGTGGGGTTAATGGGGGAGTGAGGGGTTAATGGGGAGAGTGAGGGGTTAATGGGGAGAGTGAGGGTTAATGGGGAGAGTGAGGGTAAATGGGGAGAGGTGTTAATGGGGGAGTGAGTGTTAATGGGGAGAGTGGGGTTAATGGGGGAGTGAGGGTTAATGGGGGAGAGGGGTTAATGGGGAGAGTGAGGGGTTAATGGAGGGGAGTGAGGGTTAATGGGGGAGTGAGTGTTAATGGGGAGAGTGGGGTTAATGGGGGAGTGAGGGGTTAATGGGGGAGAGTGGGGTTAATGCGGGAGTGAGGGGTTAATGGGGGAGAGTGGGGTTAATGGGGAGAGTGGGGTTAATGGGGAGAGTGGGGTTAATGGGGGAGTGAGGGTAATAGTGAGAGTGGGGTTAATGGGGGAGAGTGAGGTTTAATGGGGGAGAGTGCAGTTCATGGGAAGAGGGAAGGGTTTGAGGAGAGAGTGGGGTTAATGGAGAGCGTGGGTTTAAAGGGAGAAGGTGGTTCCACTGTAAATGAGCTGTAGCTGGCGTTAAATGCGAATGTAAAATGGAGACAGTTGGCATCTATGGAATTGAGCAAAATCTGACAGAGCAGAGAAACATGACGTGGAACAAGAAACATAAGCCATGGATCAGGATAAATGAGTTATGGGCCATGTGGTGAACACAGGAAAACATTGGCATTTTAAAAATCCTTTATTTGAGATTAATTTGATAGGCGTAAGGGATAAACCTGAGAAATATAAAAGTGTTAAAAAGGCGGTTTAATCTCACATTAAATTATTAAACTGACAGATTCAGCGATAAACTTTACAGATTCAGAAATAACATGAAAGATGCCAGGATAATCTTGGCCAAGTGTGGTGACATGCAGGTTGTGGAAGTGGGAATCGACAGACAAACACAGTGGACTCAGGTACTGACTCAAGATATACAATTGATGGAACTCAGAATAACATGGTATAAACTGACAGTTTACAAACCAGGGCACAGTTACATATTCTGGATTTGAACACAACAAACTAAGAGTTAAATCTGTTATGCCAATCCCTTTCTGCTTATAATTTGCTGTGTCTTGGACTTTGAAAAAGGTAAAAATTAAATAAATCTGTAAACAATGTTTTTCAGAGTGGACTGCTGACTGAAAAGGGGAGACAGAATAACTGAAAGACTGCCAAAAGGAAGGAGACCAAAGAAAAGTGACACACCGAGGCAATGACACAATGCACGAGAACCACAGAAAAGAAAGGGTGGATGACGAATAGAAAGAAGTAGTTTGGCAGTAGAGACTTACATCTGTATGGCAAACTACATAAGATAAACCAATAAGAGGAATAAAACCTGATCTTGTTTGTTTGAAAATACCTCTGAAATTCTTGAAAAAAAATAAATTATGCAAAGTTCTTGCAAAAGAAATAAGCAGGTTTATATTGGTAAAAATATAATTCTGAGCTCTACTGAACAAAAAAGACTGCAAAATTGTGACTTTGCCCAGTTTTTGCCTCAAGAGCTCACTTTGAAAATTTTCAGTGAACTGGACATTCAAAGCCTATCTAATGCTGCAATGGCATGTAAAACATGGAATGATCTGATCGAAAACAGTGACAGCCTGTGGTACAATCACTGCTTGACAGTACTGGCTGTCTGTAAAAGAGAGCTACAATGTGATCGAGCAAGTGGACATTCATGGAAGGTTAGTGCAGTTTGCAATGATTTGGATTGTATGAAAAGTTGAACTTTTGTAATATTCAATCTGCTTCGTCTATGTGCATGCAAGCATGTTTCAGTGTCCCCTCTGCTGAAAACAAGAGAAACATTCTAGCATATGGGGTGGCACGGTGGCGCAGTGGTTAGCACTGCTGCCTCGCGGCGCTGAGGACCTGGGTTTGATCCCGGGCCCGGGTCACTATTGGTGTGGAGTATGCACATTCTCCCTGTTTTTGAATGGATTTCACCCCCACAACCCAAAACATGTGAAGGCTAGGTGAATAGGCCACACAAATTGCCCCTTAATTGAAAAAAAGTAATTGGTATTCTAAATTTTAAAAATAAATAAATAAATAAATATTGCAATCCCAGACCAGACCCCAACATTGGCTAGAATACTGGACCGAAACCTCAATATTTTAGTTTATTTCGTAAGACTGCAGAAAGAATACTTTGCTCCAGGAGTGATTGCACAAAGAAATAGAGATTTGGTTAAACAAAACTTTATTACTGGCACAGTATTAAAATCTTTAAGCCGCAGGAAAATAGCTTACAATTGCCCCTTAAACAATACTACTCAATACAGTAAATACAATACTTTAATTACTATCACTGCTCCCAATTAAACAGCCCATTCTACATCCCAATGACACAGAATAATACTTGCTTTCCAGAACAGATTTGGCTTCTGTTAGAACCCCTGCTGACTCTGGTTGGATGCCTTCAAAAAGCTGTTTCAACTGGCTTGTTTCTGCTTCCCCCTTATTCTCAGACAAGTCTTAATGCTTTAAATACTATTCTAAGTGTGGCACGGTAGCACTGTTGCTTCACAGCGCCACGGCCCTAGGTTCAATTCCCGGCTTGGGTCAGTGTTTGCAAATTATCCACGTGTCTGCGTGGGTTTCCTCCAAGTGCTCCGGTTTCCTCCCACAAGTCCGGAAAGACGTGCAGTTAGGTAATTTGGATAGTCTGAATTCTCTCTCTGTGTGCTTGAACAGGGACCGGAGTTTGGCGATTAGGGGCTTTTCACAGTAACTTCATTGCAATATCAATGTAAGTCTACTTGTAACAATAACGATTATTAAATTAAAATTACTGTGAGAGCAAAATACCATACGTGTGGACTCAGTGTTAGCCAGATCAGAACTCAACTCAAAAGCTTTCTCAAAATGTCTGAATGCCTTAGCTGCACCCAGCAATGACATCATCTCCCAATGCTGAAAACACATTAACTCCCCTGGGACTCCCCTAGTGAAACAACAGTGCATTAAACCAGGCTTTTACAATGACCAATTTCACCTCTAGCTCCTAAAAGCTTTCTGCTCTTGCAAAACGAGATAATTTTTTAAAAACATGACTACTGCAGTCAAATACACTCTAACCCCAGGCTTTTAACCCTTAACTTGCCAAATGTTTATAATCCAGTATATCTAAAATCCTGCATTCGTGACACATATAGTAAATTAAATGTTATAGGAATGGAAACTCTTTGAGGCTAATGTTCACTTCATCCAGCAGAGTGGGTGATGTAAACTTATGATATAAAGAATAATTAGCAAAACACAATGGGTGTGATTCTCCGGCCTCATTATGCTCTCGCCCACGCAAAATGAGGGCAGTGCATAGCAGGAGAGGCCAAAAACGAGAACCGTGCCAGGCACCAAATAGTTTGCGATCCATCGGCCCCCTCTGCAGGTAAAATCAGGATCTCACTTAGCGAGGCGAGAAACCAATTATCACCACTTAAGCTCCTTTCCATACAATTAACAGGAGCCAACCCAGATCCAACGGCCACCTGCCATTCCTCGGCCTCCCAGCAAGGTGGTCATGTTGGCGTTAGTACTTTTTTTTAAAACTCTCACCTTGAATTAGAAAATTTCAAATTTCCTTCCAATTTCTACCCTTCTCTTAGTTGCAAATGGTCCACCTCCAACTCTTCCCTTCCTTGACTTCTCTGGCTCCATTAATGGTGATAGGCTATCAAATAATATTCATTATAAGCACAGTGACTACCACAGATACCCTCAAATATATTTCATACCGCATACCCCGTAAGGACACCATTCCATTCTCCCAGGTTATCTGTGTCTGTTGCATCTGTTCCAATAGTGCAAACTTCCACAGTTGCATTTCTGAGATATCTTCCTTTTTCCTTAATCAAGGATTCCACACAACCCCTTTCAGCACCCCCCCACCAAGCACTTGGGGTTGACAGTACCTTCACCGCATTTTGCACATTTCTGCTAAATATTTCAAAAATGAAAAACAATAATGAATCTTAAAGTTTTTTTTAACCTTTGGGACCTGACTTCAGTCCATCTTAGACTGATACAATGAAAATGTATTTTCTTTCCTGATTCAGCGGGAAGTTTGAGCAGTTTTTAATCCAGTTCTGAATCCTTCCAGAATTATGTATATTCATCTTAAGTGTTGGAACTGGAGGATACCTCAGCAACCCACATCTTCTTTGTAGCAGTTATGTAAACTTCCACTGTGTTGAGAGAGTTATGGGCAGCACGGTAGCATAGTGGTTAGCACAGTTGCTTCACAGCTCCAGGGTCCCAGGTTCGATCCCCGGCTTGGGTCAATATCTGTACGGAGTCTGCATGTTCTCCCCGTGTCTGCGTGGGTTTCCTCCGGGTGCTCCGGTTTCCTCCCACAGTCCAAAGATGTGCAGGGTTAGGTGGATTGGCCATGCTAAATTGCCTTTAAGTTAGATGGGGTTACGGGGATAGGGTGGAGGTGTGGGCTTAAGAGGGGTGCTCTTTCCAAGAGCCAGCGCAGACTCGATGGGCCAAATGGCCTCTTTCTGCACTGTAAATTCTATGATTAAAAATTGCATGAGATCAAACGAAGAGATTTATATTGTTGCCAAAAAGGTAACCTGAGGTTTGGGAGCATTTTAGAATTCAGCAAAGGAGGACCAAGAAACTGATAAAGAAAGAGAAAACAGAATATGAAAGTAAATTAGCGAGAAGCACAACAACGGACTTTAAAAGCTCCATCGTTAAGGAAAAAGGAAAAGATTAGAAAAGACAACTGTGGACCCACTACGGCAGAGACAGGAGAATTTACAATGGGAAATAAGAAACTTGAGAGATACTCTGATGTTGACTCACCCACCACCAACTGGTGCGTTCTCCATGGCAACACCTCTGCCAATCAGTCCACATGCCAACCAATCAGCATCATCTTCTTATACAGTATAAATTTGTTGATTTCCTGAATGTATTCTTGCCAATGTCCTGATGAGTGCAAGATTACAAGCTTCAGCGGAAATGTCCCTTCAGCAGTTTTACTATCGAGATGCTTATCCAGGAGCCAATATAGATCAGCAAGTTCGGGAGGTGGTGGGTAAGGCCATGGGAGATGGAGTAATCAACAGAGTACAGAGATTAATAGTAAACAATAAATAATAACGTTAATAGTATGAAATCATGAAATGCTTTAAAGTAGCATTGAGTTTGCAATATAAAAAATCTGCTCAACCTCTTCCCTGAGCTATTAAGAAATGAAATCATAAATCCATATTTATTGCATTGTATTTTCATGAAAACAAACTTAATTCTGCGTTTTATTCGTTTGATGATAAAAGGAATATCAAATCTCTCAAAAATGACGTTTTATTAACTTGTAGGTTACGCTCATGAGGAACTACAAGAAAAGCAACATAAAACGAGCTTGGTTAGATGGTCGATACAGCTACATTCATTCTGCAACTGAGCTTCTGCAGAATAGCATGTGTGAAATGGATGCAGATACTTGGGGAGAGATACTGGAGGCCGAGCTAGAAAGATAGTGCTGTGTTGATTTGGAGTGTTTTGTTGCAGCATCATGCACTTAAAAAGAAAGATATAAGCACTATAATTAAAACATTTGTTTTATTTGTCAAATAATTTATGCTTAAAATAGTAAATAAGAATTTTTATTGCATTTATAATTTTTCATTGGATGGTTAATTATAAAATATAAAGATTTATTGAAATATTATTGAAAGATTTTAAATTATAGCTCCTTTTTCAAAAAAATATGTTTCACTGTTTTAAGCACTTTTGGTATTTCTTTAGAAAAGAATCAATCATGGAGATGTGGCAATAGTGCTGTTTTATTCCTTTCTATTTGTACTGTACAGCCGGAAATAAACCTTGGATTAGCTGCTTTGCCTCATCAGCATGCAGCCAATTTTAACAATTCTGTAGTTCAGTGCACAATATGAAGAATGTGTCAATAGTTTATGGACCTGAATACCAAAAGTCATTTTTCATGTGCATTTAATGGTAGCAAAACTAGAAAAACATTCGATTAACGTAAAGTTGTGTCACAAGAGTGAGAATGATCATTAACTTTTTCAATTCTTAGTAATGATCAATTATTATGTTTTGGATTTCTGTTAAATTTGAGGGGTTTATTTTTACTGAAATACTATGAGTATGGTTCTCTAACGACTTGGTAGGTCAATTCCAAAACTGAGGAATAGAAATTAGGAAGGTCCCAGGTCCACTGCTGGTCTGGGCTAAGTTAGCGAGCTCAGCCGGAACCGCAGTTGATCTTTGTGTCCTCCATTGGAATTAAATGCAAGAACCTGGATAAGTCATTCATGGGGGTACCGTGATTGCTCTGGGGAAGGTAAGTCACCTTCTTGACAAATGAGTGGATTGCTAGGCTACTTAAGACGGTAGTTAAGAATTGACGAGATTGCTGAGAGTCTAGAGCTGCAGTCAGCTCAGTGCTGGTAGGGCATCAGATTTCCTTCCCTAAAGGACATTAATGAACCAGAAGGATTTTACCACAGTGTGATAATTTCATCATCACCACCACTGATGCTAGCTAATATATTAATATTCCAGATTTACTTATCAACTTAATTTAAATTTCTTAGCTGCCATGGTAGGATTTGAACTCATTTTTTTCTGGATTATTTGTCCTGGCCTCAGACCAATAGCATAACAACTACTTTTTTACCATTCCACACTCAGGATCCTGAGGCTAATTGTAATGTCCTATTACCGCCTTGGTGTAAAGTAGGTACTACAGATCAAACATTAAACTCGAAGAGAAACTGGAAAATTTGCTTTTGATTGTATTTAACTTTGAGTGCGATTCTCCGGCCTCGTTATGCTCTCGCTCAAGTGAAACGAGGCCGGTAAATAACGGGAGAGGCCAAAAACGGGAACCGCGCCAGGCGGCAAACAGTTTGTTATGTAACCTGCCCGCTCCCGTAGGCGAAATCTGGATCTCGTCGTCGCTTGGTGAGAAACCAATTATCACCACTAAAGCCCAATTTCATTAACGTTAAGGGAAGCCACCCCATATCCAACGGCCTCCTGTCATTCAGCAGCCTCCCCAGCAAGTGCTCACGCTGGAGCCAATTAGTACTCCTTTTGAAAAACGTGAATCTGGCAGAAGGGCTTCTGTGGACAGCCACAGAGGCGAGTAGCCATCTTTGCTCACTGGCAAAGAGCCCAGGGACGCTGGGAGTTCCACTCCAGTACTCAGTGGGAGGTGAGGGACTCTCGGGTGGGGGACCCTCTGCAGGGGTGGCCACCATGGGAGGCACTGGGGAGGCAACCACTCGCGGCACCACCATGCTAAGCCTTGGATTGTGTGTACCCGTTCCAGTCAACCCTTGTCCCGTGTGCTGATCGTGAGATACAGCCTCATCAGAGGGGTGGAACTCAGGGGAGATGGTAGCCACTGTCGCCACTCCATGGGACTGGTGCAGGTTGGCACTCAGCATCCCCTCAACCCGGTTGGTGTGCATAGGGCCCTGAGGTTCACCTTTGGACGGAAGGGCAGCTGGTTCAAGCCCCGGCTGCCACTGCATCATCTGGCTCTGTCAGCCTTGACGGCTCCCTGCAGCCCACACCGTTGTGTCGATGCCCTCAGCGATTCTCCTCAATGGTTGGGACTTGCTCTACAGCACCTCGTCAGTGCCCACCTGTGACTGGGCCAAGCTCTGCAGTGCCTCGGCCAGGCCCATCTGAGAGTGGGACATGTCCCGCAGAACCTCATCAAGGTCAGCCTGGTACTGGGTGACATCCCCCAGCGAGTTGGATATTCTGCCGAGATACTCAGCCATGGCTGTCACCGACTATGCAACGCCTTAGACACCTTCACTCATGGTGCCGACGATGTGCACCAGGCTCTCCACTGCAGTTGCTTCCCTATCTTTATTAGTATCACAAGTATGCTGACGTTAACTCAGCTGCAGGGCCTGAGGGAGAATGGACATGTGATCAGTGGGAGGGTGGGTCAGTCAGTAAGGCAATCACTTCTCACATTTGACAGGTCCTCCTGGTGGAGCCCAGTGGTTCCTCACCTCTGTGGCGTCCACCAGCCTCCATGTGGATGAACAATCTGCCCTCGGTCACCTCCAGGGCACGCTCTCCGAAGGAGGTGAGTATTCTTAAGTCCTGCACTCCTCCGCCAGTCTGGGCCTTCTCCTGATGATTATGGGAGAGCTTTTCCTCAGGAGACAAAGAAATGGCATCTTTAGCCACAGGCGTGCTTCACGGTGGTGGGGAGGGGGGTAAAGGGAGTGTTGAAGGGGGAAGGGGTGGAGGAGGGATTGGGGATCGCATGGGGAGTTGGGGAGCGGATGCTTGGGGGGTTTGGGGGCAGTGCGTGCCTACTCACTTGAGCTGCCCAGTGTAGGTCATTGAACCTCCAGTTCTGGAGACCAGTCCTACTGGTCAAACTCCCCGAGCTGACAGCTGCTGCCAGCTCATGGTAGGCTGCACGGGCTGCCTTGTAGCTGACTCTCCAGGGCCCTTGGGGGGGGGGGGGGGGGACCAGGAGATTCCTCCTGGCCTTCAAGGGGTCTAGCAGCCTCCCCAAGTCAGCATCCCTGAATCCTGGGGCCGGCCTCCTGGGTGCCATTGTTGTGAGCTGGCTGTGGTTGGCTGAGCAAGTGCAGCTTAAGTGCTGCTCGACCTTAGTGGGGGGCTGGCAAGCATTATCACGGCGAATCCGCTGGCGAGCCTTCATTTGCAGCGAGAAGCCCTGAGGCTTTGTTAAGTGGACCAATTACTGTTGAATTGCGTTGCCGGCCTCGCTGGACCGATGCCGGGAAGCTTGTGGCATTCCCGCTCACTACCACACTGAGAAATGTTCCCAGAGAATTGCGCCCTTTATTTACCAGCCTGCTAGTGGAATATATTCAGTGGGATAAAAGATAATTTAACTTGTCCTGTACCTGCATTTGGCATGAAGACTCCATAAGTCTTCAACTTTCAATTAGCTACAATTTGATGAGTTAACTGCCACATACTATCCTAAGATTAACAGAGTTCGGCCTACAATAGAAGTACTAACCTCCTAATTTATGTACGCCGTACATATGTGAGCAATGATTAATCTTGTGTAAAAGTCAACTCCTGACTTTTCATATCTCATGTTTTCATCAATCCCTATTTTTATACAAAAGTCCAAACTCATTGTACTGATCACCTGCTCGCCACTGAAGTCAAAATCACCCTGGTGAAAACCTACACCTAAACGGTATCATAGAATAGTTCACTATTGAAGGCACATTCAGGCCATGCCTGCGCATGTCAAAATGTAATAAAAATACTTTTTATCTCTTTGTGCTACTGCTGGGGACAGAGTTGGCGGAAACAGTCTCTGACCTGGCAACTCCGTGATAGCAAGACAATGAGAGAGGGTGGATTTCAACCCCATGCAAATAGTACTCGTGTAAAAGTCAGCACCCTAGTTTTGGCTAAAAATTTTGTTTTTGAAACTCAACTTTTCCACAAGCATATTGGGTAATTTGTTCATATTACCATATGGCAAGTGTACACTGCACAAAAATTTGACCACAAGGGGGCAAAGTGCCACGCTCAAGAAGTTTCAGATTAGCAAGAACTTCAGTAAAATGTAGATCTATGCATTTTCTTTACTGTCGGAGAACCACATTGGCTATATTTTTTAATTGCAGCTTTCTTAAAACAGATAACTTAAATTGCATTTTAATCTGCCATGGTTACCATTATGTGGCACTCAATAAACAAAGTGGGGGGGAAAAGCATCACCGTGACTGGAACCCTGATTAACTATCAGTCACAAGGCAGCACGGTGGCCTAGTGGTTAGCACAACCGCCTCACGGCGCTGAGGTCCCAGGTTCGATCCCGGCTCTGGGTCACTGTCCGTGTGGAGTTTGCACATTCTCCCCGTGTCTTCGTGGGTTTCGCCCCCACAACCCAAAAATGTGCAGAGTAGGTGGATTGGCCACGCTAAATTGCCCCTTAATTGGAAAAAATAATTGGGTAATCTAAATTTATTAAAAAAAACTATCAGTCACAAGTAACTGGTGCATTCTCCATGGCAATGCATCTACCAATCATAGTCCACTTGTCAACCAATCGGCACTCTCTCCTTATAAAGTAGTTGTTTCCCCGACATAGATATTCTTGTGATAGTCTTGATGAGTACAAGATGAAAAGATTCAATAACATGTTTTATTTCAGCAATACATTGTAAGTTATCAAATTTGTAACTTACAAAGGGAAGACTACACAAACTAGGGTCACATTTACTGGAAGTGAGAAGGTTATGGCTGATTTTATTGAAATTAAAGCAAACTGTTTCCATTGAGAAGTTCAGGACTCGCGTACATGCTGTACAAAACTAGGATCAGATCTTTCAGGAGTGAAATTATTAATCATGTCTATACACAAAGTTTGGAAGAAGTTTTGAACTCTTGTGCAAATGGCAGTTGATGCTGGATCAATTGTCAATTTTAATCTGAGTTTAATAAATATTTCTTAACCAAAGGTGTTAAGGGATATGTGTCAATGGTGTGAATGTGGAGTTAGGTTGCAGATGAACTATGCTCTGATAGAATGGCATCACAGGTTCAAGTGGCTAAATGGCCATGTTCTGTTTCTGTAATCCCAAACGATTATGCCCTTCACTACAACAGCATTTTCCATGTTTAAAATGTACGAATATAATTTTTTGACCAAAAACCTCTGCCTCCCTGGCAAGACTGGGGTTACAATTTGTGGGATTTCCCAGGATGTTAGCTGCTGCAAGGGGTTGAAGTACATTGTTCATGTACGATAACTCAGTATGAGAAGTGGATGCGAAGTTATTGATATTTGAAGCAGCTTGAACATTTTTCTCATTTATCTTACCTCAATGCCAGCAAAACTAAAGAGCTGGTCATTGACTTCAGGAAGCAAAGTATTGTACACACCCCTGTCAGCATCAACGGGGCCGAGGTGGAGATGGTGAGCAGTTTCAGATTCCGAGGGGTGCACATCTCCAAACATCTGTCCTGGTTCACCCACGCCGACGCTACCACCAAGAAAGCACAACAGCACCTATACTTCCTCAGGAAACTAAGGAAATTTGGCATGTCCACATTAACCCTTACCAACTTTTACAGATGCACCATAGAAAGCATCCTATCTGGCTGCATCACAGCCTGGTATGGCAACTGCTTGGCCCAGGACCGCAAGAAACTTCAGAGAGTCGTGAACACCGCCCAGTCCATCACACGAACCTGCCTCCCATCCATTGACTCCATTTACACCTCCCGCTGCCTGGGGAAAGGGGGCAGCATAATCAAGGATCCCTCCCACCCCGCTTACTCACTCTTCCAACTTCTTTCATCGGGCAGGAGATACCGAAATCTGAGAACAAGCACAAACAGACTCAAAAACAGCTTCTTCCCCACTGTTACCAGACTCCTAAATGACCCTCTTATGGACTGACCTCATTAACATGTATGCTTCATCTGATGCCAGTGTTTATGTAGTTACATTGTTTACCTTGTGTTGCCCTATTATATATTTTCTTTTATTCCCTTTTCTTCCCATGTATTTAATGGTTTGTTCAGCTGCCCGCAGAAATGTACTTTTCACTGTACCTCAGTACACGTGACAATAAACAAATCCAATCCAATCCAATCCGTTATGAGGCCCGAGTTCTCCTTATTGTTGATATTCTGTTACCTACAACCGCTCCCCTTCCTATAATTCAACACACCAGCTTCCATGGAATTGCAAAACAGATAGTCCCAGGTTGCTTACAGTTAAAAATCCATGTTAACCTCATTTCTTCCCAAGGATTCAACCAAACTTGAAAAAGGCAGTCAAATCAACACATTGGATGACCAACCTTGTAAAACACAAGGTGGTTAAGTTACTCCATTTACGCATATTGATGAATTAAGACTTTCATCGATTTTGGCAGCCACCTTCTTCAAAACAGTGAAAGGAAATGTTAGGTTTATTTTTAATTTGCAACAAGTGCGCTGTCAATGAGCATCTTAAATAATGCAACAAATATGCAACAATTATGAAAACAAACATGGTACAACACATCAGATTGATGCAATACATCAGCAGGTGGCAGAGTCTGCAACGCCAAGTGGGAATGGACACCAGGTTTTCATTAGGTCAGAAAGTAACACTAGAGGGTGCACTTGTAGTACGGAACAAATCGAGTGTGCATGTCACTCTATCTCTCTGGCTTTCATCATGAGTCCAATTTCTGCAGTTATTTGTGAAATGAGTGACAGCAATTCATAACTTACAATTTTGGATTGATAGCCTTGATTTTTACTCATATCATCTGGTTTAGCACAGGGCTAAAGAGCTGGCTTTTAAAGCAGACCAAGGCAGGCCAGCAGCACGGTCCAATTCCCGTACCAGACCCCCGGACAAGCGTCAGAATGCGACGACTAGGGGCTTTTCACAGTAACTTCATTTGAAGCCTACTTGTGACAATAAGCAATTTTCATTTCTTAATATGGGAACAGATTTTCCTGGCACTGTGTTGAATGCGCGGGGCATTGTAAATGAAATCCAGTTACTGGCTAGAAAATCAGATCGGCTCATCTATGAGGTTGCATTCTTCCCAACTCAATTTTTCTGTAGAGGGATACGGCACAAGGAAGTGCTGAGGGTTTTGACCGAGATTGGTATCATGACCGGTACAGGTTTGGAGGGCCGAAGGGCCTTGTTCCTGTGCTGTATTGTTCTTTATTCAGATTGCACCTCGGACTAATAATAGATTTATTCTATTACAAAATGATTAAATCAGCATACCTAAGACTCATACCGAAAACTTATTTTTTTCTCAAATGTAGTCCTTGTCGTAAATTACAAATGGATCTGTTTTTAAAGTAATCAGTAACATGAGTCTTTATAATGCGTATGTTGTTCAAAAGGCTGGAGATGTTTGAAAATACAATTTTTGTTGGAAATTTATGTGATTTGACTTTTAGCTAGTCGTGGAGACAAGCCGGGAGAACAAAGTTACCATCCAACTCCACTTTGGGTTGCATTGCACAAGTCTGATTAATGCAGATTCAGTGCACGTTAACCAGAGGATTCCACCCATGACAACCTAAATCATCTTTACTATAAGGCAATATTCTTCTCCTTTCTACTAGACTGCAGATTGAATATTCCACAATGAACTGGATTGCCTGTATTAGATTTCCCTTCATAACAACATAAGAAATAGAAGCAGGAATAGACCATACAGCCCATCGAGCCCGCTCTGCCAGTTAATATGATCACAGCTGATCTTGGGTTTCAACTCAATTTTTATGCCCACTCCCCATGTCCCTTAATTCCCTGAGAGACCAAAAATCAGTCTAACCCAGCCTTAAATATATTTAACAATGGAGCAGCCACAACCATAATGGGTAGAGAATTCCAAAGATTCACAAATCTAACAGTGTCTCAGGGCAGGATAATAAAACCATCATACTCCATACAGATCTTTTATATGTCTACACACATGAATTGTTAGGATATAGAGATAGTTTTAAGTAAATTGTATTTGCATCTTGTTAGAAGTAAGGTATGGTTTTAAGGTTTAGGTTTAATTTATATTTTTCTATTTGTGTGTTAAGAAATGGAGGACTTGCATTTTAGTTTCACTTTAAAAGGGTGCCTGAATTTTAAAGATGTTTTACAACTCATGAAGTCGGAAAAATATACTGTTGCCTATCAATGGGCGCCCATGGACACAGCAAAAAACAGAACAACAGTCAGAGTTCAATTGGAAGAAGGTGACCCAGAAGAAAACACCACAAAAATTGCTGGAACAGGCAAGAATGAAAAGCGACAGAGAGCAAGTCCCAAACTAAAGAAGAAGGTCTGATAACCAGGGAGAAGGATAGGAGGAAGTTCAAAGAAGACCGTCTAGTCAATGGGAAATGACATGAATCTGGAAAAGAGTCCTGTTAAGTTTAGAGTGAGGAGCAGAGGCAGAGACTCTTAAGTTAAAAGTCAAGGCTCTGGGGTGAAGACCTAGAATAAAGTGAGCTTGTGAAAAGCTGGATGATCTGAAGAGATAGCCAAAGGTTGGTAACTTCTAACTGCAAACCTGTGAAGCAGCAGTGCTCTGGTGGTACAGCTCAGAATCTGAGAGATTGCGTGAAAGGCGAAGCTTGCATGCACATGTGGCAATCTTGGGAAGAGGGACAGCAGAAAGTGCAGTTGCAACCCTGGGGGTGGATCCTTGCTGAAGCCATCCAAGAAAAAGCATTGTTTGGGAGAGGGTTCCAAAGCAAGTTCTTTCAGAGTGATGATTGGGATCTCTTGCATGAAAGTTAGAGTTCCACTGAGACCAGATGGCTTCCAGTGTGACAAATATCTGGGGGAGGTTGATGAGAAATCCACAGCATCTACATTGGTGTGGGGGGGGGGGGGGGGTCATCTGTCACTTTGTTCCAGAGTGTGGTGTGTCTAACCACAGTTTGCCTGTTAGTTTACATGAACTGTGTACTTACTGTGAATATTAGAGTACAGGTTAGATTTTGTAGCTTATGTTATCCTTATGAATCTGTATATATCTGTAAAGGTATCGTTGTGGGTGAAGGGGTATTCTCATGTAGTTCATCTTTCTTTGTCCAATAAATGTTTTATTCTTTTGTTAAAAGTTAATCTGAAAATTCCTGTGACTCTGTTCAGTAGCTGCCCTCCACATTTCTGAAGAAAAAATAAAAGTTAGGACATTTGAAGCCGGGTTTCACCCTGGGATCAGTGTTGTCCAGTAGTAATATCAGCTAGGATCATAACAGAATCAACAATTTGTATACACACTTGAAAAGGTTAGATTTGTCGACAATTTGAATGCTCCCAGAGGAACCAGAAAAAGATCAACTTCAGAATATTTTGAAATTCTTTGTTTGATTTGAAAATTGCACCTACCATACATCTCTGATTTTATTATAGATTTTGTTTAATGACAGAAAGAGGTCCTTCGGCCCATTGTGTGTTTGCGCCAGCCATCAAGCACCAATCTATTCTAATCCAGTTTCCAGCACTTGACCCATAACCTTGTTTGCTATTGTATTTCAAGTGCTCATCTAAATGCTTCTGAAATATAGTGAGGATTCCCACCTCTACTACCCTTTCAGACGGTGAGTTCCAGATTACCACCACCCTCTGAGTGAAAAGATTTTCTTCAAATCCCTTCTAAATCTTCTGTCCTTGCCTTAAATCTGTCCCCCCTGGATATTGATCTCTCTTCCAAGGGGAAAGGTTCCTTCATATGTATTTTACCTAGGCCCCTCATAATTTTCTACACCTCGATCGGGTCCTCCCTCAGCCTTCCCTGTTCTCAGGAGAACAATTCCAGCCAAACCAGTCCCTCTTCATAGCTGAAACACTCCAGCCCATGCAACATCCTGGTGAATTACCTCTGCACCCTTTCTAGTGAAAACGCCTTTCCAGAGAAAAGAGCCCCAGCTTGTTCAATCTTTTGTGTTGAGTTTAACTTTTCAGCTCTGGCATCATTCTAGTAGAGTTGAGTTAATTCTGAATTTACTGAACTGGAGGATATAACACATCCAAGTTAGGAGCAGCAAGACTGAGAGGTTTCACAGTTCCTGCGTTGAAGGAATTTATTTTTTGATCTCAAACCAAAATATTTCATCAAATCCAATTACTGAAAAGATTTACTGTGGCGTCAACTAAAATCTTCTTGGGGAGGGGGGAAAAGTATTTAAGATTGTGTCTTTAAGGAAAGTCCATCTGTGGACAGAAGTAGAAAGGATTTATCTTTTATATGTAGAAGGAGACAATTCCACCACCTTCTCCCTACCAACATTCAAATGAAAAAAGTGTGAAAATGAAGTGTCACACCAAGGTTGATGTTGCAGCTCATGAATATTAGTGGAATCATAGGAAGTGACGCTTAAACAGCAAAGTTTCACAGCTCAGTGAAACCACAGCAAGTCATAGCCAGATTCCAAATTTCAGTTACGTGCAAGTTGATTAGAAGCTAAGTATCAGTTACTGCCCATACAATCTCTTTTGTATGGAACTAATCGACATTGACATGTGGAAAATACCACTTTGAAATGTGGTGACATTTTGGTAACACTGAGTTCTCAGTTTTCCAGTACTTTGTACAAAGTGCCAAAAGGCGCACAATAGGTGTTGACTAAAGACATGTGGAAATTAAACATGGTTGATTAGTTAGTCTAGAGCAACTGTTATATTTTCCATTTATTTTTCACTTATGAGTTCATTCTTTAACTGTGTAAAGGCGAACTCCTTACATTCCTTGGGAGTCTTTTGGGAGGAATTTCATGTATTTTAGACAACAATCCACAGTCATAGAACATAGAACAGTACAGCACAGAACAGGCCCTTCGGCCCTCAATGTTGTGCCGAGCCATGATCACCCTACTCAAACCCACGTATCCACCCTACACCCGCAACCCAACAACCCCCCTCTTAACCTTACTTTTTTTAGGACACTACGGGCAATTTTAGCATGGCCAATCCACCTAACCCGCGCATCTTTGGACTGTGGGAAGAAACCGGAGCACCCGGAGGAAACCCACGCACACAGGGGGAGGACGTGCAGACTCCACACAGACAGTGACCCAGCTGGGAATCGAACCTGGGACCCTGGAGCTGTGAAGCATTTATGCTAACCACCATGCTACCCTGCTGCCCTGTATGCAGTTTCAGAATTGTCGAGTTATACAGAACAGAAGGTGCCCATCGTGTGTGTCCTGGTTCTTTGAAGGTTTGTTTTGTAAATTTAGTGTACCCAATTCATTTTTCCAATTAAGGGGCAATTTAGTGTGGCCAATTCACCTACCCTGCACATCTTGGTGTTATGGGGGTGAAACCCACGCAAACACGGGGAGAATGTGCAAACTTTACATGGACAGTGACCCAGAGCCAGGATCGAACCTGGGACCTCAGCGCCATGAACCGTGCTGCCGCAGTTCTGGTTCTTTGTTGGTACTATCCAACTAGTCCTGATACATTTTCTTTCCCCAGCACCATTCAATCCTTTTCTCTTCTAGTATTTAGCAAATTCTCTTTTGAATGCTACTATTGATTATGTTCCATATGAAACTATGTCTACCATGTGTTCAGGCAGTGTGTTCCAGAATGATAATTTTTTTTGACAGATGGAGATAGCAGCTATGGAACACTAAACAGATTTTTTAAAACGACAGGAAACTTTGATTTACATACATTAATGCCTTTCATTTACCTCAGCGTATCCCAAAGTGCTTTATAATCAAGGAAGTATTTTTGAAGTGTTATCACTGATGTCATATGGAAAACGAGATATTGTGCACAGCAAGTCCTCACAGACACTAATGTGATAATGACCAGAAAATCTGTTTTATTAATAGATGTTGGTTGAGGGAAAACATTTAAATTGATGGAAGGAAACGAGGAAGAACTGATCTGCTATTTTTGGAATAGTGTCACGGGACCTGAACCCACAACACTCTGACTTGATCAGCAAGCGACCACAGAGCCAAGACTAACACCATGTTTCTAGCTCATTGGCACAGTCTGCTGTTCGTCAGCTACGCATTGGAGACAGTAGCAATGAATTCAATGGTTACCCTCATTCTTCCAAACGGCCTGCAATGTTTCTTCATGTGTTGATTTTTACATAATCGAGGCATCACTACTGCTTCCTGCATGATGGCTATTGACATTTCTAGTGATGTTTCATTGATCTATATCACCCTGAACATGTCTGACCATAGAAATGGCATTTTGTGCATCACTATTTATAAGTGAGTGCAATAGCACAGTAGCTATGTTACAAGACTAGTAATCCAGTGGTCTGGATAAATACTCCAGACACACAAGTTCAAAACCTACAGTTAATTAAATACATCTGAAATTAAGTGATAATTTGGGTGACATGTCAATAAGATGTAAAAGAGATCAAAACTGTGTACATCAAAGTATTCTTTTTTTTGATGGACTTAAGTGAATTGAAAGATGGCTGTAACAGGACACATGACTCACATGATTGACCATTTGTCAGAGACGGTTCTGACAGGAGTTACAAGAAGAAAAGAGTTCCTCTCTCATAGAATCATAGAATTTACAGTGCAGAAGGAGGTCATTCAGTCCATCAAGTCTACACCCGCCTTGGAAGGAGAACCCTACTTAAGCCGACGCCTCCACCCTATCCCTGTAACCCAGTAACCCCAACTAACCTACTTGGACATAAGAGGTAATTTAGCATGGCCAATCCACCTGACATGCACATCTTTGGATTGTGGGAGGAAACTGGAGCACCCAAAGGAAACCCACACAGACAAGAGGAGAAAGTGACAGTCTCCTGAGGCGGGAATTTAACCCTGGTCTCTGGAGCTGTGAGGCAGCAGTGCTAACCACTGTGCCACCCATCCTTGTGAAATCTCACACCCCACTGTAAGGACATTATAATCATGAAACTAGGGGACTCCTGGGAATTGAAACTTGTTATTCCAGCAGAATTGTTAACAGATCCTTATCACACCTGGAATTGCCTGATCCATTTCAAAAGGTAGCCATTGAAGTTAAAATGGACATTATTTCACTTTGACCAGCGTATTCCACTAGTGGAGCCGTAGGGTCTGCCCAGACAATGGTTTCCTTAAACAAGATCCTCAATATGGATGGTGACTCACTCAGTGTCTAATGACTGGGACATTATAAGCTATAAAACAAAAGAGAGACCCAGATACCAGATAAACACCCCTTTGAAAATCATTGTGGAGGAAGGAGATAACATGACTCAAGTGACCATTTTGGAATCTCTATATTCAGTTGAGAAGTGTGAAACAAGTAGTCTGCTGATTTAACACTAACTGGAAAGAACTCCAGCAGGTCTCCGAGCTCACCAAACAGCTGGTCACCATCTCTCAACTCTTCAAAGCCTCTTTTATTTAAAAGCATCTCATCATCACTTATCAAGCAGTCTATATATAGAAACCTCATCTTGCTGTCTCGTCATTCATTTTAAAGGACATTCATGCTGCTGTGTCTAACCAAGGACCTCATGTGAACTAAACACCTCCATAAAAGAAACTCCCTCTAGATTTTGACTTTCTGGACTCTGAAATCATGTGAATTGATAGTCATTTATGTGGTTCTTTTATTATTGTTATCTATAGTTGTAAAACTCCCTCTTTTTGCTACCCCCCTACAGTGTATATGTAGTGTATACGAGTTAAACTACACCTATCAGCTACGATAACCTATACTTAACTTCAGGGCGACCGGCACTGTGCAAATGGATAAGGCCTTTATCCGGATTTCACTTGGCTGGTTTGAAGAAAGTGGCCCTGTCTCTGCTGGGCTCATCCGTCAGGTAGCGATCGTTGGTCTTGAACTTAAGTGGCTGTTCCTGCAGCAATTGGGTAGGCACAGGCCGGATCCAAGAGAGACAGAACACATGGCTGTGTCCTCTTTTATCCCTCTGGGATTTTGCACTCTTTGGGCGGTCCTTATCCTTAGACCCAGGACCAATAGTTCGACAGAGCTCTGATCACTCTCTTCGATTTCGGCCAATAAAGGGGCGGGTGCCTTGGTAGCTGGGCGTGTCCTTAGCGGCCATTGACCTTGGTAGTTGTGCTTTCTGAGCAAGGGAGTGGTGCCGATCAGTCTGTGGCTGTACCGGTTGTTTGATTTGAGTTCTATTGTTCTGGGAAAATGGGCCATTAAAATGTAAACAAGCAGGGGTTTCGGTCAGATCTGGTTACCTGTGTTTTAGATACACATAGGCTGTGTATCTGTCTGAGTCCTGGGTTGGCCATAATTCCCATGGTCCTTTACAGGTGGCCATCTTAGATGGCTACAACTGTTTCACCAGTTCAGCTTTAATCACCTGGTATAATCGGACATTGTTCCCCTCCCATTCGCAGTTCTATTTGCAGATTCTGCCTCTTCAACCTGTTTTCCTGCTCCTGCAGCTTTGCTCTCAACATCTTGCAAAGGTCTCCTAAGAGTCCCACTCCCGCCTCCCATGCCGCCACTCGCTCGCTGTGGTCTGACATCATCCTCTCGATCTCTCGGATCTGTGACCCCTGAGCCTCCAAACATTTCTTACCCTCTCCATCGAGCCCTTCGAGGTGCCACAGCCCTTTCGATGGCCTTCGATCGATCCTCCTGCATCTCCTTCCTCTGCTGGCGGAACTCTTCCTTGATGAAGACCATCAACTGTTCCATCCGGGGCTTTGCCACTGGTTCAGTGAAGAGCACAGGAGGGCATGCCAGGAATAGCACCAGGAATACCTGGAAATGAAGTGCAAACCTGGCAAAGCAATAACTTAGGAATACCTGCATGCTAAACAGTGGAAGCTGCACGTGATAGACAAAGCTAAGTGATCCCACAGCTGTAGATCTGACCCAAACTCTGCATCCTGCTCCATCCAATTATGAATGGTTGTAGACAATTAAACAATTAACGGGAGGAGGAAGCTCCACAAATATCCCCATCCTGGGGAGTGCGATACATCAGTGCAAAAGACAAGGCTCAACCATTTGCAAGTCTACAGCCGAAGTGTCAAATTAATAATCCATCTCAACCTATTCCATCTCCAGGATGGAAGAGTGGCACAATGGTTAGCACTGCTGCCTCACAGAGTCAGCGACCCAGGTTCAAACTCATTGAGAACTGTGCTAATGGTTCAATAAAACACATTGAACTCACTTCAAAGTCTGCAGCATCTTTTACTCAAAACTGTGTCAAGGGCAGCTTGTGTTATTCCAAATTACATAACACAACATGATACCAGGAGTCTATTCAATCTAGTTAGTTCAATTCAGCATGATCCGTGACGACCAGCGATGTTTACCGGCACAATGGAAAAGATTCAGGCTCCTCACCGGCTCAGGATCTCCGGCAATCTCAGTGCCAACTGGCGGACATTCAAGCAGACATTTCAGCTTTACGTCGAAGCATCAGACCTCAATGGTGCGTCTGATGCACGGAAGATAGCTCTTCCTCACCACAGCGGGTGATCACGCCTTGGAAATATTCAACTCCTTTCACTTCACTGAAGACCAGGACAAGACAAAGTTTCAGACCATCCTGGACAAGTTTGACAGCCACTGTGAGCCACTATGACACCAACGTAATCTTCGAGCACTACATATTCAAGCAGAGATTGCAAGGTAAAGACGAATCCTTCACCTCATATTTAACTAACCTGAGACTGCTAGCGCAATTCTGCAACTTCGGTGATATCACTGACTCTATGATCAGAGACCAAATCGTTTTTGGAGTTCACTCTGATCCTCTGAGAGAGCAATTGTTGAAAATCAAGCATATGACCCTGCTGGTCATGATTGAAACATGCACAGTGCATGAGCACGCTAAAAATTGCTATTCCCATTACAAAACGGCAGAAAATGATAGACTAGCCTCCCACGAGGCGGAGAGTGTGCGGGCTATCTGCCGCATGCAACGCCTCAAATTTGACGAAAGTGGCCATTTTTCGCGCTCTTTCCAGGGCCCGATGCATGCGCGATGCGAACGGGATAACGAAGCAGCTGAAACCTGGACTGCGCAGGTGCAGACGTCTGAGAGCCGCACTGCGCATGTGCACCAACGCACGGAGCATCAGGACGCCGATTTCATGACGTGTTCTAACTGTAGCACCGCCCATTTAAAGAAACACTGCCCTGCAAGAGGAAGACGCTGTTTAAACTGCGGGAAGCCAGGCCATTAAGCAGCCCTATGCAGATCTGCACCACCGGTCAGGAGCCAGCGCTCCGAATTGCGACGACGGCATATCCGGAGGGTGCAACAATGGCTACAGGATTCTGATCCCGGCAGTGCAACGGATCCAGATGATGAATGCCTGGACAACGCCTACCATGTGGCCATTATTACAACATGTGAATATGCCACAACAGACACATTGGAAGTCCAATTCATCCTAGCTGTGGATTCTGAGGACGAAGGCGAGCATTGATGAAGGTCAACCGCTGCCCCATCCAGTTCAAGCTGGACACTGGTGCCTCTGCCAACCTCTTCTCACAGGCAGACTTCAGATGCATTAAGATGCCCCCCACGATCCTTCCAGCTGCCTGCAAGCTCCTGGATTACAAATGGAATGCCATCACGGCACTGGGATCCTGCCATCTGCACGTATCCAACCAACACACACAAGCACGGTTACACTTTGAAATTGTTAAGCCGGACAGGGCATCCCTACCAGGTGCGCACGCCTGCAAGCAGCTGAACCGCATTCAAAGGGTTCGCACCACGTCATCCTCCCATGTGGATCTGCAGGCCGGCATCGACAACATCCTCGCCCAGTATCCAGATGTGTTCAACGGGATGGGCACGCTGCCGTATCGATACAAGATTCTGCTACGACCTGATGCCAAGCCAGTGGTCCACGCACCACGACGCGTCCTTGCTCTACTGAGAGAGCGCCTGAAGGCACAGCTCAAGGATCTTCAGCAAAAAGGCATCATGTCCAAGGTCACCGAACTGACTGACTGGGTTTGGCTCGATGGTGTGCGCAAAGAAGCCTTCGGGGGACCTGCACATCTGCATTGATCCCAAGAATCTCAATAAGAATATCACGTGGGAACACTACCGCATCCCTCAGCGGGAGGAACTCACGAGTGAGATGGCACACGTGGGCTTCTTCACCAAATTGGATGCATCATAGGGATTTTGGCAAATCCAGCTGGAAGACTCTAGCAGAAGGCTCTGCACTTCCAACGCGCCTTTTGGCAGATATTGCTACAATCGTATGCCATTTGGCATCATCTCGGCACTGAAGATATTCCATCGTATCATGGAGCAGATGATGGAAGGCATTGAAGGGGTTCATGTGTACATGGACGACATCATCATATGGTCCACAACCCCTGAAGAACATGTGTTCCATTTCCAGAAGGTATTCCGCCGTGTACATGCCAGACAGAGTGGCTGGAGCTGAAAGCCAAGCTCACCACTGCACCAGTCCTGGCATTCTTCGACCTGGAGCGGGAGACGAAGATATCCACAGATACGAGTCATGATGGCATCGGTGCGGTGTTGCTTCAATGAGATGACACATTATCCTTGATGTGTTAGACAGGTTGGTTCGATGTGGACTGCACTCGATGCAGGGAAGCTAGAAACAGACGTCTAACACTGGAGAAGATCCAACACTGTTTTATTCAATAATAGAACTGATAAACATATTCAGCTGTGGGTCAACACTATACTGAACTGACTGGAGATCTAGTAGTAGCCTGACCAGACTTACTAGCTACCGCATGGTGTTTGCACTGGCTAGCTCGTGGACTCTGACTGTCTCGGTGGCTGGGTCCAGAGAGAGCGGGAAACCTAGTGCCCTCTGGCTTTATAGTGGTAGTGTCCTGTCTGGTGATTGGCTGCACTGTGTTGTGTGCTTACTGGTCATCCTGTGTGTCAATCACTGCCTGTCTGCACCTCATTATATACATGAGTGGATATTATGACAATCCTGGGCACAGGTAGCCTACGCATCAAGGGCGATGACGCCCAATGAAACCAGATATGCACAGATTGAGAAGGAGTGCTTGGGTTAGCATCCTCAAATTTCATGATTATGTCTATGGCTTGCCGACATTGACTGTCGAGCCAGATCATAGGCCTTTGGTCCACATCATCCACAAGGACCTGAATGACATGACGCCTCGATTGCAGAGAATCCTGCTTAAACTTAGGAGGTATGACTTCAACTTGGTGTACACACCTGGCAAAGAGCTCATCATCACTGATGCATTGTCCCGCTCCGTCACCTCGCCCAGTGAGCCGCTGGAGATAATCCAGCACATTGAATCGCAGGTGCTGCTGTGTGCTAGCACTCTCCCGGCGACAGATGGGAAGGTAGTTCTCATCTGTGATGAGACAGTCAAAGGCCCCCACTTGCAGCGCTTCATCCACAACCTCACCAATGGCTGGCAGAAAGGTCAGTGCCCACAATTTTACAATGTGAAGGATGAGCTGACAGTGATTGATGGTATCCTCCTCAACCTGGACAGGATTGTCATTCCACTCAGTCTCCAGAGCTTGGTGCTGCGCCAGATTCATGAAGGACACCTGGGCGTCGAGAAGTGCAGACGCAGAGCCAGGCAAGCTGTCTACTGGCCCGGCATCAGCCTGGACATCACGAACATGGTCCTGAACTGTGCTACCTGTCAGCAGTTCCAGCCAGCGCAGAGCAAGGAGACGCTCCAACAGCATGACATAGTAACCTCTCCGTGGGCCAAGGTTGGCATCGACCTCTTTCATGCGAATGGTCGCGACTACGTATTGATCATCGACAATTTCTCTAATTACCCTGAGGTGCTGAAGCTCCCGGACCTCACCTCTTGGACCGTCATCAAAGCCTGTAAGGAGACGTTCTCAAAGCATGGAATCCCAATCACCGTCATGAGCGGAATGGCCCATAGCTTTAACAGTCGAGAATGGTCCACGTTTGCCAGGTCATACAATTTCCAGCATGTCACCTCCAGTCCACACTATCCGCAGTCCAATGGAAAAGTCGAGAAAGGGGTGCACATTGTGAAACAGCTCATCTGCAAAGCCGCAGACTCTGCTTCCGACATACACCTTGCACTGCTCGCGTACAGGGCGACTCCATTGTCCACTGGCATATTGCCGGCTCAACTCCTGATGAACATGGACTTGTTGGACGACGCTTCCAGCCATACACCTGCCCAACCTGGATCATCTCCCGACGCTGCAGAAGATGCAGCAGCTCAGAGACCGTCAAAAGCAAGGCTATGATGCCCATGCCACCGATTGATGCCCATGCCACCGATCCGGCCATGCTATCCCCGGCAGACACTGTCAAGATCAAGATACCGGGTGGTGGGTGATCTGCCCCGGCTGTCTTTGTTCTACAGGCCGCGCCCCGCTCTTATGTTGTACTTATGGCTGATGGCTCCATCGTGCGAAGGAATCGACGGGCACTGCGCAAAGTTGCCTGCCCGCGACCACTTTCTCCTCCGTTTCTGTATGTTGAATTGCCACCTCCTGAAACCTCGCACCACGAGGCCACCGTCAGGCTTCCATCCCGCCTGTCAAGGCGCCGTCGTCCCCACCACCACCTCTCCGGCAGTCGACCAGGATCAGGCGCAAGCCTCAGAGACTGGACTTGTGAACGTTTGTTTTGTTTGCTATGTTCTGTTGTCCTCCGACAGTCACGTTAGACAGACTCATTCACATACATTCACATACGCCAACAAAACTAAAAAAAGGGGGAAATGTCATGACATGCAAACATGCAGCTAATGAACACATAGAATAGGACACGACCAATGAGCAGTCAGGACACTCAGGGGTGATATCTCACTATAAAAGGGATGAGGCACTCACACCCCGCCTCTTTCCACAGACCAATATCTACAGAGTGAGACAGGGTGTATCCTCAGCATCACACCCCAGCACGTGGCTTAGAGCAAGGCTGGTTCAGTTAGACTGAGTTACTACATTTAGATTAGCAGAGAGTCAAACTCATTGAGAACTGTGCTAATAGTTCAATAAAACACATTGAACTCACTTCAAAGCCTGTAGCATCTTTTACTCAAAACTGCATCAAGTGGCAGCTTGTGTTCTTCCAAATTACATAACACAACAGGAGGCACAAAGCCCTTCATCAAATTCCTTTTATTTACAAAACCAACAGCAGTACAATCAGGTGCATTCAGCTTGCTGTCTACATTGGGATTGCAGAGGATCTGACACTCCCTATTACATACAGAGAAAGGGGTTCCCTGATTGGTCCACTAATCAGGGATCTCATATTATAATTGACCAATCTCAAAGGCCTGGCCGAAGCCATTAAACCCCTCTCCCCCAAAGTCTGAGGAGCCCCCATGGGTCTCCTGCTTCATTTCTGCGCCGGGTCCAGATCCTCCACTTCGGCCTCCAACATGGAGGGGTATAACAGCCAGGCGCCCGTCTTTTCCGATGTGAGTACCTGAGGGATGGTTCGCCCCTTCCTCCGGCGGCAGGGGGACAGCCGTGGCATCATCCATGGTGTCCATATCCGAGTCCGATATCCTCATGAGTGGTGCCGGAGGGGCATGAATAGTTTGTCGGGGAGGACTCTCCACGGTCCTCAGTATGCTGGTCAGAGTCAGCTTCCGGGGAGGAAACAAATCTGAGGCCCACACCTGCTCCAGGTTCTTTTTTACTACACCTTCTCCCAGACGTAATTCATACAACACAGGTCCTGTCCTGGCCTTGTCCGGTCCTGCTACCCATGTGGGTCATTGGCATAATTTCCGACCTATACCTTTTCACCCACGTTGAACTGCCTTTCTCGGCGAGTGTTGTCATGGTCCCTGCATTGGGCCTCTTGGTGTCGTTCTACTCTTCCGCCTAAATTTGGGAATAGTAGACTCAGCCTGGTTTGGAGTCATCTACTCATGAGTAGCTCCGCCGGTGCTATTCCCGCTGTGGCGTGTGGGGTCCTAAAGTCGAATAGCCAGTGCGACAGTTTGGTGTCAAATGATGCTGCAGACTGTTTTTTCAACCCGACTTTGAGGGTCTGGATGGCTCTCTCTGCCAACCCATTTGATGCCGGGTGGTATGGTGCCATCCTTATGAGCCGAATACCATTTGACTTTATGAATTTTGTAAACTCCTGGCTGGTGAAAACCGATCCATTATCTGAAACTAACACCTCCGGGATACCCTGTGTTGCAAACGTGGTGCAAAGTTTTTCGATGGTTGCTGTTGTGTTTGCCGAGATCATTTTGTAGACATCCAGCCGTTTGGAATGGACGTCTACTATTACAAAAAACATTGAACCCATAAACAGGCCTGCAAAATCAACATGAAGTCGCAACCATTGTCTACCCGGCCATTCCCACGGGTGCAGCGGGGCTGCTGGTGGCATCTTCTGCCCTTGTTGGCATTCTTGGCACCGACCTACCAATGCCGCTATGTCTGTGTCCAGGCCCGGCCACCAGACATAGCCTCTGGCCAGCATCATCATTTTTGGGACTCCAGGGTGTCCATGATGTAGTTCAGCCGGTATGGCTCGACGGCCTTGACTTGGAACGATTACTTGAGCTCCCCATAGCAGTATCCTGTCTTCCACAGTGATCTGGGCCGGGATTGTACCCTTCCCGGTGGGGGGGGGGGGGGGGGGTCTCGGGGGATGGAGTGGCGTGAACCACTCTGGCGTTGGGCCCCACAGCACAGGCCCGCCGGCCGATCGGTGGGCCCTGATCGTGGGCCAGGCCACCGTGGGGGCACCCCACGGGGCCAGATCGCCCCCGCGCCCCGCGCCCCCCCCCCCCAGGACCCCGGAGACCGCCCGCGCGGCCTGTCCCGCCGGTAAGGGAGGTGGTTTGATCCACGCCGGCGGGAGAGGCATTACAGCAGCGGGACTTTGGCCCACCGCGGGCCGGAGAATCGCAGGGGGGGGGGGGGGGGGGGTGGCCCGCAGACAGGCGCGGCACGATTCCCGCCCCCGCCGAATCTCTGGTGCCAGAGACTTCAGGAGACCTCGGGGGCGTGATTCACGCCGCCGCCGCCGCCCCCCCCCCCCCCCCCCCCCCCCCCCCGGCGATTCTACAACCCGGCTCTCTTCTGCTCCAGTAGGGGTGGAATTCCGCCTGGACCGGTCTTTCCATCTCCCCCGTTAGCACCATGTGTTTTATTTTTGCTAAAACCGGGTCCCTTTGTGTCCACAAACGAATGTTTAGTGCGGCCACTGGAAGTGTGTCCAGAAAATGTAGTGTCATCACCGTTTCTTCTATTCTGGGTACGAATGGCGGGGTGTCCGGTAATGGCAGCCTACTTAGTGCATTGCCGTTTGCCACCCGGGTTCCCGGCCGATGCTGCAGTTGATATTGGTGCCAGTCGTAGGACGCAGCGTTGGACTCGGATGAAGCTATTGGTGGCACCGCTTTGTCTTCGCCTGTGTTTAGCTCACAGGGCTAATCGCTGGCTTTGAAAGTAGACCAAGGCAAGCCAGCAGCACGGTTCGATTCCCGTAACAGCCTCCCCGAACAGGCGCCGGAATGTGGCGACTAGGGGCTTTTCACAGTAACTTCATTTGAAGCCTACTCGTGACAATAAGCGATTTTCATTTTTTTCATTTTTCTTCTTTCAGCAAGCCAAGCAACGGCCTGTGATCTGTGAGTACTGGTGAAGTTTCTTCATCGCGAAGACCATAGCCAGTCCTTCTTTTGCAATTTGGGCAGCTGCTGCTGCTAACGTCCTGGAAGCAAACACTGTAGGCCTTTCTTGTCCATTTTGCCCTCTGTCTGCTAGAACTGTCCCAGCGCCATATGGAGACGTGTCGCAAGTGAGCACCAACTCTTTCCTGGGGTCATAGTGTGCCAAGACGTGAAAGCTGTTGTTTTATCTTCTTGAAAGCCCTGTCTTGGTGGGCGGACCACTCCCAGGCTTGCCCCTTTTTTAGTAATTGGTGTAGGGGGTCCAGGATGGAAGCCCTGTTCTGTATGAACTTTCCATAGTGTCACCAGTCCTAAAAAGGATCTTAACTCCTGGATTGTGGTGGGGGCCGGGTCACCCTCACCTGACCCTCCAAAGGGTGTAGTCCTGACTTGTCGCAGACATGTTACTTGAGGTGCTAGAAAAACACATTGCTCCCTCTTTAGGCGCCTACCAGCTGCTGAAAACCTCTTAAGGACTTCCTCCAGGTTTTACCCTTCTTTTTCCTATAATGAGGACGTTGTCTAGGTAAATGGCGACCTGTGGTAGCCCTTGTAATATATTCTCCATCATCCTCTGGAATATTGCACAGGCTGACGACGCCCTGAAGGATAATCTTGTGTACTGAAAACGGCCCTTCAGAGTGTTTATCATTGAGAACTTTTGCAACTCTTCGTCCAGCTTCAGGTGTAGATTATGCGTGGCTCGTATCCAGCTTTGAGAATAAGAGTCCTCCAGCCAGCTTTGCATACAAATCCTCAATCCGGGGAATTGGGTATTTGTCCAGTTGTGAGTAGCGATTAATCGTTTGTTTGAAATCGCCACGAAGGTGGACCGGGCCGTCCTGCTTAAGGATGGGCACCATGGGTGCCGCCCATTCTGCAAACTGGACCGGTTTTATTATTCCTTCCCGCTACAGTCTTTTGATTTGCATATCAACTTTCTGCCTTCACGTGAAAGGTACCGGTCGGGCTTCGTAGAATTTTGGGACTGCCTCTGGATCTTTGGGCATCACGGTAGCATTGTGGATAGCACAATTGCTTCACAGTTCCAGGGTCCCAGGTTCAATTCCGGCTTGGGTCACTGTCTGTGCAGTGTCTGCACATCCTCCCCGTGTGTGCGTGGGTTTCCTCCGGGTGCTCCGGTTTCCTCCCACAGTCCAAAGATGTGCAGGTTAGGTGGATTGGCCATGATAAATTGCCCTTAGTGTCCAAAATTGCCCTTAGAGTTGGGTGGGGTTACTGGGTTATGGGGATAGGGTGGAGGTGTTGACCTTGAGTGGGGTGCTCTTTCCGGGAGCTGGTGCAGTCTCTATGGGCCGAGTGGCCTCCTTCTGCACTGTAAATTCTATGACTGGATCTATGTGTAATGTCGCCTTTGCTCCCTTTATTGTTCCGAGCCCTTCTCGGAAAACCTCTGGGTATTTGCACATGAGTTCACTCAGGTGACCATGTTCCAGCTGGAAAATGTTTACCCAACCCAGCTGGATGACTTTTCGCCAGTTTCGTCCCAATAAGCTTGGCCCCACACCTTTCACTACCATTAAAGGCAGCCTAACCAGTAGCTCTACATAAGCCACAGGTACATGTGCTGTGCCCAACAGTCTCAGTGGTTCCCCTGTGGATGTCCTCAGTTTTGCCGAGGTCCTGGTTAAGAATAAGGGTTGCAGTCCAGTGCAAATTTTATTAAATACATATTTCCCCTATCACTGATACGGCTGCTCCCATGTCGACTTCCATTAATGTGGGACATCCATTCAATCTTATGGTTAATTTAATGGGTTCTGATTTAACCATTGCTACACAATTTAGTTGTTCCGCGTCGGAGGTAGGTGAGGCTTCGAGGGTGTGAATTCTCCTGTGCCCCAGCCTATGTGTCCTTCTTCAAGATGTTGGTTTTTGGGCTTCCATTTCTCCTCCCTGGCTCCGATCTCTGGCAACAACTACAATACCTTGCCAGGCAAAATGCTGCAGGGGCTGCCATCTGTCTGATCCTAATTTTCCCTTGCTTGGGAACACTTCTGCGTGTGGCCCTGAGTTCCTTTGCATCCGAGTCTTTCCTGAGGGCGGCTACGCAGTTTCCTATCCCCCAGCGGTAGTCCCTTAGCTCAGTTTCACTGGTGTGTGTGTCTACCTCCATCGGAGTACCCTGTAACTCATGTGCTCCGCTCGCCACTTTTTCTAAGGACAAAGCCAGCTGCAATGCTTGTTTGCAATCCAGCTCAGCCTCTGCTAGCAGACGTTTTTGTATTGCTAAATTATTTATTCCGCACACCAACCGGTCTTGGAGCATCTCATTTAGCCTCAGGCGAAATTCACAAGTCTCGGCTAATAGCCTTAATCTTATTAAAAGGTTAGTGACTGACTCCCCAATGTATCCTAATGCTGTGTAAAACCGATACCTTCACAGGATCAGAGGTGGCTTAGGGTCGTAGTACTCTTTTGCTAAGTCCGTCAATTCCTGGAAAGTTTTCATGTCCGGTGCCTCCAGAAAACTGAGACTGCGCATAATGGCAAAAACTGCCAGCCCACACACAGTCAGCAGAATGACCCGTTGCTTTTCATCTGGAACTATATAATTTGCTCCAAAGAAGTACTTCATCCGCTGTACATATTGGGCCCAGTCTTCCACTGCAGTGCCAAAAGAATCCAACTTCCCGAATAAAAGCATTTTGCCTGTCAGTGGCTTACCCTCAATATGTGGCAGCTGCTAATGAGCAGGATCCTACAGGTCATTCCATTTTCCTTGTCGCCACTGTAATATGTTCACAGAGACAGACGTCCCGTTACCAGAATTCCTTTTATTTACAAAACCAACAGCCAAACAACCAGGTGCATTCAGCTTGCTGTCTGCACTGAGATTGCAGAGGATCTGACACTCCCTGTTATATACAGAGAAAAGGGTTACCTGATTGGGCCACTAATCAGGAAACTCTTATTCTAATTGGCCAATCTAAAAGGACTGGCCTAAGTCATTAGGATTTCTTAGGCAGCACCTTCCAAACCCACGACTGTTACCACCGAGGAGGCTACGGGCAGCAGATACCAGAGAACTCCACCACCTGGAAGTTCCCCATCAAACCACTCACCATCCTGACTTGAAAATATATCGCCGTTCCTTCACTGTCACTGGGTAAAAATCCTGAATCTCCCTTCCTAATTTTACAGTGGGTGTACCTACACCACAGGGACTGCAGTTGTTCAGGAAGGCATCTCACCACCACCTTCAAAAGGGCAATTTGGGATGGGCGGCAATGCCAACATCCCATAAACAAATAAAGGAGAAGTGAAAATACAAAGTACTTCCATTTTTGGAAAGAAGAAAAACATCGGTGGTCGGTTTCCTCAGAGACTAAACCATCGGCGTTAAGGCGGGCTATCTGGTTTGTCAAATCCTAATGTTCTTTTAGGCACAGTGTATGAAATGTCTTGCACTAAAGGGAATCCTGACACCCAGTGAAAGGTGAGTGTCCATCCAGCAACAGGGAAAATAAGAAATGTTTTCCCACCTTGAACCCTGCTTGATAGACTCAGTTTGCCTAACATGACAGACATCACCGGGAGAGGTGTGGGAAAATTCAGAAGCATTCAGGCTTTACACTGTGGCTACTGCTCATTCTACAGATGAATTGTCGTTGATCTGGATATCGATTGCAGGTCAGCCTGAGTCTGCAGCCTGTTAATGTGAAAGGAGTGAAGACAGATTCTGACCAACACTGTATAAAATTACATTGAATGTACAGCACAGAAGCAAATCCCTCAGCCCATCTGCCCATGCTGGTGTTCCTGTTCCTCAAGTCCATCCTCCCAAACGGCTTAGCTTACCCTTCTGCTCCTGTCTCGTTTTTGCAGCTTCCCCTTAAATAAATCTATTATTTATCTCAACCACTCCTTGTAGTAGTGAGATATGCATTTTTGCAACAAAAAAAACTTTACTCACCTGCCAGTCACGAGAGTCCCTGAGACTGACCTACTCTCAACCTAGTATCCACCAAATATGGCGCGTTTCCCCTAAATGGCAGCCAACATTTGGCCGGATACAATGTGCCAAGCCGAACCTTGTTACGAAAAAGAATTGCCTTGGCCCGATCAAAGATATCTCTTTACTTAGCCAGGTCGGCTTCAATACCCTGACTTATTCAGATCTGCAGGCCTTCCCATGTACAATCTTTTGCCATCCTAGCCCACCTCAGGATCTGTTCCTTCACCTGGAAATGGTGCATCCTCACTATGACCACCCTTGGTGGCTCCCCTGTCCTTAGCGATTGGTGTGCCTGATCTACCTCTGGGGCCTTTTCACAGACCCCATCATCCACCAGCTTCGCCAACATCTTGGAAAAGTAGGCCATTGCACTTGTTCCTTCCACCCCCTCTGGCAGGCCCACAATCCATAGATTTTGCCACCTGGACTGATTGTCTTGGTCTCCACACAAGTTTTTAGTTCCTTGCTGGCCGATTCCAACAATAACATCTCTGCTCCAGCTCCACATTTCAGTCATTATGGTCAGAGACTGCCCATTCCACATCTCGAATTGTCAATCCCTTACGACTCCAAATGCTTTCACATTCACTCCATGGCATTACGAAGAGGGGCAATGCTTCCTTGATCACTTTCAACCAATCTTCCTGCATCTCCTGCTGATGCTCCCGTAGTTCCTCTTTGATCAGTCCCATTAGTTGTTCTACTGACAGTGGGGTGGACAGGGAAGGCAGGATGGTTTCTCAGTAGATTTTTATAAACCATTTGCAATGGAGTTGACCCCACATCACCTGTAGATGTTCTCTGATCCTTTGGCATGAGGGGAATTACCAGCAACACTTGCTCAGGCATCTATTTTGTTAATTCCCAAGAAAGAAAAAGACCCAATGGAGTGTGGGTCGTACAGGCCCATCTCATTGTTAAATATGGAAGTGAAAGTTCTGCCTAAGGTAGTAGCATGCAGCTTGAGGGCTGTCTTCCGATGTGGTGTTGGAGGATCAGACAGATTTTGCAATGGGGAGGTGGCTGTCTAGTAATTTCAGACGTCTAATTAATGTTGTTACGGCAACAGCTGAGGGCAGGCTGCCAGAGGTTGTGGTGGCTATGGATGTGGAGAAAGTTTTCGATAGGGAGTGGGGGGGGCGGGGGGGGGAGTTATTTGCTGGGGATATTGGGTAGTTCAATTTGGGCCAACATTTATCTCATGGGTGAGATTGGTGTAAGTGGCCCCCACAGCAATGTGAGGAATAATTTGGTTAACTTGGGGTATTTTCGGCTATTTAGCGGCATGATATAGGGCTGTCCGTTGACGCCACTTCTGTTCGCATTAGCGATAGAGCCTCTGGCTATTGCAATCCAGGCTTCTCAGGAGTGGTCAGGTGTTGTGAGAGGGGGTAGAGAGCACAGAGTTTCGCTCTATGTGGATGATTTGTTATTATATATATTTAATCCTCTGGGTGTTTGGATAAAATTATGAGTTTATTGGAGAAACTTGGCACCTGCTCGGGCTACAAATTGAATATGACAAAACGTGAAGTGTTTCCAGTAAATGCCCTGGGGAGATGGGCAGATTTGAGTGCCCTTCTATTCAGGCTGGCCAGACGTAGATTCAGGTATTTAGGTATTCAGGTGGTTTATGACTGGGCCACGATGTATAAATGGAATCGGGTGGGCACGGTGGAGTGGGTGAAAGAGGATTTTAAAAGGTGGAATGTCCTACCTCTTTCATTAACTGGGCGGGTGCAGATGGTCAAGATGAACATCCTACCAAGGCTTTTGTTCATGTTTCATTCCTTCCTGATATTCCTATCGAAGGCATTCTTCTGTAAGATGGATATAATCATTTTTGATTTTGTATGTAGGAAGCGGCGGGTGGTAGGACTGGCGTTCCCTAATCTCTTGTATTCTTATTGGGCGGCAAATACAGAGAAGGCCCCGCAGTGTTGGGGAAAGGAAGAGCAGACGAGGCACGGGTGTAGGAGGCATGGTGTAAGGGGGGTACCTTGAGGGCTTTATCTGCGGCCCCCTCCCATTTGCCCCGGAGAAGTATATGGGCAGTCTGGCGGTGATGTCTTCCTTAAAGATCTGGAGCCAGTTGAAACGGCATTTAGGTTTGAGGGACATGTCGGCGCAGGCTCCTATTTGTGGGAATCACCAGTTCGGCCCGGCAGGGGGGGTGCGGTGACGTGGGAGTGAGGGGTGGGATGGGGTTGGGACAAATGAAGGATTTGTTCTGAGAAGGTAGGTTTTGCGAGCGGGAGAAACACGAATTACTGAGGGAGGAGGAAGTTCAGATATGTTTAGATAAACATGAAGTTTAAAAGTTTAGGAAGTTGCGAGATTTTGTACGGAACGAGTTGTTCTCATTCGCTCGATTACCAGATCACAACTTGCCTGATAAGCTGCACTTGCCAGATAAATTGGGGTTTGGGAGAATTGCGGACACCTATGGATGGCTGGTGGACAGAGGGAACACACCAATTAAGGAGATAAAACAGAAGTGAGAGGAGGAGTTGGATATGGAGCTGGATGGGGGTGTGGAGTAGAATTATGCACCGGGTCAATGCTATATCTTCATGTACTAGGATGAGCTTGAAAAAGTTCAAGGTGGGACATATGGCCCATGTGACACGGGTACGAATGAGTGGGTTCTTCTCAGAAGTAGAGGATAGGCGTGAAAGGTGTAGAGGGGAACTAGCTAACCATGTCCACATGTCCTGGTCTTGTCCACAGTTAGTGGGCTTCTGGGGCTCGGTACTTGCGACACAAGCAAAAATTTTGTGGGGGTGGAGATGTCACCGGGTCCTCTTGGGGTGATTTTTGGGGTGTCAGAAGTGCCAGGGCTGATGGAGGGGAAGGGGGCCGATGTGGTAGCATTCGCCACGATCGGCAAGTGGTGAATTTTATTGGAATGGAAGTCAGAGGAACCACCAAAGGTGTCGGCACAGTTTGGGGATGTTGTGGAATTCCCTAAACTGGAGAAGATGAATTTGCCCTTCTGGGCTCAGATGGTGGGGGTCTGGACAAGATGTTATTTTTTCTGTTTACAATCTATTTGTTGCCAGCGGGTAGAGGGGGGGAGTGGGAGGGGAGATGGGGAGGGCAGAATGGGAAGGATTTAGGGGAGTAAAAAGGGAAAAATGTCAAACTAGGGGGATTGCATTCTGTTATTTAATAATTGTTCGTATGTTGTTACGTATGCCCAGATTTGAATAACAATAATTTTTAAAATATATATATATATACTTTATTCATTAAATGTCCGAAAGAACATTACAACTATTTCGAAACAGCCATCACACAAAGTGCAATAATACTCAGATTCTCTACATAGATCAACTTTCACACTGAGGGGCTTCAATATAGTCAAAAAAACATTACAGACATTTCAAAATGGCCACTACAGTAGCGGCAATGGTACTTAAGTTGCCTACATAGGTCAAGTTGCGCTCTGGGATACATCAATACAATTGTGACATGTAATATTCACTAAATACATTGAATGTGAGTCACACAGCTATTTGGAAAACAAAAGGTAGTTTTAAGGGTTTCATGCTTGTATTGGTAAACATTAAAAATAAGGTGTAGTTTTAAGTAGGTTTAATTTACTGTTTCTGTGCCTGGAAGGGGAAAACCTATAGCTAGATTCATGCTGGACAAAGGAGTTTGTATGTATGGGGGTTGGTTTCAATTCCAACTGTTATTCTATTGTGCTTAGAAAGGATTAGGGCATTTAGAATAAGTAATAGGAGCAAGGGCTTGTAAGACAGGAAGGCTTTCTGTTCTTAGTTTAGCTGAATGTGTTGGCAGTTGGAGACAGGACACCAGAGAGTGAGTATTTCTCAATTCTACAAGGAGAAGCTGAATATGACAAGAGAGATGAATGAGGCAGGTTTCCTCAGGAACAAGATACAGTCCAGATAACCAGAGAATTTGGACAGAAAGAATGTCTTCAGATGACTGGAGTTAAGAGAACAAAGACCAAAGTATTGTTCAGAAGAACAAGGAAGAGTAAACAAAATGTTCTGAATTAAAGAGATAATTGGAATAACTATATTTAAAGTGGGACGGCAGATTATTCCCAACTTGGGTCACTGTCTGTGTGGAGTCTGCACGTTCTCCCCATGTCTGCGTGCGTTTCCTCCAGGTGTTCCGGTTTCCTCCCACAGTCCAAAGGTGTGCATGTTAGGTGGATTGGCCATGTCAAATTTCCCTTAGTGTCCAAAAAGGTTAGGTGGGGTTATTGGGTCAGGGGGATAGGGTGGAGGTGTGGGTTTAAGTGGGGTCCTCTTTCCAAAGGCCGGTGCAGACTCGATGGGCTGAATGGCCTCCTTCGGCATTGCAAATTCTATGATCTATGACCACGCTTTAGTGTGTCTCTTAGAACATAGTTCTGGACTTTGGAATGTGCCAGTTGCATCATCAGTCAGAGACAACTCTGCACTGTAAGATGAACAAGTTTCAGACAAACAAAAGTGCATCTTTCACCAAGTTGATGATTCTCCAGCAACAGCTGATGTTTGTCTCGGTGTGGGTCCCTGGGAACATCATCTAAATTCTCATTATTCTCTGGATAAAGAATTTTCTCTGGAATTCTCCTTTCAGATTTATTCATGATTATCTTACAGTTGTGGCCCTTGTTCTGGTCTCCTTGATAAGTGGAAACTTTTCTCTACATCTACCAGTCAAAACTTTCATACTTTTAAAGATCTCTATTAGGTTACCCCGGGAGTAAAAATACCCCAGCCTTTCCTGATAGTTAAAACCGTCTCAAGTGCTCTATATCTTTTTCTCTAATATGGAGATTAGAGCTCTGGATAGGACTCAAAATACTTTTATTTACAAAATATTTTTATTAGGGTATTTACAATTTTTATAATAATAACAATATTATTATACCGGCTGGGTCACTGTCTGTGCGGAGTCTGCACGTCCTCCCCGTGTGTGCGTGGGTTTCCTCCGGGTGCTCCGGTTTCCTCCCACAGTCCAAAGATGTGCGGGTTAGGTGGATTGGCCATGCTAAATTGCCCGTAGTGTCCTAATAGTAAGGTTAAGGGGGGGAGTTGTTGGGTTACGGGTGTGGGGTGGATATGTGGGTTTGAGTGGGGTTATCATTGCTCGGCACAACATCGAGGGCCGAAGGGCCTGTTCTGTGCTGTACTGTTCTATGTTCTATGTTCTATAATAACAATGACATAAACATGGTATAATAAACATTTCCACCCCCACCTGAATCTTCACACACCCCAACCATAAAACAACAATCTGGCCCTCTCCCCCCCCCCCCCCCCCCCCCCCCCCTTGGAATTCTGATTCTGCTGTCATTTTAATTTTCCAAGAGAAAGTCGACGAATGCTGCCACCTCCGGGTGAACCCAACCATTGACCCTCTTAAGGCGAACTTTATTTTCTCGAGACTGAGAAACCCAGCCATGTCACTAACCCAGGTTCTCTGCACTCGGGGGCGTTGTGTCCCTCCACAGTAATAAGATCCGTCTCCGGGCTACCAAGGAGGCAAAGGCCAAAACATCGGCCTCTTTCGCCCCCCCCACGGACTCCCGGCTCTTCCAACACCCCAAAGATCGCTACCTCTGGACTCGGCACCACCCGTTTTTTGAGTACCGCGAACATCACCCTAGTGAAACCCTGCCAAAACCCTCTAAGCTTCAGGCATGCCAAAAACATGTGGACATGATTTGCTGGGTTTCCCGCGCACCTCGCACACCTATCCTCTACCCCAAAGAACTTGCTCATCCTAGCCACTGTCATGTGTGCCGGTGGACTACCTAGAACTGTATCAGGCTAAGCCTGGCACATGATGAGGATGTATTAACCCTGCTTAGAGCATCCGCCCTAATTGATTTGGGATTTGAAGTGAAGTAGGGTTGTATGAAACTTGATATTGATGATAATAGTTGGGCAGAATGAAGAGACGAGGCTCAAATTTGGAGTTGGAGGAAGAACATTGGAAATAAGAGCAGGAATAGGCTATTCGACGCCTTGACCCTGCCCTGCTTTCAACCAGATCATGGTTGAACTTCTACCCTGCCATTTTCCCTTACGATCCCCATATCCTTTGATGCCTCTAATATCAAAAGGAAAATCCGATGATCTGTGAATCTGTTGATCTCTGAAGAAACTGAGTTAAAAGATTATCTTTCCCTTTCATCATAATAAAATCGGTGAGATAGAAGACGCACAGAATGTAGGATGTGTGAGATACATTGGCCAAATATTTATCCTTGGGCCAGATGTGCAGTCCGGAGATCTCCTGGTTTGGTGAATCCTGACCTTTACGAACGGTCACCTGCAAGTGGGATTTTCAGTTGGTGAGCAGCGGGCTGAAATAGGAGTCGGACGGGTGTTGCCTGAGGAACGAGTTTTCAGGGGGCGGAGGAGGATTGGGTACAAAACCTGCCTCTATGCTCTGGCACTGTGTTTAAATAAATTTAAAAAATAATAAAACAATAAGCATCTTTCCAGCCCTCTCTCCTGAACCCACTTGAAACTCCCTAACACTCCCTATGCCACACCCATACCACCCCTTGCTAAACCATGCCCCTGATACCACCATTTACCCTGACCTCCTCCATGCCAACTCACCTAATATCCTTGGACACATCCTGGACAGCTTTGATACTTCCTGGACAGCTTGACAGATCCTTAACAGCTAAACAGTTCCAAAGAGGGTGTGCATGAAAAGTACATAATCATGTTTAATTGTAACAACCACAAAGAGTGCTTTATTTCTCCCACAGATGACACAGGGCTATCCAAAATCTCTAAAATGAAACCCCGGCCAACCATAAAAAACTACCAAGGCCAGACCTCCTTACATCTGGGCCCAGATTTTTGCCACAATAGAGAGGCTCCCCATTGTGGCGAAAATCTAGGAAAAGCTGAATTTTCTAAGTCGCACCTGAATCCAGCATTTTTCAGGGCAAGACTGGAATTGGGCCAAAGTTCACATGTGCATGAATCACAGAGGCTGCTGGCCATTTAAATCAACAGCTGCCTCCACTGACTTCACAATTTTGAACCCTAGCTACATGAATCCCAAAGTGCACACAGCAGAATAGCTGAGAGGAAGTCTCAACTTGGTGAATTCATTTGGGGAGCCAGGGTACACCTGGTGAACCCTGAGGTGCATTGGTTGTGTCACAATGTTCCGACATGTGTAACATTGATCTTTAATTACATTGGCTGGCCAAACATACATTGAACTGCTTAAAAGGGAATTTGAAAAAGCAAGTAAACATACTGGGGTTGAATTCTCTGCCTCCCTGGTCACATAATCCTTGGTGCACACTATTGGCAGCAGCAGGGTTCTCTGTTTCCGCCACTGGCCAATGGGATTTCCCATAGTGGCCACCCCATGCCACCTGCAAAACCCAGAAGCAAGGGTGTGCTGCCAGTGGAATGGAGAACCCCGCCAGCAGAGAATTTACCTCACTGAACTTAAGATAGCTGCCACAAGTCACCTGACATCTGATATTATAAGCTAACCAATTCTGGGGGTTCCAATATGGATTACAATATGGTACATTAAGAGAATCTTCTGTGGAAATTCACACCTACTTATGTCAAGCACTATTTCAAAGAATGAATTGAAACTATACTGGACCTCATAATTGCATTTCTACAAAGCTACCTTTCATGTGGAAACAGAAAATCCACCAGGATAATAACTATGTGGAAGGTGTCATCAAGATGGACGACAAAACCTTCAGGAATTAATGGCTGGGACATTACAGCATCTAATGACCTAAGTCATAAAACAATAGCCACGTCTGTCAAGACATGAACTAATCAATTGCCTTCTGAAATCATTTGGAGAGAGGTCATATGACCAGAATAACCATTTCTGAATGTGTTTTATGACAACATGCAAGTTGCTCTAACAAATCAACCAATGACACAGTAGCAATCTCTCTCCCCTTTCTCTCAAGTTCGAGACCCTACCTCAATAACAGTTTGAAATCCAGCACAGAGATAGGGATTTTTCAAACAAAAGAAATGTCAAGTACCCAAATCATCCTCATCTGGAAAAACAGATTACATTTTTTTAAAAAGGCTGTCCCCAGAAATTTGCAGTTTACATGGACTTCAAAATAACTCAAATTTCAAAACCACCATGGAAAAAGTCTGCTGGAGCCACAGATGCCAGTGAAGGACTCATAAATTGTAAATTATTTTTTTATTTACTTTTTATCAAGGATTTTTAAATCAGTCAGACGGTAATTTCCTATTGCATAACTTGTAATTTTGTAAGTGTGTGCACGTGTGTGTGTGTGTGTGTGTGCACATCACGCATGAGGGTGATGTGAATGTCTGTGCATCTGTGTGTGGTGTATTTGTGTGTGTGTGTGATGTGTCTGTGCGTGTGTATGTGTGGTGTTTTTGTGTGTATGTGAGCATGATGTGTGATGTGTATGTGCATGTGTGTGTGTGATGTGTATGTGCGTGCATGCATGTGTGAGTGTGATGTGTGTTTATTTGTGTGTGTGCTCCTCTAATTCTCGTCTTTTATTTCAACTCCTGTACCATTGCTGGCCATGCACTTAGCTTCCTAAGCTCTCTAAGTTCTGCAATACCTTCCTTCAACTTCACAGCCTCTCTTTGTCCCTATATGCTCCTAAAAACCCACCACTCTGGCTTAGGCATTTGATTATCTATTTTAATTATATTTGACAGTGCCCCTGTTTAAGTTTTAATGTATTCAAGATGTTATTTAAATATGGTTGTTGTTGATGTCATGACTCTCTTCAAAGTCAGATTCATGACCGTGTGAATATCCTTCAAATTTCTTTGTAAACAAAGCATTTCCTGTGTGGTTATGGGCCTGGTCATTAAGGGCTATGTTTGTAAGAGGAAATGAGCAAGCTGTAGCTATTAGAAAGCTACTATTAGAAAGATAGCTGTGGAATTGAAGGGACATTTATGCTGATGAATGGTCATCTACATTGCAGTTTCTACATTAGATAGTCAGGGAAAAATAAGAATTCTTCCAGACAAGAGATCCGTCCAGTTTATTCCACAGCTTCCAGTCTGAGATAGGTCACAGTTAAAGCCAGCATTTAAATGCTGCTCTCAACAGAGTGAAGCATTTCAAGACACTTCACATGTGTGTCATTAAAGAAAATTTGACATGGGGCCAGAGAAAGAGATATTAAGACAAGTAACCAAAAACCAGAATAACGGCACAGGGCAGGATTTTCCCGCTGTTTCTGCCGGTGGGATCATTCTGTTCCGCCGATGGCAAACCCTCGCCAGTGAAGTGTTGGCTAGTGTAGACTTCAGAGATGAACAGACACTTCCAACACTGATGAAGGTTCAACTCAATTTTATTAACTGCTTCTAACCAACTAACACACAATGACTGTGGGTCTAAATTATGCTAACTTAATCAAGAGACCTAAACCATGTCCGAACCAGTTGATTCTCTCAGCACGTGGTGTAAGTCTGTGCTGGGCTGGATGGGTTCTTGTTACACTCAGAGGCAGCACCCAGAATGAGCGGGAACCGTGGTGCCCTCTGCCTTTATAGTGTGTGCATTCTAACTGGTGATTGGCTGCGGTGTGTGTACATGTTGATTGGTCCCTGTGTGTGTCCATCAGTGTGTGTCTGCACCATGATATACTGGTGTATATTATGACAGCCAGGAGCTCCCCAACAGTGTGGGGGGGGGGAAAGAAAAACAGGCTGTCTCCACTGCCGCACAACACGTTGCAGGAGGGCGTGGAAAATCTCATCCACATTTTTAAGCACAACCCAAAAGGAAGAAAGAGAACAGGAGAGGTGGAGAGGGAATTCCAGAGCTCAGGGCCCAGGCAGCTAAAGGGATGGCTGCCAATGTTGGAGTAATCAGGAATGTTCAAGAACCCAGAATTTGGAGGAGCGCAGGGACCGTTCGCACAAACCTCCTCTCTGACGCTCAGATTTTAGCACATGGGCAAGAATGACTACATTTTTATTCATCTTGTAAACTGAAGGCCCAAATTTTAAAACAGGTTATTGACACTGCATTGGAGTCAACCTCAGGCTATATCAAAGATCAGCAATAATGTACAGTTGTTCCTGAATCTAATCTCTCTCTCTGTATATCTAGTTTACAGTTATATGTGCAGCCTAGTCTTCCTGCTGGGACATTGGCCTCATTGTGGTTTAGGTACAGCCTATCCCAGCAGTACAGTTCTTCCGTGCCCCGGTATTGGTGCCGGTGCCCGATGAAATAGAACCTCTCACTCCCACTCTTTCAGCTACACTTTTTTTAAATTTAGAGTACCCAATTCTATTTTTTCCAATTAAGGGGTAATTTAGCATGGCCAATTTAGCTACCCTCCAAATCTTTTTGGATTATGGGGGTGAGACCCATACAGACACAGGGAGAATGTGCAACTCCACATGGACAGTGACCCAGTGCCGAGATCAAACCCGGATCCTCGGCGCCGTGAAGCAGCAGTGCTAACCACTGAACCACCGTGCTGCCCTTCTTTCAGCTGCACTGGCGAATGGCAGCACAGTGGTTAGCACTATTGCTTCACAGCGCCAGGGACCCCGATTCTATTCCTGGCTTGGGTCTCTGTCTATGCAATGTCTGCATGTTCTCCACATGTCTGCATGGGTTTGCTCCGGGTGCTCCGGTTTCCTCCCACACGTCCTGAAAGACGGGCTGTTGGGTGAATTGGACATTCTGAATTCTCCCCAGTGTATCCGAACAGGTGCCGGAATGTGGCGACTAGGGGCTTTTCACAGTAACTTTATTGCAGTGCTAATGTAAGCCTATTTATGACACTAATGAAGATTATTATCAGTATTACACCTTTCTGTCCAACCCACGGCTCGGGCAACAGTGTCGAGACTAGAAGCACGTAATCCCGCATTATCACTTTGTTCCTTAGAGGACTTCTGCCTCTACATCATTGATTCTGACACAGACCACAACAATAGAATCTTTTCCATCCTAGAACCAAAGAAACCTGCAGAAAAAGGCCATTCAGCCCATGATGTCTGTGCCAGCCAACAAAAAGAGAAACTAGCTGTTCACATTAAACCCATTTTACAGCACCTGGTCCGTAGCTTTCAGGTTCCAGCACTTCAGACACAGTTCCAGGCACCTTTTAAATCAGTTGAGTCTTTCAGCCTCAATCACAAACTTAGGCAGTGAATTCAAGACAGCAACCACCCTCTGGGTAAAAACAGTTTTCCTCATGTCCCTTCTAATCCTTCTACTAATCACCTAAAATCTATGCCCCCTGGTAATTGACCTCTCAGCTAGGGGAAATAGGTCTATCCTGTCTGCACTGACGAGCCCCCTCATAATTTTGTACACCGCAATTAGGTTGTCCCTGAGCCTCCTCTGTTCTAAGAAAAACAACCTCAGTCTATCCAACCTCTCTCCCTGGCTGACATTTTCAAGCCATGGTAACATTCTTGCAAATCTCCTCTGCACTTTCTCCAGAGTCAATATGTCCTTCCTGTAATGTGGGGAACAGAACTGTACACAAAACTCCAGCTGTTGCCTAACCAGCATTTTGTACACTTCCTGCATTACATCCCGGCTTTTGTATTCAATACCTTGACCAATAAAGGAAAGCCGTCCATTGCTTTCTTTACCACCTTGTCCACCTGTCCTGCCACCTTCAGGACCTGTGGATATGCATTCCAAGGCCTCTCATTTCCTCAACCCCTCACAGTATCTTCCCATTTATTTGTTTGCCCTCCCCAAATGCATTACCTCACATTTTCCAGATTTAATTCTATTTGCCACTTCCACTATTCAAAGTTCGCCTCTCTCATTGCTTCAGGGCATGTTTTACCCTGGAACCAAACCCTTGTTATAAAAACATATCTGTTTCATTGCTGTTCTGTCAGTGAAAGGGAGATGCCCTCTCACCTGATCAAACCTGCACATGACTCCAATTTCACATTACACTTACTGCGCTCTAACAGGGCTCGACGAGCCTCTCCATTAGAACAGGCAGGAAACAGGTAACAAATACTACTTGCCAGCTTTATTTCAAGAAGAATTTTAAAAATACCTCTTAATAGAGGAATAACTGAGTGGAGTTATCCTCCAGTTGATGAATACCTTACAAGGTTGACCAAGCCTACAGAACGACACGAAAGGACCACACACGGAAAATTTCATTTCAACTCAAGCCAATACCTTTTGTGATCCCAGGAAGTGAGCCTTTGCTGAGGTACTTGTGACAATGCAGTGCCCATAAAACCTCTGAAATAACCAACAGAATTACTCTCCGTCTGTAAACACGGATTGACAGAAATTGCAAATGTAACTACATTAACTGGAAGAAGATTTTACTTTTAAAAATAAAACTCTCCAAGAGGAATTGAAAGCAGGTTTTGTAATTGCATTTACCTGAAAGCTCTATAAATCAGGAGAAGCATTGTGTACTGAAACATATTGTCACTCTCAGAACACACTTCTGCCGCATCAACCTCATGCCATTTCTTCTCTTTCACCATCTGGTGCTTCCCCTCTCCAGCTGGGCCCTCAGTTTTGTGAAAAGTTTTCTCACATTGAACTCAGTTGAATTGTTAATGTGTTTACATTCACCCCACTCTGCATGTGGCAGTAACAATGAATAGAAATCTATGTTGAGAGGCGGGGTTTGCTTCCATGGCTGGGCAGGAAAGCTGGTGAAGGTTCTGGCACAGCACTTAATGTTCAGTTCCTGTTACCATTTAGGTGCCATCATTTGAAATGGTCAGTTCAGCCTCCTGACCAGGGAAAGCAGCAACAGTGGAAAACAGAAATTTAGAGGTTTCCAGATCCCGCCAGGCCACACCTTCCTAGCATGGATAGGGTTGTCAACTGTGATTAAATGATTTCCTGGCAGTTTCATCACATGACTTGCCCGCATGCTCCAGCCATTATTCCGAAATCACATCCTTGTGACGTACGACCTTCCAACGCCAATTGTAAAGCAAAAAGGTTCATTATCAAATTGGATGACGCTTGATTTTTAGCCAGACAGCCTCTTGCCCATCTGCCCTGTCCCATTGGGGCAGCACGGTAGCATGGTGGTTAGCGTCAATGCTTCACAGCTTCAGGGTCCCAGGTTCGGTTCCCGGCTGGGTCACTGTCTGTGCGGAGTCTGCACGTCCTCCCCGTGTGTGCGTGGGTTTCCTCCGGGTGCTCCGGTTTCCTCCCACAGTCCAAAGATGTGCGGGTTAGGTGGATTGGCCATGCTAAATTGCCCGTAGTGTCCTAAAAAAAGTAATGTTAAGGGGGGGGGGGTTGTTGCGTTACGGGTATAGGGTGGATACGTGGGTTTGAGTAGGGTGATCATTGCTCGGCACAACATCGAGGGCCGAAGGGCCTGTTCTGTGCTGTACTGTTCTATGTTCTATTTTCAATATTTTTCGCATTTTTCTATCTGATAAAGAGAAATGTTCAAAGAAAATGTCAAAAACAATCATTTTTAATGTTCCATTGACTTTTCTCCAATTCTCCAATTCCTGGAGACTCCAGATCAATCCAGGAGGGATGACAACCCTATCATATAAAAGCTGAAGGTTGGACAAATAACCTTTCCCCCAGGGACAAATTGGGATTCTCCGTTGGCTAGCGCCGAAATCACGAAACGCTATTGGGCAGGGAGAATCGGTCTTGACATCAAAATCATGGGGTGTGACAGAGGGTGACCAGGGATGGGCCATGGGATCAAGGTGACCCACCCCTAGGGGACCGGGGTGTCCAGATACTGACCACCATTGCCGTAGCCTGCAAGGCAACCATCTTTCTGCACACCCAACTGGCCATCCACCATGGCTCATGGTTGTGCTGAGTGCCACCGACTGTATGGGTGCCCTCACCCCACCAGTCAACACACTTGAGCCTCCACCCTGAACCCCACCAACTCCCCCTCCCTTCTGACCCTCCGCCACCCACCTGCGGGGCAGCACATGGACCACCCAAGGGCTACGCCCACAGTAGCACCTGCTGGAGGACGCCAGGCAGGGGAAGCGGAGCGTGCTGCTGGCATGGGTAGCGCCAACCAATGGTACCCCTGTCAGCAGGAATGAACGCCAGGGCCAGGGGCCCACACGATGCTGGGCACCGACAGGCCTAGGGCTGCGGTTGGCAGGGTGCCGGGGAAACAATCGGGGGTGGATGAGGAGGGGAGGGAGGGATACGTGCGGGGGAAGGGTCTGCAGTGCAGGCTGGGGCCACCGTGTAGCCCAGTGGGCCAGATTTGACATGTCTGACTTCCATCCCCCACAGACAATGGATTTTGGGATTCAACCAGGAATGGAGGCCTACACCCAGCTGTGGAGCCTGCCTCAGAGGATCAGGTGGCAGCCGGTGAGGATGGAGAGCCGGCCGACAATAGGTCGAGGAGGAGGTGGGCTCGGGAACCATATGAGGCCACAAGTGTACTGGGCAACAAAATGTACGTCCAATTAGTTAAATGAAGGACAAAACACACCTCTCTGTAAAATAAAGCAAGTTAGCGCGGGCAAATAAAATGTAATATAAGAAGCAACTGTTTATAAATATGAGAAAAGCCAATAAAAAGATTTTCAAAACAAAAGTGTACAGGCAGTGCATGACATTCGAGGACCTGCCGGACCAGCTATGTAGCCAAACACTTCGGCTGAGCAGGGGGTCAGTGCAATGTATCTGCCGCACCGATCATTGCGGGGGTTTGGGGGAGGGCACCAGCTCCTGGTGGCCATCAAGGTGGCGGTTGCCCTGAAACGTTACACCACCTTGGCGGAGGTGGGGACAGTACGTGGGGGGGGGGGGGGGGGGGGGGGGGGATGAGGGTGGACACCGGAGTGGTGAGTATGGATGAACTGAAGACCCTAGACCAAGACCACCCTCAATGTTTGCATATCCTCACCACCCTCAGTGTCCCCGCTGCAGTCAGCCCAAATCAGCCCATCCCTCACACCCTTCTGACAGAGCGCCTAGGCAAGTTGTAAAGTTTCTGTGTTTACTGTGAACAAGTAAACATATATGTATATATAGCTTTGTGCAGTAGCCCCTATCACTATCCTGTGTGCTGCACCCATGTCAACTTCACTAGTCTCTACATTTCTGGCCTCATGGGCCCTAACACTAAGCCTAGGTGGTACATCAGGAGTGGAGGAGGCCTGCTCCAATTCTCACCCTGTGACCTGGGTCCCCTTTGGCGGGCGTCTTCTGGGGCAACTGACCCTAGATGGGCCTAGCTACTGCTCAGGTGTCTCTGGTGGCTTGGTGCCACTAAGTTGTGCCCGCTGCCCATCGGATTCGCCAGGGACAGGAGGGAGCGGGGGCGGAGGTTGGGGGGGAGTCTGACACGCTGCGGTGTTCCAACACCTCCCCTGCAGGAATCACCAGCACGGAGCCCCATCACTTCCTCCTCCCTCAGGGTTCCCAATGGCCCCCGGGCTACTCCATGGGATGGGGTTGCAAGTGGAGCTAACCCCTCAAGCTTCCCCGTCACCTGGTGCTGCCAATCCTGGAAGCCCACCCCGTCCTAACCAGAGTTTCGATACTCATGGCCATGGAGCACAGGGTGTGGACCACCTCCCTCCGGGACTGCACCACATCTTGCTGCGATTGTGCCATCACCTTCTGGGTCTCTCCCACGTCAGCCAGTGACTGCGCCACCTCCCTCTGGGTCTGTGCCATGTCGGCCCATGCCTGGCAATGCTGCCAATGCCCTCAGCCATGGCCCAGTGCAATGTCCAGACAGCCCTGGTACATGGATGCCTGTGACAGGGCAGCCCTGTCTGGGCCTCGGGCACCACCCGCACAGAGCGACCCAGGCCTTGGACATGCTGATCTATAGCCGAAACCTTTGCTCCCAAGGTCTCCACCACAGACCCCATTCATGCGGTGTTGGCCTGGGTGGCATGCATGGTTGGCACCATCTCCTGCTGCTGCACGTGGTTGAACTCCTCCAACTGCGCCTGCAGGTGCTGGATGCTCACTGACAACCCCTCATGTCCTCACTGGCTCTGCAACTGCATCTCCACTGTAGGTGGGGCCGCCCTTTCCAGAAGCCCAGAAAATGCCCAGACAGCAGCTAGTCCCTGGGGTTTGGCTACCTTTCAACCATCCACCCCCTCGGGTGTTCCTACCTCCACCATGTGTGGTGTACACCAGATAGTGCCCCAGGAGCCTCTTCACTAATTTGCCCAGCCGAGGTGCGTGTCTCTGGGATAAGATCACAAGAACTAGGAGCAGGAGTAGGCCGTCTGGCTCCTCAAGCTTGTTCCACCATTCAATAAGATCATGGCTGATCTTTTTGTGGACTGAGCTCCACTTTCCCGCCCATTCACCATCACCCTTAATTCCTTTACTGTTCAAAAATCTATTTATGTTTGCCTTAAAAACATCCAACGAGGTAACCTCAACTGCTTCACAAAATCACAGAAAAATACAGTATAGAAAAGGCCTTTCGGCCCATCGAGTCTGCAACGCCGCATGAAAGGCACTTAGTCTGCCAATCCTAACCCCATTTGCCAACACCTGGCCCATAGCCTTGAATGTTAAGACGTGTCAAGTGCTCATCCAGGTACTTTTTAAAGGATGTGAGGTAACCCGCCTCTACCACCCTCCAAGGCGGTGCGTTCCAGACTGTCACCTCCCTCTGGGTGAAATTTTTCCTCAAATCCCCCCTGAACCTCCCGTCCCTCACCTTGAACTTGTGTCCCCTCGTAACTGACCCTTCAACTAAGGGGGACAGCTGCTCCCCATCCACCCTGTCTATGCCCGTCATAATCTTGTACACCTCGATCAGGTCGCCCCTCAGTCTTCTCTGCTCCAGAGAAAACAATCCAAGCCTATCCAACCTCTCTTCATAACTTAAATGTTCCATCCCAGGCAACATCCCGGTGAAACTCCTCTGCACCTGTTCCAGTGCATTCACATCCTTCCCAAAAAGTGGCGACCAGAACTGCACACACTACTCCAGCTTGTGGCCTCACCAATGTTCTATACAACTCCAACTTGACTTCCTTGCTTTTGTAATCTATGCCACGATTCATGAAGGCAAGTGTACAATATGCCTTTTTCACCACCTGCCCTTCTCCCTTCAGAGATCTATTTACAAACACGCCCAGATCCCTTTGTTCCTCAGGACTTCCCAGTGTGGTGCCATTCATTGAATATTTCCTTGTCAAATTTCTCCTTCCAAAGTGTAACACCTCACACTTTTCAGGATTAAATTCCATCTGCCGCTTTTCTATCCATTTGACTATCCCGTCTATATATTCCTGTAACCCAAGATTCTCAGCCTCACTGTTAACCATCCAGCTTTTAGTTGTGTCATCTGCAAGGGCACTGGGCAGGGAATTCCACAGATTCTGGACCCTTTGGGTGAAGAAGTTCCTCCTCAACTCAGTCCTAAATCTGCTCCCCCTTATTTTGAGGCTATATCCCCTAGTTCTAGTTTCACCCACCAGTGGAAAAAAATCTCCCCGCTTCTATCCTATCTATTCCCTTCATTATGTTATATTTTTCTATCAGAACCCCCTTATTCTTCTAAATTTCAATGAGTATAGTCCTAGTCTACTTTGTCTCTCCTCATAAGCCAATCCTCTCAACTCCAGAATCAACCTAGTGAATCTCCTCTGCACCCCTCTAGTGCCAGTACATCCTTTCTCAAGTAAGTAGACCACAACTGTACACAGTACTCCAGGTGTGGCCTCACCAGCACCACCAGCTGTAACATAACCTCCCTGTTTTTAAATTCTACCCCTTTCGCAATGAAGGACAAAATTCCATTTGCCTTCTTAATTACCTGCTGCACCTGCAAACCAACTTTTCGCGATTCATGCACTGCAACATGCTGCAATTTTGGTGGAGGGTGTTTGAGACAAATGTGACACGAAGTCAGTGTCGTCCCCAGATTGGTGCTCTGGGGTGTTGCCGATTGCGGGCAGAGGGCTCCGTTGCTGTCCATATCCGCCTCTTCCTCGCTGCTCTTAGAACATAGAACATAGAACAGTACAGCACAGAACAGGCCCTTCGGCCCTCGATGTTGTGCCAAGCAATGATCACCCTACTTAAACCCACGTAACCCGTATACCCATAACCCAACAATCCCCCCATTAACCTTACACTACGGGCAATTTAGCATGGCCAATCCACCTAACCCGCACATCTTTGGACTGTGGGAGGAAACCGGAGCACCCGGAGGAAACCCACGCACACACGGGGAGGACGTGCAGACTCCACACAGACAGTGACCCAGCCGGGAATCGAACCTGGGACCCTGGAGCTGTGAAGCATTGATGCTAACCACCATGCTACTGTGAGGCTCCTGGAGTTGTGGGTGGGACCGGGGAAGGGGACATCAGAAGGGCCCGCCTCGGACGGCACGGTAGCACAGTGGCTAGCACTGTTGCTTCACAGCGTCAAGGTCCCAGGTTTGATTCCCGCTTGGGTCACTGTCTGCGGAGTCTGCACATTCTCGCCGTGTCTGTGGCGACTAGGGGATTTTCGCAGTAACTTCATTGCCGTGTTAATGTCAGCCTACTTGTGACAATAATAAAGATTATTATTATCATCGGCAGGAGATCCTGCAAGACACAAGATAAGACACATGTTTGTGGTGGCAGGTGGTGGTGGAGGGGAGGGTGTTGTGGTGGGGTTGGGGTAGTAGTGGTGGTGATGGGGATGGTGGGGGGAGTGGTGGCACGCATGCCATGGGGAACCGCAGCTCATCAGAATCTCACTTGCTCTTCCAATGCCAAGCTCCGCCTCGGTCACTGCCCTCTCCCTGGGCCCACTGATCAGGTCCATTACCCGCTGCTCTGCTGAGGGGAGGGGCTGCAGGTCCGGATGTCCCCCTCTGGTCTTCTTCCTCTCATGTCGGTTGTGGGTCGACTTCTCCTGGGGGCGGGAGACAGAGAGTGCAGAGTGTAAGACAGTCGCTCACATGCAGCACAGGGGGTGGGTAGCTGATGGCCTTCGCGGCCAGGGCACCCGGCCATGGCAGCCGCTATGGGTGTTGGCAAGTGGTGCAGTTTAGGGAGGGGGGGGGGGACCACGGCGCCCATGGCCTTTCCCACCTGTGCCCTGGCCCGGTGAATGGTGGTGGGTGGCAGCCTCCTCCACACCCTGACGTCCAGCAATGTCTCTGGTTCCGCGCCGATGAAACGGCTGCCATTCTCTTTGCTGCTAACTCGTTGGCTGGGATGAGTGTGTGCGGGTAAGGGAATGGAGTACTTATACATGGCTGCATCTTGCCAGCTCGTGTCAATCCTGACTCCGGTGAATCGGACACCGTTATTCACTGGAATTGGATGTGTTCCACGTTGCACCAGTGCTAGCCCATTAACAGTTGACGAATTGCTCTGGGAAAGGTGGTAACTTTCCTGTCATAAAACATCACTGATTCCATTGCGGCGTCAACACAGTCTCTGAAATGGAGAATCCTGCAGGTTGTTCTTGGGAATGAGGATCAGAAAAAATCTCTCCTGTGGTTTGCACCATACCAATATAAAGGAAGATGATTGTGGCTGTTGGAGATCAATCATCTCAATTCCAGGACATCACTGCAGGAGTTCCTCAGGGTAGGGTCTTAGGCTCAACTATCTTCAGCTGCTTCTTCAATGACCTTCCTTCCATCATAAGGTCAGAAGTGGGAATGTTCACTGATGGTTGCAGTGAATAAACGGTATCCGATTCACCGTAGTCAGGATTGACACGAGGCTGACAAGGTGCAGCTGTGTATAAGCACTCCATTCCCCACACACACTCATCCCAGCCAACAACTGATGGTTGCAGAATGCTCACCACCAATCACGACTGCTCATACTGAAGCAATTCATGTCGAAGTGCAGCAAGACCTGGACAATATCCAGGCGTAAGCTGACACCTGACAAGTTACATTCGTGCCTCGTAGGTGGCAGGCAATGACCATCTCCTGAAAGAGAGAATCAAATCATTGCCCCTTGACATTCAATGGCATTACCATCACTGAATCCCCAGTATCAGCATAGAACATACAGTGCAGAAGGAGGCCATTTGGCCCATCGAGTCTGCATCGACCCACTTAAGCCCTCACTTTCACCCTATCCTTGTAACCCAATAACCCCTCCTAACCTTTTTGGTCACGAAGGGCAATTTATCATGGCCAATCCACCTAACCTGATGTTGTGATGTTGTGGCGATTTCGGAGACATGGGTAGAGCAGGGACAGGAATGGTTGTTGCAGGTTCCAGGATTTAGATGTTTCTGTAAGAACAGAGAAGATGGTAAAGGGGGGGGGGGGGGGGGGGTGTGGCATTGTTAATCAAGGAAAGTATTACGGCGGTAGAAAGGACGTTTGAGGACTCGTTTACTGAGGTAGTATGGGCCGAGGTTAGGAACAGGAGAGGAGAGGTCACCCTGTTGGGAGTTGTCTATAGACCTCCGAATAGTTCCAGAGATGTAGAGGAAAGGATTGCAAAGATGATTCTCAACAGGAGCGAGAGTAACAGGGTAGTTGTTATGGGGGACTTTAACTTTCCAAATATTGACTGGAAATACTATAGTTCGAGTACTATAGATGGGTCAGTTTTTGTGCAGTGTGTGCAGGAGGGTTTTCTGACACAGTATGTAGACAGGCCAACAAGGGGCGATGCCACATTGGATTTGGTACTGGGTAATGAACCCGGCCAGGTGTTAGATTTAGATGTAGGTGAGCACTTTGGTGATAGTGATCACAATTCGGTTATGTTTACTTTAGCGATGGGCAGGGATAGGTATATACAGCAAGGCAAGAATTATAGCTGGGGGAAAGGCAATTATGATGCTATTCGGCAAGATTTAGGATGTATAGGATGGGGAAGGAAACTGCAGGGGATGGGTACAATCGAAATGTGGAGCTTTTTCAAGGAACAGCTACTGCGTGTCCTTGATAAGTATGTACCTGTCAGGCAGGGAGGAAGTTGTCTAGCAGGGGAACCGTGGTTTACTAAGGAAGTTGAAGCACTTGTCAAGAGGAAGAAGAAGGCTTATGTTAGGATGAGACATGAAGGCTCAGTTAGGGCACTTGAGAGTTACAAGTTATCCAGGAAGGACCTAAAGGGAGAGTTAAGAAGAGCGAGGAGAGGACACGAAAAGTTGTTGGCGGATAGGATCAAGGAAAACCCTAAGGCTTTCTATAGGTATATCAGGAACAAAAGAATGACTAGAGTAAGATTAGGGCCAATCAAGGATAGCAGTGGAAAGTTGTGTGTGGAATCAGAGGAGATAGGGAAAGCGTTAAATGGATATTTTTCGTCAGTGTTTAACCTGGAGAAAGACAATGTTGTCGAGGAGAATACTCAGGTACAGTCGACCAGGCTAGATGGGATTGAGGTTCACAAGGAGTAGGTGTTAGCAATTTTGGAAAGTGTAAAAATAGATAAGTCCCCTGGGCCAGATGGGATTTATCCTAGGATTCTCTGGGAAGCCAGGGAGGAGATTGCAGAGCCTTTGTCCTTGATCTTTATGTCGTCTTTGTCGACAGGAATAGTGCCGGAAGACTGGAGGATAGCAAATGTTGTACCCTTGTTCAAGAAGGGGAGTAGAGACAACCCTGGTAATTATAGACCTGTGAGCCTTACTTCGGTTGTGGGTAAAATGTTGGAAAAGGTTATAAGAGATAGGGTTTATAATCATCTTGAAAAGAACAAGTTGATTAGCAATAGTCAACACGGTTTTGTGAAGGGTAGGTCATGCCTCACAAACCTCATTGAGTTTTTTGAGAAGGTGACCAAGCAGGTGGATGAGGGTAAAGCGGTTGATGTGGTGTATATGGATTTCAGTAAGGCATTTCATAAGGTTCCCCACAGTAGGCTATTGCAGAAAATAAGGAAGTATGGGATTGAAGGTGATTTAGCGGTTTGGATCAGTAATTGGCTAGCTGAAAGAAGACAGAGGGTGGTGGTTGATGGCAAATGTTCATCCTGTGGTTCACTTTGGAAGGAGAAACAGGAATGCAGAGTACTGGGCTAATGGCAAGATTCTTGGTAGTCTAGATGAACAGAGAGATCTCGGCATCTAGGTACATGAATCCCTGAAAGTTGCCACCCTGGTTAATAGGGCTGTTAAGAAGGCATATGGTGTGCTAGCCTTTATCAGTAGGGGAATTGAGTTTCGGAGCCACGAGGTCGTGCTGCAGCTGTACATAACTCTGGTGCGGCCGCTCCTGGAGTACTGCGTGCAGTTCTGGTCACCACATTATTGGAAGGATGTGGAAGCTTTGGAAAGGGTTCAGAGGAGATTTACTAGGAAGTTGCCTGGTATGGAGGGAAGGTCTTACGAGGAAAGGCTCAGGGACTTGAGGTTGTTTTCGTTAGAGAGGAGTAGGCTGAGAGGTGACTTAATAGAGACATATAAGATAGTCAGAGGGTTAGATAGGGTGGACAGTGAGAATCTTTTTCCTCGGATGGTGATGACCAACACGAGGGGACATAGCTTTAAATTGAGGGGTGGTAGATATAGGACAGATGTCAGAGGCAGTTTCTTTACTCAGAGAGTAGTAGGGGTGTGGAACGCCCTGCCTGAAACAGTAGTAGACTCGCCAACTTTAAGGGCATTTAAGTGGTCACTGGATAGACATATGGATGAAAATGGAATAGTGTAGGTCAGATAGGCTTCAGATGGTTTCACAGGTCGGCGCAACATCGAGGGCCGAAGGGCCTGTACTGCGCTGTAATGTTCTATGTTCTAATGTTCTATGTTCTATATAACCTGCTTGTCTTTGGACTGTGGGAGGAAACCGGAGCACTCGGAGGAAACCCCCTCAGACACGGGGAGAACGTGCAGACTCCGCACAGACAGTGACCCAGCGGGCACTTGAACCTGGGGCCCTGGCGCTGTGAAGCCACAGTGCTATCCACTTGTGCTACCATGCTGCCCATCACATAAGAACATAAGAACTAGGAGCAGGAGTAGGCCATCTGGCCCCTCGAGCCTGCTCCGCCATTCAATTAGATCATGGCTGATCTTTTGTGGACTCAGCTCCCCTTTCCGGCCCGAACACCATAACCCTTAATCCCTTTATTCTTCAAAAAACTATCTATCTTTACCTTAAAAACATGTAATGAAGGAGCCTCAACTGCTTCACTGGGCAAGGAATTCCATAGATTCACAACCCTTTGGGTGAAGAAGTTCCTCCTAAACTCAGTCCTAAATCTACTTCCCCTTATTTTGAGGCTATGCCCCCTAGTTCTGCTGTCACTCGCCAGTGGAAACAACCTGCCCGCATCTATCCTATCTATTCCCTTCATAATTTTAAATGTTTCTATAAGATCCCCCCCCTCATCCTTCTAAATTCCAACGAGTACAGTCCCAGTCTACTCAACCTCTCCTCATAATCCAACCCCTTCAGCTCTGGGATTAACCTAGTGAATCTCCTCTGCACACCCTCCAGCGCCAGTACGTCCTTTCTCAAGTAAGGAGACCAAAACTGAACACAATACTCCAGGTGGGGCCGCACTGGGGGTTACCAAACTGGATTAGCCATATAAATATTGTGGCTACAAGAGCAGGTTAGAGGCTAGGAGTCCTGCAGTGAGTAAATCACTCCTAATTCCCCAAAGCTTGTCCTCAATCCATAAGGCAAAAGTCAAAGGTATGATGGAATACTCTCCACTTGCCTGGATGAGTGCAGCTCCAACAACACTCAAGAAGCTCACCACCATCCAGGACAAAGCAGTCTCACTTGACTGGCACACCATTCAATCCCTCCACCTTTGACACAGAATAGCAGCCATGTGTACCACCTACTTGACCTCACCAAGGCTTGTTAGACTGCACCTTCCAAACTCGTGACCACTACCATCTAGAAGGATGAGGGCAGCAGACACGTGGGAACGCCACCACCTGCAAGTTCCCTTCCAAGTCACTCACCATCCTGACTTGGAAATATATCACCGTTCTTTCACTGTCACTGGGTCAAAATCCTAGAACTCCCTTCCTAACAGCATAGTGGGTGTGCCTACACCTCAGGGACTGCAGCAGTTCATGTAGGCAGCCCGCCACCACCTTCTCAAGGGCAATAAGGGATGTGTAATGAATGCTGACCTATCCAGCGACACCCACATTCCGTAAAGTGAATTTTATGAAAGGGAGGGAGATGTAAATCTGGGTCACTTCTGCTGATTTCAGGCAGACTAAAAGAAAAAAATATCTTCAAGTCACCATTCGCTGTTTTATTTTGCTGGGTGATCCCCGAGGAGGTCAGTGAAATGCATGCTACAAAATGTTGACAGCGTCATTCCTAACTGGCAGGTTGAGAAGAAAAAACTATCATCCACATACTTGACAATAGAGAAGTGGAGATGTTGAATGCAAAACATGGAGTGGATCTATCCTCAAACCATTAGCCATCTAACATCAGGACCATTTGCTGGTCCTTGTTCAAAGGTGTTGTGCGCCATCCAGGAAGGTCAATTAATGGGCGGCCTCCATGAGCACTGATCGATTAGGGATGGCAGGCATATTACGAAGGTGGCAAATCCCATTTCCTGAGTTAACCGTAACTACAATCACCTCAACTGCAAACTTTCCCTGGCTACCTTAGGACCAGCTCCCACTGATGCTAGGATAGCAGACAGAAACTCCAATATTTTAATTAATTTTTAAGACTGAGGAAAGGATACTTTTCTTCACGAGTGATTCCACACAAATAGGGATATGGTATATTAAAACAAACTTTATTACGAACACAGGATTAAAATGATTTTAACATTACACAAGAAATTACCAGTTAAATAATGCTTAACAATAAAAGGAAATGCTTGAACTTTTAACGGAGATCTTCTTTATCTCCAATCAAGCAAAACCCATCTCAGGTGAAACCCCACTTTTAAATACAATTAGCAAACTCAGGAATACTTGCTGTATAGAAATATCTTAGAGAAACTGCTTGGAGTGAGAGAGAGATCCTTCAGGAACCAGCTTGCGGATTCTTGTCTATGTCAAACTATTGCTTAAATTCCCAGCATTTAGCAAACATCTGTTCTGTTCTCAGCAAGTTCTTAACTGAAAACTCAACACCTGACTGCTTTGGCCCCTAGCTCCTCCCATTAACTACATTATCTCTATCTCACTAACTGGGTTATGACCATCTTACTAAGGCTGAACACAAAGTCTCTAACTATCTACTCCCCAGAGAACCTTCTTCCTATAAACAAAATTCAATTCTCCCTATTTCGGCAAACAATATCCATGGTTGGAATGAATGATGACCTAATTTTTCCAACACTTTAATTACCCCTTCTGTAACCCCAGTGTCTGCCTGTCTTTTAAAACAGGATTTTTAAAATCCTTACGACTGTAGAGAGGCACACACACTAACCCAGGATTTTAATCATTACTGAACAAGATACATATAATACAATATATATCTGAAATTCACGTTCATCACACATAGCAATGAGCCCCAGACTGACCCCTGATCGAAAACAGTCCTCCCACTTTCAGCACTCACAATCAGAGAGCTCTGCTTCCATTATGGCAAATCTGTGGCAATGAATGAGCTCCTCTTTGGCAATGACTCTCCTTTATACAAAGGACTGATTGGCTGTCACTTTAGTCAATGGCTTCTTGCTGTGGGAGTCATCTCCTCTTCGGAAAAATGTGCTGACACAGCATGGGGTCCGTATGCCTCTAACAATTATTGCTCAAATATTGTGACAGAATACCTCTCCAGTGTCTGCTCAATCTGCTTCATTGCCTGTTCAATTGCCTTCATTGACCCCTCAGTCAACTTCATTACCTGCTCAATCGCCTTCCTTGCCTCCTGAATCGCCTTCATTACCTCCTCAATCAGTTTCATTACCTACTCAATCGCCTTCATTACCTACTCAATCGCCTTCATTACCTGCTCAATCAGCTTCATTGCCTACTCAATCAGCTTCATTGCCTACTCAATCGCCTTCATTGCCTACTCAATCAGCTTCATTGCCTACTCAATCAGCTTCATTGCCTACTCAATCGCCTTCATTGCCTACTCAATCAGCTTCATTGCCTACTCAATCGCCTTCATTGCCTACTCAATCGCCTTCATTGCCTGCTCAATCACCTTCATTGCCTACTCAATCAGCTTCATTGCCTACTCAATCAGCTTCGTTGCCTACTCAATCGCCTTCATTGCCAGCTCAATCAGCTTCATTGCCTACTCAATCGCCTTCATTGCCTACTCAACCAGCTTCATTGCCTACTCAATTAGCTTCATTGCCTACTCAATCAGCTTCATTGCCTACTCAATCAGCTTTATTGCCTACTCAATCAGCTGCATTGCCTACTCAATCACCTTCATTGCCTACTCAATCGCCTTCATTGCCTGCTCAATCAGCTTCATTGCCTACTCAATCAGCTTCATTGCCTACTCAATCACCTTCATTGCCTGCTCAATCAGCTTCATTGCCTACTCAATCGCCTTCATTGCCTACTCAATCACCTTCATTGCCTACTCAATCAGCTTCATTGCCTACTCAATCACCTTCATTGCCTACTCAATGAGCCTCATTGCCTGCTCAATCGCCTTCATTGCCTACTCAATCGCCTTCATTGCCTACTCAATCAGCTTCATTGCCTACTCAATCACCTTCATTGCCTACTCAATCAGCATCATTGCCTGCTCAATCAGCTTCATTGCCTACTCAATCAGCTTCATTGCCTACTCAATCGCCTTCATTGCCTACTCAATCACCTTCATTACCTACTCAATCAGCTTCATTGCCTACTCAATCACCTTCATTGCCTGCTCAATCGCCTTCATTGCCTACTCAATCACCTTCATTGCCTGCTCAATCGCCTTCATTGCCTACTCAATCGCCTTCATTGCCTACTCAATCAGCTTCATTGCCTACTCAATCAGCTTCATTGCCTACTCAATCAGCTTTATTGCCTACTCAATCAGCTGCATTGCCTACTCAATCACCTTCATTGCCTACTCAATCAGCTTCATTGCCTACTCAATCGCCTTCATTGCCTACTCAATCAGCTTCATTGCCTACTCAATCAGCTTCATTGCCTACTCAATCGCCTTCATTGCCTACTCAATCAGCTTCATTGCCTACTCAATCGCCTTCATTGCCTACTCAATCGCCTTCATTGCCTGCTCAATCACCTTCATTGCCTACTCAATCAGCTTCATTGCCTACTCAATCAGCTTCGTTGCCTACTCAATCGCCTTCATTGCCTGCTCAATCAGCTTCATTGCCTACTCAATCGCCTTCATTGCCTACTCAACCAGCTTCATTGCCTACTCAATTAGCTTCATTGCCTACTCAATCAGCTTCATTGCCTACTCAATCAGCTTTATTGCCTACTCAATCAGCTGCATTGCCTACTCAATCGCCTTCATTGCCTACTCAATCGCCTTCATTGCCTGCTCAATCAGCTTCATTGCCTACTCAATCAGCTTCATTGCCTACTCAATCACCTTCATTGCCTGCTCAATCAGCTTCATTGCCTACTCAATCAGCTTCATTGCCTACTCAATCAGCTTCATTGCCTACTCAATCAGCTTCATTACCTACTCAATCAGCTTCATTGCCTGCTCAATCACCTTCATTGCCTACTCAATCAGCTTCATTGCCTACTCAATCGCCTTCATTGCCTACTCAATCAGCTTCATTGCCTACTCAATCGCCTTCATTGCCTACTCAATCACCTTCATTGCCTACTCAATCAGCTTCATTGCCTACTCAATCGCCTTCATTGCCTACTCAATCGCCTTCATTGCCTACTCAATCAGCTTCATTGCCTACTCAATCACCTTCATTGCCTACTCAATCAGCATCATTGCCTGCTCAATCAGCTTCATTGCCTACTCAATCAGCTTCATTGCCTACTCAATCGCCTTCATTGCCTACTCAATCACCTTCATTACCTACTCAATCAGCTTCATTGCCTACTCAATCACCTTCATTGCCTGCTCAATCGCCTTCATTGCCTACTCAATCAGCTTCATTGCCTACTCAATCGCCTTCATTGCCTACTCAATCAGTTTCATTGTCTACTCAATCGCCTTCATTGCCTACTCAATCAGCTTCAATGCCTACTCAATTGCCTTCATTGCCTACTCAATCGCCTTCATTGCCTACTCAATCGCCTTCATTGCCTGCTCAATCAGCTTCATTGCCTACTCAATCGCCTTCATTGCCTACTCAATCAGCTTCATTACCTACTCAATCGCCTTCATTGCCTACTCAATCGCCTTCATTGCCTGCTTACTCAGCTTCATTGCCTACTCAATCAGCTTCATTGCCTACTCAATCAGCTTCATTGCCTACTCAATCGCCTTCATTGCCTACTCAATCAGCTTCATTGCCTGCTCAATCAGCTTCATTGCCTACTCAATCAGCTTCATTGCCTGCTCAATCAGCTTCATTGCCTACTCAATCAGCTTCATTGCCTACTCAATCAGCTTCTTTGCCTACTCAATGAGCTTCATTGCCTACTCAATCAGCTTCATTGCCTACTCAATCACCTTCATTGCCTACTCAATGAGCTTCATTGCCTACTCAATCAGCTTCATTGCCTACTCAATCACCTTCATTGCCTACTCAATGAGCCTCATTGCCTGCTCAATCAGCTTCTTTGCCTGCTCAATCAGCTTCATTACCTGCTCAATCAGCTTCATTGCCTGCTCAATCAGGTTCATTGCCTACTCAATCGCCTTCATTGCCTACTCAATCAGCTTCATTACCTACTCAATCGCCTTCATTGCCTACTCAATCGCCTTCATTACCTGCTCAATCAGCTTCATTGCCTACTCAATCAGCCTCATTGCCTGCTCAATCAGCTTCATTGCCTACTCAATCGCCTTCATTGCCTACTCAATCAGCTTCATTGCCTACTCAATCGCCTTCATTGCCTACTCAATCGCCTTCATTGCCTGCTCAATCAGCTTCATTGCCTACTCAATCGCCTTCATTGCCTACTCAATCGCCATCATTGCCTGCTCAATCAGCTTCATTGCCTACTCAATCGCCTTCATTGCCTACTCAATCGCCTTCATTACCTACTCAATCGCCTTCATTGCCTGCTCAATCGCCTTCATTACCTACTCAATCTGCTTCATAGCCTACTCAATCAGCTTCATTGCCTACTCAATCAGCTTCATTGCCTACTCAATCAGCTTCATTGCCTACTCAATCGCCTTCATTGCCTACTCAATCAGCCTAATTGCCTCCTCACTCAGCTTCATTGCCTACTCAATCACCTTCATTGCCTATTCAATCAGCTTCATTGCCTACTCAATCGCCTTCATTGCCTACTCAATCAGCTTCATTGCCTATTCAATCAGCTTCATTGCCTACTCAATCGCCTTCATTGCCTACTCAATCGCCTTCATTGCCTACTCAATCAGCTTCATTGCCTGCTTACTCAGCTTCATTGCCTACTCAATCACCTTCATTGCCTACTCAATCAGCTTCATTGCCTACTCAATCGCCTTCATTGCCTACTCAATCAGCTTCATTGCCTGCTTAGTCAGCTTCATTGCCTACTCAATCGCCTTCATTGCCTACTCAATCGCCTTCATTGCCTACTCAATCAGCTTCATTGCCTACTCAATCAGCTTCATTGCCTGCTTAATCAGCTTCATTGCCTACTCAATCGCCTTCATTGCCTGCTCAATCAGCTTCATTGCCTACTCAATCGCCTTCATTACCTGCTCAATCAGCTTCATTGCCTACTCAATCAGCTTCATTGCCTACTCAATCTCCTTCATTACCTGCTCAATCATCTTCACTACCTGGTCACTGGTTCTTTTGAGTGACCATTATCCCCGAAAAAGTGACTCTGGAAAAATCGCTACAACTCAAGACCAGATGAAATAGGAACAGGTCATTTGGCTCCTCGAGCCTGCTCTGCTATTCAATAGGATCATGGCTGATCCAACATTCCTCACGTCCACTTTCCTGCCCTTTCCCCGTAACCCTTGATTCCCTGACTGATCAAGAATCTACCTCAGGCTTAAATATACACAAGGACTCTGCCCCCACAGCTGTCTGTGACAAGGAGTTCTAATGAGACACAACCTTCTGAGAGAAGATGTTCCTCCTCATCTCAGATTTAAATTGGTGCCTCTTTATTCTGAGATTATGCCCTCTGGGCCTTGACTCTCCCATGAGGGGAAACACCCTCTCAGCATTTACCCTGCCAAGCCCCTTAAGAATCTTATATATTTCAATGAGATTACCTCCTTCTAAATTCAAATGAGCAGTCCCAACCTGTTTAACCATTGCTCATAAGACAATCACTCCATAATGGGGTCCATCCTAGTGAACCTACTCTGAACTACCTCCAATAAAATAATATCTTTCCTTAGATAAGGGCACCAAAACTGCTCACTACTCCAGATATGGTCTGACCAGTACCTTGTATTGTTGCAGCAAGACTGCCCGAATCTCATACTCCAACCCCCTTGAAATAAGGGCCAACATTCCATTCGTCTTCCTGATTACCTGCTGCACCTGTGTGGTAGCTTTCGCGCACAAGTATCCCCAAGTCACTTTGTGTTGCGGCTTTCTGCAATTTTTCTCCATTTTAATAATGCTTTGTTTTGGTGTTCTCCCTTCCAAAATGATCAACTTCACATTTTCCCACATTATATTCTATTTGTCAACTTTTTTCCCCACTTACTTAACCCATCAATATCTCTTTGCAAATTGTTTGTACCTCTCTCACAACTTGCCTTTCCACCTATTTTTGTGTCATCTGCAAATTTGGCTACGGTGCATTTGCTTCCTTCCTCTAAGTCATTAATACATATTGTAAACAGGTGCGGTCCCAGCACTGATCCCTGTGGAACTCCACTGGTTACAGGTCACCAGTCTGAAAAAGAACCTCTTATCCCCACTGCTGTTTCCTGCCATAAGGTAATTCTCTATCCATGCTAATATACTACCTCCAACACTTGGATCTTATCTTATGACTTAACTTTTTGTGAGGTGCCTTGTCGAACGCCTTCTGAAAATCTAAATGCAACACACTTGGTTCCCCTCTATCCATTCTGGTTGAGACGTCCTCGCAAAACGCTAATAAATTAGACAGATAAGCTTTTCCTTTCATGAAGCCATGCTGACTCTGCTTGATTAGATCATGATTTTCCAAATGTGCTGCTATTTCTTCCTTAATAATTGATTCCAACATTTCTCCAACAATAAATGTTAGGCTAATCGGCCAGTTATCCGCTTTTGGCCTCCTTCCCTTTTTGAGTAGGGGTGTCACATTGGGAGTTTTTCAATGTGCCGGGATGGTGGCACAGTGGATAGCAGAGACCCGGGTTCAATTCTGGCCTTGGGTAATTGTCTGTGTGGAGTTTGCACGTTCTCCCCATGTCTGCGTGGGTTTCCTCCAGGTGCTCCGGTTTCCTCCCACAGTCCAAAGATGTGCAGATTAGGTGGATTGGCTATGCTGAATTGCCCCTAAGTGTCCAAAGATGTGCAGGTTAGTTGGATTGGCCATGCTAAATTGTCCCTTAGTGTCCAAAGATGTCCAGGTTAGGTGGGGTTACGGGGATAGGGCGCAGTGGGATGGAGAGTGGACCTATGTAGATTGCTTTGTCGGAGGATTGGTGCATTTTGATGGGCCGAGTGGCCTCCGTCTGCGCTGTAGGGATTCTATCATTCTCAAGAATCCAAGGATATTTGGAAAATTACAACCAATGCATCTGCTATCTCTAGGCAAACGGCATGTCACCTTCTTGCTTGAAATTGCCGGCTAAGCCCAGCTCCATGGAAAAATTCAGCCCCTTGAAATCACAAAATCCGGGTGCCGGGAAAGCGCTTGCAGAAATATTTGAGAAAGTTTCTGACAGCAGCACGAGTGGGAGGAGGTTTTTTGTGAAGCAGAAACACTAGCATGGGTCAGTTGGGCTGAATGGCCTGTTTGTCTGCTGTAGATTCAGCTTAATTCTCTGTACACTCTCAGATGGTGTCCAATACAGTAGTAAACATTCATAAAGTAAACGACAGCAAACTCCATTACCGCATGTGTGTGCATAGTAATAGCTACTTATGGTTCTGTTCTACTTGACAGTTTGCATCGATACAGAATTGCTTCAGCTCTGAGGTTAATATTGGCCTTCGTATCACATTTTTAAAAATAGCACCTATGTCGGTGAAGTGTTTCAAAATGTGCTATTAAGCAGTAGGTTACTCAACGTTCTATTTTAAAATGTGCCTCTGACTGGCATAAAGGGAACTCAGATATTGTCAGAATGCTGGGATGTCATTTCTGACAAACCACATAAGAAATGTTTCAGGAAGCTTCTGCCTCATTCAACCAACGTCCTGGGAGATCAGCGTTCCTGCACATGGTGACCAGCCGGATGTTGCTGTAGGACTTTTAACAATCATCAAGAAACATGAATTCAATGCAATAAACTGGGCCCCGAGTTAAGAGCTGCATTTGCGGGAGTGGGTTTTGGCAACTCTCAAAGACGACGCACTGTAATGCTCAAATACAGAGCATGAAACTGGTCACGGATGGAACATAAGAACATAGGAAATAGAGGCAGGAGTGACCCAGTCAGCCCTTTGAGCTCGCTCTGCCATTCAATGAGATCCTGGCTGACAGATATATTTCTGATCAAAAAATAACAGGTTAAAGGGACCTGGACAACAGGTGGGGAGGAGGATTTGAGACCAGGAAGAGATCAGCCATGATCGAGCAGGCTCCAAGGGCAGAATTGACAACTTCTGCTCCTAATTCCTATGTTCCTATGTTCTACTTCAACACCATTTTCCTGCTCTATCCCTGTATCCCTTGATGTTTTTAATATGTAGAAATTTATCAGTCTCAGTCTTGAACATATTCAGTGACTCAGTCTCCACAGCCGTCTGGGATACAGAACTCCAAAGATTCACCACCCTCCCAGTGAAGAAATTCCTCCTCATCTCAGTTCTAAATGGCCTGCCCCTTATACGGAGACGGGTCCCCTGGTTCCAGATCATCCCCCTCGCCCCCTGCATCTACCCTGTCAAGCCCTGTACAAATTTTGTTTTATTTTCCGTTGACTTGGAAAATATTGCCAATATTTTTAATTTCAAACCGAGTAAAAATGACAGTGACGCTAGGAATGGGAGGGCAAGATGGGCTCCCATAGGATCAGAGTACGGTTTCAACACAGAAAGTGGCCATGCAGCCTGTTGGACAAATGCCAGCTCTCTGAAAAAGCAATTCAGCTAATCCCACTGGCCTGTCCTTTCCTCGGATCCCTGCAAATGTTTTGCCTTCAGACAATTACCCAATTCCCTTTTGAAAATCATGATTGAATCTGCCTCCATCACACTCTCAGGCATTCCAGATGCTAACCAATCATTTTGTTATTAATTTATGAGATGTGGGCATCACTGACTAAGCAAATATTTATTGCCCATTCCTAATTTCCCTTCGCAAGGTGGTGGTGAGCTGCCTTCTTGAACCACTTCAGTCCCTGAGCTATAGGTACACCTGCAGTATTGGGTGGGAGTTCTAGGATTTTGACCCAGCAACAGTGTAGGAACGCCGATATATTTCCAAGTCGAGGTGGTGAGTGTCTTGGAGGGGAACCGCCAGGTGGTGGTGTTCCCAGGTATCTGCTGCTTTTGTCCTTCTAGATGGCAGTGGTCTTGGGTTTGGAAGGTGCTGCTTGAGAAACCTTGCTGAGTTACTGAAGTGCATCTTGTAGATACACACTGTTCGTCGGTGGTGGAGGAATTGAATTTTTATGAAAGGGATGAGCTTTGTCCTGGATGATGTTGTGCTTCTTGAGTGCTGTTGGAACTGCACTCATCCTCCTGACTTGTGCCTTGTAGATGTGGACTGGCTTCAGGGAGGTCAGCAACTGAGTTATTTGCTGCAGGATTCCAAGCTTTTGACCTGCCCCTGTAGCCACATTATTTATATGGCTGGTCCACTTCAGTTTCTGGTCAATGGCAAGCCCCAGGATGTTGATAGTGGGGGATTTAGCGATGGTAATGCCGTTAAATGTCATGGGGTGATGGATTCTCTTGTTGGAGATGGTCATTGCCTGTCATTTGTGTGGCACAAATATTATTGCCACTTGTCAGCCCATGTCCTGATCTTGCTGCACTTGGACATGGACTGCTTCATTATCTGAGAAGTCAGTAATGTTGCTGAATATTGTGCAATGTTCTGATTTTATGATGGAAGGGTGGTCATTGATGAAGCAGCTGAAGATGAATGGGCCTAGGACGCTACCCTGAGGAATTCCTGCGGTGATGTCCTGGAGCTGAGATGATTGACGTCCAACCACCGTAACCGTCTTCCTTTGTGCCAGGTATGGCTCCAACCAGTGGAGAATTTTCCTGGATTCCCATTGACTCCAGTTTTGTTGGGCTCCTTGATACCATACTCAATCATTTTTCATTTCATTTCATTTGGCCCCTTATTAAACATGAGTCGCGTTGATTAGCAATGTGTTTCTTGGCACTGCTAATGCCGGGAAACACGCGGCTAAACACGCTCGCTAGATGACTTTGTTCCCCTTTGGGAGAATCGCACCCCAGGAGCTGAGTGACTCTGGGGCAAACCAGACTGGGAGTCCATGAGCAGGTTAATGCTGAGTAAGTGCCACTTGACAGTACTTGACAGTGATATAAATGTAAATAATCTTGTCTTAACCCCATCTAATTTTCCCCTGATTTAAAGTAGTAAATGGATGAATGAGCTTTTGTCATGTTCGAATTTTGTTTTGCTCTGCGGTGAGAGTTTGCTGAACTGTGATAAATTTATAGTTCAATCTAATCCTGCAGTGTGCTCGGATGTCATGTGCAGTTTAGCCAGAGTTAAGCAACCAAAATAATCCAGAGAGCAGAAAGACATTTGAACGTGGGTGTACTTGCAAAAGCAAGCACTGGGTGTGGTGCTGAAACTAAGCAGCTGACAAACTGCAGCTGAACTGTTGAAAGAAAGAAGCCTGGCACCAAGTAACACTGTGGTAAATCAATTGAGCAGGTATGACAATCAAAGTGCGAAGATAAAAGCAGAAAGTTTTCAATGTCAGGCGATTGAATGAATGCTTGCTAACATATACAATTTTCATGTTAAACATGTGATAGTTACTTATTTTGCCCAAATGATAAAGCAGGGGTGTACACAGCTCATTGGTACAAGGCCTTAAAAGGTGCCTTACAAATAATTTCTCAAGGTTTCTCCAGCAAACATGTACGTAATGTTTCTACTCAGGCCCACTCCTGCAACTCTTTTCCCATTACATTGATGACTGTATTGGTGCCGCTTTATGCTCTCATCCGAACCTGGATAAATTTATCGATTTTGCTTCCAACGTCCACCCCTCTCTCACCTTCACATGGTCCATCTCCAACACTTCCCTTTCTTGACCTCTCTGTCTCCATTTCCGATGACGGACTGACCACCAATATTCATCACAAACCCACCAATCTCACAGCTATCTTGACTAACACCCTGCTTCCTGTAAGGACTCCCATCTGATTCTTCCAGTTTTTCAGCCTCCTATTCTGATAATGCCACCTTCAAAAACTGCATTTCTGACATGTCTGCCTATTTGCTTAACCAAGGATTCCCCCCTGCCCTGTGGTTGACAGGACACTAAACCAGGTTCGACCTTTACCCACATCTCCGCCCTCACCTCCCAGAACCATGACAAGGTCCCCCTTGTCCTCATTTTCCAAACCACCAGCCTCCACATTCAAAGGATCGTCCTGGCCCATTTCTGCCAACTCCAGCATGATGCCACTAACAAAAACATCTTCCCCTTACTCCTCCTACCAGTATTCCACAGGGACCACTTCCTCTGTGACACCCTGGTCCATTCCCCCATCATACCCACCTCCCCATCTCCTTCCCATGGCACCTTCCCTTGCAATCGCAGAAGGTGTGACACCTGCTCCTTTACCTCCTCCTTCCTCACTGTCCAAGGGCTCAAACACTCTTTTCAGGTTAAGCAGAGTTTTATTTGTGTCTCGTTCAATTTGGTTTATTGTATACACTGCTCCCAATGTGGTCTCTACTAAACACCGACTGGGTGATCGCTTCACAGAACACCTTCACTCAGCCCGCAAGCATGACCCAATCTTCCTGTTGCTTGGCATTTTAAGTCAATACCTTACTCGCATGCCGAGATGTCTGACCTGAGACCTGCTGTAATGCTCTAGTGATGTCCACGCAAGTTGAAAGAGCAGGATCTCATCGTCTTGGGGTAGCACGGTAGCAAGGGGTAGCACGGTAGCATGGTGGTTAGCATAAATGCTTCACAGCTCCAGGGTCCCAGGTTCGATTCCCGGCTGGGTCACTGTCTGTGCGGAGTCTGCACGTCCTCCCCGTGTGTGCGTGGGTTTCCTCCGGGTGCTCCGGTTTCCTCCCACAGTCCAAAGATGTGCGGGTTAGGTGGATTGGCCATGCTAAATTGCCCGTAGTGTCCTAAAAAGTAAGGTTAGGGGGGGGGTTGTTGGGTTACGGGTATAGGGTGGATACGTGGGTTTGAGTAGGGTGATCATGGCTCGGCACAACATTGAGGGTCGAAGGGCCTGTTCTGTGCTGTACTGTTCTATGTTCTATGTTCTATGTCTGATTAAACACGTTACAGCCTTCAGGATCCAACACTGAGTTTAACAACTTTAGACTGAGATGTTTCTCCTCCATTTGTTTTTTAATAAATGTTTTTTATTGGGTTTTTGAACAAGGTATAATTACCGTTATGTACACAGGGTAAGAAACATATATATATATACACACATATATAGAAGAGAAGGGCACACCCGAACATACCAAAGAGAAGAAAATAGTGCATAGTGAAAAAAAAAATACAATAAAAAATAAAATAGAATAACTGGTAGGGTATTGTGCACCAGCTCAACAGCAGCAGCTCTGTACACCTGGCAAAATTATTTACAACACATAAGTAGGCGACTGTTTGCAGGGGGGGGGGAGGGGTTTGGGGAGGCAAATATACATTCGGGTGTCGGGGAGATAATTACAGTGGGCGATACTTGGCTGTGTTTCGTGTTGTTGTCGCTTGCTTCTCCCGGACGGATCTCGCTGCCATCTCGCGCTCACCTCCGCTTCTGCCGCTCCTCCCGTCTTCCGTCTTTATTTTCCTTTATTTATGCTCCTGGCGATGTCATGCTCGCTTTGGCATCCCGTGCCTTCTTTGCGGCTCTCATTTCTCTGCCTCCCCCCCCACCTCGCTGGTTCTCCTCTCTTGTTCCCCATTCCCCCCCCCCCCCCCCCAGATTTTTGGCTACCTGGCTATTCTTCCTCTTGTTCGTTGGCCACAAACAGGTCCCGGAACAATTGGGTGAACGGCTCCCACGTTCTGTGGAAGTCGTCTTCTGACCCTCGGATGGCGTATTTGATTTTCTCTATTTGGGGAGATTCTGAGAGGTCGGACAGCCAGTCTGCAGCTCTGGGCGGTGCTGCTGACCTCCAGCCAAACAGGATTCTACGGTGGGCGATCAGGGAGGCAAAGGCAAGGGCGTCCGCCCTCCTCCCCAGGAATAGATCTGGCTGGTCTAAAACCCCGAAGACCGCCACTTTCGGGCATGGCTCCACCCTCACCCCCACCACTTTGGACATAGCCTCAAAGAAGGCTGTCCAGTACTCCACAAGTCTGGGGCAAGACCAGAACATGTGGGCGTGGTTGGCCGGGCCTCCTTGGCACCGTTCACATCTATCCTCCACCTCCGGGAAGAACCTACTCATACGGTTTCTCGTTAAGTGGGCTCTATGTACCACTTTTAGCCGCGTCAGGCTGAGCCTTGCGCACGTGGAGGTGGTGTTGACCCTATGCAGTGCTTCGCTCCAGAGTCCCCACCCTATCTCAATCCCCAGGTCCTCCTCCCATTTCTTTCTTGTTGCGTCCAGTGTGGTGTCGGCCCTTTCTATCAGTCGGTCATACATGTCGCTACAGTTTCCTTTGTCTAGTATGCTTGCATCCAGTAGTTCTTCCAATAGGGTCTGTCATGGCAGTTGTGGATACGTCCTTGTCTCCTTTCGTAAGAAGTTTTTGAGCTGCAGATACCTTAGCTCGTTCCCCCTGGCTAGCTGAAATTTCTCTGTCAGTTTGTCCAGTGTTGCGATCCTGTCGTCCGTGTATAGGTCCTTGACTGTCAGTGTCCCTCCGTCATGCCTCCACCTTTTGAAGGTGGCGTCAGTCAGTGCTGGTGTGAACCTATGGTTGTTGCAGATGGGAGCTCTGTCCGACATTTTGATCAGGCCAAATTGCTGCCGCAGTTGGTTCCAGGATTGGAGGGTGGCTATCACCACCAGGCTGCTGGAGTGTTTTTTGGGTGGGGATGGGAGTGCTGCCGTGGCGAGGGCCCGGAGGGAGGTCCCCATGCAGGAGGCCTCCTCCGCGCGCACCCATTCGGCCTCTGGCTCCTTGATCCACCCCCTTATTCGCTCGGCCGTCGCCGCCCAGTGGTAGAATTGTAGGTTTGGGGGGGCTAGCCCCCCCCAGATTCTGTTTTTTGTAGGGCTTTCTTTGGGATCCTCACATTCCCCCCCCCCCCCCCCCCCCCCCCCCCCCCCCCCCCATACGAACGCCATGATTAGTTTGTCCAGCGCTTTGAAAAAGGCTTTGGGGATGTAGATCGGAATGGATCTAAACAGGAAGAGGAACCTGGGCAGTACGTTCATTTTGATCGTCTGGACTCTCCCCGCGAGGGAGAGTGGGAGTGTGTTCCATCTTTTCAGGTCCTTTTTAACTTCCTCTGTCAGGCTGGTGAGGTTCCATTTGTGGATCCCTTTCCAGTCATGGGCTATTTGGATCCCCAGGTAGCGGAATTTGTGTTGGGCTTGTTTAAACGGCAGCCCCTTTAGTGCTGCGCCCCCCCCCCCCCCCCCCCACCCCCTCTACTTGCGGGTGTTCTCCTCCATCTTAACCTCTTTATTGATATCCCATACATTTTTTTTGTTTCAATGCAAAAAAACCTCCTTTCTCATCTTTGCTCCAATTAAGTCTGGGATGGTAGGGCTTTTGGGCAACTGTGGTGATTGTCCTTTAAGAGCTTTAAGAGCAACACAGCAGAGTAAGGGTTACCTGGTTTTGGGGACCAATGGGGATGTTGTGAATCACCCCAGGGTGTGGAGCTCTCTGAGCCAAAGTGACTTTTTGGGAGCAAGCTGTACAATTATTATTAATAAATACTTTTAGTGTTCACTAATGGAAGTCTGTGAATGTGCTTCTTTACAGCATCCTTCCTATTCGGATGCCAATTGAAGCCCTTAAGTGAGCAACTAATGCATATTTAAGGACCCCATCCTGCAGTTGTTGGTATTTAATCAGAAGCGGGTAAAGCGGTTGCCACATGGGGAGCCCAAAAAGCAGACCAGGCGTGTTTACTTGCAAGCTTCCAGGGTGGGCACAAGCTCATTCAAAGGCACACAATGCTGGATTGAGGGATCCTACTTTGGGAAGGGGATGGGGGGGCCTGTTCAAATCACAACCTTGCCCTTTCTACGACCCTTACTTTGTCCACCTAGCCAGTGACCCACTCTACACTCACCAGTGTCATGGGTGCCTTGCTGCTCATGGGCCTCTGGTGGGTGCATTACCGGCAGCTATCACTGCTCTCCAGGTGAAACTGATGGCAATGAGGAGTTGCCAGCCTCAAATGGGCTGGCAACTCTTGGCAGTCTGCCCCTGTGGCCCTGATCCTGGGACACATGCCATTGGCCATTCAAGTGCCTAACTGGCACCTAATACAAGCCTTCCACAAAGGAGGTGACTCAAGGCTCTCGCCAGCCAGCAGGCGAGACCACCCCCCCACCGCCCCGGATTAAATTCCACGCCATTGGTGGGGCTTTGAATTGTTTAACTTCTGGTCCACATTCCCTGCTACAAAGAAGCCTTCATTAGCTTTTTAGTCAAGCACTCCATTAAATAACAACCTGTATTTACACAGCACCTTTAAAGTAATAAAATGTTCCAATGGAACAGGAGCCAATATTGTTATAACCTGCCTGGCCTGCTTACCATTGGCTGGGGACTAATGACAATCCCACAATCCTGTGGGAGTATGAGCTTCCCCAATGAGGGGGGCGGAGAAATCATTAGCAGACTCCCTGCATAAATAAAGCTGCCCAGTTTGGAACCAGCAGAGAGAGAGGAGTTAGCTGCAAGGGAAGTTGCTGCTGTTGTGTACATATATATGTTATTGTAAATAAATGTTATTTCTTTGTATCCTGAAGACTTGTGCTAGATTCTTCGTGGCCCTCACAAAAAATATGTGATGCAGAACCACCCAAAGAAACTAGGTCATAAAGAGAACATCCTAAAGGAGGACAGAGAAGTAGAGAGTTGGAGAGGTTTGGAGTGAGAATCCCAGAGCTTAGGGTCGCAGCGGCTGAAGGCATGACTGTTGATGGGGTAGCAGTGGATATCAGGGATATGCAAGCAGGCAGACTTTGAGGAGCACAGACATTTTGATGGGTTATAGAGTTGGAGGAGATTATAAACATAGGGAGCAGCAAGACCATGGAGGGATCTTAAAATGAGGATGTGAATTTTTGAATCATGATTTTGCAGAATGGGAGCCAATGTAGATCAGCTAACCCAGAGTTGATAAGTTAACAAAACCTGAGTGTGTGTTAAGTCACAGGCAACGGAGGTTTGGATAAAGTTAAGTTTATGGAGGGTGTCATGGTCTCCACACACCCTTTACAATAAATAATAATCAACGACTTTTATTTAAACACAGAACTACAGGATTAAGCAAAATAATTCTGTTCATCAAAGATTAAAGCAAATTATTTCAATATTCTCAACAGGCTTTACCATCGGATACATGCCTTTCATTAACACAGAATTTCTTCCCCAGTCTTCAAGAATTAGAGTTCATTTTTGAGATGAAGCAGAGCTGGGCCTTCTTTTTAAAAATGCATGCTGCCAGCCTGTGTTAAAAGCACCAAACTTTTGTTTTTGGGAACAAATTCAAGAGATTGTGAAATCAATCTGCTTGAAGGAAGCGAGATAAATCAACGCTTCCCAAACTATTTTCAAATGTGACCCCATTGTAACATGTGAAAATTAATGTGACACCACACACCAGCAAAAACAATAGTCATAAGGCAGCATGGTAAGATTCAGTGTATAATTATTAAAGTTTGGGTATTATAGACCAACATACATCATATAAATATGAAAACTTATTTTTAAAGTACTTTGTAAAACGTTATTTTTTTATGTGCTCACAAATTCTTTACTTCATCTAAGCTGCTCCTGCTCAAGGACCTTTGCCAGGAAGCAGTTGAAGTGTAGATTGAAGGCCTAAAGGTGGCTGATGTTGGAGCCCAAGTTGTTCTGTAGCTCCAGAGTGAGGTGTGGTCTTAGACAGGGCACAGCTCAGCAAGGCTCTTTGTCGAGGTTGGGAATGATCGAGGTTGTGTTCAAGGTCAATGAAGTGACCACAGGAAGGAGCTCATGGTCTGGGGTGGGGGGGGACAAGAGGTGAGCAAGGAAGAGCAGGGCTGGCTGCTGCCTCGTCCTTGGTGCTGGTGTGGGATGTGGAGGAGAGGTATCTTGGTCTGGGCCTCACATCTGTGTGATTCAGTCACTTCAGAACAAAGTAGTGTCCTGCCCAGTTACAGGGTTTTATATCTTTGAAAACGTTCTCACTTTGAATTCTGGCACAGTCCATGACAAATTGAACATCATTTATACGACTGGCAAAGCATTCAAGTCTAATCCTAACCTGCCTTGCAGAATTGCTCCAGTTGTCCCCGCAACTCTTTAAAGAGAGTTATATCTCCAGCGAAGATAACCATGACCCAACTCATATTTTCCTATGCTAATAGGGCTAGATGGACAGGGGTGGAGGAAGCCCGCATGCAGCATCAATGCCAACACCGACCTGTTGGGGTGAATGGACGGCATCACGGCTTTGTAACTCAGTGCGGCAATGAGTGGAGAGGGGTGGCTTTGAAATAAAATAAAAGGAAACACAGACAACATGATGATTAATAAGAACATAAGAACTAGGAGCAGGAGTAGGCCATCTGGCCCCTCGAGCCTGCTCCGCCATTCAATTAGATCATGGCTGATCTTTTGTGGACTCAGCTCCACTTTCCGGCCCGAACACCATAACCCTTAATCCCTTTATTCTTCAAAAAACTATCTATCTTTACCTTAAAAACATGTAATGAAGGAGCCTCAACTGCTTCACTGGGCAAGGAATTCCATAGATTCACAACCCTTTGGGTGAAGAAGTTTCTCCTAAACTCAGTCCTAAATCTACTTCCCCTTATTTTGAGGCTATGTCCCCTAGTTCTGCTGTCACCCGCCAGTGGAAACAACCTGCCCGCATCTATCCTATCTATTCCCTTCATAATTTTAAATGTTTCTATAAGATCCCCCCTCATCCTTCTAAATTCCAACGAGTACAGTCCCAGTCTACTCAACCTCTCCTCACAATCCAACCCCTTCAGATCTGGGATTAACCTAGGTGGAAGAAACATTTAATTTAATTGAACCGCTTGTGAGACTAGCGGAAAACTTTGTTCTGACAGTCTCCTGTAACGCATTTTGGGACATTTCACTCCATTAAAGGTGCTATGTCAAATCAAGTGACTGTTACTTTTAAGACTGTAAACAAGGGAGAAAATATTTAAATACTTCCACTGCGGTAAATGAAATGAAGTGTTTATTAGTAAACTAATGGAAAAACTTTCTCAGTATAATCGTTTATTAATGAATATCTCTGGTAAGCCACCAATTTTATTTTCATCAGATACTAATCCAGTAATCTCTACTATATTTTTCAGTTTAAAAAAATATCTTGCGGACGTCACAGGTAAAGAGTGACTATCCACATGCCAGTAGCAAAAGTGTATGTTCGGCACATCGAGGTCAAACAACATTAACTATAAATAACTATTGATATTTGGTACAAATAACAGTTAAGAAGATTTTAGAATTAAAAAAAATGAAGCATGCAATTAAGAAAATGGAAGTGAAACACATGTGATAATTTCAGAAACATCCGCAAGTTGGGAAACACTATTTTAGTCATCACACAGTGTACATTCACTGATTATGTTGCTGATCTCAGCAATACATGGTTTAAGATTTATTTTAAGTGCTAATATGTGATGTAAATAGCTCTGGGATACCAGCAATATGGTGTTTGTTGAACACTGCCTTTACTTTCCAGTACTTGCTACACTTTTAATGACTTTAATCCACTCGGTGAGTTCTTCCCGTGTCGCAGCCTGTATCAGATAGTGCACTTCATCTGCTGTGATGATTTCAAAGAGGTTTCCCTTTACTTCAGATTTCTTTCCTGTAAAGAAAATACTTTGTATGAGATACTTGGCGGCAAATATTCAGTTTAAAAAAAAAACAATCAATACGTGTTTATTTACGATAAACTACCCTCTACCTTTGTAAAGGAGTTTTTGTAAAGAAGTTATCTCAAAAGTGTTTATCTCAAAAGGGGGAGGATTTATTGGCCTATTTTTTTTGTCTGGGCAGACTTCTGAGGTAACCAGTGATGAAAAACCTATTTCCATCCATTCAGATCCTGACTCCCCCCTTTTTTATTTAACGACTATTTCTCTTTTTAATGTTTAATAATAATAATCTTTGTTAGTGTTACAAGTAGGCTTACATTAATACTGCAATGAAGTTACTGTGAAAATTCCCTAGTCGCCACACTGCGAGGCCTGTTCGGGTACACAGAGGGAGAATTCAGAATTTCCAATTCACCTAACAGCACGTCTTTCGGGACTGGGGAGAGGAAACCGGAGCACCCGGAGGAAACCCACGCAGACATGGGGAGAACGTGCAGACTCCGCACAGACAGTGACCCAAGCCGGGAATTGAACCTGGGATCCTGGCGCTGTGAAGCAACAGTGCTAACCATGCTACCGTGCCAACTGCTTCTCTTAGTTTCACTAGACTGTTTCAGTCCCCAACACATCTCACCAAATGTGTCTTCTATAACTTGTATTTTAAAAAATATTTTTATTGAAGTATTTGTAAAATATTTTGTTTCGCGATCGGGGCCCACTGCTCGGCGGGCGGGCCTGTGCTGTGGGGGCACTCTTTTCCTTCCGCCCTCTGCCTTCGCCATGGTCTTCACCATGGCGGAGGTGGAAGAGACTCCCTCTCCTGCGCATGTGCAGGGGTGACGTCAGCAGCCGCTGCCCTCCGGCACATGCGCAGACTTCCGCCGGCCGGCGAAGTCCCTTTGGCCCCGGCTGGCGTGCCGCCAAAGGCCTTCCACGTCAGCCGGCGGAGCCCCAACCACTCTGGCGCGGGCCTGGCCCCTCAATGTTAGGGCTTGGCCCCTAAAGGTGCGGAGACGTCTGCACCTTTGGGGTGGCTCGACGCCGGGGTGGTTCATGCCACTCCATCACGCCGGGATCCCTCGCCCCGCCGGGTAGGGGAGAATCCTGGCTCTAGTCTCCCAAAGCATAATGCGACCTTCAGGGACACCTCCCCCACGTATCAACTCCCTGCGAAACAAAGCGCCCTCCAACCATCCCTCCAGCCCATTCTCTCGCCCAAGACTAAATACAATCTTGTTTAAAACAGAACACAATTACAGCCACCGCCACATCCCATCTTCGGAGCTTAAGTGCCTTTTAACTCGAGTCCAACTTCTTCTCTTTAATAAATGTCCAAACATCATCTGGCGACTCGAAATAGTAGTGTCGATCTTCATGCGTTACCCACAGCCTCGCTGGGTATAACTCCCCAAACTTCACCCCCTTCTTGAAGAGGGTCGCCTTTGCCCGGTTGAACCCAGCACGTCTCTTGGCCAGCTCCGCTCCCAGGTCCTGATAGATGCGCAATTCACTGTTCTCCCACTTGCTGCTCCGTTCCTTCTTGGCCCACCGCAAGACGCGCTCCTCATCTGAAAAACGGTGAAAACGAACCACCATGGCCCTCGGCGGGTCATTCACCTTGGGCTTCCTTGCGAGAGCACTGTGCGCTCCGTCCAGTTCCAGGGTTGAGGGAAAGCCCCCGCTCCCATCAGCGACTCCAGCATACCCAACACATATGCTCCCGCGTCTGGTCCCTCAATGCCTTCAGGAAGGCCAACGATTCTTAAATTCTGCCACCTGGTCCTGCTCTCCAGCTCCTCCAGCTTCTCCTGCATCTTCTTGTGGCGGTCCTCGAGCACCTTCACCTTGTGCTCCAGTACAGTTATCTCGTCCTCTTGGTTGGAGAGTTTAAACTCGATCTCCTGAATCGCTTTCCTCTGAGCCGCCTGAGTCACGACCATTTGGTCGATCGATGCGTTCATCGGGTCAAGCTTGATAGTTACAAGGAAGCGAGGAAGGATCTAAAGAGAGAGCTAAGACGAGCAAGGAGGGGATATGAGAAGTCTTTGGCAGGTAGGATCAAGGAAAACCCAAAAGCTTTCTATAGGTATGTCAGGAATAAAAGAATGACTAGGGTAAGAGTAGGGCCAGTCAAGGACAGTGGTGGGAAGTTGTGTGTGGAGGCTGAGGAGATAAGCGAGATACTAAATGAATACTTTTCATCAGTATTCACTCAGGAAAAAGATAATGTTGTGGAGGAGAATGCTGAGACCCAGGCTATTAGAATAGATGGCATTGAGGTGCGTAGGGAAGAAGTGTTGGCAATTCTGGACAAGGTGAAAATAGATAAGTCCCCGGGGCCTGATGGGATTTATCCTAGGATTCTCTGGGAAGCCAGGGAAGAGATTGCTGAGCCTTTGGCTTTGATTTTTATGTCATCATTGGCTACAGGAATAGTGCCAGAGGACTGGAGGATAGCAAATGTGGTCCCTTTGTTCAAGAAGGGGAGTAGAGATAACCCCGGTAACTATAGGCCGGTGAGCCTCACGTCTGTTGTGGGTAAAGTCTTGGAGAGGATTATAAGAGATACGATTTATAATCATCTAGATAGGAATAATATGATTAGGGATAGTCAGCATGGTTTTGTGAAGGGTAGGTCATGCCTCACAAACCTTATCAAGTTCTTTGAGAAGGTGACTGAACAGGTGGACGAGGGTAGAGCAGTTGATGTGGTGTATATGGATTTCAGTAAAGCGTTTGATAAGGTTCCCCACGGTCGGCTATTGCAGAAAATATGGAGGCTGGGGATTGAGGGTGATTTAGAGATGTGGATCAGAAATTGGCTAGTTGAAAGAAGACAGAGGGTGGTAGTTGATGGCAAATGTTCAGAATGGAGTTCAGTTACGAGTGGCGTACCACAAGGATCTGTTCTGGGGCCGTTGCTGTTTGTCGTTTTTATAAATGACCTAGAGGAGGGCACAGAAGGTTGGGTGAGTAAATTTGCAGACGACACTAAAGTCGGTGGAGTTGTAGACAGTGTGGAAGGATGTTGCAGGTTACAGAGGGACATAGATAAGCTGCAGAGCTGGGCTGAGAGGTGGCAAATGGAGTTTAATGTAGAGAAGTGTGAGGTGATTCACTTTGGAAAGAATAACAGGAATGCGGAATATTTGGCTAATGGTAAAATTCTTGGCAGTGTGGATGAGCAGAGGGATCTCGGTGTCCATGTACATAGATCCCTGAAAGTTGCCACCCAGGTTGAAAGGGTTGTGAAGAAGGCCTATGGTGTGTTGGCCTTTATTGGTAGAGGGATTGAGTTCCAGAGCCATGAGGTCATGTTGCAGCTGTACAAAACTCTGGTACGGCCGCATTTGGAGTATTGCGTACAGTTCTGGTCGCCTCATTATAGGAAGGACGTGGAAGCTTTGGAACGGGTGCAGAGGAGATTTACCAGGATGTTGCCTGGTATGGAGGGAAAATCTTATAAGGAAAAGCTGATGGACTTGAGGTTGTTTTCGTTAGAGAGAAGAAGGTTAAGAGGTGACTTAATAGAGGCATACAAAATGATCAGAGGGTTAGATAGGGTGGACAGTGAGAGCCTTCTCCCGCGGATGGAGGTGGCTAGCACGAGGGGACATAGCCATAAATTGAGGGGTAATAGATATAGGACAGACGTCAGAGGTAGGTTTTTTACGCAAAGAGTGGTGAGGCCGTGGAATGCCCTGCCTGCAACAGTAGTGAACTCGCCAACATTGAGGGCATTTAAAAGTTTATTGGATAAGCATATGGATGATAATGGCATAGTGTAGGATAGATGGCCTTTAGTTTTTGACTTCCCATGTCGGTGCAACATAGTGGGCCGAAGGGCCTGTACTGCGCTGTATCGTTCTATGCTCTATGTATCTTTTTTTCGCTCGGCAAAGCAACTCTTGAAAAGCTCCATCTGTTGCTCCTTTGGCCAGTGAGCCGGCGCTCCCTGGTCCTTGCTGTCTGCCATGCTTCACCGCACTGCCAGCTCCACTCGCTTCCCTCTATCAGGACTAATTCATTTCACATGGCCCCTTCTGGTCCAGCTATCCATACATTGGGGGGGAAATCCTCCTTACTATTGCTCACTCCACCGATTTATGTCATAAAGTCCACAAAAATCCGGGAAAAGAGGTCCGAAAGTCCATTTCAGGCGGGAGCTATCGGATGTGCGACTACTCCTCCATGGCCGCCGCCACCGGAAGTCGTCTTCTGTAACTTGTTAATTGACCACTAACTATCCGTGATTGCAACCTATTTCTGACTAGATTTAAAGTGCCTATTTGGCTTTATTGTTTGCTTTGAATTTTTTATTGTTTGCTTTTACTGCAATGGGCAAAAGAAAGTTGAGCATGTAGAAATCTTTCAGCATGAAAGCTATTCCAATTTTGACTCCGCCATTTCAGATTTCATTCTTTTTAAGGCAGTGAAGCATTAGGTATCTATCAACAACAACTTGCATTTGCATAGCACCGTTAAAGTGGTAAATGTCCCATGACACTTCATTGGAGTAGTAATCAGACTAAATGTGACACTGAGCCAAACAAGGAGATATTAGGACAGGTGACCAAACACATTGCCAAATAAGTAGGTTTTTAATAGTGAGATGCCCTCAATTACGACACAGGAGAGAAGATTGGTAATTCATAGGCTTTAATTACCAGAGAACCAGACAGCAGCCGAGAAGTGTGCTCACAGCATGCTGCCCACTAAGCGTAACCTTATATACAGTTTGCTGGGGGTGGAGCCAGAGGCGGAGTCCCCCAGTGTTCCAAGCCCGGTCTTAAAGGGGCCATCGCATTAAAGGTAAGGTACAGTTATACAGATATCATTCATCACAAAGAGCCTCTTAGAAGAAGAGTGGCACAGGGCTTTCGGGAGGGAATTCCAGAGCTTGGGACCCAGGCAGCTGAAGGCACGGCCGCCAGTGGTGAAGTGATTAAAATCGGGGCTGCTCAAGAGGCCAGAATTAGTGGAGCACAGAAATCTTGGAGGGCTGCAGGGCTGGAAGAGATTGCAGAGAGAGATGGGGCCACGGAAGGATTTGAAAACAAGGATGGGAATTTTTAAATCGAGATGTTGATGCCTCCGATGAAATTATCTGAAATTATTTGAAGGCATTTTTCTTGAGTTCTTGATGAGTAACCTGGGAAAACAATCTCCTGGGTCAAATCAGGAGGGATACTTACCATCTGAGGGACCATCTGTAGCAGTCACCACACAGTTCCGCAAATGAATGGAACCAAGAGGCTGATCCTGATCATCCTGTGGGGGAAGGAAAATGGGAAAAGAGTCGATAAATTCCAACACAAAGCACGGGCCTCATTGCAGAGCCACATACCTTGAAATATTTTGAATAAATAAGGAGAGATTGCAATGGGAGGAAGGTTGATAACAAGAGGGCAGAGATTTGATATAATTGGCAAAAGAACCCGAGGTTAGATGAGGAAAAATATCTGCAGTGAGTTGTTGTGATCTGGAATAAAAACTTTTAAAGGGAATTGAATAAATTCTTCCAGGAGAAGAGCTGTGGAGAAAAAGCATAGGGGGAATGGGACGGATCGTATAACTCTACCAAACAGTAGGAATTGGCATGATGGGCTGATTGGCCTTCTTCTGGGTCATTCTGTGACTCTATGAAGCCAAGCATTTAGTTTTTTAAATGATTTCCATCTCCTCTCTTCACATATCTTTCACGCTCTCCTTTTTGCAGTTACCTGGAGCCATGACACTGAATGGGCTGTTCTTCTATTGTCAAAGCCATCCTGCTTATGTACTGGGGTGGAGGAGATGGGGAGAGGGGGTGTGGAGGTTGGTAATCTGGGAGAAGTAATGACCCTGTGCTTTCTTGTGAAGGCTGGAAGAGAATTCTATCAGGGCATGGCATGAAGGGCAATATGTCCTTCATTTGAACTGTAGCCGCCTCACCTGGGCCCAGATGGGAGAAGTTAAAATTGTGCCCTGGATTTTGTAAGTTACAATGGTTGGGGGGGAAAGAGCAACAGTGTACAGAGAAGTTTCTGGAGAGTGACGTTTGAAGACAGTGCGCACAATCCGTACCGCTGTAGGGTCATAGTAATGCAAATAGGCAGGATCATCTCTCAGGACAAACTTTCGGACTTTCCAATTTCTCCTCCTGTGGCCCTGTTAGAGGAAAAAAAAGACCTTCGGTGAAACATTCCACAGCACATCTGTGCCCATTGAAAGCTAGATCAGCTTGATGCGACCATCAATTCACTCGAGACAAAAGTAGAAATAAACTGTGGCTTTAATCAACTAGAACAGTGCCTGCCTGCGACTGATCCAATACTGAGAACCGCCTACAGGTCGACTGCTCTTTATACCTCCCTTCAAGGGGAGGAGCCATGGGCGGAGCCCATACATGCCCCAACATGTTCCCCTATGGATAATGCCATACAATGGCCCATAGGAGGAGCCCACAAGGGCAACAGCATAGCACCGATACAAATACAAGGGCAACAGCATAGATACAAATCCAATGGTGGGTTATTGGTATAATACATTCACCACACAGTTCCCGATGGAACATGTCAAAGATCAGCTTTTCTGAATCCAGTCAGTGTGCTGGAACTTGCTGACAAAGATCAGTGGCCACCAGGCCTGTACTCCATGTGCTGTGCACATTCATGCCAGATCTGACCGCTAATGCTCTGGTGTGACATTCTCCCTATGTCTGCGTGGGTTTCCTCCAGGTGGCCTGGTTTCCTCCCAAAGCCCCGAAAGACGTGCTTGTTAGGTGAACTGGACATTCTGAATTCTCCCTCTGTGTACCCGAACTGGCGCCTAGTGTGCAGCCAAGGGGATTTTCACAGTAACTTCATTGCGGTGTTAATGCAAACCTGCTTGTGACACTAATCAAGATTATTATTGGTGCCACAGTGAGTATGGCTGGGTCTCTGAATGCTGTAGGCAAGAACACACAAGGGAACATCTGCAATTAGGGCCTGCAGAACCACAGAAGAGATAAGGACCCTGGTTAAGTGCAATAACAGATCATCTCAGAGATGAGTGGGGGTGGGGGGGGCAGGGATGCAAAGCAATGAAGAAGAGCGGAGAAGGGTTGAAAAGGAAAGAGGGTGTCAGCCTGAGCGGAGGGAATGGAGCCCAGAGGCCCAATTGAAAGAAAAGAAAGGCTTGAATTTAAATAGTGCCTGTCACAATAATCAGACATCTCAAAATGCTTTCCAGTCAACAGAATACTTTTGAAAATTACTGTGTAATGTAGGAAACCTGGCAGCCAGTCGGCACACAGCAGGCTCCCTCAATAGCAATGCAATCAAGACCAGATAATCTGTCTTTGTGACGTTAATGGAGGGATAAATATTGGCCAGGACACTGGGCCTTGCTCTTGCTCTTCTTTAGAATAATGCCATGAAATCCTTTGCACCCACCTGAACAGGCAGAGGGCCTCAGTTTAATGTCTCACACAAAAGACAACGGCCGGGATTCTCCAACCCCCCCGTTGGGTCGGAGAATCCCCGGGGTGAGGCGCGAATCTCGCCCTGCCGCCCTGATGCCGGCTGCCCTATTCTCCAGCGCTGTTTTTCGGGCGGCGACGGGATTCCCGCCACGCTGTTCGGGGGCCGTTGACAGCGGCTCCCCCAGCGATTCTCCGGGCCCCGATGGGATGAGCTGCCGTCCAGTTTTGGCCAGTCCCGCCGGAGTGAATTACTCACCTCACGCATGGCAGGACCTGGCAGGTAAGTGTGCGAGGCGGTCCTCGGGGGGGCGTGGGGGGATCCGTATCCGGGGGGGGGGGGGGGGCCCCACAGTGGCCTGGCCCGCGATCGGGGCCGACCAATCTGCAGGCGGGCTTGTTCCATAGGGGAACTTCTTTCCTCCGCGCCGGGCTCCTGTAGGGCTCCGCCATATTGCCCGGGGGCCAGCACGGAGAAGAGAATCCCCGCGCATGCGCTGAAATACACTGACCGGTGCGTGTACGCGCAAGATCACGCTGGCCATTCCACGCATGCGTGAACATGCGCTGGCCCTTCGGCGCCAGCTGGAGCGGCGCCAACCCCTCCGCCGTCCACCTAGCCCCGAAAGTTTGGAGAATTCCTCACTTTCGGGGGCTGTTGACGCTGGAGTGTTTGGTGCCGGTTTTCCCGCAGGCGTGGGGACTTAGTCCCCAGAAGGGAGAATCCCAGCCACATCTCTGACAGTGCAGCACTCCCTTAGTACTGGAGTATCAACCTGGAGTTTTTTTGTGCTTAAGCACTGGAATGGGGTTTGAAACCTGTGCCTAGTTATTCAGAGGTGAAAGTGCTACCACTGAGCCTCAGCTGCCCTATCACAATATCTGATGTTGTCACTTGTGGATTAAGCAGACAGTGTTGCAGTAAAGTAACATAAGAATGATACTATACTGTTATCCTTCAAATGGTTCCACCACGTTATTGCACAGGTACAATGCTGCTGTCCCTTTAACCTTTAGTAATATAACGCAGATCCAGGCCTTTATCACCAACCTGTTTCAGCAGGCATCCTTGTTTTATAATAACTCCTCGAAACTCCTCTTTTAAAAGTTCATCATCATCACTTGAACTTCCTTCACTGAAAAAGCCACTGTCAGCCTGTAGGAAGGGAACATGCAATGTAGGTAAACACAATTAAACATCTTCCCAAAGTAAAGCAATCCACGCAATTTCACCAAACCCATCAAGGCGTTGGTTGGACTTTGGAGCCGTTCCTGCTGGCAGGATCATACAGTCTCGCTGAGGGTGAGCCACTCCCCCACGGGTTCCCCAGCGGCAGAGGGTGCAAACAACGGCACACCCCATTGGCAGTGGTGGGAACACTGCTGGCCAATAGCAGGCCACCTCCGCCCCAAAACATGCCGCGGGGATTGCGGAAAATCCCATCCCTGATCTTTAGTTGCTGGTTTAGCACAGGGCTAAATAGCTGGCTTTTAAAGCAGACCAAGGCAGGCCAGCAGCACAGTTCAATTCCTGTACTAGCCTCCCCGAACAGGTGCCGGAATGTGGTGACTAGGGGCTTTTCACAGTAACTTCATTTGAAGCCTACTTGTGAGAATAAGCAATTTTCATTTCATTTTCATTTCATTTTTCACATGCAGCAAGGGGCGGAATCGCAGGAAACACGAACCCTCTCAGTAATACGGTCCTTTAGAATTGTACAATGGACTTGTCCGACTTTCTGTGTGACAGCATGTGGGGGTTTCTATGTTAAATGTAATTGGTATTGAGGGATTGCTGCACTGTTTGAGGTGCCGTCTTTTGGATGACACACTAAACTGAAGATACAAAATCCTAGTTAGACTACATCTATGAGCAGTTCTGGACACCACACATCAAGAAGGAAATATTGGCCTTGGAGAGAATGCAGCATACATTCCCCAGAACCATGGGTTAATCTATGAGGAACGGTTAAACTAACAAAGGTTGTATTCCCTGGGAATTAGAAGGTTAAGGGGTAATTTGATCCGAGTTTTCAAGAGACTAAAGGGGACATAGACTATATAGAAAGAAACAATTCCAACTGGTCGAAGTCGCGATCAGGAGATTTAGCCTGTAAATCAGTAAATCTAATACTGATAATGTTTTATTATCCAAAGGTATTAAGGGATATGAGGTTAAGGTGAGTAAATGGGGTTAGCTCACAGATCAGCCATGCTCTCATTGAATGGGGGACAAGGTTTGAGGGGCTGAATGGTCTCCTGTTTCTATGTTCTCATATTCTTATGTTTCCATGAATGTTTTATGCCAACTTGAAGAAAGCCAGTGGCATTCTCCTCATGTCCCAGGTAACAGTTATCCCCCAACTAAGATTGCTCATAAAAAAGCACATCTAATCATTTCATCTTATTGCTCTCGTTGGAACCTTGCAGTGAGCAAATTGGTGTGTTCTCTACATTTAAATGGCGTGTACACCTCAAAATTGGCTGAAACACTATTATTAAACCTGTGGAAGTCAGGTGAAGAATTTAGAGACCCACAAGTGATTTTTTTTTTTAATTGAACAATTATCAAAGATATGCCATTGAGAAAATTGAAGCTACTTACTCCACCAGAATGAAATGAAATGAAAGAACAGCCTTGCTCTGGTTTGCTCGATTACACATGAACAGGATGAGACCATTCATGTACTTGAGACATTTAATTAGACAGTGGCTGGTCTGCACTTTAACTCTATCAACTCATCTGAGTTCCAAAACACCCTTAATCATCAAGTTAAGGATTGTTACAACAGAGAGGAACAGAAATTGACCAGCTGTGTCTGTGCCGATACTTTAGTAGAGTTCTCCGAATAATCCCGTTCCCCTCATTGTTCTGTAAATTCGTTCTCCAAATTTCTTCTGAAAATTACCACTGAATCTACTTCCTCTAACCTGTCAGGCAGTGCATTCCACATCACAACTCACTGTGTAAAACAATGTTTCCTCATCTTGCCTCTGATTCTTTTGCTAAATGCCTTAAGTTATGTTCTCTGGTTACTGACCATTCTGCTACTGGAAAAAGTCTCCCTATTTACTTTCTCAAAATCGCTCAGGATTTTGACCACCTCTATTAAATCTCATCATAACCGTCTCTGCTCTAAGGAGAACAATCCCGGATTCCCCACATTAACTGAAGTCCCTCAACCCTGGGTACCATTCTGGACTGTTGTCACACAAGAAATGTCCTGAAGTGCCAGACAGGAAAAAGAATCAACGAAATATTCTGACCACTTACGAAAAAATAATATGCATCAGTGTCATCGACAAAGCAGCTTTCTGCTGCTTGTTCAGCTGCTGCCTTGGCCTTGTCCTCAGCTGGCTGAATGTATGCATCGCAGGTGAGGGCTGCTGCCAACATCAGCCCCTCCCGACGATTCCTGACAAAGTTAGATGACAGCAGCCAGTCAATCACAGAGGCACCTGCAATAAGATTTTAAAATGAATGAAAAAGCATTTCATTCCTTTTTCTAGCATTATTTATTCTCGGGATATGGGCAAAGCTGAGGAACCATCATTTAATGCTGGAAGTTGCTGCAGAAGTTGTTGTGGGAGGACATTTTGAATCAAGCACGTATTGTGGGGCTGAATTAACCTGCAGGTCCAGAGTAGGTAAGGGTGACAGATTTCCTTCTCTGAAGGAAATCTGTAAGCCGCTGGGTTTTTGCGACAATTCGTCATCTCTCACAGCCATTTATTTTTCTGGTGCATGTCCATTAAATTCCAGATTTGCCAAATTCAATTTATCAACATGTAACGGTGGGATTTGAGCTTGTGTCCTCCAAGTGGCTCGTCTAATCGCAATAACCTTAATGGTTTTAAAGCCTTACTGAAGTGTAAATATATCATATCCACAGATTTTCCATTGAAAACCAGGTCCAATTTTCAATGAAGAATTCAAGTCGATGATGACTTGCTAAACAACCTGCACGTTGGGTATACTAAAGTAGGTGGTGTTTGTGCAGAGTCTCTCCCACTTTTTCATTCAGGGCAGTTAAAACTACAATGGTGCAATGCATGCCATAAGCATAGCCGACGAAAGGATGCAGGTTTGATGTTGAAGATGTCCTTCTCCTTGATGAGCAGCTAATAAGGCTAAAGGGTCTCATCTACTCTATACATCATTGCCCAGCACTTTGGCACTTTTGTGATCAATCTTACGAACAGTTTGCATTGTTAGCCAATGTATATCTTACTAGTTTACCCGTATCTGGGAGTTTTCAAATCAGAGTTATCTTCTCCTAATAGACTGACAATTAAAACTGATGAGCCCTCCCATCCTGGAGTTGTCTGGTTTACAGGCACCAGACATGCACTTTCACACCTCCGCACAAAGTTATAAACAGGGCCGGGCACATGAAGCCAGGATGTAGGAGTTTGAATAGGAGAGGCTATTTGAGACGCTGGCCATATGGGACTTTTTGGTGAAGAGCATCTCAACTCTTCTTCATCACCCTAGTCCTTTCTAACCTATTGATCCCTGATGTGTCTGTGCATATATTAATGATGTTACAGAATTGTTCCTATGCAACCCAGTAAACATCTGGGTACTATGGGTCTGAATTTTACCCTCCATTAGTTGCATTAGTATTGTTGCTAATGTACAATGGCTTTCATTGCCAGTTTTTAGACAATATTTAATCTCACCACTCCTTGATTGCTGTTACCTCCTCTAGACCTACAAGATTTCAGGATCTCTGCACTCCTTCTATTCTGGTCTCTTGACCATGTCTGATTTTAATCACTCCTCCTTTGGCAGCCATGCCTTCTGCTGCCTGGGCCCCAAGCTCTGGAATTCCTTTGTTGAACCTCATTACTTCTCCTTAAAAGCACTCCTTAAAAACTAACTCTTCTGGCCAAATATTTGGCCATCAGTCTACTACCTCCCTCTTGTTCATCGTCAAGATTTTTAAAAGCGTCCTGAGACATTTTGATACTTTGATGGAACTATATAAACATTAAGTTGTTCTTGCATGATGTTTGACTTAATCTATTTGGTCGCTCTACTGAGGGGACTGATGAACATGAACCTGTGCAACAAAAGTCTATGAGCCAAAGTGACAGAGAGTCTTCATACTGGAGATTGTAATCTGCTGATGAGTACGTAAGATATCCCTCAATAACACTATCACATAGAAAAACATTCATGTGTTTTAAATTTACCTGCAAAGCAATGATTGAAGACTTTCTTGTCTTTTTGCAATTTCAGTTCTTTGACTCCTGTCTCAGGGTCCTTCATCGAAAGATATAAAGCACTAAACAAAGGAGAGAACATTTTTTTCGAAAATTAGGACCCACAAACCAGTCTCTTTGTTACAGCAAACAACATTGAACACAATTTCAAATTTGTTTTTAATAGGACCTTCAATAGGTCTGTATTTGGTTATGCACTTTGGTAGGAAGAATGGAGGCATGGACTATTTTCTAAATGAGAAAAGGCTTCGGAAATCAGAAGCACTAAGGGACTTAGGAGTCCTAGTTCAAGATTCTCTCAAGGTTAACGTGCAGGTTCAGTCGGCAGTTAGGAAGGCAAATGCAATGTTAGCATGCATGTCAAGAGGGTTAGAGTACAAGAGCAGGGATGTACGTCTGAAGCTGTATAAGGCTCTGGTCAGACCAAATTTGGAATATTGTGAGCAGTTTTGGGCCCCGTATCTAAGGAATGATGTGCTGGCCTTGGAAAGGATCCAGAGGAGGTTCACAAGAATGATCACTGGAATGAAGAGCTTGTCACATGAGGGAAGACAGGACTCTGGGTCTGTATTCGTTGGAGTTCAGAAGGATAAGGGAGGATTTTATTAAAACTTACAGGATACTGAGAGGGCTGGATAGACAGGACTTGGAGAAGATGTTCCACTCGTGGGAAAGCCTAGAATCCGAGGGCACAGATCCTTTAAAACAGATATGAGGAGGAATTTCTTCAGCCAGAGGGTGGAATCTGTGCTGTGGGGGCTCTTTGCCGCAGAAGGCTGTGGAGGCCAAATCACTGAGTGTCTTTAAGACAGAGATAGATAGGTTCTTGATTAATAAGGGGATCAGAGGTTATGGGAAGAAGACAGGAGAATGGGGATGAGAAAAATATCAGCCATGATTGAATGGTGGAGCAGACTCAACGGGCTAAATGGCCTAATTCTGCTCCTCTATCTTATGGTCTTATAGTTTTATAGACCATCCCAGGGTCTCTTTAACAAGGACCAATAAATAAAACCAAGAAAACTGAATGGGGGCAGTTCGACTAATAACACATGACTGCTTACTGAAGAGCTAGGATTTCCACTTGAGAGACTCGTTTCTTCTTTGGATAATTTAGTGTGTATTGTACAAACTTGCAGTCATGCGCACCTGTGCACACACACACCTACATAAGTACCAGCAAGCTACTTAACTGAAGAGAACTGTAATGATATGCAGTAACACTGTATGTGACAAGTGTATATAGCCTCCGACCACTAGGTGTCATGCAAGACAGGACACCTGCACCGGACAGAACCAGTCAGAGTTACAATAGCATGGTTAGAAGCTCCACAGTTTGGCTAGCAATAGTTTAGTCTACCCACAGTTTATTCAAAATTAAATAACTAGTCTTGAACTAAATATTTTGTTATACACTGATTCATTTATTATCATAGTACATGAAGATAACAAGAACTGATATATTTCTTTGTTGCCACAAAGAGAAAGGGTATGAAGGTACATTCTGGATTCTTGTAAAACACGATGAGAGGTTTATTAAGGTTCATACAGTCAAGATAGTGATCTGCCCAAAGCCCGTGCAAACACTCTGCTGAGTCACATGGTGCAGAACCAGCAAGAATGTATTACCAGATACATAACACCCCTCGCCCTTTACTTCATTAGTGCAATGACAACAATTAACATTTGTACAATAGATGCGGGATTCTCCCTAAGTCCCCATGCTGGCGGGAAAACTGGCGTGAACCACTCCAACATCAACAACCCCCTAATGTGCGGAACACTTCCAGGGGCTAGGAGGACGCCGCAGGGGTTGGCACTGTGCCAGCCGGCGCAGAAGGAACTGCGCAAGATACCGTATTCACCGAAGTGCCGGCGTCATCTCGTGCATGCAAGGAACCACCGACGTCGTTCCACGCATGCGCAAACCGGCCAGCATATTCTGGCGCATGTGCAGGGGGTTGTCTTCTCCACGTCGGTCATGGCGGAGCCCGACAGGGGCGAGCGCAGAAGGAAGGAGTGCCCCCACAGCACAGGCCCGTCCGCAGATCGGTGGGCCCCGATCGTGGGCCAGGTCACTGTGGGGCCCCCCACCCCGTAGTTGGATCCCCCCGCCCCGGCCACCCCGAGGACCACCCCAGCCGACTTACCTGCCAGGTCCCGGTGTGTGGGACCATGTCTACTCCACGCTGGTGGGACTGGCCAGAAACGGACGGCCGCTCAGCCCATTGGGCCCGGAGAATTGCCGGGGAGGCCGCTGCCAATGGCCCCCGACCGGCGTGGCGTGAACCCCGTCTCCGCCCGAAAACCGGCGCCGGAGAATATGGCAGCCGATGTCGGGGTGGCGGGGTGGGATTCGCGCCGCCCCCCCCGGGTATTCTTTGACCCGGCGGGGGGGTCGGAGAATCCCACTGCAGATCCCCTGGTATGTTGTTTCTATACATAAATACAATTCAATAAGACAGTCTCTGTGTTAGACGTCTATTCCGTTTTCATAGAATTTGGCGTTCCCGGTCTCCTGTTCAAAGTATAGCTCTCCAGATCTTCGAAAGGTAGAACATCTTGAAAAGTTTCTGCAAACTCACTTTGTGCAGCAAGTAACTGATCAGCATGATGTCACCAATCTCTTTCATCATCTGTCTATACAATGTATGATATTGGACCTGTCTTTGCTGGGATCATAACTGGTACCATATCTCATTGATGCTCTAATTATTAGCTAGCACTCTCTCTCCCTGGTTAAATATTCGTCTTTTAGAGATTTACTCCCTCCTAGCAATTTGTGTTTGTTGTTGTCGTTTGAAAATCTCTGGAGTTAACAAATCAAACTGAATCAAGTGGAGTTAACAAATCAAACTATGTTCATAGTTTCCTCTTAAATAACAGCATTGCTGGTAAGATTTGTGTGGTAGCAAGTACAGTGTTCCGGTAAGATATTAGAAATTTGCTTAGTCTTCTCTATAATGTCTCCTAGTCCTTTGATAAAATGCTTTAACGATTATACATGGGGCGAGATTCTCCAATCCCGCAACAGAGTGTCCACGCCATCGTAAACGCCGTCGCCGTTTTACGACGGTGTGAACTGGCCGCTCCCAGGACTAATTCTGGCCCCTACAGGGGGGCCAGCACGGTGCTGGAGGGGCTTGCGCTGCTCCAGCTGCTGATCCCGGCGCGAACTGTGCGCTGCGGAATCCATGAGTGTGCAGTTGTGCCGGCGCCAACGCGCACATGTGCAGTGGCACTGGCACCAACGCACGCATGCGCAGTGGCCTCCTTCAATGCGCTGGCCCCGACGCAACATGGCGCAGCACTACAGAGACCGACGCGTCGGAAAGGAGGCCCCCAGCCACAGAGGCCGGCCTGCCGATCGGTGGATCCCGATCGTGGGCCAGGCCACATCGGTGGCCCTGTCCAGGGTCGGACTCCCCCTCCCCCCACACAGGCCGCCACTCGACCCTTCCACGCTGAGGTCCCACCGGCCCAGAGCAGGTTAGAACGGCACCAGCAGGACTCTTTTCTTACATCCATCCGGGCCGGAGAATCGGCAGGCCGGCCGCGTAGAGTGGCCTGCGACAGGTGCTACACCAACCACGCCAGTGCCAATGGCGCCGATACTCCGCTCTGCGTCCCGGCGTCGGGGCGGCGTGGCCCGTTCGCGGGGATTCTCCGGCCCGGCCCAGGGCTAGGAGAATCCCGCCCAAGATGTTTGGCTGATCCATTTGTTGGATGATATGGAGCTGTCTTGATATGGTATATACCGTTCCCTTTTAAGTAAAGCATCAGCATTTGCATGCTGCTCTGACTTGCGATACTAGATATCGTAAGTGTGTGCTGACAATATCAATGATCATCTTTGACATCTACTAGCTGCCAAAGAAGGTATACCTTTATATGGCCCAAAGATTGTAGCCAAGGGTCGATAATCCATCAAAAGGGTAAAATAACGGCATTAAAGGTAATGGTAGAATGTTCTTACACCGAAAATGATGCTCAAAGCCCCTTTGTCTAGCTGAGCATAATTAATTTCTGTGCTAGTAAGAATGCATGAAGCAAATGCTATTGGTCGTTCCTCTCCTGAAGGCATAATGTGAGAAACAATTTCACCAACCCGATAGGGTGAGGCATCGCAAGCTAATTGCAACTTCATTTTTGGATTATAATGAACCGACAACCCTGACTTCAGTAAAAGTTCTTTCATTCATTGTATGTATTTTCACATTCTTCTGACCAGTGCCAAGATTATTTGACCCATAGCAACATGTGTAAAATCTTCAACTGTGCTGCTAAATTTGGCATAATAATTGATCAATACTAAAAATGATCTTAATTTGTGTCACATTTAGACGATGTGGTGTTTCTAAGATTGCGAACATTTTCTTTGTCTCTGTCAGGAATTAGTGTTGGACTGGATGGCTGTGACTGATGGAAGCCTTGACAACTTTGCGTCCCTTGTGAATTGGGTGCCCTTTTGGGATGTGCTTGTCATGCTAACTGCAGGCTTCAATCAAATCAGCTGTGCCTCGTCTGCAACAAGAGGCAGTTATTTTCCTGATAGGTTAACTCACCCTCCCTTGACGAGTCATCAGTTGTGCCAATTAAATCTGCAGAGCGAAACATCATGCCACCGAGTGGAGTTTTTAACCTTTTGAAGCATCGGCTCCAGGCATTGAACTCCAATGCTCATACAAGCATTAACATGACATAGATGATACTGATGCGTACCCCTATGTAAGGCGTGATGGTGATGTCTATCATCACTCACCCGTTCAAGGTGATGAAAGGGGTGTCTTTGAGGACCCCTGCATGGATGCAGACCACTGTCTTTTCAACTAACCCCAGGGTTAGTGGTGGGAAGTGGGGGGGGGGGGGGGGGGGGGGTATTTGGAGATGGTCGGGGTACGGTACCACTGAGACTCTCAACGGTCCACGTGCCTCATCCAGGTGACGTTGAGAGGGAAAGTGGCAGCACGGTGGCACAGTGGGTTAGCACTGCTGCCTCACGGCGCTGAGGTCCCAGGTTTGATCCCGGCCCTGGGTCACTGTCCGTGTGGAGGTTGCACATTCTCCCCGTGTTTGTGTGGTTTCGCCCCCACAACTCAAAGATGTGCAGGGTAAGTGGATTGGCGACACTAAATTGCCCCTTAATTGGAAAAAATGAATTGGGTACTCTAAATTTTCTTTTCAAGACGTTGAGAGGAACAACAGTGGGGAAGTGACTATAGTGACAGGGAAGTGTTGAGAGGAGAGGGTGTGAGGCTTAGTAGAGAGGCACTCACTAAGAAGGAAGTGCATAGTTGGATGTCCTAGAGGTGTATAGGGCTGGGAGTCAGGGCTATGTCAGGAATGCTCAATGCTCATTTTGATGCTCTCTTCTTTTCAGTGCATGATTCTGGTGAATCATGAAGTCTGTCAAGTTGGCTTTTCTACTCATAGCAATCGAGCAGCAGCAGAGACATCGATGTGTCGCTGCATGCAGCCAGGACCAGCAGCCACCTGAGAAGGATGAGTCTGGGCCTGTAGGTGTTCCGGGAGCAGCACCGTGGATGGTGGAGCTCCATACGAGACACTACCGGCAAAGGGCCTTCCGACATCGGACATCCTACATGTACATGTTGGAGCTTCAGGGCCGGAGAAAACTTTGACTGTCCCGGGGGACCGTGGATCACCTTTTCCAGGTCCTGCAAAAGCTGGCACCACATGGAATGGGAGGACACTGCCAGGACGGCTGCTCCGAACGTCTGTGCCCTGAAAGGGCAGCATGGGTGATCTGGGAAATTTGGCATTTCCCAGTCAGCCACACACAAATGTATTAGGGAGATGACAGATTCCCTTTATGCGAGGGCTCACATATATATAAACTTAGACCGGGGCCAGGTGAACCAGCACTCCATGGCCAGGGACTTTACCCATTTAGCAGATGTGCCCCAGATGCAGGGTATGATCGACTACACCCACTTGCTCCTGTGGTCTGCATGGCATCACGTAGTACCATTCACAAACTGCAAGGGATTCCACTCCCTCAATGTCCAACTCATTTGTGACCACATGATACGCACCATTCAGGTGTGTGCCCGTTTCCCGGGGAGTGTCCATGACAGTTACATCTTGGGGCGCTCACAGATCCCAGACACTTTTGAAGGAGAGCAACAGCTGGTGGGTTGGCTCCTCAGGGACAAAGCGTACTCACTTAGGAGATGGCTGATGACGTCAGTGCTGAGGCCACAAACACCTACGGAGACTTGCCACAATGAGGCTCAGGTTTCATAGAATTTACAGTGCAGAAGGAGGCCATTTGGCCCATCAAGTCTGCACCAGCCCACCCAGCCTACCCAAGCCCATATCTACACCCTATCCCCATAACCCATTAACCCCACCCAACACTAAGGGCAATTTTGAACATTAAAGGCAATTTAGCCTGGCCAATCCACCTAACCTGCACATCTTTGGACTGTGGGAGGAAACTGGAGCACCTGGAGGAAACCCACGCACACACAGGGAGAACGTGCAGACTCCGCACAGACAGTGAACCAAGCCGGGAATCGAACCTGGGACCCTGGAGCTGTGAAGCAATTGTGCTAACCACCATGTTACCGTGCTTCCTATGCGTGTTTCAACACGCATGCTGGTCAAGTATATGACTGGACCACTGAAGATGCAGTTTTGCCGCCTGGACCAATCAGGGGAATCCTCTGACACAGTCTCCAGAGGGTGGCCAGCGTTATTGTGATCTGCTGCAGAGGGAAAATGAGCTCAACCAGGAAGAGATAGGTGAGTGCCACATCCCCCGGTTGAGGAGGAAGTTGAGGAGGGCTGCAAGGGGCAACACAAGGAGGAGGAGGAGGAGGAAGGACCTCATGCCATGGCCAGGCCCTGCATTGACCAAAGAGCCAGGGACGCCCTCATAGCCACGACGAGGACTAAGGAGTGAAGAGCTCTCCTACCATAGGGTGTGACATCTTATTATTCCTGTGGTGCCTGCGGTAGTTTCTCCTGATGGTGTCCAAGTTCATGGGCAGGGCACTAAAGTCATTGGCCGGACTCTGAGGGAGAATGAGGATGACTTGCATTGAGGACTGAGCAATGCTCATCTCATCCTCAGAGATATGTCTGACTCCTGTCTGATAGAGAGCTGAACGTGTCCAGTCAATGACCGGGCTAATCATGGCGTTCAGACATGGTAGATGACCTCTCATCCCCTGCAGCCTCCCCCGAGGTCAAGGGTCCTGGTGTTTTCCTTCAACTCACCTCCGGGTTGGGTAAGTCTCTCTACACTTTGTCAGCCCATTGCCTCCTCATTACTGGAGAAGAGTGGCAGAAATGAGAGGCCAGGGTGGGGGTTGATGCTGGGGGCAGGGGGATGGGTGGCCTGTGCCAGTAGCAGCACGTCTTTACTGAGTCATCTGTGTGGTAGGTGGCAGAGACATAGCGCTGCCATTCGCACACTCCACAGGGATGGAGCACTGAGTGTGCATGGGGGTTTGCAAAGCATGGCACCATGAAATGACAGGCTGGAAGATCTGCTGGTGAACAAAGTAATGTTTGATTGGGCCTCACGGTAGCATGGTGGTTAGCATCAATGCTTCACAGCTCCAGGGTCCCAGGTTCGATTCCCGGCTGGGTTACTGTCTGTGTGGAGTCTGCACGTCCTCCCCGTGTGTGCGTGGGTTTCCTCCGGGTGCTCCGGTTTCCTCCCACAGTCCAAAGATGTGCGAGTTAGGTGGATTGGCCATGCTAAATTGCCCGTAGTGTAAGGTTAATGGGGGGATTGTTGGGTTACGGGTATACGGGTTACGTGGGTTTAAGTAGGGTGATCATTGCTCGGCACAACATCGAGGGCCGAAGGGCCTGTTCTGTGCTGTACTGTTCTATGTTCTATGTTCTATGATACAAGAGCTATATTACAATGGAGACCTATCTCAACTGGTGCCTGCGTTCACCCATGCCCACTAGGTGCCTACAGTTTCTTACTATGTCTAGATGTATCCCCAGGATCCACAGCTGAGGTTGAGGTGGTCTGCTGCCTTCCACGCCCTGCTGCCTGAGGTGATCTTGGCGGGTGACTCTTGGGGGGGGGGGGGCCTGGATCTTGAAGGTCCAGGCCTACCTTCGGGCAGCGTGGGTGTTGCAGCGTTACCCTCCTCGATGTGCTGGGATTGAGGTGTGTAGCTCACAGAGAAGGTGGTGTTAGATGTGCCCGCTCATGTCTGTAATGCTTGTGTTTGTCCTGTGGAAAGAAGAGTGGAGGCAGGAGTCCTGCCAGTTCAGATGGTTATGAGGAGTGGCATGCGTGGGACTGGAAGCGGGGAGGTGAGGAACAGAGTAGATACTGGGGGCGACTGTGGGGTTTGGGCGGGAGGGGAGTCTTGTGGCAAGTGTTGGCAACCCGCGAGGTGTCTGGGTAAGAGATCATCTTGAAGGTGTGAGTGCTGTGTGAGGGGCTGCACCGAGAGACTGGAGGTGGCAAACTTGGGTCTTCACAGCAATTCATATAATGCAGTACACACTTTGGAAAACCAGTAAATATTATTTTACTGCCTTTTAGGATAGCTATGTTTTTTACTGCTTTTTATTGAGAGGATGACCAGGGTCAATTGGACAGTGAATGGGATAGAATTATTGCAACATAACAAATATCAAAGGATATGCACAGGAAATGTTATAAAGCTCACACTGTGTAAGATATCAAAATTTGAGTAGATAATTCAGAGTTAAGACAGACTGTGGCTAAGGCACGGTAATTCTGTTGATCCCATCATCATAGTTAGTCTTTTCACCATTATAGCCTCTATACTGTTGAAAATCTCTCACTGGAGAAGTCTTTGGAAATCAACTGAGGTCATGAAAGTTGCCACCGAGGCAGGCTTTGGAAAAGAGGGTTCAGAATGAATGTTCCTACCAGAAGAAAATTTGCTTTGTGAATGAAAGTATTACCTTTGTCTGCCAGTGGAAGTGGCATGAAAGCTGCATGTTCTGTTACAGTTTTGTTTTGTGGGAACTAGTACATTAAGGTTAAGAAACTACATGTAATCTGTTATTGATAGGGTTGAAGTTTAAAAGTTTAGATATTGTTTTCTTTTCTTTTGTTTTGATAAAGTTTTTTTTATAATTTAAAAAAAATCTTTCCAGCCACATTCTTAACCATGCATACTGTCATCTTACGGGATCTGCTGAAACCAATGTCACAAAAGGCACTGGTTCACATTTTAACAAGAAAATTTATCTACAGGTCAATACTCTGTCACGCCAGACTCGTCCAACTGCACAGAATAATCAATTTGCTGCTGTATTTGCAAACGATGTAGACAGGAAAACACGGATCAATTGAAATTTTTACCCCAAATTGATATTTTCAGACAACTTGATAGACTTCCTTGTTGACTTGCGTGCAAACCTCTGTCCACCTTCGATGCATTGAATTGCTCTCTTAATGTCCTTCACCCAGGCATCACGTTCTTCAAGATGTGTAGCTTGCAGATAATGGTCCTGATTCTTTGCTGTGTGAAACCTGAAAACAAACTGGGAAAAAGAAGACATCACAATGAAGAACTGCAAGATGGCCAAATCAATCAAAGATGCATAAAAGCAGTCTGATTTCTACGCAGCGAGTTGTTGTGATCTAGAATGTACTGCTTGAAAGGGCGGTGGATGCAGATTCAATGGAGGAATAAAATTGGATGAATACTTGAAATGGAAAAATGCAGTGGTGAGCAGGGGGAATGGAAACAATTGATTTCTCTTTCAAAATAGGCTCAACACAGGGGCAGAAGATGAAAGGGCAGTGTACTTTGCTGCTGCACTGTTCATTAGAATCTACTGACATACACTACATTGGACATTTTAAGTCAAAGATTGTATTATTAATGTGAATTTCTTGACATTGATACTACTGTGGTGGAAACTATGGTTTCAAAGCTTGCAATATTTGGGGCAGATCCTAATGAAGAGGGAAATTGAACTGTCAGGTTTCCCAGGGAAACTAAAACAGAAACTAAGGCTAAGGGTGGAATTTCCTTCCTGTTGGTAGGATCGTCCAGTGCCACCTAAAGCGACCCCCTGCAGCGGTTCTCCAGTGGTGAGACGGGTGAACCATGCCAAACACCGCAGACATTGGCAAGACTGGAAGATTCCATCCAGGGGCAATGGTGAGCCACCTCTGCCGCTGGAAAACAGCTGCAGGGGTGGACAGAGGTGGAAAATTTTACCCTAAAACTGGTTGAAACCAGATAAAAGATACAGAGCTTTCTGAGGTCACAATGTCCATTGATGCAGCTGAAAATAGGGAACCTGAAGGCTGGATCTCGGGACGGAAATGCAGGAAGATTAAGTTATTGCCATTGCTCGAGTTATTTTAAAGGAATTGATTGACCAGCATTGGCCTTACAGTGCACAGGGGTCTTTACGGTTTAAGTAAAGGTGATTCTGGCGGAGCCATACCATCAACACTGTCGTGAGCAAAGCTGAGCATGTTCTGCAGAAGTGTACCATTTTGGTGAAGACTGCGCTGGTGAAACTTGGGTTGGTTAGGATCTGCTGTCAGTTGACTGGCTAAGCCGTCAAATAATAGAAACCAGAATTCTGCCTGAAGAAGTTCAGATCTTTGAAGGGCTTTGTGGCTGAAATTAGTGCCATACGTTTAAAAGTTATAGAAAAAGTGAAATCTTGTCCATTGTTTTTCTCGTTGGGGTCGTTCAGTAAATTTGGTTTGTTGGCCACCACGGGGATCATAACAGTATCTATAATATTTTTCTTACTAATTAATATTTACAAGCAACCCCCCAAATGAGATGCCATCAACAATTTGGATTTATATACCAATCTTTTGCTGTAGTCCAGACATGGAGATGTAACCAAGCTCCCCTTTAGCGGAATGATTCCTTTGGGACTCCCATCTCCTTTCTTGCTGTAAAATTCAAACACATCTTCGAAAAGAACAACCCAAACCGCCTTCCAGGAATTAAACACAGTTCCCTGGAGTAGAAACAAAAGAAAATGTCACATCAGGAGAGATTAATATTTTTATTACCGCATTGTAAGTTCTTGCTGTTGTTTGCAGTTTGTCATTAATCTGCTTGACAAAAGTCCCAAGGCGGGATTTTCCGTTTCAGAAACTAGTGTTGACGCTGGGACTGAATCGGTGAACTTCTATGACAGCTAAATTGGCACCGGTCATGGAGCAATTCATGATCTGTAGAAGGGCTAGCACCGGCGACACGTGGAAAACGAGTGATTCCAATAAAAAACGGTGCCCGATTCGCCAGGGTCAAACGTGAGTCGTGATTGCCTTATTGACTGACACATCCCTCCCACTGACCACATGTCCATTCTCCTGCAGGTCCTCCAGCCGACAGAGCCGGCCCATCCCGGGCGACACCCTCTCCTGACTCCAAAGAGAACAGCTCGGAGGAGAGATCCGAGGATCCAACCGTAAGCGTGGCTCAGCTGTCATCCCCACTCTCCACCAGCGCGGATACGCGTACCTCGGTACCTAGTGGACAGGCTTCTGGGACACAATCTGGTGAGCACCACACAGCTGATGATGCACATCAGGTGGAGGCACGAACTCCCAGACGAGACAACAGGCTCTGCTGGATCCCAGGACCCAGCTGGGTCCCAGCTTGATGCTGAGTCTGTGGTACAGAGGTGCCCGGAGCTGATGGAGATGAAGGGGACCAATTCAGAGGGAGATGTCAGCATCACTCCAGCAGATCCATAGCAGCTTGGAGGAGTTCCAGAGATTAGGGGCACAGGAGATGGGGCTGGCAATGAGTGGCATTGAAGCCAACACTGCTAGGGTGGCGACTGCAGTGGAGAGCCTGGTGCACAATGTCGACATCGTGAGTGAAGGTGCCCAAGGTGTCACGCAGTCGGTGACGGCCATGGCTGAGGATCTCGGCAGAATATACGACTCGCTGGAGATGTCACCCAGTACCAGGCTGACCTTGATGAGATTCTGCAGGACATGTCCCGCTCTCAGATGGGCCTGGCCCAGGTGCTGCGGAGTTTGTCCAGTCACAGGTGGGCATGGCTGGGACGGTGCAGATCATGTCCCAGTCATTGAGGAGAATCACCGAGGGCATCAATACCATGGTGCGGACCATAGGGGACTGCCTGGGCTGGCAGAGCCAGGTGATGCAGGGGCAGCCGGGGCTCGAACCAGCTGCCCCTCCATACTAAGATGGACCTAAGGGTACTGATCGAAACAAAGCGATGCCGGGTACCAACCAGACCCGTCCCATGGACTGGGGATGTTGGCCACCAGCTCCCCCAAGTTCCACCCCTCTGATGACGTCATGTCTCCCAGTCAGCACACGGGACATGTGCTGGCAACAAGTGAGCCGGGGCCCTCCGGCCCCAGAGGGCGCCACCAGGGACATCGAAGACCAGGGGATGAGGTAAGCAGCTGGTTGCTACCACTTCTGATGTGCATCCTGCGGCAACACCAAGATGTACTGGTAGAGCTAGGAGGGCCAAGCACATTAAGGTACACTCGGGAGTGGGGTTTGTGCGATACATTAAACACCTTTTTGCAAAACCAGATGCCTCTGCCACTTCCTTCCACAATGCGGACCAACCCCCGGACCTTTGCCCATCTCGCCAGGCATCCTCCCCACCCATCCGCCCCCATGGTGGCCCACCCCTGCGGAGAGACCCCCACCCACCACAGAGCCCTGGGGTCACCAGCCCAACACCCGCTGTCTCTCTGCCTGTGAGCAAAGATGGATATTCACCTCCTCGGCTCCCCACTGAAGTCCTTCCGCCAGATTCAAGTTTTTCAAAAGCAGTACTAATTGGTGCCACCATGACCACTTGCTGGGGAGGCCGCTGAATTACAGGAGGCCGTTGGATATGGGGTCACTCTTGTTAATTGGATGGAAATTGGGCTTAAGTGATGGTAATTACTCCCTCACCATGCTACAGTGAGATCCCGAATTTGCCTGTGGGAGCGGGCCGGTTGTACCGCAAACTGTTTGGTGCCAGGCGCGGATATCGTCTTTGGCCTCTCCCGCTATTCACTGGCTTAGTTTCGCTTGAGCGAGAGCGCAACAAGGCCGGAGAATCGCTCCCTTAGTCATTTTTTGGGAGAATCACGCCCTTGGTCTGTGTACCAGAATCATACCAAGAAACTCAATCACTTTTACTTGAACTGCCATTGGAAGCTTCTGAAGATCAGCTAGCATGATAAAAATGGGCGCTTTCTCAAGGTGGTCAAAGGAAGTGCTCCAAGGACACATTGAGGAGTTTTCATAGAATCATAGAATCCCTATAGTGCAGAAGGAGGCCTTTCGGCCCATCGGGTCTGCATCAACCCACTGAAAGAGTAACCTACCTCGACCCAATCACCCACCCTTTCCCGGTAACCCCACTAGGGGCAATTTAGCATGGCGAATCCACCTAACCTGCACATCGTTGGGCTGTGGGAGGAAACCCATGCAGACAGGGGGAAAATGTACAAACTCCGCACAGTTACCCGAGGTTGGAACCGAACCTGGGTCTCTAGTGCTGTGAGGCAGCAGTGATAACCACTGTGCACCGTGCTGCCCATGTCAACTTCAAATCCTGGAAGCTCATCTAGGTTTGCAACACTTGACATAACCAAATAAATAATGGTACAGCCTCCTTCGAAAGCAAGAGCACATCAGCGACAGAGAGAAATACAAGGAGAGGGAATCCCAAGACAGCAACTCATCCAAAACTCATCCTGTCTGCAGCAGAACCTTCCTGATGCAGATGGGACTTAGTAGTCAGCTACATACGCACCAGAACACTACCAAACACTCTTGATGATGAACATGGTCATCTTCATCTAGATGGATAACCAAGAAGATAGAGCCCAGTGCATGAGTCTCTACAGAGAAACATTGAAATTAAGATACCGAAGTATCTGGTCCTGGGAATCACTGGGTTTTATTCCATTGATCTCGGGGTTAGCACTGTTGTTTCACAGCTCCAGGGTCCCAGTTTCGATTCCCTTCCCTGCTTGGGTCACTGTCTGTGCAGAGTCTGCACGTTCTCCCTGTGTCTGCGTGGGTTTCCTCCGGGTGCTCCAGTTTACTCCCACAAGTCCCCAAAGATGTGCTGTCAGGTAATTTGGGCATTCTGAATTTTCCCTCTGTGTACCCGAACAGGCACCGGAGTGTGGCGACTAGGGACTTTTCACAGTAACTTCATTGCAGTGTTAATGTAAGCCTACTTGTGACAAGAAAGATTATTATTATTTCCAATTAGCCAGAAGTACTTTGAACATTTGAAGCACTATTAAGCCACAAGCACATCAAGAGTCATCATGTGTAAATTTGAGGAGCCTATCAGCATCCAGTTAGTGACTGAGAGTCTACATCACAATTTGGTTGAGTTTACGGTGCTCGACAAGCACTTCAGCACCTTCTGGCTGATTTACATTGCTGCAATGTTTCCCCCAGGGCAACGTGGAAACTGTTGTTTGTGTTGAGGATCTGATAGTGTCATTCTTAAACAACAGAAAATGCAAATGTTGTGCAAGCCAGCTCATTTCAGAGTCGCAATTCACAACTCTCTGACTTTCAACTTGCACAGACAAACCAAAACAACAATAATTGTGAACACCGGTAGCCACAAGGGGAGGGATAAGAGATTGCAATCTTGATTGTGTTGGCTTCAGAAGATTGAAATACAGCAGTTCCCCAGCAGGAACTATACTGTTTCAAACAAAGACAGAAAATACTGGGCAATCTCAGCAGCTGTGACAGTATGTTTTATATTCAGTCTGTCAGGTGGGACCATCAACTTGGTGAATGACGCTCTTTGGTCTGCCCGAAACCTGTTGATCTTCCAGCACAAGGCGTTGTCCCTGACCGAGTGTTGCAGACTGCACATTCCAAAGCCCAGGACTATGTGCTGAGGGATACACAAAAGCTTGGAGCAGCTGCTGCAAAGGTGCAATAGGGGAACGTCGCTGTCTAAGTCCTTTCAGCCATTAGGCACCAAGGGGAGGGGAATTATATAGAAGCCTCCTCGGGTGCATTACGAACATTGAATGTATGCAGTGAATAATACATGTATTACAATTGTATTGAAGCACCTTGGAGTGCAACTTGATCGATGTACACAAATTAAACACCATTGCTTCATTTGTAATGACCATTTTGAAATGTCTGTAATTCTTTTTGACTGTATTGAAGCACCTCCGAGCGGAACATAATTATTGTAGAAAATCTGAATATTATTGCACTTTCTGTGATGACCATTTTTGAAATGGTTGTAATGTCCTTTCAGATATTTTGTGAGGTGAGTATGGGCGGGATTCTCCGCAAACCGGCGGGACGGGCAACTCCGGCGCAAAGGAGTGTTGTGAACCACTCCAGCGTCAGGCTGCCCCGAAGGTGCAGAATCCTCCGCACCTTCAGGGGCTAGGCCGACCCCGAAGTGGTTTGCGCCGCACCGGCCGGCGCAGAAAGGGCTTGGCGCCATGCCAACCGGCGCCAAAGGGCCTCCACCGGCCGGCGCAAGTTGGGCCGGTACACCAGCCCACGCAGAGGAAAAGAGTGACCCCCACGGCACAGGCCCGCCCGCGGATCGGTGAGCTCTGATCGCGGGCCAGGCCACCATGGGGGCACCCCCCCAGTGCCAGATCCCCTCAAGTCCCCCCGAGGACCCTGGAGGCCGCCCACACAGCCAGGTCCCGCCGGTAAGTACCTGTCGTAACATACGCCGGCAGGACCGACTGAAAACGGGCGGCCACTCGGCCCATCGCGGGCCGAAGAATCGCCAGGGTGCCGCTGCCAATGGCCCCCGACCAGCGTGCCACGATTCCCGCCTCCACCAAATCCCCGGCGCCGGAGAATTCGGCAGCCGGCAGGGGCGGGATTAACGCCCCCACCGGGTCGGAGAATCCCGCCTAAGTTTTGCAAAAAAAATGTCAATTGTGGCTTAATGAGTAGTACTTTTGTCAATAAGTCAGAAGATTGTGGGTTCAACTTTCCCTCATGGACTTGCGTGCAAACAAAAAGACTGTTATTGTTAGAGATGAGATATCAAACTTTGCCCTGTCGTGTGGACATAACATTTCTGCTATTTTGAAAAGGAGAAAGGAGTGACCGGGTTAACCTTTATCCCTCAACCAACATCATTCAAACAGATTATCTGGTCATTATCACATTGCTGGTTCATAGCAGGACCACACAGGGGCAATTTAAGCAAAATACTGCAGATGCTGGAGAACTGAAATAAAAGGAAAATGTCAGCAGATCTGGAAGGACCTGTGGAAAGAGAAACAGAGGGCACGATCTTCCGACCATTCACGCCGGCTGTATCCTCCGGTCCCGCCGACAGTGCAGCCCTGCCATGGGTTTCCTGATGGAGTGGGGTGGATTCAGTGGGAAATCTCATTGTAAGCAGCAGGGCCAGAAGTACCTGCCATCACCCAACAGTGGGTCGCCTCCCACCATTTGGAAATGTGCCGCAGGGAGGCCAGAGAATCTCGCTCAGAGTTTTCTTTTTAAATTTAGAGTACCCAATTATTTTTTCCAAGTAAGGGGCAATAAGCATGACCAATCCACCACATCTTTGGGTTGTGAGGGTGAACCCACCCAGACACGGGGAGAACATGCAAACTCCACATGGACAGTGACCCAGGGCCAGGATTTGAACCCGGGTCCTTAGCGCCGTAGGCAGCAATGCTATCCACTGTGCCACCGTGCTGCCCATCTCGCTCAGAGTTAACGTTTCGTGTCCAATATGACTCTTCTTCCATAAATAGGTTTCATTGCAGTTCTTTAATTTGCAGATGGATTAATTGCCTCATGTTTGAAATTCTGCAAAGAGTGAATAATTCAACGTCGGACCGGCGTCAGAGCAGCATGGTGCGATTTGTGCCTGTTCCGCCGATTCTCAGGCCCGGTCCCGGGGTGAGAGAATCCCGCCCCCCGTAGCTGAACACTCATGCGAAGGAGCATATGGCCTAAGTCCCAACGAGCAAGTCTATATGGCAAACTGTAAAATGTCCCACTCCAACAAAATCCAGCCCATTCCATTTTTGAACACTTTAGCAAATGACCTCTGCTCCAGGCTGCACTGCTCAGAACTGCTTCCAGCCTAAGGGCGCGATTCTCTGGCTGTGTTGCGCTTAAAAGAGAGCACAATGCGGCCGGAGAATCTCGGGAGAGCCCTCTTGCGGGCCTCCCGGCAGCCTTCACGCCTCGCAGGATTCACCCAAGTCCTGCGAGACTTCGGAGTCGGAACTCAACCTAAACGGGGGTGGGGCTAAATGGCGCTCCCGGAAGTAGGTCTTAACTCTATTTGAGTTAAGCCGATGGTACATCGGCTTCCCTCGATTTTATTGCCTCCCCGGGGAGGCTGCAGCCGGGCGGCGAATAGCACAGGTCCACACTAACGCAGACCAGGCGGAATGGCACCCGGGAGTTCTGCCATGTCATTGGAGGCCCCTGGGTAGCCAGGGATAGTGTAGGATGGCTCCCAGACCGTGTCCCTGGAATGTGGGCATCTTGGCGCCACCCAGCTGGCACCACGGCACTGCCAGTCTGGCACTGCCAAGGTGCCTGGGTGCATTGCCAAGCTGGCTGGAGCACTGTCTGGGTGCCAGGCTGTCAGTGCAAGGATGCCCAGGTGCCAGGGTGGCACTGCTAAGGGCCAGAGCCAGAGGGGGGCCACACCCATGAAAGGAAGGTGGGGGGAGGTTGAAGGATGGGGCTGTGCAGGGCTGGTAAGTAGGGGCCTCTGGGAGGTTGGGAGGTGATTGATGAGGGTCCTGGAAGGGAGGGGTTGCTTTAAGGGGACTTGGGTGTCCTAAAGAGGGGTGCCCCAGGGACCCCATAGCAGGGTGTCCTCACCTGGGGTTGTGGAGTAGTATCCCTGTGTCTGCGGGGTGACATTGCCCATGGGTAGGGGAGGACCCACAAGCTTACTTGGAGATCGGGGCACCCTTTCAAAATGGCGATCCGGTCTACGTGTTTAGCTTCCCAAAGCTAAAAAAATTTCTTAGGGCTGGATTCTTCTGCAAGAACGCCACGGGCCAGACGTGGACAATTGAGAGGCCTATTGACCTTGGGCAGAATTCTCCGGTCACCGGGCGGACGCATCTGGAAAATCCCGTCCTAGGTGTGGGCTAAACCGGTGAGAGATTCCCCAGGGCCCAAAGTGACGAAATGTAATTGAATAGCGGTGGGGAACACGCCGGCAGAGCCGGCAGGAAACTACCTGAAAAATCCACCACAAATTAACTTACCAATGTTTTGGGAGAATCGCATCTTTAATCTGTTTCAGCACTGAGGAATTAAATTCTCCCTGACAAAGTAGACGGGATTTTCCTTGCAACCTGCTGTGTGATGCCACGGGCGAGAACAGCCAGAATGTTCTGGCTGGTATATTCTAACTAGATAGAGAATTTCCTATAACATATCTACCCCTGTGCTCACTGATCTATGTTGGCCCCAGTTTGGGAATATCTTGATTTTAAAATTCTCTTTCTTGTTTCAAATCCGTCCATGGCCTCACTCTTTCCCTAGCTCTGGAATCTTCTACAGCCCAGAAACCCTTTGGGATCGCAACATTCCTCCAATTCTGCTTTCTTCTGATTTGAATTGCTCCGGCCATCATTAGTGTCTGTTTCTTGTCATATTTCATGTTTCTTCTAATATTGTCATGTTTCTTCTAATATTTCCCAAAGTGGTTTGAAGTTTAATAATGCTCCTGAAGGGGCAGCACGGTGACGCAGTGGGTTAGCCCTGCTGCCTCACGGCTCCGAGGTCCCAGGTTCGATCCCGGCTCTGGGTCACTGTCCGTGTGGAGTTTGCACATTCTCCCCGTGTCTGCGTGGGTTTCGCCCCCACAACCCAAAAATGTGCAGGGTAGGTGGATTGGCCACGCTAAATTGGCCCTTAATTGGAAAAAAATAATTGGGTACTCTAAATTAAAAAAAAAATAATGCTCCTGAAAAGCACTTTGTGTTGTTGTTGTTGTTGTGTTGGAGTAACAGATGCCAGCACAAGGGAGCGGCACTAAAGGACAGTGAAGATGGAGGTGTAGAGGGAAATGCCAGTTTATAGTGAAGGGAAGGAAAGTTGTACAGTCAATGAGGACAAAGGGGGCCAGAGAATGAATGAACAGAGAGGAGAAAGAATATTTGAGTGAACTGGGAGGGATCAAATAGCGGGGGGGGGAAGAGAACGCCCATGAACTTGTGGGAACAGGCAAAAGAGTGTCTTTTTGTCAGCGTGACACCATACAAACAATTGTGTTTCATAGCAGAATACCCAATACATGTTTGTAATAGTTTACAATTTCCCCTCAAGAAATTGAGGAACGGTCTTGCAATTTTTGCCGTGAAGCTACACAGGGGATTGAATGCTGGGTAACTCTACAACTTCAGTTATCTGTCCCACTGCAGATTCACTCACAGGGGCTGGTTTAGCTCACTGAACTAAATCGCTGGCTTTTAAAGCAGACCAAGCAGGCCCGCAGCACGGTTCGATTCCCGTACCATTCTCCCTGGACAGGCGGCGGAATGTGGCGACTGGGGCGTTTCGCAGTAACTTAATTGAATGCTGCAAGGGTGATGTCCTGCTCGGGCAGATGAATTAAGATGGGCTAAATTGTCCTAACGCAGTCATTATTGAGATCCTAAAGGAGAAATCTTGTCTTTGTGTACCTCTGAAGGAAAATAGAGTGTGTACGAGGGGGCTTGGGGGCAATGTGCCTTTGTGAAGAGGGGAGAGTGAGAGCCTGGTTGGCTTGTATAAATATGAAGAAAAACAAATGTCAATTACATTTTCAGCAAATGTATAGATTTTTTAAAAAAACTGAAGTAAAAGCATGCCTTAACTGCACTGCGCTGATTTTGTAAAAAAATATTTTGGGGGAAAATGACTCCCCGAATGTGTGAACCAGTAATAATAAGAGAGGATGAGAGCACTTGTGATGTGGGGGGAGGGGGACTGGTGGCTGGGAATGAGAGAGGGCGGGGATATGGGAGATCGACACATCTGAATTAATTACTTAGAATTTTACATTTATTATCTACTCCGCTAGGGCAGCACGGTGGCATTGTAGCACATTGTAGTTCAGTGGTTAGCACTGCTGCCACATGGCACTGAGGACCCAGGTTCAATCCTGGCCCAGATCACTGTCCATGTGGAGTTTACACATTGTCAACGAGTCTGCATGGGTCTCACCTCCACAAGATGTGCAGGTGAATTGGCCACGCGAAATTGCCCCTTAATTGGAAAAAAGAATTGGGAACTCTAAATTTTAATTAAAAATTATTATCTACTCCACTGAAGGAGGGGATCAGAAAACTCTGTGGAAGAGTCTGCAAAAATATCTAACAGCGCAATTAGAAGTGATTGGGCTATCTGATGGGAGGGCAACAGGCTGGTAGAGACTCGGATGGGAGAGAATGACTGTCCAGGTAATATTTTTAGAAGTGACCATCTGATTAGATGCTTGGTTGGATGAAAATGCAAACACTACATAGTACCTCTTGTCATGAAAAATTAAGCAGAAAAATGCTTCGAAATAATCTCACTAATATTAATTTAATTCAAAATTTTCCAAAGGAACAACTTTACTGGACCTTCCCCTTAAGCATTGAACTTAGATCTTAATGCTCTCATCAAGAAAAAAGCAAATATTGAAAAGAGGGAGCAGGTTGGCCAACCTCTAAAAAATATATGTTCTTGATGTTTCAGGTGGGTAACCCTCAAGCATGGGTGGGATTCATAGAATCATAGAATTTACCGTGCAGAACGACATTTAGCCCATCGAGTCTGCACCGGAGCTTGGAAAGAACACCCATTTAATCCCAAGCCTCCACCCTATCCCCAGTTAACCTTTTTTTTTGAACACAAAGGGCAATTTAGCATGGCCAATCCACCTAACCTGCACATCTTTGGACTGTGGGAGAAAACCCACGCAGACACGGGGAGAATGTGCAGACTCTGCACAGACAGTGACCCAAGCCGGGAATCGAACTTGGGACCCTGGAGCTGTGAAGCCACTGTGCTAACCACTGTGCTACCATGCTGCCATTGGGAAAGAAAGATTAGAGACAGTCAAAAGAAATGGTGGAGCGGAGAGAGGATCATGGAGCAGACTGTTGTAACCTGCACAAATCCTGTTGGGTAGGGACAATTGGTTTCCCCATGGTTCTTGGGGAATATGAGCTCCCTCGATAAAGGGGAGGGGCAATTGTTAACCTTTTCTATTGTATAATTAGAGCTGGCCAGTTAGGTGCAGGCTCGGGAGAAGACCAGTAGTTAAGTATTGGTGCTGGTAAATATTAGTGTAAATAAAGTTAAGTTTTATTTGACTCACAAAGTCTTGTTGGACTCTTCGTGGCCCTTACAAAACAGACCAAACAGAGTGCGGGTGAATGAGCTGCGCAACACTTAACAGAAAACTGTTCGATTTTATGAAAGAACAGTGAGGTTATGGAGAGACTTGAACAGGAGAGAGGAATGTGAACATTTTGGAGAGGGATAAAGGCATGCGAGATGCATGCACAAATGCCAGACGACAAGGAAATAGGGGAGGAAATTGCTATTTATTGGCTTCTTCTCTCTATCCTCGGACACAACTTCTCTATTGGAACAGTAACACCATCATTTAATAAATGGACATTTCAAATGCTTTACTTCACCTCTCCCTAGCTTTTCTCAGCTTGCTTTACCTTTGCCTGGAAGGTTTGTGGAGATGAGTCACACAGCATTAGAGGCCTTTGGCTGAAAACGGCCTTCAATGATCATTGTTCCAACTAATCCATTCTTGAAAATCCAGAAATGTACTTCAGCTTTTGACAGTATCTTGTGCCGCCCAATAACTGAAGCCTAATGATTTAGCATGGCAGGGAGATGGGGTGGTGGAAAGGGCACCCCAGTTTCAACATCGCCGCTGTCACTACTGAGTTGACTGGGGTATTGTTTTACAAGTCTAGCAAGAGGCACATTGCAATTGGCTGTAAATTACAACTGGAGTGACTCAACCTGAGCAGAATGAAATGGGGCAAAACAATCTTTTCAGGCTGTGTTTTCCAAACTTTTTTTCCCAGGACCCACTTTTGCCAACTGGCCGATCTTCACAACCCACGCTGGCTGACCTTCGTAACCCATGCCGGCCGATCTTCTCAACACACGCCACGTTTGTTTATCTTTAATGCGAAAGGGTAGCCTGCTTGGTCCTCATGATCTCACTTGAATCATGTTCATAGGAGGACAGGGCAGACTTCAACCAGTTCCTTTGTGCCATCTTCATCTTTATGAAAACAGAAAATCCAACCTCGCACATGTAGGTTGTCGTGAAGGGCAATAGCAACAAAATGCTCGTTTTACTCAGCATTGGATACTCCTGGGAGATGCCACTCCAGAATGCTGACAGCCTCGTGGGCTTTTGGAGCTTGTTTAATGTGTTATAACAGGTCAGCTGCAGCAGCGCAGTATTTTAATTTGGAATCAGCTCTAAGTTAATAACTGCCTCTGGGGTATCAGCCTCAAAAGGAATTTTTCACCCACCACTTCTCTTTATAAATCTGAAGCTTCTCCACTCATTTGCCAGTACTTCCTTGCATATACCACATCCTTATTTGCATCCTTATTTGCATTGGCACAATTGACAAAACTAAACCTCAAGAAATCATCTTGATACTGCTTTTTTCCTTAGTTAAGTTTCTTGTTTGTAGTCTGTTAATCAGAGGACCTGGAGCTGTGTACAGAGCTAACATTAGCACTGCTCTGTCCTGTCCTGGACTCTCCTGCGCAGCTCTCCCCAGCAGAATCTGTTCTGAGATCCTGTCCAATATGTACACTGCCTGTTGAGTATCTGGCCATCTCTTATGTTTAAGAAAATGATCCATCTTCACAGTCCTCTTGACAGCTGCTGGAAAATGGAAGTAGCTCTGCTCTGTGATTTGGCATCAAAAGCATGTATTCATTTAGAAGGCGGCAGCGGCCACCAAGAGAATTGTTTCACTGGCTACAATGTGTTCAAAAGTGTAGAAAGGATTCTGGAAGAAGGAACTTCAGTCATGTAGCTAGATTGGAGAAGTTAGGACTGTTTTCCATAAAGATGGGAAGGTTGAGAGGCACCCAAAATCATGAGGGGTCTGGACAGAGTAAATGAGTAAATGTTTCCACTCATGAAAAGATCAAGAACCAGAGGGTACAAAATTAGTAATAGAAGCAATAGTGATATGAGGAGAACCTTTTTCACACAGCAAGTGTTTAAGGTCTGTAATACATTGCCTGAGAGTGTGGTGGAGGCAGGTTCAATCGAGGCTTTCAGCAGGGAATTGGACTGTTATCTGATAAGGAAGAATGTGCAGGGTTACGGGGAAAAGGGAGGAGAATGGAACTAGGTACGTTGCTCATTTGGGGAGCCGGTGCAGAGACGATGGGCTGAATGGCCTCCTCCTGCACAGTAACAATTTTGTAGTTCTGTTAAAACTTAAGACCAATTTCCCTGAGCGGAAATCTCTCAGGGTTTTTCTTTGGTAAAGTTGCTGAGGGTGGTGAGCTGAATGAAAGATTATAAATAAAATGCAGAAGTCTTTCTGCGGTAAAGGCCTTCCAGGCAGTTCGTTTTCACTTGATCTTTGGATCTTTCCGGTATCTTTCAGAAATTGAAAAAAGAAAAGAGGAACTTGTAAAATAACAGTTGGTTTCCCAGGTGGAACATTCAGATGCTGAGGAAGCCACTCATTACATTTAGTGTTACTGCTTTCATATCTCGTATTCCTGTCCCATCAGAAGCACAAAGAGAATCAAACCACAATAGCCGAAAGGATAGCAAAGGGATAGCATCAATTGGCTCTGCCAATGAAGCCACAGTAATTAAACATTGTGGAGATGGTTCTGGTCTCATTTGAGTTTAGAAATAGGACAGTAGTGGGCACAGGTTGTCATGTGAAATTCAAGCTGCTTTTATGCAACTTGCTGAAGGCACTGGATATTGCAAAGACTATGGACCTTAACAATATTCCGGCAACGGTACTGAAGACCTGTGCTCCAGAACTTGTCCCTAACCAAGTTGTTCTAGTACAGCGACAACATTGGCATCCATCTGGCAATGTGGAAAATTGTCCAGGTATGTCCTGTACACAAAACGCAGGACAAATTCGACCCAGCCAAATATCACCCTATAGGTTTACTCTTGACCATCAGCAAAGTTTTGGAAGGGATCATCAACAATGCAATCAAACAGCACTTGCTTCGCAATAACCTGCTCACTGATGCTCAGTTTGGGTTATGCCAGGGTCACTCAGCTCCTGACCTCATTATAGTCTTGGTTCAAACATATACAAAATAGCTTGGCCGGGATTCTCCAACCCCGCGCCGGGTCGGAGAATCCCCGAGGGGAGTGAGAATCGTGCCCCCTCGGCAATTCTCCGGACCCCGATGGGCCGAGTGGCCAACGAGTTTCGCCTAGTCCCGCCGGCATGGGTTACTCAGGTCCCACACGGCGGGACCTGGAAGGTGAGTCTGCAGGGGCCATCATGGAAGGGCGGGGGGGGGTCGGGCGGATCCGGCCCTGGGGGGAAGGCCCCCACTGTGGCCTGGCCTGCGATCGGGGCCTGCTGGCGCGGAAATGGGAACACCCGCGCATGCGCTGAACCATGCCGACCATTCTGTGCATACGCAGAAATACGCCAGCCGCAGCAGCATGCGCGGAAATACGCCGGCCGTAGCGTGCATGCGCAAACTCACGCTAGCCGTTCCGCGCTGGCTGGAGCTGCGGGGACCACTCTGGCGCCGACCTAGCCCCCGAGGAAGGGGAGCATTCCCATTATCGGGGACCGTTGACGCCGGAGTGGTTGGTGTCGCTTTTCACGCCGGCCTGGGGACATAGCCCCATTATTGGAGAATCCTACCTCTGATCTCCAGAGGTGAGGTGAGAGTGAGTACCATTGACCTCCAGGCAGCATTTGACCGAGTGTGACATCAAGGAACCTTAGCAAAACTGGAGTCATTGGGAATCAGGGGGGAAATTCTCCGCTGGTTGGAGAATACCTAGCAAATGAGGATGGTAGTGGCTGTCGGAGTTCAGCCGTCTCAGCTCCAGGACATCACTACAGGAGTTCCTCGGGGTCGTGTCCTAGGCCCAACCCGCTTCATCAATGACCATCCTTCCATCATAAGGTCAGAAGTGGGGAAGTTCGCTGCTGACTGCACAATGTTCAGCGCCATTCATGATTCGTCAGATACCAAAGCAGTCCGTGTCCAAATGCAGCAAGGCCAGGACAATATCCAGGCTTGGGCTAACAAGGGACAAGTAACATTCACACCACACAAGTGTCAGGCAATGACCGTCTCTAATAAAAGAGAATCTAACCATTGCCCCGCAACATTCAATGGCATTATTATCACTGAATACCCCACTATCAACTTCTTGGGGCTTACCATTGACCAGAAACTGAACTGCACTAGCCATATTAATACTATGGCTACAAGAGCAGGTCAAAGGCAAGGGATCCTGTGGTGAGTAACTCACCTCCTGGCTGCCCAAAACCTGTCCACCATCTCCAAGGCACAAGTCAGGAGTGTGATGGAATAGAACATAGAACATACAGTGCAGAAGGAGGCCATTCAGCCCATCAAGTCTGCACCGTCACATTTAAGCCAAATACTCCCCACTTGCCTGGATAAGTGTAGCTCCAAAAAACTCAAGAAGATAGACAGCATCATGACAAAGCAGCCCGCTTGATTGCTCCCCTTCCACAAACATTCAAACCCTCCACCACTGATGAACAGTGACAGCCATGTGTACCACCTACAAGGTGCAATGCAGTAACTCACAAAGGCACTTTGACAGCACTATCCAAGTCCACAACCACTACCGTCTAGAAGTACAAAGGCAGTAGACTCATAGGAACACCAACACCTGGAGGTTCCTCTCCAAGTCACTCACCATCCTGACTTGGAAATATATCGCTGTTCATTCACAGTCGTTAGGTCAAAATCCTGGAACTTCCTCCCGAACAGCACTCTTGGTGTACAAGAAGGTTCTCACTACCACCTTCTCAGCGGCAATTAGGTATGGACAATGAATGTTGGCCTAGCCTGCAAAGCCCATATCCTTTAAATTATTATTTTTAAAAGATCAATGTTTTAGTCAGATTTGCAAAACAATGCCAAATAGAATTCAATCCAGAAGTGTGGGGTAATGTATTTGGAAAATGTTAACAGGGCAAGGGAATACACAACAAATTGTATGCTATTGAGCAGTGCAGAGGACAGAAGGAATGCATGTCCACCGATCTCTGAAGATGTCTAGATAGCTAGATAAGCTGGTCAAGAAGGTATACTCTTCTTTATTAGCTGAGGCATAGAATATAAGAACCAAGAGGTAATGCTTGAACTGCATAAAACACTAGTCATGTCACAGTAAGAAAGATGTTAATGCACTAGTAATGGCACAAGGGAGATTTATGAGGGTGTTACCAGGAAGGGAGAATTTTAGTTATCAGGACTGATTGGATAGTTTGGGGTTGTTTTCATTGGAACAGAGGAGGTCGAGGGAAGATTTGAAGTGTATAAAATTATGAGGGACCTCGATAGAACGGATAGGAAAATCCTTTTCCCCTTGGTTGAGGGTTCCATAACCAGGTGGCACAGACTTAGGGTACGAGGTAGGAGGTTAAGAGGGGATTCAAGGTGAAGAACCAACAGGGGTAGCTAAAGGGAGAAATAATTGTGGGGCAAAGAGGGCATGAAGTCTTGCAGAGGACAATGGGCAGTAGAAAATTGAAGCATGCCAACAAAGGGAGGACAGATGCCAATATGATGTACGCCGTTAAGGATCTACAGGACTATGTGATTTCCATCTCTGAACCAATCGACTGCCTATAATAGGGCACTCTTTGAGCTGGCAGTTCACCCACGCATTGAAATGGGTGAACACAAAATCTGACATGAGTCTATAAAACACTTTTTTATATGCATAAAAAGGATTAGGATTTGACTTAGTCTTGTAAGATTAAGGTTTCTGCTCTCTTGTAACGTAAACTTGTAGCCTTGTACTGTAGAATCCTAGCAAATTACAACATAGAAGAAGGTACTTCAGCCCATCTTCTCTTGGCCAGCTCCCCCTACTCTTTCCCCATATCCTGGAAATCATCTTTTCCCTCTAGTATTTATTCTCTTTTTAAGGATATTGCATCTGTGAATTTCAAATCCAAAACTATTGTTGTATAAAAATTTCTAACCTCATGTTGCACTGTTTCTTTCCAATCACCTTAAATCTGTGCCCCCTTCAGCCATTGGAGTCAATGGGCAAAATGTTCCATGCCCCCATGGCATGCTATGATGTGCCAGAGGCTGCCTGCTATTGGCCTATTTGGATTTTCTGGTCCTGCTGCTGTCAATGGGATTTCCCATTGGATACAGCGCCACAGGACCCGCAGCAGGGGTTCACTGCCGGAGGAACTGGAAAATCCCATCGGAAGGAACGGCCAATTTCTCTTTATGTACTCTATCAAAGCCCTGCATGATTTCAAACACGTCGATCAAACATCACCATAGCCTTCACTGCTGTAAGGAGTACAACCCAGCTTCCACAGCCAAACCATATAACTAACCATTCATCCCTGGAACCAGTCTAGTAAATCCATTCTGCTCCCTCACCAAAGTCTTCACATCCTCACTAAAGTGCGGTGCCCAGAAGTTATTTTTATTCGTTGATGGGATGTGGGCATTGTTGGCTGGGCTGGCATTTATTGCCATCCCTGAGGGTATTTAAGAAACACCACATTGCTGTGGCTCTGGAGTCACACGTAGGCCAGACCAGGTAAAGATGGCAGATTTCCTGAGCGAACCAGATGTTTTTGTGTGACAATTGACAATAGTTTCATGGCCATCGTTAGACTTCTAATTCCAGATTTTTATTTAATTCATATTTCACCATCTGCTTGGTTGGATTTGAACCCGGGCCCCCAGAGCATTACCCTCAGTCTCTGTATTACTCAGCAAGTGACAATACTACTACATCATTGCTTCCTCTGAGGGTACACTACTACAGATGGGACTGTGTTCTATATTGCAGCTAACATTAATAAAATAGTCAAGCAGCTCAGTCTGAGAATCCTTCAGTATACGGGGGAACCTTTGGCAAGAGAAAAACATTACTAGCAATGAATATTTTTTAAATTAAGGAATGATGAATAAGAGTCAGTGATCTTCAGGGTAAGATGCTCATGCAAACCATGAGCGAACACAACAATGATCAACAGATTAGTCAGGAATATTGAGACACCATAACGAACATTCACACCATAATGAATCATCAAGGGTACGAGGGTGGGTGTGAGTGACTAGAGACCGAAAAGGTCTTAAATGCTACTTCACATCATTTGTACATGGCTGGATTCTCCGCAGCCCTGCGCCAAAATCGCGTTTGGTGCAGGGGGTGGAAAATCGACTTTTACGCCAGAATTGGGCCCTCCGCCGCTCCCGCGATTCCCTAGAGAATCGCTCGCCCGCGATTTACACCGCGCTGCTGGAGGTCCATTGTCAGAGGCCCTCCCAGCGATACTCCGCTCCCAGCAGGCCAAGTTCCCGTCGGCGTAGTTCTAACCACGAATGGCCGGTCATGACACACGTATGACGGCTGCGGACTCAGTCCATGGCTGCCCCTGGTGGGGGGTGGGGGATCAAGCACCTGGTGGGAGGCCTTATGGGAAGTCGGGGCAGCAATCGGGTGGGTCAGATGAAGCGGTGCAGGACAGATTGGTGGGACCTTGTTTCTTGGTCCTGCTCCGCGGTCCATGGCTCTCAGCGTGGCCGCTGAAGGCCGCCGCTATGCGCATACGTGGAATCGGAATCGGAAGTGCGGGGGCCTATGTCCGCAGCCAAAGCTGCATGAATCACTCTGGGACCCTGCCAGCCTGATGAAGGTGAGTGAATTGCTCAATATTGTTTTCAGGAAAGTCTGGAGTAAAACATCAGCATTTTTACACCGGCGTGGGGACATAGCCCCATTTTTGGAGAATCCAGCCCCACAAAAAGAGAGAACAAAGGAATAAACAAGGGTTAGGTTCTCTATCCAGTGCAAAATGTCACAATATCCACTCATGTATATAATGAGGTCCAGACAGGCAGTGATTGATACACAGGATGACCAGTAAGCACACAACACAGTGCAGCCAATCACCAGACAGGACACTACCACTATAAAGCCAGAGGGCACTAGGTTTCCCGCTCTCTCGGGACCCAGCTACTGAGACAGTCAGAGTCCACGAGCTAGCCAGTGCAAACACCATGCGGTAGCTAGTAAGTCTGGCCAGGCTACTACAAGGTCACCAGTCAGATCAGTATAGTGTCGACCCACAGCTGAATATATATAGCAGTTCTATAGTTGAATGAAACAGTGTTGGATCTTCTCCAGTGTTAGACGTCTGTATCTAACTTCCCTGCATCGAGTGCAGTCCACATCGAACCAACCTGCCTAACACATCACAAAATTGGATATTATTGTTCACTTCTCTGTACAACTACCGCACATTGAGTTTGTCAAGACTCGGTTAAGTTCAAAAAAAGTTACTTGGAAACCAATAAATTAGTGTCAAGTGTAAGAACCTTACAAGTCCCCAGCTGCTCCCACGGGGAAGATATAACTCTCACCCCACCTACCTCCCACCAGGAATCCAAACTAAGTATTTTGTAACTAATAAACTTTAGGAAGAGTTGCAGCTTTTCAGGAAATGATGTTTTGTGAAGGCCACAAAGAAACCAGCACAAGTTTGAAGAGCCAAGCAGAAAGTAACTTTATTTACAAGAAAAGTACGCAGGGCCAGCCATTCACTGCTGGTTTCTTCTCTAGCCGGTACCACATTGCCTAGCTCTATCGAAACAGCTTTTTTTAGAATTAGAACAGTACAGCACAGAACAGGCCCTTCGGCCCTCGATGTTGTGCCGAGCAATGATCACCCTACTCAAGCCCACGTATCCACCCTATACCAGTAACCCAACAACCCCCATTAACCTTATTTTTTTAGGACACTAAGGCCAATCCACCTAACCCGCACATCTTTGGACTGTGGGAGGAAACCGGAGCACCCGGAGGAAACCCACGCACACACGGGGAGGACGTGCAGACTCCGCACAGACAGTGACCCAGCCGGGAATCGAACCTGGGACCCTGGAGCTCTGAAGCATTGATGCTAACCACCATGCTACCGTGCTGCCCATCTGTGCTGCTAACGTACCACTCCCCCCCACCCTCTCATTGGGGGAGCTCATATTCCTCAAGTACTATGGGGTCACCAATTGTGCCCAGTCAAAAAGATGCGGGCAGGTTATAACACGATGGTTATTGAATTTGAATGGAGTATATGTGTGGTGCTATAAAGCTGATAAATAACTATGAAAATGTACAAGGAAAATGGACAGTCAAATAAGTCTCTTACTGATGTCAGAACTAAACACCACATGCCGGTTGGGTATTTTTCTGCGGGTCGTTGTCCAAAAGCAAGATGCAGAACTGTCAGCATCAAGGAGGCGTGGGGAGTGACTTTCATGACCAATAAAATATGAGGCTGAATTGTAAAAGTTGTGTCATACAAATTAAATTCACCTGAGGAAGGAGCAGTGCTCCGAAAGCTCGTGTTTGAAACCTGGTGTTGTAAGACTTCTTACTATACAAATTAAAAGACACTTAAGCCTTGGAGAAGTACTGTGGCAGCGATTTGCGGTGCTGGATTGTGTAAATTTAAGTAGCTCTATGTGAAATAATGGGCTGTGTGGATGTTTAAAGGTTGATCTGTCTTGCAGGGACGTAGGGCGGGATTCTCCGACCCCCCTTGCCTGGGGCCGGCATCAATCCCGCCCCCGTCGTGTCCCGAATTTTCCACGACCCGAGATGCGGCGGGGGCGGGAATCGCGCCGCGCCAGTCGGCGGGCCCCCCGTGGCGATTCTCCGGCCCGCGATGGGCCGAAGTCCCACCGCTGACAAGCCTCTCCCGCCGGCGTGGATCAAACCACCTACCGTACCGGCGAGATTGGCGGCGCGGGCGGGCTCCGGGGTCCTGGGGGGGACGCAGGGCGAACTGGCCCCGGGGTGTGCCCCACGGTGGCCTGGCCCGCGATCAGGACCCATCAATCGGCGGGCGGGCCTGTGCCGTGGGGCCACTCTTTTCCTTACGCCTTCGCCATGGCCTTCAACATGGGGAGGCGGAAGAGACCCCCTCACCTGCGCATGCGCCGGGATGACGTCAGCAGACGCTGACGCTCCGGCGCATGCGCGGACATACGCCTGCCGGCGAAGTCCTTTCGGCCCAGGCTGGCGTGGCGCCAAAGGCCGTTCATGCCAGCTGGCGGAGCGGGGATAACTCCGGCCCGACGCTGGAGTGGTTCACACCACTCCAACATGCCGGGACCCCTCGCCCTGCCTGGTAAGGGAGAATCCCGGCCCTTGTTAGAGGGGGGAATGGGCTTTGAATTTAGTTCGGCTTTTTGGGTGGCTATTTTTCTAAAGTGATTGCTTCTTCACTGTTTTTTTTCCTGTTGTTTGTTTACTGGGGAATGTGATGCTTTTAAAATGTTTATGTGTGGGGGAGAGAGGAGAGTACAATAAGGAGACAGGCTGCTTGGTGCCAGGGGCGGGAGCTATCGAATCAGCATGGGTCAGCTGACTCTCAGAAGCGCAGTGGGGGGTGGACAGATGTTAAGCTGGAGCTTGACTTGGGGGATTGGGTTTTTAGTGTTGTTGCTAGGGGGGGAGGGAGGGGGGTAGTGCTTTGCTGACAGGGGAGGAATTGTTACTAGGAGACAAATGGGACGACAGGAACGCCGACAGCCCGAGTGGGGACTCGAGGAAGCGGGGGGTGCGAGCTCGAGGCTGGCCTAAAAAGGGTGATGGCTGGTTGGCAGATGTTGGGGGGGTTGGAAGCCCCCCATCCAGGCTGATCATATGGAACGTGAGAGGACAGAATTGGCCGGTCAAGAGGGCTAGCGTGTTCGCGCATATGAGGGAACTGAAGGCGGACATGGCAATGCTACAAGAGACACACCTAAAGGTTACAGACCAGATGAGATTGAGGAAGGGGTGGGTTAGCCAAGTGTTCCACTCAGGACTGGACTCAAAGACCAGGGGGGTAGCGATCTTGCTCAGCAAACGAGTGGCATTCGAGGCAGGGAGAATCGTGTCAGACAAGGGGGACAGGTACATAATGGTGAGTGGGAAGCTGGAGGGGGTGCAAGTGGTACTTGTGAACATATATGCTCTGAATTGGGATGACGTTGAATTTATGTGGCGAGCGTTCGGTAAGATCCCAGACTTGGAGTCCCATAACCTGATCATGGGAAGGGACTTCAGCACAATCATTGATCCGGAATTGGACCGGTCAAAATCCAGGACAGGGACGAGGCTGGCTGCGGCAAAGGAATTGAAGGGGTTTATGGAACAGATGGGGGAATAGAGCCATGGAGGTTTGCATGGCCGAGGATGAAGGAGTTTTCCTTTTTTTCACATTTCCACAAGGTATATTCTCGCATCAACTTTATTGTTCTGAGCAGGGCGCTAATACCGAAGGTGGTGGATACTGAGTACTTGGCAATATAGTGTTGGATCATGCCTCGCACTGGGTGGATCTACGGGTTAGTGTGGAGAGAGGGCAACGCCCGCTGTGGAGACTGGATGTGGGGTTGCTAGCAGACGAGGCGGTCTGTGGGCAGGTTAACAAGTCCATCCAGAACTACCTGGAAACAAATGATACGGGGGAGGTCTCTACAGTAACGGTCTGGGAAGCTTTGCAGGCAGTAATCAGAGGGGAATTAATCTCGATACGGGCCCACAGAGAAATGGCGGAACAGGCTGAGAAGGATAGATTAGTGGAGGAGATACTCCAGGTGGAAAGGAGATACTGGGAGGCCTCGGATACGGGAGGGAGTGGCGGAGGTTACAGGTGGAGTTTAGGCTGTTGACCACAGGGAAAGCGATGGAACAGTTGAGGAAGGCAAGGGGGACAATCTATGAGTACGGGGAAAAGGCAAGCAGAATGTTAGAGCACCAGCTCAGGAAAAGAGAGGCGGCCAGGGAGATAGGTAAAGTAAAGAGTAGAGACGGTAATACTGTCCTGGACCCACCGGGGGTGAACGAGGTGTTTAAGGACTTTTATAGTAAATTATATGAGTCGGAACCCCCGGCTGGGATGGAGGGGATGAGGCAAGTTCTGGATTAGTTGAGGTTCCCGAGGGTGGAGGAGGACCTGGTGGAGGGGCTGGGAGCCCCAATTGAGATTGAGGAAATAATCAAGGGGCTGGAGGGCATGCAGTCGGGCAAAGCCCCGGGGCCTGACGGCTATCTGGTGGAATTCTATAAGAAGTTTTCAGAGATATTGAGCCCACTGCTGGTGAGGATATTTAACGAAGCAAGAGAGAAGGGAGTCCTCCCCCCAACAATGTCGCAGGCCTCGATTTCATTGATCTTGAAACGGGAGAAGGATCCGGAGCAACGCGCTCATGCAGGCCAATTTCTCTACTAAATGTGGATGCCAAACTGCTGGCTAAGATACTGGCCACAAGGATAGAGGACCGTGTCCCAGGGGTGATAGGGGAAGACCGGAGGGGATTTGTAAAGGGCAGGCACCTCAAGGCCAATGTTCCAAGGCTTCTAAATGTTATTATGATGCCCTCAGAAGGAGAGGAGGTGGAAGTGGTGGTAGTGATGGATGCGGAGAAGGCTTTTGATTGGGTGGAGTGGAATTACCTGTGGGAGGCGCTGGGAAAGTTTGGGTTTGGTGAGGGCTTTATTGACTGGGTGCGGTTGCTCTATCAGGCGTGCGTACCAACCGGCTGAGGTCGGGGTATTTTGAACTACACCGAGAGACGAGGCAAGGGTGCCCCCTCTCTTTGTTACTGTTTGCTCTGGCCATAGAGCTATTGGCCATGGCGTTAAGAGCCTCTAGGAACTGGAAAGGGCTGGTTCGATGGGGGGGGGGGGGGGGGGGGGGGGGGGGCGGGGTTGGAGCACTGGGTCTCACTCTACGCAGATGACCTGCTCTTGTGCATTTCGGACCCATTGGAGGAGATGGGGAAGTAATGCGAATCCTGGGGGAATTTGGCAATTTTTCGGGGAATAAATTGAACATGGGGAAAAGCGAGATGTTTGCGATCCAGTCAAGGGGGCAGGAGAAGAGACTGGGAGAGCTGCCGCTTAGAATGGTAGGGGCAGCTCGGTAGCATTGTGGATAGCACAATTGCTTCACAGCTCCAGGGTCCGAGGTTCGATTCCGGCTTGGGTCACTGTCTGTGCGGAGGCTGCACATCCTCCCCGTGTGTGCATGGGTTTCCTCCGGGTGCTCCGGTTTCCTCCCACAGTCCAAAGATGTGCAGGTTAGGTGGATTGGCCATGATAAATTGCCCTTAGTGTCCAAAATTGCCCTTAGTGTTGGGTGAGGTTACTGGGTTATGGGGATAGGGTGGAGGTGTTAACCTTGGGTAGGGTGCTCTTTCCAAGAGCCGGTGCAGACTCGATGGGCTGAATGGCCTCCTTCTGCACGATAAATTCTATAAATTCTATGAAAGAGCTTTCGGTATCTGGGAATCCAGGTGGCCCGGGAATGGGAGGTACTACACAAGTTAAACCTATCCCGGCTGGTAGAAAAAAGGAAAGAGGACTTTAAGTGATGGGACATGCTCCTACTATCACTGGCGGGGAGGGTACAGACCGTGAAAATGACAGTCCTCCCCAGCTTTCTGTTTGTCTTTCAGTGCCTCCCCATCTTCATCCCAAAGGCCTTCTTCAAGTGGGTGAATAAGGTTATTTTGGGCTTTGTGTGGGCCGGTAAAACCCCGCGAGTGAAGTAAGTTTTTCTGAAGCGCAGTCGGGGTGAGGGTGGGTTGGCGCTGCCGAACTTCTGCAACTACTACTGGGTGGCTAATATAGCCATGATCAGGAAGTGGGTAGTGGGGGAGGGGTCGGCATGGGAGCGGATGGAGGCGGCTTCATGTAAAGACACCAGTCTGGGAGCATTGGTAACGGCACCTCTGCCATTCTCGCCGGCCCGATACTCCACAAGTCCGGTGGTAGTGGCGGCTCTGAGGATCTGGGGGCAGTGGAGGAGATATAAGAGAGTGGAGGGAGCATGGGTTTGGATCCCGATTTATAATAATCATCGGTTTGTATCAGGTAGGCTAGATGGTGGGTTCCGGAGATGGCAAAGGGCAGCATTTAGGAGGATGGGGGATCTATTTATAGATGGGAGCTTGAAAGCTTTGGAGGATAAATTTGAATTGCCAGCAGGGAATGGTTTTAGGTCTTTGCAGGTGCGCGACTTCCTGAGAAAACAGGTGCCGGCCTTTCCGCTGCTGCCGCCCCGGGGGGTGCAGGATAGAGTAGTTTCCAGTACCTGGGTGGGAGAGGGGAAGGTATCGGCTATTTACCAGGAGCTTTTGGAGGCAGAGGAAACTCCGGTGGAGGAGCTTAAGGGCAAGTGGGAGGACGAGCTAGGACGAGAGATAGAGGCGGGTCTATGGGTGGATGCCCTAAACAGGGTTAATACCTCCTCATCGTGCACCAGGCTCAGCCTGATACAATTTAAGGTAGTCCACCGGGCACACATGACGGAGGCCCGGATGAGCAAGTTTTTCGGGGTAGAGGACAGGTGTGCGAGGTGCGCGGGAAGCCCAGAAAATCAGGTCCACATGTTTTGGACATGCCCGAAGCATAGAGGGTTTTGGCAGGGTTTTGCTAAGGCAATGTCCACGGTACTAAAAGCACGGGTGGTGCCGAGTCCGGAGGTAGCGATCTTTGGAGTGTCGGAAGATCCGGGAGTTCAGGGGGCGAAAGGGGCCGACGTCCTGGCCTTTGCCTCCCTGGTAGCCCGGAGATGGATCTTATTAATGTGGAGGGACTCGAAGCCCCCGAGTGTAGAGACCTGGGCTAGTGACATGGCTGGGTTTCTCAGTCTCGAGAAAATAAAGTTTGCCTTTAGAGGGTCAATGTTAGGGTTTACCCGGAGGTGGCAGTCGTCCGTCGACTTTCTTGGGGAAAATTAAAATGTCAGCAGATGCAGTATTCCAAGGGGGGGAGGGAGGTGGGGGGGGGGAGGGGGGATGCGGATTGTTGTTGTATGGTTAAGGTGTGTGAAGATTGGGCTGGGGAGGGAAATGTTTATTTTACCATGTTGATGTCATTGTTTTTGTTACTGTTATAAAAAATTTCAAATACCTTGATAAAATATTATTTTTTAAAAAGCTGTGTCATGATGCTTGAAATTGATTTCACCTGAGATGTGTGTCTCATGTTTGTTCGAGACCTTTTAATCCGTAAAGAATTAGAACCTGATTTTTCAAAGCTACTGAGGATTCAAAGTAAGAATTTTAGCCGAGTATGGGAAAGGATTTCTGATTTTATAGAGATTTTTTCTTTTACTATGCTGCTACATACCATCCTCATAAACAATCCATAAGTCTGAATGTATATAAATGTGCTGGTGTTTTCTTGACATCAGAGACTGAAGAAACTCAATCTCCTTCATTCCCATGGCAACTGCTGACTGCAGCACCATGTTTTATTGAACAAGTTATCCAAAAATATCCAAAGGCAAACATCCATTGATTTTCTTCCTTGACAAAATAAAGAACCATTTTGAAATGGTTTCTTTTCAGTTCCACTGTGCTCTGAATCAGGAGATCAGCAGGTGCTGAATGGCCTTCTCATGTCCCTAAAAGTGACCACTGGTCTGATCATAATGGGGTACGGTGCCTAATTTTCCTTTCAGTTTCACAAGGGCACCATAGTTTTACTACACCTTTGTGTCGAAAATAGGGGTTGTTGAGGGCAGGGTGTTGGAGATCGATAAGGATTTAATGGACTGGGAAGGCGCCCTGAAAGGAGAAGTTAAGCGGATGTCGGAGGAAGAGCTGAGGAGGGTGAATGCATCCTCTTTGTGCGCTAGGCTTAGCTTCATTCAATTTAAAGTAGTCCACAGGGAGAATATGATGGTTACCAAAATGAGCAGGTTTTTTGAGGGGGCGGAGGATAGGTGTGGGTGCTGCGTGGGGAGCCCATGAACCATGGGCGCGATTCTCCGAAATGGAGACAAAGTCCTGACGCCGGAGTGAAAACCGGAGTGTTTCACTCCGGCATCGGAGCCCGTTTCCAGCCCCTTATTCTTCGCCCCCGAGGGGCTAGGAGCGGCGTCACGCATTTTACGCGTTCTGGGCCTTGGCGCCACGTCAATGGCGCTGCCGGCGTTGCGTAAATGACGTCACCCGCGCAAGCGAGGGTTGGGCGGCACCAACCCGCGCATGCGCGGTTGCCGTCCTCCCCGAGGCGGAAGAAAGGAGATCCTCCTTTAGAGAGGCCGGCCCGCTGATCGGTGGGCACCGATCGTGGGCCAGACCCCATCGGAGGCCCCCCCCGGTGCAGGAAACCCCCCACAGGCCGTTCCCACCCCCCCCCCCCAGCGTTCCCGTGCAGTTCCCGTCGGCAGCAACCAGGTGTGGACGGCGCCGGCAGGAACCTTGTGTGTTGGGCCGGCCGCTCGGCCCATCCGGGCCGGAGAATCGCCGCTCGCCTTTTGCAAACGGCAAGCGGCGATAATCCAAGTGGCCAGGCGTGATTCTCGCGCCGCTGGTTTGGGGGGGTGGGAGAATTGCGTGCGGGTGTCGGGGCGGAGTGGTGGGACTCACGAGGTGCCCCAGCGATTCTCCCACCCGGCGTGGGGGGGGGGAGAATTCCGCCCCATGTCCATATGTTTTGGGCCTGTCCGAAACTGGAGGAGCTTTGGCGGGGGTTCACTGACGTGATGTCTGAGGTGCTGAGGATGAAGGTTGTCCTGAGTCCAGGAGTAGCAATTTTTGGAGTGTCGGAAGACCTGGGAGTCGAGGGGACAAGAGAGGCCAACGTCTTGGCCTTTGCCTCCCTGGTAGCCCAGAGACAGATCTTGTCGGAATGGTGGCACTTTAGGGTTAAAAAAAGGAGGCCAGGGTGGGTGGAGGGCAACGGCAGGGAGTGTTGGGCACTGGGGTGTTGGCTATTTATTTGTTATATGATTACCTGTTTGTTCTCTTTTTGGTTTTGGTTGTGTTTGATGTGTATATATAAATGCTCTAATAGAAACATTTTTTGTAAAAAAGTGTTACAACCCCCTTGGCCAGTGCACGATCAATTCCACCCCACTTGAGCTGGAAATTAAATGAACTTTTATTTTAAAATAACCAAGATCTCGGCTGCCCAATAATTACAGTCACCAGGTTTGTAAATTTAAACACAAAGAACTTTTTATTATTAACAGTAACTATAATTAAATAGGCAACAATTGCAACTGGTTAACTACTACCTAATCACTAACCTCCCTTTTAGCTCACCCCACCCTCCATAAGCAACACATGGACAAACAAACATAGAGGGGAAAGAGGGGTGTAAAATAATGATGGAAGTAAAAGGATAACCGTCTTTGTGTCAATTTCTTTCTTCAGTCTTGACTTTCAGGTGGAAGTTATCTTTTCCTTCAGCTTGAAATGATTTTCACTGTTGACTCACAGAAATAGCAGGCAGTCAGCATTTAAGAGACAGAGAGAGCCAGCTTCTACTTTCAGGGTGTAGAAGCTTTTGCCTTCCGCCAGTGGGCAGCAGAGAGAAAGAGCTGCTTCCACCTTGAGGGTGGCTTCTTTTTGTTTCTCTCCAAAAACCCCACCTGACAGAAACCAACCACTGTTGGCTACCAGACAGAATACTGTCCCTGGCTATTCCATTGGCCACAAGCCAACCAATCAAAATGAATATTCCAATTTCCTGGTGGCCATAAACTATGTCCAAAATACAAAACTTTATAACACAATGTACTATTTTGACACTTTGAGTACTTTACTTCCTCTGCTCAAATTAAAGGTATGTCTCCATTAAAAATCCATGCACAAAAAGTGATCAAGACAAAACAAAAGAAATAGGAACTCAAGGAATCAACAGGAAGGGTCCTTACAATAGAAATACTATTCTGCAAACTCCCCAGATACTTTTTTTTAAATTGTGAAATGCGAACAGGCTTGAATTATTCATTTTTAAATTAATTTTGAATACCCAATTGTTTTTCTTCCAATTAAGGGGCAATTTAACGTGGCCAATCCACCTATCCTCCACATCCTTTTGGGTTGTGGGGGCGAAACCCACGCAGATACGGGGAGAATGTGCAAACTCCACACGGACAGTGATCCAGGGCTGGGATCAAACCTGGGTCCTCAGAGCCATGAGACAGCTGTGCAACCACTGTGCCACCACGCCGCCCAGGCTTGAATTATTCTGAAGACTTTGTCCGCCTTCCCATTTTTCTTTTCCTTTCTGTTGGCACACTGACTCATTCAGGGGTAAAGTATCCAGACCAGTCTGGCTCCAGTATCTTGTCTAAGTGCCTATTCTTTGGGTTCATATTCCTAAGCAACAGGGGCATTAATGCTTCAGCATAAATGGGTTAACAGCTCCTTTGAACCCTGGTCTGATAACTATCATTTGAACGTGAAGGGTAAAATTTGCCCTTCGCACAGTCCAAAACCATAATTTTTAACATTTCCAACAAGTGGTTGACTACCTGCAACTCCCAGCATCCCCAAGGAAATTCTCCCCAATGTCTCAGCTTACAGAAAATTGGCAGAAACCTCAGATAAATGTTGTTGGGCGGCACGTTAGCACAATGTTGCTTCACAGCGCCAGGGTTCCAGGTTTGATCCCGGCTTCCGTCACTGTCTGTGCTGAGTCTGCATGTTTTCCCCGTGTCTGCGTGGGTTTCCTCCGGGTGCTTCGGTTTCCTCCCACAAGTCCCGAAAGATGGGCTTGTTAGGTGAATTGAACATTCTGAATTCTCCCTCAGTGTACCCGAACAGGCGCCGGTGTGTGGCGACTAGGAGCTTTTCACACTAACTTCATTACAGTGTTAATGTAACTTCATTACAGTGTTATTGAAAAAGGTGGTTTGCATTGCTGCCTCACACTACCAGAAACCCGGGTTCAATTACGGCCTTGGGTGACTGTGTGGGGTTTGCACTTTCTCCCCATGTCTGCATGGGTTTCCTCCGGGTGCTCCGGTTTCTTCCCAAAGTCCAAAGATGTGCAGGTTAGGTGGATTGGCCATGATAAAATTGCCCCTTTGTTCTAGGCTGAAGCTTTTATGTATGATAGCTAATAGGTTTTCAAAATTTATTTTTTTAATATACATTTCAAAGACATGGACAGGGATCTCTGCCCCCACCCACCAGGTACGCGGTACATACTTGAGCGATTCGGCCAGCATTGTCTACCTCATAGGCTGCAGGAAAGGATGTCCCGAAGCATGGTACATTAGCGAGACCATGCAGATGCTGCGACAACGGATGAACGGACATCGCATGACAATCACCAGGCAGGAATGATCCCTTCCTGTCGGAGAACACTTCAGCAGTCAAGGGCATTCAGCCTCTGAACTCCAGGGAAGCGTTCTCCATGGCGGCCTTCAGGACGCGCGACAACGCAGAATCGCCGAGCAGAAACTTATAGCCAAATTCCGCACACATGAGTGCGGCCTCAACCGGGACCTTGGATTCATGTCTCATTACGTTCACCCCCCCCCCCCACCATCTGGCCTGAGCTTGCAAAATCCTACCAACTGTCCTGACTTGAGATAATTCACACCTCTTTAACCTGGGGTTACCCCTATCTCTGGATCTGTAAAGACTTAATTACCTGCAAATACTCTCATTCAAGCATTGTCTTGCATCTTTGACTTTGTCGACATATATGTTTCTGGAACATACCTCTTCATTCACCTGAGGAAGGAGCAGTGCTCCGAAAGCTAGTGTTTGAAACAAACCTGTTGGACTTTAACCTGGTGTTGTAAGACTTCTTTCTGAAAAATATTCAATGACCTTCTTTCCACCGCTCTCTGGGGAAGAGAGTTCCAAAGATTTACAACCCTTTGAGAGAAAGAAAATTCTCCTCATCTCCGTCTTAAATGGGAGACTCCTTATTTTTAAACTGCTTCCACTAGTTATACTCTCTCCCACATGGGAAACATCCTTTCAGCATCCACCCTGTCAAATCCCCTCAGTATCTTGTTTCAACAAGGTCACCTCTCAATGCCCCAAACTCAAATGAACACAGGCCCAACCTGTCCAACCTTTCCTCATTGGATAATCCCGTCATTCAGGGGATCAATCAAGTGAACATTCTCTGAATTGCTTCTAATGCTATTATGTCTACTCTAAAATAGGAAGCACTAAAACTGTATGCAGTACTCTCAATGTAATCTCATCAATACCCCTTCCTCACTCAACCTTCCTGCCTCCTCCACATGTTCTTTTCAACAGAAGTTAAAAGTGCATCTGTGTCATGTCCCATTCAATATGTTCTTGACTGAAATCACTTGTAAGTGACTCATGGATTGAACGTGTGACCTATCTAGTCTGCATGGTTTAATTTCATACCATGTAGGGTTGTAGGTCATCACCCCTATGGCCCACCCTTTCCTGTTCAACACCCATAAAGGAAAGAGCTTTTAAAATTTCCTTTGTTCCTCATTGTCATAGTTCTTGACTAATGGATGAGAACTTAATCATAGCATTATACAGCATGGAAAGAGGCCATTCAGCCCATCATGCACGTTCCAACTACTTTCTAATCTCAATCAGTGCAGTGATAGGACTATTACAAATTAATCTCAGTACACTTGAACTAGCGGAATTGAAGGGTAGCACAGTGGTTAGCACAGTTGCTTCACAGCTCCAGGGTCCCAGGTTCCATTCTCGGCTTGGGCCACTGTTTGTGCGGAGTCTGCACGTTCTCCCAGTGTCTGCGCGGGTTTCCTCCGGGTGGTCCGGTTTCCTCACACAGTCCAAAGGTGTGCGGGTTAGGTGGATTGGCCATGCTAAATTTCCCGTAGTATCCAAAAAGGTTAAGTGGGGTTACTGGGTTACGGAGAGATAGGGTGGAGTTGTGGGCTTGATTGGGATTCTCTTTCCAAGGCCCGATGCTGACTCGATGGGCCGAATGGCCTCCTTCTGCACTGTAAATTCTATGATTCTAAATCAGCTACGGTTTCATTTACATTTTATTTACCTTTTCCAGGACTGCTGTGCAGGTCTCTCAACACTTTGCCGACTATTTTGCACATTCTCCAAATTGCACTGGATACCATAGGACCCCAATTTGTATGGACCAGTGAGGCTAAGTGTCTCTCTCCAGTTGGCACTTGCACTTGCCTCTGTCAAAAGGCACAGCCAGATATGGCATCGGCATAACCAGTCAATTGCAATTCTCAGCACTCACCCACCATATATTGGCCCTCTCTGTCTCCATACTATAAATACACAGGAAATACTCCAGTACCGTGCAAAACCAATGTTTTGTGGTCAGTTCCTATCAAAGAATTACGGGTATTGCAACTTTTGTCGAATTTGAATATGACCATTGTAGAGTACAGGCGCTAGTGTAGTGGCAATGTCACAGGACTAGTAATCTAGAGGTCCAGGCTCTGGGACGTGGGTTCAGATCTTACCATTGTAGCTGGAATTGAAAGCTCATCTCAGCAATGATAACCATGAAACTATCATCAATTGTTGTAAAAACCCATCTGGTTCACTAATGTCCTTTAGGGAAGGAAATCTGCTGTCCTTTCCAGTTCTGGCCTACACGTAACTCCAGAGCCAGAGCAATGTAGGCGACTCTTAACTGCCCTCAAAAATGGTCTAGCAAGCCACTCAGTTCAAGGAAAATTAGGATGGGCAACAAATGCTGGCCTTGCCAGTGATGCCCACCTCCGATGAAAGAATAAATTAACTGCAGCTACTGGTAAACCTGCACTCATGCATGCAAATTATTCAATGTGCTGTTCCATAGATACGTGTCGCAGATAAAACCTGCGATCACCTTGGTCGTATCCATCACGTGGTGCAAAGGAAGCTTGCAGCTAAGGTTAATGGTTTTCTACGTGGGTGAAACTGAACAAAAAATCTGAGGCTGAACACTGACAGAAATACATCGACAATGCACATTTTGACATTTATAAATTGATATTTATAATTGGTTACCGCTGCAGCCTTTAATAGTGGCCCCTCATTCAGCCACACAAAAGCCACATCAGTCAGAGCAGGAAGTAACCATTTGACTTCTGAATCAGCTGTCTGACTATTCACATAAAATGCTGAAATGAAACTTAAGGTTAAACGTTACTGATGTGACCATCAATTCACAAGACACGTGGTTGGAAGTGAACAGTGGTTTTAATAGTCTTACAACTGAGCCTGCCTGCGACGAAATGAACTGGCAGCAGGCTCACAACTGCAGATATTTATACTTCCAGTTATTGGGAGGAGCTATGGGCGGAACAATGGGCGGAGCCAAGGGTGGAGCCCAGTACAAACTCCTCATTTCCCCCTATGGGCAGAGCCACGCAACTGCTCGTATACCGAGCAAACAAGGACACAACACACACAATATAACACAGTGTGAATTACTAGCATTGTGATTCACCACATTCACCCCCTGTAAAAAAAATCAAGTCTAGCGGGGGTGATGGGTCTACAAATTGAGTCGGTCCGGCGATCGAGTCGTCCTCTGAGATCTATGAAGCACCAGGGTTGCAGCCTCTTCTGGTGGCTGGGTGGTGGCGGTCGGCAAGGGTACCATGGCGGACTCCGGGGGTGATTCGGTCCGAGCTTCATACCCGACTGGTTCGACTGGTGACGGGGAGCGCCGGAAACCCATAGGCGCGGGGGCGCGGAGCACGGGCAGTGAACCTGCAGGCATGGGGGCGCCGGGCCCGGTGTCTTTAACTGTGCTGGGAGCGAAACTCCCGTGGTAGTGCTCCTAGAAAAAACAAATAGCCGCTCGTGAGGGGTCTGGTTAGTGGCAGTGCATAGGAGGGACCTAATAGCATGGAGCCCGTCGGGGAGGACCTCCTGCCAGTGGGAGGTCGGGAGCTTCCTGGACCGGAGGGTCAGTAGGACGGTCTTCCAGACTGTCGCGTTCTCCCTCTCCACCTGCCCGTTCCCCCTGGGGTAGTAGCTGGTAGTCCTGCTCGAGGCAATGCCCTTGTCGAGCAGGTACTGACGCAGCTCGTCGCTCATAAAGGATGAACCCCTGTCGCTGTGTACATAGCTGGGGAAACCAAACAGGGTGAAGATGCTGTGCAGGGCCCTAATGACTGTGTGGGAGGTCATATCGGGGCACGGGATAGCAAAGGGGAAGCGGGAGAACTCTTCTATGACGTTTAGGAAGTACACATTCCGATTGGTCGAGGGGAGTGGCCCTTTGAAATCGATGCTCAGGCGTTCAAAGGGCCGGGAGGCCTTTACCAGGTGGGCCCTGTCTAGTCTATAGAAGTGCGGTTTGCACTCAGCGCAGATCGGGTAATCCCTGGTGATGGCTTTTACCACCTCGGTGGGGAAAGGCAGATTTCGGGCTTTGACGTAGTGGGCGAGCCGGGTGACCCCCGGGTGGCAGAGGTCATTGTGGATAGCTTTCAGGCGGTCGTCTTGCGCGCTGATGCACGTGCCGCGGGACAGGGCATCTGGGGGCTCGTTGAGCTTCCCCGGTCGGTACATGATATCGTACTTGTAGGTGGTGAGTTCGATCCTCCATCGTAGGATCTTAATTTTACCCCTTTGTGAGTTGTCAAACATAAAGGCAACCGATCTTTGGTCAGTGAAGAGGGTGAACCTCCTACCTGCGAGGTAGTGCCTCCAGTGCCGTACGGCTTCCACGATGGCTTGTGCTTCCTTTTCGACTGAGGAGTGTCGAAGTTCCGAAGCAGAGAGGGTTCGGGAGAAAAAGGCGACTGGTCTCCCTGCCTGATTTAGTGTGGCTGCGAGAGCGACCTCTGAGGCGTCACTCTCCCCCTGAAAGGGGACGGATTCATCCGCCACCCGCATGGCCGCTTTGGCGATGTCCTTCTTGATGCAAGTGAAGGCCTGGCGAGCCTCATCTGATAGAGGAAAGAGTGTGGCCTTAAATAGTGGGCGGGCTTTGTCCGCATACTGAGGGACCCACTGGGCATAATATGAGAAAAACCCCAGACACCTTTTGAGGGCCCTGGGACAATGAGGGAGAGGGAGTTGTAAGAGGGGGCGCATACGGTCCGGGTCGGGGCCCAGGACTCTGTTTTCCACAACATAGCCGACGATGGCTAGCCTGGTCGTGCGGAAAACGCATTTCTCCGTGTTATACGTGAGGTTGAGTTTCTGGGCAGTCTGGAGAAATCAATGGAGGTTAGCGTCGTGGTCCTGCTGATCATGGCTGCAGATGGTGACATTGTCCAAGTACGGAAACGTGGCCCGCAGCCCGTACTGGTCCACCATTCGGTCCATTGCTCGTTGGAACACAGAGACCCCATTCGTGACGCCAAAGGGAACCCGGAGGAAGTGGAAGAGGCGGCCGTCGGCCTCGAACGCCGTGTAGTGGCGGTCCTCCGGGCGGATTGGGAGCTGGTGGTATGCAGACTTCAGATCCACCGTGGAGAAGTCACGATAATGGCCGATCAGATTCGCCATGTCTGCAATCCTGGGGAGGGGGTATGCATCGAGGAGCGTGAACCGATTAATGGTTTGGCTATAGTCCACTACCATTCAGAATTTTCCCCCAGTCTTGACGACCACCACCTAAGCTCTCCAGGGGCTATTACTGGCCTCTATGATCCCCTCACGTAGAAGCCTATGGACCTCAGTTCTGATAAACACCCTGTCCTACAGGCTGTATCGCCTCCTGCGAGTGGCTATGGGTTTGCAGTCCGGCGTGAGATTGGCAAAGAGTGGAGGGGGGTCAATTTTTAGCGTAGCGAGGCTGCAGATAGTGAGTGGGGGCAAGGGCCCGCCGAAGCTGAGTGTGAGGCTTTTGAGGTTTCACTGGAAATCGAGTTCCAGTAAGAGTGGGGCGAAGAGTTTGGGGAGTACGTATAGCTGGAAGTTCGAGTAGCTAGTGCCCTGGATCGTTAGGATCGCGACGGTGCACCCTTGGAGGTGAACAGAGTGAGAGCCCGAAGCGAGGGAGATAGTTTGCCGTGCAGGGAAAATAGGGAGCGAACAGCGTCTTACCAGATCTGGGTGTACGAAGCTCTCGGTGCTCCCGGAGTCAAAGAGGCACGGTGTCCTGTACCCGTTGATTTTAATGGTCATCATTGAGTTGCGGAGGTGTTTCGGACGCGACTGGTCCAACGTGACCGCGCTGAGTTGCAGGTAGTTGGCGGCTCAATCAGCTGTGCTGGAGTGGCCCCGTGATGACTGCCCTCTGAGTTCGTAGTTTGAAGAGGATGGATCCCAAGATGGCGGCCCCCATGAGTCGCACGTGTCAGATGGGGGCGGAGTCGGAGTACAGGCCGCAGCATTTAGGGATCTGCGGGCCTGTGAGTTTTGGAAACGAGTGCTCTGGGCTGCGGGAGAGTTTGGAGAGGGGGATTTCTTCACCAGGCACACCCGGGCATAGTGTCCTTTGCGACCGCAGCTGCTGCAGGTCGCGTTGCGGGCCGGGCAGTACTGCCGTGGGTGCTGGGGCTGTCCGGAACAATTGCACACTGGGGCTGCGTAGTGGGTGGGTGGCCGAGCGGTGCAGGCCTGGGGCAGTCGCTGGTCGGGGGCCCAGGATGGGGTCGCTTGGTCCGCGGGAAACAAGGTGAGGCTGCGGAACGAGACCTCCATGGTAGTAGCCAATTGTGCAGTGTCCTCCAAGTTCTGGGCCCCTTTTCAAGCAACCGCTGGCACACATAGTTTGACCTGAGCCCTGCCACGTACACATCTCTGACAGCGAGCTCCATATGCTGTTCGGCTGATACAGCTTGGTAATTACAGTCCCGAGCTAAAGCTTTTAAATCCCGCAGGAATTCATCCAACGACTCCGCGGGGCGATGGTGGCGGGTTGTAAAAATGTGGCGCGTGTAGACCTCGTTGATGGGCCTCACGTACATTCAATCTACCATGGCTAGGGCCTTCGTATATGAGGTAATACTATTAAGTTGAGTAGAGATACGGTGGCTCACCCTTGCATGCAGTAGGCTGAGTTTCTGCTCCTCTGTAGTTTCTGATGTGCTTGATTCAACCAGGTAGGCCTTGAAACATCTGAGCCAGTGTTGAAAGACTTATTTCGCCTCTGCAGCCTACGGGTCGGGTTCTAGTCGATCAGATTTGAGGGCTGATTCCATAGTCGTTTTCTTCAAGTTTCCTAAGACTATTAAATTGATGTGACCATCAATTCACAAGACACGTGGTTGGAAGTGAACAGTGGTTTTAATAGTCTTACAACTGAGACTGCCTGCGACGCGATGAACTGGCAGCAGGCTCACAACTGCAGATCTTTATACTTCCAGTTAGTGGGAGGAGCCATGGGTGGAACCATGGGCGGAGCCAAGGGTAGAGCCCAGTAAAAACTCCTCATCTCCCTCAACTGCTCGTATACCGAGCTTACAAAGACACAACACATACAATATAACACAGTGTGAATTACTAGGATTGTGATTCATCACAGTTACTCTGGGTGCTTTAATTATGTCGGGCCTTTGGAAATATTCCTTCCTCGTGTTTCACCAATACCACCATGCACAAACCAGTCATTTCAATTGGGCTATTATTTATAGACTACAGAAGCCGGAGAGTGTTGACTAAACTAAGTCTTGAGATAGTGTAGGCGTGAAAAAAGTTTTTTGGCAGCAGCAACAATTTACATTCATCTTTCATGTCATGAGACAAAAACAGGCACCGACAAGCAAGGAGATATGAGGCAGGCCAAGAGCACATTGGGGCTTCACGAAGCACTTAAAAGGAGGGGAGGTTGATTGAGAGATGGCGGGGATTGGGTAAGGAATTTTAGAGCATTGTGACTAGATAGCTGAAGGCACAGCTACTCATTGGTGGACATAGAAGGGGTGAGATGCATACACAAACAGAGTCAGAGGAGCAAATAGTTCAGGGGTGGTAGGGAAGACTTGTAAACCTGGAGGAGGTTATGAGTATGGGGGCGAGCTGAGGCCATGAAGATACTTAAACACAAGGATGAGAATATTAGGTTTGAGGCTTTGGAGGTGCTGTGAGCCAACCCAGGTCAACACGTCAAGGATATTTGAGTGGAAACTTGGATATTGGCAGCAAAGGTTTGAAAGAGCTGAAGTATACAGAGAGGGGCCATCAGTAAAGAAAACATTGGCACAGTCAATCTAGAAGTGGAAAAGGCAAAAAGGAAGAAGAATTAACGTTTCTGGTAAAGAGTCATAGGAACAAATCTTAAAATGACCTTCCTCTATGCACAGATGCTGGCTGATATGAAACCCTAGTAAAACCACACTATTTGTGTAATGTGGGCTCCACACTGTGGGAAGGTCATTGAGGCAATAAACTCACAGCAGCTATTAACCAGGGTGAGGAACTACAAAGAAGAGAGACTTGTAAAAATGAGGCGGTTCTCATTTAAATAGAGATGAAGGATTAATTTGATAAAGTTATTTGATAAAATGAGGAAGGGATGTGGCAGAGCAAATATAAACAATTTTCAGTCATTGAGACATCTAAAATAAGGAGACATTCTTAGGCTGGGCTGCCAGCTGATACTGCATGGAACAGTCTGGCTGTACTGCCCTAAAATGGAAACCTGTGTGTCAAAAGGGTCTGTCCCCTGACAGAGGTGAGCTTTCCATCCTGCCAGTAGACTCAAGGGAAGATTGTGGTGGCCACAATGATTGTAGAACCACGGCGATAAGCCACTTCCCAACATTCATGGGATCCTGCCATTCATTTCTGCCAAGCAGGAAAGTCTTCTGGTCAGTGCCATAACTTTCGCAAAACCAGTTGTGTGGAAATGCAATTTTGTCTGTTGGAATTAGGAACCAGCCTCTGGCAAACAGGAAATGCACACAAGGCAAGCTAAAGAACATTTCTCATTAATTAGAATCTGGTCCGACAAACCAGCCTTTTTCCCATCTTTCTCTTACTTATGGCTAATATAAATGTCTAACTTTACATTCAGATGGCTAAGCTGGAGAATTTGCAAATATCACGTGTTTCACTGTGATATTTCCTTTATATTTGTGAATCCAGAGTCACTATATGTTGCGCGGTCTGCGCCGTGTGACCTCACACACTGGAGAGGTTTTCACAGTAACTTCATTGCAGTGTAATGTAAGCCTACTTGTGACACTAATAAAGATTGTTGTTGTTTTAACTTTCTCTTTGTGCATCAAGTGTGTGGATCAGCTGTGGTTTGTGCGGATATGATTTTTAAAGCGGATAGAGAATCATTGAAGCCAAGGATCTACTATGAGGTGCTTGGTTGTGACTTCTGGAGAACTCCTTTCAGCTTTCTGAGCCTCATCTGGGTTGAAGTCTCATTTTCAAAGGTTATTTGCATGGGTCCGAAAGGGTTTGCATGACTTTCAAGTTATACTGAGGGATGTTGATGAGGTCGTGGGGAAATGTTTGTGCTCCCATTATTCCCAAAACAGATTAGCACAAGATGAGGGATAAACATTTGGATTCATTCAAAGCTGACTCCAGCTAAAGCTTCAGTTAATCTGCATCCTTTGCAAAAACAGTTCGTAGAGAGACGAGAATTGATTAAACTCTAGTAATGATGAGGAAGAATAAAAGTGCTCCCTTTACCGCCATGTGGACTTCTGTAAATGAAGGGTCCTTCAGTTTCCTCTGGGTTTCCCCAGTAATTTCACAGGATCATCAGATTTTTTTTTAATAGCTGGTTCTGTAAGTTTCAGTACCTCCATCTGGGTAGTTGTGGACTGGTTTAGCACAGGGCTAAATAGCTGACTTTTAAAGCAACCCAAGGCAGGCCAGCAGTTCAATTCCCTTGCCAACCTCCCCGAACAGGTGCCGGAATGTGGCGACTAGGGGCTTTTCACAGTAACTTCATTTGAAGCCTACTTGTGACAATAAGCGATTTTCATTTCATTTGTCTTACTCCTGGCATTAACTGAAGTAATTTCATGGTTACTCCGTGTTAACAGTGGGACTTTATTTGTTTATATGTAAACAAATTGAAACAGTAGTAGATTAGGACACGTCCAATGGGCAGTCAAGACACCCAGAGGTGACACTACCACAAGGGGGCATTACACAACCCATATATAAGGACAGGGCACACATGCTCTGTCTCTTTCCACAGGCAACACTTAGAGAGTAGGACAGGGGCAGATCAGAAGCATCACACCCACCACGTGGCTTAGAGCAGACTGGTTAGTTAGACTGAGTTACTACAGCAAGATTAGCAGGAGAGTTGAACTCATAGAGAACTGTGCTAATGGTACAATAAATCACATTGAACTTACTTCAAAGTCTGGAGTATCTTTTGATTAAAGCTGCATCGAGCTGCAGCCTGTGTTATCCCAGAGTACTTAACACAACAGCACACACACACTCCACATCATGGGTGTGATTCTCTGTCTTTGAGACTAAGGGCTGGATTCTCCGATTGCTGACACCATAATCACATTCAGCAATTGGCCAGAGAATCCGTTTTTACCCCAAAATGGGGCCCGTCGGCGTTTTTGGACGCTCCGCCCGCTCAAAATCGGCATCAGCGCTGAGTACGCCGCACACCGTTGGGACGGCCTCAGGATGTCACCTGAAGCCTTCCCCCGATGCTCTGCCCCCAATGGGCTGACTTGCCGATGGCATGGGGCGCGTGTGCTCACAGTTTTCGGGTACGTCGCGTGGCGGCTGCGGACTGTGTCTAGCACCGTCACAGTTGGGGGTGGGGTGGGGGGGAGCCGTTCCGCATGCCTGGAGGCTTCGTCAGGGGATGGGGGGACTGCTGTGGGATGTTCCAGGGGTGGTGAGGAGGGTTACAGTGGGACACTATCTGGCAGGCCGGGTCCTTGTGCAGCCGGTGCAATATTGTATTGTGCGACCGCTGCAGGTCGCCACCGTGCGCATGTGCGGCCATGGATCCGGCAATTCTCCATCCATATCTGTAGGTAAAGCCGGTGGCGCGGCTGCTAGCCCTCCACCAAGCGGAGCATCAGTGTCGGGGCGGTGTTGACTTTTTGGTAGTAAGACTAGACACATGCTCCGGACATCACCTCAAAATCGGAGCATGTGTCCAGCCCTAAGTGTTGACGCCAATCCGTGAACTTGTACAACAGAAAAACCGACACCGCATCTGGACCGTTTCTGCTACCATTGAGGGGCTAGCAACTGTGCCGCGTGGACACTATCGATTCCAATGAGAAATTGTGTGGGATTCAAGGGGTTCGTGATCGACACCCGGGAGGCTGACAAACTGCAGCCGCACATACACATTACACTGCTTACACACACTTATCCCAGCCAAAAAGATGGCACTGGTTGTGCTGGAGCATGTCCATATTGCTGATGGGCCGCCTGTGGCCAGGGGGCACCCAGGGGGGTGCCCTGGGGGGGGGGGGGGGGGGGGGGGGACACCTATATGACCATTGGCACCAGGTTCGAAGTGGGCCATTAGCGGTGTGCGCAGCTGCATGGCTGCCTTGGAGGCTGCGGCAATAATGTTCCCTGGCCTGTCCACCCCGACCCCACAGCCCACCTCTTGGCTGCCCCCCCCTACTCCCCCCAGCCCTGGCAGAAGTCCCCTGGCCAGCGGCACAACTGTCAGCAAACTAAGGCGATGTTGGACATCTTCCGTACACCTCTCTCTCCCTCAGCAGCCGCCACGTCAGTTTCACGATTTTGTAAAGCACAAGTGAACCACGTGGTCGGGAACTCGGCCCATCGGAGGCGGAGAATCGCAGAGGCCCCGGAGAATACCAGGTCAGGACTGTTAATGATATGCAAACAGTGCTTACTGTACGTGTGGAGTGAAATGCATTGCCGCCATTTTCGAGGTGACGGAGAATCGTGATTTGGCATCATATCGGCACCTGCTGCAATTTTGACATCGGAAGCTATTCTCCGCCCAATCGCATTTCCCGATTTTACCGTCGGCTAACGGAGAATCCTGCCCATATCTCAGAGCACTCAAACCCTCGCTCAAACCCAATCTCAAATTCCCAGTGTGGAACTCCGAGTGCAATTCTTCTCGAGTTCTCTGTTCGAAGGCAGCTCCAGCTCACAGTACCATGGATAGGGCAATGAGGCAGGTCCCAAATCCCCTTGCTGTTGACATTAATCTGATCCACTCTGGCCACCCGGAACCCCAGGAATCTAAGATGCTGTGGCTACATACACATTGTGCTCTGCAGCTATGGGCAGTGATGGTAGTGGCTCCAATGTCTTTCCGTCACATGGATCTCTACCACTCTAAACACTTGCCATGGTCGCATGTTGGAAGGATTTTACAGATTGTCACTCAACCTGTGTGGCCACGTTATGAACATACCTTCCTTGGCCATCAAGTCCTGGAATAGGACTTGAACCTGGATCTTTTGCCCTCAGAAGCAGGGCTGATATCCTCTGCACTACAATTAGGGGAAAATATTACAGGGATTGGGAAAAGAGCAGGAGTGAAGTAATAACTGGCTAGTTCCATCAAAGAGCCAAAGCAGACACAATAGGCTGAATGACCAACTTCTCTGTGGTATCAATTCATACATCTAATTCAGTAAATGAAGCAATGGTCACATGGCACTGGAATAGCTGACCCTGTAGATGGACTGAATGGTTGCCCCGTGTGCTGTAACCATTTGAATGACTGCGATTCTTCAAAACCTCAGCAACGAAATACAGCTAGAAAAACACTCAGCTCAGCAGCTTACACTAGAAAACGTATTCCATATCCCAAAGCGGCTGTGACTTGTCTTAAATGAATGAAGCCATGAGAAGACAAGTTTGTTGTTGAATCAGAAGAACCGTTCGCCCTAGGGGAGTTCCCTGAAGGGACCTTTGTGTACCTTCTGGATAAACAGTGACTCAACAGAGCGAGTCTCAGAAATCACCTGAACACTGTTCTTAAAAGTTTGCAAACTGCTAACAGTGAGTGGGTCAAACAAAAACCATATCTGCCTGGCTCATACCAATAACTTCCACCCAGTGAAATAGAGTCTCTTTTTGTCTGAAAAATTGGCAAATGTAAAAGCTGATGGTGAGCATAACATCGATACACCAGGTGCTGGTGGAACAGGGTAAGATGTACAGCACACACATACAGGAACATTATAGAATCATAGAATTCCGACAGGGCAGAAGGAAGTCATTCAGCCCATCAAGTCTGCACTTACCCTCTGAAAGATTACCCTACCTAGGCCCACTCCCCCGCCCTGTCCCCATAACCCCCCCCCCCCCCCCAATAACACTTAGGGACAATTTAGCATGGCCAATCCACCTAACGTGCACATCTTTAGATGTGAGAGGAAACTGCGCAGGAAACCCACACAGACACAGGGAGAACGCGCAAACTCCACACAGTCACCCAAGGTCGGAATTGAACACGGGTCCCTGAAGCTGTCAGGCAGCAGTGCTAACCACTTTGCCATCATGCCATGAGTTTATCGCACTCATATTTGGCCATTTATTTGCTCTGAAACTAGAAGCAAAAGTGGGGCAGCAATTTGTAAAAACTAGAATGCACAGTTACATTGGAAAATAATCAGATATCCTGAAGTTGCTTATATTAACAAATTGTACAGACTTTTCACAGGAATACAGAGAGGTCTTTCAGTTCCCCAAGACAGAACAGAGACTGATCGCAATTGAATCTTTAAAAAAAATATTGATTAACTGTAGATTAATTTTAATTCTCTCTTGCAAAATATAAACTGCTGCGAGCTATGCGAGCAGCTGCCGCGAGCAAACAAATAAGTTACAGATCTGAAACTACAGCCCCCCGAGTGGCAATGGTTGATCCAATATATAATGTACCTTTTTGACAAGATAACCCTCCCGGATAAGTTTCGCCTCTGCTTCCATTGCTGTTGGTAAATTGCCTCCTGACCTGACAGGCTTCAGACTGGAGTGAGATTGTCAGTGGCTGCTCACCACAGACCACACCCCCTCCCACCACCCCCCGCCTCCCAACGTCTTTTAAAATAAAAAACGTTAGTTCCTCACTGACACATTGCATCATGAGCAGAGAAGTAACAGTTTCCGCTCTCAGGTCTGTTAAAACCTCAACAAATTATGGCTGTTATAAATATAGCCTGTTCACTGAGAACAGACGGGAGGGAGAGATGGATTTTACTGTTACGGATGTAGTTGAAATTCCCCAGGACCCCGAACCATTCTGACGCTGCAGTGAATTTACTCCATGGGAACAATGTTTTTATATCATTTGAAATGGTTACTAATATGCATTGCGTCGTGTTAGGTACACTGGTGTAACACTGGCTGCAACTGGATGCAGCTTAGATCAGAAAGTTAATTCAATCAGGTTTATTGAACTAATAGCACAGTTAGCACAGTTCTCTGTGAGTTCGACTCTGCTAACTTAAGTGTGGTTACTCTGTCTGACTGAACCAGACTAGCTCTTAGCCACGTGGTGGAGATGTGAGATTGTAACAACACCCTTGCCTGACTCAATAGATGTTCATCAGTGGAAAGAGGCGGAGTGTGAGTGCCTCGTGTCTTTTGTAGTCAGATCCCACCCCCGAGTGTCCTGCCTGCTTATTGGTCATGCCCTGTTCTCTGTGTCCATTAGCTGCTTGTCTGTATATCATTATGTGTGTGTGTGCCTGCATATCATGACACACTGTTACAAAACCCTTGATCAGGCTGCCTTTTAATGCCTCATCTGAAAGAGGGCATCTCCAGCAGTGTCGCACTCCCTCAGCGCTGCCCTACTGCCCTGGGTGGAGTGATCAAGTCCTTGAAGGTAGGGCTTGAACCCACAACCTTTTCATCATGGGTTTGGGCGCCACTGGCTGGCTGGGGCATTTAAATAGTCAATGGAATTGCTGTGGATCTGTAGTCACGTGCAGACCAGGCTGGACCCCCCACACACAAAGTAAGGACGGCAGACATTAATGAATCCCAATGGATTTTTACGACAATGGTTTTATAATTTAATAATAAGGGGCTGATTTAGCACAGTGGGCTAAACAGTTACCTTGTAATGCTGAACACGACCAGCAGCGCGGGTTCAATTCCCATACCAGCCTCCCCGAACAGGCGTCGGAATATGGCGACTAGGGGCTTTTTACAGTAACTTAATTGAGCTTATCTGTGATAATAAGTGATTATTATTACTATTATAATTATAATTAGACTTCTGGGCCGGGATTCTCCCCTACCCAGCGGGGCGGGGGGTCCCGGCATAGCGGAGTGGCGCCCACCACTCCGGCGTCGGGCCTCCTCAAAAGGTGCGGAATTCTCCGCCCCTTTAGGGGCTAGGCCCGTGCCGGAGTGGTTGGCGCTACGCCGACTGGCGCCAAAACCGCCGCCAATGGCCTTTGACACCCGCCGCCCGGCGTCGGGGCTGGCTGAAAGGCCTTCGCCGGTTTGCGCATGCGCCGGTGCGTCAGCGTCCGCTGACATCACCACCGGCGCATGCGCGGTAGGGGGGGTCTCTTCCACCTCCACCATGGTGGAGGCCATGGCGGCTGCGGAAGAAAAAGAGTGCCCCCACGGCACTGGCCCGCCCGCCGATTGGTGGGCCCCGATCGCGGTCCAGGCCACCGTGGGGGCACCCCCCAGTGTCCGATTGCCCCGTGCGCCCCCCCCCCCCCCCAGGACGCCAGGGGCCCGCTCGCACCGCCAATCCCGCCGGCACAAGAGGTGCTCCAATTCCCGCCGGCGGGAGAAGCCTGTCAGCGGCGGGACTTCGGCCCACCGCGGGCCGGAGAACCGCCGCGGGGGGCACGCCGATCGGCGCGGCGTGATTCCCGCTCCCGCCGATTCCCGGGTGGCAGAGAACTCCGGCCACGGCAGGGGCGGGATTTACGCCAGCCCCGGGCGATTCACCAACCCTGTGGGGGGTCGGAGAATTCCAACCCTGATTCCAGATTTTTATTGAATTCAAATTTCACCATCTACAGTGGTGGGATTTGAACCCAGGTCCCCAGAGCTTTACCCCAGGTCTCTGCATTATTAATACCATTATGCCACTGCCTCTCCTATACTTGACCCCAAAGGTTGCCACAGAACCACTGATACATTTTTTAAAAAATGTTTTTAAAATATTGTCATGTAAAGAGAGAATTTCATTTACCAGAAACAAGAGTGTACAATATCAATGTAAAAAAGGGATGTTGGAGAGTTAATATTAGAAAAAACCCAGCAGAGAGCAAAGATGAAACAGATACCAGAGGGAGAACCACAAACTCCTCTGGGGATAGTTTTGGCCCCTTGAGATCCATCCTATGTACCGGTGTGGGGGCCACTGTTCGCTTGTCCCGGTGGTCCGCCTCCACCACTGTAACTGTGCAGCTTTGCCACCCCATCCTCCACCCCCTCCACCCCCGGATCTTCGTTGTCTCCTGGTACTGAACCATACCTGGAGGGGGGGTGGGCTTGTTTGGCGTCAGCCGGGCGCAGTTTGGTCCCGCCGTTGTGGTCGGTTCCATTCTCGCCCTCACCCTTTATCCCTTCCAGTTCCCCTTTCCTGCTTGCCCTGCATTTCCCTTGGTGTCATCCCCTCCTCCCCTCCTACCACCTGCCCCTCCCCCCCACCTATTCCTCCCCCCTTTCCCTTCTCTCTTCCATTGTCTGTTTTGTTCCCACCCCTCCCGCCTCCCTTTGCTTATTTGTTGTTGGTCATGGAGCAGGATGGTGAATAGTCTCCTCACAATGTGAAATCCTTCCTCTGATCTCCAGATGGTATATTTTATTTTCTCCAATTTGAGAAAGTCTGCCAGATCGGACAGCCAGTCTGCGGCCTTGGGTAGCGCTGCTGATTGGCAGCCGGGTCGGAGTCTTCGGCGGGCAATCAGGGAGACAAAGGCCAGGGCATCTGTCCCTCTTGCCATAAAGGTTCTGGCTGGTCTGATACCCCAAAGACCTCCATTAGCGGATATGGCTCCACCCTTACTCCCGCAACCTTGGACATGGCATCAAAGAAGGCCATCCAGTACCCAACATGCCTGGGGCAAGATCAGAACATATGGGTGCGGTTGGCCGGGCCTCCCTGGCACCGTTCACATTTGTCCCCCACCTCCGGGAAGAACCTGCCCATTCTTGTTCTGGCTCAGTGCACTGTGGACTACCTTTAGCTGTGTTAGGCTCAGCCCTGCGCATGTGGAGCTGGAGTTCACCCTGTGCAGTTCTTTGATCCAGAGTCTTCCCCCTATTTCTAGTATCTTTTTGAGTATGTGTCCGTATATGTCAGTGCAGTTACCATCCCCTAGTTTGTCCACGTTCAGAAGTCTGTCTGGTAGTGAGTGTCCAGTATTTGGGGGAACTTGTTGTCTCTTTTCGGAGGAAGTTCCATCTCTGTAGGTCCCTTTTTACCACCTCCATCAATCTTGTTTGGTTCCATTTATGGATCCGTGTCTAGTCATGTGCGATTTGGATCCCCAGGTATCGGAATACGGTCTGGGCCAGTTTGAACAGCAACTTCCCAAGACCTGTTCGCACCCCCCCCCCCCCCCCCCCCCCGCCCCCCGCCCCCCCCCCCCCCCCTTACAAGTTCACAAGGAAGATTTTGCTCTTGACCAGGTTGAGTTTCTAACCTGAGAAGACTCCGAACTCCCTTAAGAGTTCCATTGTTCCTCCCATGCAGGCCAGGGGGTTTGAGGCATAGAGGAGGAAGTCGTGCACGTAGAGTGAAACACTATGCTCTCTGACTCCCCTTTAAATGCCTTTCCACACCTTCGCTGATCTGAGAATGATTGCTAGTGGCTCGTTTGCCAGGGCAAATAATAGAAGGAACAATGGGCTTCCCAGCCTCGTGCCTCTGTGCACCCGGAAGTATCCGGAGCTGGTCGTGTTTTTCCATACACTTGCCATGGGAGCGCTGTACAGTAGTTTCACCCATGAGGTGAATACTAGCCGGAACCCAAACCATACCATGAGGTACCTCCATTTGACTCTGTCAAAGGCCTTCTCTGCATCTAGGGTGATGATCACCTCTGCTGTCTCCTCCCCGGGTGGGATCATGATCATAGTCTGTATGACTCGCACTCCGCCAGGTCTTTGTCCTTTTTAGTGATCAATGATATTGGGTCTGTGCCTGCCTGGGTGGCAGGGTTCCCCTTGATAGTGGGTCATTGAACACCTCTAACAGATGCGGGGCCAGTGCTGGCGCAAATGTTTTATAGAGGTCCACCTGGAACCCATCCAGACCCGGTGCCTTCCCCGGCTGCATGGAGTTAATACTCTCCATGACTTCCCCCAGTTCTAATGGCGCTTCCAGGCCCTGCTCTTTTCCTCCCCCACAACTGGTATGTCCAGCCCATTGAGGAACTGCTTAATCTTCGAAATGTACAGCTCTTGATAGAAAGTCACAAAGGCCGCATTGATCTCGTGTGTGCTGTGACTAGTCTGCCATCCCTATCCTTCACCTGGCTATTTCCCTCTTGCTGCCTGCTTTCTCAGCTGGAGAGCTAGCAGGCGGCTAGCCTTGTCTCCATGCTCATAAAAGCCCCCCCCCCCCTTTTCTTGTGGAGCTGGTTCACTGCTTTCCCGGTGGAAAACAGGTCAAATTCCATTTGTAATTTTTTTCAACTCCGCTAGCAGTTTCACAGTCGGGGTCGTGGAGTACCACCGATCCACCTTCAGTATGGAGTCTACCAGCTGCTGCCTCGACACCCTTTCCTTCCTATCCCTGAGAGCTCTGTATGCTATTATTTCCCTTCTTATCCCTGCCTTCAGTGCCACCCAGAATGTGGCCTCCCAATTCAGGGCGGCATGGTAACACAGCGTTGGGACCCGGGTTCGATTCCCAGCTTGGGTCACTGTCTGTGCGAAGTCTGTACATTCTCCCTGTGTCTGCGTGGGTTTTCCTTCGGGTGCTCCAGTTTATCTCGCAATCCCGAAAGACGTGCTTGTTAGTTGAATTAGACATTCTGAATTCTCCCTCAGTGTACCTGAACGGGTGCCAGATTGTGGCGACCAGGGGATTTTCACAATAACTTCATTGCAGTGTTAATGTCAGCCTACTTGTGACACTAATAAAGATTATTATTCTGATTGCAGGTTGCATACCCATCGATGACTTGTGGCATTCTGTCACAGAACGCCTTCTTGGTGAGGAGGGCTGTGTCAAGGTTTGATGGGGGCCATCCAAGATGACCGTCGTGAATTTTGTTGCTCCCAACCATGTGTGCCTTCTTGCGACCAGTGCTCTGTTCTCCCCCTCATGAAAGCCCGCCTTCTCAACCTTGCCCCTCGCCTGAGGTGTGGTGATCCTCAGGTTAAATCACCACCAGTCAGCACTCCCGCTCAAAAGGGAAAGCAACCTATGGTCATCTGGGACGATGGCGACATTACCTATTTACCCTCCCCCTCACTCCTGGCCCCCTCCCACCCTCTATTCCGCGATTCCCCCCATCCCACATGGGCCTGCCCATCCTCCTGACCATTCCTCCGTGCCGCTGTGGGCTTCCACCCCGCCTCTCCCCCCCTCCAATCTTCACCCCCCCCGCGCCGCTTCCCCCAGCCACAATCCCCCCCCCGCTTCCCCCAGTCTAGTGTTGTGCCTCCCCTCCTTCCAGCCAATCCCTCCCTGTCGAGAGATGTGCCGCCGCCCCTCCATTGCACTTTCTTCCCTGTACTACCATGTTCACCAGCATGGTGGCTGCTTCCCTTGGGAGCGATTACATAGATACATAGATACATAGAACATACAGTGCAGAAGGAGGCCATTCGGCCTATCAAGTCTGCACTGACCTACTTAAGCCCTCACTTCCACCCTATCCCCACAACCCAACAACCCCTCCTAATCTTTTTGGACACTAAGGGAAATTTATCATGGCCAATCCACCTAACCTGCACGTCTTTGGACCGTGGGAGGAAACCGGAGCACCCGGAGGAAACCCATGCAGACACTGGGAGAACGTACAGACCCCGCACAGACAGCTACCCCACAGGGAATCGAACCTGGGACCCTGGCTCTGTGAAGCCACAGTGCTTGCCAGATATGCTACCATGCTGCCCCAATGGGGCCCCTAATGGAAGGCAAATGCTGCGATTTCAAATGTGCAGTGTCCACAACCTTCCAGTATGAAAGAAATAAGAAAGCTACTAATTCTTTAAAAGTTAGAAACTAAATGGGATAGAGGAAATAAGTGGTCTGGCAGTAAAGATATGCAAATTTGTATAAGTAGCAACATAAGTTGATAAAGCCATAAACAGAATGGGATTGATTTGGAGAGGAGATGAATATATAATCAGGGATCTATAGAGAACTTTTATGAGGTTACACTTTCAGCAGTGTGCGTAATTCTGGTCTCAATAGTACAATAGGACAAAGTCCATCCTGTGAGGCATAGATGACCATATTCATCATCTGGGATGTTTAGTAGGATTCCAGTGGGTACGTAGGTGACTGCTAAGGCTGATCTGCGCCAGGAATTTTCTCTCTGCCTCTGATATGCGTTTTCTCTCAAAGGGGACTGCACCATTTTTTATATGATTGCATCAGGTGTATCAATCCTCAGTAAGCTTCTCCCAGGACTCAGAATTGATATCAAAGGCCTACATGAAGCCCCATGAGTGTCCCTATAGTGCTTCCTTCAACTGCCATGAGAGCACACCCAAACCCAAGCTCTCCATTGAAGATTCATTTTGATAAAAAGAATATCAGGCATTCTGGCTACATGACCAGCCTAACTCGGTTGCAAGCGTCTCAACCATCCCCCAACCGTTCTCTCTCCCCACCTCCCCTCCCTTTCTGGTTTGGTATCCTTCTGCACCACTACCCCCCTCCCCGCCCCAATTGGCCTCCAGGATATGCATTTGCATGAAATCGAAGTAAATTCATCGTTAACAATTTGTTTCCATTACTTTGTGTCCCTTTGTGTCCATTACTTTTGCTGCTTTCCCATCCCGTTCTTGCGGATGAACACTTCGGGCGCTGTGAAGTAATCGCAAATCCCAATCACGTGTTGGAGGGTATCACTCTCCGGAGCACCTCACACCAGAACCCCTCCTCCATACCCTCTCCCACTTCTTCCTCCCACTTTGCCTTGATCCCTTCTAGCAGCGATTTCTCCTCCTCCAAAATAGCCCCGTAAACCGCCAATACTACCCCCTTCTCCAGTCCCCCTATTGTCAGCACCTCCTCCAGCAATGTGGAAGCCGGCTCTACTGTGAAGCTCTGTATCGCCTTTCTGGCAAAGTCTCGAACCTGCATGTATCTAAATATTTCCCCCTGCTCCAGCCTATACTTCGCTTCTAGCTCCTTCAATCCCGCAACATAAACCCCAAGAAACAAATCTTTTAGTGTCCTAATTCCTTTCTCCTCCCATCTCCGAAAATTTCCATCCCACTTCCCTGGCTCAAATCTATGGTTCTCCCAAATTGTTATTTCCCTTGACTCTGCCCACAACCCGAAGTGCTGTCTAAACTGCCTCCAAATTCTCAATGAAGCTATTACTACCAGATTCCCTGAGTCTCTCCCCGGGGCTGTCGGGAGCAAAGCTGTCGCTATCCCGACCCCCTACCCAAACTCTCCTCCATTCTGGCCCATTGGGAGTCAACTCCTCTGACCCAGCTCTGAACCTTCTCCACATTCGCCGCCCAGTAGTAATACATCAGGTTCGGAAGATCCAAACCCCCTGCCTGCCTTCCTCTCTGTAGTAGCACCTTTTTAATTCAGGCCACCTTCCCTCCCCATATGAACACGGTAATCATCCATTCAATCTCTCTAAAAAGTGCCTTTGGCAGGAAAATCGGAAGGCATTGAAAAATAAACAAGAACCGTGGCAGCACATTCATTTTAACCGCCTGTATACAACCTGCCAGTGACAGAGGGCGACCATCCCACCTTGCCAGATCAGCTTTCACCCTCTCCACCAAACTAGAAATGTTGTACCTATAGAGCCTCCCCCCCAACCCCGGGCAACCCACACCCCCAGGTATCTAAAGTGAGTCCCTGCCTTATGGAATGGCAGTGTAGCCATCTAAGATGGCCACCTGCAAAGGACCATGGGAATTATGGCCAACCCAGGACTCAGACAGATACAGAGCCAATGTGTATTTGAAACACAGGTAACCAGACCTCATCGAAACCCCCGCTCGTTTGCATTTTAATGGCCCATTTTCCCAGGACAACAGAACGCCAATCAAGCAACCGGTACAACTACAGACTGATTGAGAGGGGATTGGAGGCGCAAGCCTCCGGTGAGGTTGGTAACGTGGAACGTCTGGGGGCTGAATGTCCGGTTAAAAGGTCCCGGGCGTTTGCACACCTCAGGAGCTTGAAAGTGGGGGTTGTCTTTTTGCAGGAAACACATCTCTTTGTGAAGGATCAGGTTAGGTTAAGGAAAGGGTGGGTCGGGCAGGTTTTTACTCGGGGTTTGATTTGAAATCGAGGGGTGTGGCGATTTTAATGAGCAAAAAAATGGGATTCATGTGTGCGAAGGAGGTGAGGGATCCAGGTGGGAGATATGTGATTGTGAGTGGGGTATTGGAAGGGGCACCGGTAGTGTTGGTAAATGTGTATGCCCCAAATTGGGATGATGTGGGTTTTCTGAGGGGTTGCTGGCAGCAATCCCGGATTTGGCCACGTACCAGTTGATCATGGGAGGAGATTTTAACTGTGTCCTGGAGCCGAGGGTGGATAGATCGAGCCCCAGGTCGATGGGTAGGGTATGAATGGTAAGGGAGCTGGGGCGGTTTATGGAGCGGATGGGTATGGTGGATCCACGGCACTTTCAGAACCCAGGGGGAAGGGAGTATGCCTTCTTTTCACACGTTTATAAGGCGTATTTGAGGATTGATTACTTTGTAGTGAGTCAGGAGATTTTGGTTGGGGTGGAGGGGACACAGTATGCGGGGATAATTATCTCGGACCATGCACCCCACTGGCTGGATATTTGATTCAGTATGGGACGAGAGCAGAGGCCGGGGTGGAGGTTTGACTCGGGGTTGTTGGCGGATGGAGGTTTTTGTGATAAGGTGCGGTTGGTGATTAGGGATTATGTGGAGTTCAATCAGAATGGGGAGGTGTCGGCGGGCATTTTTTGGGAAGAACTGAAGGCAGTGGTCCGGGGAGAAATGATCTCATTTACGGTTTGTGCGAATAAGGAAAGGAGGGCAGAACATGACTGTCCAGTGAGCGAGATAGTGGAGGTGGACAGGGAATATTCGAGGGTGCCCACTGTGGAGGGATTGGCGAGGAGCAAAAGTTGTAGGGGCAATATGACAGGCTGACAATGGGGAGGGCGGTAGGGCAACTGCATAGGGCAAGAGGGGTGCAATACGAGTATGGGAGAAGGTGAGCCGCATGCTGGCGCACCAGCTGAGGAAGCAGGCTGCGTCCAGGGAAATATTGAAGATCCGGAGTGGGGCTGGGGATGTGATGTCAGAGCCAGGGAAGATAAATGAGGCATTTAGAGAGTATTACCAGGGACCTTATGAGGCAGCCCCAGGAGGGGAGGAGGGGGACATGGGGCGGTTTCTGGACGAGCTGGAATTTCCCCAGGTGGAGGAAACAAAGAGACAGGCATTGGAGGAGCCCCTGGGGCTGAGAGAGGTGCTGGATAGTATCGGGGTATGAAGTCGGGGAATGCCCCTGGGCCGGATGGGTACCCAGCAGAATCTTATAAGGAATTTGCGGCGGACCTGGCACCACATCAGTTGGGGGCATTTAATGAAGGACTGGAGAAGGGGGAGTTGCCGGAGACGATGAAGCAGGCAGTAATCACACTAATCCCAAAAAAGGGAAGGATCCGGTGGAATCTGAGTCGTATAGACCCATATCACTATTAAACACGGATGTGAAAGTATTGGCTAAGTTGTTGGCGGGGAGGATGGAGGACTGTGTCCCGGGGCTTGGTTGCAGAAGATCAAACAGGCTTTGTGAAGGGCAGGCAGCTCGCGAGTAATATGAGACGGCTGTTGAATGTGGTGATGAATCCGTCGAGAGCTCTGGTACCGGAGGTGGTGGAGTTCATGGACGCGGAGAAAGCATTTGATTGGGTGGAGTGGTGGTACTTGTTCGAAGTTTTGGGAAGGTTTGGGTTTGGGCCAAGATTTGTGACATGGTTGCGGTTGCTGTATGTGGCGCCTAGGGCGAGGGTGAGGACGAACGATATGAGCTCACAAAGCTTTGACTTACACAGGGGTACGAGGCAGGGGTTCCCGCTGTTGCCGCTGCTGTTTGCGCTGGCCATAGAGCCAGTGGCACTGGCTCTCAGGGGGTCAGCAGAGCGGCAGGGGATAATGAGGGGAAAAGAGGGAGCATCGGGTGTCGCTCTATGCCGATGACCTCTTGCTGTATCTTTCGGATCCGTTGTAGAGTATGGGAAGGATTATGGGCCTGTTGGGGAGGTTTGGAGGGTTCTCAGGATACAAGCTGAATGTAGGGAAAAGTGAGGTATTCCCGGTGAATGAGCTGGCACAGCAGACTAATTTAAGGAGGATGCCATTTATGGTAGCAAGGGATAGGATTAGGTATTTGGGGATTCAGGTCGCGAGGGAATGGACGGGGCTCCATAAGTGGAACTTAACGAAGCTGGTGGAGGAGGCCAGGGAGGATCTTAAAAGGTGGGATACACTGTACTTAACGTTGGCTGGGAGGGTCCAAGGGTGAAAATGAATATTCTGCCAAGGTTCTTGTATATCTTTCAGGAGCATGATCTGATATTGCAAGTGCCGAGTACTCCGACCCTTTAACCCCAGCCAGTAGCGCATTCCCCACCATGAAAAGGTCAATCCGCGAGTACACCCTATGGACCGCTGAGAAAAATGAGTACTCCCGTTCCTTCGGGTGCAGAAACCTCCAAGGGTCCACCCCTCCCATTTCCACCATTAGTCCAGTCAGTGCCTTCGTCCCCCCCCTGATGGGACCAGCCAGCGCGGCCATGACCTGTCCAATTGTGGCTCCTGCACCAGGTTCCAGCCCCCCCCCACACTATCAATTTGTGTGTGTCCAAGTCAGGGATGGCCCCTCACACCTTCTTAATTGGGACCATATACACTTAGCAGCGCCACTAGCTTCCCCTCCAGCACCCCTGTCACAATCACATACCTATCCCCCTAATCTGCAACCATCTTCTCCATCTGGAACTGTACCCTTTTGTTGACCTTACCTCTACCCCTCGAGTTCTTCCGTCAAATCCAGAGTGAAACACCTGACTAACCCAGCCCTTTTTAAGTCTCACTTGGTCCTTCACCCTCAAGTGAGTCTCCTGCAGCATTGCTGCATCGGCCTTCAAACTTTTAAGATGCACAAGCACCCTTGACCTCTTGACCTGGCCTCCCAGCCCCCTCACGTTCCACGTGACTATCCTAACTGGGGGTCTCTCACCACCCCTTCTTATCCACCATCATCATACCACAGGGCCCTGCTCTCTGAGCCTTCCCCGTCCCTTTCTATTATTACCAAACCCCCTCCCCACTCCCAGAATCCCCCCCTGCACTTCTCCTCGCAAAAATCTCCCGCAGTATCGTTGAGCCAGAAAGTCGAAGAAAGGTTGCCACCGCCTAAAGAACCCTTGTACCGATCCTCTCAGGGCGAATTTGACCTTCTCTAGCTTGATAAAACCCGCCATGTCATTGATCCAGGTCTCCATGCTTGGGGGTCTCGCATCCTTCCATTGTAGCAAGATCCTTCGCCGGGCTACTAGGGACGCAAAGGCCAGCACACCGGCCTCTTTCGCCTCCTGCACTCCCGGCTCCACCCCAACCCCAAAAATCGCGAGTCCCCAGCCTGGCTTGACCCTGGATCCTACCACCCTCGACACCGTCCTTGCCACCCCCTTCCAGAACTCCTCCAGTGCCGGGCATGTCCAGAACATATGGGCATGGTTCGTTGGACTCCCCGAATACCTGACATACCTGTCTTCACCCCCAAAGAACTTACTCATCCTAGACCCGGACATGTGGGCCCGGTGCAGCACCTTGAATTGGATGAGGCTAACCCGCACACATGAGGAGGAAGAGTTAACCCTCTCCAGTGCATCAGCCCATGTCCCGTCTTCGATCTGTTCCCCCAGTTCCCCCTCCCACTTAGCTTTCAGCTCCTCTACTGACGCCTCCTCCACCTCCTGCATAACCTTGTAGATATCAGATATCTTCCCCTCTCCGACCCAGACCCCCGAAAGCACCCTGTCACTCACCCCCCTCGCAGGAAGCGAAGGGAATCCCTCCACCTGCCGCCTAGCAAACGCCTTTACCTGCAGATACCTGAACATGTTCCCCGGGGGAGCCCAAATTTCTCCTCCAACTCCCCCAGGCTCGCAAACCTCCCATCAATGAACAGGTCCCTCAGCTGTCTGATGCCCCCTCTGTGCCAACCCTGGAACCCCCCATCAATGTTCCCCGGGATGAACCGATGGTTCCCCCTTAACGGAGCCTCCATCGAGCCCCCCACTTCCCCCCTATGTCGCCTCCACTGCCCCCAAATCTTGAGGGTAGCCGCCACCACCGGACTCGTGGTATACCTCGTGGGAGGGAGCGGCCACGGCGCCGTTACCAGGGCCCCCAGGCTTGTATCTCCACAGGACGCCCTCTCCATCCGTTTCCATGCTGGCCCCTCCCCCTCCATCACCCACTTGCGCACCATCGACACATTGGCCGCCCAATAATACCCCGAGAGATTGGGTAATGCCAGCCCCCCACCATCTCTACCCCGCTCCAAGAAGACCCTCTTCACCCTCGGGGTCCCATGCGCCCAAACAAAGCTCATGATGCTGCTAGTCACCCTCCTAAAAAAGGCCCTAGGGATAAGGATGGGCAGGCACTGAAAAAGGAACAAGAACCTCGGGAGCACCGTCATTTTGACGGACTGCACTCTACCCGCCAACGATAGCGGCACCATGTCCCACCTTTCGAATTCCCCCTCCATCTGCTCCACCAGCCTGGTAAAATTAAGCTTATGGAGAGTCCCCCAACTCCTGGCCACCTGCACCCCCAGGTATCTAAAACTCTTCACTGCCCTCTTAAACGGGAGCCTCCCAATTCCCTACTCCTGATCACCCGGGTGTACTACAAATACCTCACTCTTGCCTAGATTTAACTTATAGCCCGAGAAGCTCCCAAACTCAGCCAACAGCTCCATCACCCCCGGCATTCCCCCCACTGGGTCCGCCACATACAACAGCAGGTCGTCCGCATACAGCGATACCCTATGTTCTTCCCCACCCCGCACCAGACCCCTCCACCTCCCCGACTCCCTCAGCGCCAACGCCAAAGGTTCTATCGCCAGTGCAAAAAGCAAGGGGGACAGGGGGCACCCCTGCCTGGTCCCACGGTAGAGCCTGAAGTACTCTGATCTCCTTCCATTGGTAACTACACTCGCCATCGGGGCCTCATAAAGCAACCTCACCCATTTGATGAACCCCTCCCCGAATCCGAACCGCTCCAGCACCTCCCACAGGTACCCCCACTCAACTCTATCAAACGCCTTCTCTGCATCCAGCGCCACCACTATCTCCGCCTCCCCCTCCACCGCCGGCATCATAATGACATTTAACAATCTCCGCACATTCGTGTTGAGCTGCCTCCCCTTGACAAATCCTCTCTGATCCTCGTGTATCACCCCTGGCACACAGTCCTCTATCCTGGTGGCCAGGATCTTCGCTAGCAACTTAGCGTCAACATTGAGGAGCAAGATTGGCCTGTATGATCCACACTGCAAGGGGTCCTTATCCCGCTTCAGGATCAGGGAAATCAGCGCCCGTGACATCGTCGGGGGCAAAGCCCCCCCCCCCCCACCCATGCCTCATTGAAGGCCCGCACCAACAGGGGCCCACCAGATCCGCATACTTTTTATAAAATTCCACCGGGAACCCATCCGGCCCCGGTGCCTTACCTGACTGCATTGACCAATCCCCCTTACCAGCCCTCCAACTCGATCGCGCCCCCAGCCCCTCCACCAGCTCCTCTTGCACCTTTGGGAAACATAGCCTGTTCATGAAGCTCTCCATCCCCCCCCCCCCCCCCCCCCCCCCCCATCGGTGGCTCCGACCGGTACAGTTCCTCGTAGAAGTCCCTAAAGACCCAGTTCACCTCTGCCCCCTTCTGCACCACATTCCCACCCTTATCCGTCACTCCACCAATTTCCCTAGCCGCATCTCGCCTACGGAGCTGATGCGCCAACATCCTGCTCGCCTTCTCCCCATACTCATATACCGCGCCTTGCGCCCTCCTCCACTGTGTCTCCGCCTTTCTGGTGGTCAACAAGTCGAACTTGGCCTGCAAGCTACGCCGTTCCCCCAGCAACCCCTCCTCCGGTGCCTCCGCGTACCACCTATCCACATCCAGGAGCTCCCCCACCAGTCTCTCCCTCTCCTTTCTCTCCCTCCTTTCCCTATGGGCCCGGATGGAAATCAGATCCCCCCGGATCACTGCTTTCAGAGCCTCCCAGACCATCCCCACCCGGACCTCCCCCGTATTGTTGGTCTCAAGATACCCCTCAATACTTCCCCGGACCCTCCCACACACCTCCTCATCAGCCAGCATCCCCACATCCAGGCGCCACAGTGGGCACTGGCCCCGCGCCTCCCCCATTTCCAAATCGACCCAGTGCGGAGCATGGTCTGAAATTGCTATGGCCAAATACTCGGCATCCTGCACCTTCGGGATCAATCCCCTGCTCAGGACGAAAAAATCTATTCGGGAGTAAACCTTATGGACATGGGAGAAAAAGGAATACTCCCGCGCTCTCGGCCTCCCAAACCTCCAGGGATCCACCCCTCCCATCTGGTCCATAAACCCCCTCAGCACTTTGGCCGCCGCCGGCCTCCTACCCGTCCTTGAACTGGACCGGTCCAGTGGGGGATCCAGCACTGTGTTAAAGTCTCCTCCCATGATCAGGCCCCCTGCCTCCAGGTCCGGAATGTGGCCCAACATGCGCCTCATGAAGCCAGCATCATCCCAATTCGGGGCATATACATTAACCAGCACCACCTTCTCTCCCTGCAGCCTACCCTTCACCATAATATATCTGCTCTCCTTGTCCGACACCACCTCAGACGCCTCGAACGCCACCCTCTTCCCCACCAGAATCGCCACCCCTTGGTTCTTCGCGTGTAATCCTGAGTAGAAATCCTGCCCCACCCACCCCTTCCTCAGACGAACCTGGTCCGCCACCTTCAAGTGGGTCTCCTGGAGCATAGCCACGTCCGCCTTCAGCCCCTTCAGATGAGAAAATACCCTAGTTCTCTTAACCGGCCCATTCAGCCCCCTCACGTTCCAGGTGATCAGCCGGATCAGAGGGCATCCCGCCCCCCTCCCCCCGCCGACTAGCCATAGCTCATCGACTGCTCGCCCCAGGCCAGCACACCCCGCCCGACCTGTTTCCCATGACGATAACGCCTCTCCTCTACCCCCCCGGCCCACACCAGCTCCTTCCTGGCCATTCCAGCAGCAACCCGGTATCCCCCCCCCCCCTCCCCCCCCTCCCCCCACCCCCCCCCCCCAAGGCTAGGACCCCTCCCAGCCGCGATGCACCCTCCATGGTACTTCCGTGAGTCAGCTGACTTCTGCTGACCCCGCCAACTCCCGCCAAAACCCGGCCCCTCCCGACATGGGGTCATCCCCCCTCCTGCCACACCTCCTTGGCACCTTTTCAGCGCGGGAAAAAACCAGTAGAGGCCCCGCCCCCACTGCCAGCTCCACCCCCCTGCCCTGCAGCACGAGAAACCAGAGGAAAGCCCACGCTTTCACCCTGCCCCACTCCACCCTTCTGACGCAGCTCCCCAAATTCCAGCTCCACCCTATCCCCCAGCCCCATACAGAAGAGAACATTTTTAAAAAACAAACCCCCAGCATTCCCACATAACCCAAAACCATACCCAACAGAACCACCCGGAAACAGAGCAAAAAACCAGCATAAAAAACACATGTCAAAGTTACAAAAACAGCAACAGCAAAAACAGCAACGACCATAGTGCACCGGACCCCGCTGCCCCCAGATCCTAGTTCGAGTCCAGCTTCTCCGCCTGTACAAAGGCCCACGCCTCCTCCGGGGACTCGAAGTAGTGGTGCCGGTCCTTATATGTCACCCACAGACGCGCAGGCTGCAGCATTCCAAATTTGACCTGCTTGACATGCAGCACCGCCTTCGTCCGGTTAAACCCGGCCCGCCGCTTAGCCACCTCCGCACTCCAGTCCTGGTAGATTCGCACTACCGAATTCTCCCACTTGCTGCTCCTCTCTTTCTTGGCCCAGCGCAGCACACACTCCCGGTCACTGAATCGATGGAACCGCACCAGCACTGCCCGCGGGGGTTCATTTGTCTCGGGCCTCCTGGCCAGCACTCTGTGGGCTCCCTCAAGCTCCAGGGTCAAATGGAAGGACCCCGCTCCCATCAACGAGCTCAGCATCGTGGTCACATAAGACGGAAGATCCGACCCCTCCAGCCCCTCCGCCAGGCCCAGGATCCTCAAATTCTTTTGCCTCGTGCGAACGTCCAGCTCTTCCAAGCGGTCTTGCCACTTTTTGTGAAGTGCCTCGTGCAACTCAACTTTCCCCACGAGGACCACGGCCTCCTCCTCCCGCTCAGCGGCCTGCTGCTGCAACTCCTGAATGGCCACCCCCTGGGCCGTCTGGGTCTCAAGCAGCTTGTTGGTAGTCGCATTCAGGGAGTCCAGCAACTCAGCCTTCAGCTCCGCAAATCAGCGCAGAAGAGCAGTTTGCTGCTCCTGCGCCCACTGCCTCCAATCCTCGTGTGCTCCGCCGGCCACCATTTTGTCCTCCTTCCCCCGCTTTTCCTGGGGAGCTGCTGCAGCCTTTTCCTTTGCCCCACTCCGGGTAAGCACCATAAATTTCGGGGAATGTTCCTCCAAACACCTTCCCCCACTGGGAATCGTCGAAACAGCGCCGTTTGGGGCCCTAAAATAGGCCCGAAAGTCTTTTAATAGCGGGAGCTGCCGAACGTGAGGCTTAGCTCCGCATCGCCGCAACCGGAAGTCCCTCGGCCGATGTCTTTGCCACATCCACCCTCACCGGGGTGATTGCCTCCTCCACCAATGATCTCAGTGCGACCACCATCTCCTTCCTCAACGCCTCGCAAATTGCTTCTCCAGCTCCACAGCCATCACCTCGGTCATCCTGCGGCCACACCACGCGGTCCGGCATCCACCATCTTGTTAGTGCTTTTACTGGTCCTCTCCTTTCCTTTGGCAGCGAACCCGCGTTTCCTCCCTTCTTCACAACTGTTTTTGGCATCCCTTAACCACTTAATATTTTTCTTCTTCTTTCTTCAATCTTGAGATAAATAATAAAATAATGAAATAAATAAAATAAATTAAAAATTGAAAAATTAAATTTTTAAAAAACTTTTAATAATTAAAACATTTCAAAAATTAAAGTTCAAAACATTCCTTCTCCTGGGACCAGAGTTCAAACATCCCAAACATGCATTTTCAGCCGGGTCCACCCGGTGTGCGCTGCTCCCCCTCTACATTCATGCTGGATTCAGGCCTCTCCTCAGGCCTCGCTCCTCCCCCGCCGCTTGCTTCGGGCTCGATGCCCCTGCTCATCCGGTCACGGGGCTCCCCCCCGGCCCGACCCGGCGGCCATCCCTCAGGCCCCAACAGCCGAAGAAATCCCGACCGGCGAAACTACGGGGATACCCCAGAAAATGCCGAAATACCGGCGGGAGCCCCTCTCCACCGCGACCGCTCCACTCTCACAGGCCACCGGTAGTCAATCTCCCCGTGTTAGCATGAGTTTTGCACCCACAATCCAAAAGATGTGTACGCTAGGTGAATTGGCCATGCTAAATTGCCCCTTAATTGGAAAAATGAATTGGGTACTCTAAATTTATTTTTAAAAAAGTACTGTGAGGTCAAAGGGGTTAAGATGTATAGTATTTTAATTCCACTTACCTGAGAAGTTTGAGTGTCAGGAATTAGCGTGTTGGGCTGTGAAGTGGGAGAATGAGGATGCCCTCTAGGTATATGCTTGTCATGCTAACTGCAGTCTTCACTCTAATCAGCCATGCCTTGTCTGCCACATGAGGCAGTAATTTTTCCAATATGCTACCTTGCCCTTCAATGACTAGTCAACTGTGCCAATGAGATCTGAAGATCTAAACATCAGTGCCACTGATTGGAATCCCAAGCATTGAACTCCAATGCTCATGCCAGAGTTAACATCACACAGATTACACTGGTGTGTACCCCAATGCAAGGCTTCATGGTTGCAAGTATCATCATTCACCCCATTCCAGGTCATGTAGGGGGGCACCTTTGAGGTGCCCCACAAGGATGTAGATGCTGGCCCAATGCATCTATTTAACTCACTGTTTGGGGGCAGGGTGGTGTTGGGGAAGGTGGGTTGAAAGATTGCTACTGAGAGTCTGGAGGGTCCAAACCCCCAATCCTGGTGGAGTTGAGAGGGACAACTGTGGGGATTTGCCAGTGTGAGATGGGAGGGTGTGAGGCCTAGTGGAGAAGCACTCATTAAGGGGCAATCACATAGGTGGAGATCTAAGAGGAATGGAGGGCTGAGGTTGTGGTTCTGTCAGAAATCCTCAACGCTCACTTTGCTGTTCTTTACTTTTCAGTGCATGATTCTCGAGAATCATTGAGCCTGTCCAGTTGGCTCTTCTACTCATAGCAATCGAGCAGCAGCAGAGACATTGCCGTGCCTCTGCACATGGCCAGGACCAGCGCCTTGCAAAGAAAGGGGAAGGTTGGGCCCAAAATTGTTCCGGGAGTGCACCACCGTCGGTGACACTACCAGCAAATGTTCTTCTGATGTCGGACATCTTACCTGCAGATGTCAGATCTTCAGAGCCGGAGAAGACTTTTCTATCTCCAGGGACGATAGACCATGTTTGACATAACACTAATCCTGCAACATATGGCACCACATGGAATGGGAGGACACCCACTGCCCTTGGCCTTTAAAATTACTGCCGCTCTGAACATCTGCACGAGGGCAGCACTGGTTATCTGTGTGGCATTTCCTAGTCAGCCACACATAAATGCATTAGGGAGGTGACAATTCCCTTTGTGCGAGTGCTCACATATATATAAACTTGGACCGGGACCAGGCAAGCCAGGGCGCCAGGGCAATGTGCTTTACCCGCTTAGCAGGCATACCCCAGGCGCAGGGTGTGGTCGACTGCACCCATGTGGCCCTGAGGCTTCCATGGCATCACGCAACACTATTCATGAACTCCCCGTCCTCAATGTCCAACTTGTTTGTGACCACACGATGTGCATAGTGCAGCTGTGTGCCCATATCCCTGGGTGTGACCATGATAGTTACATCTTGGGCCGTTCTCCGATCCCATATTTTTTTTGACGGAGAGCAGCGTCTGGAGGGACAGTTCCTCGGGGACAGAGGTACCCATTCAGGAGGTGGCTGATGACACCAGTGCGGAGGCCACAAACACCTGCGGAGAATCACTACATGAGGTTCATGCTTAAATGCGTGTGCTGGTCAAGCAGATAATTGGACTGCTGAAGATGCATTCCCATGTCTGGGCCAGCTGGGGTGGGGGTGGGGGGGTGTCCTCTAATACAGCCCCCAGGGGGTGTCGCACAAAATAGTGGTCAGCTCCACTTTCCACAACTTGGCTGCAGAGGGAAGACTAGCTGGAGAAGAAGGAGGTGGAGGAGTGCCAAATCTTCTCGGATGAAGAGGAGGTCGAGGTGGGCGATGAGCCGTTACCCACGGAGGAGGAGGAGATGGTCCACGTCATCAGCATCTCTTCTTTATTCAATCATCAGTGTAGGAGGTGGCAGAGGCACAGTACTGCCATTCTTACACTCCGCAGGGATAAAGCAACGAATGTGCACAGGGGTTTGTGGAATACGGCGCTATGAATAGATAGGATGGAGGATCTGCTGTGAACACAATGAGGCTTAATACAAGAGCTATATTACAATGCTCACATATCTCAACTAGTGCTGATGCTCACCCATGTCCACTAGATGCCTCCAGTTTCTTACTCTTCTTTACGCTCCCGCTATGTCTAGGGCCCAGATCAACTTTCAGGCAGCACAGTTTTTGCAGTGCGACACTCCTTGGTGTGTCGCTCACAAAGAGGTGAGTGTGAAATAGACTCAATGGAGGGCCCTGGGTTGTGCTCCAACTGATCCTCTTCCCTTTGGGTGCCTGGGCATCGCTGTGCTCTTCCATGGGTAGACAAGCAGCTGGAGCTAGAAGCCACTCTGTCCTCTGGTGCTGACTCTTATGGATTGCCACCAGTGCCTGCACCATGCAGTTGAAGTCCTGCACCATTGAGCTTATGCCCTCAGCCATTGAGGCCATGAGCTGAGCCGTGGAGCGGACATCCCTTGGCATGGAGTGTGCCAAGGTCTCCACTGTGGATGTCACCTTCGTAGTGTTGGCCTCATTGCATCGGAGTGACGGAACCATCTCCTTGGACAGAAGACAATGTGACTCCTCCAGCAGAGATGCTGTCATCCCTTCCTGACGTTCGTAACTCTGCCTTTGCAGTTCCATCAACTCTGGGTCGACCCGACCCCGGGGCACGTCATCGGCCAGGAGCTCAGCAATGTCCTGGCCGCCTGTCATCCCTCCGAGTGCCAGATCCCTGGGACGTCCCTTCCTCCACCTGCTGTGGATCTTCAGCTGTAAGGTGCTCACCAGTGAGTGACCCAGTAGCCTGCCTTCTAGTTAATGCCACTGAGGTGTATCTGCACTGGTGGGAGGTGTGGGTGACAGATGTAATGCCCCTTCAATGGTGGTGTCTGAGAATTCTCCCTCTGAGCTGCTCTGATCAGTGGTATCCCGGAGGTGTGAGGATGGTCCAGACATTAGTACATCAGGGGGATAAATTATGCTAAATGTTTACTCATATGAGGTTTGAGGAATGATTGTCTGTCCTTAGGGTTTTCACTTTTGCTCACAGCCCCCACTTTGCTATCCACACAGTGGTGGTCTTGCTCCTCCCTGGCCAGCTCAAGGTCTCTTTCCTCATGTGGAGTGATGTTGCAGAGCCCTGACATCACTGCCAGTTCAGATGGTTGAGGAGTAGCATGTGTGGCAGCAGGGATGTGAGGGGAAGAGTAGATATTGGGGGGGATGGCACCATGGGGATTGCAGCGGAGCGGGGAAGAGGGCCCCCTGACAGTTAGGCAACCCACGAGGTGGCTGGGTGAGAGATGAACATGTAGGGCACGAGGGATGGGCAAGGGGGTGCAGTGAGAAATTGGAGGTGGCAGGCTTATCCTGGCTGCCTGATGATAATACATTTGTTTTCGGCATTGATGCCCCGTCCACCTCTGGGGAGAGCTGGCATTTGCTAAAGCAGCCACGGCCTACCAGGCAGGGTTGGTCACCTTGCTGCAGGAACGTCTTCTGGAATGCCGGTAAAGGAGGTCCTGCCTCTGTTGGACTCGATCCAGGAGTCGGCGAAGGCTCCCTCCGAGAATCATAGAGCAGGCTTCCTGGCTGCTATCCCATTTAATGGATCCGGGACTGGAAAAGAAAGAGAATGGTTGTTGATTTGACTGATGCAGTGCTGGAAGGGTACCCCAAGAGCAGGAAGCAGTTTTTTGTAAGTTTAAAAAACAATTCTAGTCACTTTCAACTGGATCAAGTTTGGCTTTGTTTAATAGAGGTTAGGACTTTGCAAAGAGTGTTTGGCAGTGGGACAATTAGTGAACAACAGGGACCCATGCTTATTTTGACTGTGTCACTGGATATTCTAGATGAACATACATTTACTTGAACAAGTTATTTTCTTACATATTAATGATCTTTGTTGGTGTCACAAGTGGGCTTGCATTGACACTGCAATGAAGTTGCTGTGGGGGTCCCCTGTTCGCCGCATTCCGGCGCCTGTTTGGGTGCACAGAGTGAGAATTCGGAGTGCCCAGATTGCCTAGCGGCGCGTCTTTTGGGACTTGTGGGGGGAGGCCGGAGCATCCGGAGGAAACCCACGCATACACAGGGAGAGCGTGTGGACTCCATACAGACGGTGATCTAAGCTGGGAATCGAACCCGGGTCCTTGGTGTTGTGAAGCAACAGTGCTAACCACTGTGCTACTGTACACGAGCAACACCTGCAGTGGCAGATTGTCAAATTCCAATCTAGCCTTTGACCATCCATCCTGGATTTTTGCAGCTAATGATCCGCAAAATCAAATTATTCCAGAGCTTGGATGGTTAAAATTGAGGATTGGTTCCATAAACCAGGCTGAACTAGAATGAGGCCGCTTAGAAGGAGAATCAGGCAATACATTTTCACACAAAGGGTTGTGGATGTCTGGAAAACTCCCTGCTAAAAGGCAGTAGATGCTGGGGATTAATTGGAGCCATGAAGTCTAAAATCGATCATTTTAATTTTTGGGTAAGATATTAGGAGTGAAGCTTCAAATCAGTCCTGATCCAACTGATCGAGGATCTGAATGGCCTTTTCCTGCTTCTAGTCCAAAGATAGCTGCCATTATGTAATTCTGGTAAAGCCACTCAAACAAAGTCCTGCATCAAGCAGTTGGCGGTGAGTTAGTCTGGGATGTACATCAGAGGTTGTCCTACCAGATCCTCCACTGAACTGAAGGCAAATAAATAACTTTTAAATAACTGATGATAAAATTGAAGTGTAGCACATCTACCAGGTGGTGTTATCTGAGGGGCAAATATGAGACCAATGCCTCTGCTCTCCAGTAAGGCAAATGGATGATAAAATCTTTCCACATTAGACAAGCAGGACTCTACCGATGAGGATTTCTCAATAGCTTGGTGATGGCTTCCAGTGTTTGGTAGGCAACCTGGTATAATGTGTTGATGGTGTACAACATGCTCTAACAGCACGGTAGCATTGTGGATAGCACAATCGCTACACAGCTCCAGCATCCCAGGTTCGATCCCGGCTTGGGTCACTGTCTGTGCGGAGTCTGCACATCCTCCCCGTGTGTGCGTGGGTTTTCTCCGGGTGCTCCGGTTTCCTCCCACAGTCCAAAGATGTGCAGGTTAGGTGGATTGACCATGAGAAATTGCCCTTAGTGTCCAAAATTGGCCTCAGTGTTAATCTTGGGTAGGGTGCTCTTTCCAGGAGCCGGTGCAGACTCGATGGGCCAAATGGCCTCCTTCTGCACTGTAAATTCTATGAAAAAACAATCTCTTTTGGAGCCTATTTCAATAATATCTCCATTGGTTTATTAATTCAGGAGGAGATTGGTATAGAAACAGATAAAGATCACATGGTCACTGTACCAGACTTCTGAAGATTGGGAAGGAAGGTCCTAAGAGATTTTATGTAAATATTAATAGCTATTTCCAGGTGCTTTCTACCCAACAAAAAAATGTTGACATGCTGTATCTAGGAATTTGTGGATCCTCTAGTTGCTGGATGTTACCAGATCCTGCAGCTTGATGCAAATGTCACTGCGCAATTTGTTCAATTCTCAAGGTTACTGTGTGTTCTATCTTCTGCATCTGATCACTTAAGGAGCATTACTTCACATTGAGGTGATATGATTATATTTGTGCTTTCAACAAAAAATTAGCTAGATTCTGCCCTTCCCTGTTCAAAATTCCAACATCACTCTTCAATTATTTTAATTGTGCTTTTGCGGTTCCTCTCTGCAGTGCAGCAGACTTCTGTTTTGGTTGACTCTGCGTGGCCCTGATGCATTGAAGTGGCATCCAGTTTGTGGTGCTCTCCAGTGCATCAGATCTATTGCTGTCTGAAATCCATGGAGGATTACTCTGCATCTAAACTCAGGAATTTCCTAGCTTGGATGTTGAACTGAGCTTGCTCATCTCGCTCTGCAGCTCGGCAATTAATGAATAATCAATACATCACGTACAGACCTAATGTGTCAATATTATCTTTTCATAGACTCGTGTGGTTAAGCTATGTTTTTGGCTCAAAGATTTATTTTGTCATGAGCTGGTATGGACTTCAATGGTGGATGAACTGATTAACAGAAGCTACAGTATTGTAAATGTTTTATTTTTCAGATTAAAATATTGCAACGTGATGCTGTTATTCTTCCGTTAAAAATTGTAAATAAACATCTCTAAAAACCCGGCATGTCCTGATGTTCCCAAAGCTGTAATAAGGGTTCCCTCATTTCATAAAGAAAACCCTGAGTCCTGGTACAAGATCTTGGAGGGTTGTGGGACTGGAGGGAATTGCCAATAGGGGGAAAGTTAATACATGGTATGTATCACAATGGTTAACACTGCTGCTTCACAGCGCCAGGGACCCAGGTTCAATTCTGGCCTTGGAGACTATACGAAGTTTTCACCTTGTTCCTGTGTTTTCCTGGATTTCCTCCGGGAGCTCCGATTTCCTCCCACAGTCCAAGATGTGCAGGATAGGCCATGATAAATTTTAGTGTCCAGGGATGTGTAGGTTAGGTGGGTTATGGGCATAGTGCAGAGGAGTGGGCCTTGGTATGGTGCCCTTTCAGAGAGCCGGTGCCGACTCAATGGGCTGAACGACCTCTTTCTGCACTGTTGGGATTCTGGGTGCTATGATGAAATTTGAAAACTAGGATGAGAATTTAAAAATTGAGGCTTTAAAAAAAACTTTCACTGGATGTCATTGTGGGCTAGGCAAGGATTTATTGTCCCTATTTACCCTTGAAAAGGTGGTGATGAAATACCTTTTTGAACCACAGTTGTACACATGGCGTCAGTGTGGTGAATGTACTTCCATGTAATTCACACTGTATAGTATTGTGTCCTTGTGGGCTCTGTCTGTGAGCCGTTGCGCGGCTCTGCCCACAGGGGGAGATGAGGAGCTTGTACAGGGCTCCACCCTTGGCTCCGCCCATGGCCCCTCCCACTACCGAAAGTATAAAGTGCTGCAGCCTTGTGAGCCTGCGCTCAGTTCCTCTGGTCGCAGGCAGGCTCAGTTGTAAGTCTATTAAAACCACAGTTTACTTCCAATCGTGTCTTGAGTGAATTGATGGTCACATCAATCAGTGAGCCATGGAGCTGTTAGGGAAGGGAGTTCCAGGATTTTGACTCAATGGCTGAAGGAACGGTGAAATATTTCCAGATGGTGTGTCATTTTGAGGAAAACTTGCAGGTGGGTGTTTCCATGCATCTTCTGCCCATGAACTTTGAAGTGGCAAAGATGATGGATTTGGAAGGTGCTATTGAAGGAACATTGCCTAACTGTGAACCAATGTAGGTCAGCAAGTTGAGACAATGGGTGAAAAAGGACTTAGTGTGAAGTAGGATACAAGCAGCAGTTAGTTGAAGCATGTCGGAAGGTGGCCAGACAACACTGGAATTACACAAATCTGGAAATAACGAAGGTTGGGGTAAGCAGGGGAGTGGGTGTAAGAAACAGATGAGCTGAGGATGTATTTGGGTGACATTAGAAATGGACAAACCATCTCCAACAAGAGAGAATAGAACTCCGAGAAAATGCTGGAAAATCTCAGCATTGGAAAGGGTGCAAAGGGGATTTACCAGGATGCTGCCTGGTTTGCAGGATAGGTCTTATGAGGAAAGGTTGAGGGATCTAGGGCTTTTCTCTTTGGAGCGGAGGAGGATGAGAGGCGACTTAATAAAGGTTTATAAGATGATGAGGGGGATAGATAGAGTGGACGTTCAGAGATTATTTCCTCGGGTGGATGTAGCTGTTACAAGGGGGCCTAACTATAAGGTTCGGGGTGGGAGATATAGGAGGGATGTCCGAGGTAGGTTCTTTACTCAGAGAGTAGTGGAGTCGGACACTTTAGGAAGTTCCAAGTGGTTATTGGATAGGCACATGAAGCACACCAGAATGACAGGGAGTGGGATAGCTTGATCCTGGTTTCGGACAATGCTCGGCACAACATCGAGGGCCAAAGGGACTGTTCGGTGCTGTACTGTTCTATGTTGTAGCGCTGGTGAGTGTTGTGGAAGTGCTTATATGGAGCTCCCCAGTGATTGCAGTAACAAAGTTTTCCCGGGGTGAGCGAATCAGCGGGAGGCTGCCAATAGCATGATTCACGTGAAGGAAGGTCAAAATTCCGTGAGATTTCCCGCTGATGCTGCCGGCAGGATTCGCACCATTTTTCTCACCGGAACTGACACTTTGCTATTTTTTGGTAAGATTCCATCCAATGAGTTAAAAATTTAGTAGAGGCTTTCTGGATGATTGTGGATGATGAATTCAACATGGTTAAATTGATAAATTCAGTGCTAAAATAGAGAATCTTATTACAATGGTAGAGGATAGAGCAAGGGTATAGAATTTACAGTACAGAAGAAGGCCATTCGGCCCATCGAATCTGCACCGGCTCTTGGAAAGAGCACCCTACCCAGGCCCACATCTCCACCCTATCCCCATAACGCAGTAACCCCACCCAACACTAAGGGCAATTCTGGACACTAAGGGCAATTTAGCATGGCCAATCCACCTAACCCGCACATCTTTGGACTGTGGGGGGAAACCGGAGCACCCGGAGGAAACCCACGTACACACGGGGAGAACGTGCAGACTCCGCACAGACAGTGACCCAAGCCGGGAATCGAACCTGGGGCCCTGGAGCTGTGAAGCAATTGTGCTAACCATAATGCTACCGTGCTGCCCTACAATGCTACCGTGCTGTCCTATCATCAGTTATACACAGAATGGCACAGAATATACAACATAGGAACAGTGCATTCAGCCCAGTGAGTCTATGCTCACAATAATGCAAGTTTAATGTTGAAATTCGGTGTGTGATAAATATTCTGGGAAGAGTTTTGTTTTATTCATTCGCAGAATGTGGGCTTTGTTGGCTAGGCCAGCATTCATTGCCCATCCCTAATTGCCCGTGTGAAGATGATCATGACCTCCCTTCTTGAACCGCTGCAGTCCGTACAGTCCACAGTACTGTTAGGGAGAAAGTTCCAGGATTTTGACCCAGTGACAGTGAAGGAACGACGATATATTTCCAAGTCAGGATGGTGAGTTACTTGGAGGGGAACTTGCAGATGGTGACGTTCCCATGTATCTGCTGGCCTTGTCCTTTGAGATGGGAGCAGTCATGGGGTTGGAAGGTGCTGCCTAAGGAGCCTTGATGAGTTTCTGCAGTCCATCTTGTAGATGATACACATGACTGTTACTGTCCGTCGGTGGTGGAGGGAGTGAATGTTTTTTTTTGTATATGGGATGTGAGTGTTGCTGTCATGGCCAGCAATTATTGCCCATCGCTGAGGGCATTTGAGAGTCAACCACATTACTGTGGATCTGGAGTCACATGTAGATCAGACCAGGTAAGGATGGCAGATTTCCTTCCCTAAAGGACATTAGTGAACCAGATGGGTTTTTACGACAATTGACAATGGTTTGACAATGATGACCATGAGACCCTTGTAATAAAAATGCATCTGGTTCACTAATGCTCTTTAGGTCAGTGATTTTCACACTTTTTTGCCCAGGACCCATTTTTACCAACTCGCTGATCTTCACGACCTACCATTTCGCTTACCTTTAATGTGACAGGTGAGCGTGCTTGGTCCTCACGATCTCACTTGCTTTGTCATTCAAATTTCTGCTAAGGACTTCAACTGATGATTTAAATTCTCCCTTCATCCTTCGAAAAAAATCATGAGATTTGTCCTCAAACTCACCATGCTTAATCTACAAATGCCTTGAAGTATTGAGGGTTTTAATCTTTTATTTGCCAGTACTTCCTTGCACATAACACACTAGGGCTTTGCATCCTGATTTGCATTGGCACAATTAGTAAAGCCATACCTCAAGAAATCATCTTTATACTGCTTTGTTCCTGATTTCAACTTCTTCTTAATGAGCTGTTCAGCAGAGGCCTTGGAGCTCGCACCAGCACTGCTTTGTCCTGCCATGGACTCTCCTGCGAAGGCCTCTCCAGCAGGTTCAGTTGTGAGATCCTGGCCTGTTTGTGTCTCTGGTCCTCTCATCCTCTTTACAAACTGATCCATCTTCAGTTCTTCACACACTTCTGGCAGCTACAAAATGGAGAAATCTCTCCTCCGTGATTTTGCGGCCAAAGCACAGAACGCGTGTCGCCAGTGCCGGGTACATGATCTGCTCTAAGCCACCACTTCTGGTGGGAAGACTCTGCCATTTTTAAAAAGAAATATAGTCCTGGAACAGTGTGCTGACGTCAGGAGGAGACAGTACTGATACAGTGCGCTGATGTCAGGAGGAGACGGTACTGGAACAGTGCGCTGATGTCAGGAGGAGACGGTACTGGTACAGTGCGCTGATGTCAGGAGGAGACGGTACTGATACAGTGCGCTGATGTCAGGAGGAGACGGTACTGATACAGTGCGCTGATGTCAGGAGGAGACGGTACTGATACAGTGCGCTGATGTCAGGAGGAGACGGTACTGGTACAGTGCGCTGATGTCAGGAGGAGACGGTACTGATACAGTGCGCTGATGTCAGGAGGAGACAGTACTGATACAGTGCGCTGATGTCAGGAGGAGACGGTACTGGGACAGTGCGCTGATGTCAGGAGGAGACGGTACTGGTACAGTGCGCTGATGTCAGGAGGAGACGGTACTGGGACAGTGCGCTGATGTCAGGAGGAGACAGTACTGATACAGTGCGCTGATGTCAGGAGGAGACGGTACTGATACAGTGCGCTGATGTCAGGAGGAGACGGTACTGATACAGTGCGCTGATGTCAGGAGGAGACGGTACTGGTACAGTGCGCTGATGTCAGGAGGAGACGGTACTGGGACAGTGCGCTGATGTCAGGAGGAGACGGTACTGGTACAGTGCGCTGATGTCAGGAGGAGACGGTACTGATACAGTGCGCTGATGTCAGGAGGAGATGGTACTGATACAGTGCACTGATGTCAGGAGGAGACGGTACTGATACAGTGCGCTGATGTCAGGAGGAGACGGTACTGATACAGTGCGCTGATGTCAGGAGGAGACGGTACTGATACAGTGCGCTGATGTCAGGAGGAGACGGTACTGGTACAGTGCGCTGATGTCAGGAGGAGACGGTACTGGGACAGTGCGCTGATGTCAGGAGGAGACGGTACTGGTACAGTGCGCTGATGTCAGGAGGAGACGGTACTGATACAGTGCGCTGATGTCAGGAGGAGACGGTACTGGTACAGTGCGCTGATGTCAGGAGGAGACGGTACTGGTACAGTGCGCTGATGTCAGGAGGAGACGGTACTGGTACAGTGCGCTGATGTCAGGAGGAGACGGTACTGGTACAGTGCGTTGATGTCAGGAGGAGACGGTACCGGGACAGTGCGCTGATGTCAGGAGGAGACGGTACCGGGACAGTGCGCTGATGTCAGGAGGAGACGGTACTGGGACAGTGCGCTGATGTCAGGAGGAGACGGTACCGGGACAGTGCGCTGATGTCAGGAGGAGACGGTACTGGTACAGTGCGCTGATGTCAGGAGGAGACGGTACTGATACAGTGCGCTGATGTCAGGAGGAGACGGTACTGATACAGTGCGCTGATGTCAGGAGGAGACGGTACTGGTACAGTGCGCTGATGTCAGGAGGAGACGGTACTGGTACAGTGCGTTGATGTCAGGAGGAGACGGTACTGGGACAGTGCGCTGATGTCAGGAGGAGACGGTACTGATACAGTGCGCTGATGTCAGGAGGAGACGGTACCGGGACAGTGCGCTGATGTCAGGAGGAGACGGTACTGGGACAGTGCGCTGATGTCAGGAGGATTCGGTACGGGGGCAGCGGTAGCACAAATGGATAGCACTGTAGCTTCACAGCGCCAGGGCCCCAGGTTCGATTCCCCGCTGGGTCACTGTCTGTGTGGAGTCTGCACGTTCTCCCCGTATCTGCGTGGGTTTCCTCTGGGTGCTCCGGTTTCCTCCCACAGTCCAAAGATGTGCAGGTTAGGTGGATTGGCCATGATAAATTGCCCTTAGTGACCAAAAAGGTTAGAAGGGGTCATTGGGTTACAGGGATAGGGTGGAAGTGAGGGCTTAAGTTGGTCGGTGCAGACTCGATGGGCCGAATGGCCTCCTTCTGCACTGTATATTCTATGTTCTAATGACTAGATTCAAAAAAGTACTGCATTCGCGGTAAAGCACCTTGGGACATTCTGAGGTTGTGAAAGGTGCTATACAAATGCAAGTCTTCCTTTTCAATTGCTTTGTAGGTATATACTTCAATAGTCATTCTCATTCTAGGAATTTACTGCCACTTTCTGTCTCACAAGCATTTGCTGCAATCTCCTCTCAGTTGTCCTAATTTACAGTAATGTTGTTGTTTATTGTCAGGGCATTTTACAACGTTGTACCTTACTTATAGATTGACCATAATATCATTCCTCTTTACTGCACTGAATATCTGCCGCTGTCTTATGTTAAATAACATGGGCTGGATTCACCGCAGCCCTGTGCCGAATTTGTGTTTAGCATGGGGCGGAGAATCTAATTTCACAACGAAATCGGGCGTGATCGCGGAGTACTCCACGCGGCTAGGGGCCCATTGACAGAGGCCAGCCGAGCAATCCTCTGCTCCCGACCGGCCGCGTTCCTGACGGCATGGAACTATCCTGGTATTGTCGGTCGGGATGCTCGCGTTGCGACTGCGGACTCAGTTCGCTGCCACCCTGGTGGGGGTGGGGGTATCGGACACCGGGGGGCGGGGGCCTTATAAGTGGCTGGGGGACAGATCCGCGGGGTCGGATTCTCGGGTGCGCGGCTGATCTGAGGGGTCTAGTTTTTTATGTCTGCCTCCGAGGTCCGAGTCCGCCATGGTGCTCGGCTGGAGGCCGCCGCTATGCGCATGCGCGAACTCAAAACCGGAACTGCAGAGGCCCGTATCCACAGCTAAAGCTGCGTGAATTATCTGGGTCTCTGCTAGCTCCCTGCAGGGCTATGAATTAGTTCCACTTATTCCCAGGAATCTCCAGAGTAAAATGCCAGCGTTTTTGCGCCAGCGTGGGAACACAGTCCCATTTTGGGAGAATCCAGCTCCATATTTCTCCAATACTCCTGGGCGGGATTCTCCGCTTGCCGATGCCAAAATTGCAAAACGCGATTGGGCGGAGAATAGCTTCCGATGCCGAAATAGGAGTAGGCGCCAGTTTGACGTGAAATCGGGTTGCTCTGGCACCCCAAAAATGGCGTAAAAGCGTCACTTGCCACACGGGGTAAAAGTAGGCAGACCATTAGCGGGCCTGACATCATGGGCTCGATACTCCGAAAATGGGACTATGTCCCCACGCCGGCGTAAAATCACTAGCGTTGCACTCCGCAGTTTCCTGCAAAAAGTAAAAGTCAATTCGCTTACCCTGAAGGGGCTGGCAGGGACCCGGAGTGCTTCACGCAGCTTTTGCTGCGCAAAAGGGCCCCCACGCTTCCGTTTCCGAGTCCGCGCAAGCGCACGGCTGCAGCGTCCAGAGACCGCGCCGAACGCCATGGTGGTCTCAGACTGCGGACCAACATGCGAGGTTCCCAACCGGCCATATGTAGTTAGAACCAAGCTGTCGGGAACTGGGAGCGGAGTATCGCTGGGCAGGTCTCTGGCAATGGCCCACCATCTGCACGGCGTAAATCGCGGACACATGGATATTTGGGCTCAGAGTTTCAGTGGAGAAGCACTGTGCACGATTCCGTCGTAAACATTGATTCTCCGCCTCCACGCCATACGCAATTTCGGCGTGGGGCTGTAGATACTCCAGCCAGCTATGCTCTGGTGGCTCCGCGATTCACTGTCTCCGATGGGCCGAGTTCCCAATGGCGTGGTTCACTTGTGGTTTTAAAAATCGTGAATCAGGCCTACTGGCTGCTGAGCGAGAGAGAGGAGGCAGGAAGTGGCGTGGATCGACTGCTGGCTGCAGGCCTGGACACCAGCCATGCTGGATGCAGCGGGGGAGGGGCCCCTGCCAGGCACAGGTGAGGGGAGGGAGAGGGCGGGGGGGGGGGGGGGGGGGGGGGAACAGGCCGAGCAGCCAGGGTGACCCCCCACGGGACTGGGGCGGTGCCAGGGCACCGACCACCATTACGGCAGCCATCTTGGTGAGCACCCACTGACCACCCACCCCGGCTCTACACAGTGGCAGCGGCTGTATCGGTGCAAATCAGCCCCCGCACCCCATCCCCCTCGCCAGAGAGCGCCCCCTCCCCACCCCCGAACACCCCGCCCAACCAGCAGCCACCCAGCATGGGACCACCCAGGACCACACCCAAGGCAGCCCCCAGTGAAGGCAGTGCCAGCCAACGGTACCCCTGGCAGCAGGGAGGGGCCGGATACTGATGGGGCATGGGTACAGGGGTGGGGGGGTGAGGTATGCATGGGTCCTTCGAATCGCCGAAGGGGGGGTCATGTCTGGAATTTCACAGGTGCATCCGTGCCATCACTGACGCCCTGTATGCCCAGGCGGATCAGTACATCCAGTTCCATGTGGACCGGTCCCATCAGGGAGCCCGGGCAGCGGGGTTCCCTGCCATCGCCGAGGTACCCCAGGTCCAGGGGGCAATAGACGGGATGCATGTCGCCCTACGGGCACCGGTGGATAACAGGCCGCTATATACTAACTGAAAGGGGTTTCACTCGATGAACATCCAGCTGGTCTGTGATCACCAGCTGCGCATCGTGCACGTCTGCATCCGATACCCGGGTAGTGTGCACGACTGCTTCATCGGTGATCTCTGACATATTTGCGGGGCACCCACCCCTCCCGCCGGCTGAGAGGCTGCCTGCTGGGTGACAGGGGTTACCCGCTGTGGCCACCTATCCGGAGGCCACAGACCGACGCGGAGACCCACTACAACGACGCCCATACAGCGACCAGGAGTGTGGTTGACATGTCCAAGGCATTCTGTGGAGGTGCTGGCCGAGGCCTAGGACAGTGTTGCCGTATCACTGTGTCAGAGCCACCTGGAAATCGCAGCGGCGCTCCTGAGCATGGCCCAGTCACAGCAGGCCATGGCTGGGGTTGTTGGCGGCTTTGCCAATCATAGTGCAGAACATAGGGAGGTGGCACAGTCCCAGACGGAGATGTCGCAGTTACTAGCTGATGTGACAGAACCCAGAGTGTGGTGGCACAGTCACTAGGTGATGTGGTGCAGTCGCAAACTGAGATGGTCCACTCCCTGTGCTCCATGGCCATGAGCATGCATATCCTGGTCGAGACCAGAGCGGGTCTCCAGGACTGGCAGCGCCAGGTGGCTCGGGTGCTTCAGGGATTAGCTCCGCTCGCACTCCCATCCCATGGATGAGCCTGAGGACCATCGGGCACCCCGAGTGAGGAGGAGGTGATGGGGCCCAATGATGGAATACCGCGGCACCTCGAACTCGGCCCCTCCTATCCCTGGTGCATCTGGTGGGCAGCGGACAGAACAGGGCGACACCACGCCACCTGGGACGCCGAGCAGCAGCCGGGCCCAACCAGACTCGGCCGCCCCAGAAGATGCCCGCCAACGGGATCCCAGGTTGCAGGGTGAGAATCACAGCAGGCTGCCTCAAATCCTGCTATGCCATCTGGGGAACCACCAAGACATAGTGTTAGGGCCCGTAAGGCCATAAAGTTAGATACCGATTAAGTAGGGCGGGAGGGGGGGGGCTGGTGGAATGGGCAGATGTTGTGGGTGGCCTGGGCTCCACATCCCTTTAACCATCCCCACCACTGTCACCCCAAGGATACGATGGGACCTTCTGATGGCCTGGCCAACTCGCATGCAGGGGTCACCCAGGTAGATGGTGGAAAGTGCTACCATGGGCAGGGGTCAGACATTGTCAAACAATGCAGAGCACCAGAGCTCATCGCAGAGCAGGTTGTCATCATCCTCCCTCCTATGTACCAGACCCAGTGATACTGCCAACCCAGGGCCCACAACCCGTAGTGTGGCAGATGGGGGGGTAGGGTGATGTGATGCTGTGTCCATGGTCAGTCCCCGTCTCCGTCTCCCCCCTCCCCCCCCTAGTTGGTAAACCTGTAGCCGATCAGAGTGCCCCGTGCACTTTTGCCCTGGCGCACATATCGTACGGCTTCCCGTGCCTCTCTGGGCTCCATGTCCTGCCCAACCTCGCCCTCTCCCGCCTCCTCCTCATTGGATGAGGCCTAGCGTTCCGCCTGATCCTGCAGCAGGTCGCCCCTCTGTTGCGCAATGTTGTGGAGGAGGCAGCAGGCCGCCACAATGCGGGCGACCCTTGTACTGGATGGCCCCTCCAAAACGGTCCTGGCACCTTAACCGCATCTTCAAGAGGCCGAAGCACCGCTCGATCATGCTCCTGGTTGCAGCATGGGAGTCGTTGTAGTGGGTCTTGGCATCAGTCTGTGGCCTCTGGATAGGCATCATCAGCTACGACCGCAGTGGATAACCCCTGTCATATATCAGGAATCGTCAAGTGTGCCAGGATGAAGACGTTATGCACACTGCCTGAGTATCGGGCACAGAAATGAATGATATCAGCTGCATGTTCATCGAGTGAAACCACTTTCAGTTGGTGTAGAGTGGCCTGTCAGCTGCAGGTGCTCGAAGGGGGACATGTATCCCGTCAGTCATCCCCTGGACCCAGGGCATCCCGTCGATGGCGGCGAACCCCGCTTCCCCGTCATCCTGGTGGGCTGGGTCCACATTGAAATGGATGGATTGTGCCTCCTAGGCATATAGGGCCTTTGTGATGGCACAGATGCACCTGTGCACTGGGGACTGTGAGATCCCGGACAGCTCCCCATTCGGCGCCTGGAAGGACCCCGTGGTGTAAAGGTTCAGGGTGGCCGTCACTTTGCCGGCCACCGGGAGCGGGTGCCCTCCCCATACCACATGGTGCCAGGTGTGCCATCATCTGGCAGATATGTCGCACTGTCTCTCTGCTCAGCCGGAGTCTTCAACAGCATGCCCGGTCCGGCTGGTCCTCAAATGACGGGCGGTGCCGGTACATGCAAGGCCTCAAGCGCCGCCTCCTTGGCGCCTCCCCCTCAGCCTGTTGGGCAGGTGGCTCTCCATCCTGGGCGGCTGCCTCCTGTTCCTCTGCAGCACCAACTGCTGCTGCATGTGCCACTGCTGCAGCTTCCTCCTCCTCCTCAAGCAGCTCCAGCTCATAGTGCCGCACGGCATCCCCCAGGATGTGCCACCGCTGCAGCTTCCTCCTCCTCCTCAAGCAGCTCCAGCTCATAGTGCCGCACGGCATCCCCCAGGATGTGCCACCGCTGCAGCTTCCTCCTCCTCCTCAAGCAGCTCCAGCTCATAGTGCCGCACGGCATCCCCCAGGGCAGGGGCGACTAGCAGGAAGGCCACCATTGCTGGTTGTATTCCAATATCCATTGTCTGCAAGGGGTGAAAGGCTGACTTGTTACCAAGCTCAACCAAGTCCAATGGGCTATACTGTGGCCCCTGTTGGCACTGCGGGCTCTGCCCCTGCATGTTCTCCCCCCCCCCCCCGGCCTCTGCGCCCCTGGCTCCATCGGTGGCTGGCATTGAGGGGGCTTCTGGCACTGGTGCAGTCCCTGATGCCAGGGGTACCATCAGCTGGCACTGCCCATGCCTGCAGTACACTCTGCCACCCCGTCTGGCACCCTCGTGGGGGCTTTCTTGGGTGGGCCACCGGCAGGTGCCAACTGGCCAGGGGGGTGGTGTATGGCGGAGGGTGGGATGTTGGGGTGGAGCACTCATATAGCCGGTGTCACTCTGTAGAACCAGGGGCCAAGGTGGGTTGTCAGTGGGGTGCGCAGCAAGATGGCTGCCTTGCAGGCCGCGACAATGGTGATCTATGCCTGGACACTGCTCCAGTCCTGTGCGGGTCACCCTAGCAACGCGGCCTGTTCCACCATTACCTTACCCAACCCTGGCAGGCACCCCCTACCCCATCCTGCCCGTCCAGCTTGGCAGCCCACACTCACGTCTCTGTGTGCTACCTCCTCTCTCTCCCCATCAGCCACGATGCCAGTTTCACAATTTCTAAAAGCACAAGTGAACCTCGCCATCGGGAACTCGGCACAGAAACTGCACGCGTTGGACTCCTCCATCTGCGCCTGCCGGTGCTGGATGCTCACCGACAGCCCCTCCTGCAATCCCTGGCTCTGCTACTGCATCTCCACAATCGATGGGACTATCCATTCCAGAACCCCAGAACCCATCTGGACGGCAGCTAGTTCCTGGGGTCGGAGAATACCCGCTAATAACATGCAAATGGTGTTTACTGTACGTACGTTCCGGACCCATTGACGCTGCTGTCGAGGTGGAGAATTGCGATTTGGCTTCAAATTGCCGCCTGCCATGATTTTCGCATCGGCACCGATTCTTTGCCCAATCGCATTTTGCGATTTCGACATCAGCCAATGGAGAATCCGGCCCGTGGCCTGGGATTATATGTCGGTGACAAAGGCAGGGAAAAGCACCTTTTCTGCAATAGTTTTTTTTACTAATATATCAGCTTTAAAGCAAAGCTTTTTAAAATACATTTGGTTAACCTTTGGGCAAGTTCTTCATGCATGGATGTTTAATACTTGACCTTCATATATAATGGAAAGGACTCATTCTGCGATTATAGTGGATTATATTCAACACATATTCAACACTGTAGATGTTGGAAATCTGGAATAAAAAGAATGAATGCTGAGAAGCACTGAGGCAGCATCAATGGAGCCAGAAATGTACATATCATTGACATATATTTGATTGGTTTGTGAATATTCATTCAGAAACCTCTCATTCGCAAAGTGCCTGTATTGTAAGTGACAGGGTTTTGCATTTGCACAAAATGTATAAAGATGAGGGTATTAAATGCACCACGGCATGTTTGCAGCTCCCAAGAATTGCAGTTCATGAGGCAGTGCCTGGCAGGGTAGTGCTGACGTCTGTGTATTGCAGCAAGGGATTATGTCTGCAACCAGTGTGGATTTAGCCCTGCCGGGTTGATGTTTGCAGTCCTGCTTGTACAGTCGGCAGATATTGAAGGATTTCTACTGGCTCTGCTGCACAGCGCATGGGGTAAGAAGCCAGAAGCTCCTTTCGGCAGCCCGTTCAGTGCCATTCGCCTGTCTCGCCGCCAACATTGAGGCGCCCAGCTCCTCCTAGCCCCGACCATGGGCGAAATTCCCAGTTTAGTGAAAATCGCCGTCTCTCTGAAAATCCAACCCGGTGACGGTCCCGTGTATTTCAAAGTGGACGGCCAGCGATTCGGGCAGAACCGGACCATCAAACTGCTCACGGGGGCCAAGTACAAGATCACAGTGCTGCTGAAACCAGGGGTGGTGTCAGCCAAGTGAGTATGGAAGACGAGGCTGCTGGGGGTGGGGGGAGCTTTCCCAGAGTTGGGGGGGGGGGGGGGGGGGGCAGCCACTCTGCTGTTTCCAAATGGGGCTTTTTTCCATTGTTCCAATTTGCTGCAGGAGGCTGCACCTATCCTCCCCCTGTGCTGCCTTGCTCAGGGTGACAGCATTCCTGGGAAAACCTATCCTGGGGCTTTGAGCTTCCTGCAGAAGATGCTAACCTTCCAAGGCGCGGGTTAAAACTCATATCGAATTATCAGCACTTCCTCCAATCTAGAGGGCCGATTAAATCGCTCGATTCTCGTTTGATAACAGAAACACTGCGAAAAGAAAATGCTACACAGCCGCCTTCTAAAGATGTTTTTAACTGCTGGGCATTATGTGGTGGGCATTTGCACCAATGGCTGTTGTGCTATATCCAATGGCTGGTTGTTTAATAAAGGACAGAAGGTCCAAGGTTGGAAAGCAGGCTGTAGGTACCCAAAGGGCATTGAGCCAAGGCGAGCTGTGAACATCCTGATGGGCAATTTAACATTGTCTCCACAAAGACCTCCCTCTCTATCATCTCTGCTTTGCTGAGGCAAAGTGGAGAATCTGCTTTTATTTCATTAAATATTTACCAATTCTGCTTGTCAAATGTGTAATATATAGCCTCGCCTGCATGGTATTCATTATTAACACTTTGCACAAGTCAAGATCAGTACATATATCTTTGGCTCTTAAATTGGTCGGGGCCTGCTCTTTTATCCTAAATGCACAATAATCTCAGATCTGGCTTCTTTTATTTGCACATGCCCGGCTGACTTGTGGTGATATGAGTAAAGCTGTTTGAAAGGCAATGCATTAGCTGAAGGGAGGGTCTTGTTTGATTTCAGGTCTATGCTGATCGGTGCAGTGCCTATTCCCTTAGAAGAGAAATCGAGGGACCCGCAAGTGGTGGATTACACCGGCATCTATGACACTGAAGGAGTGGCTCACACCAAAAGCGGGGAGCGCCAACCCCTGCAAGTTCATATCCAGGTAAAATAAAAACAAGATTTAAAGGCACAATCCAGACCTACAGTGTCCGTTTATTGTCTCTGATTTTAAATTTTGACATTTACTAAATGCAGTTTGGTTAGAGCAAGAGGAAACAGATAATGTTAAGGGGGGGGGGGGGGGCAGAGAGTGCTGAAATTAATAAAAGGCCGGTTTCTCTTTCACATTGATAGATATTTCCATTCGGTGTTGCATTGGGAATTGTGGATTTCCCAGAGATCCAGCTCCCTCTGAGGTTTTTCATTCCGGAGGATACTAGATTTTCCATTAATTATTTTGCGACATTCTGCATTCATAAAATAACAATTCCCTATATTCTCTGAGATAATTGAATTCAGAGAGTGAAAAAATAAGACATCATTCTATCCATCAAAAGTAGGGTGGGAGAAGATTAATGGCAGGCAGGGTTGTGGTTTGGAAGACTAGCCTTTTACTGTTGCTGTTTGGATAGCAGGATCTCAATAATCAATGTTCTTATCTATTGCTATTCATGGACTTTCCTTTATGTGATGCGCCATTGAAATCCTGCCAGATTCCCCCCTTATAGAGCCAAAATTGTGCCCTTCAGAACCTCCTCCTTCAGGTACCCTACCCTACCATGGACTTCCATTGGGTTGGTCCATAATTATGCTCGGTAACGTGCTGCAGCGGTCTTCTGAGGTTCTGCTGACCAGGAAACTCAACAAGACAATAAGACATAGGAGCAGAAGTAGACCATTCGGCCCATTGAATCTGCTCTGCCATTCAATGAGACCATGACTGATTTGATGTGATAAATAACCCTCAACTCCACTTTCCCACCCTATACCCATAACCCGAGATTCCCTTACTGATTAAAAATATGTCTCTCTCAACCTTGAACACACTGAACGATCCAGCTTCTACAGCCCTCTGCAGTAAAGAATTACAGATTCGCTACCCTCTGAGAGAAGAAATTCCTCCCCATCTCTGTCTTAAATGGGAAACCCCTTATTTTGAGATTATGCCGTCTGATCCTAGACTTTCCCACAAGGGGAAATAATTTCTCAGCATCTCTCCTGTCAAGCCCCCCTGAGAATCCTGAATGTCTCAATAAAGTCACCTTTCACTTTTCTCCAATGAGTTCAACCTCCTAATTCTCTCCTCGTATGAAAATCCCTCTATAGGATCAACCTAGTGGACCTTCTCTGGACTGCCTCCCATGCCAGTATATCTTTCCTTAGATAAGAGGACCAAAATCATTTGCAGTATTCCAGGTATGGTCCATGTATAGCTTTAGCAAGACTTCTCTATTTTTGTACTGCATTACTTTGAAGTAAAGGCCAAAATTCAGTTTGCCTTCCCTTTGACCTGCTGAACTTGCAGGCTAGCTTTTAGTGATTTATGCACAAGGACTCCCAAATCCCTCTGAACTGCAGTTTTCTGCAGTCTTTCATCATTTAAATAATATTCAGCTCCTTTATTCTTCCTACCAAAGTGCATAACTTAACATTTTCCTCCATTATATTCCATCTGCCAGGTTTTTGCCCATGCATCTATCCCGTCTATATCCCTCTGTAGACTTTTTTGTGTCATTCTCACCACTTGCCTTCCCACCTATTTTTGTGTCAGCCGCAAACTTTGCAATGGTACTTTAATTTCCCTTGACCAAGTCGTTAATATATATTGTAAATAATTGTGGCCCCAGCACTGATCCTTGTGGTACTTCACTCGTTAGAGGTTGCCCCATCCGAAAATGCCCCACTTATCCCAACTCTGTCTTCTATTAGTTACCCAATCCTCTACCCATGATAATGTACTGCCACCACCATGGACTCATCTTATTAAGTAACCTTGTGTGCAGCACCTTATCACATGCTTTTTTGGAAATCTAAGTATCTTACATTGGTTCCATGTATCTATCCTGCTCATTACCACCTCAAAGAATTTTAATAAATTTGTTAGGCATTATTGCCCCTTCATGAAGTTATGCTGACTCTGTTTGATTATATTATGCATTTCTAAATGCTCTGCTATTACATCCTTTATCATATTATCCCAATGACAGAAGTTAAAGTAACTGACCTGTAGTTACCTGTTTTTGTCTCCCTCCCTTTTTGAATAAGTGTGTTACATTGGCAGTTTTCAATCCTCTGGGACTTTTTCAGAATAAGCATTTTTGGAAGGTGACCACGAGTGCATCCACTATCTTTGTAGCTACTTCCTTTAATAACCCAGGATGCAACCCATCAGGTAAAGGGGACTTTTTGGCTGAAGCCCAATTAGTTTCCCTAGTACTTTTTTTCGAGTGATTGTTATTGTATTCATCTCCTCCCCCTTTTGCTTCTTGACTATTTCAGATTTTTGGAATGTTATTAATGTCTACCACCATGAAGACCAACACAAAGTATTTATTTAACTCCTCTGCCATTTCCTGGTTCCCAATTATTACTTTCCCTACCTTATTCTCTAAAGGGCTAATGTTCACTTTGGACTCTCTCTTTTTTTTTTAATAAACAATTTTATTGAGGTAGTTTTTGGCTTTGTAAACAGTTACAGACATCAACAGAAAGAAAGCAAAAAAGGCAAAAATGTGCAAACATCCACGTACATTCAATACTCCATACTGCACAAGCCCGCTCCTCTCCCACCGGTACTACCCGCCATTTTATCCCTCCTACTCTATCTACTCTACCTCCCCCCCTCCCTGCTGGCGCTCACTCTCCCGCAAAGAGTCAATAAATGGTTGCCACCTCCGGGCGAACCCCTGTACAGATCCCCTCAAGGCGTACTTAATTTTTTCCATACCCAGGAAACTCGACATGTCCGCAAGCCACAACTCAGTCTTCGGGGGCTTTGAGTCCCTCCACGCCAATAGTATTCGTCGCCGGGCTATCAGGGAAGCAAAGGCCAAAACATCGGCCTCTTTCTCCCCCTGGACTCCCGGGTCTTCCGAAACCCCAAAAATTGCCACCCCTGGACCCATCGCCACCCTTGTTTTTAGCACCCGGGACATAACGCCCGCAAATCCCTCCCAGTACCCCCTAAGCTTAGGGCATGCCCAAAACATGTGAACGTGGTTCGCTGGTCCTCCCGCGCACCTAGCGCATTTGTCCTCTATCCCAAAGAATTTGCTCATCCGAGCCACCGTCATGTGGGCCCGGTGAACGACCTTAAATTGAATCAGCCCGAGCCTGGAATTTACCCTACTCAGGGCCTCTGGCCACAGCCCGCCTAGCTCCTCCTCCCATTTAAGTTTCAGTTCCTCCGTCTGGGACCCTTCCTCCCTCATGAGCACCTTATAAATATCAGAGACTCTACCCTCCCCTTCTTCCCCCCTAGAGGCTATTCTGTCGAGGATCCCCATTGGCGGGAGGCGTGGGAAGGATGGGACCTGTCTACGAACAAAGCCCCGCAACTGTAGGTACCTGAAATCATTTCCCCTTACCAGCCCAAATTTCTCCTCCAAGCTCCTCAAACTCGCAAAGCTCCCTTCCAGGAACATATCGCCCATCCTTCCCACTCCCGCCCGCCGCCATGCTCGAAATCCCCCATCCATACTCCCGGGGGCAAACCGATGGTTGTCGCAAATTGGCGTCCAAACCGACGCCCCCGTCTCCCCTATATGCCTCCTCCACTGGCCCCATATCCGCAGGGTCGCCACCACTACCGGGCTGGTGGAGTACCTGGCCAGCGGCAGCGGTAGAGGAGCCGTGACTAGGGCTGCCAAGCTGGAGCCCCTGCACGAAGCCGCCTCCACCCGCTCTCAAATAGACCCCGCACCCACCATCCACTTCCTTATCATGGCGATGTTGGCCGCCCAGTAATAATTAATCAGACTCGGCAAAGCCAGCCCTCCCTCGCTGCGGTTCCTCTCCAACATCGCCTTCTTCACCCGCGGGAATTTTCCCGCCCAGACAAAGCTCATGATCATCCTGTTAACCCTTTTGAAGAAGGACTGTGGGATAAAGATTGGGAGGCACTGAAAAACAAACAGAAATCTAGGGAGGATTGTCATCTTTACAGTCTGCATCCTCCCTGCCAGCGACAGCGGGAGTGCATCCCATCTCCGAACCTCTCCCTTCATTTGCTCCACCACCCTGGCCAAATTTAACTTGTGCAGCCTGCCCCAGTCTCGTGCCACCTGGATTCCCAAATACCGGAAATTTTCCTCAACCAGCCTAAACGGTAGCCCTCTCAATCTGTTCTCCTGGCCCCTTGCCTGTACCACAAACATTTCACTCTTGGCCGTATTTAATTTGTATCCTGAAAAGTGGCCGAACTTCCTCAACATTCCCAGTATACTTCCCATCCCGGCCACTGGGTCCGACATGTACAGGAGCAGGTCGTCTGCGTAAAGAGAGACCCTATGTTCTACCCCGCCCCTCTCCATTCCCTTCCATCCTTCTGCGGCTCTCAGCGCAATCGCCAGCGGCTCTATGGCCAGCGCAAACAGCAGCGGGGAGAGCGGGCAGCCCTGTCTGGTCCCACGGTATAGCCTAAAGTACTCAGACACTTCTCTGTTAGTCCTTCGCTGGCCCTCGGGGCCTGATATAATAACATGATCCAATCCACCAATCCCTCCCTGAACCCAAACCGTCTGAGCACCTCCCATAGATAGTCCCACTCCACCCGGTCAAAGACCCTCTCGGCGTCCATCGCCACCACTACCTCCACCTCCCTGCCCGCCGGGGGCATCATTATCGCATTAAGTAATCTTCTCAGGTTGGCCGCCAGCTGCCTACCTTTCACGAACCCAGTTTGGTCCTCCCCAATCACCTCCGGTACGCAGTCCTCTATTCTAACAGCCAGTACCTTTGCCAGGAGCTTGGCGTCTACATTAATCAGGGAGATTGGCCTGTAGGACCCGCACGCTTCCGGGTCTTTACCCCGCTTCAATATCAGTGATATAGTGGCTTGCGACATTGTCGACGGCAGGGTCCCTCTGTCCCTTACCTCGTTGAAAACCCTCGCCAAGACCGGGCCCACCAGCTCAGAAAACTTCCTATAGAACTCTACTGGGTATCCATCCGGCCCCGGGGCTTTCCCCGACTGCATGGCCTTTAGGCCCCCCAGTACCTCCTCCACTCTAATCGGGGCCCCCAGCTCTTCCACTCGCCCCCCCATCAACTGTTGGGAATGTTAACCCGTCCAGAAACCTTTTCATCTCCTCCGGTTCTTCCGGCGGCTCCGAAGTATACAGCTTGCGATAGAAGTCACGGAATACCTTATTCAATCCTGCCGGGTCCTCCACTTTGCGCCCCTCCCTATCCATCACTCTACTTATTTCCCTGGCCGCCTCCCTCTTCCTGAGTTGCTGCGCTAACAATCTGCTAGCCTTTTCCCCATGCTCGTACACCACGCCCCTCGCCTTCCTAAGCTGTTCCACGGCCCTACTCATGGATAGTGCCCCCAGTTCTGCCTGTAGTCTCTGCCTCTCCCTGAGTAAAACCTCCCCTGGGGACTCCGCGTGCTCTTCATCCATTTGACCCATTTCCCTGACCAATCTATCCATCTCTGCCTGCCTTGGCTCTGTGGGCCCCAATTGAAATCAGCTCCCCCCCCCCCCCCGCACTACTGCCTATAGCGCCTCCCACAGGGTCTCCGCTGAGACCTCCCCCGTGTCATTCACCTGCAGGTAATTTTGCATACACCTCCGAAGTCTCTCACAGATCCCCTCCTCCGACAGCAGTCCCACATCTAGCCTCTATTGCGGGCGTTGGTAGCTCGCCCCCCGATCTGCAGGTCTACCCAGTGCGGGGCGGTATCCGGTAAATTTCTCGAAATCAATTGCTCGAAAGCTAATTGCTCAAAGTCAGTTGCTCGAAAAATTATTTCTCGAACTATCAATTGATCGAATGATAGATTGCTCGAAAAGCAGTACTTCAAAAAAGGAATACCCAAGATGAACAAGGTTCATTACATAAAAAAGCAACTAATTTTTGTAAGAAAATAAAAACAATTAATTGGTTCAATAAATAATACCAACAATTACAATTCATAATTTTATTAGTCTTTACAATTTATAAAAAGTTTAAAAGATTTTAGTAAGAAAAAAATAAAGTTAAAATTCAGGATTGCCAATATATGTTGGCTACTCCATTAGTATGCAATATTGTGTGCAACACTTCTTAAATATTCTTCTACATTTCCCGTTTCGTTATATTTTGATACAATATCCTGTAATCGTTGTGCGCAGTCACGGTATTTTTTTCTGCTCACAGCTGTACTCACACCTCCCACAAATTGTTCGATTTGCAACTCGTGTAAACTTTGCTCTCGCTTTAAGCCATCTATAAACTTCCAAATCGACGGATGGCAAGCACTTAGTTGATGTTGGAAACTGTTTGTGCCATCCCTCAATAGAATTGTTCGTTTTCGGCAATCCTTCTTTGACGTAATCGAAACAGTTCCACATTTCATGTTTAAATATAGGAGTACGTCTACGGTTGTGTCTATACGGCCGACTAATCCACGTATCTTCAAAGTAATCCACTAGTCCTTGAAGTTCATCTGGAAAAATCTCATTTCCAGTTAAAGATTCAAATGTTGCCACAACATTGGGTATCAGTATAAATGCCAATGCAGATAAGAGACGAGCTTTAAAAGCAAATTCGGCATTGGTGTCGTATATAAGCTTTAGGCCACTTCCTTGAATTTTTCTATAAAGGGTTTGACAAAAATGAAAAAAACACCCACGACATTTAGACATTGGAAATTCTTGTTCTATGGCCTTAACCATGGCCATTTCAAAATCAATCATTATTGTCAATGGCTGGAATATAGGGATTTTTCCTTTTAAAGCCATCAGGAACTTCCTATACGTTTCTTCAGTCTTGTTAGGTAGCAGTGCATATACAAGGGGTATAACATTACCTGATTTCACACCATGTATTGTATACAATTGAGCAAAAATCGAGGGCACAGTTTTAAATGTTCCATCAGCATACCAGTGCTCCGAACGTACTAAGATATCGAGATTCTTTTGGTTTGCAAAAATTAATATACGACCATTTGTGGGACCAGAGTCATAAATAAGGAATAAATCTCCTTTGCTGGTTTTTGTAAACTCTTCAGGGATATCAAGATCGAGGTAACTAGTAGGCAAAGCATGTCCAACATTCTTTCTTGCGCGTGTATTGCGTATGGTTCTTTTCACATTTTCTACTGAAGGGAGCTTCACAGCTGCAACACCACTTACCTCTATTGAGGCACATGATACAATATATTGCGGTGTATCTCGACTATTCATCGCATGTTCTTTCACTTTCTCCATTGCTTTAGTAGCTTCAATTCCAGCAGCGTCTCCTGCATGGTTGTGATTCCCACTTTGTTTCGTGATACTATCATCAATAGTGATAACACGCGCACAACATTTTCTTGTTTTGGACATTTCACATTTCCAATATATCTTATTGTTTACCGCTTTGTCCTTAATATATAGGTGACCATCCAAACACAATTTCTTCTTTCCTTTTTCGCTCGCTATGAAACTTATATCCATCTTGAGGGTTCGAGGTTTCCAGAATTAATGGTATTTAGCAGTGGTGTTTAACGGTTAATTATTTATTAGTTATCGTTTAAAGAGTGAATTGCTTTGAAAGAATTGGTAATTAACGTTTAAATATTTATTAGTGATCGTTTAAAGAATGAATGTCGGCTTTCGAGCAATCTATCTTTCGATCAATTGATAGTTCGAGAAATGATTTTACGAGCAATTGACTTCGAGCAATTAGCTTTCGAGCAATTGATTTCGAGAAATTTACCTGGAACCTTGGACGTCTTGTGGGACAGTGAGCCAGAATCTCTGAGTTTAAGTCCCACTTCAGGGCTCGGACGGTGTGTTCTCAATGTGGCCAAACAGGTCGATTATCAGCCTCCAAATCCTTCCAATATGCCTGATGGAAGGCAGTACAAGTGGGAGAAATCATTAGGGTGGAGGTAAGAAATAACAAGAGGGAAAAGACACTGGTGAGAGTAGTCTACAGGCAGTCTAACAGTAGCTATTTTAAGGATGGAAAATAACTCAGAAGATAATGAGGGCATGCTAAAAAGGCAATACATTAATCGCAGGTGACTTTAATCTTCATGTGGATTGAGAAAATCTAATTGGCAGTGGTAGCCATGAGGATGGATTCATAGAATCTATTTGGGACAATTTCCAAGAACAATATGTTATGGAGCCAACCAGTAATGAGGCCATTTTGGATCTGGTTATGTATAATGAAGCAGGTTTTGTAAACTATTTCAGAGTAAGAGATCCCCCAGGAAACTGACCATAACATGGTGGAATCTAGCTTTCAGTTTGAGCGTGAGAAACGTGGGCCAGAAACACCATACTAAACTTAAATAAGGGCAATTGCAAAGGTATGAGGGTGGAGTTGGCTGGAGTGGACTGGAAAAGGGGTTTAGCAGAGAAGATGGCTGATCAGCAATGACAGACATTTATGAAAATAGTTCATGACTCACGACACAGAAATAACCTAGTGAGGAAGAAGGATTCTAGGATAGAAGGGATCAACCATGGTTAACCAAGGAAGTTAAGGATAGTATTAAACTGAAAGAAAAAATAGACAATGTGTCAAAGATTAGTGATATGCCGGAGGATTAGGCAAGTTTTAAAAACCAACAAAAGATGATTTAAAAAAGTGTGAGAAGATAAACTATGAGGGTAAATTAGCAAGATTTGTAAAAAAATATGGACAGTAAGAGCTTCTTTAAATACATCAAAAGAGAGAGTCCAAGGACTTCCGGTGGCGGCGATGTCCGAGTGAGCCGCACATTCAGCGGGCTCTCACTCCGGCGGGCGTTTAGGAGCTGATTCGCCGCGATAGCAGGACCACGGACCTGAAGGAAGGCGGCAGCGAAGGTGCTGAGGAGCGGGCTGCGACACTTGGAACAGCGGGAGTCCAGGAGGCAGAGGAAAAGAGAGAAAAAGGGACAGAGACAAGGACATGAAGAAACTTACCTGGAACCTAAGATGGCGGACACACGGACCCCGGACTCAGCAATCCAGCAGGCGCTGGATAACATGCTCCAGGTAATGAAGTCCAGTTTTACGATCAAAATGAACGTACTGCCCAGGTTCCTCTTCCTGTTTAGATCCATTCCGATCTACATCCCCAAGGCCTTTTACAAAGCGCTGGACAAACTCATCATGGCGTTCGTATGGGGGGGTAAAAATGCTAGGATCCCAAAGAAGGTCTTACAAAAAACAAAAACCAGGGGAGGGTTAGCCCTCCCGAATCTACAATTCTACCACTGGGCAGCAACAGCCGAGCGAGTAAGGGGATGGATCCAGGAGCCAGAAGCTGAGTGGGTGCGTGCGGAGGAGGCCTCCTGCATGGGAACCTCCCTCCGGGCCCTCGCCACGGCAGCACTCCCATCCCCACCCAAAAAACACTCCAGCAGCCCAGTGGTGACAGCCACCCTCCAATCCTGGAACCAACTGCGGCAGCAACTTGGCCTGACCAAAATGTCGAACAGGGCTCCCATCTGTAACAACCATAGGTTCACACCAGCACTGACTGACGCCACCTTCAAAAGGTGGAGGCAGGACGGGGGGACACTGACAGTCAGGGACCTATACACGGACGACAGGATCGCAACACTGGACGAACTGACAGAGAAATTTCAGCTAGCTGGGGGGAACGAGCTACGGTACCTGCAGCTCAAAAACTTCCTACGAAAGGAGACAAGGACGTACCCACAACCGCCACGACAGACACTACTGGAAGACCTACTGGACGCAAGTATCCTAGAGAAAGGGAACTGTAGTGACATGTATGACCGACTGGTAGATAGGGACGACACCGTACTGGACGCAACAAGAAGGAAATGGGAGGACGACCTGGGGATGGAGATAGGGTGGGGACTCTGGAGCGAAGCACTGCATAGGGTCAACTCCACCTCCACGTGCGCAAGGCTCAGCCTGACGCAACTAAAAGTGGTACATAGAGCCCACTTAACAAGAACCCGTATGAGTAGGTTCTTCCCGGAGGTGGAAGACAGATGTGAACGGTGCCAAAGAGGCCCGGCCAACCACGCCCACATGTTCTGGTCTTGCCCCAGACTCGTGGAGTACTGGACAGCCTTCTTCGAGGTTATGTCCAAAGTGGTGGGAGTGAGGGTGGAGCCATGCCCGATAGTGGCGGTCTTCGGGGTTTCAGAACAGCCAGATCTATTCCTGGGGAGGAGGGCGGACGCCCTTGCCTTTGCCTCCCTGATCGCCCGCCGTAGAATCCTGTTTGGCTGGCGGTCAGCAGCACCGCCCAGAGCTGCGGACTGGCTGTCCGACCTCTCGGAATCTCTCCAAATGGAGAAAATCAAATTTGCCATCCGAGGGTCGGACGACGGCTTCCACAGAACGTGGGAGCCATTCATGCAACTGTTCCGGGACCTATTTGTGGCCAATGTACAAGAGGAAGAATAGTCGGGGGAAGGTAGCGGGAGGGGGGGGGGGGCTACAGGTTCGTTACGGGGGTTCGATGGCTAGCTAAGGCCCAAAACCAAACTAAATAAACATGTTGAGGGGGGGGGCGCAGTTACTACTACGAAGATGCTTACCTGTAAATATGTATGTTAATTTTTGCGTGTTTGTTTTTTTTTTTCTCTCCTAACAATTTGTAATTTGTTCAATATAAAATATGAAAACTGAATAAAAACATTTATTAAAAAAAATGAAGTCCAGTTTTGAAGCGGTGAAGCGGGACAGCTTGGACCCAATCCAGAAAGCGGTGGATCAGCTGAACCAGAGGCTGGATGCGCAAGATGTTAAAGTTAAGGAGCTGGGAGAGGCGGTGGAGGAGCAGGCGGATGCGCAGACGGTTGCGGCGCTAGAAGTTGACAGGCTGAAGAAGCGGCAGAGAAGACTGCTAGACAGAGTGGAGGAGCTGGAGAATAGAGCCCGCAGGAACAACCTGAGGCCTCCCGGAGGGGGCTGAGGGAGCTGATGCCACAGCGTTTGTAGCAGACCTATTGATGCAGCTGATGGGGGCCGAAGCCTTTCCGCGACCGCTGGAGCTGGAGGGGGCATACAGAGTGCAGGCAAGGCAGGGGCGGCCGGGCGGACCCGCCCGCCCGATGGTGATTAGATTCCACAGGTTCGTGGACAAGGAACGGGTGCTGCGGTGGGCAAAGAGCGCCAGGAGCAGCACGTGGAACAACAGTGTCCTCCGCATTTACCAGGACCTAAGCCAGGAGGTGGCTCGGCGGCGAGCAGCCTTTAAGAATGTCAAGGAGGTGCCGTTCAAGAAGCACGTGAAGTTTGGTCTGCTGTTCCCGGCTCGTTTATGGGTCATGCACCAAGGTCAACACCACTACTTCTCCGAGCCTGAAGAAGCGATGGACTTTGCAAGGGATCAGGGGCTGGTCCCGAAAAGAGGCCCCACGGACGCGAAATAGGGCCCGAGGACTACCGTAGGAAGGTACGCTGAATGGGCCTGGACTGCTGCTCAACGGTTTGCTGGGTCAAAGGTGCCAAGCGGAACATTTGGGACTCTTTCCTTTGTTCATGGACATTGGTTTGGGTTTTTTTTGTTTGTTTGTTTTTTCTCTTATGTTCTTGTTTTTTCCTTTTTTTTCCTGTTTTTTCCTTTTTGGGCGGATTTGTGCTTTTTGTGCAGCTCGCGGAGGACACTGGAGCCGGAACGGTAACGAAGGGGGGCCGGTCAGCAAGGGGGGCCAAGGACGTGGGTTGGGGGTTTTTTGTTTTTTGTTTTGTTGATGTCCATGCCTTCCTGTGCCAGTGAGTTTGCTCCAGTGGGTTGGAGAGGGGGATGGGGCGCCGGGGAGTGGGGAGGAGGATTGGGAAACAATGGGAATGAGACAGGAAGGCGCCGGAGTGTTGAGTCACCGGGCTAGCAGATTGGCTAGTCAAGGGAGTCAGGTGGGGGGGGAAGGTCGCAGCCAGTGAATGGCAGGGGTGGGGGTATCGGGGGATGTTAGGGGGGGGGGTTGTTCTGCCGACGTGGGAGGGACTTGAAATAGGCACTGGAAAGGAGGTCGAAGGTGGAGGCAGCCAACGGGCAAGCCAGGAATGGCGCGACGCATGGGCCGGAGGCCGGCCTGAGAAAGGCTATGGCTGATCAGCATGGGGGGGTTGTGCCCCCCAACCAGGCTGATCACCTGGAACGTCAGGGGACTGAATGGGCCGGTTAAGAGGGCGCGGGTGTTCGTGCACTTGCGGGCTCTGAGGGCGGACGTAATTATGTTGCAGGAGACACATCTGAAAGTGTCTGACCAGACCAGGCTAAGGAAGGGCTGGATTAGCCAGGTCTTCCACTCGGACTTGGACTCGAAGTCCAGGGCAATCATGATCAACAAGCGGGTGCAATTTGAGGCGGAGGGCATAGCCGCAGACAGGGGGGGCAGATACCTGATGGTACGGGGCAGACTGGAGGGGTGAAGAGTGGTGCTGGTGAATATATATGCCCCGAACTGGGATGACGTGGACTTCATTAAAAGAGTGCTGGGGAAGATCCCGGACCTGGACTCTCGCAGACTAATAATGGGGGGGGACTTTAAAATGGTCCTTGACCCGGCTTTGGATCGGTCGTGTCCCAGAACGGGTAGACGTCCAGCAATGGCAAGGGAGCTGAAAGGGTTTATGGAGCAAATGGGGGCAGTGGACCCCTGGAGAGATGGACAGCCAACAGGAAGGGGCTACTCGTTTTACTCGCACGTCCATAAAGTATATTCTAGGATAGATTTCTTCGTACTAAGCAGGGATTGTATAGGGGAGGTAAAGAACACGGATTATTCGGCAATTACTATCTCAGACCATGCCCCGCACGGTTCCAGGTAAATTTCTCGAAATCAATTGCTCGAAAGCTAATTGCTCGAAGTCAATTGCTCGTAAAATCATTTCTCGAACTATCAATTGATCGAAAGATAGATTGCTCGAAAGCCGACATTCATTCTTTAAACGATCACTAATAAATATTTAAACGTTAATTACCAATTCATTGTTTTTATTTTCTTACAAATATTAGTTGCTTTTTTATGTAATGAACCTTGTTCATCTTGGGTATTCCTTTTTTGAAGTACTGCTTTTCGAGCAATCTATCATTCGATCAATTGATAGTTCGAGAAATAATTTTTCGAGCAACTGACTTCGAGCAATTAGCTTTCGAGCAATTGATTTCGAGAAATTTACCGGATACCGACGTCCAATGCCTTCCACCAGCATTGTGATGAAAACTCACAAAATAGCGCCTGAAACAACCCATCATGAATGTTGCTGTTCAAAGAAGAGTAGATTGATGTATTAAAGAAAGAAAAACTTACATTTAGATAGCACTTTCCACAACCATCTACTTTACAGCCAATTAAGTACTTTGTAAGCGTAGTCACTGTTTAAATCTCAGAAACACAATATACGCAAAGCAAACTCCCACACACAGCAATTTGATCATGACCAGATCATCTGTTTTAGTTATGTTAATTGAAAGACTGTTCACTCCATTCAGCCCATTATTTTAAACAGAGATGATCAAGGAGTTGATTGGGCAGAGAGATAGAGAGATAAATACCATTTCCTCTGGTTGGGGGAGTGCAGAACAAACAGGTATAACATTAAAACTAGAGCCAAGCCATTCAAGGATGATGTCAAGAAGCACTTCCTCAAGCAAAGGGTGGTAGAAATCTGAAACTATCTCCCAAAAAACTGTTGAGGCTTGGGGTCAACATAGAACATACAGTGCAAAAGGAGGCCGTTCAGCCCATCGCGTCTGCACCGACCCACTTAAGCCCATAGCCCAATAACCCCTCCTAACCTTTTTTGGACACTAAGGGCAATTTATCTTGGCCAATCCACCTAACCTGCACATCTTTGGACTGTGGAAGGAAGCCAGAGCACCCGGAGGAAACCCACGCAGATACGGGGAGAACGTGCAGACTCCGCAAAGGCAGTGACCCAGTGGGGAATCAAACCTGGATCCCTGTTGCTGTGAATCTACAGTGCTATCCACTTGTGCTACCGTGCTGTCAACTGTAAAAATTTCAAGACCGATAGATATTTGTTCAGCAAAAGCATTAAAGCCTGATGGTATCAAACCAGGTCTATGGAGTTCTGAGATAGGATTAGCCATGATCTAGCTGAATAGCAGAACAGGTCCAAGGGGCTGAATAGCCTCCTCCTGCTCTTTTGTTCCTTAACCATGTATAATCTTCACTGCAATAAACTTGACTCAATTCATTCGGTCCTTCAGGGAAATAAACAGCAAAAGATAAAACCGTCAAAATATATCTAACTCTGTGTAATTATTTCCTGAACTCCAATATACCAATCGGGGAGGCCATTCGCCCCCTCAAGCCCACTAGTCAATGAGGCCACGGTTGAACTCTGGCCAAACTCCAAATACCCACTTTTGACCCAAACCCCTTAATATCTTTGGCTGACAAGAATCTGTCAATCTCGGTTTCAAAATTAATAATTGACCTTGTTTCAATTGACATTTGCAGAAGGGAGAGATGAGTCTACTAAATATATTTTGCCTGATTGCAGAAAGTGACTGCTTGTTTGTAAAAGTGAACTATGGAGGAATTTGTAGGGATTTTTGGCATTGCATTTTTTTGGTGCCAAGGCTGACTGGAGTGCAGTAAACTGAGTTATCATTTAAGTTATTGTAGTATGTTGAGGTAGAGTTTAAAGTACATCTCAAGGAGTTGTTAATAACATAGGGCATGGGGGAGGGAGAGATATTTATTTGATGCAATGTGTATCAGATAATGTTTTTCCTGGGCTTTTGAAATAATTTTTCATGTCAGTGCAGATGGAATTTTGTGGCAGTGATTGGCACAGTGAGGAATTCCGACTGCTGTAAATCACTGAAACCATGGGCATTGTGAGATGTGCTGCCAGGAAAGGGTCTGCACAAAGGAATTTTTGCATTTATTTAGATGGAAAATATGTAAATGTTTCTAGTATAGTCTGCTATAGTGGGAATATTCCAAAAGGTTTGAGACATTTCTTTTTTGAAATTATTTTTATTGAAAATCTGAAAGTAATTTATTGCGGAAGGAGAAACAGTACTTTCATTTTACACAGCAGACCACCTGCTATTGCAACCTGGTGCAGCAAATAAAATAATGGTCTTGCCATCTTGTACTGTTGAAGGTTGCGTTAAACTGTAATGTAATTTGTGTAATTTATATTTCTTTATGCTGCGATGCAAACCAATTTAATGAAATGCATCTTAAATCAAGACTTTAGGTTTGGGGCAGAGCAAGTTTTCAGTAAATTAATTTTCAAATTGAGATCTTTACTGCAATGAAATGGATTTTGTTTTTCATTTTGACGAGATTGTGTCAGCATCAGGCAATTTCAGTTTAAGCTTTACAAGATTGAATGCAGAGTAACAATGTGTCGCATTCCCAACCTCAGGAAATTATCCTCTGATAATCAGCAACTTCCACATCAGCCATTGTCCAGATTCTTTCAGCTGGGGCCTAGTATAGCTCAGTTGGCTGGACAGCTGGTTGTGATGCAGGCAAAGGTCAGCAGCGCAGGCTCAATTCCTGTACCGGCTGAGATTATTAATACATTAATCACAGATTCTCAACCTTGCCCCTCGCCTGAGACCTGGTGACCCTCAGGTTAAATCACCACCAGTCACCTATCCCACTCAACAGGGAAAGCAGCCTATGGTCATCTGGGACTATGGCGGCTTTACTCTTTGAGTAACATTGCCAATTGATTGCAAAATCAAGGGTTGTTTATTGGGCTGAAGAAACTATGTTTGCAGTGATGGTGCAAGACCACTTAACATAGGACTTTAGAACCAGCAAACAAAAGATAATTGTATCCCATTGGCTTGGATTGAACTGAGTTTACAGAGATCCTAGAGTTATGAAGACAATACCAAACTGTGCACAGTATTGGTCTCCTTAATGTGTACAGTATTGGTATCATTATTTAAGGGAAGAGTTAAATATGTTAGAGACAGTTCAGTGAAGGTTTACTAGACTAATACCAGGAATGGACAGGTCATCTTATGAGGAAAGGTTGGGGAGGTTAGGTTTGTATCCACTAGAGTTTAGAAGGGTAAGAGGCGACTTGATCAAGACCTTTAAGATCCTGAGTAGTATTGACAGGGAGGGTGGCACTGTTGTAGTGGTATTGTCACTGGACCGGTATGACAGAGACCCAGGGTAATGCCCTGGAAACCCAATTTTGAATCCCATCATGGCAAATGGTGAAATTTGAATTGAATTTTTAAAAATCTGGAAAAGTCTATTGATGACCATGAAATTATTGTCGATTGCCATTGGCCACACAGCAGAATCAGCCTAGGAGGTCCTTCGTCTGTTCAGTTGAGAGGTCTTTAAGGTCAGCACTGCCTTTCTCTCCTCCAACCGTTGTATATGAGAAAGTCAGTTGGTGAGAAATAGTATTGGAGCCAATCTTTACACACTGGTACATTTATTTACTGAGTTACACATTTCAAGCATATATCTCCTAACCCAACAACCCTGGTTTTAGTCTGTGTTTATTTATAGGGGCACAAGTGACAGTCCAGTTAATTCCCACCACTTGCCAACAGTTAAATACAACTAACATTCAATTAACACTAACTATTACAGCAGAACATTTAGAAAGCAGTGGCAGAATCAGTCAAAAATCAGCATGGATTTATGAAGGGGAAATAATGCTTGACGAATCTGTTGGAATTCTTTGAAGATATAACCAGTACAGTTGACAAGGGGAAGCCAGTCGATGTGGTATACTTGGACTTTCAGAAGGCATTTGACAAAGTCCCGCATCGGAGATTATTGTGCAAAATTTTTTTTAAAAATAATTTATATTAAGATTTTCATAAAATATAAACAACAAAACAATATTAACAAAACAACCATGGTAAAAACCCAAGAATAACACCCACCCAACTAAAAAAGCAACTGAAAAAAAAAAGCAAAGAACAAAAAGGAAAGAGATAACACCCGCCACATCCCACAAACCCATGTACACACGGCACGATTCTCCGCTGCCCACGATGGGTCGGAGAATAGCGGGAGGGCCTTCCCGACATTTTTCCCACCCCCCCCCTATCCCCCCCCCCCCCCCCCCCCACGGCCGCCCCACGACACGAATCGCTGCTCGCCGTTTTTTACGGCGAACAGCGATTCTCCCCAGGCCGATGGGCCGAGTTCCCAGGCCTTTACGGCCGTTTTCACGAACGCAAACACACCTGCTCTCACCGTTCGTGAAAACGGCCGCAAAGTGTCGTCCCGGACAACCATGGCACCGATTGGCATGGCCGCACCATGGCCGTGCCAAGGGTGGCATGGGCCTGCGATCGTTGGGCACCGATCACGGGCAGCGGGTCCGATACCTGTGCACTATTTCTTCCTCCGCCGCCCCGCAGGATCAGTCCGCAGGGCGGCTGAGGGGCATGACGGCCCGCGCATGCGCGGCTGGCGTCATCGTGCGCGTCAGCCGCCGTGACGCTTGGCGCGCGGGCTTAGCGACGGTCGCTAAGCCCGCGATGCTGTGCTTCACGGGGCCGCGCTGCTAGCCCCGCCCGGGGGGGAGAATCGGGTCCCGGGAGGGGGCGCGGAGGCTGCCGTGAAACATGGCCAGTTTCACGGCAGCCTTTACGACTCGCCGCATTTGCGGAGAATTGCGCCCACAGTTCTCCCTCCCACCGAACCAAAAACCCCCCTCCCCCCCCCCCCCCACCCCGGGTTGCTGCTGCTGCCGGCCTATAATTTCCCTGCCGTTCCGCCAGGAATTCCAGGAAAGGCTCCACCACCTAAAGAACCCTTGTACTGATCCCCTCAGGGCAAATTTCACCATCTCCAATTTGATGAACCCCGCCATATCATTGATCCAGGCCTCCACGCTTGGGGGCCTCACATCCTTCCACTGAAGAAGAATCCTCCACCGGGCTACTAGGGACGCAAAGGCCAGGACACCGGCCTCTTTCGCCTCCTGCACTCTCGGCTCCACTGTAACCCCAAATATTGCGAGTCCCCAGCCTGGCTTGACCCTGGATCCCACCACCCTCGACACCGTCCTTGCTACCCCCTTCCAAAATTCCCCCAGCTCTGGGCACACCCAAAACATATGGGCGTGGTTCGCTGGGCTTCCCGAGCACCTAGCACACCTGTCTTCGCCCCCGAAAAACCTACTCATCCTCGTCCCAGTCATGTGGGCCCTATGCAGCACCTTGAACTGTATTAGGCTAAGCCTCGCACAGGAAGAGGAGGAATTCATTCTCTCCAGGGCATCCGCCCACGTCCCCTCCTCAATCTCCTCACCCAGCTCCTCTTCCCATTTACCCTTCAGTTCCTCCACCGAGGCCTCGTCTACCTCCTGCATTACCCGGTATATGTCCGAAATCCTCCCTCCTCCAACCCACACCCCCGAGAGCACCCTGTCCCGTACCCCCCCGTGGGGGCAGCAAGGGGAACCCCTCCACTTGCCGCCTGGCAAACGCCCTAACCTGCATGTACCTAAACATGTTCCCCGGGGGGAGCCCAAACTTCCCCTCTAACTTCCCCAAGCTCGCGAACCTCCCCTCCACAAACAGGTCCCTCAACCTCCTAACCCCTGCCCTGTGCCAGCCCAGAAATCCGCCATCAATGCTCCCTGGGACAAACCGATGGTTCCCCCGTATCGTGGCCTCCATCGAGCCCCCCACTTCTCCCCTATGCCGTCTCCATTGCCCCCAAATTTTGAGCCGCCACCACCGGGCTCGTGGTATACCTCGTTGGAGGGAGCGGCAACAGAGCCGTTACCAGCGCCTCCAGGCTCGTGCCCACACAGGACGCTACCTCCATCCTCTTCCATGCTGCCCCTTCCCCGTCCATTACCCACTTACGCACCATCGCTGCGTTGGCAGCCCAATAGTACCCACAGAGGTTGGGCAGCGCCAGCCCCCCCCATCCCTGCCCCGTTCCAAGAACACTCTTCTCACCCTCGGAGTCCCATGCGCCCAGACAAATCCCGTAATACTCCTGTTGACCCTCCTAAAAAAGGCCTTTGGGATAAGGATGGGGAGGCACTGGAACAGGAACAAAAACCTCGGGAGCACCGTCATCTTAACGGACTGCACCCTCCCCTCCAGTGACAGCGGTAACATATCCCACCTTTTGAACTCCTCCTCCATCTGCTCCACCAACCTTGTGAGGTTGAGCTTCTGCAGGGCCCCCCAGCTCCCTGCCACCTGGACTCCTAGGTACCTGAAGCTCTTCCCTGCCTGCTTCAGTGGGAGCCTACCAATCCCCTCCTGATCCGCCGGGTGCACCACGAACAACTCGCTCTTGCCCAGGTTCAGCTTATACCCAGAGAAGCCCCCAAATTCACTAAGAATCCTCATCACCTCCTGCATCCCCCCCCCCCACCGGGTCCGCCACATACAGCAACAGGTCGTCCGCATAAAGCGACACTCGATGCTCCTCCCCACCCCGCACCAGGCCCCTCCAGTTCCCTGACTCCCTCAACGCCATGGCCAGGGGCTCAATTGCCAACGCAAAGAGCAGGTGGGACAGGGGACATCCCTGTCTCGTCCCCTGGTACAACCGAAAGTACTCCGACCTCCTCCTATTCGTGGCTACACTCGCCATCGGGGCCTCATAGAGCAACCTCACCCAACAGACAAACCCCTCCCCAAACCCAAACCTTTCCAACACCTCCCACAGATACCCCCACTCAACCCTATCAAAGGCCTTTTCCGCATCTAATGCCACCACTATCTCCGCCTCCCCTTCCACAGCCGGCATCATAATAATGTTGAGGAGCCTTCGTACGTTTGTATTCAACCGCCTTCCTTTCACAAACCCCGTCTGGTCCTCATGAATGACCCCCGGCACGCAATCCTCTATTCTTGTGGCTAGGATCTTTGCCAGCAGCTTGGCGTCTACATTTAGCAGCGAGGTCGGCCTATATGACCCACACTACAGAGGGTCCTTGTCCCGCTTCAGGATCAAGGAAATCAGCGCCCGTGACATAGTTGGGGGCAAAGCCCCCCCTCCCTTGCCTCGTTAAAGGTCTGGACCAACAGGGGGCCCAACAGGTCCGCATACCTTTTATAAAATTCGGCCGGAAACCCATCCGGCCCCGGCACCTTCCCCGACTGCATGCTCCCTATCCCTTTAACCAGCTCCTCCAGCTCAATCGGCGCCCACAGTCCCTCCACCTGCCCCTCCTCCACCCTCGGAAATCGCAGCTTGTCCAAGAAGCACCCCACTCCAACCCCCTCCACCGGGGGTTCAGACCGGTACAGTTCCCCATAAAAGTCCCTGAAGACCCCATTAACATCTACCCCCCTCCGCTCCACCTTCCCAGCTCTATCTGTCACTCCCCCAATTTCCCTGGCCGCGTCCCGCTTTCGGAGCTGGTGTGCCAGCATCCTTCTCCCCATATTCATACACCGCCCCGTGTGCTTTCCTCCACTGAGCTTCCGCCTTTCTGGTAGTCAATAGGTCGAACTTGGCCTGAAGGCTACGCCTCTTCCCCAGCAATCCCTCCTCCGGAGCCTCCGCATATCTCCTATCCACCCTCACCATCTCCCCTATCAGTCTCTCCCTCTCCCTCTGCTCCCCCCTCTCCCTATGGGTTCGGATGGAAATCAACTCCCCTCTAATCACCGCCTTCAATGCCTCCCAGACCGTCCCCACTCGGACCTCCCCGTTATCGTTGTCCTCAAGGTACCTCTCAATACACCCCCGAACCCTCCCGGCCACCTCCTCATCTGCCAGCAGCCCCACCTCCAAGCGCCAGAGCGGACGTTGGTCCCTCTCCTCCCCCTGCCCGAGGTCCACCCAGTGCGGGGCATGATCCGAAATGGCAATGGCAGAGTATTCAACATCCACCACCCTCGAAACCAGCCCCCTGCTCAGGACAAAAAAATCAATCCTCGAATAGGCCTTATGCACGTGGGAGAAAAACAAGTACTCCCTGGCCCTTGGCCTCGCAAACCTCCAGGGATCCACCCCTCCCATCTGATCCATAAATCCCCCCAACACCTTAGCCGCCGCTGGCCTCCTACCCGTCCGGGACTTGGATCGATCCAATGGGGGATCCAGCACCGTGTTGAAGTCCTCCCCCATGACCAGGCCCCCCACCTCCAGGTCCGGAATGCGGCCCAACATGCGCCACATAAACCCTGCATCATCCCAATTTGGGGCGTAAACATTCACCAACATCACCCGCTCCCCCTGCAGCTTACCACACCAACACATACCTCCCGCCACTGTCAGCCACCACATTTAACGCCTCAAACGACACCCTCTTTCCCACAAGGATCGCCACCCCCCTACTCTTCTCATCCAGCCCTGAATGAAATACTTGGCCCACCCATCCCTTCCTCAGCCGAACCTGGTCCGCCACTTTCAGGTGTGTCTCTTGGAGCATGGCCACATCCGCCTTCAGCCCCTTCAAGTGCGCAAACACCCGGGCCCGTTTGACCGGCCCATTCAGCCCCCTCACATTCCAGGTTATCAGCCGGATCAGAGGGCTCCCTGCCCCCCTCCCCTGCCGATTAGCCATAACCCATCCCCAGCCCACCACTGGCCAGCGTCCCCCGCTCGGCCAGTTCCCCACGGCGGCAATTCCCCCCCCCCCCCCCCCCACCAGCACCCCCTGCATCCTCCTGCTCCTTCCTGCCCATTTCAGCAGCAACCCGGTACCCCCCCCCCCCCCCCCCCCCCCCCCCCCCCAAGGCTAGGACACCTCCTAGCAGCTCCCCTCCCTTCGTAGCACTCCCGTGAGCCAGCTAACTTCTGAGTCCGTGCTCCGGTGGGCCAAGAAGGAGCGGAGCAGCAAGTGGGAGAACACGGAGGTGTTCTCAAAATAATGGTGCCGGTCCTTGTAGGTGACCCACAGACGTGCCGGCTGCAACATGCCAAACTTCACGCTCCGTCTATGGAGCACCGCCTTCGTCCGGTTAAACCCGGCCCTCCGCTTAGCTACCTCCGCACTTCAGTCCTGGAGCGACTCCCGCCATACCTCCGACTCCTCCCCACGTGGGACTACTCCTCCTCCTTCGTGACCATCATCAGGCCCTCCTCACCCCCCCTGGTCTTGCGCGGGAAAATAACAGCCAGCAACGGCCCGCGCTTGTCAGCCCTGACTCCGCCCCCATCATCCCACAGCGCGGGAAACCAGAGAAAAGCCCGCGCTTTCGCCCTTCCCAACCCCGCCTCCTCTAGGCAACTCCCATCGTCAGTCCCCCCCACCAGCTCCCCGAACTCCCCGTTTACATCCCTGCCCGAACCCGTCCACCAGACCCATACAAAAAGACATAACAACATCTCCCCACCCACCCTAAAGCCAACCCACATCTTGCATTAAACAGAGAACCCCCCCCCCCCCCCCCCCTCCAGAGCAAAAATCAAACACAATTGCATTTACATACAAAATCCCCCATCTTGGACCCTCAGTTTGAGTCCAGTTTCTCGGCCTGCACAAAGGCCCACGCTTCCTCCGGGGACTCAAAATAATGGTGCCGGTCCTTGTAGGTGACCCACAGACGCGCCGGCTGCAACATGCCAAACTTCACGCTCTGTCTATGGAGCACCGCCTTCATCCGGTTGAACCCGGCCCTCCGCTTAGCTACCTCCGCACTCCAGTCCTGGAAGATCCACACCTCCGTGTTCTCCCACTTGCTGCTCCGCTCCTTATTGGCCCACAGGAGCACGCACTCACGATCAACGAACCGGTGAAACCGCACCAACACCGCCCGCGGCGGCTCTTCTTCTTGGGCCTCCTAGACAGAATTCTGTGGGGCCCCCTCCAACTCCAGGGGCCCCTGGAAGGACCCAGCTCCCATCAGCGAGTTCAGCATAACAACCACATAGGCCGCCAGGTCCGACCCCTCCAGCCCCTCCGTGAGGCCCAGGATCCGCAAATTCTTCCGCCTCGACCGGTTGTCCAGCTCCTCGAACCGCTCCTGCCACCTTTTACGGAGCGCCTCGTGCATCTCCACCTTCCCCGCGACGGCCACGGCCTCATCCTCCCTTTCGGAGGCCTGCTGCTGCAGCTCCCGGATCGCGGCCCCCTGGGCTGTCTGGGTCTCCATCAGCTCTCTGATGGTAGCCTTCAGCGACTCCAGCAGCTCCACCTTAAGTTCCTGGAAGCAGCGCAGCAGAGTCTCCTGCTGCTCCTGCGCCCACTGCCTCAGCTCCTCGAGGGCTCCGCCGGCCGCCATTTTGTTTCTCTTCCCCCGCTTTTCCAGGGGCGCTTCCACCGTTTTTCTTCTTACCCCACTCATGGTCCGGACCATAGGACCTTAGGGATCTACTCCAGACCCCTTACCACGTCGGGATTCGTCGACGAAGTTCCATTGGGGGCCCTGAAAAGAGCCCCAAAGTCCGTTATTAGTGGGAGCTGCCGAACGTGTGGCTTAGCTCCGCATTGCCGCCACCGGAAGTCATTATTGTGCAAAATTAAAGCGCATGGGATTGGGGGAAGTGAATTGAGGTGAATAGAAAACTGGTTGGCAGAGAGGAAACAAAGAGTAGGAATTAAGGGTCCTTTTCAAATTGGCAGGCAGTGACTAGTGGGGTACCACAGGGATCGGTGTTGGGACCCCAGCTATTCACAATATATATTAATGATTTGGATAAGGGAACAAAATGTAACATTTTAAAGTTTGCCATTTGGGCCGCCATGACTGTTCTATAATAATGATCCAAATCCCTGTTGAAAGCTCTTTGAAGGTGCAGTAGTGCAAAGTCCCACATCATTGATTTTGTTTGTGTAAACCTGTTAAGTTTCTCATGCTCAACAACCTGTCCAACTCCATTTAAAAATTATTTATGGAATCAGCTTCCATCACCTTTTCAGGCTGAGTGTTTCAGAATCTGACAATATCAAACTTAGTGTGAAATGCAGATAGGGGAAAAGAGGTTAAACTGGTTTTCTGTGCAGCAGAGCGCATGTAACTTTAGATGGAAGGTGCTGGTTTCATGAGATGGGTCAGTGATCATTAAAAGATGACATTATTGGAAGAGAGGCTCAAAGCCATTATTAACCCACAATTATCACATCCCCTCTGCCATATTACCATCACTACCACCCTCTATGACTCTCCCACACAATAGACAGATTGTTCTGATGCGCGATCAATAACTACTGAAACGAGGATGTAGTCCGAATTGAAGCCTTTAATCAACAAGATGTTTCCCCAGCAGCTCGAGTACAGAAAGAAGGCCGGCTGCTGGGAAACATGGGTTCTTATACCCAGCCTCACTGCGTGGAGCTACCTTACTTTCCAACCAATGAAATGCAAACACTTGGGCCAATGAGCAGCGTGCCTTCTCCACGAATGGTAGCTCACACTCCCAGGTACCGTAGTACCTCTAGTCATACTACCACATTCACCCCTTGTTGAGAAAGGAACCGGGGGGGGGGGGGGGGGAGACTGCTCGGGCGTCCAGCCGTGACTGGTAGTCCTGTGCGGGAGGGATAATTTACTGGTAGTATGACTAGTGATATGGGACTATACCTCTCTCGAACGGTGGCTTCCCACTGGCCCATAACTATGTACAGAGTCAGGAATTGTGTTATCAACATGGCGCACTGGCCCGTAACTATTTACAGAGACAGAAAAAAAATCCATTAAGAGTTCACATCGACTCGATCAGACGATCGGGGGCCTTGGACATCCTCTGCGACCGACGGAGCTTCGGCGGAGATGTTGATGGAGATGCGGGCATCCATGACTCCGGAAACGATGATCCGGTCCTTGTGGAGGTTTCAACACCCCTAGACGCCGCTGGTGAGGGCCGGGGGGGGGGGGGCGTCTAGTCCTCCAGGCGGCACAGGTGAGGGGGTTGGCAGGCCACGGGGGGAGCGCCTGCAGGGTTCAGTTGTCGTTGGGGGGGGGGACCCGCCATAGTCTGTGGGGGGGGGGGGGGTGGGTGGAGCTGGGGATGGCGGGGATCCGGCGGGCGCCAGGTCCCGTAGAGAGACCGTGTCTTGTCGGCCGTCGGGGTACTCCACATACTCATATTGTGGGTTAGCGTGGAGCAGCTGGACCCTCTTGACCAACGGATACGATTTGTGTGCCCGCACGTGCTTCCGGAGCAGGATGGGCCCGGGGGCTGCCAGCCAGGTCGGGAGCGGGGTCCCTGAGGAAGACTTCCTGGGGAAGACAAGAAGGCGTTCGTGAGGAGTTTGATTAGTAGAAGTGCAGAGTAGAGACTGGATGGAGTGGAGGGGGTCTGGGAGGACCTCCTGCCAGTGGGAGACTGGGAGATTTCTGGACCGTACTGCCAGTAGAACGGTTTTCCAGACCGTACCGTTCTCCCTCGCGACCTATTCGTTACCCCAGGGGTTATAACTGGTCGTCCTGCTTGAGGCAATGCCCTTGCTGAGCAGGAATTGACGCAGTTTGTCACTTATAAAGGAGTGACCCCCTTATCACTGTGTATGTAGGCGGGGAATCCGAACAGGGAGAAAATGATGTGTAGGGCTTTAATGATGGTGGTTGTGGTCATGTCGGGGCAGGGGATGGCGAACGGGAAGCGGGAGTACTCGTCAATCACGTTGAGGAAGTACGTGTTGCGGTTGGTAGAGGGGAGGGGACCTTTGAAGTCCATGCTGAGGCGTTCAAAGGGACGGGAAGTCTTTATAAGATGCGCTTTTTCGGGGCGGTAGAAGGGCGGCTTGCACTCCGTGCAGATGTGGCATTCCCTAGTGACTGTCCTGACCTCCTCGATGGAGTAGGGCAGGTTGCGGGTCTTCACGAAATGGAAGAAGCGGGTGACCCCCGGGTGGCAGAGGTCCTCATGGAGGGCTCGGAGGTGGTCCACTTGTGCGTGGGCACAGGTGCCCGGACAGGGCATCGGGAGGCTCGTTTAGCTTCCCCGGACGATACAAGACGTCATAGTTGTAGGTGGATAACTCGATCCTCCACCGCAAGATCTTGTCATTTTTTATCTTGCCCCGCTGTGCATTGTCGAACATGAAGGCCACTGACCGTTGGTCTGTGAGGAGGGTAAACCTCCTGCCGGCCAGATAGTGCCTCCAGTGTCGCACAGCTTCTGCTATGGCCTGTGCTTCCTTCTGGACTGAGGAGTGGCGAATTTAGGAAGCGTGAAGGGTATGGGAGAAGAAGGCCATGGGCCTGCCGCTTGGTTGAGGGTGGCTGCCAGATCTACGTCAGACACGTCGCTCTCAACCTGGAAGGGGAGGGACTCGTCGATGGCGCGCATCGTGGCCTTTGCGATATCCGCTTTGATGCGGCTGAAGGCCTGGCGGGCCTCCGTCGACAGGGGGAAAGTGGTAGTTTGTATGAGGGGTGGGCTTTGTAGGCGTAGTTGGGGACCCACTGAGCGTAATAAGAGAAAAATCCGAGGCAGCGCTTCAGGGCCTTGGAGCAGTGTGGGAGGGGGAGCTCCATCAGGGGGCGCATGCGTTCCGGGTCGGGGCCTATCACTCCATTTCGCACTACGTAGCCGAGGATGGCTAGACGGTCGGTGCTGAACACGCATTTTTCTTTGTTATAGGTCAAATTCAGGAGTTTTGCGGTTTGGGGGAATTTGCGGAGGTTGGCGTCGTGGTCCTGCTGATCGTGGCCGCAGATGGTGACATTATCGAGATACGGGAAAGTTGCCCGTAAACCATATCGGTCGACCATTCTGTCCATCTCTCGTTGGAAGACCGAGACCCCGTTTGTGACACCGAAGGGAACCCTTAAAAAGTGATAGAGCCACCCGTCCGCCTCGAACGCAGTGTACTTGCGATCGCTCACACGGATGGGGAGCTGGTGGTAGGCCGACTTTAGGTCCACCGTGGAGAAGACCTTGTACTGTGCGATCCTGTTGACCAGGTCGGATATACGGGGGAGAGGGTACACGTCCAGCTGTGTAAACCTGTTGATGGTCTGACTGTAGTCTATGACCATCCTATTCTTCTCCCCAGTCTTTACCACCAGAACTTGTGCTCACCAGGGGCTGTTACTAGCCTTGATGACCCCTTCCTTCAGAAGCCATTGGACCACGGACCTGATGAAGGTCTGGTCCTGGGCACTGTACCGTCGACTCCTGGTGGTGACAGGTTTGCAATCCGGGGTGAGGTTTGCAAACAAGGACAGGGGATCGACTTTGAGGGTCGCGAGGCTGCAGACAGTGAGGGGAGGTATAGGGCCGTTGAATTTAAATGTTAGGCTCTAGAGGTTACACTGGAAGTCTAACCCCAGGAGTGTGGCCACGCAGAGGTGGGGGAGAACGTAGAGCCTGTAATTTTTAAACTCCCTCCCCTGGACCGTGAGGTCCGCTACACAATGCCCCTTGATCTCAACCGAATGGGAGCCAGAGGCCAGGGAGATTTTTTGCTTTACGGGATGGACAGGAAGAGAGCAGCGTCTTACCGTGGCAGGGTGTATGAAACTCTCTGTGCTCCCGGAGTCCAGCAGGCAGGATGTTTCGTGCCCGGTGAGTAGGACCTTTGCGTCGCCGTAGAGAGGGTGTGGGGCCGAGACTGGTCCAAGGTGACTGATGCGAGTCGTGGCAGAAGATCGGAGTCATCATCGGGCGGTGCGTAGTCACCCGCGCCGGGGTCCTCAGAGCCAATCTAAGATGGCGGCGACCACTGGTTGCACATGTCAGGGGATGGACAAAATGGCGGCACCCGTCCCTCGCACGTGGCGTCGGAAAAACAAGATGGCGGCGCCCGGGGGCCGCACGTGGCATTGGTGGATGGGGATGGAGAAGTTCGCATGCCGCACGGGGCCCTCGGAGAGAAACGGGGCGGCGTTCCGCAGTCGCTGCTCGGGACCGCAGCGACCGCCTTGGCCAGGCAAACCGACAGAAAATGGCCCTTCTTACCGCAGCCCTTGCACGTTGTTGATCGGGCTGGGCAACACTGTCGGGGGTGTTTTGCCTGTCCACAAAAATAGCAACGGGGCCCAGCGGGGTTTCCAGGGCGTCTTGCAGCGCAGGCCTGAGGCGATTCCGAGTCCGTAGGGGAAGGGGAAGCTGAATTCCACACTGCCCAGGGGGCCGCCGCGCGGTCGGGGGCGTATGAACGGGCGTTTCTGTTCGCAACATCTAGAGAGTTCGCAAGGGCCCGTGCCTCTGTGAGGCTCAAAGTTTCCCTTTCTAACAGTCTCTGGCGGATTTGTGGGGACTGCATACCCGCAACAAAGGCGTCTTGGATTAACAGTTCGGTGTGCTCAGTAGCAGAAACTTGCGGGCAGCCGCAGTTCCTCCCCAGTACAAGGTGTGCACGGTAAAAATCGTCTAACGACTCACTAGGGGTCTGCTGCCTCGTAGCCAGCAAGTGCCGAGCGTAAGCTTGATTCACCAGTCGGATGAAGTGTCCTTTAAGCAGTTCCATGGCAGAGTCGTAGTCGGACGTGTCCTCGATGAGCGTGTAGATGGCGGTGCCGACGCACGAGTGAAGGATGTGCGGCTTCTGCTCCCTCGTCGGTACGTTTCCCGCCATGCTGAGGTAGCTATTAAAACAAGCTAGCCAATGCTTGAATGTAACTGCTGCGTTAGCTGCGTGGGGGCTGTGTCGTAGACACTCCGGCTTGATGCGGAGCTCCATTCTTTAAAATCTTGTTGATTAAATTAATGCGCAATCAATAACTACTGAAACGAGGATGTAGTCCGAATTGAAGGCTTTAATCAACAAGATGTTTCCCCAGCAGCTCGAGTACAGAAAGAAGGTCGGCTGCTGGGAACACGGGTTCTTATACCCCACCTCACTGGGCGGAGCTACCTTACGTTCCGACCAATGAAATGCAAACACTTGGGCCAGTGAGCAGCGAGCCTTCTCCACCAATGGTAGCTCACACTCCCACTTACCGTAGTACCTCTAGTCATACTATCACATCTTCCCCTTCACTGGGAGTTTGTGGTCAGAGATTTAGGGAAAGGTACCAGTTGTTGGAATCATGGAATGATACAACACAGTAGGCGGACATTTTGGCTTATTTCTCCTGTGCTAGCCTGTCCAATTTGTCGCACTTCTCCCTTTAGCTCTCTATACTTCCCTTTCAAGTATTTAAGGCAGAGGGAAGTAGATGTTTGATAGACAGGGGAGACAAGAATTATGGGGGTTGGGTGTGGGGAGGAGGCTGACAGGAAAGTGGAGCTGAGACCATAAGCATATCAACCACAAACTTGTTGAATGATGGACAGGTTCGAAGAGCTGAATGGCATATTCCTATTTATCAGTTTCCTTCCAGGCAGTGAATTGCAGATCACAAAACTCACTCAGTTGTTAGCTTCGAAAGAGAAAGAAAAAGTAGCCTCCGCAACAGACAGTGCCTCTTAGCTTTCAATGTGTTCATTTATTTCACAAATCTTCTTCATGTTACAATCATAAGGTGTGCTGGAGCACTTACCCAACAGTTTAACAACAGTTTTATTTTTGGCAGGGGTTAATTAGGGAATTCTACCCTATTTTCTAAGGAAATTTGTCCCTTCAATGGTCACTCAAGCTTTCTCATGTGTTCCTTGACCTGCAGCTTTATGATGCGACATTTTTTTCCAGTCATGAATATCTTCGTTTATTTTCCACAATCATTGTCTGTGATGTGATATGGCTGTGCTTGGTTAGCTTAAATATGTGTTTACTGCCTGTGCTTCTTTACAAGCAGAAAGTAATTTTGTAAATTGAAGAATCTAGATCACAATGGGTTGGATTACGTTTGATTTCAGTGAGGTGAGATGGATGGGATTACTTTTCATAGCTCGTTGTTCCCGATCTATCCATTTCTTTGGAGCAGTATTTTATGGCTGGCAATTTCAGGCAGCAATGAAGTGATGACACTGAATGCTGATGTCAAATAAAATTGCCCACAAAGTTCCATAAAGTGGTGTGGGTTTCCCTTTTCCTGACACCAATTTGAATCTGGCGCCAAAAAAAGGGGATCTCCAGGCATCCAGCAATGATAATATCATCAAACATGGTCAGCAGCCAATCATATTTAAGTATTCTCAAAGGTAGCAAACCAGGAAGTAAAATGTTCTGGTTGCCCTTCACGTGGGCACAGTGGTTAGCACTGCTGCCTCACAGCACCAGGGACCTGGTTCAATTCCAGCCTTGGGTGACTGACTGTGTGGAGTTTGCACATTCTCCCCGGATCTGCGTGGGTTTCCGCCGGTTGGTTTCCTCCCATGGCCCAAAGATGTGCAGGTTAGGTGGATTAACCATGCTAACTTGTCCTTTAGTGTCCAAAAGATTAAGTGGGGTTATGGGGAATGGGCGGAGGAGTGGGCCTATGTAGTAAGGTCTTTCAGAGGGTCGGTGTAGACTCGATGGATGGAATGGCCTCCTTCTGCACTGCTGGGATTCTATGAAATAATTAAGTTTTGGAGAGCAAAATGAAAATTGAGACTTGCACATTAGAAGGAGGAATATTTCGTTCTGAAATGGCCGAGCAAACACTCAGTTCAAGGACAATTAGGGATGGGTAACAAACGCTGGCCCAGCCAGCGACGTCCACATCCCATGAACAAATAACAAAAAAACAATTCTTTTAAAATAATTACCTCTAAAAATGAACATCTTTAGGCGGCACGGTGGCACAATGGTTAGCACTGCTGCCTCACAGCATTGAGGACTAGGGGTTGATCCCGGCCCGTGTGGAGTTTGCACATTTTCCCCGTGTCTGCGTGGGCCTCACCCCCACAACCCAAAATCACATAAACTACTACACTGAAGAAATGGTAGGTGAATTGGCCAGGCTAACTTGCCCCTTAATTGAGAAAAAAAGAACGGAGCACTCTAAATTAATTTAAAAATGGAAATTTTTACCAGTTTTTAAAATTTTATGGCATATGAGCATCGTTGACATAACACAAGCATTTATTGCTCATCCCTAATTGCTCTTGTAAAGGTCATAGCGAACCATCTTCTCTGACTCCTGCATCACTCTCTCTTCCCCTGCCCCATTCTCTCCGCCCCACAAACCTACACCACTCCCTCTGCCCCTCCACACAGGATCTGCCCCCCACCCCACTCTCTACCACCTCACCCCATCCCACATGCCGCCTCTCCATCACTCTTTCTGCCTCCCTGCACACCACTCTGCCCCCTCCATCGTTCTCTTCCCCCAACACCGCACCACTCTCTCTAAGTCCTGCCCCACTCTCTCTATCGCCGTACCACTCTGCCTGCCCTCCCTGAACCACTCTCTCTGCCCTCCCTGCACCACTCTCTGTGCCCTCCCTGTACCACTCTCTCTGCCCTCCTTGTACCACTCTCTCTGCCCTCCCTGTACCACTCTCTCTGCCCTCCCTGCACCACTCTGCCTGCCCTCCCTGCACCACTCTGCCTGCCCTCCCTGCACCACTCTGCCTGCCCTCCCTGCACCACTCTCTCTGCCCTCCTTGTACCACTCCCTCTGCCCTCCCTGTACCACTCTCTCTGCCCTCCCTGTACCACTCTCTCTGCCCTCCCTGTACCACTCCCTCTGCCCTCCCTGTACCACTCTCTCTGCCCTCCCTGCACCACTCTCTCTGCCCTCCTTGTACCACTCCCTCTGCCCTCCCTGTACCACTCTCTCTGCCCTCCCTGTACCACTCCCTCTGCCCTCCCTGTACCACTCTCTCTGCCCTCCCTGCACCACTCTCTCTGCCCTCCCTGTACCACTCTCTCTGCCCTCCCTGTACCACTCTCTCTGCCCTCCCTGCACCACTCTCTCTGCCCTCCCTGTACCACTGTCTCTGCCCTCGCTGCACCACTCGCTCTGCCCTCCCTGTACCACTCTCTCTGCCCTCCCTGTACCACTCTCTCTGTCCTCCCACCCCACCCTACCCCGTACCACTCTAGTGCACCCGACCATCACTCTCTCTGCCCTCCCTGCACCAATATCCCTGCCTCCTGAACACCTCTCCCTGCACCCCACACTATTCTCTCTGCCCTCCCTTGCACCATGTGATGATATGATCTGCATACTCGTCTGCCATTGGGCCAGAACATCGGCTTACCATTGGCCCTGGTCGGTCATGTGCCTCTCGACCGATTGGCCGAGAGGCTGAGTTAACCACGCCTCTATCAACGAGGTATAAATGCTCAGAAGCCTGACGATCGTTCCTTTCCACTGTAGACGATCGCCAGGCTGTGTTCTAGTTAATTAAAGCCTGACATTGGTAAATCACTCGCCTCACGTGCAATCGATGGTGCATCACACCACTCTCTTTGCCACCCCCCCCACCACTCTCTCTGGCCCCCCCTTGCACCACTCCCTCTGCCTTCCCTGCACCAATCTCCCTGCCACCTGCACACCTCTCCCTGCACCCCACGCCACTCTCTCTGCCCCCACCCACCCCTTACACCACTCCCTCTGCCTCCCTGCACCAATCTCCCTGCCACCTGCACACCTCTCCCTGCACCCCACGCCACTCTCTCTGCCCCCCCCCACCCCTTGCACCACTCCCTCTGCCTTCCCTGCACCAATCTCCCTGCCACCTGCACACCTCTCCCTGCACCCCACGCCACTCTCTCTGCCCCCCCCCCCACCCTTTGCACCACTCTCTCTGCCTCCCTGCACCACTCCCCCTGTTCCCCACACCTCTGTAAATAAAGCACTGGTTCTCTCGTTTGTGCCTGCTCAGAGAGGACTGTCGGCCCATATGCATTGCTGCCGCATAACAACTGCCATAATATCAAATGTAAAACACAGCGAAGCTTAGCATTGACTCACATTTGTTTCACTTGGACTACAAATTCGCACCAAAGCCACTGTCAACACCAAACCAAATGTGTATACATTCCAGGATAGTGGCTTTTCTGACTCTGAGTCAGATAGATTCCGCAGGACAAGTGGTATTAATTATTCAGGAAAGATTGAGTCATTCAAATCAGAAAGCTCATTCTGCAAATGCCAAGATCTAGGGTTGAGGATTGTGAAATCTGATTTGACTTTGAGATTAATATTCCAGTGAACCCTGATTCAAGCTGTAACTCTTTTCTCTCCCCTTCCCTTTCCCTCTCCAGTTTGACGACATTGGCACCTTTGAGACAGTGTGGCAAGTGAAGTTCTACAATTATCACAAGCGCGATCACTGCCAATGGGGAAACAGCTTTGGCAGCATCGAGTACGAGTGCAAACCCAACGAGACTCGCAGCCTGATGTGGGTCAACAAGGAGATGTTTACCTAGGCTTCAACATTACAGGATTTCCTTCTGAAACATCAGCAATGGACAAATTATAATTGTCTACACACAAGAATAAAAACACTAAGCCTTAATGTAGACACAATTGGGTTGAAATTGCACAGTGTGGTATTAGTAATGAAAGCATTAAAAGCTGGTATGGATTTGTTTGTCGTGATATTTTAATGTGGGGATTAATGCAGTTATTTTAAAACAGAAGAAGAATTTGATACAAATGCACTTGAGATACATTTGTTATTATTATCACACATGTTTAAACTCCACTATCTCCATTCTTTGGATAATATTTACACTTGAATTATTAGTAAGAAGGTGCATTTCAGAGTGAAATTTTGGTAAACTGTCTGAACAAAGTAAACAAAGGCATTTTATACAGTCGAAGAGCTGATTTGGCACAGCTTTGCCGTGTGTTGGGAGAAAAGTATAAATAATTCCATATGGGCAACCATTTAATTTACTATTGCAATTATAGTTCACCGGACATACACCAGTACTTTCTGTTGTTTTGTTATGTGATAAATCGTTTTAGTCTACCTCGGATTGGGTACAAGTGACCTGGTGGTGAGTTGTGTATGTGATCAGCTCTGTAGCTGAGAGACAGTCAATGCAGGATTAATTTGCACAGAAGATTAGTTTAAGATGTGTACACTGTTCATTCACGTTTTTACATGTGTTTGCAGTTCAATATATTTCTCAAATGATGAATATTTTATGAATTACAACGTGTTGCTGTATTCAGTGGCATATGTTTTTGTATAATAGTGCAATGTGCTATGCTCTTTTTGTAATGTTTTCTGTTTGTGTTTTGGGGTAACGTGAATGCCCACAAAATAGGTTAGCTGTGGATAAACAATATGCAAGAGAAACAATTCTTTCTGTATCAGTAATCCCATGAAAATTAAATCCTTCACTGAGAGCCAGTACTGGCCACTTAAAATGTGAATGTGTATATGCATTGCTTTATTTATTTTATACAGAATAGAATGGGAAGAGGTTTTGGCTCAAGGCCTAGTTAGTGATATACCACAGAGGGAGACAATTCAGCCCATAATGCCTAGGTCAGTTCTTTGGGAGAGCTATTCAATTAGCGTTTACTGTGATTTATTTTTCTTTCTATTTAGCCAGTTCTCAAGTTACTATTGAATCTGCTTCCTGCACCCCATCGCAGTGTGTTGTGGGATCACAACAATCCACTATGTAAAAATTGCTTCCTTGTGCCATCTTTAATTCTTGTGCCAGTCACCTTAAATTATGCGCACTGGTTCTTTTTTCCTCTTGGGATGTGAGTGTTGCTAGCAAGTCAGCATTTATTGCCCATCTCTAACTGCAGGTGTTGGTGCGCCACACCTCCAACTGAATTTTTTTTTGGCCATTTTGGAGATCACAGGCGGGATTCTCCCCTACCCAGCGGGGCGGGGGGTCCCGGCGCCAAGGAGTGGCGTGAACCACTCCGGCGTCGGGCCGCCCCAAAGGTGCGGAATCCTCCGCATCTTCATGGGTTAGGCCCGCCCCGGAGTGGTTTGCGCCCCGCCAGCCGGTGGCAAAGGGGGCAAAGCCACGGCAACTGGCGGCGAAGGGCCTCCGCCAGCCGGCGCGAGTTGGCGCATGCACAGGAGTGCCAGCATATGTTGGCGCCATCCCCACGCATGCGCAGAAGGCTTCATTTCCGCACTAGCAATGGCGGACCGCTACAGCCGCCGGTGTGGGAGAATAGTGTCCCCACTGCACAGGCCCGCTCGCGGATCGGTGGGCCACGATCGCGGGCACGCCACCGTGGGAGCACCTCCCAGGGCCAAATCTCCCCCGCGCTACCCCCCCCCCCCCCCCCACCCCGCCCCCCCAAGAACCCCGGAGGCCGCCTGCACCGCCAGTAAGGACCTGCTCCAATTTACGCCAACGGGACAGGCAAAAAACGGGCGGGACTTCGGCTCATCGCGGGCTGGAGAATTCGGGCAATCCCAGGGCCCATTGAGTCGCGCCGGTACCCGCCATTCTCCGAGGCGGGCGGCGCGATTCACGCCGGGGCGATTTTTGGGGGGCCCGAGAATTTGGAAGACGGCGGAGGCAGGATTCACGCTGACCCGGCTGGGGGGTCAGAGAATCCCGCCCCACATTGCTGCAGATCTGAAGTCATCTTTAGGTTAGGAAAGGATGGCAGTTTTCTTCCACGATGGCACAGTGGTTAGCACTACTGCCTCACAGCTCCAGGGACCCGGATTCAATTCTGGCCTCGGGTGACTGTACAGAGTCTGCACTTTCTCCCCTTGTCTGTGTGGGCTTCCTCCGGGTTCTCCGGTTTCCTCCCACAGTCCAAAGATGTGCAGCTTAGATGGATTGGCCATGCTAAATTGCTCTTAGTGTCCAACAAGGTTAAGAGGTTACTGGGTTAAGGGGATAGGGTGGAGGCGTGGGCTTAAGTTGGGTGCTCTTTCAGTGGGTCAGTGCAGACTTGATAGGTGGAATGACTTCCTTCTGCACTGTAAATTCTATGATTCTACGACTTTACAATAATTGCATAACCATTATTAATGAGACTAGCATTTTACACCAGATAATAATTAATTTCATTAAAAATCCCCCACTGTTGCCATGGCGGAATTTGAACTCATTTTGCCAGAGCATTAGTCCAGGCCTCTGGATTACTCACCCACTAACAATATCACTGTGCTATCCTTCATCAACTGGAAACAGTTGGTCCTTATTTACACTATCAAAATCATTCATGATTTTTAATACTTTTATTAAATCTCATCTTAACCTTCTCTGCTCTAAGGAGAGCAATCCCAGCTTCTCCAGTCTCTCCATATTAACTGAAGTTCCCCATCATTGGAACCATTCTACTCAGTCTCCCCTGCACCCCATCCAAAATCTTGACATCTTTCCTTTAGTGTGGTATTCAGAATTGAACACAGTGCCCCAGTAGATGCCTTAAAAAGGTATCTTATGTGAGGGCCACAAAGAATCCAGCACGAGTCTTCAGGATACAAAGAAGTAACATTTATTTACAATAACATATATATATATATAGCAGCGGCAGCAGCGGCGGCAGCAGCAGCAGCAGCAGCCAGCAGCCAGCAGCCAGCAGCCAGCAGCCAGCAGCCAGCAGCAGCAGCAGCAGCAGCAGCAGCAGCAGCAGCAGCAGCAGCAGCAGCAGCAGCAGCAGCAGCAGCAGCAGCAGCAGCAGCAGCAGCAGCAGCAGCAGCAGCAACTTCCCTTGCAGCTAACTCCTCTCTGCTGGTTCCAAACTGGCTAGCTTTATTTATACAGGTAGTCTGCTAATGATTTCTCCGCCCCCCTCATTGGGGAAGCTCATACTCCCACAGGATTGTGGGATTGTCATTAGTCCCCAGCCAATGGTAAGCAGGCAGGTTATAACATCCCTCCCCCCCAAAGTCCAAGGAATCCACCGAAGACCCTGGCGAAGGAGGGCGTCGGACTCGTTTTGCCGCAGGCCGGACCCCATTTGCACGAGGTGCTGGATCGGGCGGCGTGTAACGAGATGGAGACCGGCACTTCCGTGATGAACCGCGCAACGGTTGTCCATCTACGGCCCGTGGGCCCGAGGATTCCCCCTCTGAGGTGTCTTGGGTCTACATCTCGGAGTCAGAGTCTGCTGCCTCCGTCATCTCGGCGTCTCTATCTCCACATGGTTCTGTCATGACCTGCGCAGGCTTTGAGTGAGGCACCAGAGGAAGATTGTGAGGAATACTTTCCATTGTGTCTGGTCTCTGTGGCTGTAGAAATGAGCTCCTGGGACGGGGAATCTTTGGAAGTGATAGTCTTCTGGACCGAACATGGCCTACATGTTTGCGCTGGAGACGACCCTGGGCTTGCACCTGGTAAGAGACAGGGCCCATTTGGCGAAAGATTACACCAGGGACCCACTGGGCACCACCTGCAAAATTCCGAATGAACACTGGGTCACCGGGCGATTCGGCCGATGCCGAGAAAAACCATGTCCCTGCCGTTCTTGTGTGCAGCTTACTTTTGCGCCAATGTCCGGGAAAACCATGCTAAGGCGGGTGCGAAGTCTCCGGCCCATTAGGAGTTCTACAGGAGCTAGCCCAGTCACCGCATGGGGGGTGGTCCTATATGAAAACAAAAAACGAGCCAGTCTCATGTCCATCGACCCGGAAGACTGCTTCTTTAGGCCACGTTTGAATGTCTGCACTGCGCGCTCCACCAACCCATTTGAAGCCGGGTGGTAAGGGGTAGTACGGATGTGGCGTATGCCGTTCATCTTCATGAACCTTGCAAACTCCTCACTTGTGAACGGAGTGCTGTTGTCCGTGACCAGCACCTCGGGGAGGCCATGGGTACTGAAAGACAAACGCATCTTCTCCATTGTTGCGCAGGACGTTGTGCCTCCCATCTTATGCACCTCTAGCCATTTAGACTGGGCATCGATTAATAGCAGGAACATGGATCCTTGAAAAGGGCCGGTGAAATCCGCATGCAAGCGCGCCCAAGGCCGCCCTGGCCATTCCCAGTGATGTAGGGATGTGGCCGGCGGAAGCTTCTGATGCTCCTGGCAAATGGAGCAGTTTTGGGCCACCTTCTCAATGTCGGTGTCGAGGCCTGGCTACCAGACATAACTCCAGGCCAATATTTTCATTTTGGTTACACCTGGATGCCCATTGTGCAAGTCTCTCATTATCAGCTCCTGTCCTTTTTCCAGGACAATCACACACGTCCCCCACAAAAGGATGCCGTCTTCCACGCTGATTTCGGACAGCTTGGAGGAAAATGCCCGCAACTCGCCTGGGAGCTGTCTATGCTGCCCACCATTCAGGACTATGTGCCGAACCTTTGACAGGACTGGCTCCGTCTGGGTCCACTCATGGACCTGTGATGCCGTGACAGGCAAGGTGTCCATAAAATTTAGTGTTGCAACCACCTCATCGGTCGTGGGGGTTGACATGGGGCCGGTCGATAAAGGCAATCGGCTCAGTGCGTCGGCATTCCCTATCTGGGTTCCTGGTTTGTGCTCCAGAGAATACTCGTATGCAGCGAGCAAAGCTCAGCGCTGGATCCGTGTGGAAGCAATGGGCGGTATTGGCTTATAGTCTCTGAAAAGTCCCAGCAGAGGCTTATGATCAGTCACGATAGTGAAGTGGCAGCCATATATGTACTGGCGGAAACGTTTCACCGCAAAGACCATCGCCAGTCCCTCCTTCTTGATCTGCGCGTACTTTATTTCCGCTGCAGTCAGTGTGCGGGAGGCGAAAGCTATCGGCCGCTCGGCCCCGTTCTCCATCTTGTGGGACAGGACGGCCCCAATACCATACAGGGATGCATCACATGTGACGAGCAAAGGCTTTCCAGGATCATAGTGGGTTAGTAACCCAGACGACGACAATTGTTGTTTTACCCGCCGGAAAGCGGTTTCTTGCGGCTGACCCCAAACCCAGGTGTGATTCTTCTTTAGCAGAAGGTGCAACGGGGCCAGCGTAGTTGCCAGATTGGGGAGGAACTTTCCGTAATAGTTTACGTGGCCGAGAAACGAACAAAGATGCGAAGTGTCAGTCAGGGCGGGGGCCTGTTGAATTGCGCACACCTTCTCTGCGACGGGGTGCAAACCTTCGCGGTCCATCCGATAACCCAGGTAGACTACTTCCGTCACCTGAAAAACACACTTTGTGCGTCGTAAACGAACTCTAGCCTCCAAAAAGCATCGAAGGACAGCCTCCAAATTTTCCAGATGTTCCTGCTCCGACGTCCCTGTGATCAAAACGTCATCAAGTAGACAGCAACACGCGGTAAACCTCTCAAAATGCCCTACATAACGCGTTGAAAAATAGCGCAGGCAGAGGATACTCCAAAGGGCAAACGTGTATATTCATACAGGCCCCGGTGTGTATTAATCGTTACATATGGCCGGGAGGCAGGGTCCAGCTCCAACTGCAGGTAGGCGTGACTCATATCTAATTTTGTGAACCTGCAAGCTTCGCGTAGAGGTCCTCTACGCAAGGCATTGGGTATCGGTCGAGTCAGGAAACCGTATTCACTGTAAGTTTATAGTCGCCACACAAGTGAACTGTGGCATCTGGCTTCATTACAGGTACAATGGGTGCTGCCCAGTCAGCGAAACAGACGGGCCTGATGATACCCAAAGTCTCCAAACGAGTGAGCTCCCCTTCTACCTTCTCGAGCAAGGCGTAAGGCACCGGGCGGCCCGGAAATAGCGCGGCGTGGCTCCTGGTTCGACTTGGATAAGGGCTACAGCCCCTTTTATTTGCCCCAAACCGGGCTGGAATACATCTGGGTATCGTCCTAGCACCTCAGTCAACCCTCCAGAAACTATTTGGAGGATGTGCTGCCACTGAAACCGCAAATGGCGCAACCAGTCCCGACCCAACAGGCTGGGCCCATGGCCACGCACCACGATAAGTGGGAAACGCCCCTCCTGGCATCTATAAACAACAGGGGTTATCGTAGTTCCTGCAATGTCCAATGGTTCCCCCGTGTCTGTCGGTTAATGAAAGGGTCTGTATATCCTGCTTGATGCGGTCGAATGTCCTCTGGGCGATCACGGAGACCGCTGCGCCAGTGTCCAACTCCATCTCAAGCGGTTGACCATTGACCCGTACTGTCACTTTAATGGGGACCACACAAGGAGCTGCCACACAATGCAGCTGCAGGCAGTCGTCCTCCGTCTCCACGTCCTCGGGAGTAGTCGCCGCAGGTTCATCCAAATGAAAGGTACGGCCCCTGGGCTGGCCCCAGTTTCGGTCGGAACGATGGCGACTCTGGCGCCCCCAGGACCGGCTTCCGCGACAGGGTCGGCGCCGACAAGTCTGACACGGACATGGCTCCTCATCCATTGGTTCTGGAGAAGGCTCCCTTCGGGGAGGAATGTCTGACGGCCACTGGCGTCGATACGGACGTCGCCTCGCCCAAGGTACCGCAGGGGTGCGGGGGGATGCTTTCGGACGGAAGGGGTTGTGCCCTAAGACATGCACCTCCATTCCCTGTAGCTCCTGCACTCCTCGTTCTGCGCTCTCTCGGGACAATTCTATTGGAATGGCCTGCTGAATAGTCAATGTTGGCTCAGCTAACAACTTTCTCTGGGTGGCCGCATTGTTAATACCGCAAACCAAACGGTCGCGTAACATTTCTGATAAGGTCTCACCGTAGTCACAGTACTCCGCAATCCTGCGTAGCCTGGATAGAAAGTCGGCAAGGGATTCTCCTGGGGTCCTCTCTGCGGTATTAAACCGGTAACGTTGGACTATCGTGGGTGGGGTTGGGTTAAAATGTTGCCCACTAAGTTCACAAATTCATCAAATGTTTTGGTGTCCAGCGCAGCTGGGTACGTAAGGCTCCTAATCACCCCAAACGTACGCGGGCTGCAGGCGGTGAGCAATATGACCACCTGGCGCTCGTTTTCGGTGATGTTGTTTGCCCGGAAATAGTAACACATCCGTTGTGCGTACTGGTTCCAGCTTTCCAGCGCAGCATCAAAAACATCCAAAAGTCCATACAGAGGCATGGTGTAATAGAAAAAAACTTCCAACCTGTATCCAACAAAAATCCAGGGAGGTGACTTCAGCAGTGTAGACAACTATTCACTTTAACCCTCGTCGCCAGTTTTGTGAGGGCCACGAAGAATCCAGCACGAGTCTTCAGGATACAAAGAAATAACATTTATTTACAATAACATATATATACAACATAAGCAACTTCCCTTGCAGCTAGCTCCTCTCTCTCTGCTGGTTCCAAACTGGCCAGCTCTATTTATGCAGGGTGTCTGCTAATGATTTCTCCGCCCCCCCCGTCATTGGGGAAGCTCATACTCCCACAGGATTGTGGGATTGTCATTAGTCCCCAGCCAATGGTAAGCAGGCAGGTTATAATAGTATCAAAGGTTTAGTAGCCTCCTCCACTTACTCTGCTGCTTTCAAAGCTCACTGTACCTGCATCCCCAGGTCTCTGCCTCCCCTTTAAAATTATACCACTTAGTTATGACTGCCTTTCTTCATTCTTCCTCCTAAAATTTATCACTTCACACATCTCAGAAGCGTGTAAAAACCTCCATATATCTGACCCCTTCACCAGTGTGTCTACGAGCTCCTGAACTTTAATACTGTCTTTCTCATTATTTGCCCCACTTCTGCCTTTTGTACCATCTGCTCATTTTGAAATTATGCCTATGCCCAGGTCCAGACCATCAATATATAGTTTAAAGATTGTTGGTCCTACTACTAACCCCCGGGACACCTTTACATGTGTATCTCCAGTCGAAAATGTGACTACCCTCTGCTTTCTATCTCTTCACCACTTTCTGCTGCTATTTCACAAGTTCAAATGCTGCCACTGTCTGTTTAAATTGCTAACAAGTCTATTATGTAGTACCTCGTCAACACCTTTTGAAAGTCTATATTACACACTATCAATTACACATTATAAAGCAGTAATAACAATTGTTTTACTTATCCAAATACTGTGGGCTCGATTCTCCGATGCCCGACTCCAAAATCGTGATCAGTCATCGGGCGGAGAATGGATTCCAATGTCGGAATTGGGGCCGGCGTCGGTTTGACGGCAGTCTGCCATGTTCCGTCCCTCCAAATCGGCGGCATCGTGACACGCACCGCAGCATCGCTGTTAGCATGTCATCGTCCAAGCCACCCGCGATTCTCTGCCCCCGAATGGCTGAGTTCCCGATGGCAGAGGATTCAATGTGGCAGAGGACTCGGGCCCAGAGGGCAGATGCCTGGAGGAAGTCAACCGCTCGATGGCGGGTGCGGAGGGTACATTTGAGGCTCTGCAGCGTGGTGGAGGGCTCACTCGTGCCCGGCACAGGTCACTCCTAGGGGACTCCAGGAATCTACACACATTTTTATTTGAGCTTTTTTTTATACTTCTGTAGATAGTATAGGCAGTGGCCTATTCGGGCCTCCTCCATCCCTATCCTGCCCCCACTCATCCCCCTTTTTCCTTTGTCCCCCATTTCCTTTCCTTATGTTTGCTTGGTGACTTTCCTGTACATTTGGAGGGAACTGCAAGTGGTGATTGCTGCTTGCCCCCGTTGGTGGCCACTGCGCCTGCAGGCCCCGTTTGCTGTTGCCTGTTCTGTTGCTGTGGCCTGGAGTGGGGATCGTGTCGGGATGGACTGGCCTGATGTCCGCGATGGGGCAGACTGACCAGACTGCACAAAGCGGCGGGGTGTTGGAGGAGTGTTTTTGTCGATTGTTGCTGTCCTTATTGTACTATTGCCTGAACGATGTCCTTGGTCTGGAGGTCAAGAGTTTGTTTGTTGCCGCCTCCTTTGGCTCTGTGACCTGGAGCGAGGAAAGGGAGGCTGTGCGATGTCTTGTCCCTGATGTTGGAACAGAGACGAGGGTAACTGGTTTCTCCGCCAGCGCACCCTGCATCGTGTGAATATCCAGTACGTTTTTTTCCCCATTGCTGGGACTCTACTGCTAGGAACTGCAGGAGGGGGAGCACAAGGCTGGGTGGCCCGAATTGACACCTTGATGCGGGTTTTGCAGCCTGATGCTGACCTTGTGTTGTGGCTGCCTGTTCTGTTTTGATCATGAGAACCTATTCTCATCTTATCTTCTCAGAAACCTATATTCAACCACAAAACATATTAGGCAGCGTGCAGATTAATTGTGCATGTTGTCAAGAGTTGTGCAAGATGGAGAATGTGTCAAAGCTGTAACACAACACAGAATTCAACTAACACTGATAAATCCTCAAGTTGATTTTCCATGGCGAATGGATCTTGGAACACAATCTGTCCTGTGGATCAACTTTACCTCATCCATTAGGCTGAGTGCTTCCATTTCTACATTTCCTGCCGTTGTCTCCCTCATCTGTTTTCAAACGATTGGGGTCAATTTTCACCTTCCCTGTATGGGTATAAATGACCTACTCATTGTAGAACACGGCAGATTATCATTTATACTGAAAATAGCATCATGCAAATCTACTCTCACATCGTACCCCGGGTGGTGAAGATGAAAGTCTTTTCTCTTTCCGTAACTCTGGTACAAATAGCTCTGCAACATGCAATTTTATGTCTCTGTCAGCTCCTCCAGTACCATACCTGTCTTCCATGTGAGATTATTGCACCTGCAACTTCAAGGTACAAATATTGGCACACAATAACTTCAATTCAGTTCAATCACTCCCTGGGTAATGGAATTTTTAAAAATTCTAACCCCTATTCACACCTCCATGGTGTGGTGAATTCATACTGTATTTTAATTCACACTGTATTGCATTGCATTGTATTATGTCCTTGTGGGCGCTGTATGTGAGCCGTTGCGCGGCTCTGCCCATAGGGGGAGATGAGGAGCTTGTACTGGGCTCCACCCTTGGCTCCGCCCATGGCTCCGCCCATGGTCCCTCCCACTACCGGAAGTATAAAGTGCTGCAGCCGTGAGCCTGCCCTCAGTTCTTCTGGTTGCAGGCAGGCTCAGTTGTAAGACTATAAAACCACAGTTTACTTCCAATCGTGTCTCTAGTGAATTGATGGTCACATCAATTTAATAGTCTTAGAAAACTTGAAGAAAACGACTATGGAATCAGCCCTCAAACCTGACCAACTAGAACTTGACCCGCAGGCTGCAGAGGCGAAGGAAATCTTCCTACACTGGCTTCGATGTTTCAAGGCCTTCCTGGCTGAATCAAGCACATCCGAAACTACAGAGGAGCAGAAACTCAGCCTACTGCACGCATGGATGAGCCATCGTATCTCTATGCAACTCAATTGTACCACCTCATATACTGAGGCCCTCGTTATGCTCGACCGATTGTACGTGCGGCCGATTAACGAGGTCTACACGCGGCACATTTTCACGACCCACCGCCAGCGCTCCACAGAGTCGCTGGAAGACTTCCTGCGCGACGTAAAAGCCCTTGCTCGGGACTGCAATTTTCAGGCTGTAACGGCCTCCCAACACGTGGAACTCGCTGTCCGTGATGTATACGTTGCAGGGCTCAGGCATAACTATGTGCGCCAGCGACTACTTGAAAAAGGGGCCCAGAACTTGGAGGACACTGTAGAGTTGGCAACGACTATGGATGTCGCGTTCCACAGTCTGAACTCCTTCCCCGCGGACCAAGCGACCCCATCGTGGGCCCCCGACCAGCGATTGCTCCAGGCCTGCGCCGCGTGGCCACCCACCCACTATGGAGTGCCAGCGTGCCATTTTTGTGGCCAGCCCCAACACCCACGGCAGCACTGCCCGGCCCGCAACGCGACCTGCAGCAGCTGCGGTCGCAAAGGACACTATGCCCGAGTCTGCCTGGCAAAATCAAAACTTTCTAACTCCCCCGCAGTCCAGAGCACTCGCCTCCCAAACTCGCAGGCCCGCAGACCCCGTAATGCTGCAGCGTGTCTACCGACTCCGCCTCCTCCCGACACGTGCGACTCATGGGGGCTGCCATCATGGCAATCCTCCCCCACGTGACCGGCCATGTGCGAGTCATGGGGGCCACCATCTTAGACGCCACCTTCGTCGCCGCCCGCCACGTGCGATCAACGGGGGCCGCCATCTTGACCATCAACCAAACCGAACCTCGACGACTACAACCTCAGTGGACATTCATCACGGGGCCACTCCAGCACTGCTGATCGAGCCGCCGACTACCCGCAACTCAACGCGGTCACGCTGGACCAATCGCGTCCAAAGCACCTCCAGAGCTCGATGATGTCCGTTAAAATCAATGGGTACAGGACACCGTGCCTCTTCAACTCCGGGAGCACCGAGAGCTTCGTACATCCTGACCTGGTAAGACGCCGTTTGCTCCCTATCCTCCCTGCACGGCAAACTATCTCCCTGGCCACGGGCTCGCAATCAGTCCACATACAAGGGCGCACCGTCGCAACCCTAACGATTCAGGGCACCCGCTACTCTAATTTCCAGCTGTACGTACTCCCCGACCTCTGCGCCCCACTCTTACTCAGGCTCGACTTCCAATGTAATCTCAAGAGCCTCACACTCAGCTTCGGCAGACCCCTACCTCCACTCACTATCTGCAGTCTAGCGACACTAAAAACCGACCCCCCTCCACTCTTCGCTAATCTCACTGCTAACTGCAAACCCGTAGCCACTCGCAGCAGGCGGTATAGCCTGCAGGACAGGGTATTTATTAGAGCCGAAGTCCAGTGGCTCCTACGTCAGGGAGTCATAGAGGCCAGTAACAGCCCCTGGAGAGCTCAGGTGGTGGTCGTCAAGACCGGGGAAAAGTTCCGAATGGTGGTTGATTATAGCCAAACCATTAACCGGTTCACGCACCTCGATGCGTACCCCCTCCCCAGGATTGCAGACATGGTCAATCAGATCGGCCAGTACCGCAAATTCTCCATGGTGGATCTGAAGTCTGCTTACCACCAGCTCCCAATCCGCCCGGAGGACCGCCAGTATACGGCGTTCGAGGCAGACGGCCGCCTCTTCCACTTTCTCCGGGTCCCCTGTGGCGTCACGAATGTGGTCTCGGTGTTCCAACAAACAATGGACCGAATGGTGGACCAGTACGGGCTGTGGGCCACGTTTCCGTACTTGGACAATGTCACCATCTGCGGCCATGATCAGCAGGACCACGACACCAACCTCCACCTATTTCTCCAAACCGCCCATAAACTCAATCTCACTTACAATACGGAGAAATTCGTTTTCCGCACTACCAGACTAGCCATCCTCGGCTATGTCGTGGAAAACTGAGTCCTGGACCCCGACCCGGACCGTATGCTCTTACAACTCCTTCTCCCTCATTGTCCCAAGGCCCTCAAGAGATGCCTGGGATTCTTCTCTTATTATGCCCAGTGGGTCCATCAGTATGCGGACAATTTAAGGCCACACTCTTTCCACTGTCAGCTGAGGCCCGCCAGGCCTTCAACTGCATCAAGGAGGACATCACAAAAGCCGCCAAGCGGGCGGTGGATGAATCCGTCCCCTTCCAGGTGGAGAGCGACGCCTCAGAGGTCGCTCTCGCCGCCACTCTGAATCAGGCAGGGAGTCCAGTCGCCTTCTTCTCCCGAACCCTCTCCGCTTCGGAACTTCGACATTCCTCAGTCGAAAAGGAAGCTCATGCCATTGTGGAAGCCGTACGGCACTGGAGGCACTGCCTCGCAGGTAGGAGGTTCACCCTCATCACCGACCAACGATCGGTTGCCTTCATGTTCGACAACCCGCAAAGGGGCAAAATTAAAAATGATAAAATCTTGCGGTGGAGGATCGAACTCTCCACCTACAATTACGATATCATATATCGACCGGGGAAGCTCAACGAGCCCCCAGATGCCCTGTCCCGCGGCACGTGCGCCAGCACGCAAGACGGCCGCCTAAAGGCTATCCACAATGACCTCTGCCACCCGGGGGTCACCCGGCTCGCCCACTACGTCAAAGCCCGAAACCTGCCTTTCTCCACCGAGGAGGTGAAAGCCATCAAGGGATTGCCCGATCTGCGCGGAGTGCAAACCGCACTTCTATAGACCAGACAGGGCCCACCTGGTAAAGGCATCCCGGCCCTTTGAACGCTTGAGCATCGATTTCAAAGGGCCATTCCCCTCGACAAATCGAAATGTGTACTTTCTCAACGTCATCGACGAGTTCTCCCGCTTCCCCTTTGCCATCCGTGTCCCGATATGACCTCTCACAGTCATCAGAGCCCTGCACAGTGTCTTCACCCTGTTCGGTTTCCCCAGCTCCGTACACAGCAACAGGGGCTCGTCCTTCATGAGCAACAAGCTGCGTCAGTACCTGCTCGACAAGGGCATCGCCTCGAGCAGGACTACCAGCTACATCCCCAGGGGGAACGGGCAGGTGGAGAGGGAGAAAGCGACGGTCTGGAAGACCGTCCTACTGACCCTCTGGTCCAGGAATCTCCCGACCTCCCATTGGCAGGAGGTCCTCCCCGACGCGCGCCATGCAATTAGGTCCCTCTTATGCACCGTCACCAACCAGACCCCTCACGAACGACTATTTGCTTTCTCTAGGGGCACTACCACGGGGGCTTCGCTACCATCATGGTTGAGGACACCGGGCCCGATTCTCTTCCGGAAGCACGTCTGGACACACAAAACAGACCTGCTCGTGGAGAGAGTGCTACTGCTTCATTCGAACCCCCAATACACTTTTATTGAATACCCCGACGGCCGTCAGGACACCGTTTCCCTCCGGGACCTGGCGCCTGCAGGATCCTCCACCACCACCACCACCACCGAAGTACCCCTCACACTACACCCCACCCAACCCCCCACGCCCTGCGTCCCTGCGCCTATATGTTCCCTGCCCACGCTCGGCGCCCCCGCGCCTATAGGTTTCCTGCGCCCCCCGGCGCCCGTCACACCGGTCAGGAATGAAGCTCGGGCCGAAACACCCCCGGAGTCCACCCTCATACCCACACCGATCGTCACCACCCAGCCACCCGAAGAGGCTGCAACCCCGGTGCTCCGCCGATCCCAAGGACGACTTGGCCACCGGACCGGCTCAACTTGTAGACCCGTCACCCCCGCCGGACTTGATTTTTTACAGGGGGTGAATGTGGTGAATTCATACTGTATTGTAATTCACACTGTATTGCCCATGGTCCCTCCCACTACCTGAAGTATAAAGTGCTGCAGCCGTGAGCCTGCCCTCAGTTCTTCTGGTCGCAGGCAGGCTCAGTTGTAAGACTATTAAAACCACAGTTTACTTCCAATCGTGTCTCTAGTGAATTGATGGTCACATCACATGGCCTCTCCCCTCCATCTGTAATCTCCTCCCACCCTACAACGTCTGAGATCTCTGCGCCCCTCTTATTCTGGACTCTTGCACATTACCAGTTTTAATCACTCCACTGTTGGTGGCCGTGCCTTCAGTTGTTTGCATGCTAAGCTCTGGAATCTGCTCCTTATACCTCCCCACCTCTCTGGCTTTTGAGAGGCTCTTTAAACCTCCTTAACCAAGAATTTGGTTGCCTTACGTGGCTTGGTGTCAAAATCTGATGGTCAATCACATCTGTGAAGCCACTTGGATAATTTACATAAACCCAGGGATATGGCTTGGCTTTGGTGAATTCCCTGCAGACAAATACCCTGCCAGCACTCAGTGTTTAGACCTACGTTTAAAAAAGTGGGCATTTGAATACAGCATCTGAGAATGGGCAGTACCTATCAAATGATAGTATGGAAAGACCCAGACCCGTGTGAAAGGAGGTTGGAAAACCGAAGGAAAAGATGATCCAACTGAATAATGACAAATAAATCATGGGCGGGATTCTCCGTTGCCCGACGCCGATATCGTAATCGGCAATCAGACTTTGATGTCCAAATCGGGGCCGGTGCCGGTTTGACGCCATCAGCTATGGTCCGGCCCTTTGAAATGGCGTCATCGCATCGTGCGCCATTTCAATGGCGTTGGCGCGTCATCGGCAGGCTCTCGCGCGATGCTCCGCCCAGCTGGGCCGAGTTCTCAATCGCATGGGACGCGTGTGGTCTCAGCAGTCGGGAACCTGGCATGGCGGTTGCGGACTGTGTCCAGCGCTGCCACACTCGGCTAGGATCCATGCCGCTGGCTGAGGGGGGTGCGGTAGTATGACTAGGGATATTACGGTACCTTGGAAGCGAGCTGCTATTGGTGCAGAAGACTCGCTGCCCATTGGCCCAGATAAGTCATGTGCCTCTCAGCCGATTGGCCTATGAGGCGGGGTATAAGAACCCGTACTGCCCAGCAGTCGGCCTTTCTTCTGTACGTCTGCTGCCGGACACATATCTTGTGCATTAAAGCCTATCGTTTGGATCTCATCCTCGTCTCGTGTCCAATTGATGGTGCATCAATTTAATGCACAAGTTTTTTAAAAATGGAGCTTCGTATCAAGCCGGAGTGCCTTCGACTCAGCCCGCACGCAGCGAATGCATCAGCAACATTTAAACACTGGCTGGCGTGTTTCAATAGTTACTTGAACACAAACGAAAACCGCCCGACGAGGGAACAAAAACTGCATATCCTCCACTCGTGCATGGGCACCGCCGTGTATACGCTCATAGAGGACACAACAGACTATGACACGGCCATGACTTGCTTATTTAAGGGACATTTCATCCGGCCATTGAACCAGGTCTACGCTAGGCACTTACTGGCCACGAGACAGCAATTCCCCAGTGAGTCCCTAGACAAATTTTACCGGGCCCTCCTTGTCCTGGGGAGAAATTGCGCCTGCCCACAATCTTCTGCGGCTGAGCACACCGGACTTTTAATTAGAGACGCTTTCGTTGCGGGTATGCAATCTTCCCAGATACACCAGAGACTCCGAGAAAAAGATACTTTAAGCCTCGCCGAGGCACAGGCCCTCGCCTCCTCCTTAGATGTCGCTAACCGCAACGCCCGCGCGTACACTCCCAACCGCGCAGTGGCCCCCTGGGCAGCGTGGAACGCGACCCCCCTCACCTCCGCAGACTCGGACCCCCTCCCCAGGCCTGCGCCGCGGGGCACCCCGATAAACCCACGGGGCCCCGCTGCTACTTTTGCGGCCAGGCCAAGCACCCCCGCCAGCGGTGCCCAGCCCGCGCCACAACCTGTAAAGGCTGTGGCAAAAAGGGCCACTTTGCGGCCATTTGCCAGTCGAAATCGGTCGCTGCAGTCCCGAGTAGCGACCGTAGGTCCCCCCCGCGCTCCTCAAGGACCCCGCGCGGCCCGCAGACCTCACTGTCCCCACCCCCTACCGCCATGAGTAATCCCCGGACGGCGCCATTTTGGGCCCCCGATGCCACGTGTGACCCCGGGCACCGCCAGTCTGGGCCCCCGACTCCACGTGCGACCCCTGGGCGCCGCTGTCTTGTTCACCCACCACCACGTGCAGCCAACGGGAGCCGCCATCTTGGATCGGCACCGAGGACCCCGCAAGTGACCACTCGCTGCCGGATGACAACTCGGAGTTCCTGCCACGACTCGCCTCAGTAACGTTCGATCAGTCACGGCCCCGCACGCTGTCCACGGCGACCACGAAGATCCTTCTCAATGGCCATGAGATGAGCTGCCTGCTGGACTCCGGGAGCACAGAGAGTTTCGTCCACCCCGCCACGGTAAGACGCTGCGCACTTCCAGTTTACCCGGTAAAACAAAGAATTGCTCTGGCCTCCGGTTCACACTCGGTCCAGATCACAGGGTGCAGCATAGCGGACCTCACGGTCCGGGGGAGGGTGTTTAAAAATTATAAGCTCTTCGTCCTCCCTCACCTCTGCGCGGCAGCACTCCTGGGGTTAGATTTCCAGTGGAACCTCCAGAGTTTAACATTCAAATTCGGCGGCCCTATGCCCCCCCTTACTGTCCGCAGCCTCACGTCCCTCAAGGTCGACCCCCATCCTCGTTTGCAAACCTCACCCTGGATTGCAAACCTGTCGCCACCAGGAGCAGACGGTACAGTGCCCAGGACCGGACCTTCATCAGGTCTGAAGTCCAAAGGCTTCTGAAGGAAGGGGTCATCGAGGCTAGCAACAGCCCCTGGCGAGCACAAGTGCTGGTGGTTAAGACTGGGGAGAAAAATCGGATGGTCATAGACTACAGCCAGACCATCAACAGATTTACGCAGCTGGACGCGTATCCTCTCCCACGTATTTCCGACCTGGTCAACAGGATCGCGCAGTACAAGTTTTTTTCCACGGTGGACCTTAAGTCCGCCTACCACCAGCTCCCCATCCGTGCGAGTGACCGAAAGTACATTGCGTTCGAAGTGGATGGGTGACTCTACCACCTTTTAAGGGTTCCTTTCGGTGTCACAAATGGGGTCTCGGTCTTCCAAAGGGAGATGGACCGAATTGTCGACCAATACGGTTTACGGGCAACCTTCCCGTATCTCGACAATGTCACCATCTGCGGCCACGACCAACCTCCGCAAATTCCTCCGTACCGCAAAACTCCTTAATCTAACCTACAGTAAGGATACGTGAGTGTTTAGCACCGACCGTCTAGCCATCCTTGGCTACGTAGTGCGTAATGGAGTGATAGGCCCGACCCCGAACGCATGCGCCCCCTGATGGAGCGTCCCCTCCCCAACTTCCTCAAAGCCTTTGGCCTTTGTTTGGGCTTCTTTTCATATTACGCCCACTGGGTCCCGAATTACGCTGACAAAGCCCGCCCACTTATCCAGTCCACCACGTTTCCCCTGTCGATGGAGGCCCGTCAGACCTTTAGCCGCATCAAAGCAGACATTGCAAAGGCCACGATGCGCGCTATCGACGAGTCCCTCCCCTTCAAAGTCGAGAGCGACGCGTCCAATGTAGCTTTGGCGGCCACCCTCAATCAAGCGGGCAGACCCGTGGCCTTCTTCTCCCGTACCCTTCACGCTTCCGAAATCCGCCACTCCTCGCTCGAAAAGGAAGCACAGGCCATAGTAGAAGCTGTGCGACATTCGAGGCACTATCTGGCCGGCAGGAGGTTTACCCTCCTCACAGACCAATGGTAAGTGGCTTTCATGTTTGATAATGCACAGAGGGGCAAGATAAAGAACGATAAGATCTTGCGGTGGAGGATCGGGTTGTCCACGTACAACTACGATATCTTGTATCGTCCTGGGAAGCTAAATGAGCCTCCCGTTGCCCTGTCCCAGCACCCCCCTCCAATCCCAACTGCCGCCAGCACCCCTCCCCCCGGCCCCACCGACGCCCCCATGGCCCAGCGGACAGGAATCCCCTCCCCTGGCCTGGCCCCCACCAGCTCTGACCAGGGGTACGGACACAGGAACAAAACCATTGCTCCCGGAGTCACGGACGACCACCGCTCCGACGTCGCCGGCACTGCTGCGCAGGTCAAGCAGGACATCGAAGGCGCCCACCCGACTGATTGAATCGATGTGATCTACTGGTGGACTTCTGCCTACAGATGGACTCTTATGTTTTTCTTGTTTGTTCCTTGCCTGTTCCCCCACTTTTTCTCCCCCCCCCCTTTATACACTGTACATAGTTACTGTTTTCTATTACACACTAGTTGCGGGTCAGTGGGCAGCCATAGATGCAACGGTACGACCTAAACATCTCTAGTCATACTACCATTCTCACGTACCCACGGGACACGCCCCCCCATGTCCCCATTCTCTCCCCCCCCCGCTTCTTTTTCAACAAGGGGTGAATGTGGTAGTATGACTAGGGATATTACGGTACCTTGGAAGCAAGCTGCTATTGGTGCAGAAGACTCGCTGCCCATTGGCCCGCATAAGTCATGTGCGTCTCTGCCGATTGGCTGGGGAAGTCATGTGCCTCTCAGCCGATTGGCTGAGAGGTAGGTAGCTCCGCCTCCGAGGCGGGGTATAAGAACCCGTACTGCCCGGCAGTCGGCCTTTCTTCTGTACGTCTGCTGCCGGGCATATATCTTGTACATTAAAGCCTGTCGTTTAGATCTCATCCTCGTCTCGTGTCCAATTGATGGTGCATCAGGGGGCTTCCACAAGGGCTGGTGGGACTGGTGGGGGGTGGCCAGGAGATGGCCTGTGGGGTTGCAGATGGTGGGTCAGGTCCACACATGGCCGGCGCCATGTTGTACAGCGTGACCTCTGCAGGTCGTTGCTGCGGCCACAGACCCAGCCATTCTCCAGCCATTTTTGGCACGGGAGCTGGGAGCTTCACCCGGCGCCGCTGCTCGCCCCTCACCAGTCCCAGAAGCGGTGAGGGTTTGGAGCCAACTTTTCGATCATAAAATGCCCGCAAATTCTCTCTTTGAGCTGGCACTTAGCTGCTGAAATGGAGAATCTAGCCCCGTATGTCTGTTAAAGAAACAAAAGATAAAAGTTAAGAAACAATGGAAAAGGACAAATGCAAGCGATGAAGCATGAGGATAGTGCCAAACAGAGTCCGGGAGAGATTGTTTACTAAGGAAAGTAAACATGCCTATCATGGTTTGATTGGCTGTCTGTTCAAAACCAGTGTAAGACAGGGCACCAGACTTATGTACATAACTTCGGCAGCACGGTAGCATGGTGGTTAGCATAAATGCTTCACAGCTCCAGGGTCCCAGGTTCGGTTCCCGGCTGGGTCACCGTCTGTGCGGAGTCTGCACGTCCTCCCCGTGTGTGCGTGGGTTTCCTCCGGGTGCTCCGGTTTCCTCCCACAGTCCAAAGATGTGCGGGTTAGGTGGATTGGCCAGGCTAAATTGCCCGTAGTGTCCTAAAAAGTAAGGTTGGGGGGGGGGGGGGTTGTTGGGTTACGGGTATAGGGTGGATACGTGGGTTTGAGTAGGGTGATCATTGCTCGGCACAACATCGAGGGCCGAAGGGCCTGTTCTGTGCTGTACTGTTCTATGTTCTATGTTCTATGTTCTAACTGATTCTCACAGTCTCACAAAGCAGCATTAGCACCTGCCCTTATGATCTCTTTACGGCCACCTTTATTTAAATGTAACCTGGACTCCAACGTTATCGGGAATAGAAATTCCTGATGTTTAATTACATGATTGGATGGTGCAGTGAACAGCCACTGCTGTGTAGAACTGAATTATATTTCAGATCTCTGAAATTTAAATGTAAGTGAAGCAAGATGGACCACATGGGATTGTTAAAAATGCCAATACAGACCAGTCAAATTGAGCTGTTGGTGAACAGTCCCCTCTAGTGGCAGCTCCTTGATTCACTTGGCTGCAATTGCATCAGGACTTCCTTAACATTCTTCTGCTGTGATGCCATGGCCCCTATTTTAACGCTTCTCACTTTGTGCGAACGCAGAGTGAAAACTTGGCAGGGGTGGACAGACAGTTGTTGAGTGGGGTGTGGAGTTCAAACTGCAGTGATTCAAAGAATAGCAAAGACAACAACCATTTGTAGGTTAGTTTGGTGTCAGCGACCGGGTCTCACATTTATTGGATTCGACCACGACCACAGGCGAGGCAAATTGTGGGTATTTAAAGGGGCCTCACAGCCACTCCTTGGGCTCTCAAATCTCAGCCTCTGCTCCACGGTCGCGATTGCTACGTCTGAGTTCGCAACCCCATTGGGGGTCGTGACCTACAATTTGGGAACTCCCTGAGTTACATCTCGGAACATAAGAGCATAAATAAGAGCAGTAATTGGCCATTCGCTCCCTCAAGTCTAATACCTCCAAGAGACGGATGGCCATGGAGAGTGACCTGGATTAGGATTAACTGCCAATGTAGTAAAACCTAGAAATTATTTATTGCTTTACAATTTTGTATTGGCATGAACATTATAAACAGATTCTCTGGATCAAGTTTTAAAAAAACATTAAGATAAAATAGTTCACTACCCATGGCTCTAAGTTAATCATCAATAGGGAAACAGTACTCTACATACTCTTGGAATTGAGGGCAAGCAAGTCTCCCGGGCCTGATGGCCTACATCCTAGGACGTTAAAGGAAGTGGCAGCGGAGATAGGGGATCCATTGGTTATAATATTCCAAAATTCACTGGACACCAGAATAACAGGAATAACACCTTTATTCAAAAAGAGAGGTAGGCAGAATGTGGGAAATTACATGCCAGTTCGTTTAACATGTGTTGTTGGAACATTGTTAGACTCAATTATCAAGGACGTAATATCAGGACATTTGGAAAACCAAAGCGCAATCCATCAGAGTCAGCATGATTTTATGAAGGGCAAATCATGTTTGACTAATTTGCTAGAGTTCTTTGAAGATGTAACAAACAAAATGGATAATGGCGATCCTGTTGATGTAGTATATCAGGTACCGCACAGAAGGTTAATTCACAAGGTGAGATCACATAGAAGACTGGCTGATGGACAGGAGACAGCGAGTCGGGATACAGGGATACACAACTTGGATACAGGGATAAAAAGTTCGATAGCCAAATTTGCAGATGACACGAAAATAGGTGAAACAGTAAGTTGCAATGAGGGAATAAGAAACTTACAAATGGATATAGATAGGATAGGAGAGTGGGCCAAAGTGTTGCAGATGGAATTAACATGGTTAAGTGTGAGGTTATGCATTTTGGTCAAAAGAATGGGACGGCAATTCATTATCTAAATGAGGAGAGACTTTGGGGCGCTCTGATGCAGAGAGATCTGGGTGTCCTCATGCATGAGTCACAAAAAAACAGTAGGTGCAGCAGGTAGTAAAGAAACCAAATGGAATGTTGGTATTTATAGCAAAAGGAATTGAGTATAAAGGTAAGTAAATGTTGTTGCAACTACAATACTAATCTTTATTGTCACAAGTAGGCTTACATTGACACTGCAATGAAGTTATTGTGAAAACCCCTTAGTCGTCACAGGCGGGATTCTCCGACCCCCCCGCCGGGTCGGAGAATTGCCGGAGGCCGGCGTGAATCCCACCCCTGCTGTCTCCCAAAGTCTCCGGCACCAGAAATTCGGCGGGGGTGGGAATCGCGCCGTGCCGGTCGGCGCCCCCCCCCCCCCCCCCCGGCGATTCTCTGGCCCGTGATGGGCCGAAGTCCTGCTGCTGTCATGCCAGTCCTGTCGGCGGAAATCAAACCACCTACCTTATCAGCAGGACCAGGCGGCGCGGGCGGACTCCGGGGTCCTGGGGGGGGGGGGAGGGGGCGCGGGGCGATCTGGCCCCGGGGGGGTGCCCCCACAGGTGGCCCGGCCCGTGATCGGGGCCCACCGATCGGCGGGCAGGCCTGTGCACATGGGGGCACTCTTTTCCTTCCGCGTTCGCCATAGTCTTCACGATGGCGGACGCGGAAGTGACCCCCTCCCCTGCGCATGCGCCGGGATGACGTCAGCAGCCGCTGACGCTCCGGCGCATGCGCGGACTTCCGCTGGCCGGCGAAGTCCCTTCGGCCCTGGCTAGCATGGCGCCAAAGGCCTTTCCCGTCCGCCGGCGGGGCGCCAACCACTCAGGCGCGGGCCTAGCCTCTCAAGGTTAGGGCTTGGCCCCTAAAAGTACGGAGAAATCCGCACCTTTGGGGTAGCCCGACACCGGAGTGGTTCACGCCACTCCAACCCGCCGGGACCCCCCACCCCTCCTAGTAGGGGAGAATCCCGGCCCACATTCCAGCGTCTAGTTAAGGTACATGGAGGGAGAATTCAGAATGTCCAAATTACCTAACTGCACATCTTTTGGGACTTGTGGGAGGAAAGCAGAGTACCCGGAGGAAACCCACGCAGACATGAACTGAACAACAGGAAAATTAAATTCAACTCTTACCTCTCTTTCTTGATTACCACACTGTTCCAAATTACCAAGTTCCAATCCCCACTCTGGCTGTCTCACTCACTCAGGCTGCCTCGACTTCAAGTGCGCAAAGCAATGGGGAGATCGCACTTGGAGCATTCTGGGGCTGCTGGCTCAGTCATTGGACGGCAGATGTACCAGAAAGTCTGGACGGGAATCCAACACCTAGACCTGAGAGACACTGAGGCGCATTTGACAACACACACAGGTGACATCGATGACGGTTGGGAGGACATAGATGCAGATGCTGATTGCACTGATGTAAAGGTTGAACTATTAGACGACTCTGACACTGACTCTGAAAGGGACCTAATGCCCATATTATTATGCAGCTCCACGGACCATAGCTTCGATCTAGAAGACCCATGGCCTGGATCAGCTAAGAAATAAATTATAGTCATCTGCAGTGATGACGAGCAAGTCACCGATGCTCCAGCAGGCTGATATGAGGTGAGACCGCCAACCATGCCAGCATTAGAATCCAAGGTGATCCAGCATGCTAATGAGGCTGCAGAAATGGGCATGCTCACACCAACCAGAGATGAGATGCCTCGACCTCTTTGGACACCTCACCACAAAACGACAGCCAGTGCCAAGCCAGAGGCTGCTATGAAGAAGATAACCAAGAGACACACTAGAATGCTTCTCCGTGTCCAGAAAACAAAAAAGAAAAAGAAGAAAACACTGGAAGAACTATCGCATCCCGCCAGCCAACCAGTATCAAAAGCACTTGCAGGTAGCAAGCAACAATGTGTCAGAAAATGAAAGCGAAAGCGGCTTGTAATGCAAATATGGCAGTCTTGGACACAGGCCTTTCAAAGACACAGGGTGACGCGTAAGAAAAGCAAGAAGCCGACAAGCAAGCCAGGTTCTGCGGAAGTGGGTACCGACTTGAAACAATGACGTCGGCATATAATGCAAATGGACATCTTTTGTAAAACTTGCTCAACGTACCAGCTACATGTCATACCTGTATATAATGTAATGTGTAATGATGCCTGCAAAAATAATTTTAGACGAATGTTTTGTGAGGAAGGGGGATGTGGTGATATGCATATTAGCTATATAATAGTTGGATGGTGTGCGACCTCCAACCAGCAGGTGGCGGCGGTACAGATGCACCATGAGGTCTCCGGACCAAGGTCAGGTGACCCGGGACCTGGATATAAAGGGGGACACATCCGGCCATCTTCAGAAGAAGCTTGAGTGGGTAATAAGACGTACACGCAATTGGTCAGTGCTAGGTGTAAGTTCCAGAGGAGTAGCAAGACTCCATGATAACGTGCTCTGTACCAGACTGTCATCTTACCACATGAGACACAATAAAAGGATCCTGGTTTGGACAGATCAAAGTGTTTGGTGAGCTGCATCATAAAGTACAAGGGAGCAAACACAACACAATCAACGCAGTCGCAGAGCCAGGGTCTACATCAGTGGGGGGCACAACCCACAGGTGGGTCGCCGGCGGATGTCGGGAGGGTAGCGGAGCAAGCCATTTCAGCATTCCCGATTTTGGGAATTCACGCGCAACAGCCGCAGCGGCCGGCTGCGAGCTGCTTTACAAATGGCAGCTACGACCACCTAAAAACATGCGGCCGCACTGCGCATGCGTGCCCACTCATCAGTGCGCATGCTGCCCGGGAATGTTGGGACCTAAACCGGGGTCAAAGTGCGATCACGCCATGCAGGTGACTGACTGCGTGTTGATCACCGGTGATGACCAAGGCTATGGCCTCGATCTGTTTTGCAGCCCTAAACATTACTCAATATATATTCCTCATGGTTTAATCATGGACAGAACTGAACGTTTGGCAAGGGATATAATGAAAGCCATGGGAAATCATCACATCTCACCCTCTGTGTACTGAAGAGTGGCTATAAGTTGTCTGCTGACCTTTTTGACTACATTAAAGCACTGAATCGAAACAGTGACCAGTCAATCTCAATGATGGTGGACTTCATCTGCTTGGAGAGTTACTCAGAGTTTACGAACTGAGGTACGAAATCCACACTTTCCTACTTGAGAAATTGTCCTCTCTGGTTGATCCGTTTGCTGATGAAACTTGGATGCTAACTATGTCTTACCTTGCAGACATTTTTTTCAATTCTAAATGAACTGAACCTCAAATTGCAAGGGAAGGATGATGATTGATTTCAGCACTGTGAAGAAATCGCAACTGTGCAAATTCATTGAAAGTTTGGCAATTGGGAGTACAAAGCCAAAATTACTACATGTTTCCCACACTGCTACGACACAGCGAAGAAAACAGCATTAGTAAGGAAACTGTACATGGACTGGCAAGCCTGACTCCAAATGAAGTTTACTGATCTGCGCCTCAGCATTGACAGCACGTTAAAAAAACGGCACTAGTCAATGAAACTGTCAGCATTCTGGATTGCGTCTCAGAGAAGTATCCAGAGCTGAGTAAAACAAGCATTTTGTTGCTTTTGTCCTTCACAACAACCTACATGTATGAAGTTGGATTTTCTGTCCTCACAAAGATGAAGACGGCACAAAGCCCTCTCCTCCTGTGAACCTGATTGGAATGAGATCCTGAGGATCATGCAGGCTAACCTCTCGCATTAAATGTAAGAGAAAATGGTGGGTCGGGAATGTCGGCCGGCGTGGATCACGAAGGTCAGCCGGCGTGGGTCACAAAAGTTGGCCGGTTGGTAAAAACGGGTCCCTGGAAAAAAAGTTTAAAAAACACTGGTCTGGGGAACGACATAGGGCACTTAAGGCCAGAAAGTTGGATACCAGTTCAGTTGGCACAGGTGCAGGGCACAGTTTGGTTACAGGGGTGAGGGCACAAATCTGTATATACGCTGTCACATTAAACACCTTTAATACTGTTACAACTTGCCTCGGTGCTCTGTCAGATGGGTGTGAGGGGTGGGCTGGCCACAGAAGGGTGCAGGGAGGGAGGGGGTGGGCGAACATTGTGGGTGGGTTGGGCTCTGGCCACCCCCTCCCCCCGCCCCATCCTGTCCCGTCCCCACCACCATCACCCCAGGGGTTTGATGCCACCATGTGATGGAATGGCCAGCTTCCATGCAGGGACATTCCAGGTGGACGGTGGAAAGTGGTACCGTGGGCAAGAGTCAGACGTTGTCAAACGATGAGGAGCATCAGAGCTCATCATCCCTCCATCTCATGGACCAGACCCAGTGTCCCAGTTTTACTGCCAACCCAAGGTCCGCGCCCTGCAAAGCGGCTGGTATGTATCATGGAGGGGGTTGCAGGTAAGGGGGTGGCCGGGCAGGAGAGTGCATGGGTATGGGATGCAGTGCCCTTGCCCTTGGCCAGTTTCCCTCTCCCCCTCTAGTTGGTGAACCCGGATACCCCCGCTGGGCCAGGTGTGCCATCATCTGGCTGATAGGGCAGCACGGTAGCACAAGTGGATAGCACTGTAGCTTCACAGCGCCAAGGTCCCAGGTTCGATTCCCGGCTGGGTCACTGTCTGTGCGAAGTCTGCACGTCCTCCCCGTGTGTGCGTGGGTTTCCTCCGGGTGCTCCGGTTTCCTCCCACAGTCCAAAGATGTGCGGGTTAGGTGGATTGGCCATGCTAAATTGCCCGTAGTGTCCTAAAAAGTAAGGTGGGGGGGGGGGGGGGGGGTTGTTGGGTTACGGGTATAGGGTAGGTACGTGGGTTTGAGTAGGGTGATCATTGCTCGGCACAACATTGAGGGCCGAAGGGCCTGTTCTGTGCTGTACTGTTCTATGTTCTATGGCTAGTGCGGAATACGCACTTCTCCGTATTGTAGGTTAGGTTGAGTTTCTGGGCGGTTTGGAGAAATCGGTGGAGGTTGGTGTCGTGGTCCTGCTGATCATCGCCGCAGATGGTGACATTGTCCGAGTATGGAAACGCGGCCCGCAGCCCGTACTGGTCCACTATTCGGTCCATTGTTTGTTGGAACACCGAGACCCTATTCGTGACGCCAAAGGGGACCCGGAGGAAATGGAAAAGGCGGCCATCTGCCTCGAACGCCGTGTAGTGGCGGTCCTCCGGGCGGATTGAGAGCTGGTGGTAAGCAGACTTCAGATCCACTGTGGAGAATATGCGGTACTGGGCGATCTGATTGACCATGTCTGCAATTCTGGGGAGGGGGTACGCATCGAGGTGCATGAACCGGTTAATGGTTTGGCTATAATCAACCACCATCTGGAACTTTTCCCCGGTCTTGACGACCACCACCTGAGCTCTCCAGGGGCTGTTACTGGCCTCTATGACTCCCTCACGTAGGGGCCGCTGGACCTCGGTTCTGATGAATACTCTATCCTGCAGGCTGTACCGCCTGCTGCGAGTGGGTACTTGTTTACAGTTAGCCGTTAGATTATCAAAGAGTGGAGGGGGGTCAATTTTTAGAGCCGCTAAACTGCATATAGTGAGAGGAGGTAGGGGTCCGCCGAAGCTGAGTGTGAGGCTCTTGAGATTACATTGGAAGTCGAGCCCGAGTAAGAGTGGGGCGCAGAGGTCAGGGAGTACGTACAGCTGGAAATTAGAGTAACTGGTGCCCTGAATCATTAGGGTCGCGACGGTCGGTGCGCCCTTGTATGTGGACCGAGTGCGCGTCCGAGGCGAGGGAGATAGTTTGCCGTGCAGGGAAGATGGGGAGCGAACAGCGTCTTACCAGGTCAGGATGTACGAAGCTCTCGGTGCTCCCGGAGTCGAAGAGGCACGGTGTCTTGTACCCGTTGATTTTAACGGACATCATCGAGCTCTGGAGGTGTTTCGGAAGCGACTGGTCCAAAGTGACTGCGTTGAGTTGCGGGTAGTCGACGGCTCGATCAGCAGTGCTGGAGTGGCCCCGTGATGACTGTCCGCGGAGGTCGTAGTCGTTGAGGTGGACTGCGGGTGATATGACTGCGTTGAGTTGTGGGTAGTCGGCGGCTCGATCAGCGGTGCTGGAGTGGCCCCGTGATGACTGTCCGCTGAGGTCGTAGTCGTCGAGGTGAACATCGGTTGATGGCCAAGGTGGCGGCCCCCGTTGATCGCACGTGGCGGGTGATGAAGAAGATGGCGCCCAAGATGGCCGCCCCCGTGGATCGCACGTGGCGGGTGGCGAGGAAGATGGCGTCCAAGATGGCAGCCCCCATGACTCGCACGTGGCCGGCCGCGTGGAGTAGGATTGCCAAGATGGCGGTCCCCATGAGTCATACATGTCGGGTGGAGGCGGAGTCGGCAGACAAGCTGCAGCATTACGGGGTCTGCGTGCCTGCGAGTTGGGGGGGGCGAGTGCTCTGGACTACGGGGGAGTTAGAAAGTTTTGACTTCGCCAGGTATACTCTGGCATAATGTCCTTTGCGACCACAGCTGCTGCAGGTCATGTTGCGGGCCGGGTAATGCTGCCGTGGGTGTTGGGGCTGCCCACAAAAATGGCACGCTGGCGCTCCGTAGTGAGTGGGTGGCCGCGCGGCGCAGGCCTAGGGCAGTCACTGGTCAGGGGCCCACGATGGGGTTGCTTGGTCCGCGGGGAATGAGTTCAGACTGTGGAACGCGACCTCCATCGTAGTTGCTAGCTCTACAGTGTCCTCTAAGTTCTGGGCCTCCTTTTCAAGTAGTCGCTGGCGCACATAGTTAGACCTGAGCCCTGCAACGTATACATTACGGACAGCGAGTTCCATATGCTGGGAGGCCGTTACAGCCTGAAAGTTGCAGTCCCGAGCAAGAGCTTTTAAATCGCGCAGGAAGTCTTCCAGCGACTCTGCGGGGCACTGCCGGCGGGTAGTGAAAATGTGCCGCACGTAGACCTCGTTTATCGGTCGCACGTACAATCGGTCAAGCATAGCCAGGGCCTCATTATATGAGGTGATACAATTGAGTTGCGTAGAGATGCGATGGCTCACCCGTGCGTGCAGTAGGCTGAGTTTCTGCTCCTCTGTAGTTTCGGATGTGCTTGATTCAGCCAGGTAGGCCTTGAAACACCGAAGCCAGTGTAGGAAGATTTCCCTCGCCTCTGCAGTCTGTGGGTCGAGTTCTAGTCGATCAGGTTTGAGGGCTGATTCCATAGTAGTTGTCTTCAAGTTTTCTAAGATTATTAAATTGATGTGACCACCAATTCACTCGGAACACTTGGAAGTAAACTGTGGTTTTAATAGTCTAACAACTGAGCCTGTCTGCGACCAGAAGAACTGAGGGTAGGCTCACGGCTGCAGCACTTTATACTTCCGGTAGTCGGAGGGCCCATGGGCAGAGACATGGGCGGAGACATGGGCGGAGCCAAGGGTGGTGCCCTGTACAAGCTCCTCATCTCCCCCTATGGGCAGAGCTGAGCAACGGCTTACAGACAGAGCCCACAAGGACATAATACTATGCAATACAATACAGTGTGAATTACAATGCAGTATGAATTCACCACAATCCCCCCCCCCCCCCCCCCCCCCCCCCCCCGGTTTCTGCATTTCATCGACGCATGTTCAAAGCCAAACAGCCTTCTCTTGGCTGAGGCTTGGAGTGGTTGGAACATGAACATGTATTCGACCATCTCTTTCTTAACGCAACCGTATACTGGTTGTGGTCTGGTTTAACCAGCTGAACTCTGGGGTGGCCAGCTGTATCCAGTTTCGCCCTAGGAGCACAGAGGTCTGGCCTGAGGAGAGTGGGACGAATTGTAGGCCAGCCCGATTCCTTCACAGCAGCAATCACCATCGGGTTGCTAAGCGTAAATAGCATGTGGGGTCAGTCCAAAGGGGCCTCTGTAGAAGTGTGAAGAAGAGGATGAGTTGTGACCGGAGTCACTGACTATATTTGTCGTCCCACAACCAAACGGTGGGGTGTGGGGAACGGTTCTGGTCTGAGACCTGCCCAAGTGTTTGGTACTGTAAGTAGCCATTCCAGATAGTGGGGGTCGGAGGCAAGGAGGGGTTAGTTGTGAGAGAGGTATATATGGTCCGCGGCGGGTGAAGAATGTGTGCGTCCCCGGGTAGGGTGGGGGAAATGCCGTTACTCCGCCACCCGAGTGTGTTGAAGAACAGGAGTGTGCATTCCTAGGAAGGGGCTGCGTCCTCGGTCTGAATGGACCGGTGGATTAGAATCGCCGGTCTAATGATATTGGCGTCAAAAAACAGAAAATCCACCCACTGTCTACTTTCGTCTGAAAATTATTTATGTTACAAGCTTTGACTGACCCCTGTGGCAGCCCATTCACAAACTATGAAATACTTATAGCTAAATTTTCCCTTTTCGGTACTTAATTCCAAGGGCTGGATTGTCCGTTTTCCGATGGCAAAAATGTGAAACGCGATTGGGTGAAGAATAGCTTCCGAAGCTGAAATCGCGGTAGACGCCGGTTTGACGGCAAAAAGGTATGCTCCAGCACCCTGAAAATTGTTTAAATGTGCCGCTCGTCGCGTGGGCTGGAAGTACAGTAGGCATATCATTGTCGGGCCTGACTCCCAATACTCCCGTGCCTCTGCGATTCATCAACTCCGATGGGTCAAGTTCCCGATGGCGTCGTTCACTTGTGGTTATAAAAATCGTGAACCTGGCTACTGAGCAAGAGAGAGAGAGGAGGTAGGAAATGGCGTGGAGTGACTGTGGGCTGCCAGCCGTGGTGGCTGCTGCGGGGGTCCACTGCCAGGACTGGGGGAGGGGAGGGCTATGGGGGGGCAGGCCGAGCAGCTGGGGTGCCCCCCCCCCCACCACCCCCGAACACCTCACCCAACCGGCCGCCAGCCACCAGGTACCACCAAGGGCCACACCCACTGCAGCCCCCAGTGAGGGCAATGCCAGCCAACGGTACCCCTGGCAGTAGGGACAGGCACCAATACCAGGGGCAGTGACTACTCCGCGGTGCGGGGGTGGGGGGAGGGGGGGACATGTGTGGGCGGGGCCCCTCAGTGCCAACTGGGGTCACCATGTAGCCCATGGAACCTGGATGGGCACGGGTGTGTGTGCCATGCTTACATGTTGGCCTTTCACCCTCTGCAAAAAATGGCATTCGGACATCAACCCACGATGCTGGCCGCCGTGCGATGGCCGCAGCTCTGCAAGATACCCTGCGGCAGCTCAGAGGGGAGGCAGAGGCTGCAGCAGGCGGCCGCACAGGCTGGAGGACGAGCCACCCAACAGGCCGAGGAGGAAGAGGAGATGCCAAAGGGGCATCAGATGAGGCCCCGCGTGTACCGCAACCGCATGTCATTCGAGGTGCTTCTGCAAATGAGCAGAGGGACCATGAGACATATATGCCAGATGATGGCATATCTGGCACCACGGGGGTATGGGGGAGGACACCTGCTCCCTGTGACCATCAAGGTGACGGTCGCGTTGAACCTCTATGCATGGGATTGTTCAAGTCGCCGAGTGGGGACCTGTCCAGGATTTCGCAGTCATGGGCACACAGGTGCACCTGTGCCATCACGAAAACCCTATAGGCGGAGCAGTACATCCAGTACCACGTGGACTACACCCACCAGGATGCATGGGCAGCGGGGTTTTTGGCCATCGCCGGGATGCCCCGTGTCCAGGGGGTGATCGATGTTATGCATGTCACCTGTTCATTGGTACCAGTGATCAGTATGTCATCTAGGTAGCATTGTATCCCCTCCAGACCTCTTAAGATCTGGTTCATGGACGGTTGAAACAAAGCAGGTGCTGACGCTATACCAAAAGTAGCATAGCACTCTTATAGTGGAATAGGCCTTTATGTATTATAATGGTAACCAGGTGTTGAGATTCACCTGAAATGTTAATTTGCATGTAGGCCTGCAATAGGTCAAGCTTGCTGAACTTCTGTCCTCCTGCTAGGCTGATGAACAAATCCTCAATTAACGATAGCGGATATTGATCCGTGCATAAAACCAGATTGATGTTTGTTTTGAAATTTTCACAAATGCATATAGTCCTGTCCTGCTTCATTACAGGCAGAATAGGGGTCGCCCAGTCACTAGTGGTGGACAGGTTCTAAGACTCCTGTATCCGCAAGTCCCATTAGTTCAGATTCTACCTTCCAACGTATGCCATAGGGTACTGCTCTAGCCATGAGACTCCTAGGCTGGCTGTTTTGTTTGATTTTAATTAACACCTGCACTCCTTTCATGGACCCCAGTGTGTCCTCAAATACACTACTTTATTTCTCCAAGATGCTCTGTATATCTGTTTTAGAATCAGCTAACCTGTTTGCAGCTCTCCAATTCAACTTCATCTTCTCAAGCCAAGAGGTACTGAAGAAAGCTGGAAAACCTCTTCAGAAAACATGGAGTGGCAGCTCTGCAGTTTGCCCACTTAGCTCTACTTTGATTGTGATATATCCTCTTGGAGGCATAATTTCCTCAGTCTAGGTCCTGAAGATGACTTCTGCTGGCTTTAATGGTAGGTGGTTCCATTTTTGCTCATAGGTGGTCTCAGGAATTAGGGAGATGGCAGCCCCCATATCAGACTCTATTTTTATAGGCTGTCCATTTAATTTTAGAACTACCCAGAAGTATGATATGATTCACCTCAAACTGAAAGTACATTTAACTTCAATTCCCCGTCAGGTTGATACGCTGTGTCTTCGTTGTCTTCCACGCTGTAAATTCTTTTGGTGGAATTCATTTTGTTTTTCCTTTCATAGAACATAGAACAGTACAGCACAGAACAGGCCCTTCGACCCTCAATGTTGTGCCGAGCCATGATCACCCTACTCAAACCCACGTATCCACCCTATACCCGTAACCCAACAACCCCCCCCTTAGCCTTACTTTCATTAGGACACTACGGGCAATTTAGCATGGCCAATCCACCTAACCCGCACATCTTTGGACTGTGGGAGGAAACCGGAGCACCCGGAGGAAACCCACGCACACAGGGGGAGGACGTGCAGACTCCACACAGACAGTGACCCAGCCGGGAATCGAACCCTGGACCCTGGAGCTGTGAAGCATTTATGCTAACCACCATGCTACCCTGCTGCCCCAATGATGTGTCCTGTTTCTTTCTTTGGACATTCTTTTCTGGAGCAATTGATTTAATAATAATAATCGCTTATTGTCACAAGTAGACTTCAATGAAGTTACTGTGAAAAGCCCCTAGTCGCCACATTCCAGCACCTGTTCGGGAGGCCGGTATGGGAATTGAACCCATGCTGCTGCCTTGCTCTGCATTACAAGCCAGCTATTTAGCCCAGTGTGCTAAACCAGCCCCTATTTACTCCAGCAAACTCGTGCTAATGTGGTCAATTTTGCCACAACGTTTGCATTGGCTATCTTTGCTCCAGCGATCAGCCTGTGAATGACCCGTTTTTACACAGTAATGACATACCTGTTGCTGGGTAGACTGTCTCTGGGCGGTGGACATTTTATGGATCCTTCTGCCTACTCTGAACTGAGAAGCTTCTTGAGCAGTAAACTGCATCATAACGACTATCTCTAAAGCTGTTTTAATACATAAATTTCATTCAGTTAGCAATCTCCACTATATGGCCTCAATCCTTAGCCCACAAACCAGATCGTCTCTAATCATTTCATCCAGAGAGTCACCAAATTCACAATACTCCGTGAAGCACATAAGGGTCACAACAAACTATGCTATTTTCTCTCCTTCTAGTTGATTCCTTCTATAAAACCTAAAGTGCTCCACAATTATTAATGGCTTGGGTGAATAATGGTACTCCAGTATGTTTTATTACCAGGTTTCTCAGGCTGGGCCAGACTTCGGAGAAGATTAAAAGTTTTACTGCCAATGGTGTAAAGGAAAATAGGGACCATGATATCCTTAGAAATCTTGTGAGCTAAAACATAGTAATGAAATCTTTCTCCATAGCACTTCCGATTTTCAGATATTTCCTCGAATGGGCCAATGGTTGTAAACTGTCCTTTTTTTAAAAGATGTTTTTATTGGCATTTTCAGTTTTATGTACATTGTGTTTGTTACTGTACAGTACAAAATATTTTCTTGTGTCTATTTACAATTTGTCGCCATCTGACTCAGTATGCTAACAAATTCCTGCAAATTTCAGCCGTTCTGTCTTGTGGATGGGAGATTTCTATCCCCTTCCTCCCTCCCTCTTCGTGTTGTTCATTTTGTCCCCCTTGATGTACCATCAATGACCACGAGACAAAAGGTGAACTATTGAGGCTTTATTGTGGGAGATGTTAAGCCTCCTGCAGCTGGAACCAGAATGGAGGCAGCGCAGGAGAGTGCACACTTTTATACAGAGCCTGCTGGGTGGAGCCAGCAGGCCGGGATTTAGTGTAATGACTGGAGTACAATGGCAGTACCGTAATACACGTAGTGTATGATCAGTGGTGTTTACCATATTCACCACCTGTTTAAAAAAATAGTCCAGCAGGGGTGAAGCGGAGTTACAGGTCGAGTCTGTCGGGGGTTTTGACCCTCCGCCGCGATCGCCTCAGTCCCAGCTGTGGTGTGGGTGCCGATGTGGGTACCTGCAACTCCGGGAGCGTGTTGTCCTCTCCTTCTTCACCTAGTAGTGGATCCGGTGGGGGGCCGGTTGCTGCCGGGGTGGGAGTGGCGGTGATAGTCACTGGTGGGGGAGAGGGTGAACGGAGCAGAGGCGGGGTTGGCAACCGGAGGGGGAGGGGTGGTACCAGGTCGGGGGTGGCGGTGATGGTGGATGGGGAACCAGCGGGTGCCAGGTCCCAGAGGGAGACTTTGTCCTGCCGCCCGTCCTGGTGTGCCACGCAGGCGTGCTGTGGGTTCGCATGAAGGAGGAGGACTTTTTCGATGAGAGGGCCTGATTTATGGCTCCTCGCATGCTTCCGGAGGAGGATGGGCCCAGGAACTGTCAGCCAAGTTGGAAGCGAGAGCCCGGAGGTGGACTTCCTAGGGAAGGCAAACACACGTTCGTGAGGGATCTCATTGGTAGCAGTGCACAGGAGCGACCGGATGGAGTGGAGCGCATCGGTGGGGACCTCCTGCCAGCGGGAGACTGGGAGACTCTTAGACCGCAGGGCCAAGGACGGCCTTCCAGACTGTCGCGTTCTCCCTCTCCATCTGTCCGTTTCCCCTGGGGTTGTAGCTGGTCGTCCTGCTCGAGGCGATGTCTTTGCTGAGCAGGAACTGACGCAGCTCATCGCTCATGAACGAGGAACCTGATCACTGTGGATGTAGGTGGGGAAACCGAACAAGGTGAAGATACTGTGTAGGGCCTTGTTGACAGTGGCAGACTCATGTCAGGGCATGGGATGGCGAAACAGAAATAGGAGTACTCATCAATGATATTGAGAAAGTACATGTTATGGTCAGTGGAGAGGAGGGGCCTTTTGAAGTCGATGCTGAGGCGCTCAAAGGGGCTGTAGACCTTTACCAGGTGCGCTCTGTCTGACCGATAGAAGTGCGGCTTGCACTTCGCACAGACCTGGCAGTCCCTGGTCACGGTCCTGACCTCCTCGATGGAGTATGGCAGGTTGCAGGTCTTGATAAAGTGGAAGAACCGGGTGACCCCCGGATGGCAGAGGTCGTTGTGGAGGGCCCGAAGTCGGTCTACCTGTGCACTGGCACATGTACCGTGGGATAGAGCTTCTGGGGGCTCATTGAGCTTCCCAGGACGATACAAGATCTCGTAGTTATAGGTGGAAAGTTCGATCTGCAGCCTCAAGATCTTGTCGTTCTTGATCTTGCCCCGCTGTGTGTTACTAAACATGAAGGCAACCAACCGTTGGTCAGTGAGGAGAGTGAATCTCCTGCCGGCCAGGTAATGCCTCCAATGTCGCACAGCTTCCACAAAGGCTTGGGCCTCCTTTTCGACAGAGGAGTGCCGAATTTCGGAGGCATGGAGGGTTTGGGAGAAGAAAGCCACGGGTCTGCCCGCCTGGTTGAGGGTGGCGGCCAGAGCCACGTCCGATGCGTCGCTCTCCACCTGAAATGGGAGGGACTCGTCGACTGCGTGCATCGTGGCTTTGCCGATGTCCGCCTTGATGTTGTTGAAGGCCCGGCGGACCACAGCTGTCAGGGGGAAAATGGTAGACTTGATAAGTGGGCGGGGCCTTATCCGCATAATTAGGGGCCCACTGGGCGTAATATGAGAAGAATCCCAGGCATCGTTTCAGAGCCTTGGGACAGTGAGGGAGGGGGAGTTCCAGGAGGGGGCGCATGCAGTCGACTTCAGGCCCTAGGACTCCATTTTCCACAAAGGAGCCGAGAATGGCTAAGCGGGTTGTGCGGAAAACGCACTTCTCCTTATTATAGGTAAGATTAAGGAGTTTAGCGGTATGGAGGAATTTCTGGAGATTCGCGTCGTGGTCCTGCTGGCCGTGGCCGCAGATGGTGACGTTATCCAGGTACGGGAACGTGGCCCGCAACCCATACTGGTCAACCATTCGGTCCATCTCTCGTTGGAAGACCGAGACCCCATTGGTGACGCTGAAGGGAACCCAAAGGAAATGGTAGAAGCGGCCATCTGCTTCGAATGCAGTGTATTGCTGGTCCTCCGGCTGGATGCGGAGCTGGTGGTATGCAGATTCCATGTCAACTTTGGAGAAGACTCGATACTGCGCAATCTGATTGACCATGTCAGATATGCGAGGAAGGGGGTACTGTGGTAGTTACCACTGTTGTATTGTGTATACTGCATACGAGGGTTTTACGGTAAGGCCCCTGTACTACAGGTACGGGAGTAGATCCCTGCCTGCTGGCTCCGCCCAATAGGCGGAGTATAAATGTGTGTGCTCTCCGAGCTGCAGCCATTTTGGTCAGTCTTAACTATCACCACTTGAGCTCTCCAGGGGCTGTTACTGGCCTCAATGACCCCTGCCCGCAGAAGCTGTTCGACTTCCGACTTGATAAAACGTCCTGTCCTGGCCACTGTACCGTCTGCTCCTCGTGGCGACAGACTTACAGTCCGGGGTGAGGTTCTCGAAGAGTGAGGGTGGGTTGACCTAAAGGGTCGTGAGGCCACAGACGGTGAGGGGGAGCAGGGGTCCGCCGAACTTCAGAGAAAGGCTCTGGAGGTGGCACTGGAAATCGAGACCCAGTAACAGGACAGAGCAGAGGTGGGGGAGGACGTAGAGTCTGAAGTTACTGTACTCTACGCCTTGTACCGAGAGGGTCGCGACGCTGTACCCCCGGATCTGTACAGAGTGGGATCCGGAGGCCTGGCAGATTTTCTGGGTCACGGGGAGAACCGGGAGGGAGCAGCGCCTTAACATGGCTGGGTGGATGAAACTCTCCGTGCTCCCAGAGTCGAAGAGGCAAGTCGTCTCGTGCCCATTGATCCGTACGATCATTGTAGCGGCTGCGAGGTTGCGAGGCCGAGACTGATCGAGGGTGATGGAGCAGGACCACGATGGTAACCTTTCCAAATTTCTCCACACCGCCACTCTCCTCAACCTCACTTACAACAAGGAGAAGTGTGTGTTCAGCACGAACCGATTAGCCATCCTCGGCTATGTGGTTCAAAACGGAGTTCTAGGACCCGACCCCGACCGCATGTGCACCCTCATGGAACTCCCCTCCCCCACTCCCCCAAGGCCCTCAAACGATGCCTGGGGTTCTTTTCATATTAAGCCCAGTGGGTCACAAACTGTGTGGACAAGGCCCGCCCACTCATTCAATCCACCGCTTTCCCACTGACGGCCAAGGCTCACCAGGCCTTCAACCGTATCAAGGCCAACATCGCCAAGGCCGTAATGCACGCGGTCGATGAGACGCTCCCCTTCCAAGTCGAGAGCGATGCATCAGACGTCACTCTGGCCGCCACCCTCAACCAGGCAGGCAGGCCCGTGGCATTCTTTTCCCGCACCCTCCATGTCTCCGAAATTTGGCACTCCTCCGTTTAAAAGGAGGCCCAAGCGATCGTTGCAGCTGTGCAACATTGGAGGCATTACCAACGGTCGGTTGCCTTCATGTTTAATAACACACAGCGGGGTAAGATCAAGAATGATAAAATCTTGAGGTGGAACATCGAGCTCTCCACCTACAATTACGAGATTTTGTATCGCCCCGGTAAGCTCAACGAGCCCCCCGATGCCCTCTCCTGAGGTACATGTGCCAGCGCACAAGTGGACCGACTCCGGACCCTGCACGATGATCTCTGTCACCCAGGAGTCACCCGCTTTTAGCACTTCATTAAGGCCCGCAATCTGCCCTACTCCATCGAGGAAGTTAGGGCTATCACCAGAGACTGCCAGGTCTGCGCGGAGTGTAAACCGCACTTCTACCGGCCAGACCGTGCGCGCCTTGCGAAGGCCTCCCTCCCCCTTTAAACGCCTCAGCATGGACTTCCAAGGGCCCCTTCCCTCCACCGACCGCAACACGTACTTTCTTAATGTGTACAACGAGTATTCCCGATTCCCCGTCGTCGTCCCATGCCTCAATATGACGTCTGCCACCGTCATCAAAACCCTCAACACCATCTTCGCTCTGTTCGGTTTCCCCGCCTATGTCCACAGCGACCGGGGTTCCTCATTTATGAGCGATGAGCTGCGCCAGTACCTGCTCAACAGGGGCATTGCCTCGAGCAGGATGACCAGCTACAACCCCAGGGGAAACGGGCAGGTGGAACGGGAGAATGGGACGGTCTGGAGTGCCGTCCAGCTGGCCCTACGGTCCAGAAATCTCCCGGCCTCCTGCTGACAGAAGGTCCTCCCCGACGCACTTCACTCCATTCGGCCGATCCTGTGCATCGCGACTAACGACACCCCCCATGAACGTCTCTTTGCTTCGCCAGGAAGTCCACCTCCAGGGGTTTCGCAGCCAAGGTGGCTGGCAGCTCCACGATCCGTTCTCCTCTGTAAACACGTGCGGCTCCACAAGGCAGACCCGTTGGTTGAGAGGGTACAGCTACACCATGCAAACCTGCAGTACGCCTACGTAGCGTACCCCGACGGCTGCGAAGACACAGTCTCTCTCAGGGACCTGGCACCAGCTGGGTTCCCACACACCACCCCCTCTGCCCCACTGCCACCCTCTCTTCTCCCGGCGCACCCCACCGCAGCCCCCGCTCCAGGACAATCCACCTTCCCCTTGCTCCCACCCAGGGATGAAGAGGATTTTGACGCACTCCTGGAGTCACCGAAGACCAAGCCGATGCCTGAGTCGCCACCAGCACTGCGGCGCTTTCAACGACAGATCAAGGCGTCCAATCGTCTAAATTTGTAACCTTCTCTGTAATTTTAAAACCAATCTGTATGTATATATTTTTCCACCACCCTTGCTGGACTCATTTTTAACAGGGGGCGAATGTGGTAGTCACCACTGTTGTATTACATTGTATATATGGGTATTACGGGAAGACCCCTGTACTACAGGTACGGGGGTAGATCCCTGCCTGCTGGCTCCACCCAGTAGGCGGAGTATAAATGTGTGTGCTCTCCGAACAGCAGGCATTTCGTCAGCTGCTGTGGGAGGCCACACATCTCTGTGTAATAAAGCCTCGATTACATTCTACTCTCGTCTCGTAATTGATAGTGCATCACAGCCGTAGATATTTATCTTTCTATTCCTTGAAATACATTTTCAAAGCTTGAGAACTGCTTACATAGAATGCTAGAGTTAGTTGCTGATCATTGCCACGTGTGTCTAATTTTTAAAAAATGATGAATTTGCATTGGCCTTGTGAGTCACTTCCACCAGTTCTATTTCTGAAACGCACCACACAGCTATTTTCCCATTTGGGAGTTTTTTTGTGTAATACTGTCGTCAAAATTACAGAGAGTGGTAGAGAATGGTTTTCCCCTGAAACATTAGCAGAATGCACCCTAGCAACTTTTAAATCTGCCACCTGGAGAATACCTCAACTCTCATTTGTTCACAGCATTGTTTGCAATCGGTTCAGGCTAGGTTAGGCAATTGAGTTAGCTTCATTGTCAGTCTGCTAATGTTATTGATTTTGTTTAATTGCTCTACTGCTGCAATCTAATAAATTAGCTGGCTGTGAGCTGTTGGCTCTATATTTTGACATATTGCACTGTTTGGATTGAAACCCACAATGCAGTCATCAAAGAGGACAATGGACAGGGGTAAAGATCTTGTCCTTAGAATTTGAGGGTTTACATCCTGTGGGAGTCATTTGGCATTTGTGTGATGGTGTAAAACGAGAGATACCGATTTAGCTGCCTGTGGTACAGTTAGTACTGGGTTTCATGGTCAGTGGTGAAGAAGCAATTGAGTACCTAAAAAACACTGAATCCCTTCACTGTTAATTATAATTTCATAGATAGTGCAATAATTGATTGGGATATACACATGGGATTAAGAAACTAAAATATAATTTACTAACATTAAAAAAAATTTTAAAAATTAATTTATAATAATCTTTATTGTCACAAGTAGGCTAACATTAACACTGCGATGAAGTTACTGTGGAAAGCCCCTAGCTTGCCACATTCCAGCACCTGTTCGGGTACACGGAGGGAGAATTGAGAATGCCTAAATTACCTAACATAATGTCTTTTGGGACTTGTGGAAGGAAACGGAGCACCCAGAGGAAACCCACGCAGGCATGGGGGTTGGATTCTCCGCAGCCCCGTCCCAAAATCGCGTTTGGCGCTGGAGCAGAGAATTGATGTTTACGCCCGAATCGGGCCCGGCGCCGCTCCCACTCGTGCACGGATTATGCGGCGCGGCTGGGGGGCCTTTGCCAGAGGCCCTCCCAGTGATACTCTGGTCCCAACAGAGTGGTTCTAACCACATTTGGCCGGTTGGGACTCTAGCGTGGCAGCTGCGGACTCGGTCCGCGGCCGACCTGGTGGGGGGGCTGGGGGATCACCGGTGGGCGGAGGCCTTATGGGCGGCCGGGGTGGTGATTGGGCAGGTCATATGGAGTGCCGCGGGGCAGATCGGTGGGATCTTGTCCCTCCAGGTCCGCCGGCTGTGTCCGCCATCGTGTTCGGCGCGGCCGCTGATGGCCACCGCCGTGAGCATGCGTGGTCTCGGAACCAGAAGTGCAGGGGGCCGTATCCGCAGCCAAAGCTGCATGAAGCTCCCTGGGTCGCTGCCAGCTCCCTGCAGGTCGGTGAATTGGTCTTTATTTTTGTTAGGAAAGTCTGGAGTGAAACACAGCGTTTTTACGCCAGCGTTGGGACATGGCCCCATTTTTGGAGACTCCAGCCCAGAGCGAACATACACACTCTGCACAGACAGTGACTCAAGCCGGAAATCGAACCTGTGACCCTGGAGCTGTGAAGCAGCAGTGCTAACCACTGTGATAACTTTTTAAAATCATAATGAAAAATATGGACATTTCACAAATAAAAATAGCTTTTCAGCACCAGAGAGGTTGTTCAGCAATAGTAATGACGTTAACAGATGATTAAAATCCCAGTTATTCCTCAGTCAGCAAAGTATAACTTTGCAGTGAAACTTTGTGGCATAAAATTGGAAGTTCTTCTCAGTTTAGTGATTTCTAATTGTTTGCAGTCTGAAGGTCTTCAACACCCCCGTGGAGCAGTCTAGAATCACTTTTAACTGCACATATAAGGACTCCAGAAGTTGCTGTCAGTTTCAGAGGAGTAATGATGATGAACAGAGTTTCACTGTCATTATTACTGTAAAATCCAGGTCAATGAAAGCTAAAACTGAGGGATGTGTCTAACACTCTATGAGCTGTTATCACTGCTTCTCTCTATTGTCAAAAATCCAAATGACGTATTATTAGTTTTATCTGACACACATGGGCAAAATGCCTTTTCTGCCCTGTATGACTCTACGACAATAGCAGATGAGGGAATGGGGAGAGGGGAAGAGCAATATTTAAAATAATAAAACTACAATTATTAGTAGATTTTAGTACTGATGTCAAACTATGGGATATAGTGAATCGCCAAATGGTGCATTTGTCTTTTGACCTCTTGTTGACGATAAATGTGATACCAATTAGTGACTGCTTCTCTTTGCTAAAATTTAAGATGAAAAAAGACCATCTTAATTTAAAGAGTATATTTGAATAAGATAAACCCGGTTACTAATTTCTCTCTATTTATTGAGAGTGCCTGTGGTGAGCATATTTTAAAAAGGTTGTTTCTGTTATATTGTCTCACTTTCTTTCAGGTCTTAAGGGCTGCACTTGCTAGAACCTCAGGTGGCCAAGCAGTGAAGGAGAGAATTGGAACCTTGTCCACAATTTAATGCACTCCCCCTACCCCGCGATGGGTTCAGAGGTGGGGGGTGGGCGGGACATAAAATTGCATGGATGGGATTCCCTCCAGGACCTTCAACTGGACGCCCACTCATTAAGTCCCATAAAGATGTGCAGGTTAGGTGGATTGGAGATGCTAAATTGCCCGTAGTGTCCAAAAGGTTAGATGGGGTTATTGGGTTACGGGAATAGGGTGGGGGTGTGGGCCTAGGTAGGGTGTTCTTTCGGAGGGTTGGTGCAGACTCAATGGGATGAATGGCCTCCTTCTGCAGTGTAGGGATTCTATGATAAATGGCCATTTAATGGCCTGTTAAGGAACTTTTCCTGTCCAGCCTCCTTTGTAGGCTGGCGGGTACCAGTTTGATCAGGGTGGGTGGGACGGTAGGAGGTACCTCAATCTGAAAGCCCCTTCAGATTTGGGGCACCCTCTCTTAAGGAACTCTTAAGCTGCAGCTCTCCACCGACTTCTCCACCATCGTGCTCACCTGCCTTCCAACATCCAGGCATCCCCAAACTTCCCGCACCCAGGCTCCCTGGTACTTACCTGAAGTGCATACCCGGGACCTCGGCTGAGGCACACAGCTGCAGTACCTCTTCTGGCCACTGCAATGCCGTGCCTGGAAGGGCTGGTGAACTGTCAGCCAATATGATTGGCCGACAGCTCTCCAAGGATGATTGCAAGTCCTGAATGCTGCCTACCAATGCTCAGTGGGCCTGTCAGAGTTGTTGGGGATGCATTAGCTGAATCTTCATTTCACCATTGAACGATGCTTTGTCCAAATCTGCAATATATATTCTGCTGCATTGGAAAGAGCTGTGGTTTATAAAACAAGAGATTGTTAACACAGGTTTGCATGCAGTCAGGGGGACTTTTGTAATCATGTAATATTGGCTATAATAAGAATAATACCATTGCGCCCACATTTATTGCCCTCACATGAATTATCGCATGCACCCAGATCATGCAACACCATCGGAAGCCACAAACTGCACACAAAGCATCTTGAGCAGTCTCATAAAATCAACCCACCAAAATTTGGACTCTACCATATTTAATGTACAGTAACTAGCACAGAGCACTGTAACACACAAGTACCAGATTAGTAAACATCAAGCTGGACTAGAAATTAGAAAAATTAATTCCAACCGAATAATGAAAGCTTGGTGCATAGGCCCAAAAAAAAATTTTTGTCGAAGAATGAAATTAATAGCTAAGAAAAATATGCCATGGGGCATGGTGGTTCCTAAGCTGTTGGACATATGGGTACATTATCTGTGGAATGTTTCACAATTTAGAATATGGGGTATTGGCCTCCATTAACTCCTGGTCCATCAGTGCCTGGATTTTAATATTTTTATCACTGCTTGCAAAGTCTTACATCGCCTCGCCCTTCCGTATCTCTGTAATCTTTGTCTGTCCAACAGCTCGCCAAGATATCTGCACTCTTTAAATTTTGCCCTCTGGTCCACCCTTGTTTTCCTTGTTCCTCATCAATGATGATCGTGCCATCAGCTATCTGGGCCCTAATCTCTGCAATTCCCTCCCCAAACAATGTCAATGCTCTCTCCTCTTTTAAGACACCCTCTAAAACAGGGGTGGGCAAACTTTTCCGTGCAAGGGCCACATTCAGAAATTCACAATTTTAAAGGGCCGCATAGTATATTAATTAATAGTCCCGGTTGTAACCAATTAGCGTGCGGCATATACCTCAGCGCTTCCCCCGGCGGCATCCTGCCTTTAGCCCTCTTTTTCTCTACTTTTCAAAAATGGCGCTTCACCCGGTTATGATTCTGGGCGCCTCATATAAAACATAGAACAGTACAGCACAGAACAGGCCCTTCGGCCCTCGATGTTGTGCCGAGCAATGATCACCCTACTCAAGTCAACGTATCCACCCTATACCAGTAACCCAACAGCTCCCCCCCCCCATTAACCTTATAAAAAATAAAAAATAAATTTTAAAAAAAAAATAAATAAATTTTTTAATTTGGCTGCGGATACGGCCCCCTGCACTTCTGGTTCCGAGACCACGCATGCTCACGGCGGTGGCCATCAGAATTCAGACCTTTCACATCAGAGGGATTGGTGGGACACGGTTTGATTGATTGGCTAGTGGCTAATGAATTAGCTAAAAGGCAGTATTCTGCCCGGTAACAGTTGGTGATTGGGTCCTGCCTGGGTGGGCTGATTGTCAAAAGTTCAGTTGGAGTCCTGGACACTCAGGGGAAAGGACCTGTTCTCTTTTCTCTCTCCAGAAAAGCTGCTGTGTTTCATGAATGATCTAATAATAATAATCTTTTATTGTCACAAGTAGGCTTACATAACACTGGAATGAAGTTACTGTGAAAATCTCCTAGTTGCCACATTCTGGCGCCTGTTTGGGTACACAGAGGGAGAATTCAGAATTCTCTCGGCTGGTACGGGAATTGAACACGCTGTGCTGGCCTTGTTCTGTATTACAAGCCAGCTGTGATATGATAATCCTCAACTCCACTTTCCCACCTTATCGCCATAACTCATGATCCCTTACTGATTAGAGACTGTGATTATGCAAATTGTACACCATCTCATAAAGGAATGAAGAACCCCAGGTGAGGTTCCCTACAGTTGATGATCAGGGCAAAACCATCTTGCTGTAATATCCCCAAATTGTTACAATCCCAGATGAGCAGGAATGCATTGGCTCCCTGACTTTATTTTACCCCCTCTTTTGGTCACGACAAGATTTAATTTTTAAAAGATCCATTTCTTTGGATACCTTTTTCCCTGACCCAATAGTCATATTAAAGGAGTCGATTTAAACAGGCTTTCTTGAGTTAAAGATAGTCAGTTTATTAATTACTAAATGCAAGAAAATGACAAAACATATGCATGTACATTCATACAGATTAGAAAGCAGAATTCAGTTCAAATTAAGTAACTATACATCTATCTGGGCATAACACTGGGAATCTCTTGATGAGGTGGCGATTATATCCCTTTGGCCCCACCAAAGATGGCAAATAGCTTCTGGGTGCTTTTTAGACATACCTTGTCTGGTAAGAGGATGGGGTTCCATTGTCTCTCAGATAATCACCCTGCAGAAATTCAGCCAGTGGCTTGTATGTCTATTTTTAAAAATCGGTCTTCTGTTACAATCCCAGTTGATGTTCTAAATGTATGGGAAGATTCCAGAATTGAACCCCAGCTCATAACACCATAACCTTTTCTTGTTTTAGAAAACCATGGAAGGACAGAGTCACAGGACTGCCAATTAACTTTCAACAACAACAAAAACATTATTAAACTTTAAAAGTATGGCTATAATCCCATACTCTTTCATTCCTACTTATCTTAACAAAGGTACAAGGTTAACACAGGTTACATAATGTTTTCAATAAACACATAGGGCAGGATTATCTCAGCCCACGCTGGGCCAGAGAATCGCCGGGCCGGGCGTGAATCGCGCGAAGCACCCCCCCCCCCCCCCCCCAGTCCGCCGATGCACCGGTGAGTGGAGACTCGGCGCCATTGGCACAGTCAGCACAGCGCCGGTCGGGGGCCGCTCTATGCGGCCTCCCCAGTAATTCTCCGCCCAGGATGGGCCGGGTGGCCGCCCACAAAAGCCCGAGTCCCGCCGGCGCCATTTACATCTGGTCTTACCCATCGGGACCGCGGCATCCATCCTGTATGGGGCAGCCTGGTGGGGAGGGAGGGGGATCCAACCCCGGGGGGTGGGGGAGAGCCTCCACCGTGGCCTGGCCCGTGGTCGGGGCCTACCGATCGGCGGGACGGCCTCTCCTGGTGGGGGCCTCTTTTGCTCCATGCCGGCCCCAACACAACATGGCATAGGGCTACAGGGGTCGACACGGAGGCTACCACGCATGCGTGCAGGTCGCAGCGCGCATTTGCGCCGGTCGCAGCGCGCATGCACAGACCAGCAGCGCCCAGTTAATGCCGGTATCGGCATCTGGAGCGGCGTGAGTCGCTCCAGTAAGAGGATCGCTACACTTAGCAGTCCGATGACTGCGTCGTTAAACTCTCCAGTTTTTACGATGGTGTCAACACTCTGCCTTCAGATGGGTGAATCCCACCCCTAATCCCTGTAATCCAACAGGTTCACTGTGGTCAGACAACACCCCACTCTAAAATCAAGTGATAGATACCACTCAATTGATCTTCTGTGGAGTTCTCCTTAAATATCCCCCAGATGATTGTCCATGAATGTTTCCACTCTCAATAAGACATGCCTTAAAATCTTTATTCAGCCAATGCTTTCCATCAGTTGCTTTCATCAAGGATCCACCTCCAGATTTTCTAACTCTCCTTTCAGTATGTTTTACATTTTTACACAAACTCTCAGAGACCCAGCCACCAATTGCTTCACAATTGCTTTTTTAGTTTTTGCTTCACCAGCTGTAGTACAAACCTTAGAATCATTTTAGGTGTCTTTGGTTTCTCATTAGCCAAGTTCTTCCCAGCTCGTCTCTGACTTCAATGAACAGTACCCTGTTCCAATTCCAGTTTACTCTGTTCCTTTATCTTCAGACTTCTTGGAAACCTCTTTTTGTTTCTCTAGTTTCCTTAACTAGCTGTTCTTTGGACTTATGGCATTTGCTTTCTTGCTGCACTGAGTGCTGAATTTGGGTACATTTGAGTGCTATAGTGAGAGTTTGGTGACTGAGGGAGTTAGGTGAGGAGGGAGTAAGGAGCTCCTTTCATTTCATTTCCTACACTTCCTCAGAGTGTGGAGGGAGCCGGGAGTTTACAGAGACTGCAGCTGACTGGGAGCAGAGTCGGAGGGCGGAGTTCCAGTTGCTCCACAGTGCATCTATATTCTGTAAGGTAAGAGGGGATGGAGGCTAGGGCAGTTGCATGCTCTTCCTGCAGGATGTGGGTGGTGAGGGATACCACTGGTGTCCTTGCTGACTATACCTCCGAGAAGTGCACCCAACTCCAGCTCCTCAGAGACCATGTTAGGGAACTGGAGCTGGAGCTGGATGAACTTCGGATCATCCGGGAGGCAGAGGGAGTAATAGAGAAGAGTTACAGGGAGGTAGCCACACACAGGATAAGAGTAGCTGGGTTACAGTCAGGGAAAAGAAAACAAATGGGCAGACAGTGCAGGGATCCCTCGTGGCTGTTCCCCTTCCAAACAAGTATACCATTTTGGATGCTGTTGAGGGGGATGACCTACCGGGGGAAGGCCCTAGCGGCCAGTTGTCTGGCACTGAGTCTGGCTCTGGGGCTCAGAAGGGAAGGGGGGTGAATAGAAAAGCAATAGTGATAGGAGACTCAATGGTTAGGGGAATAGATAGGAGATTCTATGGTCGTGAGCGAGACTCCCGGAAGGTATGTTGCCTCCCGGGTGCCAGGGCCAGGGATGTCTCGGATCGTGTCTTCAGGATCCTTAAGGGGGAGGGAGAGTGGTCAGAAGTCATGGTGCACATTGCTACCAATGACGTAGGTAGGAAAAGGGATGTGGATGTAATAAACAAGATTAGGGAGTTAGGCTGGAAGTTAAAAGCCAGGACAAAGAGTTGTCATCTCTGGTTTGTTGCTGGTGCCACGTGATAGCGAGGCTAGGAATAGGGAGAGTGCAGTTGAACACGTGGCTGCAGGAATGGTGTAGGAGGGAGGGCTTCAGGTATTTGGATAATTGGAGCACATTCTGGGGAAGGTGGGACCTGTACAAGCAGGACGGGTTGCATCCGAACCAGAGGGGCACCAATATCCTGGGAGGGAGATTTTCTAGTACTCTTCGGGAGGGTTTAAACTAATTTGGCTGGGGAATGGGAACTGGACTTGTAGTCCAGCAACTAAGGTAGCCGATATTCAGGACGTCAAAGTGTGGTGCAGTGAGGCAGTGGGGAAGGTAACACTGACAAAGGAGAGTACTTGCAGGCATGGGGATGTGTTGAAGTGTGCATACTTCAATGCAAGAAGCATTAGGAATAAGGTAGGTGAACTTAAGGCATGGATTGGTACTTGGGACTACGATGTGGTGGCCATCACGGAAACTTGGATAGAAGAGAGGCAGAAATGTTTGTTGGAAGTTCCTGGTTATAGATGTTTCAATAAGATTAGGCAGGGTGGTAAAAGAGGTAGGAATGTTGCATTGTTAATTAGAGATAGCATAACAGCTGCAGAAAGGCAGTTTGAGGAGGATCTGCCTACTGAGGTAGTATGGGTTGAAGTCCGAAATAGGAAAGGAGCAGTCACCTTGTTCGGAGTTTTCTATAGACCCCCCAATAGCAGTAGAGATGTGGAAGAACAGATTGGGAAACAGATTTTGAAAAAGTGCAGAAGTCACAGGGTAGTCGCCATGGGTGACTTCAACTTCCCAAATATTGAGTGGAAACTCTAGATCAAATAGTTTGGATGGGGTGGTGTTTGTGCGGTGTGTCCAGGAAGCTTTTCTATCACAGCATGTAGATTGTCCGACCAGAGGGGAGGCCATATTGGATTTGGTACTTGGTAATGAACCAGGGCAAGTGATAGATTTGTTAGTGGGGGAGCATTTTGGAGATAGTGACCACAATTCTGTGACTTTCACTTTAGTAATGGAGAGGGATAGGTGCGTACAACAGGGAAAGGTTTGCAATTGGGGGAAGGGTAAATACAATGCTGTCAGACAAGAACTGAAGTGCATAAGTTGGGAACATAGGCTGTCAGGGAAGGACACAATTGAAATATGGAACTTGTTCAAGGAACAGATACTACGTGTCCTTGATTTGTATGTCCCTGTCAGGCAGGGAAGAGATGGTCGAGTGAGTGAACCATGGTTGACAAGAGAGGTTGAATGTCTTGTTAAGAGGAAGAAGGATACTTATGTAAGGCTGAGGAAACAAGGTTCAGACAGGGTGCTGGAGGGGTACAAGATAGCAAGGAGGGAACTGAAGAAAGGGATTAGGATAGCTAAGAGAGGGCATGAAAAATCTTTGGCGGGTAGAATCAAGGAAAACCCCAAGGCCTTTTACACACATGTGAGAAATATGAGAATGACTAGAGCGAGGGTGCGTCCGATCAAGGACAGTAGCGGGTGATTGTGTATTGAGTCTGAAGAGATAGGAGAGGTCTTGAACAAATACTTTTCTTCAGTATTTACGAATGAGAGGGGCCATATTGTTGGAGAGGACAGTGTGAAACAGACTGGTAAGCTGGAGGAGAAAATTGTTAGGAAGGAAGATGTGTTGGGCATTTTGAAAAACTTGAGGATAGGCAAGTTCCCCGGGCCTGACGGGATATAGCCAAGGATTCTATGGGAAGCAAGAGATAAAATTGCAGAGCCGTTGGCAATGATCTTTTCGTCCTCACTGTCAACAGGGGTGGTACCAGGGGATTGGAGAGTGGTGAATGTCGTGCCCCTGTTCAAAAAAGGGAATAGGGATAACCCTGGGAATTACAGACCAGTTAGTCTTACTTCGGTGGTAGGCAAAGTAATGGAAATTTGACATTTTCAAAAGATTACATAACATTTAAAAATCAAATCCAAATTACTGAACACAGGAAGTATTTTTGTTTGTGTAATCATGCAAGTATCTATCTTCTGGACGTTCAAGGAAGACTTTATCCAGAAAACTTCATGTAATGACTAAACACCAAAAAAACATAATCCCAAGGACTCCTTAGTTGCTATTTCCAGATATACTTACTTTCTTGCTTTTTTAAAGAACATTATAAATTCCATTTACTTAACAAAGAGTAGCTGCACGCTCGCCTTATTTGTCCTCAAGAGGTCCATTGGCTTTGGGAACAAATTTCAATGAGCTGCTGAATACTCAAAACTGTGACTGGCCTTTCTTGGGCCCATCATTGGGGAACTCGTGACCAAGTCCGTTCCCACACTTTCCACAAGAAACCTTTAAGGCGCTAACACCATCCTTTCTTTTAGATAGGCTGTCTGGATGAATAGTTTCAGTAAAAGCCGGCCATGGCGAGGAATGGTCATATTTAGCTCGACTTGAAAACAATTCATGTCCACACTTTGAACAGATGTATATCCCCGCTTCAAAGTGCTTTTTATAAATCTCGCCACCGAAAAAGGAGCAAAACACCATCTGAGGGATAGGATTTCTGAGCATCTGGAAAGACACTGCTTGATTAGGGATAGTCAGCACGGATTTGTGAGGGATAGGTCTTGCCTCACAAGTCTTATTGAATTCTTTGAGGAGGTGACCAAGCACGTGGATGAAGGTAAAGCAGTGGATGTGGTGTACATGGGTTTTAGTAAGGCATTTGATAAAGTTCCCCATGGTCGGCTTATGCAGAAAGTAAGGAGACATGGGATAGTGGGAAATTTGGCCAGTTGGATAACGAACTGGCTAACCGATAGAAGTCAGAGAGTGGTGGTGGATGGCAAATATTCAGCCTGGAGCTCAGTTACCAGTGGTGTACCGCAGGGATCAGTTCTGAGTCCTCTGCTGTTTGTGATTTTCATTATTGCCTTGGATGAGGGAGTTGAAGGGTGGGTCAGTAAATTTGCAGACAATATGAAGATTGGTGGGGTTGTGGATAGTGAGGAGGGCTGTTGTCGGCTGCAAAGAGGCATAGATAGGATGCAGAGCTGGGCTGAGAAGTGGCAGATGGAGTTTAACACTGAAAAGTGTGAGGCTGTCCATTTTGGAAGGACAAATATGAATGCGGAATACAGGGTTAACGGTAGGGTTCTTGACAATGTGGAGGAGCAGAGAGATCTTGGCGTCCATGTTCATAGATCTTTGAAAGTTGCCACTCAGGTGGATAGAGCTGTGAAGGCCTATGGTGTGTTAGCATTCATTTGCAGAGGGATTGAATTTAAGAGCCGTGAGGTGATGACACAGCTGTACAAAACCTTGGTAAGGCCACATTTGGAGTACTGTGTGCAGTTCAGGTCACCTCATTTTAGGAAGGATGTGGAAGCTTTGGAAAAGGTGCAAAAGAGATTTACCAGGATGTTGCCTGGAATGGAGAGTAGGTCTTATGAGGAAAGGTTGAGGGTGCTAGGCCTTTTCTCGTTAGAACGGAGAAGGATGAGGGGCGACTTGATAGAGGTTTATAAGATGTTCAGGGGAATAGATAGAGTAGACAGTCTTTTTTCCCCAGGTGTAATGGTTTATTACAAGGGGACATAAATTTAAGGTGAATGGTGGAAGATATAGGGGGAATGTCGGAGGTAGGTTCTTTACCCAGAGAGTAGTGGGGGCATGGAATGCACTGCCTGTGGAAGTAGTTGAGTCGGAAACATTAGGGACCTTGAAGCGGCTATTGGATAGGTACATGGATTACGGTAGAATGATGGGGTGTAGATTAATTTTTTCTTAATCTAGGACAAAAGTTCGGCACAACATGGTGGTGTATTTTTCTATGTTCTATGTACTCCATTGTATGGCTTTTCTTCTCGCAAAGCTGTGACATATGTTCCCTCTCTCACTGCTAAGCTCCTTTTACTCTGGCTTCCCATTAAAACTAAAAAGGTATTTTCCCTGAAATTGGCCCCTGGTTGCTAAGTAACATTTCATTCTTTCCCCAAGCCTGTGTTTACTTTTCCCATCATAAACTCTCTCCGCACAATAGAAACACAGTTTTAACTGAAACCAAAAGCCCCATACATGCAAACACCTTTGTTTAACATAAATCTAACTTTTTATTAGTCTTCCTTGCACAAAAAACACTAAATTAAACTCAATTCAACCTATACCTTATTTCTAACACCCAGCAATACAAATAGGTAAAAAAAAAACTCTGCTTCCTGATACTTATTTAAAGTTCAATATTTCCAGAGGTAATTTGGTGTTTTTTGCTTCATTATTATTACACTTCCCTCCCTCCCCAGAATTAAATGAGATTAATTCTCATTTCATTACAAAAGGGGGAAAAAACGTCAACAAAACATTCTTACATACACATTCATTCTCTTAGCAATGGTCAGTTTTATCTTTTTCAGTCCTAACTGAGCTTTGTTAAGTTCTGGACATGGTATCCACAATCACATTTGATTTCCCAGGAAATTGGGTGATTGACTGACATTCTGGATGTGAAATGTTTCCACAAAAGTTAACGGCTTGTGGGAGGTATAGCCTGCGGTCTCTATGTGCCCATCCCGGATATAACTTTGAGAGTGTTTGAGAGTCAGTAATAAACTGATGGGTTTCTTCTCTATTGTGAAATACCATTTCTGGTGCTTGTTGAGCTTTTCAGAACTGTACCCAATTGGTCTCTCTATTCTGGATTTGGCCTCCTGTAGGAGAACAGCCCCTAGCCCAATGTCAGTCACATCAAAGGTAACTTTTCAGGATTAAACAGTTGTTTTTGTCAGCGTTTTAAAATTATATTTCTTCTGATTTTTCTTCCTGGGGTTTCCTTGTGTGATATAATTGCTCAAGCAAAGAGGCCAGCCAGAAATGTGATCTCATGGCATAGACTATGGCTGGCCACCAGGGAGCGCATACGAGCAATCCAGGCAGTGGCTGAATTTACCTCTTCCTGATCGCCTAATCAATAGTCTGCCTCATGCCTACTATGTTTTCTATGAAAGACCACTCATGTACTGAGAAAAAAAATTATCGTGATATACCCAGATCTGAGTGTATATCTTTCTTAAGATAGTTGTTCCAGCTCCAAAGTAGATTCATATTGTGAAGGGCTGAGTTTATCTACTAAACTATTATGCTTGCAGTTCCTGCATACTAAACATGCTCACAACCATGGTTACTACAGAACTGTTGTTACCATGGCAACATATCTATTGTAAAGCCCACAGCGTTTCTTTTTGACAAACATTTAACTATTTACTTTCCTCTGTTACAGCTGCCAAAAAACAGTGTTAAACTGAATTGAATATGCTGACACGGAACAAACCTGTGTTATTAAAACTTTGAGCGAACTCAGCAGCAACTCTTACCTTTGGAATAGGTATCATAGAATTTCTACAGTGCAGAAGGAGGCCATTCAGCCCATTGAGTCTGCGCCAACCCTCTGAAAGAGCACCCTACCTAGGCCAGTATGAAGTTACTGTGAAAAGCCCCTAGTCGCCACATTCCGGCGCCTGTTGGGGTAAGCTAGTACAGGAATTGAACCCGCGCTGCTGGCCTTGTTCTGCATCACAAACCAGCTGTCTAGCCCAGAGAGCTAAACCTTTCAGAGCCATGCTCAAAAACATGTATTCCATTATTGTTTGCAGAATGATTGAGATTATGAAATGCTCAAAATGTCCTAATGCACCACTGGAGTGTTTACTACATAGTTATTGAGTTGCTTGAACATATTTTTATGCATCACCACCTCGCATCATTCCTTGATGTTGGATAAATGGCGTGTAACAAAAAACGTCATTTGATAAAGGCAGCTTGCTCGCAAGTATAATGGACCAGGAGTTTTAACAGCTATATTACTATGGAGATTTTTTTTTTGTTTCAACAACAGTGGGAGGAAGGGAATTATTTTTACAGCATTGTTTGAGGAAGTGAAACCGAGATGATCTATCAGACCTTTTGGCTCATTGTTCACCAGGAAGATGAGATAATGAGGATACTTACTTACTGAATGGTGCAAAATGGCACTTTATGCTTCTAAATTTACCAACTGCGCTAAAAACAATTAGTGCCATGAACATAAGCATTACAATAAAGCAGCATTCTGCCTACAATATATTAAATGAGACTGGATTCTTAGCTGTTCCGAAGTTGACAATGGGAAGTAATTCATGGAATCAACAGTGCAGAAGGAGGTCACAAGGCCCACCCAGGTGCCCTGGAAAGAGCACCCCACCCAAGCCCACACCTGCACCCCATCTCCGCAACCCAGCAACTCCACCTAACCTTTTTGGACACAAGGGAAATTTAGCATGGCCAATCCACCTAACCTGCACATCTTTGGACTGTGGGAGGAAACCGGAACGCCTGGAGGAAACCCAGGCACGGGGATAATGTGCAGACTCCGCACAGACAGTGACCCAAGTCGGGAATCGAACCTGGGACTCTGGAGCAGTGAAGCAACAGTGCTAACCACTGTGGCTACTGTGCCGTGCGGTAGTACAACAGTTCAATTAAAATGAAGCTGAAATATGTGACCTCCAAAAACAGCCTTCATTGCCTTAAGCAATGATAGAAGAACCCAAGGTCACAGGTCAAGTATTCCCAACAGCTCAATATTGGTGCCCAAAAACAAATCCAGAAGATAAAGGACATGTGATAGGAAAAAAAAGACCAAAAGATCCAACAATATGCTGGTCATCATGACAGGCAAAGATTTTTCGAAGCTAGCAGGACCATCTATAGATAAAGGTCAAATGGACAAAATCCCCTTTGTTCACCGAATGTGTTTTACTTCCCAAGAATGACAACACATCTGTCAACATTGGAAAGAAGATATTTAAGGATCCCTCAATCGTGAATCAACGGTGGCAGCTGATACTCTCCAGATAATCACCCAGTACCCTGTGGTAGAATCCATGGGTAAACCGCCATCGATATGAGAGTTGTAACAAGCAATCAAACAGATGAAAACCAAAACAATCTGTGGTCAAGATGTTTTCAGTTGAGGTCTTCAAAGCTGATAGGTTTTTGCTCACATCAGGACTCTATGAACTCATCCTACAGATTTAGGAAGTAAAAGAACTCTCCCCATCCCCTTCTCTTCTTAAGGAATGCGACAATTGGAACTATCTTCAAGAAGGAAGATAAATCATTCTCTGAAATTACTTCCCTCTTTCCCATAGCAGGGAAAAGTCTGACATGCATTCTCCTGAATCGCCTACTTCCTGTGGCTGTGGAAATTCTCCCAAAGACCCTGGGGGCGCGATTCTCCGCTGCCCATGATGGGTCGGAAAATAGCGGAAGGGCCTTCCCGACATTTTTCCCAACCTCCCGCTATTCTCCACCCCCCACGGCCGCCCCACAACACGAATCGCTGCTCGCTGTTTTTTACGGCGAACAGCGATTCTCCCCTGGCCGATGGGCCGAGTTCCCAGGCCTTTACGGCCGTTTTCCCGAAAGCAAACACACCTGCTCTCACCGTTCGTGAAAACGGCCGCAAAGTGCCGTCCCGGACAACCATGGCGCCGATTGGAACGGCCGCACCACGGCCATGCCAAGGGTGGCATGGGCCCGCGACCGGTGGGCACCGATCACGGGCAGCGGGTCCGATACCCGCGCACTCTTTGTTCCTCCGCCGCCCCGCAGGATCAGTCCGCGGGGCAGCTGAGGGGCATGACGGCCCGCGCATGCGTGGGTTTGACGCATCTGTGTGATGACGTCATCCGCGCATGCGCGGGTTGGAGCCGTCCAAACCGCGCATGCGCGGCTGACGTCATCGTGCGCGTCAGCCGCCGTGACGCTTGGCGCGCGGGCTTAGCGATGGTCGCTAAGCCCGCGATGCCGTTCTTCACGGGGCCGCACTGCTAGCCCCGCCCGGGGGGGAGAATCAGGTCCCGGGAGGGGGCGCGGAGGCTGCCGTGAAACACGGCCAGTTTCAAGGCAGCCTTTACGACTCTCCGCATTTGCGGAGAATCGCGCCCACGTGTGGCTTTAGACTTTCCAGAGGAATGTCCAACTTTGTTGCCAGAAAAATCCCAGAAAGATGTTGAGAACAATATGAGGAATTCATCGACTTGACCAAAGCAAATCACGAGGTTCTGCGGATTGTACTTCAAAGATTTGGATGTCCAAGAAACCTCATCACAATCCTGCATTTACTTTGTGATGATATGACTGCAACTGTCTTGAGTGGGAGGTCTAAAACCTCTTCAAAATCTGAACAGGTGTCAAGCAAGGTTGTGTGATATGCCCCATACTATTTACAATTCACTTGAGAGTGGCTATTCACCTCATCAAAATTTAACTTCTCTCTGGTATCTATATTAAATACTACCTCGATGCAAAATATTTTAACCTCAGTTGCCTCCATGCCAAAACTAAATGACCATCATAGATATAGATGGTCTACAGTTTGTGGATGACTGCAACTGTCACTGCCCACTCTGAAACCAGGTTTACCAGCCACTCTGGATCCCTTCAATTCTGCGTACAAGAAACTTGGTCCTTGAATGCTGAAAAAAACAAAACTCACATATCAACCCAAACTGGTCAGCTAAAGATTCCACCTCCCATATACTGAAAGAGAGACTCTGGAATGTGTTGAGTGCTTCCCATACTTTGGCAGCAACCTCTCTCATAAGGCCATCATTGATGTGGAGATCCAACACCAGGTCAGCTGCACTAATTCAGCCATCTGCAAACTATGACAGCGAGTGTTTGACAACAAAAGCCTCCACAAGTCAATAAATGTACAGAGCAGTTGTCCTCACTGCATTCCTGTACTGCAGAGAGGCCTGCCTCTATATCAGCGACACACAAGAGCAACAGAGAAATTCCATCAGCAATGCCTCTGCTGCATCCATCAGATTCAATGGAAGGACTAGTGTCCTTCTTGAAGCCATCTCTACAAGCATTCAGGAAAAACTCCTACAAAATTAACTTCAATGGGCTGGACACTTTGTCAGGATGACCAAAAAGTGACCCCTGCTAGGTCCTGTTTTCTCAACTCTCAAATGGCCACTGTTCCAGGGAAGGACAAAGAAAACACTTCAACAACCTTCTAAGTTTCTCCTTGAAGCGCAGCAGCATTGACATTAATAACTGGAAGGAACTTGCTCCCAATCATTCAAACTGGCGCCAACTTGTCAATCAATCTGTAACACACTTTGAATCCCAAAGTCTTAGCGATGAGGATGAGAAGGGAAGAGAAGGAAGCAAATCCTGCATTCCGGAACCCATTGCCTTGTGGACAGCAGAAACACGAGACCCCGAGTGGGCATCATCCTTGAATCAAGGGATAACTGATGACAATTAAAGAAGAATTAATATCAGTTACAAAATGTATTTATTTAAAATGCATTAAGGGTGTTTACTCATTGCAGCCTTCTTTCTTTGTTGCTCTTGTGCTAATGGGTGCTAGCCTTAGGCTGTTTTGTATTTTTGCGTGTGTACCAGGTGAGGCAACAACATGCTGCAATCAGAGACAATTAGAACAGGGTGGTGTCTGATCATTTTACTGGCACCAGACTGACTTGAAGAGATTGTATTCTGGTTACCAGCTGACAAATCGCTGCGGATCAAAGTACCAAGAACTGTTACCTTCCTGGTTCAACCCTGCTTAAAACAAGGCCCTTTTTAATATTTTTTGTTCTTGACATCAATGTGTAATATGTGATTTATGACATTATTCACCATAAGATTAATTACTTAGATGTTTTGGCAAGGTTGTGAAGCACCTACCCCTCTGTGAGAAACACTCTGGGTGGGATTATCTGATGCTGAGGCTAAGTGTTGGCGGTTAAGTAAACGCCGTTGCGTTTCACGACAGCGTCAACAAGCCCCGGGGAGCAGAGATTCCGAGCCCCTCAGTAGGCCAGCACAGCACTGGAGCAACCCACACCGCTCCAGCTGCCAATACTGGTGTCAAATGGGCGGCGCAGGTCTGCGCATGCGCAGTGCGACCGGTGCCAATACACGCATGTGCAGTGCGACCAGTGCGATTGCGTGCATGTGCGGTGGCTTCCTTCTCCGCGCCGGCCCCGACACAACATGGCGTCGGGCTACAGGGGCCTGCGCGGAGCAAAAGAGGCACAGGCGAGTAGTTGATTCAGGTCTTCTGTGGTTTGATAGAGTGATTTCAGTTCTTTTTTCCACTTGCGATCCTTTTGCTTGCTGGTTGACTTCCATAGTCTAAAAGAGAGTTTTAGATATTCCTGCAAAATACAGCTATTTCCTTTTTTGCTGGGTCACTACTTTTGGTGCTGTATCACAACTTCAGTGTGGAAAACCTCCAGCTGCTTTTCCTCACGGTATACGCACACAGACAGACCAGCTGGACAGGTGGGCAGGCAGGCCCTGCGCAGCTCCCTCAGCTCACTTTTAAACCTCTCTTTGCATATCCCAACTGGAAACTCAGAACATACACCCAGGGTCTTTGAGGTGAGATCATCATGATGTTCCTTTCCCTTTACTGGAGATGTGAATCAGTCTTTGGATGCTTTTATAAGTACCATGTCTAGAAACTCATAGGGGTTCAATTGTCCCTTAGAGAAACAACCGTTACTCTCAATGGCTAACTTTACAGGCGGGATTCTCCGTTGGCTGACGACAAAATCGGGAATGGCGATTAGACGGAGAATAGCTTCCAATGGCAAAATCGCGGCAGGTGCCGATTTGACACCAAACTGCGATTTTCCGTCACCTCAAAAACGGTGTCAATGTGATGCACGCGCGCGTAGTTTAAACATCATTTGTGTATCATTAGTGGGCCCAGCCATGATTTGCTGCCTCCGATGGGCTGAGTTCCCAATGGCGCGGTCCACATGTGTTATTAAAAATCATGAACCTGGCATGGTGGCTGCTGAGAGAGGAGATAGGACATGGAGAGAAGCAACTGCAAAATGCCGGGCCGGACACTGGCTGTGCTGGCTTGGGTGGGGTGGCCCTGCCAGGGCCAGTGGAGGGGAGGACAGGGGTGGGTTGGAGGGGGAGGAACAGGTCGCGTGGCCAGAGTGACCCCTCCACGGGACTGGGGCGGAGTCCAGGCATGGAGCACCATTAAGGCGGCCATCCACTGACCACTCAACTTGGCCCCTGGTTCTGCACAGTGACACCGTCTATATGGGTGCCCCGAACTCCGCATCCCATTTCCAGCCACACTGCCCCCTCCCGCACCAAACCTCCACCCAATTGGCCGCCAGCCACCAGTGGACCACCCAGGGCAACACCCATGGCAGCCCCAAGGGCTGTACCCCTGGCATCAAAGACAGGCGCAAGGTCCAGGGGCCATCACAGTTCCGGGCACCGACGGGGCAATGGTGAGGGGATGGGGGGGGGGGGGGGGGGGAGGAGGTGCAGGGGCAGATCCCACAGTGCCAACAGGGGCCACTGTGTAGCCCGGTGGACCTGGTTGGGCACGGGGGTAGGCACCATGCTAACATGTTGGGCTTTCACCCCCTGCAGACAATCAATATGAGAGTTCGACCAGCAATGGTGGCCATCTTGTGAGATCTCGCAGCTCTGCGTGGTGCCCGGCGGCTGTATGAACGGGATCTGCTCAAAAAGGAGGAGGAAGCTACAGCAGCGGAGCAGGCAGCAGTGGAGCATGCAGCAGCGGTGCGTGCAGCGGAGGGGCAGGTTGCAGCTGCCCAGGTTGGAGAGGCGGCCTCCCAACAGGCAGAGGAGGAGAAGGAGATGCCAAGGAGGCGCTGCATGAAGCCTCGTGTGTACTGGCACCGCCTGACATTCGAGGACCTACTGGACCGGGCATGCCGTCAAAGACTCCTGCTGAGCAGGGAGACAGTGCGGCACATCTGCTAGATGATGGTACACCTGGCACCACAGGGGTAAGCGGGAGGACACCCGCTCCCGGTGACCGACAGGGTGACGCTTGTCCTGAACATTTACGCCACGGGTCCTTCCAGCTGCCCAGTGAGGACCTGTCCAGGATCTCACAGACCTCGGGTCACAAGTGCATCCGCGCCATCATGAAGGCCCTATATGCCCAGGCGGATCAATACATCCATTTCAATGTGGACCGAGCACACCAGGATGCCCGGGCAGCAGGGTTCGCTGCCATCGCCGGGATGCCCCAGGTCCAGGTGCGCTTGACGGGATGCATGTCATCCTACAGGCACCTGCGGATAACAGGCTGTTCCACACAAACTGAAAGGGGTTCCACGCGATGAACGTTTAGCTGGTCTGTGAGCATCTGCTGCACATCATACACCTCTGCGCCCGATACCCGGGCAGTGTGCACGATGCCTTCATCCTGGCACACTCGACGGTTCCTGACATGTTCGAGATGCCCCCCGCTGAGGGTTTGACTCCAGGGCGACAGGGGTTATCCGCTGTGGCCCTGGCTGATGACGCCAGGAGGGTGGTCGAGGGGTGCTTCGACCTCCTAAAAATGCGTTTCAGTGCCTGGACCGCTCTGGAGGGGCCCTCAATATGATACAGAGAAGGTCGCCCGCATCGTGTCAGCCTGCTGTGTCCTCCAGAACATCACGCAGCAGAGGGGCGATGTGCTACAGGGGGACGATGAAGGCCAGGCCTCGTCCGACGAGGAGGATGCAGGGGAGGGGGAGGATGGGCAGGACATGGGGCCCAGGCAGCCATGGGAGGCCGCAAGACGTGTGCGCCAGGGTCAACACGCATGGGACACACTGATCGCCTCCAGGTTCACCGACTAGGAGGGTGCGGTAGAGGGTGGGGATTGGCATGGACACTGCATCCCAATCCTACACACCCTCATTTCCCACAATGGCCACCTCCCCACCTGCACTCCCTCCATGATACATACCTGCCGCACCATGGGGTGGGGGCATGAGTTGGCAGTAACAGCGGGTCTGGTCCATGGATTGGAGGATGATGACAGTCCACTCTCCGATGAGCTCTGGTGCTCCGCATCGTTTGACAACGTCTGACCCATGTCCATGGTACCACTTTCCACCTGGGTGATCCCGACATGCGAGCTGGCCATTCCATCACATGGTCCCAGTGGTGGGGATGGTCGGGTGGCAGGGGAGGATGGGGAGCACAGGCTCCCCCTACAGGGCCTGCACCATTTCAGCTCCCCCCACAACCCCCAGCCAGCCCAGCCAACCCCTTGTGGTGAACCATTGTGTACACCTGTATTAGGGGATGTAAGGTAGGACCTGTACTACAGGTTAGCTGGTAGCCCCTGCCCACTAGGAGCTGTATAAATATGCGTGCCCTCCATTGATCTGCCATTTCGCCAGCTGCAGTGGGAGGCCACGCATCTGACTGCAATAAAGCCACACTTGTACCCAATCTGAGTCTTTGTGCAATTGATCGTGCATCACCCCTCACACCCATCAGACAGAGCACTGAGATAGGTTGTAATATTGGTAACAGGCTTTTATTGTGAACTAATATTTACAGATTTGTGCCCTAGCCCCTACAACTAAATGGTGCCCTGCACCCATGCCAACTCAACTGGTGTCTAACTTCCTGCATTACGGGCCCTAACACTACATCTTGGTGGATCCCCAGATGGTACAGCAGGAGTGGAGGTGGCGTGCTGTGACTCCTGCCCTGCGACAGTTGGCTGCTGTCTTCTGGGGCGCCAGGGCCTGGATGGGCCTGGCTGCTGCTCAAGTGTCCCAGATGGCATGTTCTGCCCGCTGCCCACCAGATGCACCTGGGACAGGAGGGGGGAGTCCGAGGCGCTGCGGTGTTCCGGCACCTCCCCTATGGGAGTCAACGGCACGGGCCCCATCACCTCCTCCTCCCTCAGGGTGCCCGATGGCCCCCAAGCTACTCCATGGAAAGGGGGTGTGAGCCCAGCTGCCCCCTGAGGCTCCCCTACCACCTGGCACTGCTGCGGTGTTCCGGCACAGCCCCCTGTGGGAGTCACCGGCACGAACCCCATCACCTCCTCCTCCCTTGTGATGCCCGATGGCCCCCGGGCTACTCCATGGATGGGGGTATGAGCAGAGCTGCCCCCTGAGGCTCCCCTGCCACCTGGCGTTGCCAGTCCTGGAGGCCTGCTCTGGTCTCGACCAGGGTCTGCTTGTGGCCATGGAGCACGGGGACCATCACCATCTGGGACTGAGCTACATCACGCTGTGACTGTGCCACCACCTTCTGCATTTGTGTCACATCAGCCAGTGACTGTGCCATCTCCCTCTGGACTGCGCCACGTGGCCAGTAGCTGGGCAATGCCGCGGACATGCTGTGGCTGGCCCTTGCTCAGGACAACCGCTACAATGTCCAATCGGCTCTGGCACATGGCTGCCTGTGAAGCTGCAGCCCTGTCCTTGGCCTCGGCCAGCGCCTGCACAGATTGCCCTAGGCCTTGGACATGCTGATCATAGCCAAAACCCTTGTCCCCAAGGCCTCCACCGCAGGTGCCACCCATGTAGTGTTGGCCTGTGTGGCACACATGGTCAAAACCACCTCCTGCTCCTGTACGTTGTTGGATTCCTCCACCTGCGTCCTCCACCTCGCCGACAACCGCTCATGCAGTCTCTGGCTCTGTGACTGTATCTCAACAATCGATGGGACTGTTTGTTCTAGAAGCTCGGGACAGGTCTGGACGGTAGCTAGTCCCTGGGTTCGGCTTGACCTCCAACCGTAGCCCCTCGGGTGCTCCGACCTCCACCTGCTGTGCCGCGTCAACTGTGTGGTGCGCATCAGATAGTGTCCCAGGAGCCTCCTCACGAAAGTGCCCAACTGAAGTGATAGTCTCTGAGATGGTGGAGGGTGCTGGAGACAGCAGTGACGGAAAATCACTGTCAACCTCCGACCCGAGCTCTGGAGTCTCCTGAGTCTCGGGTGGAGGGCTGGTGTCCAAGCTGCTTTTCTCGTCGCTGCTCGGCCCACTGGGGGGGGGTTCTGGCTATGGCACTGGCAGGGGGCGGGGGATGCCTGATGGATCCACCTCATCTCCGGCAGGTCCTGCAAGACACAAGACAAAATGCATGCTTAGACCGTGGGCTGGGGGTGGGGGGATCGGGGTGGGTTGGTAGTGCAGGGTGAGGGTGGTGTGGGGGTGAGGGTGGTGTGGGGGTGAGGGTGGTGTGGGGGTTAGGGTGGTGTGGGGTGTGGTAGTATGACTAGTGGTATTACGGTACCTGGGAGTATGAGCTGCCATTGGTGCAGAGGGCTCGCTGCCCATTGGCCTAGGTATCGTGTTCTCCGTATTCCTATTGGCTAAGAGGAAGGTAGCTCCGCCTATGAGGCGGGATATAAGAACCCGTGTTCCCCAGCATCCAGGCCATTTCTGTACGTCTCCTGCCGGGCTCACTTCTTGCTGATTAAAGCCTTTCGTTTCGGACTTCACCTATGTTTTTACATGGATTTAGTAAGGGGAGGTCGTGCCTGACGAACCTGTTAGAATTCTTTGAGGAGGTGACAAGTAGGTTAGACCAGGGAAACCCAGTGGATGTGGTCTATCTGGATTTCCAAAAGGCCTTTGATAAGGTGCCACACAGGAGGCTGCTGAGTAAGGTGAGGGCCCATGGTGTTCGAGGTGAGCTACTGGCATGGGTTGAGGATTGGCTGTCTGACAGAAGGCAGAGAGTTGGGATAAAAGGTTCTTTTTCGGAATGGCAGCCGGTGACCAGCGGTGTCCCACAGGGTTCAGTATTGGGGCCGCAGCTGTTCACCAGATATATTAATGATCTGGATGAAGGGACTGGGGGCATTCTAGCAAAGTTTGCCGATGATACGAAGTTAGGTGGTCAGGCAGGTAGTGCTGAGGAAGTGGGGAGGCTGCAGAAGGATCTAGACAGTTTGGGAGAGTGGTGCAGGAAATGGCTGATGCAATTCAACGTGAGAAAATGTGAGGTCTTGCACTTTGGAAAAAAGAATCCAAGCATAGACTACTTTCTAAACGGTGAGAAAATTCATAATGCCAAAGTACAAAGGGATCTGGGAGTGCTAGTCGAGGATTCCCTAAAGGTAAACATGCAGGTTGAATCTGTGATTAAGAAAGCGAATGCAATGTTGTCATTTATCTCAAGAGGGTTGGAATATAAAAGCAGCGATGTGCTACTGAGCCTTTATAAGGCTCTGGTTAGGCCCCATTTGGAGTACTGTGTCCAGTTTTGGGCCCCACATCTCAGGAAGGACATACTGGCACTGGAGCGTGTCCAGCGGAGATTCACACGGATGATCCCTGGAATGGCGGGTCTAACATATGATGAACGGCTGAGGATCCTGGGATTGTATTCATTGGAGTTTAGAAGGTTAAGGGGAGATCTAATAGAAACTTACAAGATAATACATGGCTTAGAAAGGGTGGACGCAAAAAAACTGTTTCCGTTAGGCGAGGAGACGAGGACCCGTGGGCACAGCCTTAGAATTAGAGGGAGTAAATTCAGAACAGAAATGCGGAGACATTTCTTCAGCCAGAGAGTGGTGGGCCTGTGGAATTCATTGCCGCGGAGTGCAGTGGAGGCCGGGACGCTAAATGGCTTCAAGGCAGAGATAGATAAATTCTTGATGTCGCGAGGAATTAAGGGCTACGGGGAGAATGCTGGTAGGTGGAGTTGAAATGCCCATCAGCCTTGATTGAATGGCGGAGTGGACTCGATGGGCCGAATGGCCTTACTTCCACCCCTATGTCTTATGATCTTATGGTCTTATGGTTTCGTGTCCATTGATTGTGCATCAATTTAATCAGCAAGATTTTAAAGGATGGAGCTCCGCATCAAGCCAAAATGTCTTCGACTCAGCCCTCACGCAGCGAAGGCAACAGCCGCATTTAAGCACTGGTAGGCTTGCTTCAACAGTTACCTTAGCGCGGCGGAAAATGTCCTGAAGAGGGAGCAGAAACTTCACATCCTCCACTCGTGCGTCGGCACCGTCATATACACGCTCATAGAGGACACGACAGACTACGACGCAGCTATGGACTTACTCAAAGGACATTTCATACAGCCAGTGAACCAAGTCTACATTCGGCACTTGCTAGCCACAAGGCAGCAGATACCTGGTGAATCATTGGACGATTTTTACCGTGCCCTCCTCATGCTGGGGAGGAGCTGCAGCAGCCCACAGGTGTCTGCTGCTGAGCATACTGAACTCCTGATTCGAGACGCCTTTGTTGCAGGTATGCAGTCCTCGCAGATCCACCAAAGGTTGTTGGAGAGAGAAACTTTAAGCCTCAGGGAGGCATAGGCCCTCGCCTCCTCCCTAGACGTTGTGAATCGTAACGCTCGCTTGTACACCCCCGACCGCGCGGCGGCCCCCTGGGTAGCGTGGAACTCGGCCTCTCTCTCCCTCACGGACTCGGACCACCCCCCAGGCCTGCGCCGCAGGGCACCCCGAAAAACCCGCGGGGCCCCGTTGCTATTTCTGCGGCCAGGCGAAGCACCCCCGTCAGCGCTGCCCGGCCCGTTCCGCAACCTGCAAGGGATGCGGGAAGAAGGGCCACTTTGTGGTCATTTGCCAGGCAAAGGCGGTCGCTGCGGTCCCATCGATGCTCCCATCCCCCAACGCCATGTGCGAGCCCCGGGCGCCGCCATTTTGTCCACCCCCACCATGTGCAGCCGACGGTCGCCGCCATCTTGGATCAGCTCTGAGGACCCCGCGGGTGACTACTCACTGCCTGATGAAGACTCCGACTATCTGCCACGACTCGCTTCAGTCACGCTGGATCAGTCTCGGCCCCGTACCCTCTCCACAGTGACCACAAAGATTTTGCTCAACGGCCACGAGATGAACTGCCTGCTGGACCCCGGGATCACAGAGAGTTTCGTCCACCCCACCACGGTAAGACGCTGCGCTCTCCCTGTCTACCCGGTTAAGCAAAAAATTGCCCTGGCCTCCGGCTCTCACTCAGTACAGATCACGGGGTGATGCATAGCGGACCTCACGGTCCAGGAGAGGGAGTTTAAAGACTACAAGCTATTCGTCCTCCCTCACCTCTGCGCGGCAGCACTCCTGGGGTTAGATTTCCAGTGTAACCTCCAGAGCCAAACATTCGGCGGCCCTATGCCCCCCCTCACTGTCTGCATCCTTGCGTCCCTCAAGGTCGATTCCCCGTCCTTGTTTGCAAGCCTTACCCCGGATTGCAAACCTGTCGCCACCAGGGGTTAACGGTACAGTGCCCAGGACCAGACCTTCATCAGGTCCGAGGTCCAAAGGCTTCTGAAGGAAGGGGTCATCGAGGCTAGCAACAGCCCCTGGCGAGCACAAATGCTGGTGGTAAAGACCAGGGAGAAGAATAGGATGGTCATAAACTACAGTCAGACCATCAACAGGTTTACGCAGCTGGACACGTACCCTCTCCCCCGTATATCCGACCTGGTCAACAGGATCGTTGAGGACAAGGTCTTCTCCACGGTGGACCTCAAGTCCAGCTTCCCATCCGCGCAAGTGATCGCAAGTACACTGCGTTCGAAGCGGATGGGCGGCTCTACCACTTTTTAAGGGTTCCCTTCGGTGTCACAAACGGGGTCTCGGTCTTCCAAAGGGAGATGGACCGAATGGTCGACCAATACGGTTTACGGCAACCTTCCCGTATCTCGATAATGTCACCATCTGCGACCACGATCAGCAGGACCACGACACCAATCTCTGTAAATTCCTCTGAACCGCAAAACTCCTGAACCTGACCTACAACAAGGACAAATGCGTGTTTAGCACCGACCGTCTAGCCATCCTCGGCTACGTAGTGCGTAACGGACTGATGGGCCCTGACCCGGAACGCATACGCCCCCTGATGGAGCTCCCCCTTTTCCACTCCCCCAAAGCCCTCAAGCGCTGTCTTGGTTTCTTTTTGTATTACGCCCAGTGGGACCCCAATTACGCCAACAAAGCCCGTCCCCTCATCCAATCAGCCACGTTCCCCCTGTCGATGGAGGCCCGCCAGGCCTTTAGCCGCATCAAAGCAGACATTGCAAAGGCCACGATACGAGCTATCTATGAGTCCCTCCCCTTCCAGGTCGAGAGCGACGCGTCCGATGTAGCTCTGGCAGCCACCCTCAACCAAGCGGGCAGACCCGTGGCCTTCTTCTCCCATACCCTCCACGCTTCCGAAATCCACACTCCTCAGTCGAGAAGGAAGCACAGGCCATAGTAGAAGCTGTGCGACATTGGAGGCACTATCTGGCCGGCAGGAGGTTCACCCTCCTCACAGACCAATGGTCAGTGGCCTTCATGTTCGACAATGCACAGAGGGGCAAGATAAAGAACGACAAGATCTTGCGGTGGAGGATCAAACTGTCCACCTACAACTACGACATCTTGTATCGTCCTGGGAAGCTGAACGAGCCTCCCGATGCCCTGTCCCGCGGCACCTGTGCCAACGCACAAGTGACCACCTTCGAACCCTCTGCTAGCCGGGGGTCACCCGTTTTTTTTCACTTTATCAAGACCCGCAACCTGCCCTACTCCATCGAGGAGGTCAGGAAAGTCACTAGGGACTGCCACATTTGTGCGGAGTGCAAGCCACACTTCTACCGCCCCAAAAAAGCGCATCTGATAAAGGCTTTCCGCCCCTTTGAACGCCTCAGCATGGACTTCAGAGGTCCCCTCCCCTCTACCAACCGCAACACGTACTTCCTCAACATAATTGACGAGTACCCCCGCTTCTCGTTCGCCATTCCCTGCCCCGACATGACCACTCCCACCATCATTAAAGCCCTACACACCATTTTCTCCCTGTTCGGATTCCCCGCTTACATTCATAGTGATAGGGGGGTCACTCCTTTATGAGTGACGAACTGCGTCAATTCCTGCTCAGCAGGGGCATCGCCTCCAGCAGGACGACCAGTTACAACCCCCGGGGTAACGGACAGGTTGGGAGGGAGAACGGTGCGGACTGGAAGACCATCCTGCTGGCCCTACGGTCCAGAAATCTCCCAGTCTCCCGCTGGCAATAGGTCCTCCCAGACGCCCTCCACTCAATCTGGTCACTTCTTTGCACATCCACTAACTAAACGCCTCACGAACGCCTTCTTGTTTTTCCCAGGAAGTCTTCTCAGGGACCCCGCTCACGACCTGGCTGGCTACCCCCGGACCCATCCTGCTTCGGAAACACGTGCGGGTGCACAAGTCGGACCCGTTGGTCGAGAGGGTCCAGCTGCTCCACGTGAATCTGCAGTACGCGTATGTGGAGTATCCCGATGGCCGAAAGGACACGGTCTCCCTACGGGACCTGGCACCCACTGGATCCCGACCACCGCCCCCAACGCCAGCCCCCCGAACCACCCCGCCAACCGCAACTGCTCCCGGCAGGCGCTCCCATCCCTGGCCCGCCGACACCCTTACACGTGTTGCCTAGAGGACCGGATGACCTCCCCCGGCCCGGCCCTCACCAGCTGCGACTAGGTGTATGGACGCAGCCACAAGGACCGGATCATCGCTCCCGGAGTCAAGGACACCAACAACTCCAACGTCTCCAGCAAAGCTCCGCTGGTCGCACAGGACGTCCAAGGCACCCGATCGGCTGATCGAGTCTATGTGAACTGTTGATGGACCCTTGTTCTTGCTTAGTCTCTTGTTTTTTTCTCTCTCAAACCTGAATATAGTTCCTGAGTTCTGACTCGACCCTGTACATAGTTGCGGGCCAGTGGGCAGCCACGGTTGAAGAGGTACGATCCAACATCACTAGTCATACTACCAGTCTCACACCCACTCGCACGGGACACACCCCCCTCTCTATCCATGTCCGCATTCCCCGTACACGCACCCCCCCCCGGTTCCTTTCTCAACAAGGGGTCAATGTGGTAGTATGACTAGGGGTATTTGGGTACCTGGGAGTGTGAGCTGCCATTGGTACAGAGGGCTCGCTGCCCATTGGCCCAGGTATCGTATTCTCCGTATTCCTATTGGCTAAGAGGAAGGTAGCTCTGCCTATGAGGCGGGGTATAAGAACCTGTGTGCCCCAGCAGCCAGGCCATTTCTGTACGTCTGCTGCCGGGCTCACTTCTTGCTGATTAAAGCCTTTCGTTTCGGACTACACCTACGTTCATGTCCATTGATTGTGCATCATGGGGTGAGGGTGATGTGGGGGTGAGGTTGGTGTGGGGATGGGAGTGGTGTGGGTATTAGGGTGGTGGCATGAGGGTGATGTGGGGGTGAGGATGGTATGGGGTGAGGGTGATGTAAGGTGAGGGTGGTGTGTCGCCACACGTGTCATGGGAAACCGCAACTCAGCAGGATCTGACTTCCTTGCTCGTGGCCGCACTCCACCTCGGTAATCTCCCGTTCCGCTGGGCCGCTGCCCACATCCAAGGCCCTCTGCTCAGCCACAGAGAGGGGCCGCAGGTCTGGTGGTCCCTCTCCTGTCTTCTTCCACTCCCGGTGGTTATGTGCGGTCAACTCCTGCATCATGGGGTGGGGGGAACACATAAAACAACAGCAATAGACAGTCCGAAGCATGCAGCTCATGGGGTGGGTAGCTGGTAGCTGGCAAGGATGCTGGCATGTTGGGCAGGGTGGAGGTTCGGCCATCCTTCTGTGGGGGGAGGGGGCGGGGGTGTGTGGTAGGATTATGGGTGTGTGTGGGGGAGCGGGGTTAGTGCGGGGGGCACAGTGCTGCCTACTCATCCTAGCCGCCCTGAGGAGGTGGTAAAGTTTCATCCGACACTGCATGCCGGTCTGGACGCAATTGCCCACAGCGCTGACCATCTCTGCCACCTGCGCCCAGGCACAACGAATGGGGGCAGCTGGCAGCCTCCTTCCCGGGTCGGGGTACAGGGTCACCCTCCTCTCCTCCACGGCACACAGGAGAGTCTCCAGTTCCGCGTCCGATTTCATAATCGGCAATCGGGCGGAAAATCCCTTTTCACGACAAATCGGGCACGGCGCCTGTTTTGCATCCTCCGCCCCCTCCGAAAAGGCGTCATGGCAGCGTCATGGGACGGCCTCAGCACATCACCGAACGGCCCTCCCCAGATGGGCCGAGTTCACGACGGCGCGGTTCACTCATGGTCTCAGCCACGTGGGAACCGGGCGTGGCAGCTGTGGACTATGTCCAGCGCCTCCACTGTCAGGCAGGAGCTGCGCTGCTCACCAGGGGGGCTTCCGCAAGAGCTGGGGGACTGGTGAGGGGGTGGCCAGGGGGCAGCAAGGGGGTGTCCAGGGGGGGCACTATCTGGCAGGTCGGGTCCACGCAGGGCCAGCATCATGTTGTACGGAACAACCATTGCAGGTCATCGCTGCATGCGTAGCCCGGACCTGGCCATTCTCCGACTGTTTATTTTGTGGAGGCCGGGCGTTTTACATGGTGTGGCGGCTATTTTTTCCAAGTAAAACACCAAGGATCCTCTGCACTTAGCCTCAGAATCGAAGAATCCAGCCCTACATTTTGAGCTATCTTCGCGGTTTGAGTCCATTTTGAAATATAAAACTCAGGTCTTTTTAAAGTCTAATATTTCTGTACGTAGTGTCCATTGTTTTTTCTCCTTTGTTAAACAGTACCTATGCTGAATTTTTCAAAGAGCTACTCATGTCGTCCCACTTCCTTACCCTTTCCTCATAGCCCTGCATACTTTCAAGTATTTATGCAATTCTCTTTTGATAGTTATTAATGAATCTGGATCCATCACTTTCAGACAGCACATTTCAAAATTATGATAACAATGGGCAATGTATTACCATGTAATCAGTTTTCTCCAAATTAAATTGCAAGAATCTTAGGAGAAATGCTGACAGTTTTATGTCAAAGGATAGGTTGTATCTAGTTCTTCTAATTGGACTAAATTTTATACATTCAATTCAATTCAATTTCACTTCTTTGTCCGTATGGAAATTCATTTCAAGTACATTGATCATTCATGTGAAAGAACACATAGCGCAGAATTCTCCACATTTTAGGCCGGAAAACTGGCTAGAATCCTGAGCGGGATTCTCCATTGCCTGATGCCGATATCGTAATTTGCGATTGGGTAGAGAATCCCTGTTTACGACTGAATCGGTGGTGGCACCTGTTTTCAAATGTACCGCCCCCATCAAAACAGCGTCATCGAAGAGCACGCCGCATGTTGTTGGGACAGCCTCAGGACGTTACCTGAAGGCTCTCCCCCGATGCTCCGCCCCCGATGGGCCGAGGTCTCGACGGCATGGGACACGTGTGATCTCAGATTTTGTGAACCCGGCGTGGCGGCTGCAGACTGTGTCCAGTGCCACCACAGTCGGGGTGTGCCGTGCTTCTGGCCAGGGGCGGGAAGGGGGTCTTTGCCGAGGGCTTGGGGGACTGGTGGGGGTGGCCCGGGAGTGGCGAGGGGTTGTCCAGGGGGCTACTATCTGGCAGGTCGGGTTTGCACGCGGCAGTTGTCATGTTGTACGGCTCGACCACTGCAGGTCGTTACCGTGCACATGCACGGCCACAGACCTGCCAATTCTCCAGCCGTTTATATCGGGAAAGCCGTGCGTTTTACGTAGCACAGCTGCTAGCCCCTCACCAGTCGGGGCATCAGTGCCGGGGCGGCACCAACGTTTCTGGCGTAAAACCAGACACTTCCTCCAGACCTCAAAACCGGAAAATCCAGCCACCTAGGCGCGATTCTCCGGCTCTCCGTGCTGGAATCGCGCCCGGCACGGGGGCGGAGAATAGACATTCACGCCGGATATCCAGCGCGATGGCGCTTCCGCGATTCTCCACGGACCCACCAGTCCCACACGGGCGGTCGACGCGGCGCCGGTCAGGGGCTGTTGGAACTGACCCCCGCGCCGATTCTCCGCTGTCGACTAGCCGAAACTCAAGCCGGCGTGGTTTACATGTGGTACCACCCGGCGGGAGCTGGGATCTGCGGCCGCAATGGTGGTCCTGGTGGGGGGCGGAGGGTATCTGACTCTAGGGGGGCCTCAGCAGGGGCCAGGCCCGCAATCGGGGGCCACCGATCGGCGGGCCATCACGATCTGGCAGGGACCTACCTTCCTCACGTGGGCCCGCTGTGTGGCTCTGCCATGTCGGCGGCGCCCGCGCCGAGGTGGACCGCGGCGCGCATGCGCGGATCCACTTGCGGCTGCCGTGCGCATGCTTAGCCACACGGTCTGCCTAGCAGGGCCCCGTCGACAGCCAGAGCTGCAGCCGCTAGCCCCCTGGAAAATGGAGAATCACCCCGGACGTTCGAGGAAAAAGTCCAGAGTGATTCTCGCCCGTTTTCCAGCGGACGTGAGGACTTAATCCCCAGAAGGGAGAATCCCACCCCGTGTCTGCTGTTCCAGTATGATTCCCTTCGCAATTCTCCCATACTTATCGGGCACGATTCTCCGGAAATATTTCTAAGTGTGCTAGCGAGCTGGAATTTACATAGTTTACATAGAATTTGTAGTTCCAAAGGACGCCATTCGGCCCATCGAGTAGGCACCGGCCCTTGGAAAGAGCATCCCACTTAAGCCCACACCTCCACCCTATCCCCGTAACCCAGTAACCCCACTTAACTATTTTGGACATTAAGGGCAATTTAGAATGGCCAATTTACCTAACCTGCACATCTTTGGACTGTGGGAGGAAACCGAAGCACCCGGAGGAAACCCACGCAGACACGGGGAGAACGTGCAGACAGACAGTGACCCAAGCCAGGAATCGAACCTGGGACTATGGCGCTGTGAAGCAACAGTGCTAACAACTGTGCTACCGTGCGTTGGATCTCTCCCTGAAGATCTCTCCCATGATCTTGAACACTGCTATTAAATCTCTTCTTGACTATATCTCTGAAGAGCAGCACATTGGGTCAATTTCACACAATTATGTCAATGATTTATTTTTGTTTAAAAAAAGCAATATAACATACTGTCACCAGGACACACATGTGTATTGATTGTATATAATTAAACCAACCCACATAGGTCTGCCAAAATAAACTTTAACGAGTACAGAGTATCAACTAAAATTAGGTAGCATCCTGGCATCTAATGTGTACTGCTAAGGAAACAATGAACTGAATTCTTGTCCCACTGGCAGATAAAACAGGGCTGGACTTCTGCCCGACCATGTGACACCATTACTAACCCTCTCAAGTACTAATTATAGGGGCCAGGGGAGGGTTGTCAACAGCAGTGCTGCTCTTTCTTGGGTTACTTATAGGCTAAATAGCCATATCAGATTAAATATTATGCTTTTAATAAAGGAATGTCGTTCTCTTCAAAATTAGGTGCATCAGTTCAATTGAATTGATATTTTCCCATTTTGGGTATCAACTGTCAACATCAAACAATCTGTGCTCAGCTATAGCAAACTAGATTGCTAGTAAAACCCCTTCAACTTTATTGCAGCCACAATAAACACCTCGGAGAATGTAGAGTTGAAAAATTATAGTGAATGACATTTATTCTACTTGGGGATTCTGCTATTTTACATCAAAGGATAACATTTGCTTTGATGAAATGTTAAGCAGCACGTTTTTTTTATGAAGGAGCCCTTTTGAAAGGGTTTAGTCTGAGCAGGTGAGAGGCTTTTTCAGAAATGCAGCTCTGGGATGAACAAAAGGGTTGTTTTTTCTTTACTACAGCAACAGATTTTGTTGTTTGATCAACTAGGTCTGATACGTGCATAAACCAACAGCATGTTTAATTGTTTCCACAAACTATTGGGGCGGGATTCTCCCGCAATTGGCGGGATGGCCCGACGCCGGCGCCAAGAACAGCGCAAACCACTCTGGCGTCGGGCCAACCAGAAAGTTCCGGAAACCACCGACCCGGAAGGGGCTAGCAGCGGTGAGACACCAATCACAACGGTGTCACCCGTCACAGACGTGCGCTCCATCATTGATGCCACGCGGCATTGCAGCACAAATGACGCCACCGCCGGAGACTCTGCAAAATGGCCGCCCGCCTCGCAGCGCCGAGGTTCCAGTAGCAGGAGCTCGAGTCGCTGTTTGACGCAGTGGAGCAGAGGAGGGAGGCGCTGTAACCTGGATACGGCCGCAGGGTCGCACCTAACCTCAGCCGCCGCCTGTGGAGGGAGGTGGTAGAGGCCGTCAGCGCCGTGGCCGTAACAGCCAGGACAGGCAGCCAGTGCCACAAAAAGGTCAGGGCAGCCAGGGTGAATTACTCCTCCTGCCACCCCCCAGGATGGGTGGCACAGCCCTAGCTGAAACAGACATGGCTGCACCCACCCATGCAGGCTACATTCGCAGGATGGGCTGTGAACCTATGCCAACATACACACAACCGCTGGTCTGCAAGTATACGTCCGCCTAACACTGTTGCCCTTTATCTCTGTCACCCCTCTCTCCCCCTCCCACCCCAGAGGGTAAGCACGCCCATAACAACCGGAAGTGTGAGAGGACCGGACCGGACCGGACCGTTCATGAAGAGAGGGCCCTGGACCTTGCAGGTGGACCCGAGGACTGGGATGTTGCGGATGCAGAGATCGGGGGGCGCAGTACCAAGTGAGACCCCCCACTGCCTGCCCCTTCCCCCATCCCCCATCCCCTTTCCCCCATCCCCTCATCTCCCCTTCCCCCATCCCCTTTCTCCCATCCCCGTCTGCGTGTCTAACCATGCATGCTGCATTGTGTATTGCAGGACCAAACGTCGACCCACCAATCTCTGCAGATGCCGACCGCCCCCAGCACGTGCCAGGGCACCCACAGGACATGGAACGACCCAGGCTGTCAGGCATACGATGCCCCCACCCAGTGCCAGGGCGCTCACAAGATGGGGATAGAGGCGGACCGTCAGGCGTACGCCGCCCCCATCTAGTGGCAGTGCGGCAATGCCGTAGGGCCATATCCAGATGACGGGGATTGCAGCCACACCAATAGGACCCCGTCCCAGTCAACCCAGGACACTGACACACAGAACACAACCACCCAGGACACCCACATACAGGACACACCCACCCTAAACACTGACACACAGGATACAACCACCCAGGACACTGATACTCGCCTCGGTTGGGCACTTTAGCGATGAGGCTTCTGGTACACTAACTGGTGCGCACAACACAGCCATCCTGGTACAGCAGGTGGAGGTAGGAGCAGCCGAGGGGCCGGACGGTCGGAGGGCAGCCCAGCCCCAGCAACCATCTGCCGCCAAGACGGGTCCCAGATTCCTGGAGTTACTACACCCACCAATAGACCCGATGCAGTCACGGACCCAGGGACGATCGAAGGGGGGTGACGGCCGGCCTGCAGCAGCTGCAGATGCAGGTGGAGGAGTCCACCAGCGTCCAGGAGCAGGGAGTGGTGCCGGTCATGCGTGCCACCCAGGCCGACACCGCAAGGGTAGCGTCCGTGATGGAGGCAAAGGGTGCGACGGTGTCAGACATGGGGAGCAGTATGCAAGGCCTGGGGCTTTCCGTGCAGGCGGCATCCTTGGCCCAGGACACGGCTGCCCTCACAGGCAGCCATGAGCCAGAGCCAGCTGCAGATCGCAGAGGCGCTCAATGTTGTGGTCCAGTCTCAGCAGGCCATGGCGCAGTCCCAGCAGGCCTTGGCCCAGTCTCAGCAGACCATCGCTGAGGGCATCGGCGCCATTGCCCAGGTGCTGGCTGGCATCGCCCAGACATAAGACAGGGATGGCCAACTCCCTGAGCTCCATGGCTGCAAACTTGCAGACCCTTGTTGATATCAGGGTGGGCCTCCAGGACTGGCAATGCCAGGTGCCAGGGGTGCCTCAGGTGCTGGATCCGTTCGCAACCCTGGCCCACAGAGAGGCCCAGGGGCCATCGGGCTCCCCGAGGGAGGAGGAGATGCTGGGGTCCGTTCCGGGCCCCCCTGTAGGGGAGGTCCCGGAACCCCGCGACACCTCGGACTCCCCCCGCCGTCCCAGGTGCATTTGGTGGACAACGGGCAGGACAGGCTGGCAGCTCGCCATCCCAGTCGCCCGAGGTGAGCGCCAGTGTGTGTGTGAGGAGTGACAGGACGCTGAGCTCTGATGTGTGTGCCCCCCCACCCCAGTCGCCCTCACCACTCCTCTGGGCAGACGACAGGACCGTGCGCTGCAGTCTCCAGGCTGTATGCAGGGACGGTCAGGTGGAGGGTGTTACTGTGGCCATGAGTCAGACATTGTCAAACGATGTGGAGCCCTGAGCTCATCGCAGAGCAGGTTGTCACCATCCTCCATGGCCATGCAATAGACTCGCTTCTACTGGCGACCGTGTGAGCCCTGCCCGTTGTGCCGCAGGTGGATGTGCAATGGAGGGGTGGTGGGCATGCGGGTAATGCGAAGGTGGGTGGGGTGAGGATGGCTGATGGTGTGCGGGGTGAGGGTGGTGGGCGGGGTGAGAGTGGTTGGTGGTGGGCAGGGTGAGGGTGGTTGGTGGGGTGAGGGTGGTTGGTGGTGGGCGGGGTGAGGGTGGTAGGCTGGTACCATACTGTGTTGTCTGTGCCCATACTCGGCGATTCCCACCCCCCCCAGTCTGTGAACCGTGCAGCTCTCAACCAGTCCCGTGCCCACTGGCCCACCGGCAAAGGTGGGTAGCCTCCCGTCCATGTCAAGCCTGTTGTCCTGTACATTGGTCCCATCCTCCTCATCTGGGGAGGCCGGCCCTTCATCATGTTGCTCCTCCCCCTCCCCCTCCTCTGCCTCCAGCATTTCGCCCCTCTGCTGGGCTATGTTGTGGAGACCACAATGATGCGTCCGACCCTCCCCGACGGGTACTGGAAGTCCCCTCCAGAGCGGTCCAGGCATCTGAAGCGCACCTTCAGCAGTCCAAAGCACCCCTCGACCACACCCCTGGTCGCTGCGTGGGTATCGTTGGAGCGGGTCTCCGCGTCAGTCTGCGGCCTCCATATAGGCGCCATCAGCCATGACCCCAATGTGTAACCCTTGTCGCCCAGCAACCAGCCCCTCAGTCGGGGAGGGGTTCCCTCGAACATGGCGGGGATCAACGATTGTGCCAATATGAACAGGTCATGCACACTGCCCGGGTACCAGGCGCAGACTTGCATGATCCTCATCCAGTGGTCACAGACCACCTGCACGTTCATGGGGTAGTACCCCTTCCTGTTCGTGAACACCACCCTGTTATCCACTGGTGGCCGCATGGCGACCTGCATTACATCGATCGCCCCATGGACCATGGGTATCTATCCTGGCCATGGCAGCGAAGCCCGCTGCCCGGGCATCCTGGTGGGCACGATCCACAGGGAACTAAATATAGCGGTCCGCGATGTCGTACAGGGCGTCAGTCACTGCATGGATGACTGGGAGATGCCGGACAGGTCCCCACTCAGCGACTGGAACGACTCCGTCATGTAGAGGTTCAGGGCCACCGTAACCTTGACGGCCACCGGGAGAGGGTGTCTTCCCCCAGTGCCATGTTCCAGGTGTGCCATCAGGTAGCAGATATGGGCGACGGATTCCTGGCTCATCCTGAGTCTCCTCCTGCATGCTCGGTCCGTGAGGTCCTGGTACGACGAGCGGGGCTGGTACACACGGGGCCTTATCGGGCGCCTCCGTTGCCGTGGCACCACCACCACCTCCTCCTCATCCTGTCGGGCGGGCAGCTCTCCAGCCTGGGCGGCTGCCACCTGGCACTCTGCGGCACACTCCTCTGCAGCAGCCTCTGCCGCCTCCCTGGCACGCTCCTGCTCCAGTTCCCATAGGGCAGCATGTAGAAGGGTGGCTTCTGCCATGGCAGCCAACATCGCTGGGTGATGCCCAAACATAACGGTCTGCAGGGGGTGAGGGGTAGGGGAAGACGACATGTCATTGCCCATACCCCCCTCCGCAGCCAGGTGCCTTGGGCTGCATGGTCGCCACTGTTGCCAGCTGGCAACTGACCAGGCAAACCCCCCCCCATCCCCGGCACCCCCAATCCCCAGCACCCACGAGCCACGGCACCGCCATCCCCGGGACTCCCCTCCCCAGCACTCCCCATCTCCGGCACCCCCAATCCCTGGCATTCCCATCCCCGGCACCCCCGAGCCACAGCACCCTCCATTCCCAGCACTCCGATCCCCGGCACTTCCCATCCCTGGCACACACATCCCCGGCACACCCATCCCCGGCACCCCCCACCCCGCACTCCGATCCATGGCACCCCCAAGCCACGGCAGCCCCCATCCCCTCCTCACCCCAACCCAAACCACCCCCTCCCCAACCCTGGCACCGACCCCGATCACCGGCACGCACCCTCGGTCCTGGGGAGTAACCTCCACCGGCACCCGCGACCCCACCCCCCCCCCCCCCACCCCCCAGCTACATCCGTGCCGTCTCCTCTCCGGCGGCTACCCCACACCGACCCATACCTCCTCGCTCGCCGGCGCCAGCCAGCACGACTGGTTGATGCTGTTAAAAAGCATGCTTAATTTACGCTGGCATGACCTGTGGTCACGTCGGCGGGACTTCGGTCCATCCGGGCCGGAGATTTGAAGCAGCCTCGGGGCCCATTGTGTCGCGCTGATTCTCGCGATTCTGCGAGGCGCGCGGCACAATTCCTGTCGGCAGGATTTTCCGCCGGCTGGAGAATACAGCGGCCGGCATCGGAGCAGGATTTACGCCGTCCCCCGGGAATTCTCCAACTCAGCGGGAGGACGGAGAATCCCGCCCCACAGGTCCAGGGTGCAATTCTACATTGGCCATCGCCAGAATCGGGAAAAGCGATTGGATGTGACACCAAAATCATTTTTAAAAATGTATTTTATTACCAACATGTATCAAAACAGGTTACAACACATAAATACCGGGAAACAAACTTCCCAGCAATCAACTATAGTCTGTACAAATGTTTCCACTTTTTCACCCTCCCCCACCACTACCTCCCCCCACCCCCCCCACCCCCCACGATGAACAGCTCCTCAAACACGGTCACAAACATCCCCCTCCTTTTCTCAAACACCTCCGCAGAGCCCCTTAACTCATATTTTATCTCCTCCAGCCGCAGGAAGACGTACAGGTCACCCAACCAAGCCGCTACCCCCAGTGGTGATGCCGACCGTCACTCCAGCAAAATTCGCCGCCATGCAATCAGAGCGGCGAAGGCCATGACATCGGCCTTCCTCCTCTCCATGAGCTCCGGCTTCTCTAAAACCCAAAATAGCGCCTCCAAATGGTCCGGGTCCACCTCCTCCTCCACTATCCTTGCTAAGGTAGTGGTTAGCACTGTTGCTTCACAGATCCAGGGTCCCAGTTCAATTCCCGCTTGGGTCACTGTCTGTGGGGAGTATGCACGTTCTCCCGGTGTCTGCGTGGGTTTCCTCTGGGTGCTCTGGTTTCCTCCCACATGTCCCGAAGGACGTGCTGTTAGGTAATTTGGACATTCTGAATTCTCTTTCAGTGTACCCGAACAGGCACCGGAATGTGGCGACCAGGGGCTTTTTACAGTAACTGCATTGCAGTGTTAATTAAGCCTACTTGTGACAATAAAGGTTATTTTTATTATTATTAAAAGACCCGCCCAGAATCGTCCCAATTTTTCGCAACCCCAAAGCATATGCGCGTGATTCGCTACCCCCGCCCACACCTCTCACACTTATCTGCTACCCTCTGGAAGAACCCACTCATTCTCTCCCATGCACCCTGTGCACCACCTTAAACTGTATCAGGCTCATCCTTGCACAGGAGGAGGTCCCGTTTACCATACGCAGTGCCTCACTCCATACTTCCCAATTGATCTCCGCTCCCAACTCCCTTCCCATTTCTCCTTCATCTTCACCACCTATTCGCCTCCCTGCACTCCCAGCCACTTGTATATATCCCCAATTCTTTCTTCCTTTTCCACATCCGGAAGCAGCAGTTGCTCCATCAGGGTGTATCCCGGCAACTTAGGGAACCCCCTCGACAAGTCCCTAACCTGTAGATACCTGAACTCACTCCCATTCGGAGCTCTACCCTCTCCCTTACCTCCTCCAGACAGGCAAACCCTTCCTCCAAATACAGATCCCTCACCTTGGCCAGCCCCACTTCCCTCCACCTCCTGCATATCCTATCCACCCCAACCCGGCAAACACCCATGACTCTCGCACAGGGGCATTAACACTGACATCCCTTCCACCCTAAAATGCATTCTCAACTGATTCCATATATTTACTGTGGACTGCACCACCGGGCTCCCTGAATATATACTCGGACCCATTGGCAACGCTGCCGTCACCATAGCCCTCAAACTATACCCGAAACAAGATTCCTCCTCCATCCTAACCCACTCTACACCTTCTCCTTCTCACCATCGTCTCATCTTATCACATTCGCCGTCCAATAATAATGAAGCAGGTTCGGCAACGCCAACCCCCCTTCTGTCTCTGCCTCTGTCGCAGGGTCCTCCCGACCCTCAGCACCTTCCCGTCTCATACAAAGTCCGAAATGATCATGCCCAATTTTCGAAAAAAGGCCTATGGTATAAAGATCGGGAGAGCCTGAAAAATAAACAAGAAATCGGCAGAATATTCATTTTCACCATTTGAACTCTCCCCGCTAACATCAACTGCTGTGTATCCCACCTCTTAAGATCCTCCCTGGCTTCCAGCTTTGTTAAGTTTCACTTATGGAGACCTGTACACTCCCTTGATACCTGATTCCCCAAATACCTAAACCTATCTCTCGCTTCAGTGAATGGCAATCCCCCTAAATTTGCCCCTAACCCAGCTCATTCACCGGGAAAACCACGCTTTTCCCGACATTCAGTTTATACCTCGAGAACCCTCCAAACCTCCCCAGCAGGCCCATAAAATCCTTCCCATACTTTCCAGCAGATACGAAACATACAGCTACAGGTCATCGGCATAGAGCAACACCTGATACTCCCTCTGTCCCCTCATAATCCCCTGCCACTCTGCTAACCCCCTGACAGCCATCACCAATGACTCTATGGCCAGCACAAACAATAACGGTGACAGCGGGCCCCCCTGCCTCATACCCCTGGTGTAAGTCAAAGCTCCACAAACTCATATTATTCGTCCTCACACTCGTCTTTGGTGCCACATACAACCGCACCCATTCCACAAATCTTGGCCCAACCCAAACCTTCCCAAAACCTCGGACAAATACCGCTACTCCACCCGATCAAATGTCTTCTCCGCATCCATTGACACCACCAGCTTCAGTACCAGAGCCCCTGATGGATTCATCACTATATTCAACAGCAGTCTTATACTGTATTACTCATGAGCTTTGTCCTTCACGAAGCCTGTTTGATCTTCTGCAACCATCCCTGGCACATAATCCTCCATCCTCCCCGCCAACAACTTAGCCAATTCTTTCACATCCATGTTCAATAGTGATATGGCCTATACAACCCACATTCCACTGGGTCCTTTTCCTTTTTCGGGATTAGTGAGATTACTGCCGGCGTCATTTTCTCCGGTAGCTTCCCCTTCTCCAGCGCTTCATTAAATGCTCCCAACAGATGTGGTGCCAGGTCCTTCGCAAATTCCTTCTAAAATTCCACCGGGTACCCATCTGGCCCTGGTGCCTTCCCCGACTTCATACCCCTGATACTATCCAGCACCTCCTCAGACCCCTCCAATGCCTGCCTCTATGCTTCCTCCACCTGGCAAGATTTCAGTTTGTCCAAAAACCGCCCCATGTCCCCCTCCTCTCCCCCGGGTCCACCTCGTACCGTCCCTGGTAGTATTTACTAAACGCCTTGTTTAGCTTCCCCGGCTCCGACACCGGGGCCGCGATTCTCCGCAACCCCTGCTGTTCCCGACCTGTTCATGACAGCGGCAACCACATCTGGTCGTTGCTGTCGTGAACATGGCGCGCCAGGTATGTGTGGGGCCTAGGGGGGGCGGATCAGGGATCGAGCACCACGACCGTGCTCGGGAGGGGACTGGCCCGCGATCGGTTCCCACCGATCGTCGGGCCGGCGTCTCAAGGGGACGCACTCTTTCCCCTCCGCCGCCCCGCAAGAGCAAGCCGCCACGTCTTGCGGGGCGACTGAGGGGAAAGACGGCAACTGCGCGTTTGAGCTGTCCAACCCGCGCATGCGCGCCTGACATCATTAGGCGCCGCCGCGGCTTCATTCTTGGCGCGCCGGGCCCGGCGGCCGAGTTTCCCGGTGCGGCCCGCCTATCCCCCCGGGTACGGGAGATTGGGCCGGGAGAGGCTTCCGACGCTGTCGTAAACCTCTCCAGGTTTCACGACGGCGTCGGGCCTTGCGGAGAATTCCGCCACACATCTCTAGCCCCAGTCCATATCTGCAATATTTCCCTGGAGCGGACTGCCTCTGCAGCTGGTGCACCAGCATGCGTTTCGCCTTCTCCCCACAATCATATTGCACCCTCTTGCCCTGTGCAGTTGACCTAGCGCCCTCCCGTTGTCAACCTGTCAAACAGCCCCTGCAACATTTTCCTCCTCACCAATCTCTCCGCGGTGGGACCCTCGAATACTCCCTGTCCACCTCCACTATGTCACTCATTAGACGGTCATGTTCCTCCCTCCTTTCCCTATCCACACGAGCCTTAAACAAAATAATTTCTCCCCCCCCCCCCCCGACCACTGCCTTCAGTTTCGCAAAAAATGGCTGCCGCCACCTCCCCATTATGATTCAACTCCACAAACTCCTCAATCGCCGCACACACCTTATGCCAAAAACTCCATCCACCAACAACCCCGAATCAAACCTCTATCCCGGCCTCTGCTCTTGTGCCGATCTACACCGAATCTCCAGCCAGTGGGGCGCATGCTCCGAGATAACTATCCCCACATACTCTGCCCCATCCACCCCAACCAAAATCCCCTGACTCACATAAAAATAATCAATCCTTGAATACACCTTATAAACGTGTGAAAATGACTCCTCCCTTCCCCCTGGAAGTGCCATGGATCCACCATACCCATCCTCTCCATAAACCAACCCAGCTCCCTTACCATTCGTACCCTACCCATCGATCTGGGGCCCGATCTGTCCACCCTTGGCTCTAAGACACAATTAAAATCTCCTCCGATGATCACTTGCTGCGTGGGCAAATCCGGGATCGCTGCCAGCAACCCCCTCATAAAACACACATCATCCCAATTTGGGGCATACACATTTACCAACACCATCGGTGCCCCTTCCAATACCCAACTCACTATCACATATCTCCCACCCAGATCCCTCACCTTCTTCGCAATAGCAAATCCCATTTTGTTGTTCATTTAAATCACCACTCCCCTCGATTTTGAATCAAACCCAGAGTGAAAGACCTGCCCGACCCACCCCTTCCATAACCTAACCTGGTCCTTCACACGGAGGTGCGTCTTCTGCAGAAAGACCACCCAAGCTCTCAAGCTCCTGAGGTGTGCGAACACCCGCAACCTTTTAACCGGCCCATTCAGTCCCCAGACGTTCCACGTTACCAGCCTTACCAGAGTCTTGCGCCCCCAATCCCCTCTACCGTCTGTCATCGTCTACACTTAGCTCCCGCCCCTTAATTCCACCCTATACAGGTGTAGGCAGTGCGCGAGCGGAGCGGTCGCGCTGGAGAGGGGTTCCCGGCGGTCCGCGGCATTTCGGCGTTTTCTGGGGGTTTCCCCAGGGTTTCGCCGGTCGCGATTTCTTTGGCCGTTTGGGCCTGAGAGACGGACACCGTGTCGGCCTGGTTTCCAGCCGGTGACCCCCGTGACTGGAGGAGCAGGGGCATCGAGCCCGAAGCAAGTGGTGGGGGAGGAGCGAGGCCTGAGGCGAGGCCTGAATGTAGAGGGGGAGCAGCGCACACCGGGTGACCCGTCACTGAAAATGAATGTTTGGGATGTTTGAAGTCCGGTCCCAGGAGAAGAGATTTTTTAAATTTTGATTTTTGAATTTTCTTATTTTTTAAGAAAAAAGTTTTTTTTTAATTATTTTAATTTTAATTTTTATTTATTTATTTATTTTATTCATTATTTATTTATCTCGAGATTGAAGAAAGAAGGAGAAAAATACTAAGTGGTTAAGGGAGGAAATGGGGGTTTGCCGCCAAAGGAGAGGAGCAGTAAAAGCGCTGACAAGATGGCGGAGGCCGGACAGCGTGGTGGGGCTGCAATACTTACATTGGAAGGGATGACCGAAGTGATGGCTGTGGAGATGGAGAAGCAGTTTGTGAGGCACATGGCGGCCTTGAGGAAGGAGATGGCAGTCGCACTGAGATCATTGGTGGAGGAGACAATCGCCCCAGTGAGGGTCTATGTGGCAAAGACATCGGCCGAGGTGAGAGAACAGGATGAAAAGATGAAGAATGTGGAGTAGGCCATGTCGCAGCACAGCGACCAGCTCGCCTCGATGGGAGACGAACTACAGAGGGTGGTGGAGATGAACAGCGGACTCTGAGCAAAACTTGAGGACTTGGAGAACCGCCCGAGGCGGCAAAATCTGAGAATTGCGGGCTTGCCTGAAGGGGCAGAGTGCTCAAGGCTAACTGAGTACTTTACTAAGATGCTGGCGGACTTGATGGGGGAGGGTGAAGACCCCTCCCGGTATGACCTGGACCGAGCTCATCGGTCATTAAAGCCGAAACCCAAAGTAAATGAGCCGCCGAGAGCAGTAATTATCTGCTTCCATAAATACCACATGAAGGAGAAGGTGTTAAACTGAACGAAGCAGAAGCCGGAGGTGCAGTGGGATGGTACTCGAGTTCGGATTTACTAGGACTAGACGGTGGAGATAGCGAAGAGACGAGCGGCATTCAGTCGAGTGAAGGCGGCACTGTACAACAATGGACTGCGATTTGGTATGGTATACCCGGCAAAGCTGAAACGGTGGAGGCGGCTGAGGTGTTCATGAAGGCAGAAGGCTTGGGACAGAAGTGAGGAGTGGAGCTGGAAGAGAGATCGCGGACCGTGATTGGGGAGCTGGAAAATGTATAAATGTTGTAACTTTCTTTTCACTGACCTGTATTGTAACTTACTTGACTTCACATTGTTATAAAGTTTAAGTTTTTGTTTGGTTTTATTGGCAGTTTTGTTCCTGTTTTTTGTTGCAACGGTTATATGTTATTTCTTTAGATCGGTTAGATTGTTTTTCTTTTTCTTCTGGGACTGGGTGGGAGGGAACAGTATGCCTTTTGGTGGGGAGGGGGAACCACCCACGCTAGCTAACTAAAGTTGGCTCGTGAACGGAGGTGAAGTGAGAGGACGGCTGTGAACATTGGAGCCTGGTTAGCAGGTTTGGATGGGCCTACGAGGCGAGCAGGTGGAGGAGGAGAGAAGGATCGATACTGGGTGAGATTTTTTTTGGGGGAAGTGCATGGGGGGTTCTGGGAGGGGGTTCAATGTTAATAATGGAAAGGGACGGGTCAGACTCATGTGGCGGGGCCCGGTGGTATGATGATGGTGGATAAGAAGGGGTGGTGAGAGACCCTCAGTTAGGATAGTCATGTGGAACGTGAGGGGGTTGGGAGGCCCAGTCAACAGGTCAAGGGTGCTTGTGCATCTTAAAAGTTTGAAGGCCGATGTAGCAATGCTGCAGGAGACTCACCTGAGGGTGAAGGACCAAGTGAGACTTAAAAAGGGCTGGGTTAGCCAGGTGTTTCATTCAGCGGTAATGGTCAGCAAAAGGGTACGGTTCCAGATGGAGAAGGTAGTGGTTTCTGCACCTGAGGGAATGGGAGTACTCGTTTTTTCTCAGCGGTCCATAAGTTGTACTCGCGGATTGACTTTTTCATGATGGGGAAAGCGCTGCTGGCTGGGGTTAAAGGGTCGGAGTACTCGGCAATTGCAATATCAGATCATGCTCCGCATTGGGTGAATATGGTACTGGAGAAGGGGATGGTACAGAGACCAGGGTGGAAGTTAGATGTGGGACTTTAGGGGGACCCAGGGTTCTGTGACAAAATTGAAAAAGTAATTGAGGAATATGTAGGTTTTAACTGCACAGGTGAGGTGTCCAAGGCGGTTGTCTGGGAGGCTTTAAAGGCGGTGGTGAGGGGTGAGGTGATCTCATTGCAACCTTTTTTCCCAGGGACCCACTTTTATTAACCAGCCAACCTTCGGGAACCAACCCGGCCGACGTTCGCAACCCATGCCGGCCGACCTGCGCGACCTACCATTTTCTCTTACCTTGTTTGCTGCTGACAAAAATGGAGGAAATGGTTTTGGGTTCCTTTGGCCCTCGTACACGCTCCTCCAATGGAACCTGTTGGATGAAGGTGAAGCCTTCTGGTGTCACAAAGTATGGAGTCTCCATCTGTCCAAAGTTCTGCATTTTTTTCCTGTAAAATTCTATCAAATAAAATCCCCCCCCCCCCCCCGAACTTGTGAAAAAATAAAAAATAAAATGAGTAAAATAAATGAAAAAAATGAATAAAACCCCCCCCCCGAACTTGTAAAAAAAAATAAAATGAATAAAATAAATGAAAAAAATAAAAATTAAATGAACAAAATAAATTAATAAAAACCACTACAGAACTTGTAAAAAAAAATGCAGCAACCGTTTAAAAAAATAGCGGCCGCACTGTGCATGCGCGCCGATCATCGTGCACGCATGCGCAATGCGGCCAAAGTTTTTTTTATCATGTTCGCGGCCGCTTGCAGCCGGCGTTATGAAAAGCCGACTGCTGCGCGGGGATTTGCACGATCGGGAGCACCGCAGACAACGACTCCGCAACCCTCCCGACACCCGCCCACGAACCACCCGCGGGTCGCGCCCACGCCTTTGAAGAACACTGGGCTAGACAAAGAGGAGAGGTTGGAATGTCAGAGGGTAATAGATGAGATGCCAGAGGTAGACAGGAGGTATGCAGAGGATAGTGACCCAGCGCACTTAGAAAAGAGGAAGGAACTCTAGGCGAGCTTTGACCAACTATCTACCAGGAAGTCGGTACGCCAACTGAGGGGAGCAAGAGGGCAGCACGGTGGCGCAGTGGGTTAGCACTGTGCCCTCATGGCGCCGAGGTCCCAGGTTCGATCCCGGCTCTGGGTCACTGTCCGTGTGGAGTTTGCACATTCTCCCTGTGTTTGCATGGGTTTCACCCCCACAACCCAAAAATGTGCCAGCTAGGTGGATTGGCCACTCTAAATTGCCCCTTTATTTAACAAAAAAAAATTCAGGCGAGCAAAGGGGGCAGTTCACGAGCATGGAGAGAAGTATGTTGGCGGGTCAGCTCCGTGGGGAGGCTGCGGCAAGGGAAATTGCCCAGGTGCGGGACAGGGCAGGGAAGTTGGTGGTAGCTCCAGATCAGATTAACAAGATCTTTAAAGAATTCTATGAAAGGTTGTACAGGTCAGAGTCACCTGGGAGAAGCCGGGAGATGCAGGAATTTCTAGATGGGCTGCGGTACCCAAGGTTAGGGGAGGGGGTCAGGGCTACATTAGAGGGGGCGATAGTGGAGCAGGAGAAAAAAGATGCGATTGGAAGGATGCAGTCAGGGAAGGTGGCAGGGCCGGATGGGTTTCCGGTGGAATATTATAAAAAATTCAAAAATAAGCTGTTACTGCTGATGGTGGGGATGTTTGAGGAGGCAATAGGGAAGGGGGTGTTACCACAAACTTTGGGGCAGGCATCGATTTCCCTGTTACTTAAGAAAGATAAGGATCAGACGGAGTGTGGGTCGTATAGGCCCATATCACTTGTAAACATAGACGCAAAGATATTGTCGAAGGTACTGGTAGGTAGGCTAGAGGAGTGCCTCCCGAAGGTAATAGGTGAAGATCAGATGGGGTTCGTGAGAGGGGGGCACCTCTTTTCGAACATTAGAAGGGTATTGAACGTGGTTATGGCACCGGCGGAGGGGAAGGAAACAGAGGTGGTTGTGGCATTGGACGCTGAGAAATTGTTTGACTGGGTAGAATGGGGGTACTTGATGGCAGTTCTAGAGCGGTTTGGAATTGGACCCAGATTTGTGGACTGGGTAAAGCCGAGGAGCCAAGGGCCAGTTTCCGCACAAATAACAGCAGCTCAGAATACTTTCCTCTCCACCGTGGGACTAGGCAGGGATGTCCTATGTCCCCCCCCTGCTGTTTGCACTCATGATTGAGCCATTGGCAATCACAGTAAGAAGTTGGGGGTATTGAAAGGGATAGTACGGGGGGGGGGGGTGGATAGAGTATATATAGGGTGTCCTTATATGCCGATTACTTGTTATTATATGTGTCGGAACCAAGTGTGTCAATGGGGGGAATACTGGAGCTGCTTCGGGTGTTTGGGTCTTCATCGGGGTACAAATTAAATCTTGACAAGAGTGAATATTTTGTGGTGTATCAGCCAGGGGTGGTGGCTGCCATTCCGTAAGGCAGGGACTCACTTTAGATACCAGGGGTGCAGGTTGCTCGAGATTGGGAGAGGGGGTTCTGTAGGTACATTTCTAGTTTGGTGGGAAGAGTGAAAGCTGATCTGGCAAGGTGTGATGGTCTCCCTCAGTCACTGGCGGGTTGGGTACAGGCGGTTAAAATGAATGCGCTGCCGCAATTCCTGTTTATTTTTCAATGCGTGACGATTATGGAGCTGGGTCAGAGGCGTTGACTCCCAATGGGTGAGAATGGAGGAGAGTTTGGGTAGGGATTGAAGGCGCTAGCGACAGCGCCGCTCCCGACGACCCCGGGGAGATACTCAGGGAGTCCGGTACTAATAGCTTTGTTGAAAATTTGGAAGCAGTTTCGACAGCAGTTCGGGTTCGGGGGCAGAGTCAAGGGAAATACGGATTCGTGGGGAACCATAGATTTGAGCCAGAGAAGTGGGATGGAAATCTTCGGAGATGGGAGGAGAAAGGAATTAGGACACTAAAGGATTTGTTTCTTGGGGGTTGTTTTGTGGGATTGAAGGAGCTGGGAGCAAAGTATGGGCTGGAACAGGGGAAAATATTTAGATACATGCAGGTTTGAGACTTTGCCAGAAAGGAGATACAGAGCTTCCCGGTGGAGCCGGCTTCCACCTTGCTGGAGGAGCTGCTGATGACACGGGGACTGGAGTAGGGGGTAGTATCGGCGGTTTACAGGCTATTTTGGAGGAGGAGAAGGCGCCGCTAGAAGGGATCAAGGCAATGTGGGAGGAAGAGTTGGAAGAGGGTATCGAGGAGGGGTTCTGGTGTGAGGTGCTCCGGAGGGTTTTTAAGGTAATCTCTAAAGTGGTGTACGTGAAACTGGACCCAGGCCCTCAGGAGGCCATATTCGGGGTGTCGGACCAGCCGGGGTTGGAAACGGGCACGGAGGCAGATGTTGCAGCCTTCGCCTCGTTAATTGCCCGAAGGTGGATCCTGTTCAGGTGAGATCAACCTCTCCACCCTATGCCCTGGCGTGGCAGAGGGACTTTCTGGAATTCCTGATGCTTGAAAAGGTCAAATTTGAACTGAGGGTAAGGATGGAGGGGTTCTACAATTCATGAGCGTTATTCATTATGCACTTTCGAGAATTGGATCACATTGAACATTGGCAGGGGATGGGCTGGGATGGTTGGGGAGGGAGAAGGACTGTATGTGCTAATGGTGACTATGAGTGATTACTGATTCCTTTTTGTCATTTGGTTATGTTCACATGCGGGCTAATGTCTTGGGTTTGGTGGGAGGATGGGATTGTTGTTATTGATATGGGGAATGACATTACATTTGTTACTTTCACCACCCACCCCCCTCCCGCCCCCATCCCGGCCTCGCTCTCGGCCTTCTCCCTCACCACCTCACTTTCATAGAACATAGAACAGTACAGCACAGAACAGGCCCTTCGGCCCTCGATGTTGTGCCGAGCAATGATCACCCTACTCAAACCCACGTATCCACCCTATACCCGTAACCCAACAACCCCCCCTTAACCTTACTTTTTAGGACACTACGGGCAATTTAGCATGGCCAATCCACCTAACCCGCACATCTTTGGACTGTGGGAGGAAACCGGAGGACCCGGAGGAAACCCACGCACACACGGGGAGGACGTGCAGACTCCGCACAGACAGTGACCCAACCTGGGACCCTGGAGCTGTGAAGCATTTATGCTAACCACCATGCTACCGTGCTTCCCTGAGCTTGAACTTTCGTTCAAGAGCGTCTCGTAGCGTGACAGCACCTGCCCATAGACTCCTCTCCTCCCACTCTTCAGCTCAAGGAAGAAGGCTCCCTGCAGACTTTACCCTCCCCCACCCAAACAAACACTTCTCCTGAATCCCAAGCTGCCTCCCGCAAAAGCAAACAAACAAATGCTAAACACAAACAGTCCTATAAATTAGTAGGGATGATGGGAACATTCATCCCCCCACAAACCTTTCACCTCTTACAATCCCAACAGTAAACAACTGATATGCCATCAATGAACACACGACGAGTGGTGAACGTAACTGAGGCTTTAATAAACTAAACGGAAAGCCTCCTGGCTTCAGATCCCGAACTGAGGCAGTGGCGGAGACTAGCCACCTTTATACCGAGCCCGAGGGGAGGCGGAGCCAGCAGGCAGTAGTTTACCACATTACATATAATACAGTGGCAGTTTACCAAAATACACATAATATACATAAAATACACATAATAACTACAGTGGTTCGGAGCCAACAGGGACAAGCCCAGCATGCAACAATACAATAGTACAATGCAATACAGTGGTTTGCCACATTCACCCCCTGTTAAAAAAGAGTCCAGCGGTGTTGAAGTGAACTTAAAGATCAAGTCTGTCAGGGGCCTTGACCTTCCGCCGTGATCACCACAGTACCAGCTGTGGTGTGGGCAATGGTGTCGATACCTGCGCGTCTGGGAGCGTGTTGTCCTCTTCTTTACCCAGTTGTTGAATCGGTGGAGGGGGGGGGCGATGTGTGGGCAGGATTAGTGGTGATGGCCACTGGTGGGCCTGCGGGTGCCAGACTTGAAGTAGCTGGGTCGTGGTGGAGGGAGACAGTGTAGGATCAGGGGTGGTGGTGATGGTGGCTGGGGAACCTGCAGGTGCCAAATCCTGGAGGGCACTGTGTCCTGTAGCCTGTCATGATGTGCCACGTAGGCATATTGTGGATTGGCATTGAGGAGCAGGACCTTCTCAATGAGGAGATCTGATTTATGGCTCCTTGCATGCTTCCGGAGGAGGACGAGCCCTGGGACTGTCAGCCAGGAGGGGAGCGAGACCCCGGAGGTGGACCTTCTGGGGAAGGCAAACATATGCTCGTGAGGGGTCTCGTTGGTGGCAGTACACAGGAGCGACCAGATGGAGTGGAGCGCATCGAAGAGGACCTGCCATCGGGAGACTGGGAGACTTCTAGACCATAGGGCCAGGAGGGCGGCCTTCCAGACCGTCGCGTTCTCCCTCTCCACTTGGAACGGAATGGACTCGTTCACAGCGTGCATCGCGGCTTTGGCAATATCTGCCTTGATTCGGTTGAAGGACAGGCGGGCTTCAGCCGTCAGGGGGAAAACGGTGGATTTAATAAGTGGACGGGCCTTGTCCGCATAATTGGGGACCCACTGGGCATAGTAAGAGAAGAACCCCAGGCATCTCTTCAGGGCCTTGGGGCAGTAGGTGAGGGGGAGTTCCAGGAGGGGGCGGATGTGGTCGGGGTCGGGCCCTAGGACTCCGTTTTCCACAACGTAGCCAAGGATGGCTAGGCTGGTTGTGTGGAAAGTGCATTTTTCCTTATTATAGGTGAGGTTCAGGAGTTTAGCGGTGTGGAGGGAGTGTCGGAGGTTTTTGTCATGGTCCTGCTGGTCATGGCCGCAGATGGTGACATTATCTAAGTACAGGAACGTGGCCCGCAGCCCGTATTGGTCAACCATTCGGTCCATTTCTCTTTGGAAGACCGAGACCCCATTGGTGACGCCGAATGGAACCCTGAGGAAATGGTTGAGGCGGCCATCTGCCTCGAAGGCAGTGTATTGGCGGTCTCCCGGGCGGATAGAGAGCTGGTGGTACGCGAACTTCAAGTCAACTGTGGAGAAGACTCGATACTGTGCAATCTGGTTTACCATGTCAGATATGGGGGGAGGGGGTATGCATCGAGCTGCGTGTACCTTTGATGGTCTGACTGTAGTCGATGACCATTCGGTGCTTCTCCCCAGTCTTGACAACCACCACTTGGGCTCTCTAGGGACTGGTACTAGCCTCAATTATCCCCTCTCATAGCAGTCGCTGGACTTCCAACCTGATAAAGGCCCTGTCCCGGGCACTGTATCATCTGCTCCTAGTAGCGACGGGCTTACAGTCCGGGGTGAGGTTAGCGAAGAGCGAGGGTGGAGCGACCTTAAGGGTCGCGAGGCTACAGATGGTGAGGGGGGACAGGGGTCCATCGAACTTTAAAGTAAGGCTTTGGAGGTGGCACTGGAAGTTGAGCCCAGTAATAGGGCAGCGCAGAGATGGGGAAGCACGTAGAGTTTAAAGTTAGTGTACTCTACACCTTGTACGGTAAGGGTCATGACACAGTACCCCCGGATTGCTACTGAATGTGATCCGGAAGCCAGGGAGATTTTCTGGGTCGCGGGTAAAATTGGGAGGGAGCAGCGCCTTACCGTATTTGGGTGTATGAAGCTGTCTGTGCTCCCGGAGTCGAAAATGCAGGCTGTCTCGTGCCCGTTGATCCGGACGGTCATCGTAGATTTTGTGACGTGATGAGTCCGGGACTGGTCGAGCGTGATGGAGGCGGGTTTCGGAAGGTGATGGGTAGGCCGGTCGGAGGGAGCGGCGGCCAGCGTACGACCGGGTGAGCAGGGCTACCGGGAGGCTGCGGAGTGGTCCCAAGATTTTTTTTTTTTAAATTTAGAGTACCCAATTATTTTTTCCAATTAAGGGGCAATTTAGCATGGCCAATCCACCTATCCTGCACATCTTTTGGGTTGTGGGGGCGAAACCCATGCAGACACAGGGAGAATGTGCAAACTCCACACAGACAGTGACCCAGGGCCGGGATTCGAACCCGGGTCCTCAGCGCCGTAGGCAGCAATACTAACCACTGTGCCACCGTGCTGCCCGAGTGGTTCCAAGATTGCGGTCCCTGTGGGTCAGGGGTGGCGGGCGGATTCGGGGATGGCGTCAAAGATGGCGGCCCCCATGGGTCGCACGTGGCGGGTAGAGTACAAGATGGCGTTAAAGATGGCAGCCCCCATGGATCGCACATGGTGGCTGCAATCGAAGCGGGTAGAGTACAAGATGGTGTTAAAGATGGCGGCGCCCACGGGTTGCACATGGCAGGTGACGCGGCAGCTGGGGGCGGCCCCGACAGGCAGCAGGCAGCGCTGCTGGGCCTAGAAGCTTTAGGGAGAGATCGGGCCTGGCAGGCTTTCGCAAAGTGGCCCTTCCTCCCACACCCGTTGCAAGTCGCGTTCCATGCAGGGAAGCGTTGTCTGGGATGATTACCCAGACCGCAAAAGTAGCATTTCGGGCATCCGGCGTTGGCAGGTTGCTGCGCGGCACAGGCTTGCGCCGCACCCGGGTCGGATGATGGCGGCGCCCGCGAGGTCCTCGAGGGTGCTGCGGTCGGAGGTGTAGGCCTCCATGTTCTGGAAGGCCACCTCCAGCGTATTTGAGAGCTGCACTGTCTCTGGGAGGCCGAGTGTACCCCCTGCTAGCAATCGCTGGCGGATGTAGGTTGATTTCATGCCTGTGACATAAGCATTCCTGATCAACAGCTCCGCGTGTTGGGCAGCCGATACTGCCTGGCAGTCACAGTTCCGGCAGAGTACCCGCAAGGCACGCAGGAATTCTGCTAGTGATTTCCCAGGGCGTTGTCGTCTCGTGGCAAGAAGGTACCTAGCATACACCTCATTTACAGACATTACATAGTGTCCCTTCAGCAGCATTATCACCTCCGTATATGAGGGGGCGTCCCTGATGAGAAGAAAAACTTGCAGCTCACCCTTGCATGGAAGATCTGCTTCTTTTGGAGTTCGGTGAAGTCTTCGGTGAAGGATCCGGGGTACGCTTTGAAGCAGCTTAGCCAGTGCTCGAATGTTGCAGTGGTGTCGGCTGCCTGTGGGTCCAGCTCCAGGCGATCAAGTTTCAGTGATGAATTCATCTTAGATGTTTAGATTATTAAACTGATATGCCATCAAAGAACACACGACGAGTGGTGAACGTAACTGGGGCTTTAATAAACTAAATGGAAAGCCTCCTGGCCTCGGATCCAGAACTGAGGCAGCGGCAGAGACTAGCCACCTTTATACCTAGCCTGAGGGGAGGTGGGGCCAGCAGGCAGTACAGGAGTCCCCCGTTATAACGCGGGTGTTGGGGTCCAAGACAGCCACCCGCGTTGCATCCGAGCCGCGGATATCCACGATGGGGGTTTTTTGGCTCTGCAACTTTTTTTTTGGACCGGAAGCATTGGATAAAACCTTCGATCAGAGTTCTGATAAGAACTTACTTTAGTTGACTGCAGAATTATTACATTATGCTACCATAAGTTAAATATTAGTTAAAGTAAGAAAGTAGCACTTCTAAATTTATTTAAAAATCTAATGCATGCGCTTCCCATTGTGAGTCTACGGGGGCGGGGGGGGAGAGATCAGACCCCCGTAGACTCACAATGGGAAGCGCATGCATAGATTTTTAAATAAATTTAGAAGTGCTACTTTCTTACTTTAACTTATATTTAACTTATGGTAGCATAATGTAATAATTCTGCAGTCAACTAAAGTAAGTTCTTATCAGAACTCTGATCGAAGGTTTTATCCAATGCTTCCGGTCCAAAAAAAAAGTTGCAGAGCCAATATGCAACAGTGGCTGCAGGTTTGATTGCTATAATAAACTGACAGCATCAATTTCTCCTGGTCCTTGAAACTATATGAATAGAATCTGCACAACCCACCACCTAGTTCCCTTAGTTCATATTAGGAAACCCACAGAAACTTACCAGGAACGCTGCTCCTCTCTCACTGAATCTCCCTCCAATCAGCCGGTAGTGTCAATTTCAGCGGCCGGCTCACTTTGATCCGGAGAGGGAAGCTGACAGTTGGGGTCCATAAGCCCCCCCCCCCCCCCCCCCCCGCCGCCGTATATCGCGAACCGCCGTATTGCGGAGCGCGGTATAACGGGGGACTACTGTAGTTTACCACATTACACATAATACAATGGCAGTTTACCACAATACACATAACATATACTACAGTGGTTCGGAGCCAGCAGGGACAAGCCCAGGCATGTAACAATACAATAGTACAATACAATACAGTGGTTTACCACAACAACAAACTCAAAAATGAACCCCCTCTAAACCGGAGGGGATGAAAATCCCCCATTCCTACCCCCACTTCAAACATGTTCCCAACCATTATGAAGTGGCAGCACCCCAGTTCCCAAGCATTGTCCACTCAGTTCTCCCCCAGTTTATGCTCCTTAATGAAGTCTTCGGCCGCTTCTGAGGTCTCGAAATAATACCCCAGGTCTCCGACCGTCACCCATAATTTTGCCAGATAGAGCACCCCGAACCTGATCTGCCGTCGATACAGCAACGCCTTGGCCTTGTTGAACCCTGCCTGCCGCTTTGCCAACTCAGCTCCAATGTCTTGATAAAGTCGCAGATAAGCTTCTCCCTGGCCCAACGCAAAATCCTTTCTTTCTCCACAAATTTGTGGAGCCTCACGATCACCACCCATGGCGGCTCCCCAGCTCGAGGCTTCTGCCTCAGGGCCCTATGCGTTCTGTCCACTTCAGGCGCCTTATCTAGCACCCCTTCTGCCACCAGCCCTGCCATCATCTTCGAGACGTACCTCATGCTCCTTCAGGCAGGACCACTCCTTCGATATCGCAAATCGGCGACCCCTGCACCTCCAAACACTTCTCCATCCATTCCAATGAACTCTTCAGGAGTGCAACAGCTCCTTCGATGGCCTTTGAGCGATCCTCCCATATTTCATACCTCTGCTGGCAGAATTTCTCCTTAATAAAGCCATCAACTGCTCCATCTGGGGTCTTACACCTTGCCCTGCAGCCATCCTTACACTGGCTGCTGCAGCACAGGTTTTCTCCAACTCTCTGAACAGGTCTCTCACCGTCTTCTGCCGGGTCTGATAACCAGCAGACATACCACTCCCAGGGGAAACTATTCCTCCAACCTTCACCAATGCCTTTTCATCAAATTTCACCCAGTATTAGGTAAAAAGAGTTATTTCCTGTGCCTTCAAGCAGGAGCAGGTCTGTGTGCGATCACTCACACCACGGCCACCACTGGACGTCCGTGAGGCCAAAATCATGTCCGGCGCCAGGTGCCCGCCAGAATGCCATGCTCCGGTGCCTCGGCAGTAATATCAATGTGTTACAATAAACACCATCCGCATATCATTAGCCGACCTGACCCGGTATTCTCCGGGGCCTCTGCGATGCTCCTCCTCATGGCGGCGTGTTTCAGCTGTAGTTTTAAAAATCGGGAAACAGGCTCCGTGGCTGATGTGGGAGAGATAGGACATGCAGAGGCATGACTGTGGGCTGTTGGACCTGCCACTGGCAGGGTTGGCTGCGGAAGAGGGAGAAGGGTGGGGGGAGGGGTGGGGGGGGGGGCCTCTGCCAGGCCTGGGAAGGAAGCAGTGTGAGGTGATGGTGAGGTGACAAGGGGATGGCCATTGGGTTGGGGTGACTCCTCATGGGACCTGGATGTCCAGGTCAGGACAGCTATAGCTGCGACCTGCAAGGCAGCCATCTTGCTGTGCACCGTGGCCTATGGTTGTGCAAAGTGACACTGGCCATATGGGTGTCCCCACCATAGCAGGGATGAGTGCAAGGGCCAGAGGTCCCCATGGTGCCAGTCACCGACGGGGCCAGGGGTGCAGAGGGCAGTGCGCCAGGGGGAATGGCCTGGGGTAGGTGGGGGGTGGGAGAGGAGGGACGGGGGGGGGGGGAGGAGAGGGAAATGCGGGAACAGGGGCTGCAGTGCAGACTGGGGCCACCGTGTAGCCCGTTGGACTATGCTAACATGTCTGACTGATGTTCTGCAGGCAATGGGTTTCGGAATCGAACCAGGAATGATAGCCTGCATCCTGGCCGCCGCAGCTCTGGGGGATGTCTTGAAGCTGTACAAGGAGCAGGACCCTGCAGCGGTGATGCCTGCCCTAGAGGAACAGGGGTCAGCTGGTGAGAATGGAGAACTGACCGCCCAACTGGCCGAGGAGGAGGTGGGAAGGAGAAGTCCTCGCATAGTCCAATGGGCTACACGGTGGCCCCCAGTCTGCACTGCAGCCCCTGTTCCCGTATGTCCCTCTCTACCCCCACCCCCGTCCCTCCTCACCCATCCCCACACCTACCCCAGGCCATGAAGCACAGGTGCATCAACGCCATCACGGAGGCCCCATATGCTTGGTTGGCACAATATATTGAATTCAATGTGGACCGAGCCCACCAGGATGCCCGAACAGTGGGGTTTGCCATCATCGCTGAAATGCCCCGGGTCCAGGGGCTGATCAATGCGATGCATGTTGCCCTACGAGCACCGGTCCATGACGGGCCGATCTTCACAAGCCATAAGGGGTTCCAGGCAGCTGGTGTGTGACCATGACCATGAGATGCACGTCTGCGCCCGATACCCAGCCAGTGTGCGCGACACCTTCAACCTGGCACACTTGACGGTTCCTGATCTCTTCAAGGCGCAACCCCGGTTGAGGGGAAGGCTCCTGGATGACAGGGATTATCTGCTGCGGTCGTGGCTGATGATGCTTACCCAGAGGCCACAGATCGACATGGAGACCCACTACAACAACGCTCATACCGCGACTAGGGACGTGATCGAGTGGCACTTCGGCATCCTGAAGATGTTGTTCAGGTGCCTGGACCGCTCTGGAGAAGCCCTCCAGTATAGAGCTAGGAGAGTCTCCCACATTGTGGTGGCCTGCTGTGACCTCCACAATATCACACAGTGGGGGGGGGGGGGGTGACTTGCTGGATAAGGAGGATGACGCCAGGCATCTTCTGATGAGGAGGACTGGGAAATGGCAACGATGGGCAGAACATGGAGCCTGGGCAGGCACAGAAGACCGCACAACGTGTGCGCCTGTGCCAGCATGCACGGGACGCTTGGATCGCCTCCTGGTTCACTGACTAGGGAGCCTGGCCAGTAGCACGGATGTCCCATCCCCACACCACCCCCGGCAGACTACCCCTCCCATGAACACCCTCCCTGTGCCACCCTCCCCCTTGCAACCATCTTTGTGATTCCTACCTGCCTCACTATGGGGTGTAGCCCCTGGCTTGGTAACAGCTGGTCTGGTCCATGGGATGGAAGGTGATGATGACTCGCTCTGCGATGAGATCTAGTGCTCAGCACCATTTGACAACGTCTGACTCCTGCCGTCGGTAGCATTTCCACCATCCACCTGGGTGATCCCTGCATGTGAGCTGGCCATTCCATCAGATGGTGCCATTGAGCATGGGGTGGTGATGGTAGGGGAGGGTGGGGATAGGTGGGGGGGGGGGGGGGGATAGCAATTGGGATGGGGCACCAGAGCAGTGAGCGCTGGCTGAACTGGGGACCCTGGCCCAAACCCAACCCCATCTCCCCCCATCCCCAGCGCCCCCTCTGCAGAAAGCCCAGCCCATCCCTCACACCCTTCTGACAGAGCACCAAGGCAAGTTGAAACAAAGAACAATGCAGCACAGGAACAGGCCTTTCAGCCTTTCCAGCCTGCGCCGACCATGGTACCTGCCTAAACTAAAAGCGTATGCTCTTACGGAGTCCATATCCTTCCATTCCCACCCTAATCATATATTTGGCTAGATGCCCCTTAAATGCCGCTATCGTGCCTGCTCCCACCATCTCCCCAGGCAGCGCGTTCCATATATTTACTACCCTCTGTGTAAAAAACTTGCCTCGCACATCAGTTCTAAACGTTTCCCCACACACTTTAAACCTATATCCCTGATGTACAATCAATGGACTCGAAACGTAGGTGTAGTCTGAAGCGAAGGCCTTAATCAGCAAGAAGTGTGCCCTGCAGCAGGAGTACAGAAATGACCTGGCTGCTGGGTAACACGGTTTCTTATACCCTGCCTTGTAGGCGGAGCTACCTTCCTTTCGACTAATGAGAATACAGAGGACACGATACTTGGGCCAATGGGCAGCGCGCCCTCTGCACCAATGGCAGCTCACACTCCCAGGTACCGTAATACCCCTAGTCATACTACCACATTCACCCCTTGTTGAGAAAGGAACTGGGAGGGGGGGGGGTTGGGCGTGTGTGGGGAATGAGGATGTGGTGGGGGCGGGGTATCCCGTGCGAGTGGGTAAGAGACTGGTAGTATGACTAGTGATGTTGGATCAAACCTCTCCAACAGTGGCTGCCCACTGGCCCAAAACTATGTACAGGGTGTCAGAACACAGTAACTATATACAGATTTGAAGGAGAAATAAAAAACGAGAGAACAAGCAACAAGGTCCATTAATAGTTCACATAGACACGATCAGCCGATCGGGGGCCTTGGACGTCCTCTGCAACCTGCGGAGGTTCGCTGGAGACGTTGGAGTTGCAGGCGTTCATGACTCCGGGAGCGACGATCCGGTCCTTGTGGCTGCGTCCGTTCCCCGAGGCGGAGCTGGCGAGGGCCGGTCGGGAAAGGGCGTCGGTCCTCTAGGCGGCGCGGGTAAGGGTGTTGGCGGCCCAGTGGGGGGAGCGCCTGCCGGAAGCAGTTGCGGCTGGAGGGGGGTTGGGGGGGGCTGGCGCCGGGGGCGATGGCGGGGATCCGGCAGGTGCCAGGTCCCGCAGGGAGACTGTGTGATGCACAATCAATGGACACGAAACGTAGATAAGATCCAAACAATAGACTTTAATGCACAAGATGTGTGCCCGGCAGCAGACATACAGAAGAAAGGCCGACTGCCGGGAAGCACGGGTTCTTATATCCCGCCTCGTAGGCGGAGTTACCTACCTCTCAGCCAATCGGCTGAAAGGCACATGACTTACCCGGGCCAATGGGCAGCGGGTCCTCTGCACCAATAGCAGCTCACTTCCAGGTACCGTAATGCCCCTAGTCATAATACCACACCGTGTCCTGTCGGCCGTCGGGATACTCCACATACGCGTACTGCGGGTTCGCGTGGAGCAGCTGGACCCTCTCGACCAACGGGTCCGACTTGTGCACCTGCACGTGTTTCCGGAGCAGGATGAGCCCGGGGGTAGCCAGCCAGGCCGGGAGTGTGGTCCCTGAGGAAGACTTCCTAAAACAAGAAGGCGTTCGTGAGGCATTTGGTTAGTGGATGTGCAAAGTAGTGACTGAATTGAGTGGAGGGGGTCTGGGAGAACCTCTTGCCAGCGGGAGACTGGGAGATTTCTGGACCGTAGGGCCAGCAGGACGGTCTTCCAGACGTTACCGTTCTCCCTCTCGACCTGTCCGTTACCCCGAGGGTTGTAATTGGTCGTCCTGCTTGAGGCAATGCCCTTGCTGAGCAGGAATTGACGCAGTTCGTCACTCATAAAGGAGGACCCCCTATCGCTGTGGATGTAACCGGGAATCCGAACAGGGAGAAAATGGTGTGAAGGGCTTTAATGATGGTGGGTGTGGTCATGTCAGGGAATGGGATGGCGAATGGGAAGCGGCAGTACTCGTCAATCACGTTGAGGAAGTGTGTGTTGCGGTTGGTAGAGGGGAGGGGACCTTTGAAGTCCATGCTGAGGCGTTCAGAGGGACAGGAAGCCTTTATCAGATGCGCTTTTTCGGGACGGTAGAAGTCCAGATTGCACTCCACGCGGATATGGCAGTCCCTAGTGACTGTCCTGCCCTCCTCGATGGAATAGGGCAGGTTGCGGGTCTTTACAAAGTGAAAGAAGCGGTTGACCCCCGGGTGGCAGAGGTCCACGTGGAGGGATCGGAGGCAGTCCACTTGTGCGTTGGCACAGGTGCCGCGGGACAGGGCATTGGGAGGCTCGTTCAGCTTCCCAGGATGATACAAGATGTCGTAGTTGTAGGTGGACAATTCAATCTTCCACCGCAAGATCTTGTCATTCTTTATCTTGCCCCTCTGTGCGTTGTCAAACATGAAGGCCACTAACCGTTTGTCTGTGAGGAGGGTGAACCTCCTGCCGGCCAGATAGTGCCTCCAGTGTCGCACAGCTTCTACTATGGCCTGTGCTTCCTTCTCGACCAAGGAGTGGCGGATTGCGGAAGCATGGAGGGTACCGGAGTAGAAGGCCACGGGCCTGCCCGCTTGGTTGAGGGTGGCTGCCAGAGCTACATCGGACGCGTCGCTCTCGACCTGGAAGGGGAGGGACTCGTCGATAGCTCGTATCGTGGCCTTTGCAATATCCGCTTTGATGCGGCTGAAGGCCTGGCGGGCTTCCATCGACAGAAGGAACGTGGCTGATTGGATGAGGGGACGGGTTTTATCGGTGTAATTGGGGACCCACTGGGCATAATATGAGAAAAAACCCAAGGCAGCACTTGAGGGCTTTGGGGCAGTGGGGGAGGGGGAGCTCCATCGGGGGGCGCATGCGTTCCGGGTTGGGGCCTATTACTCCATTACACACTACGTAGCCGAGGATGGCTAGATGGTCGGTACTAAACACGCATTTATCCTTGTTGTAGGTCAGGTTCAGGAGCTTTACGGTTTGGAGGAATATGCAGAGGTTGGTGGTCCTGCTGATCGTGGCCGCAGATGGTGACGTTATCGAGATACGGGAAGGTTGCCCGTAAACTGTGTTGGTCGACCATTCGGTCTATCTCCCTTTGGAAGACCGAGACCCCATTTGTGACACCGAAGGGAACCCTTAAAAAGTGGTAGAGCCGCCCGTCCGCTTCGAACGCAGTGTACTTGCGGTCGCTTGTGCGGATGGGGAGCTGGTGGTAGGCGTACTTGAGGTCCACCGTTGAGAAGACCTTGTACTGCGCGATCCTGTTGACCAGGTCAGATATACGGGGGAGAGGGTACGCGTACAGCTGCATAAACCTGTTGATGGTCTGACTGTAATCTATGACCATCCTATTCTTCTCTCCGGTCTTTACCGCCAGAACTTGTGCTCGCCAGGGGCTGTTGCTAGCCTCGATGACCCCTTCCTTCAGGAGCCATTGGACTTCGGACCTGATGAAGGGTCGCGAGGCTGCAGACAGTGAGGGGGGGCATGGGGCCGCCAAATTTAAATGTTAGGCTCTGGAGGTTGCACTGGAAGTCTAACCCCAAGAGTGCGGCCGCGCAGGGGTGTGGGAGGACGTATAGCCTGTAGTTTTTAAACTCCCTCCCCTGGACCGTGAGGTCCGCTATGCAACACTCCGTGATCTGTACTGAGTGAGAGCCGGATGCCAGGGCGATTTTTTGCTTAACCGGGTAGACGGGGAGAGCGCAGCGTCTTACCGTGGTGGGGTGGACGAAACTCTCTGTGCTCCTGGAGTCCAGCAGAAAGTTTGTCTCGTGGCCGTTGAGAAAAATCTTTGTTGTTGCCGTATAGAGGGTGCGGGGTCGAAACTGGTCCAGAATGACTGAAGCGGATCATGGCAGATAATCGGAGTCTTCATCAGGCAGGGAGTAGTCACCCGCGGGGTCCTCGGTGCCGATCCAAGATGGCGGTGCCTGTCAGCCGCACATGGTGGGGGGTGGACAAAATGACGGCGCCCGGGGGTCGCACGTGGCATCGGGGGCGTAAAATGGTGGCGCCCGGAGATCGCACGTGGCATTGGGGGATTGGGGTAGCGAGGTCCGCGGGCCGCACGGGGCCCCTGAAGAGAGCGAAGGGGGTGTCCCGCGGTCGCTGCCTGGGACCACAGCAACCGCCTTTGCCTGGCAGACGGCCACAAATTGGCCTTTCTTCCCGCAGCCCTTCCAGGTTGCGGAACGGGCTGGCAACGTTGTTGGGGGTGCTTGGCCTGGCCGCAAAAATAGCAGCGGGGCCCCGCGGGTTTTTCGGGGGGAGTCTGAGTCCGTGGGGGAGAGAGACGCTGGATTCCCCGCTGCCCAGGGGGCCGCCGCGCGGTCGAGGGTGTACGAGCGTGCGTTTCAGTTTGCGACATTTAGGGAGGTAGCGAGGGCCCGTCCCTTTCTAACAGTCTCTGGCGGATCTGCGAGGACTGCATGCCTGCAACGAAGGCCTCTCGGATTAGGAGTTCAGTGTGCTCAGCAGCAGATACTTGTGGGCAGCCACAGTTCCTCCCCAGCACAAGGAGGGCACGGTAAAATTCGTCCAGTGACTCACCGGGGATCTGTTGTCTTGTGACTAGTAAGTGCCGAGCGTAGACTTGATTAACTGGCCGACTGAAGTGTCCTTTAAGTAGGTCCATAGCCACGTCATAGTCTGTCGTGTCCTCAATGAGCATGTATGTGGCGGTGCCGACGCACGAGTGGAGGATGTGCAGTTTCTGCTCCTTCGTCGGGTCGTTTTCCGCCGTGCTAAGGTAACTGTTGAAGCAAGCCAGCCAGTGCTTAAATGTCGCTGTTGCATTTGCTGCATGAGGGCTGAGTCGAAGACACTCTGGCTTGATGCGAAGCTCAATCCTTTAAAATCTTGGTGATTAAATTGATGCACAATCAATGGACACGAAACGTAGGTGTAGTCCGAAACGAAAGGCTTTAATCAGCAAGAAGTGAGCCCGGCAGCAGGGGTACAGAAATGACCTGGCTGCTGGGTAACATGGGTTCTTATACCCAGCCTCGACCAATGAGAATACAGAGGACACGATACTTGGGCCAATGGGCAGCGAGCCCTCTTCACCAGTGGCAGCTCACACTCCCAGGTACCGTAATACCCCTAGTCATACTACCACAATCCCCTAGTACTTGACTCTCCTACCCCAGGAAAGAGCATCTGACTATCCACTCTGTCCATGCCACTCATAATCTTGTAGACTTCTATCAGGTCGTCTCTCAACCTCCGTTGATCCAGCAAGATCAGACCGAGTTTATCTAACTTTTCCTCATAGCTAACGCCCTCCATACCAGGGAACATCCTAGTAAACCGCTTCTCTACCCTCGCCAAAGCATCCACATCCTTCTGGTAGTATGGCGACCAGAATTGCACACAATATTCCAAATGAGGCCTAACTAAGGTCCTGTACAGCTGCAACATGACTTGCCAATTTTTATATTCAATACCCCAACCGATGAAGGCCAGCAGGCCATATACCTTCTTGACCACCTTATCCACATGCATTGCCACTTTCACTGATCGGTGGACATGTACGCCCAGATTACTCTGCCTGTCAGTACTCACATGCGTTCTACCATACAAACCTAATAGAATTCGTTGAGGAAGTGACAAAGTTAATTGATGAGGGAAGGGCTGTAGATGTCATATACATGGACTTCAGTAAGGCATTTGATAAAGTTTCCCATGGCAAGTTGATGGAAAAAGTGAAGTCGCATGGGGTTCAGGGTGTACTAGCTAGATGGATAAAGAACTGGCTGGGCAACAGGAGACAGAGAGTAGTGGTGGAAGGGAGTGTCTCAAAATGGATAAAGGTGACTAGTGATGTTCCACAGGGATCCGTGCTCGGACCACTGTTGTTTGTGATATACATAAATGATCTGGATGAAGGTACAGGTGGTCTGATTAGCAAGTTTGCAAATGATACTAAGATTGGTGGAGTTGCAGATCGCAAGGGGGACTATCAGAGAATACAGCAAAATAAAGATAGATTGGAGTGTTGGACAGAGAAATGGCAGATGGAGATCAATCCAGGCAAATGCGAGGTGATGCATTTTGGAAGATCCAATCCAAGAGCGAACTATACGGTCAATGGAAGAGTCCTGGGGAAAATTGATGTACAGAGAGATCTGGGAGTTCAGATCCATTGTACCCTGAAGGTGGCAACGCAGGTCGCTAGAGTGGTCAAGAAGGAATACAGCATGCTTACCTTCATCGAACGGGGTATTGAGTACAAGAGTTGGCAGGTCATGTTACAGTTGTATAGGACTTTGGTTAGGCCACATTTGGAATACTGCGTGCAGTTCTGGTTGCCACATTACCAGAAGGATGTGGATGCTTTAGAGAGGGTGCAGAGGAGGTTCACCAGGATTTTGCCTGGTATGGAGGGTGCTAGCTATGAAGAAAGGTTGAGTAGATTAGGATTGTTTTCGTTGGAAAGATGGGTGAGACCACACGTGACCCATGCCGTCAGGAACTCAGCCAGTCGGGGGCGAAGCAATGAGGGTGTGGGCCTGTTTACCTGGAAAACCTGACCCTACTCACAAGGAACTGCAACTATCGGGATGTGACGGCGGAGGAGCACATGAAGCTACAGATCCGGGACACCCGCGTGGCTGGGGTCCGATCGAACTATTATCAGGCAGCGCGTTCCTCAGGTGAGCAGTGCTCCGAAAGCTAGTGATTTGAAACAAACCTGTTGGACTTTAACCTGCAGTTGTAAGACTTCTTACTGTGCTCACCCCTGTCCAATGCCGGCATTTGCACTTCTGTGCCCAAGCCAGTTCTGTATCCAACTTGCCAGCACTCCTCTGATCCCATGTGACTTCACCTTTTGTACCAGTCTACCATGAGGTACCTTGTCAAAGGCTTTACTGAAGTCCATGTATACAACATCTACTGCCTTTCCCTCATCTATCATCTTTGTCCCTTCTTCGAAAAACCCGATCAATTTAGTGAGGTAAGACCTCCCCTTCACAAAACCATGCTGTCCATCACTAATAAGTTCAGTGGCGGAATTCTCCGCAAGGCCCAATGCTGTCGAGAAACCCAGAGAGTTTCACGACGGCGTCGGGGGCTCCTTGCCCCCTATTTCCCCCCCCCCCCCCCCCCCCCCCCCCCCCCGGGGTGGCTAGGAGGGCTGTGCCGTAAATCTCGGCCGCGGGGCCTTGTCGCTGGCGTCAAGGCCCGGCGCGCCGAGAATGACGCGGCTGGCGCGCCTAATGACGTCAGCCGCGCATGCGCAGGTTGGCCAGCTCCAACCCGCGCATGCGCGGCTGACGTCGCGACGGCTCAAACCCGCGCATGCGCGGCTGACATCACGACGGCTCAAACCCGCGCATGTGCGGTTGCCATCTTCCCCTCTGCTGCCCCGCAAGATGTGGCGGCTTGATCTTGCAGGGCGGCGGAGGGGAAAGAGTGCGTCCCTTTGCGACATCTGCCCGACGATCGGTGGGCACTGATCGCGGGCCAGTCCCCTCGTGGTGCTCACTCCCCTCTCCGCCCCCCCACAAGCCCCATACTCACCTTTGGTGTGCTGTTCAAGCCTGCAGCGACCAGGTGTGCTTGCCGCCGGCGTGAACCGGTCGGGAACGGCAGGCCGTTCGGCCCATCCGGGTCGGAGAATCGCGGGTCGCCGGGAAAAACGGCGGCCCACGATTCTCCGAGCGGCGTGTCACAAAACGCGACACGCCATTTTGGGGGGGGGTGGGAGAATCGCGGGGGGTGCCAGAGTGGCCCTCCCGCGATTCTCCCACTCTGCGTGAGAGTGGAGAATCATGTCCCCTATGTTTCCAAATGTCAGTAACTATCTCAGAATCTTTTCTAATAATTTCCCCTCCACGGACGTAAGGTTCACCGGCCGATAGGTTCCTGGATTATCCCTGCTGCCCTTCTTAAACAATGGAACAACATTAGTTACTCTCCTGTCCTCTGGAACTTCACCTGTAGCCAATGAGGATACAAAGAATACTGTCAAGGCTCCAGCAATTTCCTCCCTCTGAACAGGGGTTTATTGTGAAACGGTGGACATTTATGTACAGGTTCGTGCCCTAGCCCTTAACGTTATACTGTGTGCTGCACCCATGCCAACTTAACTGGTGTCTCCCTTTCTTGCCTGACAGGCCCTAACGCTACGCCTAAGTGGATCACTGAGGTACACCAGGAGTGGAGGCAGCCTGCCTGAGTTTCTACCCTGTGGCCTGAGTCCCCTTTCACGGTCATCTTCTGGGGTGACAGGGTCTGGATGGGTCTGACTGCTGCTCGGGTGTCCCAGGTGGCGTGGTGCCACCCTGTACGGCCTGCTGCCCATCAGATGCACCAGATCGAGGGGAGGGGAATCCGAGGCGCTGTGATGTTCCGGAACCACCCCTGCTGGAGTAACCAGCACGGGCCCCATCATCTCCTCCTCCCCGGGTGAAGCCCCAGAGCTTCTCCTTGGGACGGGGTGCGAGCGGAGCTAGCCCCTGAGGCTTCCCCGCCACCTGACGCTGCCAGTCCTGGACGCCCCCCCCCCCCCCCCGCATCTCGATCAGGGTCGTAATGCTCTCGGCTATGGAGCACAGGGAATGGACCACCTCCCTCTGTGCCAGTGGCTGTGCCACCTCTTTCTGTGCCTGGCTCATGTCAGTCAATACCTGGGCAATGCCGCCGACACTCTGAGCCATGACCCACTGCGACTGGGCCACGCTCTGGAGCGCCGCTGCAATGTCCACGTGGCCGTAGTACATGGCTGCCTGGGGCATGGCAACCCTGTCCTGTGTGTTGCACTCGTTCCAACTTAACTGGTGTCTATCTTTCTTGCCTTACAGACGCTAACGCTACGCCTAGGTGGATCCCCAGGTGGTACATAAGGAGTGGGGAGTGCCCCAGGCCTTGGACATCCTGACCCATGGCCGATACCTTCACCCCCAAGGTCTCCACCGTGGATGCCACCTGTGTGGTGTTAGCCTGGGTGGCACGCATGATCGGCACTGCCTCCTGCCCCTGCAGGCAGTTGGACTCCTCCAACTGCACCTGCAGGCCCTGTATGGTTGCCGACAACCCCTCATGCAGTCCCTGGCTCTGTGACTCCATTGATGGGACCACCCTTTCCAGAAGCCTGAAACCCATCTGGATGGTAGTTAGTCCCTGGGGTCAGCCCGCTCTCCGACCATCCGCCCCCTCGGGGGTTCCTACCTCCACCTGATGTCCCACAGCACACGTGTGGTGAGCTCCATATAGTGCCCGAGGAGCCTCTTCACTAAGGTGCCCAACTGAGGTGAGTGTTTCTGGAATGGTGGAAGATGTTGGAGATAACTGTGACGTGAGGTCAGTTTTGTCCCATCTGGTGCTCCGGCATGTCTCGGGCTGTGGTTCAAGGACTCCCGTCGCTGTCCGTATCCTCTTCCTCGCTGATATTCACTTGGGGTTGGGGACGGGGGACAGCAGAAGGGCCCACCTCATCGCCTGCAAGACACAAAACAGGACGCATGATTGGATTGTGGGTTGGGGTGGTGGGGGAGGGGATTGTGGGGGTGGTGTTGGGGTGTGTGTGTGTAGGTGTGATGTGGGGGTGGTGATGGAGGGAGGTGTCAGGGATTGTTTGAACACGTGCCATGGGAATCCACAACTCAGCTGGGTCTCACTTACTCGCCCAATGCCTAGCTCCACCTCAGCGACTGTCCCCTCTCCAGGCCCACTAACCAGATCCAGTGCCTGCTGCGGGGAGGTCCGGTGGTTACTCATCAGTTTTTTCCCTCTCCCTGCGGTTATGGGATGCCTTCTCCTGGTGTGAGGGGTTGGGGGGGACAGAAAACGCACAGTTAGGCAGCACAGCGGTGGTAGCTGGTGGCCTTCATGGCTAGGGCACCCAGCCATGGGTGGCGGTATGGGTGCTGGCATGTGGTGCAGGGTGGAGGTGCATGCACACCGGCGGCGGGTGGGGTCCGGTCACCCTCTGGGTGTTGGGGGGGGGGGGGGGGGAGGTTTAGGGCAAGGGGGTTGCAGGTGTGTAAAATGAGGGTTAGTGCCAGGGGCACTGCTGTGTATTTACCTTGGCTGCCCTAAGGAGGCTGTGCAGATTTGTGCACCTGGTGGTGGGGCCCACAAAGCTCACTTCGTGCACCCCACCAACCCAGGTTCGATGTACGATAGCAGGTGTCAGCCTCCTTCCCAGCCCAGGGTAGCCCCCCTCTCCTCCACGGCATCCAGCAAGGTCACCAGCTCCACGTCCGCACACCAGGGTGTCTTTCTCTGTGCTGCCATCTTGTTGGCTGGGATGAGTGTGTGTGGAAGTGGAGTGTTAATACGCAGCTGCTGCTCGTTGGCCTCTCGAGTGTCAATCCCGATGAATACAACACCGTTTTTCATTGGCATCGATTGTGTTTCACGTGGAGCCGGTGCTAGCCCATTAACGGCTGATGAATTGCTCCAGGAGCAGTGGCAATTTTGCTGTTATAGAAGTCCACCAATTCTGTCATTGGGTCAGGACTTAGGGTTGGATTCTCTGATTGCTGACGCAGAAATCGCATTCGGCGATCGGGCGGAGAATCCTTTTTGACGCTGAAATTGGGAGCGGCACCTGTTTTTGGATGCACTGCTCCCTCCAAAGCGACTTCATCGGTGAGTACGCCGCACGCTGTCGGGACGGCCTCAGGACATTGCCTGAAGGCCCTCCCCCGATGCTCTGCCCCTGATGGGCTGACTTCCCAATGGCGTGGATCACTTGTGGTCTGAGTTTTTGTCAACCTCGCATGGTGGCTGAGGAATGTGTCCAGCGCCGCCACAGTCGGGGGTTGGGGGGCGTGGGGGGAGCCGTTCTGCTTTTCGGGGGGGCTTAGCGCGGGCTGATGGTACTGGTGGGGGTGGCGAGGTGGGTTACAGTGGGCCATTAGCTGGCAGACTCGGTCTGCGTGCAGCCAGCGCCATGTTGTATGGCGCGGCTGCTGCAGGTCATCGGCGCACGCATGCGCTGCCACGGAACCGGCAATTCTCCGGCCGTTTCTGTCGGGAATGCCGGGGGTTTTACGTGGCGGGGCTGCTAGCCCTCTAACGGGTGGTGCAGGGGTGGCGCCAACACATGATCCGGATATAGCCTCAAAATCGGAGAATCTAGCCCTTAGTCTCTGAAACGAAAAATCCCGCCCTCAATGTATGGAACTGATGTGACCATCAATTCACTCGGAACATGATTGGAAGTAAACTGTGGTTTTAATAGACTTACAACTGAGCCTGCCTGCGACCAGAAGAACTGAGGGCAGGCTCACAAGGCTGCAGCAATTTATACTTCCGGTAGTGGGGGAGGGGCCATGGGCAGGGCCATGGGCGGAGCAATGGGCGGAGCCGAGGGTGGAGCCCTGTACAAGCTCCTCATCTCCCCCTGTGGGCAGAACCGCGCAACGGCTCACAGACAGAGCCCACAAGGACACAATACTATACAGTGTGAATTACATGAAGTACATTCACCACAGGAACATAGACTGTTACAATCCTGAGGACTGAGCTAGAGTTGTGGCTTTTCTGAGTTTTCCAGTGGGGCAGGAGGAAGTTGAACATGTGAGCATTTCTTCACATTGGCAATGAGCTACGAATCAGACAGCTTTCAATTGTCTCTCAAAGTACCTGACCTAAAAAATAAATTGTAAAAATAAATGGTGACTGTAGATGACTGTAAAATAAGTGGTCACGTGATGATGCATATACAAAAGAGATCACAGGCTGGATTCTCTGATTGTAGGCTATGTCCTCACGCAGACGTGAGAACGGTGGTATTTTACGTCCGAAGATTTGGCGCAAAACTTCCACCGATCCTCCATTTGGCTGGGGGCTAGCATCAAAGCAGCGTGGAGCATCCGGCTCCAGCTACCAATACGACCGGAGAATTGCCGGGTCCGTGGCTGCGGCCTGCAAAATAGTGCTCCCCCCTTGGCCAGTTCACGAGCCCCAGACCACCCCTCAACAATGCCCCCAGCCCCTGATAAAGTCCCCCCTGCCTGCGGATCGGCCCTCCCTGACTGTGGCGGCGCTGGACTGAGTTTGCAGCCGCCATGCCGAGTTCCTGACGGGTGAGACTGCACGTGACCCATGCAGTCGGGAACTCAGCCAGTCGGGCGCGAAGCAATGGTGGAGGGGGGTGGGCCAGTTTACCTGGAAAACCTGACCCTATTCGCAAGGAACTGCAACTATCGGGATGTGACAGCGGAGGAGCACATGAAGCTACAGATCCGGGACACCCACGTGGCTGGGGTCCGATCGAACTATATCAGGCGCGCCTGCTGGAAAACGGGACCACTGACCTGCGGGACATGGTAAAACTAGCCACCTTGTTAGAGGTGGCCTACCAGAGCCTCAGTGCATTCCCCGTGGACCCGGCGAACCCCTCGTGGACACCATCGCCGTTGCCCCCGTCAGACCCGACTACGTCACAGGCCTGTACCGCGTGGCTGCCCATCCAGACCAGGGAACCGCAGTGCTACTTCTGAGGCCAGGCTCAACACCCCCGGCAGCATTGCCCAGCCCACACAGCAACGTGCAGCGACTGTGGCAAAAAGGGACACTTCGCCAGAGTCTGTCTGGGCCGACCTAAAGCCCAGAAGTCGAAAACTCACCAGGCCCGACCCGTGGACTCACAGGCCCGCAGACCCCGCTATGTAGCTGCGTGCCAGCCAGGAACGCCCCTTTCAGATGTGTCATCAGCCACGTGCGACTCATGGGGGCCACCATCTTGGCCGTCAGCTCCGGCACCGGCCGACACGTGCGACCGATGGGGGAGGCCATCTTGATCGCCATCTTCGACACAGCCCAACACGTGCGACTCATGGGGGCCGCCATTTTGTGATACTGCCGACCACACAGGCTACCCGCAGCTTGGCGCAGTCACCCTCGACCAGTCGCAGCCAAAGCACCTGAAAAATTCTATGATGGTCGTCCGAGTCAACGGGCACAAGACCCCCTGTCTTTTCGACTCCGGGAGCACGGAGAGCTTTGTTCACCCTGACACGGTAAGGCACTGCTCCCTCCATATATAGCCCGCATCCCAAGCAATCTCCCTTGTCTCCGGATCCCATTCGGTCCAGATCCGGGGGTACTGTATCGGTAACCTCGCGACGCAGGGCGCCGAGTACGCTCGTTTTAAGCTGTATGTCCTCCCTCACCTCTGCGCCCCCTACTGCTTGGATTAGACTTCCAATGCAGTCACCGAAGCCTGACCCTACAGTTCGGCGGACCCTTACCCCCCCTTACGGTATGCAGCTTCGCCACCCTCAAGGTCCGCCCCCCCTTCACTCTTTGCGAACCTCACTCCCGACAGTAAGCCCGTCGCCACCAGGAGCAAGCGGTACAGTTCCCAAGACATGATTATTATCAAGTCGGAGGTCCAGCGACTGTTGAAAGAAGGGATCATCGAGGCCAGCAACAGTCCCTGGAGCGCACAAGTGGTTGTCCAGACCAGGGAAAAGAATCGGATGGTTGTGGACTACAGCCAGGCCATTAATCGGTTCACGCAACTGGATGCGTACCTGCTCCCCCGCATAGCGGAGATGGTCAACCAGATCACACAGTACCGGGTGTTCTCAACGGTCAATCTGAAGTCGGCCTACCACTAGCTCCCGGTCCGCCTGGAAGAGCAGCCACTACACTGCCTTCAAAGCAACCGGCTGGCTCTTCCACTTCCTCAGGCGTCACTAACGGAGTCTCGGTTTTTCAGAGAATGATGGACTGAATGGTGGAGCAGTACGGGTTGCGGGCTACATAACCGTACTTGGACAATGTTACCATCTGCGGCCATGATCAGCAGGACCATGACGCCAACCTCCAGAGGTTCCTCCAGGCCGCCCAATCCCTCAACCTCACATATAACAAAGAGAAGTGCATTTTCCACACTACCCGACTGCCCATCCTCGGTTACGTCGTGGAGAACGGAGTCCTAGAGCCCGACCCCGAACGTATGCGCCCTCTCACGGAACTTCCCCCTCCCCACAGCCTCAAGGCCCTGAAATGATGCCTGGAGCTGTTCTCCTACTATGCCCAGTGGGTCCCCAACTATGTGGATAAAGCCCGCCCACTTAATAAAACTACCACATTTGCCCTGACGGCTGAGGCCGGCTCGGCCTTCAGCCGCAACAAGACCAACATCACTAAGGCCGCAATGCAGGTAGAGAGCGATGCGTCGGACGCAAAGGCCGGTAGCCTTTTTATCTAGAACCCTCCACACTTCCGAAATCCGACACTCCTCGGTCAAGAAGGAAGCACAAGCCATAGTGGAAGCCGTGCGGCACTGGAGGCATTACCTAGCCGGTAGGAGGTTCACCCTCGTCACCGACCAACGATCGGTAGCCTTTATGTTTGACAATGCACAATGGGGCAAACTTAAGAATGACAAAATCTTGAGGTGGAGGATCGAACTCTCCACCTAAAGTTACGATATCAAGTATTGTCCTGGGAAGCTCAATGAGCCCCAAGATGCCCTGTCCCGCGGCACATGCGCCAGCGTGCAAGATAGCCGACTTCGGGCTATCCACGATGACCTCTGTCATCTGGGGGTCACCAGGATTACCCACTTTATTAAGGCCCGCAATCTGCCCTACTCCACCGAGGAGGTCAAGGCCATGCCCAGGGACTGCCAAGTCTGCGCGGAGTGCAAACCGCACTTTTACCGGCCAGACAAGGCTCACCAGGTAAAGGCCTCCTGGCCCTTTGAGCGCCTCAGTATTGACACCAAAGGGCCCCTCCCCTCCATCAACCGTAATGGATACTTCCTGACCATCATTGATGAGTACTCCCGCTTCCCCTTCGCTGTCCCCTGCCCCGACATGACCTGGGCCACGGTTATAAAGGCACTGCACAGCATCTTCACACTGTTCGGTTTCCCTGCTTACGTCCACAGCGACCGGGGCACATTGTTTATGAGTGATGAGCTGCGTCAGTACCTACTCAGTAAAGGCATCGCCTCGAGCAGGACTACGAGCTATAACCCTCAGGGAAATGGGCAGGTTGAGAGGGAGAACGCGATGGTATGGAAGGCCGTCCTTCTTGCCCCCTGGTCTAGAAGTCTCCCGATCCCCCGCCGGCAGGAGGTCCTCCCCGACGCCCTCCACTCCATTAGATCACTCCTCTGCACAGCCACAAACGAGACCCCTCACGACCGTTTGTTTGTCTTCTCAACGAAGTCCATTTTTGGGGTCTCGCTTCCATCCTGGCTGACAACTCCGGGACCTGTCCTTCTCCAGAAGCATACAAGGAGCCATAAGACCGAACCCCTGGTCGAGAGGGTCCAGCTGCTGCACGCCAACCCCCAGCACGCCTACGTCGCGCACCAGAACGGACGGCAAGATATCGTCTCCCTACAGGACCTGGCGGCAGCTGGTTCCCCTGCCAACGCGCCCCCCTCCCTGATGCCTACCGGCACCCTCAGTGCCCCTTACGATCCCCTGGGTCTCCTGTACTGTCACGAGCCTGCACTACCGCCACCCCTCAACCGCCTCCGACACGTCGGATTGAATCTCAAGCTCCAGCCAACACACCCCCGGAGTCGCCACCTGCAACAACCGTGCCTGCCGCATCGCCAGAGCTGAGGAGGTCTAAAAAAACGATCCAGCCTCCGGACAGACTGAACATTTGATGACCCCATGTCACCCCCACTGGAGTTGATTTTTTTTAACAGGGTGTGAATGTGGTGAATGTATTCACCTAAGTATGCTGTCTATATAGTGCTCTGACATATGACCTTGTACTGGAACCCCGGTGGGCTCCGCCTCTGGCTCCGCCCTCACCGGGGCGATATATAGACCGGCCACCTGTGGGTGGTACTCATTTGTACAGCAGACACTGGCAGGCGAGTTCCTGGATAATAAAGCCATATTTTCACTCGTTCTCATGGTCTCATAGTGAATTGACGGTATAACAAATGTCCTGAGGCTGTCAGTACGCTGCGCGGCATACTCAGAGAGTCCGCCGCTTTGGACCATCTCGAAATTGGCACTGCCCTCGATTTGCTCGTGAATGGGGATTCTCCGGCCAATCGCCGAATGTGATTTCGGTGTCGGCGACCTGAGAATCCAGCCCCATCGGGCGGGATTCTCCAATAATGGGGCTATGACCCCACGCCCGCGAGAAAACAGGTGCGAATCACTCTGGACTTTTTCAAGAAAGTCCGGGGTGATTCTCCATTTTTAAGGGGGCTTGCAGGGCTCCGGAGTGCTCCACACAGCTCCGGCTGCCGATATAGAGCACTTCCGGCCGCGAGACCAAGAATACTAGCGGCAGCCGGTGCCGGCCCTACGCGACAATGCAGACTCACACAGCGAGCCGGCATCGAAGAAATAGATCACACGTGTCCGCTGATTGGTGGCTCCCGATCGCGGGCCTGGCCGTCGTGGAGGTCCCCTTCGGTGACAGTTCCCCCACCCCCCACCAGGACGCCCACCGCACCCGTGACTCTGAGCTCCCGGCGGGTGGAACCATATGTGAACCATGGCGGCGGGAACTCGGCCGGTCGTCTGCGAAGAATCGCCATGAGGGCCTGTTTCAATGGCCCCCGACTGGTGCTGTTTCTCTGGTCGCCGGAGAATCGCGGGAAGCGTCTCCGCCCCCACGCTGGGTGCGATTGTGGCGTGGATGCTTGGAGAATCCCGGCCCATATGTCTGGAGCGTGCGAGTTATCCCCGGGACCACGGGCAGAGCATGTGTCGAACTAACTGCTAAGCTCATGAGCAAACTACTCTTCGTCATAAGTCCTTATTGTCTGTGATTCGGGAACTCAGCAGTGACAATGATCTTTAAAGAATTAGGACAAATAAATAATATTCTGTAAATGTCAAGGCTATAAAATGTGACAGTTTTCAGGATATGACTGAACATTTAGCAAGTTCAGTTCCCACAATTATGTGAATTGTCGGCTTGATTTTGATTTGATTTGATTTATTGTCACATGTACCGAAGTACAGTGAAAAATATTTTTCTGCGGCTGAGGAACGTATACAGTACGGACATAGTAGACACAAGAATAATCAACAGAGAACATTGACAAATGATACATCGACAAAACAGTGATTGGTTACAGTGCGGAACAAGGAGCCAAACAAAGCAAGGAAGAACTAGGAGCAGGAGTAGGCCATCTGGCTCCTCGAGCCTGCTCCACCATTCAATGAGATCATGGCTGATCTTTTGTGGACTCAGCTCCGCTTTCCGGCCCAAACACCATAACCTTTAATCCCTTTATTCTTCAAAAAACTATCTATCTTCACCTTAAAAACATTTAATGAAGAAGCATCAACTGCTTCACTGGGCAAGGAATTCCATAGATTCACAACCCTTTGGGTGAAGAAGTTCCTCCTAAACTCAGTCCTAAATCTACTTCCCTTTATTTTGAGGCTAGGCCCCCTAGTTCCGCTTTCACCCGCCAGTGGAAACAACCTTCCCACATCCATCCTATCTATTCCCTTCATAATTTTATATGTTTCTATAAGATCCCCCCTCATCCTTCTAAATTCCAACGAGTACAGTCCCAGTCTACTCAACCTCTCCTTGTAATCCAACCCCTTCAGATCTGGGATTAACCTAGTGAATCTCCTCTGCACACCCTCCAGTGCCAGTACGTCCTTTCTCAAGTAAGACCAAAACTGAACACAATACTCCAGGTGTGGCCACACTAACACCTTATACAATTGCAGCATAACCTCCCTAGTCTTAAACTCAATCCCTCTAGCAATGAAGGACAAAATTCCATTTCCCTTCTTAATCACCTGTTGCATCTGTAAACCAACTTTCTGTGACTCATGCACTAGCACACCCAGGTATCTCTGCACAGCAGCATGCTTTAATATTTTATCATTTAAATAATAATCCTGTTTGCTGTTATTCCTACCAAAATGAATAACCTCACATTTGTCAACATTGTATTCCATCTGCCAGACCCTAGACCATTCACTTAACCTATCCAAATCCCTCTGCAGACTTCCAGTATCCTCTGCACTTTTCGCTTTACCACTCATCTTAGTGTCATCTGCAAACTTAGACACATTGCCCTTGGGCCCCAACTCCAAATCATCTAATTGTGAACAATTGTGGGCCCAACACGGATCCCTGAGGGACACCACTAGCTACTGATTGCCAACCAGAGAAACACCCATTAATCCCCACTCTTTGCTTTCTATTAATTAACCAATCCTCTATCCATGCTACTACTTTACCCTTAATGCCATGCATCTTTATCTTATGCAGTAATCTTTTGTGTGGCACCTTGTCAAAGGCTTTCTGGAAATCCAGATATACCACATCCATTGGCTCCCCGTTATCTACTGCACTGGTAATGTCCTCAAAAAATTCCACTAAATTAGTTAGGCACGACCTGTCCTTTATGAACCCGTGCTGCGTCTGCCCAATGGAACAATTTCTATCCCGATGCCTCGCTATTTCTTCCTTGATGATAGATTCCAGCATCTTCCCTACTACTGAAGTTAAGCTCACTGGCCTATAATTTCCCGCTCTCTGCCTACCTCCTTTTTTAAACAGTGGTGTCAGGTTTGCTAATTTCCAATCCACCGGGACCACCCCAGAGTCTAGTGAATTTTGGTAAATCATTGCTAGTGCATCTGCAATTTCCCTAGCCATCTCTTTCAGCACTCTGGGATGCATTCCATCAGGGCCAGGAGACTTGTCTACCTTTAGCCCCATTAGCTTGCCCATCACTACCTCCTTAGTGATAACAATCCTCTCTGCAGAGGGCAGCAGAGCGGAGCTACTGATTGGTTGTTCCGGGGAGATTTGCATACGTGCAGTGCGGTCAGCCTAATTTGAAGGTGTACGTGCAAAAGAGACCCGAGGAGTTCGAGCACAAGCAAGCATCCAGCAGAGGGCAGCAGAGCGGAGCTACTGATTGGCTGTTCCGGGGAGATTTGCATAGGTGCAGTGTGGTCAGCCGAATTTGAAGGTGTACCTGCAAAAGAGACCCGAGGAGTTCGAGTGCAAGCAAGCATCCAGCAGAGGACAGCAGAGCGGAGCTACTGATTGGCTGTTCCGGGGAGATTTGCATACGTGAAGTGCGGTCAGCCTAATTTGAAGGTGTACCTGCAAAAGAAACCCGAGGAGTTCGAGTGCAAGCAAGCATCCAGCAGAGTGCAGCAGAGCGGAGCTACTGATTAGCTGTTCCGGGGAGATTTGCATACGTGCAGTGCGGTCAGCCTAATTTGAAGGTGTACCTGCAAAAGAGACCCGAGGAGTTCGAGTGCAAGCAAGCATCCAGCAGAGGGCAGCAGAGCTGAGCTACTGATTGGCTGTTCCGGGGAGATTTGCATACGTGCAGTGCGGTCAGCCTAATTTGAAGGTGTACCTGCAAAAGAGACCCGAGGAATTCGAGTGCAAGCAAGCATCCAGCAGAGGGCAGCAGAGCGGAGCTACTGATTGGCTGTTCCGGGGAGATTTGCATACGTGCAGTGCGGTCAGCCTAATTTGAAGGTGGTTTGTGAAGGGGCTGTTGTCAAGTGACAATTTGTCGGGAAGGTAAGTGTATCTCTTTAAAAACTTAACTTGAAGGGTGACATCACAGCAAAGCAGTGACCTGATTGGCTGGCAAGGAAAGTGCTCCAATTAGCAGTTGCTGAGAGAAATTTAACTCTTCGTGTGTTGGTGAGTATTGTGACTAGTAAGTAAAAATCTTTATTCCTTTCACTTATTAATTATTTGATACTATATTTGTAATCAGTTAAGGTAAAGGGTAAAAATGGCAGGAGATCCCAGACCCGTGTTATGCTCCTCGTGCGCAATGTGGGAGTTCAGGGACGCGGCCGATGCCCCTGACTCCTTCATGTACGGGAAGTGTGTCCAGCTGCAGCTCCTGTTAGACCGCATGATGGCTCTGGAGCTGCGGATGGACTCACTTTGGAGCATCCGCGGTGCTGAGGAGGTCGTGGATAGCACGTTCAGTGAGTTGGTCACACCGCAGATTAGGATTGGTGACGGAGACAGGGAATGGGTGACCAAAAGGCAGAGAAAGAGCAGGAAGGCAGTGCAGGTGTCCCCTGCGGTCATCTCCCTCCAAAACAGGTATACCGTTTTGGATACTGTTGGGGAAGATCGCTCACCAGGGGAAGGCAGTAGTAGCCAGGCTCATGGCACCGTGGCTAGCTCTGCTGCACAGAAGGGCGGGAAAAAGACTGGCAGGGCTATAGTCATAGGGGATTCAATTGTAAGGGGAGTAGACAGGCGTTTCTGTGGTCGAAAACGAGACTCCCGAATGGTATGTTGCCTCCCGGGTGCTCGGGTCAGGGATGTCTCTGATCGGCTGCAGGACATACTGAAGGGGGAGGGTGAACAGCCAGTTGTTGTGGTTCATATAGGCACCAACGATATAGGTAAAAAAAGGGATGAGGTCCTACAATCAGAATTTAGGGAGTTAGGAGATAAGTTAAAAAGTAGTACCTCAAAGGTAGTAATCTCAGGATTGCTACCAGTGCCACGGGACAGTCAGAGTAGAAATTCAAGAATAGTCAGAATGAACACATGGCTTGAGAGGTGGTGCAGGAGGGAGGGGTTCAGATTTTTGGGACATTGGAACCGGTTCTGGGGGTGGTGGGACCATTACAAACTGGATGGTCTACACCTGGGCAGGACTGGAACCAATGTCCTAGGGAGTGCTTTTGCTAACACTGTTGGGAGGTTTTAAACTAATGTGGCAGGGGGATGGGAACCAGATTAGGAAGTTAGAGGTCAGTAAAGAAGCAGCAACTAAAGCCAGTAAGGTACGCGACAATAAACTCAATGTGACTAAGGGGAAGAGTAGACAGGGAAGAGATGATGAACGCAAACGTGGTCTGAGGTGCATTTGTTTTAATGCGAGAAGTGTGGCAGGTAAGGCAGATGAACTTAGGGCATGGATCAGTACCTGGGAATATGATGCTATTGGTATTACTGAGACTTGGTTGCAGGAAGGGCAGGACTGGCAACTGAATATCCCAGGATATAGATGCTTCAGGAGGGATAGAGAGGGAGGTAGAAGAGGTGGAGGAGTTGCATTACTCGTCAGAGATGATATCACAGCTGTGATTAAGGAGGGCATGATGGAGGATTCGAGCACTGAGGCAATATGGGTGGAGCTGAGAAATAGGAAGGGTGCAGTAACATTGTTGGGACTTTACTACAGGCCTCCCAAAAGCGAGCATGAAGTAGAGGTACAAATATGCAGACCGATTATAGAAAAATGTAGGAGCAATAGGGTGGTTGTGATGGGAGATTTTAACTTCCCCAACATTGAATGGAATTTGTGTAGTGCTGGAGGCGTAGATGGAGCAGAGTTTGTTAGGAGCATCCAGGAGAGTTTTTTAGAGCAGTATGTAAATAGTCCAACTCGGGAAGGGGCCATACTGGACCTGGTATTGGGGAATGATCCCGGCCAGGTGGTTGATGTTTCAGTCGGTGATTTCTTTGGGAATAGCGATCACAATTCCGTAAGTTTTAGAATACTCATGGACAAGGACAAGAGGGGTCCGAAAGGAAGAGTACTAAATTGGGGAAAGGCAGAGTATAACAAAATTCAGCAGGAGCTAGGGAATGTGGATTGGGAGCAGCTGTTTAAGGGTAAATCCACATTTGAAATGTGGAAGTCTTTTAAGGAAAGGTTGATTAGAGTGCAGGAGAGACATGTTCCTGTGAAAATGAAAGGTAGAAATGGCAAGATTAGGGAACCATGGATGACGAGTGAAATTGTGAGACTAGCTAAGATGAAAAAGAAAGCATACATAGGATCGAGGCAACTCAAAACTGATGAAGCTTTGGAGGAATATCGGGAAAGTAGGACGAATCTCAAACGCGCAATAAACAGGGCTAAAAGGGGTCATGAAATATCTTTGGCTAACAGGGTTAAGGAAAATCCCAAAGCATTTTATTCGTATGGAAGGAGCAAGAGGGTAACTAGAGAAAGGATTGGCCCACTTAAAAACAAAAGAGGGAATTTATGCGTGGACTCAGGAAATGGGTGAGATTCTTAATGAGTACTTTGCATCGGTATTCACAAAGGAGAGGGACAAGACGGATGTTAAGGCTAGGGATGGATGTTTAAATACTCTTGGTCAAGTTGTCATACGGAAGGGGGATGTTTAGGGTATTCTAAAAGACATTAAGGTGGACAAGTCCCCAGGACCGGATGGGATATATCCCAGGTTATTGAGGGAAGCGAGGGTCGAAATAGCTGGGGCCTTAACAGATATCTTTGCAGCATCCTTGAGCATGGGTGCGGTCCCGGAGGACTGGAGAATTGCGAATGTTGTCCCTTTGTTTAAGAAGGGTGGCAGGGATAATCCAGGGAATTATAGACCTGTGAGCTTGACGTCAGTGGTAGGCAAACTGTTGGAGAAGATACTGAGGGATAGGATCTATACACATCTGGAAGAAAATAGACTTATCAGTGATAGGCAGCATGGTTTTGTGCAGGGAAGGTCATGTCTTACAAACCTAATAGAATTCTTTGAGGAAGTGACAAAGTTAATTGATGAGGGAAGGGCTGTAGATGTCGTACACATGGACTTTAGTAAGGCGTTTGATAAGGTTTTCCATGGCAGGTTGATGGAAAAAGTGAAGTCGTATGGGGTTCAGGGTGTACTAGCTAGATGCATAAAGAACTGGCTGGGCAACAGGAGACAGAGAGTAGTGGTGGAAGGGAGTGTCTCAAAATGGAGAAGGGTGACTAGTGGTGTTCCACAGGGATCCGTGCTCGGACCACTGCTGTTTGTGATCTATATAAATGACCTGGAGGAAGGTATAGGTGGTCTGATTAGCAAGTTTGCAAATGATACTAAGATTGGTGGAGTTGTAGATATCGAGGAGGACTGTCAGAGAATACAACAAAATATAGATAGATTGGAGAGTTGGGCAGAGAAATGGCAGATGGAGTTCAATCCAGGCAAATGCGAGGTGATGCATTTTGGAAGATCAAATTCAAGAGCGGACTATATGGTCAATGGAAGGGTCTTGGGGAAAATTGATGTGCAGAGAGATCTGGGAGTTCAGGTCCATTGTACCCTGAAGGTGGCAACGCAGGTTGATAGAGTGGTCAAGAAGGCATGCAGCATGCTTGCCTTCATCGGACGGGGTATTGAGTACAAGAGTAGGCAGGTCATGTTACAGTTGGATAGGACTTTGGTTCGGCCAGGTTTGGAATACTGCGTGCAGTTCTGGTCGCCACATTACCAGAAGGATGTGGATGCCTTGGAGAGGGTGCAGAGGAGGTTCACCAGGATGTTGCCTGGTATGGAGGGTGCTAGCTATGAAGAAAGGTTGAGTAGATTAGGATTGTTTTCGTTGGAAAGACGGAGGTTGAGGGGGGACCTGATTGAGGTCTACAAAATTATGAGAGGTATGGACAGGGTGGATAGCAACAAGCTTTTCCCAAGAGTGGGGGTGTCAGTTACAAGGGGTCACGATTTCAAGGTGAGAGGGGGAAAGTTTAAGGGAGATGTGCGTGGAAAGTTTTTTACGCAGAGGGTGGTGGGTGCCTGGAACGCTTTACCAGTGGAGGTGGTAGAGGCGGGCACGATAGCATCATTTAAGAAGCATCTAGACAGCTATATGAATGGGAGGGAACAGAGGGAAGTAGACCTTGGAAAATAGGAGACAGGTTTAGATAAAGGATCTGGATCGGCGCAGGCTGGTAGGGCCAAAGGGCCTGTTCCTGTGCTGTAATTTTCTTTGTTCTTTGTTCAAGGTCCTCACCTGTCATAGCCTCATTTCTATCAGTCACTGGCATGTTATTTGTGTCTTCCACTGTGAAGACCGACCCAAAAAACCTGTTCAGTTCCTCAGCCAATTCTTCATCTCCCATTATTAAAACTCCCTTCTCATCCTCTAAAGGACCAATATTTACCTTAGCCACTCTTTCTTGTTTTATATATTTGTAGAAACTTTTACCATCTGTTTTTATATTCTGAGCAAGTTTACTCTCATACTCTATCTTACTCTTCTTTATAGCTCTTTTAATAGCTTTCTGTTGCCCCCCTAAAGATTTCCAAGTCCTCTAGTCTCCCACCAATCTTTGCCACTTTGTATGCTTTTTCCTTCAATTTGATACTCTCCCTTATTTCCTTAGATATCCACGGTCAATTTTCCTTCTTTCAACCGTCCTTTCTTTTTGTTGGTATAAACCTTTGCTGAGCACTGTGAAAAATCGCTTGGAAGGTTCTCCACTGTTCCTCAACTGTTCCACCATAAAGTCTTTGCTCCCAGTCTACCTTAGCTAGTTCTTCTCTCATCCCATTGTAATCTCCTTTGTTTGGAAACAAAACACTAGTATTTGATTTTACCTTCTCACCCTCCATCTGTATTTTAAATTCCACCATGTTGTGATCGCTCCTTCCAAGAGGATCCCTAACTATGAGATCATGAATCAATCCTGTCTTATTACACAGGACAAGATCTAGGACTGCGTGTTCCCTCGTAGGTACCATTACATACTGTTCTAGGAAACTATCGCGGATACATTCTATAAACTCCTCCTCAAGGTTGCCTTGACCGACCTGGTTAAACCAATTGACATTTAGATTAAAATCCCCCATGATAACTGCTGTACCATTTCTACATGCATCAGTTATTTCTTTGTTTATTGCCTGCCCCACCATAATGTTACTATATGGGAGTTGATAGACTACTCCTATCAGTGACTTTTTCGCCTTACTATTCCTGATTTCCACCCATATGGATTCAACCTTATCCTCCATAGCACCGATGTCATCCCTTACTATTGCCTGGATGTCATCCTTAAATAACAGAGCTACACCACCTCCATTACCATCCACTTTATCCTTCCGAATAGTTTGATACCCTCGGATATTTAACTCCCAGTCGTGACCATCCTTTAACCATGTTTCAGTAATGGCCACTAAATCATAGTCATTCACGATGATTTGCGCCATCAACTCATTTACTTTATTCCGAATACTACGACCATTCAGGTAAAGTACACTTATGTTGGTTTTTTTACCTCTGTTTTGAATCTTAACCTCTCCAGTTTTATTCCTTTTAGTATTACTGGGCCTATTCAATGTGCTCCCCTCAGTCACTGTACCTTGTACTGTCGCCCTTTTTGATTTTTGACTATGTCTTCTCTGTCTTGCACTTTCCCCCTTACTTCCTTTTGCTTCTGTCCCTGTTTTACTACCTTCCAACTTCCTGCATCGGTTCCCATCCCCCTGCCACATTAGTTTAAACCCTCCCCAACAGCTCTAGCAAACACCTAGGACATCGGTTCCAGTCCTGCCCAGGTGCAGACCGTCCGGTTGGTACTGGTCCTACCTCCCCCAGAACCGGTCCCAATGCCCCAGGAATTTGAATCCCTCCCTCTTGCACCATCTCTCGAGCCACGCATTCATCCTATCTATCCTGACATTCCTACTCTGACTAGCTCGTGGCACAGGTGGCAATCCTGAGATTACTACCTTTGAGGTCCTACTTTTTAGTTTAACTCCTAACTCTCCTAATTCAGCTTGTAGGACCTCATCCCATTTTTTACCTATATCGTTGGTGCCTATGTGCACCACGACAGCTGGCTGTTCACCCTCCCCCCCCCCCCCCCCCCCCAGAATGCCCTGCCACTCCGAGACATCCTTGACCCTTGCACCAGGGAGGCAACATACCATCCTGGAGTCTCGATTGCGTCCACAGAACCGCCTGTCTATTCCCCTTATGATCGAGTCCCCTATCACTATAGCCCTGCCAGTCTTCTTCCTGCTCTGCTGCGCAGCAGAGCCAGCCATGGTGCCATGAAACTGGCTGCTGCTGCCTTCCCCTGGTGAGCCATCTCCCTCAGCAGTATCCAAAGCGGTATATCTGTTTTGCAGGGAGATGACCGCAGGGGACACCTGCACTGCCTTCCTACTCTTGCTCTGTCTTTTGGTCACCCATTTTCTATCTCCCTCAGTAACTTTCACCTGCGGTGTGACCAACTCGCTAAACGTGCTATCCACGATGTCCTCAGCATCGCGGATGCTCCAAAGTGAGTCCATCCGCAGCTCCAGAGCCGTCAAGAGGTCTAACAGGAGTTGCGACTGAACACACTTCTTGCACGTGAAGGAGTCAGGGACAGTGGACGTGTCCCTGAGCTCCCACATCGCACACGAGGAGCATGACACGGGTCTGGGATCTCCTGCCATGTCTTAAACCTTAAGTAAACTTATACAACTACAATTTCAATAAACGAAAGAAAAATAAATAAATTAGACAATGAAAAGAAAAACTATTTACCAGTCACTTACCAGGGTTAAAAGCACCTCCTCCTCACCCAGCTTTGAATTCCCGAACTCACTCTTGGTTGTGCCTCACGCTGGCTGTGTCTTCCCATGCTCACTGGGAGAACTCACCCAGGGTCTCAGATGCCCTCTGGTTCTCTCCCTGCAGATTAAAAGTTATAAGCCAGAAGAAAGAGAGAGAACAAAACAGTAGGGAAAAGCACCTTCTCCCACTCTGCACAGAATTACCTCACTGCACCAAATTACCAAGTTGGAATTCCCACTCTGGATGTGCCTCACTCTGGCTGTGTCTTCTCAACTTGCGCAAAAATACATGAGCAAGAGCAGCATAGGGCGTCGTGAATAGTGTTCTTACAGGGAACAGATAAGTCCGAGGGGGAGTCGTTCAGGAGTCTTGTAGCTGTGGGGAAGAAGCTGTTCCTATGTCTGGATGTGCGAGTCTTCAGACTTCTGTAACTTCTGCCTGATGGAAGGGTCTGGAAGAAGCCAATGCCTGGGTGGGAGGGGTCTCTGATAATGCTGTGTGCCTTCCTGAGACAGCGAGAGGTGTATACAGAATCAATGTGGGGGTGGAAAGTTTGTGTGATGCGTTGGGTTGAGTTCACCACACTCTGCAGTTTCTTACGATCTTGGACCGAGCAGTTGCCATACCAGACTGTAATGCAGCCGGATAGGACACTCTCTATCGCACATCTGTAGAAGTTTGTGAGAGTCGATGCAGACATGCCAAATTTCTTTTGCTTCCATCGGAAGTAAAGACATTGTTGGAGTTTCTTGACTGTTGCATCAGTGGACCAAGCCAGACTGTTGGTGAGGGTGACCCCAAGGAACTTACAGCTATCGACCATCTCCACTTCGGAGCCATTGATGGAGACGGGAGTGTGTGTCGTGCTGCGCTTCCTGAAGTCGATGATCAGTTCCTTGGTGTTTCCAACATTTAGAGAGAGGTTGTTTTCGGTACACCATGCAACCGAGTAATTTATCTCCCTCCTGCAGTCTGATTCGTCATTGTTTGAGATGTGGCCCACCACAGTCTTTATCATCCGCAAACTTATAGATTGAGTTGGAGTTAAATCTTGCCACACAGTCATGTATATATAGGGAGTACAGTAGAGGCAAACAGTGGGACTCAAGTTTGCAATACTAATTTTGGCTGTTTAATAGCACAATCCGCTATACTGAAAACACCTTACTTATAGCTATAATTGAAAAGACTTGGAAAAATTAATCAATAAAGTCATAAAGGAACTAGTAGATACGGGCTTCCACTCAATTATAAGAAAAAGTACACTATGGGGCACATGGGACAGGGCTGATTATAGTCCCCATGTGGCTAGATGAGTATGCACTCCCCTTTAACTACAGGACAGGGATTGTTGTATATAAGGTCGGCCTGACTAGAACAGGCTTCCAGAGAGAAAGGACCAGTGAAGGCTAACCGGGTCCTGTGTATGCGAGTACGTTTCTGTTGTGAATAAACCGGTACTTTACTTTTGCTTGACTGACTCCATTGGCTTTACTAAAGTACCAAAGAAATAGGACATTTCAATGTGCACTAAATGGAAACAAATTAGAAAACGTCAATCAAATCATCCATCCAGGAGCACAGTGACATCATGGGCGCGATTCTGCGCAAATCGTCGGGGAGGGACAAAACGGCACAAACCCTGGCGGGAACCACTCCGGCGCGAGCCACCCCAAATGTGCAGAATTCTCCGCACCTTCAGGGGCTAGGACGGTGCCGGAGTGGTTTACGCCACGCTGGCCGACGGGAAGGGGCTTGGCGCCACGCCAGCTGGCGCCGAAGGGCCTCCGCCGGCCAGTGCGAGTTGGCGCACGCGCGGGCGCGTTCATCCCGCGTTAGCCATCGCGGATCAGTACAAGGCCGACGCGGAGGAATAGAGTCCCCCCAGGGCACAGGCTCGCCCGCGGATTGGTGGGCCCCGATCGTGGGCCAGGCCACCATGGGGGCACCCCCGAGGCCAGATCGCCCCGCACCCCCCCCCCCCCCGAGGACCCCGGAGGCTGCCCACGGAGCTAGTTCCCGCCGGTAGGGACCAACCTTGATTTGTGCCGGTGAGACCCTCATTAAACGGGCGGGAATTCAGCCCATCGCGGCGCGGAGAATTCGGGCGGCCCAGGGGCCCATTGCATTGTGCCGGTCCCCGCCATTCTCCAAGGCGGGCGGCGCAATTCACGCCTGGGCGATTTTTGGGGGGCCGGAGAATTCGGAGGATGGCGGGGGCAGGATTCACGCCGATCCCCGGTGATTCTCCAACCCGGTGGGGGGTCGGAGAATCCCGCCCCTGATGTCAAAAACGTCTTGAAATCTGAAAAAGGATTGGACAAGCCAAAAGTGTTTTTACAAAATTAAGCAACATTCCGAGAAACGTCAACTTGAGTCTCGAAATCAGAGTACTAAAATGTTATGCCTGGTCAGTAATGAAATCTGGATGTGAAGCTTGGAGCATTAGGAAAGAGGAAGAAAAGAAAATCAACAGCTTTGAAATGTGATGCTTAAGGAGGTAACCTTAGGGTTAGTTGGGTGGAGAAAAGAAGTAACAAAGAAATACTGAATAGACCAGAAAAACAAGAGAACTCAAATAATGTCAAAAGAAGACAAATGGACTTCTACTGACATGTTAACTGTGCAGAAGAGTTGGAGTGTCGAATCAATAAAGACTAATGGAAGAAGAGCAAGAGGCTGACAGCGAAAGGAAGCAGTTTGATAACATTAATGACCGGCTTAACCAGAACTTCAACAATGAGATAATCCACTGTTGCGATGACTGGAAAGTTTAGAACACCATAGTTGCCTATGGCACTCAGCATGGGATTTAGATGATGTAATTGAATAGCACAATCACAAGCTGGACCAAGCAGCCATAAAAGGCACCTGACCAAGTTGATAGCCTATTTTGAATTTTAATTGTTTAGACTGAAAGGGGTAAATCTCTTCTGACGCTGCCGGCAGAGAGGCATGCTCACGGTGAAGTCATTGTAGGGAATCATACTGCTACAAGTAAAGATGTTATATCTGTTAATTTTATTGTATAATCACAAACTCTGTACCTGTGATATCAAAAATGTGCTCCTGCAAGTGATAGGAATCTGCTAAGACAGCTAGTTCAAAGAATTACCCTTTGTATTTTGTATAATTTATTCTTTGTAAATGCATATGGCATAGTAAAAGAGGGGCCAGCAATCTGAATCCAGAAACTGGAAAATAGGCTTTCTACGCTGTATTTTCTGGATGTTCAGTGTTAGTAATTACTCAATTTTGAATAAGAGAGACGTGGTAAATGTATTAATTAAATATGTGATTAAAACTGTGGTTAACTGAAAATTTTATTCATTATTGATTTATTTACTTTTGTTCATTTATGGATGTGAGTATCGCTGGCTAGGCCAGTGACGGGGAGCTCAGGGTGAAAGACCGTTAGATCAAGGTAGCTAGCACAAAGAGTAAGACATAAAGGTATGGATGAATATGACAGCATTAAGTAATATGGTACATACTTATGTTAATTTACGAGACAAAGACTACAAAACAAACAGTAGAAAATGTGTTCCTTGGGAAGAGACACCTGTAGAAATTATTAACAATTAAATGTGTATTCTCAAATCATAGTAGTAATAAAGCATATAAATCCTTGTTAACAGTTCGCAAGGCATAATGGGACTTAGCCAGCTAACTTGGCCACATTCTTTAGGAAGGCAGTTTCACACAGAAACAGTCAGTTCAGCAGAAACATTCCTTATCAGCAGTCCCCAGACAGCCGTTATGAATACGGATAATGGTTCCAGTCAGGAACAAGGTTGAGATGGGAGGATTGTATATACAAAGAACCAAGGACAGTAGATAAGGGGGTCTGCAAAGCATCAAGAAATCAAGCGTAAGTCCCCAACTGTCCATGAGCTGAACAAGCAATCCCATGCTGCCTAATAACAACTTTCATTCTTTCATTAGATCTAATAGTCAAAGTGTGTAATCTATAGCTGCAATGATTGGATCATGTCCAGCTGAGGTGGGCTACTAGCCTTTTGAAAATTGCATAATTACTGAACTAAGAACAATGTAAATTTAGAGCTGATCTGGAACTGCCCCAGATTGTTGTCCCAGGTTTGGGAGCCAAACTTAGAAAATAAAGACCGTCTTTAACCAGAGTTGCTGTCTCTGCGAGTCGTTGTGTTAGCAAAGTAATTAAGAAGGGAAATTCCTCACCTGAAAGCCAGCTTAATACTTAGTCTCTGAAAACGCTCCTATAGCCGGCATTAATTGCCCATCGCTAATTGCCCTTGAGAAGGTGGTGGTGAGCTGGCTTCATGCAATTTGCAATAATTGGAACTCAGTCTGCCGAAGAAGTCATATTGGACTTGAAATGTTGGCTGGGATTTTCTTGGCCTACCCCAACTGCGATCTTCATGTCCCACTGAAAGTCAATGGACTTTTGTCTTGCTCACCGCAACCCACGTGGTTGGTCCCGCCACAGAAAGACCGGAAAATCCTGGCCGTTTACGATGTTTTGCTCTACAAATGCAACCAGACCTGCTTGCGTTTTTCCAGGACTTATTGTTTTTATATCAATAAAAATTGTGCCATCAAATCTGAAAATAAAAATTAAGAATGACAATTGGTGGCCTTCACGTAGCCATAGGCATTGAAAAAGCACATCACAGCCAAAAATAGTTAGATCTTCATGAAAAAAAATGAATAAAATAACGGACAGGGCAACATATGAGTCCACCACAATTTTAAGGATTTATTTCTGTGAGTCACTGTCTACTGTTGTACATCATACACAGACAAGAACTGAACAAATGAAATATTTGCCATTAAAGAATGTTGTTGATGTGTGTCTACACCCACAGTTCTAATCTATTAGGATCAGAAATTGCAGTAATTTGTTCTGACATGTGCTTGCATGCTAAACAAAAGTCTTTCATTCTAGTTTGCCATCAACTGGCTCTAGAGTACACCACATAATGTCTGCAGCCAAAAATTTGGTTGGCAACCATCCTGTTTTCCCTCTCTTTCTCTCTGTAGTTTTGATATTTACAAAAATGTAAGTAGAGAGCTGAAGGTCTTGCCTGCTTATCATAGCATCCAGTGCAACTAAGGAGGGGTAGAGATTCTCAAATCCATAAAGTCCTACTGTTTACAGACAGACTCATCTGTTAACAGGCTAGTACAGGATCAGCAAGTTAAACATAAAGGTGTGTATTTAAAAAGCAAACACAGACAATATACTCACTATAAACATTCAGTACAGTCCGTACCTCAGCTTAATTAAAAATTCTTTTTAAATCAGACAACCTCCTTCTCCTAATAAAGTGATGGGGGACTCCTAAGCGAAGTTCAAAAAATGTACAATAGCATAGTAACAAAAAATGGACTTTCAAAATGTGTTTGTCGAGAAACACACACAATATTTAAAAATTCTTAGCATTTACGAGCTCAAGTTTCACAGTCAAGGTCCCTTCCTCAGTATCATAAACAGTGAAAACCTGGTCTGAATTCAGTATTAAAGCATGAGTTTGTTAAACAAACATATATTCTTGAATACATATTGTGCAGAATCACCATTAGCCACAGTCTCCCTCTCTCTTCCCAGTGCGGGTGTCGGTGTTAGTATTGCAGTGTGATGCATCATGAGAGTTTTAATTGTTTAAATTTCTACCTAAACCTCTCTGCCTCTCTTGTCCCCCTTGAAGATGCTCCTTAAAACCACATTTTGGCTACCTGCTCTGGCTCGGTGTCAATTCTATTGTCTGATTGCTCCTGTGGCATTGAAGGTGCTAGATGAATGCAGGTTGTTCTGCATGTGTTGTGTGAAGAGCCAAGAAACCCATGAACCATATGTCCCAGCAGGCTTTGCGAAATTCACATACGGCCAAGGCAAACTCCCTCTTTCTCTCCATTGGCAAATATTTTTGTAATGAACTCCAATTGGCTTTATTGGTTGGCCAATTGGAGTATGAGCTCCCTCAATGATAGCTCATTGAGGGGGCCCATATAAGCACCTGTGTAAGCTTTGTGAGCAGTCTTAAGTTGACTGGACTGCTACCAGCACTGTTTTGTAGCTGCTCCTGTAATATCGTTATTGTAAATAAATATTGGTGTAGTGACGGAACTCCTGCCTCCCGTGGATTACTACAGTGGTGACGAGGTAAACTAAGAATTTTGCGGAGACCAGCTGCCGCACTCGGAGGGTAAGCCTTGCCATTTTTTTTAAATGCCGTTTTTTGGGAGGTTAGAGGCATTCAACCCGGCTATTGAGGACTGGTCCCAGTATGTGGAGAGAATGTGTTACTTCTTCCGGGCCAATGATATACTGACGAATGAAAAGAGACGGGTTATCCTGCTGTCGCCGTGCGGACCCTCAGCTTTCGCCATTATACGTAGTCTGACTTATCCCGATGCGCCGGACACGAAAACTTTCCAAGAATTAACGGAATTGGTGAAAGAGCGCTACGACCCAAAACCACCCCTCATTTTACGTAGGTACAGATTCTACACAGCGAAGCAGGAAGACAGGGAGTCAGTCACAAATTTCTTGACCCGCCTGAGAAGGCTGGTGGAAAAATGTGAGTTCGGCCCAACGCTAAATGAAATGCTTCGGGACCGGTTAGTGTGTGGTATAAACGACCTCACAATACAGAAACGCCTGTTGGCGGAAATGGAGCTAGACTGCAGGCAGGCGTTACAGCTCGCACTGTCCCTAAAAAAGGCAGCAAGTGGGGCGCAGGAACTACAGGGCACGCCAATGGAGGTAGATAACTGTGAGAGGGACTACCACAACGGGTCCCGCAACCAGATAGCCGCTCTCAGGAAAAGCCTGAGGAATAGAGGGAAAAAGGAAAACCCCAGAACTGCCCCCAAGTCTGCCAGGACTAACTGGAGACAGAGGGAAGTACCGGCTGAGGCTCCCCCAACAGAAAAGGACCGTTTCTGGCACCAGACAGAGTGGGGTAACAGCGACAGAAACCCTAGAAGGTGGCAAAAGAGGAATAGCAGGTGGGGAGACAGGGAAGTACACAACCTAGACGGCCCATCCTCCTCTGAAGGGGAACAATTATGTAGTACTGCAACGAAGAAAGCAGAACCCATTAAGATTACCCCACGGGTGAACGGGCAGCCGACAAATAATGGAAATAGACACTGGTGCGGACGTATCAGTAATGGGAGTGCCAGCATTTAGAAAAATCAAAGATGGACTCCAGCCACCAACCCTAACAAAACATCGATGAAACTTAAAACCTACACGGGGGAACCCCTGGAAGTTCTAAGCACGACTCATGTACCCGTGGAATATGAGAAACAATTGCTCAGATTACCGTTGACGATAGTAGAGGGCTCCGGACCGAGCTTAATTGAAACTGGCTGAAAGACCTAAAATTAGATTGGATGAAAATTTTCCAGAGTGGAAGCGGGCAGTTCAGTGGAGTACTCCAAAAATACCCGGAGGTCTTCCAGGAAGGTTTGGGGGAAATCATAGGCGCCAAAGCAACTTTGCACGTGGACCCAGAAGCCCTTCCAAAATTTTGTAAGACCTTTTGCATTAAGGAAGAAAGTAGATGACGAAATAGAAAGGTTACGGCGCGACGGCATTATCAGACCAGTACAGTTCTCAGAATGGGCAGCGTCGGTGGTACCAATTTTGAAGCCAGACGGCTCGATACGTCTCTGTGGAGATTTCAAACAAACGGTAAACAAATACGCACTGCTGGACAAATATCCAATCCCGAAAATAGACGACCTATATGCCAAATTGGCAGGTGGGCTTTTGTTCACGAAACTTGACATGAGCCACGCCTACCTGCAGTTAAAACTGTACAAGGGCTCCCAGAAGTTTGCTACGATCAACACCCTGAAAGGCCTTTTTCGTTATACTAGGCTACCTTTCGGAGTGTCATCAGCCTGCGCTATATTCCAGCGTACGATGGAAAATATTCTGCAGGGACTACCGCAGGTGGCGATTTATTTGGACAATGTCTTAATCACGGGTAGGACAAACAGGGAACACTTAAGGAACCCGGAGGAAGTGCTCAGGCATTTCGCAAAGGCAGGCGTACGGCTAAAAAGGGAAAAATGTGTTTTTCTGACCCCATAAGTGACGTACCTGGGATATAAAGTAGGCGAGTCAGGCTTACACCCATTAGAAGACAGAGTAAGGGCAATAAAAGAAGCCCCAGCTCCCACCATGGTCCAGGAGTTACGATCATTTCTAGGGTTGGTAACCTATTATGGAAAATTTATTGAAAATAGGGCGTCCATCCTAGAACCCCTCCACCAGCTACTAAAAAAGGGGCAAGAATGGAAATGGTCCACCCGCCAAAACCGAGCATTTAGGGACATTAAGGAACAGCTGTCATCCGAAAATGTCCTAGAGCATTATGACCCAAGGAAGGAGTTGGTGGTCACTTGTGATGCATCCCCCTACGGGGTAGGAGCCGTCTTAGCCCATAGAGGAAGGAATGGGGAAGAACGGCCAATAGCCTATACTTCGAGGACCTTGGCGATGGCTGAGAAGAAGTACGCCCAAATCGAGAAGGAAGGACTGGCGGTGATATTCGCAGTAAAAAAATTTCACCAGTACCTGTACGGGCAGAAATTCACCATAGTGACGGACCATAAGCCGTTATTAGGGTTATTAAAAGAAGACAAGTCAATACCCCCGATTGCATCGGCTAGAATCCAACGCTGGGCGTTGCTACTGGCGGCGTATAGATACGTTCTGGAGCACAGACCGGGAACGCGAGTAGCAAATGCAGATGCTTTGAGCAGACTTCCCCTCCCGGACACTCCGCCGCAAATACCAAAAGTAGAGGAGACAGTAATGACACCCTACCAGTAGACGCACAACATATTCGGTTGTGGACGCAAAAAGACCCAGTTTTAGCCAAGATGAAGCATTTACTGCTAACAGAGGAACTGGAAAGACCAGTGGAGCCCCAGATTCACCCATACTGGAGCAGAAGGGACCAAATAACCGTAGAAGACGGTATCCTATTATGGGGAGCCCGGGTAATAGTCCCAGCTCAGGGCCGTCAGGCAATCCTAACCGAGTTACATTACGGACACCCAGGGGTGTCTAAAATGAAGATGCTAGCTCGAAGCTACGTTTGGTGGCCAGGTTTGGACACAGACATAGCAGCCTTGGTACGTCGGTGCTAGGAGTGCCAACAGGGGCAAAGGGGCACCAGCAGCGTCATTGCACCAGTGGGAATGGCCAGGCAGACCGTGGACCCGCCTGCATATTGACCATGCCGGCCCTTTCATGGGCTCAATGTTTTTGGTGATAGTGGATGCCCACTCCAAATGGTTGGACGTCCACCGGGTAAACGCGGCAAGCATAGCATCAACAATTGAAAAGCTCAGGGCCTCGTTTGCAACACATGGACGTCTGGAGGTATTGGTGTCGGACAACGGAACGGCATTCACAAGTGGGGAATTTGGAAAATTCCTGAAGGAAAACGGAGTCCGTCACATGAAAACGGCCCCTTACCATCCAGCGACCAACGGCCTGGCAGAGAGAGCAGTCCAGACACTTAAAGCGGGACTCAAGAAGCAGCCGGCAGCGTCAATGGACACAAAGCTCTCCCGCTGGCTGTTTGGTTACAGGACTACACCGCATTCCACAACGGGCATACCGCCAGCTGAACTCTTAATGGGAAGGCGGCTGCGAACGAGGCTGAGTCTCCTTTTCCCAAATTTAACGGGGAAAGTGGAGAAACAACAGGAGGCCCAACGCAGGGGGCATGATAATAGTCGGCAGCAGAGACATTTCCAGGTGGGGGCACCGGTTTGGGTCAAGAATTATGGGAATGGACCAACGTGGGTCAAAGGCACGGTAGAGTCCCAAACAGGGCCTATATCCTATGAGGTTTCGATAGGAGGTAGGGTGCTGAAGAAACACCTAGACCAAATAAGGGCAGCGGAACCACACCTGGAGGCAGGCGAAGCAGTACCGCCTCAAGCTGGGATAGCCCAGACGGAAAGGATACCCACACCCCAGCCCCGGGCAATTTCTCCAGACCCAGTCGTCAGAGTCAGAGATGGACACGTTCGACGAGGCCGCAGTGACACCTCTCCCCAAGGAGGAGGAAGAACAACTTCCAAGGAGGTCGCCAAGGAAAAGACGGGCACCTATAAGGTACACCCTGCCCACTTCGGAGAACGACCCGGCGGACGACACAGAGGTGACAGACCCAGACATGAGGAGCAGGAAGAAGCTCAGAGGAATGCCAGCTGGCAGGAATTCCTCGGACCTTGGGGGGGAGGGGTGTAATGAACTCCAATTGGCTTTATTGGTTGGCCAATTGGAGTATGAGCTCCCTCAATGATAGCTCATTGAGGGGGCCCATATAAGCACCTGTGTAGGCTTTGTGAGCAGTCTTAAGTCGACTGGACTGCTAGCAGCACTGTTTGTAGCTGCTCCTGTAATATCGTTATTGTAAATAAATATTGGTGTGGTGACGGAACTCAAGCCTCCCGTGGATTACTACAATTTTTTATCTGATTTTCTTAACTGGGAAATTCTGAAAAGTCCCAGGAGGACAAAATGAAGTTAAAATGTATACTGTGAGCTAATTGACCCACTTTTGCATTTAAATTCAACAGTCAGTATATTCATGATATACTTTCATTCCCGTTGTAAATTCTGTGACATATGGATACAACACTTTTATCAAACAATCTTATATATGGAGTCATCTCCTTTGAATAAATTATCTATGTCATCCAACAAACATTTGGAGTAAAAGGTGGTTTATCCTTTACTGACGGCAGCTGGGATGAGCCCATTGTTGTTTATTTTTACAATCAACCACACAGAAATCCTCTTCAACTCTTGATAATAAAGGATTATGATGTTAAGTTAACAAGTTAAATTGTGCTGCAAATGCATTTTAACCAGGTAGTTAACTGGGTTTTATCCAAGGTATTGTAAAATTGATACAGTCAATTCTAGAAGGTGAAATAGCAAAGGTGTAAAATGAATACAGGGGTTAAAATGTGCAAGTGAAGAAATTTTAAATATTCCATGTGGTCCATCAAGACCCATCATAAGTCTTCCCTTTGAATGAACACCTCGGTAATCTTCCTCCACCGATATCTAAGCAGCTACAAGACCAGTCTGAATGTGGGCAGCATGGTAGTACAGTGGTCAGCATTGTTGCTTCACAGCTCCAGGGTTCTGGGTTCGATTCCTGACTTGGGTAACTGTCTGTGTGGAGTCTGCACATTCTCTCCGTGCCTGCATGGGTTTCTTCCGGACACTCTGGTTTCCTCCCACAAGTCCTGAAAGACGTGCTCTTAGGTAATTTGGAAATTCTGAATTCGCCCTCTGTGTACCTGAACCGGTGCCAGAATGTGGCTACTAGTGGCTTTTCACAGTAAATTAATTGCAGTGTTAATGTAAGCTTTGTTGTGACAATGAAGATTACTTTACTTTAACATAAACTCCTTTTGCTTCTTTTATTATTCCAGTATTCAGGGGAATTGTCCCATGCCCCTGCTGGTGGGTTCAATGGTGGGTAGGGAGGGGGTAGAATTCAGTGGGAGGCACAGAAATCAGTTTCACGTCGGCATGAAATTGCAGTGGGATCTTCTACTGGTGCCTGCCTTGTTGGATTGGGAAACCTGATGGCGGCCAGCATGGATCTGATTTGCATCCTGATAATGGGATGCAAATGAATGCTTGACCAGAATCTTTCCCCCACTCCCGATTCTCCATGATACCAGCGGGAAAACACACTGGTGAAAAACAAGTCTGGAACAACATGGTGTGCAGATATTGGGTCTCACCCAAGCATCTCACCTATGCCTAGGACTGCCTCTAGAGTTTGGAATGAAGGCTGCCAGCAACCCAGGACTCTGGAACACCACAGCAGTGGGTGTATGGAGTATCTATAGGTGTATCTTCCAGATTGATTGTCATTGAGGAGGTCCATCTTTCAGCCTCAGAATGTTCCTGAAGTCCATCTTTCTTCTTCAATAATAAGTCAGTGATATAGGCACAATTTCATTATGGCAACTGGCTACGACTGTGGACTAAGCACCATCAGGTCTTCCCACCATAGAATATGGCACAAAATCTCCGGTTGCCTAATTAATTAGATCAGGTCGGAAGATGGTGTGTTTTCCCGCCAGCCTCCACAGTGGGAAACATTCCAGCTTAGTCCCTAGATGGGAGAATTATGTCCTAAGAGTTGCTTATGTGCTGTAAACAAATAAAGCAGACAAGGTGTACGCGCCACTTTTCTAAAGTCAATAAGTTGACAAGATGATTTAATGAGGTCCATTTTGAGGAAAATAAACATGACAAGGATTTATGAAAATTACGAACAGGTTGTATGAAAATATAATTCAAGCCCAGCAATAAGAAAAAAGGCTACCATAAATCATCAGCAAGGAAGAGATTGGAAATCAATTAAATTGCTTAATGTAATTTTCAAAAATATTTTTAGCTGTACCCAGGTTTGTTAGTCACGACATGAAACAGTAACAAATATCTAACTGATGCTGACCTCTTATATACCCTTGTCCTTTCTTTTCATCCAACCATAGTTGCTGTACCTTCAGCTGTTTGGATCCTATGGTCTGAATGTTCGTAGGGATGGAGAGGTGCTCTGGCTGAGCCAAAACAGCTAAAGTAAATCTGCAATAAAAATGTAGAGCTTTATTTTAATTCACCTCGGCATGGTTCCTGGGGCTGTCCATACTGGATGAGTTAGTATGGAGTGTGTGGGTGGGAAGGGGTGGGTGGCATGAAATGGCATGAGTTGGCACTAAGATGAGGGCTATAAAGGGTTATGGGGTGGGTAGTGGGTCATAGGTTGGCATAGGAGCTATAAAGAGCCATGGAGGTGGAAGAGGAGCGTAGGTTTGCATGGTGGGTGTGAGGGGACAAGGGGAGGGAAGTTAGCATGGAATGGCATAGATGGGGCCAGAGGAGAGCGTGGGAGTGAGGGCTGTTTTTTTTTACAGCTGCGACAAAATCCTCGATGACCAAGGCGGGCTTTTGCATAGCCTGCCTCTACACACAGAACAGAAATTACACCATCCGGCACTTTCTCCTGAATCAGGTTTACAGAGCAGAGTTTTCCTGACTCCACACTCCTGACTCAAGAGCAAAGGTTCAGGTTCTCCCTCTCCTCCTTTAAAAGCCTCCTTAAAACCCATCTCTCTGACCAAACATTTGGTCACTGCTCCTAATGCCTCTTTCCTCGGTTCGGCATTCAAGATTTGTCTGATTATGCTTTTGTAAAATGCCTTGGCGCATTTCCTATATTTGTGGTTCTACACATATGTAAGTTGTCACGTTAGCTTCAGACTTAACATACCATTTTTGGGTAGGATGGGAGCATAAATTGGGGAGGACCTTCTGATATATTGCCGACTTAAAGGCTTTCTAATAACAAGATGGGCATGAGGTGTTTTTTGGATTACCTAGATAAACTGATAAATTGTTTAATGATTTGGTGCCAAGGGAAACAACTTCTGTTTAGTGGGCTACGTGATTTTTTTTCTTCCTTGAAAAAAATTAGAAATATCTCACATTTGAGTCTTTTTGGTGGAGAAATGGTCAAAATAAAGGTAAAGTCACCATAGTCCCAGATGGCCATAGGCTGCTTTCCCCTTTGAGGGGGAGAGCTGACTGGTGGTGGGTTAACCTGAGGATCACCACAACTCAGGCGAGGGGCAAGCTTGAGAAGGCGGGTTATCATGAATCAAAGAATCATAGAAGCTACAGTGCAGAAGGAGGCTATTTGGCCCATCAAGTCTGCACTGGCCCTTGGAAAGAGCACCCTTCTTAATGCCACACCTCCACCCTATGCCCGTAATCCAGTAACCTCACATAACTTTTTTTTTTCATCAGCCGGGAAGGAAATTGAACCCACGCTGCTGGCCTTGTTCTGCATCACAAATCAGCTGTCTAGCCCACTGAGCTAAACCACTGAAGCACGACAAGCATACAAAGAGAGGGGGACACCATCAAAGAGTGAAGACACGGTGGAAAGATGGGGTTTTGAGAAAGAAGGAAAAAAAGTGATAAAATTGGAGACATGAGAGATAATAAAGGTGACAATAGGAATTAAATTTTGGTATGCCCCAAATTATGCTGAACAGGTCTAAGGGTAACAAGGGCAGCACAACTTATCATTTCAGCTTCTCCTGGGGCTTCTCAGCCCCACTGAACGGCGAGAAGGACTTAGTGGGGATTGGCTGCTGCAGAGACCTGGGTGAAGAGCCGGTGACTGATTAGGAGGAGAAGGAGGATATCCAGGCCCCTGCCACTGTCTGGAGACAGTGGAGTGAGAGGATGCAAGGAAGCCAAGTTCAGATCAGCACCAGCTGGTTGAACCACTCTGACAGCTCAACGGACAGAAATTAGCAGCTGAAGTACCCCATAGACAAGCTGCAGACTATCTCTTGACCTTGGAAACCGGGAACCGTACCCATAGGCATAAATATAGGGCGCGATTCTCCGGCCGTGCTGTGCTCTCGCTTGAGTGCAACACGGCCGGTGAATGCCGCGTGACAAGCCCAGCATACACAACTCCAACAGAGTCACCAGAGTCCCTGGTCACCAGACCGCACATCCTGTAACCCAGACACCCACACATAACGTTACCTGGACCGGGCACTGGTCCCCTCACCGGTGCACACACCCATCCTTTGGTCGTGGAGATTTCCCCAGTGCTGGGGCTCAGTTCCTGGGTGTTCGGATGTTGGTCGCTGCGTCCGTGGTGTTGCTTCCTGCAGCCTCCAGTCCAAGGACGACCCCTCCACCACTGACGGCCAAGCTAGACCAAGGCTGCCATCCACGGGGGCTCCTCCCTCACTTCCCGAGCACGGGAGCACCAATCTCAGTGCCCCCAGGCTCATTGTCTGGGAACAAAGATGGTTCCTCACCTCCTCGGATCCCCGCAGCAGCCATTCCGCCAACATCAGGTTTACAAAGGTGTACTAATCGGTGCCCGCGTGACAACTTGCTGGGTAAGAGATTAGATCACAGGAGGCCGTTAGATAGGTGGTCGTACGCGTTAATTTATGGAAATTGGCCTTAAGAGGTGAATATTGGCGACGCCACGGTGGGATCCTGATTTCGCCAATGGGAGTGGGCCAGTTAGATCACAAACCGATCGGAGCCTGGTGCGGTTCTCGATTTTGGCCTCTCCCGTGATCTAAAGGCCTTGTTGCACTCTCGCTCAAGTGCAACGGACCATTAAATCGCACCCTTAAACTGAAATGCAATTACTTAAGTAAAATTTGTCTGTCTGAATTATGCGATACTTCCTTAAATTTCCAAAATTCTAAAAACGTTTGGACAGCCGTGTTCGATTACAAAACTCAGACATGATATGACTGGCTGTGATGAAAATGGAGGGTGGGAGGTGGTGTCTGTTTTTAGTTTTAGATTATTTCTGACAGCCAGGCTTTAAAATGGAAAACATGTGCAAGTAGACTGCGAGAAAGCGATCAGGAGCCAGTTAAGGTAAAGATATGTAAATTGTGTGGTCACATCTTTTAAATGTTCGGAGATGCAGATTTGATAGATGGTTATAGAATTTCTGCTTGTGATCACTTGGGAGAACAGTTTGGAGGAAAATTCAAGAAAAACATAAGGTTTGATGGCCAGCATTGCACGTCTATAACTTTGCTACCTCTTGACTTAACTATTCCAACGAATTCCAGTTGGCCTCTCATGTTTTACCCTCCATAAAGTCAACGTCATCCAAAGTTCTGCTGACTGTATCCTAATTTGCACCGAGTTCCCGGTCCCTGTGCTCGCTGACCTATATTGACTCCCAAGTAACCAACACTTTGATTTTAAAAATCTTACCCTTCTTTTCAAATCTCTCCATGACCTCATCTTCATCTCCGTAACCTTTCAGCCCAACAATCTTCTGATATTTATGTGCTTCTCTAATTCTGGCCTCTTGAGTATCTCTGTGTTTAATCGCTTGACAATGAATGGCAGTTCCTTCAGTTGCTTGGGCCCTAAGCTCTGGAATTCCCTCCTCAGACCACTCTGCCTCTCCACCATGCTTACCACCTTAAATCCTATTTTTTGAGCAAGCTTTTGGTTATCTGCCTAGTATATCTTCATACGGCTCAGTGTAATTGTTTTTAATGATGGTCCTGTGAAGTCCTTGGGATGTTTTACTATGTTAGAGATGCTATATAAAGGAATAAAACCAGATGGAGCACCCATCATCGATTGGAAATAACTTTTTAAAAATAAATTTTGAGTACCCAATTCTTTTTTTCCAATTAAGGGGCAATTTAGCATGCCCAATTCACCTACCCTGCATGCCTTTTTGGGTTGTGGGGTGAGACCCATGCAGATACAGGGAGAATGTGGAAACTCCACACAGTTAGTAACCCAGGGCCGGGATCGAACCCGGGTCCTTGGCGCCGTGAGGCAGCAGTGCTAACCACTGCACCACCTTGCTCTTGTTTGGAAATGACAATGGTAGACCCAGCTCTGTCCGCCCTGTAAGGGGAAGATTGTGTCAAAATTAGGAAAGCTGTCCCACAGATTCATTAAGTAACAGCCATATATAGTCATACTCACGGAATCATGCCTTAGAGACCATGGCCGGGGGAGGTGTGAAACCCACCGCGCTACCCTGACGCTGGCTTCCATATTCTCCGGCGCCGTTTATCGGGTGCCCGTGGAATTCCCGTCACGCCAGTCGGGGACCATTGACAGCGCCCCTCCCCCGCGATTCTCCGGGCCCTGATGGGCCAAGTGGCCGACGTGTTTGGCCCAGTCTTGCCGGCATGGATTATTCACCTCCCACACGGCGGAACCTGGAAGGTAAGTGTGCGGGGGCCGTCCTGGAGGGGGAGGTCTCCGACCCTGGGAGGGGAGGGGCCACAGTAGCCTGGCCCGTGATTGGGGCCTACCGATCGGCGGGCGGGCTGGTTCCGTGGGTGCCTACTTTACTCCGCGCCGGGCCCCTGTAGGGCTCCGCCATATTGCCCGGGGGCCGGCGCAGAGAAGGGAACCCCCGCAGAAATACAGCAGTTGTACAGAGTACATTAGATGGGTCATTCTTTGTACAATGTGTGCAGGAGGGTTTCCTGACACAATATGTTGACAGGCCAACAAGAGGCGAGGCCATATTGGATTTGGTTTTGGGTAATGAACCAGGCCAGGTGTTAGATCTGGAGGTAGGTGAGCACTTTGGAAACAGTGACCACAATTCGGTGACCTTTACGTTAGTGATGGAAAGGGATAAGTATACCCCGCAGGGCAAGAGTTATAGCTGGGGGAAGGGCAATTATGGTGCCATTAGACATAACTTAGGATGTGTTGGTTGGAGAAGTAGGCTGCAAGGGTTGGGCACACTGGATATGTGGAGCTTGTTCAAGGAACAGCTATTGCATGTTCTTGATAAGTACGTACCAGTCAGGCAGGGAGGAAGGGGTCGAGCGAGGGAACCGTGGTTTACCAAAGAAGTGGAATCTCTTGTTAAGAGGAAGAAGGAGGCCTATGTGAAGATGAGGCGTGAAGTTTCAGTTGGGGCGCTTGATATTTACAAGGAAGCGAGGAAGGATCTAAAGAGAGAGCTGAGACGAGCAAGGAGGGGACATGAGAAGTCTTTGGCAGGTAGGATCAAGGAAAACCCAAAAGCTTTCTATAGGTATGTCAGGAATAAAAGAATGACTAGGGTAAGAGTAGGGCCAGTCAAGGACAGTGGTGGGAAGTTGTGTGTGGAGGCTGAGGAGATAAGCGAGATACTAAATGAATACTTTTCGTCAGTATTCACTCAAGAAAAATATAATATTGTGGAGGAGAATGCTGAGACCCAGGCTATTAGAATAGATGGCATTGAGGTGCGTAGGGAAGAAGTGTTGGCAATTCTGGACAAGGTGAAAATAGATAAGTCCCCGGGGCCGGATGGGATTTATCCTAGGATTCTCTGGGAAGCCAGGGAAGAGATTGCTGAGCCTTTGGCTTTGATTTTTAGGTCATCATTGGCTACAGGAATAGTGCCAGAGGACTGGAGGATAGCAAATGTGGTCCCTTTGTTCAAGAAGGGGAGTAGAGATAACCGCGGTAACTATAGGCCGGTGAGCCTAACGTCTGTGGTGGGTAAAGTCTTGGAGAGGATTATAAAAGATACGATTTATAATCATCTAGATAGGAATAATATGATTAGGGACAGTCAGCATGGTTTTGTGAAGGGTAGGTCATGCCTCACAAACCTTATCGAGTTCTTTGAGAAGGTGACTGAACAGGTAGATGAGGGTAGAGCAGTTGATGTGGTGTATATGGATTTCAGTAAAGCGTTTGATAAGGTTCCCCATGGTCGTCTATTGCAGAAAATACGGAGGCTGGGGATTGAGGGTGATTTAGAGATGTGGATCAGAAATTGGCTAGTTGAAAGAAGACAGAGAGTGGTAGTTGATGGGAAATGTTCAGAATGGAGTTCAGTTACGAGTGGCGTACCACAAGGATCTGTTCTGGGGCCGTTGCTGTTTGTCATTTTTATAAATGACCTAGAGGAGGGCGCAGAAGGATGGGTGAGTAAATTTGCAGACGACACTAAAGTCGGTGGAGTTGTAGACAGTGCGGAAGGATGTTGCAGGTTACAGAGGGACATAGATAAGCTGCAGAGCTGGGCTGAGAGGTGGCAAATGGAGTTTAATGTGGAGAAGTGTGAGGTGATTCACTTTGGAAAGAATAACAGAAATGCGGAATATTTGGCTAATGGTAAAATTCTTGGTAGTGTGGATGAGCAGAGGGATCTCGGTGTCCATGTACATAGATCCCTGAAAGTTGCCACCCATGTTGATAGGGTTGTGAAGAAGGCCTATGGTGTGTTGGCCTTTATTGGTAGAGGGATAGAGTTCCGGAGCCATGAGGTCATGTTGCAGTTGTACAAAACTCTAGTACGGCCGCATTTGGAGTATTGCGTACAGTTCTGGTCGCCTCATTATAGGAAGGACGTGGAAGCTTTGGAACGGGTGCAGAGGAGATTTACCAGGATGTTGCCTGGTATGGAGGGAAATTCTTATGAGGAAAGGCTGATGGACTTGAGGTTGTTTTCGTTAGAGAGAAGAAGGTTAAGAGGTGACTTAATAGAGGCATACAAAATGATCAGAGGGTTAGATAGGGTGGACAGCGAGAGCCTTCTCCCGCGGATGGAGGTGGCTAGCACGAGGGGACATAGCCTTAAATTGAGGGGTAATAGATATAGGACAGAGGTCAGAGGTGGGTTTTTTACGCAAAGAGTGGTGAGGCCGTGGAATGCCCTACCTGCAACAGTAGTGAACATGCCAACATTGAGGGCATTTAAAAATTTATTGGATAAGCATATGGATGATAAGGGCATAGTGTAGGTTAGATGGCCTTTAGATTTTTTCCATGTCGGTGCAACATCGAGGGCCGAAGGGCCTGTACTGCGCTGTATCGTTCTATGTTCTATGTTCTATGTTCCGTGCATGGGCGAACTCCTGCGGCCGTTCGGCGCCAGCTGGAGCTGCGGGAACCACTCCGGTGGCAACCTAGCCCCCTAGAAAGGAGAGAATTCCTCACTTTCGGGGGCAGTTGATGCTGGAGTGGTTGGCGCAGATTTTCACGGCGGCGTGGGGACATAGTCCCATTATTGGAGATTCCAGTCCCATGTTCCAGACACCACCATCAGCATCCCTGGGTATGTCTTGTCCTACCAGCAGGACAGACCCACCAGAGTGGCGGCATAGTGGAATACAGTTGGGAGGGAGTAGCCCAGGAGACCTTAGCATAGCATCAAGTCAAACATGGGAAAGGAAATCTAATGATTGCCACCTACACCCAGGGTTGCCATCTTAGCGTTTTTCGTGCCAGATCTAGCGCTTTTTTCACCCACTTAGCGCGAACTTTTTTTGTATTGCACCACAGAGCTATTTTAGCACTTTTCACCATTTCTAGCGCCAAATTTAGCACATTCTCACACGATGTCGCAAGATCCTAGTCCTGCCTGATTCGTCGTTGTGAATATCCTCGTGGCTGGGCCTCACCCGCACTCCTTGTAGAGGGCTGAGGGTCAATCAAGTCTTCAGCTGGTCCTGCCTGATTCATCGTGGTGTTGAGTGGAAATTTGCGAATTCAACGGAATGGAATCTCATGAGATGAGACCGAAACCCTCAGAAGTGGGCGACTGTCGATGCCATCTGAGTCGGAGTGGTGTTTGGAGAGAATTCTGAAATTAAGTCTTCGAAGATAAAGAATGGAATCCTTTGCAACGGACCATTATGAGTTGTCATGATATAGCTACTGGTTCTTGTTATGACCTCCTATGGGGTCAGAACTTGTATTGTATCCGATTCCTCATCGCCACCTCAGAGTATGAACTACCTAGGCGACTATGGGGTGGACCTTCCTCCCAATTGGATGAACTCCCCACAGGATATAAACTCCCCCCTGGGAGCAGGTCAGGGAGGATGACCCTGCGGTGGGTGGAAGGGAATGATTGCTGTATTCAGTGCGAGAATAAAGAGAGTACCTATGTTACATGCCTTGAGAAATCTAGCGCCTTTTTAGCGTGTTTTACATGTTAGTTTAGCTCCTTTTTGAAAACTAATTTGGCAACTCTGCCTACACCAACCCCTGCCTGCACCTGGTACACCTATAGATGAGGTGTCAACTGGGTGAAGGTACAACTTAGGACTACTTGCATAATAAACAGTGGAAACAGCATACGACAGACAGAGCTAAAGGATCCCACAACCAGTGGATCTAAGCTTTGTCGTCCTGCTACATCCAGTTGAGAGTGGTAGTGGACAATTAAACAACTCATTGGAGGAGGAGGTTCCACAAATATCCCCATTTTCAATGATTGGAGGACCCAGTGCATCAGTGCAAAAGACAAGGCTGAAGCATTTGACACCATCTTCAGCCAGAAGATCAGCCTCCTCCTGAGGTGTCCGGCATCACAGATGTCAGTCTTTAGCCAATTTGATTCACTCCACATGATATCAAGAAACGGCTGAAGGCACTGGATACTGCAAAGGCTATGGAACCTGACAACATTCCAACGTCAAAACGGAAGAGTTCTGCTCCAGAACTATCTGCCCCCTTCGCCAAGCTGTGACAGTACAGCGACACAACAAGCATCTACCTGGGAATGTGTAAAACTGCTCAGTTATGTCATGCCCACAAAAAGCAGGACAATCCAACCTGGCTAAATGCCACCCAATGAGTCTGCTCTCGATCAGCAGCAATGTAATGGATGAGGTCGCCAATAGTGCTATATCAAGTGGCATTTACTCAACAATAACCTTCTCATTTATGCTCAGTTTGCGTTTCACCAGGGCCACTCAGCTCCTGATCTTGTTACAGCCAAACATGGACAAAAGAGCTGAACTCAAGAGGTGAGGTGAGAGTGACTGCTCTGATATCAAAGCAGCATTTTAAAAAAAATTTTTTATTAAGGTATTTGAAAATTTTTATAATAATAACATTAACAAATCAAAGCAGCATTTGATCGAGTATTGCACTAAGGAGCCTTAGCAAAACTGAAGTCAATGGGAATCAGAACTCTCCACTGGTTAGGAGTCATATCTAGCAGAAAGGAAGATGGTTGTGGTTCGTGAAGGTCAGCCATCTCAGTCCGAGGGCATCACTGCAGGACTTCCTCAAGGTTGAGTCCTAGGCCCAACCATCTTCAGCTGTTTCATCAATGACCTTCCTTTGATCATAAAGTTGGAAGTGGGGATGTTCGTTGATGATTACACAATGTGCAGCACCATTCGTGGCTTCTCAGATACTGAAGCAGTCTGTGCCCATAGGCAGAAAGATTTGGACAACAGTTCTTGGGCTGATAGGTGGCAAGTGACACATGCCACACAAGTGTCAGGCAATGACCATCTCTAACAAGAGAAAATCCAACCATCTCCCCATGACATTCAATGGCATTTTTGCTGAATCCACCGCGATGAACATCGTGGAGATTGACTGGAAACTGAACTGGACCAGTCATATTAATACTGTTACTCCAAAAGCAGGTCAGAGGTGGGAATTCTGTAGCAGTTAACTCAACTCCTGACTCTCCAGAGCCTATCCACGATCTACACGGTACAAGTCAGGAGTGTGACGGAATACTCTCCGCTTGGCTGGATGAGAGCAGCTCCAAAAATACTCAAGAAGCTCAACACCATTCAGGACAAAGCAGTCTGCTTGATTAGCACGCCATCCACCATCTTAAGCTTCACTCCCTCCACCATTGGCACACAAAAGCAACAATGTGTACCATCTACAAGATACAATGCAACAAATCATCAAGGCTCCTTCGACAACACCATCCAAATCTTTGACCTCTACAACCTAGAAGGACAAGGGCAGAAAATGCCTGGGAACATCACTACCTGCAAGCTCCCCCCAAGCCACATACCATCCTGACTTGGAACTATATTGCCATTCCTTCAGTGTCGCTGTGTCAACATCTTGGAACTCCCTTTCTAACAGTACTGCGGGTGCACATGAACTGCAGGGGTTCAAACCCATGTCTCACCACCACCTTCTGAATGGCAATTAGGTTGGGCAATAAATGTTGGCCGAGCTAGCAATGCCCACAGCTCATGAACGAATATAAAAACATACAGGTTGCTATTGTTGCAGATTTTTAACATTTTGTTTGTCCAAAAAAATGGGTTTACATCAAAAAGGCTCCAGGACACTAGCTCAGTCCTGATAAAAGAATGCACCAAATGCCTTGGGTATTGAAATATGTGTTATTGTTGACACAATTTGAGACTTTAGGCAAAACATTCAGATGATTTGCCTAAAGAAACTATTAAATTCTAGGAAAATATTAAAAAAAGCTCTTTGCTTCTAGTTCTTCTAAATATGGTCTTATTTAATATCCTTTCAAGACATTTTAGCTTCTGCATTTCATTTGATTTGCAGATGAATCCTATAATATTCTTTTCTGTGTTCCTTAAACATTAGCATTAAGGAATCAGGTGCAGTAATACAGATGACAAATTGAGTTTACACAAAATGTAGAAAGCTGTGATTATTTTTCAGAATTACCATATATATGAGTGTCAGTTGCAACCAGCAATGTTTAGCCAAAGGCAATCTTTGTTCCAAATAATTACATGGAGGTTGGGGTGACAGCTTAGCGTTTTCATCTTACTGTGGACTCAGTCCTTAGTGTACCATCACATGACAGCCTTTTGCACACCACCAATATTTTTCAACAAATAAATTGCAATCATATAGCACTTTTCACGATTACTGGACATGGTGACACAGTGGTTAGCACTGCTACCTCACAGTGCCAGGGACCTGTATTTGATATCGGCTCTCGGTGACTGTGTGGAGTTTGCATATTTGCCCCGCGTCTGTGTGGGATTCCTCCGGCTGCTTCGGTTTCCTCCCACAGTTAAAAGGTGTACAGCTTAGGTGGATTGGCCATGCTAAATTGCTCCTCAGTGTCCACAGATGTCCAGGTTGGGTGGATTGGCCATGATCAATGTGTGGGATTACAGGGATAGGGCAGGACAGTGGGCCTAGGTAGAGTGCTTTTTGGAAGGTCGGTGCAGGCTCAATGGGCCAAATGGCCTCCTTCTGCACTTGAGGGATTCCATGGATCTCAAGGGCAGCACGGTAGCATTGTGGTTAGCACAATTGCTTCACAGTTCCAGGGTCCCAGGTTCGATTCCGGCTTGGGTCACTGTCTGTGCGGAGTTTGCACATCCTCCCCGTGTGTGCGTGGGTTTCCTCCGAGTGCTCCGGTTTCCTCCCACAGTCCAAAGATGTGCAGGTTAGGTGGATTGACCATGATAAATTGCCCTTAGTGTCCAAAATTGCCCTTAGAGTTGGGTGGGGTTACTGGGTTATGGGGATAGGGTGGAGGTGTTGACCTTGAGTGGGGTGCTCTTTCCGGGAGCCGGTGCAGTCTCTATGGGCCGAGTGGCCTCCTTCTGCACTGTAAATTCTATGAAAGCGATTTATTGCTAAAGAAATACTCATGGTTGTAACGTAGGTAATGTGGCAGCTAATTTGCACATAACAATTTCCCACAAACATAAAACCAGATATTCATTTTGTGATGTTACATGAGGGACAAACATTGGCTAGGACAGCAGGGATAACTTTCCTGCTTGTCGTCAAAATGGTCATGGAATCTTTTACATTCATCCCAGCAGCAGATGGAGCCTCAGTTTAAACATCGCATCAAAAAGACCTCCAAGAGTGCAGCATTCCCTTAGTACTGCAATGGTATGTTGCCTTGACTTTTGCGCTTAAGCCCTGGAGTAGGACTTGTACTCAGCATTTTATGATTCAGAGGTGAGAGTGCTACCAACTAAATCATAGCTGACACAAGCAAGAAAAAAAATTAAAGAAAAACAACTGCACACAATTTCTTTAATGCCCGCATGAATTTTCTTCAGAGTTTATGCTGGTAGCAGTAACCTGCTGATTGTTCTGTTAAATGCTGGAAACTCCAGGACAATCATGGAGGGTTGGTAACTTGATTATAGGTAGGTAGATGGAGGGAGAGGGTGGATGGAGAGCTAGGAGATTGTTCACTTCAGGGCTGGTTTTGCACAGTGTGCAAAGACAGCTGACTTTTAATGCAGAACAAGACCAGTAGCGCGGGTTCAATTCCCGTTCCAGCCTCCCCGAACAGGCATCGGAATGTGGCGACTGGGGCTTTTCATAGTAACTTAATTGAAACCTACTTGTGACAATAAGCGATTATTATTATTACTTCACACCCTCTGCAGACTTGAGTTAATTTATAACTCTGTGCCTATATCCACCGTTCATCTATCACTCGCTGTGCTAACTGGCCTACATGGACCCGTTTTGGCAAAACTGATTTTAAAATTCTCATTCTTGAATTCAAATCCCTCCACGGGCCTCACCCTTCCCCAACTCTGAGATCTCTGCACTCCTCCAATTCTGTCCTGTTGTGCATTGCTGATTTTAATCTCTGCAACAGAGGAGGCCATTTGGCCCCTCAAACCTGTTCCATTTTTCATTGCAAGAAGTTATACAACACCAGGTTAAAGTCCAACAGGTTTATTACGAATCACAAGCTCTCGGAGCGCAGCTCCTTTCTCAGGTGAATGAAGAGGTGGGTTCCAGAAGCCTCCTCACCGCACAGAACCTTCAACTGACGTTATACACCAGATACATCGATGACATTTTTTTTCTTTGGACCCTCGGCGAAGAATCACTGAAATTACTACACGATGAATTCATTAAGTTCCATCCCACCATCAGACTCACGATGGACTATTCTCCAGAATCGGTTGCATTCTTGGACACACTCATCTCCATGAAAGACAGTCACCTCAGCACTTTGCTTTACCGCAAGCCCACGGATAACCTCATGATGGTCCACTTCTCCAGCTTCACCCTAAACATATTAAAGAAGCCATCTCCTATGGACAAGCCCTCCGTATACACAGGATCTGCTCAGATGAGGAGGATCTAACATCTACAGACGCTGAAAGATGCTCTCGTACGAATGGGATATGGCGTTCGACTCATCGATCGACAGTTCCAATGCGCCACAGCAAAAAAACGCACCGACCTCCTCAGAAAACAAACACGGGACACAACCGACAGAGTACCCTTCATCGTCCAGTACTTCCCTGGAGCGGAGAAACTACGACATGTTCTTCGTAGCCTTCAACATGTCATCGATGAAGACGAACACCTTGCCAAGGCTATCCCCACTACTTGCCTTCAAACAACCGCGCAACCTCAAACAGACCATTGTTTGCAGCAAACTACCCAGCCTTCAGGAGAACAGCGACCATGACACCACACAACCCTGCCATGGCAGCCTCTGCAAGACGTACCAGGTCATCGACCTGGGTACCGCCATTACACGTGAGAACACCACCCGCTAGGTATGTGGTATATACTTGTGTGACTTGGCCAACATTGTCTACCTCATATGCTGCAGGAAAGGATGTCCTGAAGCGTGGTACATTGGTGAGACCATGCAGACGCTGCGACAATGGATGAATGGACATTGCATGACAATCGGCAGGCACTAGTGTTCCCTTCCAGTCAGGGAACACTTCAGCACTCAAGGGCATTCAGCCTCTGATCTTCGGGTAAGTGTTCTCCAAGGTGGCCTTCAGGATGCGCAACAAAGCAGAATCGGCGCCCAGAAACCGATAGCCAAGTTCCGCACACATGTGTACGGCCTCAACCGGGACCATGGATTCATGTCGCATTACATTCACCCCCCCCCACCATCAGGCCTGGGCTTGCGAAATCCTACCAACTGTCCTGGCCATGAGACAATTCACACCTCTTTAACCTGTGATTAACCCTCTCTCGAGTCGCTCCGTCTGGACCTGTAAATACTTAATTACCTGCAAAGGCTCTCATTCAAAGTATCGTCTTGCATCATTGACTTTGTCAATATTTGTGTTTCTGAAACCCACCTCTTCATTCACCTGTGTAAGGAGCTGCGCTCCGAAAGCTAGTGATTCGAAGCAAACCTGTTGGACTTTAACCTGGTGTTGTGACTTCTTACTGAGCCCATCCTAGTCCAACTACACATTATTATTCATTGAGGTCATGGATATTCTGTGTCTTAACTCCATCCACTCATTTTTTGGCTGTCACGTCCCTTAGCGTGGTAAACCACTGTTGCATCTATATTAGGTGATGTATGGTAGGACCTGTACTACAGGTATGTCGGTAGTCCCTGCCTGCTGGCTCCGCCCAGTAGGTGGAGTATAAATGTGTGTGTCCTCCATGGGCAGCACGGTAGCATTGTGGATAGCACAATCGCTTCACAGCTCCAGGGTCCCAGGTTCGATTCCAGCTTGGGTCACAGTCTGTGCGGAGTCTGCATATCCTCCCCGTGTGTGCGTGGGTTTCCTCCGGGTGCTCCGGTTTCCTCCCACAGTCCAAAGATGTGCAGGTTAGGTGGATTGGCCATGATAAATTGCCCTTAGTATCCAAAATTGCCCTTGGTGTTGGGTGGGGTTACTGGGTTATGAGGATAGGGTGGAGGTGTTAACCTTGGGTAGGGTGCTTTTTCCAGGAGCCGGTGCAGACTCGATGGGCCGAATGGCCTCCTTCTGCACTGTAAATTCTATGATTCTATGCTGCAGCCATTTCGCCAGTTCCTGTGGGAGGCCACACATCTTAGAGCAATAAAGCCTCAGTTGTATACAACTCTCGACTTTGTGCAATTGATCGTGCATCAATTTATTGCTCTAAGATTTTCAAAAGATGGACCTCCGTATCAAGCCAGATCGCCTGCAGCTGGATCCGCAATCAAGCGACGCCAAAAGGGACTTTCAGCATTGGCTAGCTTGTTTCCAGGCATACATCAACTTAACGCCAAGCCCTGTCTCGGAGGCTCAGAAAATAGAGATACTGTACTCAAGGTTGAGCTCCAACGTCTTTCCGCTGATCCAGGACGTGCCAAACTACGTGCCATGACGCTTCTCAAAGAAAATTACACTCAGAATACGAACATGCTCTTCGCCAGGCAGGCACTCACCACTCGCTCTCAATTCCCTGGTGAGTCCGTAGAAGACTTCTGGCGGGCCCTAATCCCACTCGTCCGGGACTGTGACTGTCAGGCCGTTACGGCCGCGGAACATTCAAACGTCCTTATGCGGGATACTTTTGTTACGGGGATTGGGTCGGACCTCATTCACCAGCGACTGTTAGAAGGGGCCACGCTCGATCTCGCAGAGACAAAGAAGCTAGCGCTCTCAATGACGGTCGCCTCGCGCAACATTCAAGCCTACACCCCCAGCCGCGTGGCCCACCCCTCCTACGCATCGTGGACCCCACAGACGGCCGCCCCAGCGGGGGCCTTACCCAGCCGATATGCCTGCGCCATGTGCCAGCCAGTGAACCCCGGGGGTCCCCAATGTTACTTTTGCGGTCAGCAGAAACACTCCCGCCAATGCTGCCCGGCCCGCGCTGCACTTTGTAAGGCTTGCAGTAAGAAGGGGCACTTCGCCACGGTGTGCTGGGCCCGTGCAGTCGCCGCTATCGCCCCCACCCCCCTCGTTTACGGACAATGGGTGCCGCCATCTTCAACTCCCCGGACCATGCGCGGCCAGTGGGCGCCGCCATCTTCTCCCCCTTAGACCATACGCGGCCAGTGGGCGCCACCATCTTCTCCCCCTCAGGCCAAGCGTGGCCAGTGGGCGCCGCCATCTTCCCCTCCGTGCAACACGTGCGGCCCATGGGTGCTGCCATTTTGTTCTCCTCAAGATCTTCAGGCGCCGCCATCTTGTCACCCCACGGCACAGGGGCACCGCCAGCGTTCCAGGCCCTGTGTCAACTGGGCTCCCCATCATCCGACACCAGCGACGACCGACCACGACTCGCCTCAGTGACCATCGACCAGTCTCGTTCGCACAACCTGGCCACCACATCAACCAGTGTGAAAATCAACGGACACGTGACCTCTTGCCTGCTGGATTCCGGGAGCACCGAAAGTTTCATCCACCCGGATACGGTAAGGCGCTGCTCCCTCACGGTACACCCCGCCAAACAAAGAATCTCCCTGGCCTCCAGATCCCATTCCGTGGCGATCCGGGGGTACTGTACGGTCACACTCACGGTCCAGGGCGTAGAATTCAGCGGCTTCCGCCTCTACGTCCTCCCTAACCTCTGCGCTGCCCTACTACTCGGCCTCGACTTCCAGTGCAACCTCCAGAGCCTCACCCTCAAATTTGGCGGTCCCCTACCACCCGTTAATGTGTGCGGCCTCGCAACCCTAAAGGTCAATCCGCCTTCCCTCTTCTCAAATCTAACCCCGGATTGCAAACCCGTCGCCACCACAAGCAGACGGTACAGCACCCAGGACAGGACCTTCATCAGGTCCGAAGTCTAGCTGCTGCTTCGGGAAGGCATCATTGAGGCTAACAACAGCGCCTGGAGAGCCCAAGTGGCAGTAGTTAAAACTGGGTATAAACACAGAATGGTCGTGGACTACAGCCAGACCATCAATCGGTACACGCAGCTCGACGCGTACCCCCTCCCACGCATATCTGATATGGTCAATCAGATTGCACAGTACCGGGTCTTCTCAACAATTGACCTGAAATCCGCCTATCACCAGTTCCCCATTCACTGTCCATACACTGCCTTCGAGGCAGACGGTCGTCTTTATCACTTCCTCAGGGTTCCTTTCGGCGTCACCAACGGGGTCTCCGTCTTCCAAAGGGAGATGGACCGAATGGTCGACCTGTACGGTTTGCGGGCCACCTTTCCGTACCTAGACAACGTCACCGTCTGTGGCCACGATCAGCAGGACCACGATGTCAACCGTGCCAAATTTCTCCACACCGCCACTCTCCGGAACGTCACCTACAACAAGAAGAAGTGCGTGTTTAGCACGACCCGCTTAGCCATCCTCGGCTACGTGGTCCAGAACGGAGTTCTGGGGCCCGATCCCGACCGCATGTGCCCCCTCATGGAGCTCCCCTTCCCCCACTGCCCCAAGGCCCTCAAACGCTGCCTGGGGTTCTTTTCATACTACGCCCAGTGGGTCCCAAACTATGCAGACAAGGCCCACCCACTCATCCAGTCCACCAATTTTCCCCTGACGGCCGAGGCACAACAGGCCTTCGCCCGTATCAGAGCCGATATCTCCAAGGCCGGGAAGCACGCAGTAGACGAGACACTGCCCTTTCAAGTAGAGAGCGACATATCAGACATCGCCCTAGCCGCCACCCTCAATCAGGCAGGCAGACCCGTGGCATTCTTTTCCCGCACCCTTCATGCCTCAGAAATTTGGCACTCATCTGTCGAAAAAGAGGCCCAAGCTATCGTTGAAGCTGTGCGGCATTGGAGGCATTACCTGGCCGGCAGGAGATTCACTCTCCTCACTGACCAACGGTCGGTAGCCTTCATGATCAATAACACATAGCGGGGCAAGATCAAGAATGATAAGATCTTGAGGTGGAGGACCGAGCTCTCCACCTACAATGACAAGATTTTGTATCGCCCCGGCAAGCTCAATGAGACCCCAGACGCCCTATTCCGAGGTACATGTGCCAGCGCACAAGTAGACCGACTCCGGGAACTGCACGACAGCCTTTGTCACCCGGGAGTCACACGGTTGTACCATTTTATAAAGGCCCGCAATCTGCCCTACTCCGTCGAGGAAGTATGGACAATCACCAGGGACTGCCAGGTCTGTGCGGAGTGCAAGCCGCACTTCTACAGGCCGGACCGCGCGTGCCTGGTGAAGGCCTCCCGCCCCTTTGAGCGCCTCAGCGTGGATTTCAAAGGGCCCCTCCCCTCCACCGACCGTAACACGCATTTTCTCAGCGTGGTCGATGAGTACTCCAGATTCCCCTTCGCCATCCCATGCCCTGACATGACGTCTGCCACCGTCATCAAAGCCCTCAATACAATCTTCACTCTGTTCGGCTTCCCCGCCTACAGCCACAGTGACAGGGGATCCTCATTCATGAGTGATGAGCTACGTCAGTTCCTGCTCACCAGGGACTGCCAGGTCTGTGCGGAGTGCAAGCCGCACTTCTACAGGCCGGACCGCGCGTGCCTGGTGAAGGCCTCCCGCCCCTTTGAGCGCCTCAGCGTGGATTTCAAAGGGCCCCTCCCCTCCACCGACCGTAACACGCATTTTCTCGCTTCCAGCAGGACGACGAGCTATAACCCCCGGGGAAACGGACAGGTAGAGAGGGAGAACGGGACGGTATGGAGGGCTGTCCAACTGGCCCTACGGTCCAGGAACCTCCTGGGCTCCCGCTGGCAGGAGGTCCTCCCTGATGCACTATACTCCATTTGGTCACTACTGTGCACCGCCAGAAACAACACACCCCATGAACGTCTTTTTGCCTTCCCCAGGAAGTCCACATCCAGGGTGTCGCTCCCGACTTGGCTCGTAGCTCCAGGACCTGTCCTACTCCGTAGGCACGTCCGACTCCACAAGGTGGACCCGTTGGTGGAGAGGGTGCAATTGCTCCATGCAAACCCCCAGAATGCCTACATAGCGTACCCCGACGGCCGCCAGGATACTGTCTCCCTCAGGGACCTGGCACCAGCAGGTTCCACACACACACACCCCTCCGGCCCAGCGCCACCCTCCACTCCCCCGGCACTCCCAGCAGCAACCCCCCCAGGACCATCCACCCTCCCCCTGCCCACGCCCAAGGATGAAGAGCATTTCGGCACGCTCCCAGAGTCTCCGAAGAGCAGATCAGCATCGGCATCGCCACCACCACTGCGTCGCTCCCAGCGGCACATCAAGGCCCCGAACCGGTTAAACCTCTAACTGGTCCACTGGACTTCAAAAGACATTTTTTTTCTCTCCAATATTGTAAATGTATAACTCATTTGTTGTATATAGTTCTCCACCACCCCCGCTGGACTCAATCTTAACAGGGGGTGAATGTGGTAAACCACTGTTGCACCTATATTAGGTGATGTATGGTAGGACCTGTACTACAGGTACATCGGTAGTCCCTGCCTGCTGGCTCCGCCCAGTAGGCGGAGTATAAATGTGTGTGTCCTCTATGCTGCAGCCATTCCGCCAGCTGCTGTGGAAGGCCACACATCTTAGAGCAATAAAGCCTCAGTTGTATCCAACTCTCGTCTTTGTGCAATTGATCATGCATCACTTAGTACGATTTACTTACTAAAATCTATTGATCTTAGATTTTAAAATAATTAGTTGTGCCTGGGTTGCTCCTTAAAAACCTACCTCTTTGATCAAATTTTGGTCACCTGCCTGAATATCTTATGTAGCTTGGTGCTGAATGTTGTTTGATGACCATTCCTCTGAAACGCCTTGCACCGTTTTACTACATTCTTGCCCCTACATAAATGCAAGTTGTTGTTGTGGCCCAACTAACATGACTAAGGATCATTGTTGCTTGTGCGAGAGATTGCTGCGTGCAAATTGGCTGCCTCATTCGGCATGACCACATTTATGAAAAAAAATTGCGAGACTTTTTGGATTGGTGAAAGGCGCTATATATATTCAACTTTCTCACAATAAAACCTTCTGCTTTGATAAGCTCGCCCCGTGCCTGGGGAAATTTTGATACATCTCAGGTCTGGGAGAGGCGGTCGGGGAAGATTTATTTTCTTCCCAGCTACCGTTAAGGGCGTTATGGGAATGCGAATAGTTGTTATTTGTTCTTCGTGTATGCCTGGGACCAAACCCTTCCTGTAAATAAACAACAGTGCAGGGGAAAAATAGATAACAATTGCCTGTGAGGAACTTTAGGATGTCCCTGCCCCCGTCCCGGTCGCAGAGGCGGTGAAATAGGCGCTAATTGAAAATCCAGGTGTTGTTGTTGTTGTAGCCGGCAGAACGTTCGTTTTGAAAACAAACCGCAGGCCGCCAACTGTCCGGGTGCGAGATGACGTCAGCGCGCCCAGGCCCCGGCGGGACGCTGGGTATGCAAATGAGACGCCATGGCCCGGATGTGCGGCCGCTTTGTCCTCCCCCTCCCTCCTTGCCCTCCCCCCCCCCCCACCTTCTCTTGCGGATTTACACGGCGGAGCCGGAGGAGCGGTAGCGGCAGCCCAGTGTGTTGGGCTGGTGTATTCCCCCCCACCCCCCCTTTTCCCCACCCCTCCAAATAAACTGACAATCGGGATTGAATAATAATAATAGTTGCACAAAAAAAGAGAGAAAACAATCCATTCCCCTCCCCACCAGCTCAAAAAAATTCAGCAGCAGCAGCAGCGGCGGCGGGCGGAGGAGGAGAGAGTGGACGAAGCAGTGATATCGGCGTCTAGTTGTTGGATCGAAATCTCTGAAAGCTTAACCGTCGGCTGCCAGGATGGTGAGCGAGCCGTTTTGTCCCGTGGACAGGCTTTTATTAACACAAATTATTATGGTTTTCCATCTCCCTCCCTCCCGTGCCGATGAGGTGTTTGCAGAAGGCGGGCGGCCATCTCCGAGGCACCGCCGCAGTGTGGGCCCAGCCTGATTTCGGCGCTAGCCTGGCCTTCACCCTCCCCCTGCCCTATTTACATTAAATATCCTCTTATTCCCCACGCCACAGCTGTGGGTGTGTGTTTGTCTCCCACCCCTGCACATTTCTTTGGCTTTTGCGCGCTGAAGGGTTTACAGAACTGGAGCAGCTTTCTGCCACCCCATTTTTAATCACACATAAACATGCTCCACGTTATTTGACGCATTGCTTTTTGTTTCTTAATTGAATGGGGAAGGGGTTTTAAAACCACCTGGTCAGTTATTCCGAAGCCCCACCACATAGCATTCAGGAAGCCCCCTTCCCTCCATTACATTCAGGACAGGAAGGCCCCCACACCCACAACAATCAGGAAGGCCCCCACACCCTCCTCCATTGCATTCATGAAGCCCCCTCCCCATAACATTCAGGAAACTCCTCCACCCTGCCTTGCCATAATATTCACTAAGCCTTACTATGACATTCCGAAATCCCCTCGTGCTTTAGGTGTAACATCTGATTTCTGTCCCTTTTTTTGGTAATCGTAAATTAACCTCATCCTGTGTACTAGCAAAGCCATCTGGGTAGATTTTCTTTAGGCCCTTTAGAGTGAGTTGAATCGTAGAGTTGTGTGTTTATATTTTTGAATGCTTAGGATGGCATACAGCATTTTTACTGCAGACCTTTCAGCATTGAGTTGAAATTAAGTTTAAAATGGAGGGGTAAAGGTGTTGGCTAGTATTCAAAAAAAAAATGTTATTCTGTGGGGATTTAACAAGTAGTTGTAGTGGCTTAATCTACAGGTCAGCAGGTGTATAAATAATTTCAAGTTCAAACTAGGTAATTTATCTGCAGTAGTTTTACAGCAAAGTGAAAATGCATCAGATACTGGAAATCTAAAACTGCAAATGCTGAAAACATTCAACATCTATGGGCAGAACAGGCAGTTTCAGACATAGACACCTAACCAAACTTTTTATCCAAAATATTTTCAGAAATTCGACAACGGGTCTTTGTAAATAAGCTTCAGGCAATGGTGGTGTAACTTGCCTTATTTTATGTGCACATCATTTCTTAGATAAGGCTGTAATTTTTTTCATGCACATATTGGTTTTGAGATTCCTCTGTATAAGGAGCAAGAAGGAAAGTCCTATTGCTTGTGGCTGGTATTAGTTGATTTAAAAAACTAAAGGTTGAACACATTTTAAAATGGAATTGTTGAAGAAATAATGGATTTTGTGATGTGTTGGATGTTTTTTCTTAGAAAGTTGAGTTAAAATGGCCTGAATAACTTCCCTATCATTGGTGTAGAAAATCTGACCTGATGTTCATTGGCTATTTTGCACCTGATGTCTTTACTGATTGTTTGAAAATGTGTTTTGTCATTTAGTGATCTGAAATGTTTGAAACTCTAGACAAAAGAAACTTGTCACAGTTACACCTATTAAGTATTTTTCTTGATTTGAAACTATGATGAGGTTTATTTAACTGACAGAAGCAGGCAGCTGCAAAAGTTACAGTAAATACAATTATTCCAGAAATTCAATGTTGTGGCTCTAATGGGTAAACTTGAAGGGGAAAGGTGTTGGCATGTGTAAACTGGATTCTGTATGGGAAAAACAAAATAGCTGGTGGGGAGAGTCAAATAGGTGCTACCTTTGGGAAATGTTTAATTAAGTTGAGTGGATGCTTGGGGAATTGGATCCACATTCGCTCCTTAAAAATCTAGGGAATCCATGAGATGTGAGATTGACGACTAAGACTTGCTCTTTTTAAGAATGCCTGATGATTTAACGAGTGAGCTGAATAAAAATTAGATTCAAAGTTTCTATCATGGATGAACAAATCTGAGCCAATTGACCATCTTCATCCTTGTTGTCTTATCTGAGAGCGCAGGTAGCGGCCCTTCCTCCAGGTTAGCCAGTCTACATTGTGAGCTTGCCTTTAGTTTATTTTCGTTCATAACCTCAGAGTGCTGAGTTAAGTTATTGCCAGGTTGATGATACTTTGACTGAGGGACACATAATGGAAATTGGACCTGGAAACTTGCTGGTCTGTGTGACTCATAACTGCACTGCGAAGAACGTTTGCCAGCTAGACTATTGGAATTATGAATATACCTGTAATATGTATTTTAATTTTTGTATTTGAACATGCACAAAGACCTCGTGTTGCATTTTTCCACAACTCCTTGATTGACTCAGTCAGTCTTCTGTCTTACCACCACAATTAAATGGTCCTAACCAAAGTTACACTTGACACCTTTTGAAACTAATCGTGATCCTACCAATATATATCTCCTTTTCTAGCTCGAGGGTTTTCCTTAATTTGTGTCTTCATCAACAATTCTTTCAGCTCCCATACCATTGCCACAGGTGTCTTATTCCTCGCCTCTTATGTACATATGACCATTGGCAACATCATCCAGAGATGTGGGGTAGGCTTCCCATGTGCACTGACAACCTATTTCTATCTCCTGACCCTCTGCTGCTGTGTTGTAGATTTAGGTTGGCATCCAGTTGTGGCGGAGCTGATATTCCGAATTCTCAGCTGGGACGGGAATTGAACCGCGCTGCTGGCCTTGTACATCACAAACCAGCTGTCTAGCCCACTGAGCTAACCTCCAGTTTAAATATTAAAACTGATGCAGTTATCAGCCCACCCTCTTACTCAGATGAATTGTCATTGATTTCATCTACAACTTGGATTCTGACTTTGAAAAACACAGTTCGCAATCGATAAACTACTTTTATTTCCAAATTTGGTGTGAGCAAACTGAGATCTCGAATTTCTGAAAAATCGTATAGACTTATGTGATGTATACGTTTTTGGCAGAGTTCTCTGGAGAGCACTTGCTGGTGAATTTATAAAATTGACAGATCCATTACTGGACAAAGGATAATTCTGCAACCATTTTGCAATTCTGCAATTCCTCCTCCTCTAGCTTTTAAGGTAATTTAGTTAGCAGCTGAAAATTTGGCTTGGGACTTGCATTTATGTAGTGCTTTTGTGACCTCAGGACTATCCAAAAGTCCACACTAAGTATGGTCACTGTTATAATGTAGGGAAACCCTGTACACAGTGAGGTCCCTTAAGCAGCAATTCGAAAACCAGATAATCTATCTTAATGCTGCTTGAGCGAATAATGTTGGCAGGGAAACGGAAGGACCCTTGTTCTTTTATGGCCACCTGAGAGAGTGTATGTGACCTTTGTTTAACGTTCTATCTAACAGACAGTAGTCTGGCAGTTCAACATTCCCATGGCTCTTTATTGGAGTGTCATTCTTGAGTATGTGCTGAAGTGTTTTTCAAACTTTCTTTCCCGGGACCCACACACGCCAACCCTTGCGACCCATGCCACTCGAACTTCGCGACACATCATTTTTGCTTACCTTTAATGCGACAGGTGAGCTTGCTTCATCTCATAATCTCACTTACTTGGTCATTCAATGTTACATTCCTGCGAAGGACTTCAGCTGATGCTTTAAGATCTTGCTGCATCCTTTGAAAAAAATCCAGAGGTTTGTCCTCGAACTCTCCATGTTTTGTCTTCAAATGCTTTTGAAATGTTGAGGGCTTTAAACTTTCATTTGCCAGTACTTCCCTGTACATAACACACATGGGCTTTGCATTCTGATTTGCAGTGGTACAATTAATAAAGCTATACCTCCAAGAAATCATCTTTATACTACTTTATTCCTAATTTCACCTTCTTAATGGGTTGGTCATCAGAGGACCTGGAGCTCACACCAAAACTGCTTTGTCCTGCCGTGGACCCCCGGTGAGAAGCACACTCCAGCAGATTCAGTTGTGAGATCCTAGCCTGTTTGTGTCTCCTGGCCCTCTTTTCCTTATTACAGAATGACCCATCTTCAGTTCTTCACATAGTCCTGTTGCTTGCTGGCAGCTACAAAATGGAGGAATCTCTTTTCAGTGACTTCACGCCCAGAACACGTGACGTCAGTGTATGGGGTACGTGACCTCTCTGCGGCCGCTTCTGGCAGGAAGACTCCCATCGATTCTTTAAAAAAAAAAAAAAATTTTTTTAAAGTGTGGAATTGCATTAGGATAAATTAAACTCTGAATTTGCTTTTCAATATCTGCAGAAGCCTCGGTAGATTTTAATGTGCAACCATTGTTTATTTGCACCTCTCTAGTTTTTTTGTTGAACAGGTACTAAGTGCTTGATTGTGCATTTGTAGAAAACTGTGTAAACAACTTACTGAGAGACTGGCAACTGTACAAAAATTGACTCATGAGTAGTGTGCTATGTAGGATAGCAAAATAGATTGTGATTGCATAGTTTTTTTTCACCTGGAATAATGGTGTGAGAAAATAATTTTGAGACCTAAATTATTTGGAAATGGGCTTGAAGGAAAAGGATGAATCACTGCAGTTTTGTGGGGGGGTTGGTGGGGTATAAATATTTTGAACCTGATTGCAAAATTCTTTTTTTGAAACGCTTATGAAGGCACATGCCCATCAAAAGCAGGTAATATGCTGCCAATTACAACATGGTATTTTGCTCATATTTCGTGACCCCCCCCCCCCCCCCCCCATACCTTTTCTAATCTTAAAAGAGTAAAGATGATGCTCAAAAAAGCTTTGTAGTCAATTGAGTGCTCTTTGAAGTGTGGTCGCTGTCGTAAAATTCAGTAACTTTTTGCGTGGCGAGGCCCACAAGCAGAAAATGGGTACATGACCACTTATTCTGTTTATCTGATCCTTGGTTAAGTTTTTGCGGAATTACATTAAATAACGTACCAAGAATGAACTTTACTGCCTGTAGGCTTCTGCAGGTGCGGATATGCTGAGATACAGTTCTGCAGGTACTAGCTAGTTGTCCATTGGCTCACTTTACCCAAGTGATCGTTTTCAGATGCATGCTGGCTGTTGAACGGTAGGATGGCTGGAAGGAATGCAGATGAAATTGATTGTGCTTTTTGTGATTTCTCTGTCCCAAATGCTCATTCAGGTTGTGGTCATGGGATACTACACTGAATGGAGAGAATAAACAAGAAACATGCAGAGTTTCATTGTCTCTATCTCCCAGAATACGGCTCATTATATTGATTGCTGCTGCCCCTGGTGAGATTGCTTGCTCAGCACAAATAAGGCTTGACCCGAGGACCTTTCTCATCAGTGTTGAACTGAGCCATGCAATCAGTCAAATATATTTAATTCTTACCTTGAAGAAGTTTGTCCATTTTTTAAATTGCAAAAATGTTTTTAATACTGATTCAGTACTTTGAATGGCTGATGTACAGACAGTGTCCCAGGTTCGATTCCGGCTTGGGTCACTGTCTGTGCGGAGTCTGCACGTCCTCCCCGTGTGCGTGTGGGTTTCCTCTGGGTGCTCCGGTTTCCTCCCACAGTCCAAAGATGTGCAGGTTAGGTGGATTGGCCATGCTAAATTGCCCTTAGTGTCCAAAATTGCCCTTAGTGTTGCGTGCGGTTACTGGGTTGTGGGGATGGGGTGGAGGTGTTGACCTTGGGTAGGGTGCTCTTTCCAAGAGTGCCGACTCGATGGGCCGAATGGCCTCCTTCTGCACTGTAAATTCTATGATAATCTATGTACATTCCCACTTTTCAGTTTGTGTTGAAGGTTGAATGGAATGGTTTGAATGGAATAGTTTGGATATGTTTTTCCTGTTCATCGTGTCTAGAGTAAGCGGTCGTATTTAGGAAATTGTTGTAAGAGACTCTTGTGTAGCAGCTGAGACGTTCATTTTTTTTCAGTTTTCATTTTTTAGCTCTGTGGATTCACATCTGTTGCAGGCTGCAAGTTTGGAAGCAAGATTGTTTAATTCTTGAGGCATTTTTTTTGAATAATTACTTAAGTCGAAATATCCTGCCATCCATGTGTCAGGCCTACTATCTTGGAACTGAGCAGACATGGTAAATGGAAGGTACTGCTTTTCTTGATTGAGTACAGTGCTGAGGCTGAAGTCACCAAGTAGGTTCTCGAGGCTTTCCCCTCAAATTCTGGAAAACTTGCTTAACACATTTGTTTTCTTAATTCTACTAATTGACATAAATTTACAGATCACTCAGCTTAATTAAGTGAACAAGTCTGCATTATTTTACATTTATGACTTTCATGAGGGTTTATAGGGTTTACTGTTTGGTAGCTGAAGAAAATGTAATTTGATGCCGTGATGGCATCAAACATGTTTAAATTATCTAATATTAATCTTTATGAAACCTGCTATCTTTACTTACAAATCTTGTGTAGTTTGATCCCTGATTCAACGTTTCCTTGTCGTCCATTTGTTGTTACCCTACTAACCCAGAGTCACATTGCTGTGCTGTCTAGCACTCCCATTCTACCACCATGCCAAAAACTGGTATGAAATGAAGGGTGTAGTTAATATTTGGTCTTAAAGTATATTTGGCAATGTATGTATGTCCTTACTCTGCAGTATACACTGAAACCATTCTCTGCTTTTCTGGCTGACCTGCTTTGTTTCATTGAATTCCTTTTCTCAAAGTATAAACTTAATCTTCAGAACATTCTTGTCAATAGATCTAGGTCAAAATGCTGACAGGAGGAGCCTCAGTTCAGGAGGACAAAATTTATAATTATACTATTGGGTGTTTTAGATAGTTCAGAGAGACAGAACTTGAAAATTTCACTCTCGTTGTCAGTACCATTAACCAAAATCCCAGGGACAGAGCTATTTTATAGTTAATGGCTATTTGTCATTGGCATTTATCCAAGGCAGCACTTCAGCTAATTGTGATGTAAATAGTTTTGTACTGTTGATGAGCAGCTTTTGTCACAGTTGTTGGGGTCAAATCGTCAAATCTTAAGATATGAATATGTGATGAACACCTTTTTTAGGTTGCTGTTAAACATCTAACAGCTCATGGGTTCCCTGCCCCCCCCCCCCCCCCCCCCAAAAAGAGTTGCCCTCATTAATTCGCAGGCCTAAGAAAGGGAAGTGATGTTGTATCTGAAGAGTCAGGCCTTATCTCCAGTGTTTTATCAGTGAAAATTAGGGTGACTTGACCAGATCTACTGTATGGAGAACTTTTGAGGGCCAGGTGCTGCAATCTAAAGCTAATTAGAGAGAGAGAGAATATGGAATTTGGGCATTGTTTTTCAGCTGGAAGCCGAGTGTGGGGTTTAACTGAGGCAACTACTTATAATGATACCTAAATTAAGAACTCTTATGCTCTCTCTACCCCCCCCCCGCCCGCTCCTCTGTTCAAGATGTGAATGAATGGTGGAGGGCCAGGTGTTGGTGGAAACATGAACAGGGGATTGCCTGTCTAGAGTCATAGATGTTTGCAGCTTGGAAACAGACCCTTTGGCCAAGCTTGTCCATGCCGCCCAGTTTCTATCACCTAAGCTGTCCCACTTGCCTGCATTTGGCCTGTATCCCTCTATATCCCCCTGCCCATGTAACTGTCTAAAGGAAAAAATTGTACCTGCCTCTACCAATGCCTCTGGCAGCTCATTCCAGATGCTCACCACCCTCTGTGAAGAAATTTCCCCTCTGGTCTCTTGTATTTCTCTCCTTAAACCTATGCCCTCTAGTTCTAGATTCCTCTCTACCTTTGGGAAAAGATGTTGATTAGCTACCTTATCTATGCCCTTCATTATTTTATAGACCTCTATAAGATCACCCTTAAGCCTACTATGCTCCAGGGAAAATGTCGCAGCCTCTCCTTGTAGCTCAGACCATCAAGTCCTGGTAGCATCCTCGTAAATCTCTTCTGCACTCTTTCTAGTTTAATAATACCCTTCCAATAATAGGATGACCAAAACTGAACACAGTATTCCATGTGTGGTCTTACTAATGTCTTGGACAACTTCAACAAGTCATCCCAACTCCTGTATTCAATATTCTGACCAATAAAACCTAGCCTGCTGGATGCTTTCTTCACCACCATGTCTACCTCTGACTCCACCTTCAAGGAGCTGTGAACATGTACCCCTAGATCTGTTTGTTCTGTAACTGGGCCAGATTTGTGCCAAGGGCTGATGGTGTGGGTCCTTACTGCTGGGTTTAGAGGGGGAAGAGAAGGGGACTTTGAAAGGGACCCGGCTTCATGATGGACAACCATGACTGGGGGAGAGATTGAGTGAGTGCAGAATAGAGGTATGGAAAATAGCAATCCTAATTGAGTTGCATTATTAAACTTTTCAGCCACATGCTGCAAACTGAAACTATCGGCCCTTTCTAGACATTCCTTTGTATGTTACGGTGTGGAATTTAAATATTTGTGACCAATTAAATACAGCTTTTAAACGGTTTAAAATTAATTACATTATTATATCCTACAGCTGTGTTACTCCTTGCTTTGATCTGCAGGTGCTATCTCCAAATGTCAATGCTAAAACATCTATTTGTATGCTTGTTTAAATTAAAGTAGTGGATTAGTCATAGTTTACTTTATAATCTGGTTTGAATTGCTTTGGCCTGACTTCATTTATCTGCACAAAATTGTAGTACTTCAATCGTATGAAAAATGTAATTGGCATAAGGTTACAAGTAAACAAAAACACTTGCTCCAAGTTTTGATACCCAGTCTTGTTTTATAGATGATGTGGAAAATTTAGTATTTGTTTTTTTCCTGATGTAAATTGTATGATTGTCTCAACCTTTCCATAGAACCATGGGAAGGTTTCAGCACAGAAAAAGGCCATTCATCCACAGTGTCTGTGTTTTCCCAAAAAAGTGGGGGGAAAGAAGCTAGCCACTCATTTTAATCCCACTTTCCAGCATCTGGTCTGTAGCCTTGCAGGTTGCAGATCTTCAGGTGCAGATCCAAGTACCTTTTTAAATGTGTTGAATGTTTTGACTTCCACCACTAATTCAGACAGAGAGTTCCAGACACCCACCATCCTCTAGGTGAAAAGATTTTCCTTGTGTCCCCTCTAATCCTTCTACCAGCCACTGCAAATCTATGCCTGCTGGTAATTGACCCCTCAATTTAGGGGGACAGCTCTTTCCTGTTCACACTGTCTATGCCCCTCATAATTCTGTATACCTCAATTAGGTCACCCCTTAGCCTCTCTTCCAAGGAAAACAATCATAGCCGATCAAATGTTTCCTCCCCGTTGCAATTTTCAGCCCTGGTAGTATTCATGTAAATCTTTTGTAGTGGCACTGACAATGTTTTTTCACCAATATGCCATTGAAACTGACAACAACTTTAGAACTCTGCACATCTGCAGAATAACCTGGAAATCCAGAAGTTGCTATTGATGATTCTATACCCTTCAGATGTAGTTTTGAGGCTGTTTTAAGTATTCTCCTTGTGTTTGCAAGCGTGTCTTTTAAGTTGAGCGCTATCATACTTAGCAAACAATGAACACGGATGCATGTATACATTCTGGTTGAAATTCTGGTTCACTGCTGTGTTTAGGTGGTAATGGGCATTCCGTTTTGAGAAACCTGTGAATTAAGCGATAAACTCAGTAAATGTCAGGTTTTCTTTGTGACTGATGGAGCTAATGGCCTTTCAGTTGAATGAACAAATGTCTGGAATGCTCAATTGTTTGATGCATGGTCTTAAACATTCTGTTGGATGGGCTGAAAGTTCATCTCTACTTAAGTGACTTAGAAATTGTGCTGTTACTAGGTATCCAGTACCCCCCCCCCCCCCCCCCCCCCCCCCCCGACCAAGTCACCAGAACCATCTTTATGTAGGTCAATTTGGGATACACCAACTTGATTTAGTAGTAGCACACATCTCTAGGTCATAGAACATAGAACAGTACAGCACAGAACAGGCCCTTCGGCCCTCGATGTTGTGCCGAGCAATGATCACCCTACTTAAACCCACGTAACCCGTATACCCGTAACCCAACAATCCCCCCATTAACCTTACACTACGGGCAATTTAGCATGGCCAATCCACCTAACCCGCACATCTTTGGACTGTGGGAGGAAACCGGAGCACCCGGAGGAAACCCACGCACACACGGGGAGGACGTGCAGACTCCACACAGACAGTGACCCAGCCGGGAATCGAACCTGGGACCCTGGAGCTGTGAAGCATTGATGCTAACCACCATGCTACCGTGAGGCCGTGAGGTCAAAAAACCTTTTTTCTCAAATCCCGCTCTAAGGCAACAATGCAGTATTGAGAGAATACTGTACTGTTGGTGTTGCCGATATTTGGATGAATGTACAGCATCCTACCATGCCACCTGAAGAGGAGCAACACATTTTCTTACTGCCCTTTTGTTTTCTTACATTCCTTCCTCAACTAGCACCATTAAGACAGATTATCTGGTCATTCATTCATTTGCTGTTGGGAATTTGTTATGCTTGGGTATGTAATTATGACTGTGCTTCAAAAATGATCAAATTAGGGTTAGTGTTTTGACGTGCCTTAAGATGTGAAAGGTGCTATTTACACAAGTTATTTTGTCCCCCATAGTTGGGTTTGCTCCCATCTCTTTGGGCCAAATTTTTATTTCTGTATTTCCCTTCCCACTTGCGATTCTCCTATGTCCCTATTTTAAATTGCCAACTAAGACTAAGGTTGACATATAGATTCTATAGGTTTCACAATAGGTTCTGCACAAAATAAGTTGCAAGGAAAGATCAAGTGTCAAGTTTTTTTCGGTGATTAAATTAGGCAATATAAACATTTATTAAAAATAAATTGAGTACCCAATTCATTTTTTCCAATTAAGGGGCAATTTAGCATGTTCAATCCACCTACCTTGCACATCTTTGGGTTGTGGGGGTGAAACCCACGCAAATATGGGAAGAATGTGCAAACTCCACATGGACAGTGACCCAGAGCCGGGATCGAACTTGAGACCTCGGCGCTGTGAGACTACAGTGCAAACCACTGTGCCACCGTGCTGCCCCAGGCAATCTAAACATGAGTCACCGTAGTTACCAGTCAGCAAAAATTCCATGGAAATGCAGCCACTTGAAATGCTACTGTTTCAGCCAATCATATTATGCTCTTGTATTTAGTTGGATAAGAAATAACTAGTTGTTTAAATAATATCACAGGTCTTCCTTGATCTTTTGTCAGTTTAAATATTCTACCTGTAGTTCTCTGGTCCCAGACATTTGGCTCTAAGATGTGAGCTTGAGTTTTTTGTCAGAAGAATTTTTGACTAATAAAGGGCTCAGTTGCACATGTCTCAACATATTCAACTTTATTTTTAATTTCCTGCTGATCAATGCCGCATTCTAATCTCTGCTGTATATTTACTGGGACCTTAATCCCTTGTATTGTTTTATAATCCAGACAATTGGTTAGAGTGAGATAGTGATGTTTTAATCGCAATTCACTGTATAATAACAAGCTGTGCAATAGATCATGTCCTATTTTAGCAATAGCAGAACTATTTTGATATGCAGAAGCATATTTAATCGATAAGTCAGGAACTATCTGCATTTTCAGGAACTTGCTGCATTTATGTTGTCGCTGAGTACATGTGTGAGCGCTTGGTGGACATATGATTATCATAGCACAAACGGTGGGTATTGTGCTTTTGATAACTGTTTTGAATTTTACTACATTCAAGATTTGTAATGAAATATTTGCTTTTGTGGGTCTTGGGGAGTTTCCAGAAACAGTCGTGATGCATTATGTTGATGAACTCGTACTTCTGTCACTAACTAGCAGCTAAGGGTAAATGCAGCATTCAACCAGCAAGTGTGTTGTGCTAGATGTAGCCTGATTGCTTGAAATAATTTTATTCTCCACAGAGAAGATCTCTCCTCTTGGTTCTTCCAACTGTAGCTACTTGGAGCAGTTTGTGTGTGAAATTGCTCACTCAGCAATTCCGTTTCAGTGTGACTTTCGGCTGTCGAAGGTATTGCTCAGATCTTATACGTGAACATGAGACAAGCATCCGAAAAGCAAAATGGGATTCTGTAGAGGAATATTATCTGTAGGTTGTTTGTAGAGAAGGATAACATTTGTCTAAAATTGTGTTCAGTTTTGCTCCCTGTTGCAGATTGGCTGCAGCACTGGTAAGTGAATTTTGAACTCTTACAAAGGCAGGCAATGTGATTTAAGATGTAACAAGTTTTTAAAAAATAATTATAGAATTGAATGCAGTGAATTTGGACAAAGTGGGAATAAGATTGCAATATATTAAGCAGTGAATTAGGTTCCATATCAATTCCCATTCCAGCCGCCCCAAACAAATGCCGGAATGTGGTGACTAGGGGCTTTTCACAGTAACTTTATTGAAGCCTACTTACATAGACATAGAACATAGAACATTACAGCACAGAACAGGCCCTTCGGCCCTCAATGTTGTGCCGAGCCATGATCACCCTACTCAAACCCACGTATCCACCCTATACCCGTAACCCAACAACCCCCCCCTTAACCTTACTTTTATTAGGACACTACGGGCAATTTAGCATGGCCAATCCACCTAACCCGCACATCTTTGGACTGTGGGAGGAAACCGGAGCACCCGGAGGAAACCCACGCACACAGGGGGAGGACGTGCAGACTCCACACAGACAGTGACCCAGCCGGGAATCGAACCTGGGACCCTGGAGCTGTGAAGCATTTATGCTAACCACCATGCTACCCTGCTGCCCCACTTGTGACAATAAGTTATTATTAATAATACTGAAGAGATTGCAGGGCAGCACGTTGGCGAAGTGGATTAGCCCAGCTGCCTCACGGCGCCGAGGTCCCAGGTTCGATCCCGGCTCTGGGTCACTGTACGTGTGGAGTTTGCACATTCTCCCCGTGTTTGTATGGGTTTCGCCCCCACAACCCAAAAGATATGCAGGGTAGGTGGATTGGCCATGCTAAATTGCCCCTTAATTAGAAAAAATGAATTGGGTACTCAAAATTTATTTTTTTTAAATACTGTACTGTAGAGATTACTATGCTCGCCATTTACAGAAATTATTTAAACTCAGAAATAAGAATAATGTCAAATTTGTGGACATCAAATTAGGAGTATATTTAATATTGAATTTTATCGTGATGTCAAACTTACTTGTAGAATCAATGTGCACATGGCATATTTATTTTAATACAAGTACGAGTGATGCATTTTAGGGAGAGGAAAATAAGAACATAAGTGGGATAGAGGAGGCTTGTGTGGAGCACAAACACTGGCATAGACTTGTTGGGCTGGGTGACCTATCTCTCCGTCTGCTTCAGCTCACCTGAAACCCTAAACGCTGCCTTTGTTATTTCACGACTTGACTATTCCAATGCTCACCTGGTCAGCTTCCCATCTTCTTCTCACCATCAATGTGAACTCATCTGAAACTCGGCTGCGTGTATCCTAACTCACACCAAGTTCTGTGTTCACTCTAGTAAAAATTATTTAAATAAGAATTGATTCAACATTCAGTAAAAATGTACTCAGCCAGTGAAATGGATAACTTTTGTTTAACAGGTCTCTCAGAACAGTTCTCAGAATATGCTATGTAGCATTAAACGTTGTTATCCTGACCACTTCTCCTTCAAAGTACTGCCCTCCCATATATATCCTCATAAAGTCATAGGATCATACAGCAGAGAAAAGGCCCTTCGGCCCATCGTGTCTGCGCCGGTCAAAAACAACCACTTAACCATTCTAATCCCATTTTCCAGCACGTGGCCCATAGCCTTGTATACCCTGGGATCCAAAGTGCACATCTAAACACTTCTTAAATGTTATGAGGGCCTCTGTCTCCACCACCCTTTCAGGCAGCGAATTCCAAACTCCCACTACCCTCTGAGTAACAATTTCTTTTCCTCACATCCCCTCTAAACCTCGTGCCCCTTACCTTAAATCTATGCCCCCTGGTTATTGACCCCTGTACCAAGGGGAAAGCTATGTTCCTGTCTATCTATACCCCTCAGACATAGAACAGTACAGCACAGAACAGGCCCTTCGGCCCTCGATGTTGTGCCGAGCAATGATCATCCTACTCACACCCACGTATCCACCCTATACCCGTAACCCAACCCTGGGACCCTGAAGCTGTGAAGCATTTATGCTAACCACCATGCTACCGTGCTGCCCCGAAATACTTCTACATTTCTCAATCACGTCCCTCTTGGTCTCCTCTACTCCAAGGAAAACAATCCAAGTCTATCCAGCCTCTTGTCATAACTAACACTCTCCAGCCCAGCATCCTGGTAAGTCTCCTCTGCACCCTTTCATCACATCCCTCCTGAAATGTGGATTCCAGAACTACACACAATACTCTAGCTGTGACCTAATCAAAATTTTATACATTTCCAGCATAACATCCCTGCTCTTAAACTCTATGCCTTGCTAATAAAGGCAAGAATATCATATATCTTCTTAACCACTGTATTCACCTACTCTGCTACCTGAAGGGACCAGTGTACATGCGCACCAAGATCCCTCTGATCCTGGGTGCTTCCCAGAGTCTTGCCGTTTATCATGTATTCCTTTGTTTTGTTTGTCCTGCCCGAGTACATCACCTCACACCTATCTGGATTGAATTCCATTTGCCACTGATCAGCACATCTATATCCCTCTGTAATCGAAGACTACCTCCTCACTATTTACCAGCCCGCCAATTTTTGTATCATCCATCAAACATACATTAACTATCATATATGTTCACTGACTTGCGTTGTCTCGGTTGATTTTATAATTTCTATACTTTTCAAATCCCTTTATGACCTTGCCCCTCCCTGTCTTTGCAACCTCTTCCAGATCTGCAACCCTCCCAAGATCTCCAGGTTCTTCCAGTTCTGCTTTCCATAGAATCCGTACAGTGCAGAAGGAAGCCATTTGGCCCATCAAGTCTGCACCAACCACAGAAAGAGCACTCTACCTAGGCGCACTCCCCTTCCCTATCCTTGTAACCCTGTGGGAGGAAACCGGAGCACCCGGAGGAAACCCACGCAGGCGAGGGAAGAAAGTGCACACTTCTCTTCACACAAACGGTCACCCAAGGTCGGAATCGCAACTGGGTCCCTGGCGCTGAGGCAGCACTGCTAACCACTGCCCCTGTGTCATCCTTCTTGCACTTCCTTAATTTGCTCCATCAGTGACATTTAGTTGAACCATACCAACCACACCCCTCCACCCCCCTTAATGCTGCTACCCCTCTTTCCTCCTCTTGAGATGTTCCTCAAACCTGTCTCCCTCTGTTCTGATATCTAGTTCTTTGATTCATAGAATCATAGAATTTACAGTGCAGAAGGAGGCCATTCAGCCATCAAGTCTGCACCGGCTCTGAAAGAGCACCGTACCCAAGGTTAACACCTCCACCCTATCCCCATAACCCAGTAACCCCACCCAACACTAAGGGCAATTTTGGACACTAAGGGCAATTTAGCATGGCCAATCCACCTAATGTGCACATCTTTGGACTGTGGGAGGAAACCGGAGCACCCGGAGGAAACCCACGCACACACGGGGAGGATGTGCAGACTCCGCACAGACAATGACCCAAGCCGGAATCGAACCTGGGACCCTGGAGCTGTGAAGCCATTGTGCTATCCACAATGCTACCGTACTGCTCCTCAGTTTCAGCTTTTTTGATAACTCTTGTGAAGCACTTTGAGATTTTTTTTACTGCATTAATCTAAATGCAATTTGTGGAACGTTCTGAAGCACTAACAAAAAATCTCTGTTATGAAGAACTGAAAAGGATGGGAACGAGAAAATAGAGTTTTATTTATATATGTTGCAATATCAGAGGCACAGTTTTCTTAATGACTTTCCATGAAGTTTGTTATCTAGTGATATTAAAGGTATGTGACTGAAGTTGCATGTTGGGGATATGCATGTTAGGGATAAGCAAGTGTGGCTGCTAATGTTTAAAAAACAATGCTCTTGGATGGAATTGTTTATTGTCACCTGTATGAGGTACAGCGAAAAGTATTTTTCTGCATGCAGCTCCAACAAATCATTTAGTACCTGAAAAGAAAATACATAATAGGGCAACACAAGATACACAATGTAAATACCTAGACACCGTCAAAAGATACACAATGTAAATACCTAGACACCGGCTTCGGGTGGAGCATACAGGAGTGTAGTATTAATCAGGTCAGTCCATAAGAGGGTCGTTTAGAAATCTGGTAACAGCAGGTAAGAAGCTGTTTTTGAATCGGTTTGTGCATGTTCTCAGACTTTTATATTTCCTGCCCGATGGAAGAAGTTGGAAGAGTGAGTAAGCTGTTTGGGAGGGTCTTTGATTATGCTGCCCGCTTTCCCAAGGCAGCAAGAGGTGTAGATAAAGTCAATGGATGGGAGGCGGGTTTGTGTAATGGACTGGGCGGTGTTCACGACTCTCTGAAGTTTCTTGCGGTCCTGGGCTGAGCAGTTGCCATACCAGGCTGTGATGCAGCCAGATAGGATGCTTTCTATGGTGCACCTGTAAAAGTTGGTAAAAGTCAGTGTGGACATGCTGAATTTCCTCAGTTTCCTGAGGAAGTATAGGCCTGTTGTGCTTTCCTGGTGGTAGCGTCGACGTGAGTGGTCCAGGCCAGATTTATGGTGATGTGCACACCTAGGAATTTGAAGCTATCAACCATCTCCATTTCAGTCGCTTTGATGCAGATAAGAGTGTGTGCAGTACTTGCTTCCTGAAGTCAATGACCAGCTATTTAGTTTTGCTGGCTTTGAGGGAGAGATTGTTGTCGTTACACCACTCCACTAGGTTCTCTATCTCCCTCCTGTATTCTGACTCGTCGTTGTTTCAGTACCGACCCACTATGGCTGTGTCGTCAGCAAACTTGTAGATGGAGTTGGAACCAAACTTTGCCACACAGTCGTGTGTGTATAGGGAATATAGTAGGGGGCTAAATACGCAGCCTTGTGGGGCCCCGGCAGTGAGGACTATCGTGGACGTGGTGTTGATGTTTATTCTTATTGATTACATAGATACATATAGATACATAGAAGATAGGAGCAGGAGGGGGCCTTTTGGCCCTTTGAGCCTGCTCTGCCATTCATCACGATCATGGCTGATCATGCAACTCAATAGCCTAAACCTGCTTTTTCTCCATAGCCTTTGATCCCATTCTCCCCAAGTGCAATATCTAGCCACCTCTTGAATATATTCAAAGTTTTAGCTGGTTTAGCTCACTCAGCTAAATCGCTGGCATTTAAAGCAGACCAAGCAGGCCAGCAGCACGGTTCGATTCCCGAACCAGCCTCTCCGGACAGGCGCCGGAATGTGGCGACTAGGGGCTTTTCACAGTAACTTCATTGAAGCCTACTCGTGACAATAAGCGATTTTAATTTCATTTCATTTCAACTATGTCCTGTAGTAATGAATTCCAGGCTCACCACTCTGTGTGAAGAAATGGCTCGTATATCTGTCCGAAATGCGGTCTATGCGTCAGAAAATCAAGGATCCAGTTGCAGAGTGAGCAGCAAGTCCTAGGTTTTGAAGCTTTAATATGCGCTTGGCTGGGATTATTGTGTTGAAGGCGGAGCTGTAGTCAATAAATAGGAATCTAATGTAGGAGTCCTTGTTGTCGAGATGCTCCAGGGATGAGTGTAAGGCCAGCGAGATGGCATCTGCTGTGAATTGTTTGCAATGATATACAAATTACAGTGGATCTAAGCATCCTGGGAGTATGCAGTTGATGTGCATCATGACCAATCTCTCAAAGCACTACGATTGACGTCAGGACCACTAGACGGTAGTTATTGAGGCACGTTGCTTTAAGTTTCAAGTTTCCATAATGAGCAGTGTTTTCTATGAAGTCATTTTGAATTGGAGATAAGAAAATATATGCAAAATCTCAACCGTTTAACAAATGCACTATTTGTATTTATTTGTTTCTGAGATTAATTATGAACTTTTTTTGTTTCAGGGAAATGAAGCGAGCTATCCCCTGGAAATGTGCTCTCACTGTAAGTTTTTAAACGTTTTTATTCAAAGAAAATATTTTCTTTGTTTACACAAAATTTGTTTACACACCAGATTCATACAATATGAAAAAATATCCCTGCCACCCAACCCACCAATTGAAAAGAAAATTAGTTAATTTTTCAGAATATCACCATTACAACCACCTACGTGCAACAGTTAACAATATTTCAATCCTTTTATCCACCCCCCCCATAAACCCAAAAGAAACAACAACCAATCCCCAATAACCCCCCTCTCCACCCCCAAGATGGTGGTCAACTCTGAAAAAGGAAATAAACAGCTGCCAGCTGAGGTATGACCTCTCAGCCAACCCTAATTACAAAAATTCCATCAGGTTGCTGAGCCAAGCTGCTGCACTGGGTGGGGCTGAAGACTTCCAACCAAATAAAACTTGCCTAGGGGCTATCAAGGGAGCAAAGGCAAAAGCATCCTCCCTCACCCCTGTCTGTAACTCTGGTAAGTTTGAGATCCCAAAAATAGATACCAACGAGCCATGGTTCCAGTTCAACCATACGAATTTCTGACATAGTGCTGAAGAGGCACAAATGTTCATGAACCAAGACCAGGATATATGGGTGTGATGGGCTGGGCATCCAGAGCACTGCTCTCACTCATTCTGGTCGGGGTCAAATGCGCCCTAAGCATCACCTTGAATTGTATCAGGCTGAGACTAGTGCACAAAGGGAGAGAGTTGACTCTGAGCCTCACTCCACTCCCCACTCTCTTTTGATCTCATCCAACAGCATCTGATCCACCGAGTGTAGATCTCTGATACACCTCCCTCCCCTACATTTGCTGCCGAAAAAACTCTGTCCATCGACGAGGGAGTGGGGGCCAAAGAGAACAAAGCTATTTCCTTGCGTGTGAGGTTTCGCACCTGGTAATATCTAAACTGGTTAGCCCTTGAGAGCCTATACTCCTCCAGCCAGCCACTCCTCAAAACTCAGGAATTTACCATCAACAAGCTGATCACCAATCCGTTCCAAACCCCCCCCCCCCCCCCCCCCCCCCCCCTCTCAGAGGACGAATCTAAAACCGCCGGCACAAAACAATGGTTTCCACAGATTGGAGCCAACATTGGCATAGCATCCATTTTAAAGTGCTGTCTAAATTGTCCCCATATTTTCAAGGTGCCCACCACAACCAGATTGGCAGTCAATTTCATTGGGGAATATGGAGGGGGCGCCTAACTAATGCCTTCAAGCTGGTTCCTTGCAGTCATTCCCCTTCATCCGTCCCCACGTGGACTCCGTCCCTCTATACCACCCCCGCATCTACTCAATAATAATATACAGATTGGGTAATGCAAGACCCCTGATGTCTATTCCTTTCTGTTATCAAAAACTACGGATAAAAGATGAGATGAGATCACCTTATCACACTGTTCTTCCTCGCCCATGAAGAATAGTTTTGTGTTTATTCACAAATGTGTTTGTTTAGAATTCATTTATATGTATATCTTGAAGCATTATGAGTACCAACCTGAGGCTTATTTGATTATCCTGGAATGTGTGAAGAAATTTCACAGAGGTTTCTCTCTTTATTTTGCTCTTGGCTGTTAGGATAAGCGGCACTCTGGGAGGATGGTAAACATTCTTGACTGGGTTAGCTGGTGGACCTTCCTGCTCCTTACATATTCAATTACAACTAGTCTTTCTCTGGCATTTTCTTCCCCCCTGTGCAGTTTAATTTCTGTGGATTGCAGTGGTTTTATGGCACTGATTTAGTGAATGAGAACTTATAGAATGACCTGATGAAAATTACATGAAGGACTGATTTAGCATTATTATGAACATAGTCAACCAGTGAAATAGATAACTTTGCTTCATGGGTAGCACAAATTAATTCTCAGAATATGCTATGTCGCTTTTCACACTCTTATCCTTTCCACTGCTCCTTCAAAGTGCCTTTCACATACTGCCCTCCTATATTTCCATGCACCTTAAATTGTCCTTTCCTTTCTTCTATTCGTCAAGCACTGCAGTGGCTCAGCCTTTACCTAAAAGTCCCCTCGTCCCTCTTCTGATTTCTATGCATGCTACTTTATCCACCACACCATAATTTCGCTTGAAGTCTGACAGATTGTACTTCCAGTCCCTGCTCTTCTCATTTCTTGAGACTCAAAAATGTTGATGGAGTGGGGTGCTGGATGCAGCTTGCATGAGATTAGCTTGCAGCACACCAGATTCATTCAATTTTTAAAAGCAGTACTTTGCTTCTTTTCCTTAGCCGCGTATTTTTCTTGTATGCAGCTGCTCCAGGATAAGTGAGAATGTTTCCCATGATAGGGGAGAAAACACCAACTCAAGGGTTTACATGTTGATAACATTTGATCCTTTGGAGGTACAACAGAATGAGGTTGATACTATTCTTCTATACAGGATGAAACCTGATATATGAACTACTTCCTACCCTATTCCATCAACATATAGTCTGTTATCCCTCATCTACTTATTCAGCATCCACTTGAATACATCAATGCTATATGTATCAACCACTCTATGCAGGGGTTATGTGAGAAGATTGGAGGTCTGCTTTTGTTTAAAAATGGAGCGAGGGAAAGACCAAGTAATTACAGGCCAGTCAATCAAACCTCAGTAGTGGGCAAATTGGCATTGGCTCAGTGGCAGAAAACAAAGGGTAATGATTGACTGCGGGTGTTTAGGAACTGGAAGACTGTTTCCAGTGTGGTTCAGTAGTGCTCAGTGCTAGGCCCCTTGCTTCTCTGGTATGTATCAAATTTTGGACCTAAATGCAGAGGGCATGATCAAGATATTTTCAGATGATACAAAAATTGGCTGCATGGTTTATAGAGAAGAGGGAAACTGCGGACTGCAGGAAGATATCAATGGGCTGGTCAGGTCGGAAGAAAAGTAGCAACTGGAATTCAACCTGGAGGAGTGTGAGGTGATGCATTTGGGGAGGGCAAACAAGGAAGAAAAATACATGATAAATGGGACGGTACTGAGAGGAAGGGAGGGATATTGGAGTGAATATCCACAGATCCCTGGAGGTAGCAGGACAGATCGATGGGGTTTAAGAAACCACATGGAATAATTTCCTTTATTAGCTGTAGCATAGAATATAAGATTAGCTGGAGCTATATATACACTAGTTAGGCCACAACTTGAGTACTGTTTGCAATTCTAGTCACCTCATTAGATAAAGGATGTAATTGCCTTGGAGAGAGTACAGAAGAGATTTACAAGGATGTTGCTAGGACTGGAAGATTGGATCAATGAGGAAAGATTGGATAGGCTGGGTTGTTTTCCTTAAAACAGAGGTAGCTGAGGGCAGATTTGATTGAGGTGTACACGGTTATGAGGGCCCTGGTAGAGTGGATGAGAAGGAACTAGTCCCCTTAGATGGTTATCAAAACCAACTGGCCTGGACCTTGTGTTCACATTTTTGAGTTTCCTGAACAATCTGAGCCAAGTAATGGATGTCAAACAAAAAAAGAGTAGATTGCCCTCTTCAGGACAAGCCTACAAATGAAAGAAAATATGGTGAAATTCTTTACTGTTAGTACAGACATTTAGGGTGCATAAAATTGATCAACGTTTCTTCCAGGTGAAAGAAAATGGACAGGACAAAGGAGAATTATCATAGTTGAGGTTTGATTATGGAATTTGTCACTAAGTTTCCTGTGGGTTGTGTATGACACAGAAAGTGTGTTGCTTTCAGCAAAAATTAATGCCGGCGTAGTTGAATCAGCTTGCAAAAAGCTTTAAATATCATGTCAAATAAACCTGTACATTCACAGCCGTTGGGTAAAATTCTTGTTGCCCAAACTCAATGCAGTGATTTGCCAAATTTGCTGAGAATACACAATTCACCCATGAGTAACAGATCATAGCACTATGATCTGTTACACCGAACCCAGAAGATGAGCACGGTAAAGCTGAGATTTCTTTTGATGCTTGACATTGTGTGGTTGGATCACAGGCAAGCACTGATTGGTGATAAGGGACTAAGGTCACCAGTGTTGGGCCTTGCTGAGATAATACCCTTGATGACACTAAAATAACATAATAAATCTGTTTGATCTGTCCAAGCAGATAATAGTCGAGTAATAATGTGGGCTCCAATAGATATGAATCCAGTGCCTCCAGGAAGGAATCACTTGTGCAGCTTTGATTCTAGTTGGCTATGGACATCCTTCAGATTGTACTCTCTTGGGAGACGCAGAAAAAATGGGAATATATAAGCGAGGGAAGTTATTCTGTCTTAATTCTCCCATTTCTTAGCTTTGAGATGGATAATATACTTCTCCTCATATACAAGTATCATCCCTGCCCATGTGAAGACACAGGATCGAGCTGGGAGGTGAATTTGTGAAGAAGGACAAATTATGATCTGCATTGACCTGTCACTAAACACCTTGGGCAGTGTTTACATCACCACAAGCCATTTATGCGAGGGTTTGTATTAGATAATTGGTGATTAAACTTGGGCTATGACATTAGATTTGAACGTTCGGAACATTAAACTACTTGGCACATTGTGAATTGGCCTATGTAAATATTTACAGTTTATTGAAAGTGAATGCTCATTCCACATATGAATAAAGAAACTACCACGGAAACAAGTTTGACAGCAGCGGGAATGTACCTGGAGGCTGAGAGTGAGTGCAAAACCTCATGTCCAAGGTTTAGTCCGTACTGTAATTGCATTGCAGAGAGTGAAGGTGTTCTGTATTGAAGCTTCATGGCATCTCAAACTGGTAGGACTAGCAGTGACGCGGTGTGAAGTTTATCTGCCATGATGAGCTGCATTTTTGTAGCTGATTTCAGTTTGGGCTAAACCTTGACTGTTGCTCATTTATGGCTAAACACTCAAATATTTAAGTGGATGCTCTCAAGGAGAGTCGGTCAGAGGTTGTCTGTCCACTGTACGACTGCGATATTTGGGAACTTTTTGTGGAATTTATCAGCAGCTCAGCTTGGAGACTACTTTTCTTATTAAGGTGATGAATTTCCATAAATCTATCTACCAGGCACTACTTGATCAAAAAACAAATGGGATACTAGGTTATATGACCAGAATACTTTTAAGTTGTGTGGATAGCACAATGGCTTCACAGCTCCAGGGTCCCAGGTTCAATTCCGGCTTGGGTCACTGTCTGTGCGGAGTCTGCACATCCTCCCCGTGTGTGCGTGGGTTTCCTCCGGGTGCTCCGGTTTCCTCCCACAGTCCAAAGATGTGCACATTAGGTGGATTGGCCATGATAAATTGCCCTTAGTGTCCAAAATTGCCCTTAGTGCTGGGTGCGGTTACTGGGTTATGGGGATAGGGTGGAGGTGTTGACCTTGGGTACGGTGCTCTTTCAGAGCCGGTGCAGACTTGATGGGCCGAATGGCCTCCTTCTGCACTGTAAATTCTATAATCTATAATCAACATAATGTCTTTGCCAGGATTTAGTCGGCATACTTCTGTCTGGTTATCATTACATGAAGATGAAGTACGGGGTTTCCAAGCTTTATCTTCATGAGCCTCTTGGATGTATACCATGGCACCTGCATGCTACATTCAAAGTGTGTCGCATTCCCATTAGCTTGTTTAACATCTCAAGCTGTCAATGCTAACAATATTCTGATTTAGGATTTATTGAATGAGACAATAACACCGAGAACAACACTTTCTATTTTTTTTAAATTTAGAGTACCCAATTTTTTTTCCAATTAAGGGGCAATTTAGCGTGGCCAATTCACCTAACCTGCACATCTTTGGGTTGGGGGAGTGAAACCCACGCAGATACAGGGAGAATATACAAACTCCACACACACCCAGGGCCGGGATTGAACCCGATACTCAGCGCCGTAGGCAACGTTGCTAACCACTGCGCCACCATGCTGACCGAACAACACTTTCTAACCCTTTGGGCCTCTGAAGTTCAAATACCAGAAACTAGCGAGCCATAAATATAAATTCACGAGGCACTGTGTTTTTACTGGATGGGGATGGGGTATTGCACATGGGCAATAGTTTGTACACTGTTGTAGGCATGATTAGAGATATTTGGCAGGAAGAGGTATGAAGAATTACCTAATTTAGGGTTGTTCAACGTCAGGTATGTAAAAATAAAAGATCTTGTAGAGGTAAACAAGAAAGATTAATTAGATTCCAAACTAATTTTCAAATGTATAGAAGCTGATAACGATTACATTAGAATATGCTTGCTTTACATGCTGCAGTTCCAAAATTGTTTGTTTACAAATTCTGTTTACAGGAACAGATTCTGTGTAATTTTAATTTGAAAAGTACACTAGTCTGAAGAGATCCATGTACTCGTTCACCTCACCAGCAGAGGGACAAGAGTTAAAACCATGGTTACTCAATGTTATGTAAACAATCCCATGGGTTTTGCTTAACACTTGGCAAATTACACAGGTGGTTTATTTCTGGCCTGTTAATGAATCTCTAACTACTTTAATGGTTAGCCAAATATCTCACTATGTACTTTGTCATGAAAGCTGCATTCTTAAAAATGAAGTTTTAGTTCCAGGTCTGGATTGTATGGGTTGTATCAATTTTTAATGGACAGTTGGATCGGTGATATTTAGAAAGTTGGACCTGACTTTCTCAAGTTGAAATGAAGGGAGTGTTTCTATTTTGTTTAATTTTTCTATGTGACAATTTTATAAGATCTATAGCCAGGGTTATTTTGTAGCAAAACCCATCTGTGAAGAGTAAATTTTAAAACCATCTTTATGCATTCCCAATGTGTCAGATGGTCGATTATTCCTGGAAAGATGTTGGACTTTAATGTTAAACCATCAATTTGGTCTACTTTTGTTCCTACAAAATGTACTCGGTCCCTTGAGCCTGTTCTGCCATTCAATTAGATCATAGTTGATCTGTTTTTCAACTCCATTTATCCACCTTGGTTTCATATTATTTTCCGACCATTCCTAATAATCAATTTGCTCTTCGGTATTTTCAATTGAATAGCTTTTTGGGGAAGTAAGTTCTCGAATTGTTTTCATGAACAAATGCTTCCTGACTACACTTCTTGTTTTGGAGATGTTTCTCAAAGATTTGTATCTTTTATTTAACTTGTCTTTGTTTATCTCCTGAATACTTATCTTCCTATCTCCCCATAGTTCACTCCATTTTTCACTTAACACTCATGCTATCTCATATCTGTATACGTCTGCATTTGACTATTAAGGGGCTGGTTTAGCATAGTGGACTAAACAGCTGGCTTGTAATGCAGAACAATGCCAGCAGCGCGGGTTCAATTCCCGTACCGGCCTCCCCAAACAGGTGCCGTAATGTGGCGAGTAGGGACTTTTCTTTGTAACTTCATTGAAGCCTACTTGTGATAATAAGCGATTATCATTATTATTATCTGTTCTTTCCCTTATAATTATTTTTTAAAACTCCAGTTAATGGTCAATTTAGCGTTGCCAATCTACCTACATCTTTGGATTGTGGGGGTGAGACCCACAAACACACGGGGAGAATGTGCAAACTCCACAAGGACAGTGATCAGGGGCCGAAACTCTGGCCCTCTCGCCATGAGGCAGCAGGGCTAACCACTCCACCACTATGCTGCCCTATTCCCTTTTTTTTAGTGGGTTTGAGCCAGTTAAATCACTGGAATGGGTCTGTAGGGAGGGAAAGAATATCAATAGAGGTACAGGTTTCAGTTAGAACTTAAGTTGCACAATACAATAAAATAACAGAACGTTTAGATTTTTCAATTGATCTGTAGCTGCTGATGTACGTGTAAATATAATGTGTGCGATATTTTGCACAAGTGAATGGATTGGCAATGCACTACGGAGTGGCGGGAGTTGATTAAAAGATAAATACTTGAAAAGGAGAGATTTGTTAGCTGTGCAGAAAGAGCAGGGGTGTGGGACTAATTGGATAACTATTTGAAAGAGCTGCACAGGTAGGATGGATGGAATTATAGCATCCCTACAGTGCAGAAGGAGGCTATTTGGCCCAGCGAGTCGGCACCGGCCATCCAAAAGCACACCCTACCTAGCCCCCCCCACCACCCCCGCCCTATCCCCGTAACCCCACCTAACCTGCATATCATTAGATACTAAGAAGCAATTTAACATGGACAATCCACTTAACTTGCGCGTCTTTGGACTGTGGAAGGAAACTGGAGCATCCGGAGGAAACCCAAGCAGACACTGGGAGATGTGCAAACTCCACACCATCAACCAAGGCAGGATTTGAACTCTGGTCTCTTGTGCTGTGAAGAAGCAGTGCTAACTACTGTCCCCTCTGTATCACTCCATGATTTTGCATAAGTATTAGATTTAAATGATTAAACTACACGGATTATAATTTGAATTTTAAATGTAACTTGTGCTTTGTAATATATTTCCTTTCGAGAATATGTTTTATATTTTAAGAATGTTACTTTCAATTAAAGGTAACTTGAATCATCTAATTTGTAGCCCAAATGATTGTTAGCTTATGCAATTGTTGCAGTTGCTGTTCTGTATATTTTTTAACAATGCAATATAATCTAGTAATGAATGCAGTGAGGAGCTGCAGCGGCAGGTTCGCCTCGAATAGTTTACAGCGGGTTGGTGCAGTATTTAGCTTCTGCACTGGGTGCTACTTAATCTCTGCTGGGAGACATGCAGGGCAAGTTGAGTTGCATCTCTATTTGGATCCTCTTTTCATCTCCTTTTCTCTTTTGCTCGGTGTCTTGTCTTAAGGAATGAATGGGATCTAGATCGAGTGTCAAACTTTGATTTGAAGCCCTTGTTAGTGGACATGAGTATCTTGTTCTATGTTTTGCTCAGAACTTTGGCCACTGCATTGGAGGAGGATGAAAATGAGCAGTGGAACACTGGGGCTCCCTCAGAGGAAGGGAATAAATGCAAAGAGTTGAGTCCTGCTGGGAGGGAGATTCAACTGTAAGGACAGGAAGTGAAAATTACAAGTTGTGTTTTTATTCTTGCTCAATTTGATTTTGTGTTCCTTCAAAGTTGTGGGACAGAGGGAACTGAATGTCAGGATAGCTCAAAGGCTGAGGAGGTAGAGAGAGAGAGAGAGAGAGAGGTGAATATATGTAGTGCTATGCTGGGTAAAATTGGTCAGATTAGAAACAGAACAGTTAAGTTTGGAATTTTTAAGTATGTAGTTGGGTTGGTGAGGATTTGTCGAGATGGTTATAACTCTTAATTCAATACGAGAGGACGTTTTTGATGAGGAAAATAGTTTGGTGTTATCCAGTTGAGAATTATGGTTTAAATCAAAACTGATTAGAAAGCAGAAAGGCAGTGTGTATCTCACCAATAGAGAAAATTTATATATCCCACTAAAAAGTAAATATTTATGTTGTTGGCCTTTCAATCCATATTCAGTCATTGTAAATTGAGCATTTGTAAAAAAGAGAATGTTTCAATTCGTGACTATTCTTGTTTGCTCAGACATACAACAAACATAAATCATAACCGTAGCTGGCACACATCTGTTTTTTAAAAATATACTCCCATTTTAAACACACTCCCTCCTTTTCCCTTCAATATCCTGGTGGTAGTTTTTAAAATAGTTTTTATTGGCTTCAGTACTGATGTCAAGAACATGTGATTCAGGTTCACTTGGCGTAGTTTGTAAAATTAGCAGTTGTTCCACTGGCGATGAACTTGTTCTAATTGCTTTGTCCCAACAATGTAAATGAATAGATTGATGGGTCACTGCCGAATTGTCTGTAATTTACCCTTGAAGAATGGAAATTCTGGAGACAATTTGGGCTCCAATTTAAGATGCCAAATTATTTGTAATGAGTTTCGCAGTAACATTATTATCCCTTTATTCAGAAGTAATGAAACACTTTTAATTCTCATCACGCAGGCTGTTTCTCCAAAAGATCTGATTGCAGCATCAGGGAATAAATTCAAAGCCTTCACCTGGCATTTAGTGAATATATTTTGTTATGAGTAGTTAGTATGCTGATGAACAGCTGACACTGTGATCCAGTATATCATAATTCGATTATTTTTTTTAAAGGGCTAATTTTTTTCCAGTTAAATATATTATAGCAACATGGCATTTAGAAACCTGCAAAAACTGTAGTTTTATTTGAAGCTGGTTTCTTTCAGTCTGTTATAGGATCATCAAAAGCAAGCATCATGGTCCATTTTCTGGAAAGTCGCAGGATTTGTATTTTCCCTTGCTGAAAATTAGGATGTTTTGTGATACTTAGTTTTGAAATAAGTTAGATATTTTAAAGGATAAATCCCCCGTGGAGGGAATCTTCCAGCTTAATTTTGGACAGCATTGCTTGGTGTACCAACAAAAGCCATTGGCTTTTATATAGCTCTTAGAGTAAAAGGTTCCAAGGCGTCTCAAGGGAGCGATTGTCAAACATAATTTGCCACTGAACCACAAACCGGGTTTGGCTGATAAAACATTTGGCTAAAGATATTGGTTTCAGGGAGCTTTTCAAAGGAGGCAGAAGTTTAGGGTGAAATTCCAGAGCTTCGGGCCCATGCAGCTGAATTCATCGATGGTAATGCGATAAAAGTCAAACATGCTCCAGAGGCAAGGGCAGGCAATGGTGTTGTGGTATTATCACTGGACTAGTAATCCAGAGGCACTGGGTAATGCTTTGGGAACCTGGGTTTGAATCCTGCCCTGGCAGATGGTGAAATTTGAATTTAATGAATATCTAATGAAGACCATGAAACCATTGTCCACTGTCAAAAAACACCCATCTGGGGCAGCACGGTGGTGCAGTGGGTTAGCCCTGCAGCCTCATGGCGCCGAGGTCCCAGGTTCGATCCCGGCTCTGGGTCACTGTCCGTGTGGAGTTTGCACATTCTCCCTGTATTTGCGTGGGTTTCGCCCCCACAAAGATGTGCAGGCTAGGTGGATTGGCCACGTTAAATTGCCCCTTAATTGGAAAACAATGAATTGGCTACTCTAAATTTATTTTTTAAAAGAAGAAAAAAACACCCATCTGGTTCTCACTGATGTCCTTTAGGGGAGGAAATCTGCCATTTTTTGCCTACATGTGACACCAGATCCACAGCCAGTATTGGAGGAACACAGATGTTTGAGAACAGTTGGGCAGGACAGATGCAAAGATGGGGAGGGGGCTGGGCAAAGCGATGGAGGAATTTGAAAATTAAGGCATAGCAATGAGCAGGGAGGTGATATGTGAATTGAACTTGGTGCAAGTTAGGATCCAGACAGCAGAGTTTTGGATGACCAAGTTTATAGAGGGTAGAATGTGGGAGACCAACAGGCGTGCGTTGAAGTAGTCGAGTCTGGAGCTAACAGGCACCGATGAGGGTTTAGATGAACTTATGCAGGAATGGAGTCACATGATGTTTAAGAGGGGGATATGGGCAATCTTGATGTCACTGATATATCCACACTATCATTACACTGCTTCTCTCTCCATTCTTAAATTTCTTTAGTTAAAGTGATAGATGATTTGCCCTCCTGTTCATAAAGGTTCTAACTTCCCCATTAGTTTAACCATGACATTAGCTTGTACGTTCAGCAAGTTACGGGAAATTGCTTTTGAGCAGAAGGGTGCAGGAAAATATCTGTGGCAATGTTGAGAGGCGCCCTGCTGCAGCAATATTTGGGTCATTATGTTTACAGTTTTGGTCCGTCATTGTAAGTGGATAGTAAATAAATCAATTTATTAAACATTCAATAACCTGTACTTCTAATTTGCTTGTAAATGATATGTATAAGTTTTGCCCTACAGTGGTATTTTGATGTTGCTGTTTGTAAATGTGGCTCGCTGTAGTTCAAAATGGAAACCTGATGCTCAATTAAATATTGCTCCATTGATAGAATAGCTTGTGTGGCAGTTCTGGGTTTCAATGTTTTATTTATAAGTTTGTATATACAGAATAGAGCATTCGACCTGTAAGCTGCTGTTCATGTGCTTTTTGAAGTGTTTCTTCGCCCCACTGTGCTCAGAATGCTTTTGCCAATTCTTCAGTTTTTGTGTTTGCAAAATGTTGCTGAATCCGCACCTTGGCCACAATTTACTCTAAATTGCTCAGGCTATGAATGTCTTGCGAATGAAAGGAGGCCTGTAATGTGATGCTTTCTAGATTGATTTTTTTTCCTCTGAAACTATTGTCAGACAGGTGATAGCAGTAGCGCAACTTCTGCAAAACAAAGTTGTTAATGACCTGGCCTCGATTTCAGGCATGGTCACCAGGTGCATTTTGTTTTTTGTCAGCATGTACTTGCAATAAACATGCAATCTTTTCCAAAGAGGATAGTATTTTCTTGAATAATTTCATATTTTTCTTTAATAAATTTAGAGTACCAGTTTTGTTTATTCCAATTTGGTGTGGCTATTTCACCTACCTTGCACATCTTTGCGTTGTGGGGGTGAAACCCACGCAGACATGGGGTGAATGTGCAAACTCCGTACAGATAGCGACTCAGGCCTGGATCGAACCCGGGTTCTCCGTGCCGTGAGGTAGCAGTGCTAACCACTGTGCCACCTTTCTTGAATAATTTCTAATGCAGATTAAACTTCTCATTAAACAAATGCATAGAATATGGGAATTTAAACATGAATTGGTGGAACTATGCCAGAATGAATATGAAGAGGAGATTGTATAGATAATCTGCCATCAGGCCCTAAAAGTGTAACATAAAACCAATATTGCTTGCTTTTCCTATCTCTGCAAGACTGGTTGAGGTAAACGAGGTGAAGTTTATATCCCTGCTAAAGCATAGATTTATAGTGTACTGTTAGCCAAACCAAACCAAAACATAATAAAGCTTTGACATTGGCAAAATAGTGGAGAGTAAAATTTGATTAACTGAAAGCAATTTAAACATAAACTATCTTTTTGAGTCTGTAATTCTAATGAATACATTAGGTATAATCGTAAATGAGTGAAATTTTAGTAGCTAATGGAACAATTCATTTTGGAACTTATTAATCATCTTTTGATCAAATCTTTGTTACAAAGGCTTTGGCCTTGGTTCTACCATTTGATTTTTCTTCCCTCTTTCATTTATGTTTTAGTTCTACTGGCATGAATGATACCAATATGCCACTGAACCCATGCATATTGCAGATTAGATCATGGGTTAACATTGGGGAGTGGGTTCCTTGGATCTCTTTGTATAACCAGGTGATTGAAGCCAGTTGTACTTCCTTCTCTTGTCTCTTCCGCTTCTCCCAACCCTTTGGTGTCCAGGATGGCATCAGCTAATTGAGTGCAAATTAATACTTGAAACAGAGGGCCTTGTAATTCTACGATTGAGACGTAGAACAGATTACATTCATTCAATGGGCTATTGAGGAGAAGTTCTGTGTTGCCAGCACCTAATTTAGGCTAATATTCTGTAACGCTAAGGGAATGCTACATTACTATTCTTCAGATGAGATTTTGAATCTCAGCCCAGTGAAGTTTAATTTTCTGTCTATTTTTAAGATGGCAAATTCAGATGAGGGTGGAATTCCATATCTTACCCCTCTTTCTAATTTCGAAGTTTCAAATTTCAAGACAATCTGTGAGAGAACAAATGCCCTTTCCTGAAATACTTTATATAGGTTCTATGGCTGAGGGGTTGGATGTAAAACACATTCATAATGAAGAAATTCCTTTTACGTTGTACCTTCCGCTATGCTCACAACATTCCAAAACACTTCACTTCCTGTGAAATACTTTGTAGCTACAGGTGTAAGCAAATTCAGCCACCAATTTGTACACAGCCAGATTCCGTGAAATACAGTTGGATGAGTAACCAGTTAATTTGAAAGAAGAATGTTGGCTAGCCCTCAAACGTCTCCAAATTGGACTTTTACATTCACTTGAGCTGCCCAGACATGCCTTTTCTTTTAAAGTTTTATCCAAAAAAACAGCAATTCCAGCGATCCATTGCTTCCGCATTATGGTACCAAAATCACCAGAGACAATCTCTTTCAATCTTTATTTTGCCTCAAGCCCATACCCGAGTGTTTACGGTTGGAGATACAATTTCTGAGGCTTCATTGATTGTGAATTAATTGCTAGGTATTATGATATCTGTTGTAAAGTGTGTTTGGAATTAATGTCATCACTAAATAAAACAGTATTGTTGCTTTGCTTCAAGTAATCAAAACTGATGGGTAATACGATCATTAAAAAATATGCTTTAATGCCAAGAAACTTAGTATGGTTTCCCTCCACTGGGGAATTGTCACAGGAGGTGCACAGTGAGTGCAGTTGATGGTTGGATTAATTTTTAAAAAGTTTTTCCTTCAAATGAGCCCTTGGGAGGCCATGGAGGTTTAATGTTTGTGGCATGTTGTTCCATAATTATTCTTCGAAAATCGCGTCATATTTCAAGGACCACAGTTAGGTCTTACTTTTTCTATTTGCTGTTTGTATATGTGCAGTGGCCAGTGGCAAGTGGAAGAATGAATACTTATTATTGAACCAGTTTAAAGAGTTTGAATTAGAAGCTGTAAGAATTAAGGGTACAGGTTTTATTTAAAACAATCAACCCAGTAAATGGGCACATTTAAACTTACAGGTGAAATGTGAACACTGCAAATATTGACCAGCTAGGAGCATTTGGATGCATTCAGATATGCTTTGTTTGTAGTATCGAGTCATTATGAAGGCAACATTAAGGTAGAATGCTGAAATGCACTCTAGGGTACTTCATTGGCAGAACAATTCTATTGTGAGCAAATCTTTGGTGGTGTTGACAGATGAATAGAACTTCAACCAGAAAGGTTCTGGGTTGTGCAGAATTAATCTTTTTCCATTGAAAAATGGAACGTAGACATTGTTCATATTTTCCAAATGATGAGAGCAACAGATAATTTAAATGCAAGTAAGGCTACTTTTAAGAGTTATGTCATGAGACCAGAAGAAACAGGAGCAGGAATTAGCCTTTTGAGCTTGTATACCATTAAATAAGATCATTTACTGAACTGATCAACCTTTCATTGTAGGACAGCCCTGTTCATCCCAGGAATCAGTCGAGTGTACCTTCTTTGAACTGTTCCAATGCAAATGTATCCCTCAAGTAAGGAGACCAGAACTGTACAAAATACTCCAGGAGCAATCTCACCACACCAATGTCCTGTACAGCTGTACCGACCTCCTTTTATGCTCCATCCCCCTTCCAATAAAAACAAACATTCCTAACTACCTGCATGGTAACATTTTGTAATTCATGTACAAGAGCATTCCAATCCTTTACCTTGATATTCTGCCATTCCTCTTCATTTTAGTAATGCTCTGCTTTTCTATTCTTCTTGCAGAGTGAACCATCCCTCATTTTAGATCATAAGACATGGGAGCAGAATTAGGCCACATGTCCTATCAAGTCTGCTCTGGCATTCAATCATGGCTGATATTTTCCTCATCCCCATTCTTGTGCCTTCTCCCTGTAGCCCCTGATCCCCTTATTGACCAAGAACCTATCTATCTCTGTCTTAAAGACACTCAGTGATCTGGCCTCCACAGCCTTCTGCGGCAAAGAGTTTCACGGATTCACCACCCTCTGGCTGAAGAAATTCCTCTTCATCTCTGTTTTAATGGATCGTCCCTTCAGTCTGAGGATATACCCTCTTGTTCTAGTTTTTCTTATTAGTGGAAACATCTTCTCCACATCCACCCCTATCTTGGCCCCTCCGTATCCTGTAAGTTTCAATAAGGACCCCCCCCCCCCCCTCCCCCGGCCATCCCCTCCCCATCCTTCTACAAGTACAGACCCAGAGTCCTCAACCGCTCCTCATGGCAAGTGATCATTCTTGTGAGCCTCCCCTGGACCCTTTCCAAGGCCACATCATATTCGGTCTGTCAAATTATTTACATACCCACTTAACCTGTCTATATCCCTGTTGTAGACTCTTTGTATCCTCCTCACAACTTTGCTACAATACAGTCAGTCCCTTATTCCAAGTCATAAATATAGATTATAAACAGTTGAAGCATCATTACTACTCTCTGTGGCACTCCACTAGTTACGATTTGCCAGCCTGAATATGATCCATTTATCCTCACTTCTTCTTGTTGTTAGTGAATCCTGTATCCATGGCTAACATGTCATCCTCAACACCATGAGCTTTTAACTTGTGCAGTAACCTTTTATGTACTACCTATCGAATGCCTTTTGGAAATCCAAGTACATTACATCCACTGCTACCCCTGTATCAACCCTGCTTGTTACATCCTGAGCGGACTCCTGATTCTGCTTAATTTTGTTATGATTTTCTAAATATATTGATACTACCACCTTTCTGATGGATTTTTACATCTAATGTTAGACCAACTGGTCCCTTTTCATCCTTTCCCCGAAGGTGGTAACTTGTGCTGGGAAGAAATCCTGATAAACAATCTGCTATATAGTAATTGTATGCAAGTGCAGTGTGTTTGGTCAATCAGTTCAACTATTTGGGGTGCTGTGATGTGCAATGAAAAAGAAAGAAGAGTTGTCGCAGTTGAGCCAGAATGTTCAGGATAACTTTTAATCAGGAGAGAAAATGGGTTGGGTAGAATTCATGACAGATGGGGTAATGGCGATCTCACTGTTTTTAAAATGTCTGCATTTAAAATGTACAGTACTTATCAGATGAAAAGTGATAACTAATTTATTTTCATTAATGTCAATGTCAAAGTTAAGTTATTGCATCTTAAGTGCTCTGTTCATTTTGGGCAGAAATGGTTCTATTCATTCGCTCGTGCCCATCTCATTTAAGATTCCCTTTTCATTAAATCACCCTCCAAACCTAGTTCTCTAAGTTTGCTATACTTGGGAGAGGTGCACATGTTACACTCTGATTTTATTGACTAATTCACATGTCTAAAAGTTTAACACTTGACAATCATTGGAATTGAAAGGCCATGGTTTCTCATAACTTCTTATTTCTCTTCCCCTCGCTTTCAACTTTACTACAAAATAGAATTGCATTGGAGATCCCTACTGTAATACAATGGCCAGCACCATGGCTTAAGAAAATGTATTTTCTTTTTCTCCTTGTAGATTTCCAGCCTCTTCGTTGTGAGTCAGCGAAAAACTTTTCTGTTGCAAGAGTGACTGAATATATCACTATCCCAGTAGGGACTATTAATGTTTAGAAAAGCTTTGAATCTTACAGTACAGAAGGAGACAATTTGGCCCATCGTGCCTCTATCAGCCCCTTTGAAAGGACTACCCATTTAGTCCCATATTCCCTCACCACTCTTTCCCCTTATTTTAACTGTTGATCTAATTCAGCTTTTGTAAGTTTTGTTGAGCCTGTTTTTAAGTAATGCAAGAAAACCAACCTGACTGTATTCTTAGCCACACAAAAAAACACATGTATGAGCAGTGCAAGTTGCACACTCCCAAGAGGACACATTATCGGGTATCTGCTTGTTTCATTGAGGTTGCAGGGCTGGCCTGTGAGAAGCCAGCCTTCTATACAGCAAAAACGTTGTTAAATTGAAAGCAGCATATCATTACTGCCCTCTTAAAGGGGTAGAATGTGCATCAAAATAGTGCTCAGCAGAACTTTGGGAAATGGAGATGTACTACCTTTTCTTACTGCAATATCACAGATCTCAGCTGGTGAATTGAAGTGAAATCTTAATTGAAATAACTGCCACAAACTTTATTGTAGGCATTAAAAAAACTTAAGGCAAGCACTGTTAACTTAACACTATAGTTTAAAACTACCTTTACTGTGAATCCTGTTTTATGTTTTATTACTAACCCCTCCCCTACCCACCCAAGAATTCCCTTGTGAAATCATGAAGGTTCCTGGAACCAGCCCAAAGGAATGTCTCAGTCCTGTGGCATTCACTATAATTTTTTCTTGATGACCCAGCTGTTCTGAGGTATGAAATTTCATCTGGATCTTTCATTAACTTTTGGCTAAGCAAGTCTCCAACTCCTCTTCAGAATTTCGTACTGTAGACTTCTGAACTGAACTCCAGCTCCTCGAGAGCCGCGTTAGGGAGCTGGAGCTGGATGAACTTCGGATCATTCGGGAGGCGGAGGAGGTTATTGAGAGGAGCTATAGGGAGGTAGTCACACCTCAGGTAAAAGAAGAAGGTAGATGGGTTACCGTCAGGGGAGGGAGAGAGAACCGGCAGGCAGTGCAGGGATCCCCTGTGGTCGTTCCCCTCTATAACAAGTATACCGTTTTGGATACTGTTGCGGGGGACGACTTACCAGGGGTAAGCGATAGGGCACAGGTCTCTGGCACAGAGTCTGTCCCTGTTGCTCAGAAGGGAAGGGAGAAGAGGAACAGAGCACTTGTCATTGGGGACTCCATAGTTCGAGGAACAGACAGGAGGTTCTGTGGGAATGAAAGAGACTCACGGTTGGTGTGTTGCCTCCCAGGTGCCAGGGTTCGTGATGTCTCTGATCGTGTTTTTGGGATCCTTAAGGGGGAGGGGGAGCAGCCCCAAGTCGTGGTCCACATAGGTACCAACGACATAGGTAGGAAGAGAGATGGGGATTTGAGACAGAAATTCAGGGAGCTAGGGTGGAAGCTGAGAGCTAGAACAAACAGAGTTGTTATCTCTGGGTTGTTACCCGTGCCACGTGCTAGCGAAGTGAGAAATAAGGAGAGAGAGGAGTTGAACACGTGGCTACAGGGATGGTGCAGGAGGGAGGGTTTTGGTTTCCTGGATAATTGGGGCTCATTCTGGGGTAGGTGGGACCTCTACAAACAGGATGGTCTTCACCTGAACCAGAGGGGTACCAATATCCTGGGGGGGGGGGGGAGATTTGCTAGTGTTCTTCGGGGGGGTTTAAACTAATTCAGCAGGGGGATGGGAACCTAAATTGTAGTCCCAGTGTACAGGATGTTGAGAGTAGTGAGGTCAGGGATAGGGTTAAAAGTTCGAAAGAGGGCACCGGCAAGCAAGACGCTGGTTTGAAGTGTGTCTACTTCAACGCCAGGAGCATCCGGAATAAGGTGGGTGAGCTTGCAGCATGGGTTGGTACCTGGGATTTCGATGTTGTGGCGATTTCGGAGACATGGGTAGAGCAGGGACAGGAATGGCTGTTGCAGGTTCCAGGATTTAGATGTTTCTGTAAGAACAGAGAAGATGGTATAAGAGGGGGGGGGTGTGGCATTGTTAATCAAGGAAAGTATTACGGCGGTAGAAAGGACGTTTGAGGACTCGTCTACTGAGGTAGTATGGGCCGAGGTTAGGAACAGGAGAGGAGAGGTCACCCTGTTGGGAGTTGTCTATAGACCTCTGAATAGTTCCAGAGATGTAGAGGAAAGGATTGCAAAGATGATTCTCGACAGGAACGAGAGTAACAGGGTAGTTGTTATGGGGGACTTTAACTTTCCAAATATTGACTGGAAATACTATAGTTCGAGTACTATAGATGGGTCAGTTTTTGTACAGTGTGTGCAGGAGGGTTTTGTGACACAGTATGTAGACAGGCCAACAAGGGACGATGCCACATTGGATTTGGTACTGGGTAATGAACCCCGCCAGGTGTTAGATTTAGATGTAGGTGAGCGCTTTGGTGATAGTGATCACAACTCGGTTATGTTTACTTTAGCAATGGGCAGGGATAGATATATACCGCAAGGCAAGAATTATAGCTGGGGGAAAGGCAATTATGATGCTATTCGGCAAGGTTTAGGATGTATAGGATGGGGAAGGAAACTGCAGTGGATGGGTACAATCGAAATGTGGAGCTTTTTCAAGGAAAAGCTACTGCGTGTCCTTGATAAGTATGTACCTGTCAGGCAGGGAGGAAGTTGTCGAGCAAGGGAACCGTGGTTTACTAAGGAAGTTGAAGCACTTGTCAAGAGGAAGAAGAAGGCTTCTGTTAGGATGAGACATGAAGGCTCAGGGCACTTGAGAGTTACAAGTTAGCCAGGAAAGACCTAAAGGGAGAGTTAAGAAGAGCGAGGAGAGGACACGAAAAATCGTTGGCGGATAGGATCAAGGAAAACCCTAAGGCTTTCTATAGGTATATCAGGAACAAAAGAATGACTAGAGTAAGATTAGGGCCAATCAAGGATAGTAGTGGAAAGTTGTGTGTGGAATCAGAGGAGTTAGGGGAAGCGTTAAATGGATATTTTTTGTCAGTGTTTACACTGGAGAAAGACAATGTTGTCGAGGAGAACACTCGGGTTCAGTCGACCAGGCTAGATGGAATTGAGGTTCAAAAGGACGAGGTGTTAGCAATTTTGGAAAATGTCAAAATAGATAAGTCCCCTGGGCCAGATGGGATTTATCCTAGGATTCTCTGGGAAGCCAGGGAGGAGATTGCAGAGCCTTTGTCCTTAATCTTTATGTCGTCTTTGTCGACAGGAATAGTGCCGGAAGACTGGAGGATAGCAAATGTTGTCCCCTTGTTCAAGAAGGGGTGTAGAGACAACCCTGGTAATTATAGACCTGTGAGCCTTACTTCGGTTGTGGGTAAAATGTTGGAAAAGGTTAGAAGAGATAGGGTTTATAATCATCTTGAAAAGAACAAGTTGATTAGCGATAGTCAAAACGGTTTTGTGAAGGGTAGGTCATGCCCCTCAAACCTTATTGAGTTTTTTGAGAAGGTGACCAAACAGGTGGATCAGGGTAAAGCGATTGATGTGGTGTATATGGATTTCAGTAAGGCGTTTGATAAGGTTCCCCACGGTAGGCTATTGCAGAAAATAAGGAAGTATGGGATTGAAGGTGATTTAGCGGTTTGGATCAGTAATTGGCTAGCTGAAAGAAGACAGAGGGTGGTGGTTGATGGCAAATGTTCATCCTGGAGTTCAGTTACTAGTGGTGTACTGCAAGGATCTGTTTTGGGGCCACTGCTGTTTGCCATTTTTATAAATGACCTGGAAGAGGGTGTAGAAGGATGGGTTAGTAAATTTGCAGATGACACGGAGGTCAGTGGAGTTGTGGATAGTGCTGAAGGATGTTATAGGATACAGAGGGACATAGATAAGCTGCAGAGCTGGGCTGAGAGGTGGCAGATGGAGTTTAATTCGGAAAAGTGTGAGGTGGTTCACTTTGGTAGGAGTAACAGGAATGCAGAGTACTGGGCTAATGGCAAGATTCTTGGTAGTGTAGATGAACAGAGAGATTTCGGCATCCAGGTACATAAATCCCTGAAAGTTGCCACCCAGGTTAATAGGGCTGTTAAGAAGGCATATGGTGTGCTAGCCTTTATCAGCAGGGGGATTGAGTTTCAGAGCCACACGGTCATGCTGCAGCTGTACATAACTCTGGTGCGGCCGCACCTGGGGTACTGCGTGCAGTTCTAGTCAGCATATTATAGGAAGGATGTGGAGGCTTTGGAAAGGGTTCAGAGGAGATTTACTAGGATGTTGCCTGGTATGGAGGGAAGGTCTTACGAGGAAAGGCTCAGGGACTTGAGCTTGTTTTCGTTAGAGAGGAGAAGGCTGAGAGGTGACTTAATAGAGACATATAAGATAGTCAGAGGGTTAGATAGGGTGGACAGTGAGAGTCTTTTTCCTTGGATGGTGATGACCAACACGAGGGGACATGGTTTTAAATTGAGGGGTGATAGATATAGGACAGATGTCAGAGGCAGTTTCTTTACTCAGAGAGTAGTAGGGGTGTGGAACGCCCTGCCTGCAACAGTAGTAGACTCACCAACTTTAAGGGCATTTAAGTGGTCACTGGATAGACATATGGATGAAAATGGAATAGTGTAGGTCAGATAGGCTTCAGATGGTTTCACAGGTCGGCGCAACATCGAGGGCCGAAGGGCCCGTTCTGCGCTGTAGTGTTCTATGTTCTATGTCTGCTAGCTGCAGCCCTTTTTCTGTTTTCAGCCTCTTTCACTGCTCCACTTTTTAAACTGGGACCTCTTCTTATCCTTGGTCTCTCTTCCCGATTGGGACGCTTCTTTTAGGACCTCTCCTTGTCCCCAGTGGGATTCTTCTCTGGTTATAGCTCTCTGTTCCCAGTCACATAACGTGGGGTTTCTTTTTTGCTATTCATGCAGGCACCCTTGACCCAAAGAACTTCACAATGTCTTAATGTATGTACGCCACCTGCGCATATGTAAAATTCCCAGGGCCTGTCAGGACCGAGTTCCTATCCCTGCTTAACGAGAAGGCTACACTCTTCGAACTCTGACCTTGTAAGATAACCACATGTTATCTTTTAACTGTAATTAACCCAAGCTTGTTTGATTTGCGTTCACTTAAGATGCATACCAGTTTCTTAATCAAGAGTTTCCATTTCTCGACATTAAAAAATATGTATTCTGAAACTAGATTTTCATTCACTGGGTAGTGCAACATCATATTTGATCGACAAGTGCCTCCTTTGGACACCCAAAGATGAGAGTCGTTGACGACTGTGACATCTATGCTGACACCAAGATCCTCGTGTACGAAGCAGTTATCCTCCGAACTCTTCTATATGGCTCAGAAACCTGGACTATGTACAGACATCACCTTGAGGCCTTGGAGAGGTACCATCAATGCTGTGTGAGACAGATTCTCAACATCAACTGGGAGGATGGGCATACCAACATCCGTGTCCTGGAAAGAACCAAGAGCATCAGCGTTGAGGCCATGGTCATCCAAAACCAACTCCACTGGGCCGGCCATGTGTTTAGGATTTGAGTCCCGACTGCCAAAGCAAATCTTCTTTGCTCAGCTCAAGGAAGTCTTCCGAACAAGAGGACAAAGGAAGCACTCAAAAGATACCCTGAAGGCATATCTCAAGAAATGCAACATAGAATTGAGCTTCTGGGAGACCCTTGCTCAGAAGATTCTTACTTGGAGGAACCTCCTGATTGAAGGGACACAATTCTTCGTGGACACCCTGCGGCAAGAGGAGGCCAGGAAAAGGAGCCTGAGAAAGGGATGCCAGTGATCGAGAATCCATGGAACGATCCCACCTCCTGGAAACACCTGCCAAGTGTGAAGTTGAAGATATGGCTCTAGGATCAGGATCAGCCATGCAAGGAGCCGCAGACCCCATGATCAGTAACGCGGAGTTTCTTAGGTGCACAATCATACTCGTTAGCAAGTGATCACCAAATGGTGCAAATTTGATTTTGTACAATACTCCCATTGAAGTGGCTAGAAATCTAAGGACCCTCAGCAGGCTCATCATGGAGTGAGAAAATAAACTTCAGGCTTTATAGTGAGAATCACATATAGAAGGGAACTTAAACATGTTCATATGAGCATGATGATGTCTGGGAGCATTCAAGGGCTGGAGATGGAAAAAGGCCAGTGACAGGGATGTGCTGAGCGGTGCACAAATGGTGACACAAATTTAAGACTTTTTAAACCCAGAATAGCCTGCTAAAACTAGGAGAAAAACCCATTGCCCTCCTCCATCACCATCATGACAAGACATGCACGAATGGAGGGAGGTCTTAACTCAGGAATTCCAGGCGCTCAAGGATGCCATCAAGATGGAGATAATGGTAGTGGCAGCACAGTGGCGTAGTGGGGTTTGCACTGTGGCCTCACGGCGCCAAGGTCCCAGGTTTGATCCCGGCTCTGGGTCACTGTCCTTGTGGAGTTTGCACATTCTCTCCGTGTTTGCATGGGTTTCGCCCCCAAAACCCAAAAATGTGCAAGCTAGGTGGATTGGCCAAGCTAAATTGCCCCTTAATTGGAAAAAAATGAATTGGGTACTCCTAAATTTCAAACAAAAAGATAGAGATAACGGTAACGGTTAAAGTGGCGGTAGCCGAGGTGCTGGTCACCTTGCAGGCGGCACTGGAAAAGGCAGGGGGAATCAAGCGGCGAAGGAAGTAGGAATGTTTATGGAACAGATGGGGCAGTGGACCTATGCAGCTTTTCACACTTGCAGGGGACAAGGAGAACTCCTTCTCCTAGGTGCACAGGGTCTACACCAGGATCTACTTTTTTGTTCTTAGTACTGTCCCTGAAAGCACTGCTTTCCCCACTGCAAAGAACAATATAGCACAGGAACAGGCCCTTCGCCACTCCATGCCTGTACCGGTCATGATACCAACCTTTGCCAAAACCCTCAGCACTTCCTTGTGCCATATCCCTCTATACCCATCCTATCCAGTAGGAGTAGAGTACTCCGCAATCGTAATCACCGACCATGCTCCAGGGCAGGTGGATGTAAGGCTGGAGACAGGCTGGGCCCAATGACCCTCATGGAGACTGGGCACTTCCTTGCTGATGAGGCGTTCTGCAAAAGGATATCACAGGTCATAGATGGGTATGTAACCAACAACCAGAATGGGGAGGTCTCACCCTCCACGTTCTGGGATGCACTGAAGGCAGTGAAAAGGGGAGAAATTGTGTACAAGGCGTGCAGAGATGGGAAAGAGAGGGCGGCTAAGCAGCAACTTGACTCTATACTGGAGGTGGACCAACTGTATTCCGCGACCCCAATTGTAGAGCTACTGGTGGAGAGGAAAATGCTGCAGATGGACTCCACAAGGAAAGCAGTGCATCAGCTTCGTAAGACACGGAGACCTTTTTATGAACACGGAGACAAAGCCTGCTGGTTCGTCAGCTGAGGAAGCAGGCAGCCACAAGGGAAAAAGCACAGGTTAGGGACAAAAACGGCAGGCTAGTGGCCACGCCGGAAAAGGTCAACAATGCCTTCAAGACTTTCTACTGCGGGCTGTACAGAGCCCCCACCCCTGAGGGGGAATTCTGGGATGAAGCAGTTCCTCAACAGACTGGATTGCTGGTTGTGGGGGGAGGAGGGAGAGGTCATGGAGAATATCAATTCCATGCAGGCGAGGAAGGTGCAGGGGCTAGATGGATTCCCGGCGGACTTTTGCAATACATTCACAACAGCACAGGCTCTGCACTTGCAGGAGACTCGCTGGTAAGGGACACCTTGCCACCAAACCCTGCCACCACTAGCACAAGCTTCAATATTGCTGATATCCAAAAAGGACAAAGACCCAACTGAGTGCAGGCCCATCTCGCTACTCCATGTAAATGCAACAACCCTGTCTAAGCGACTTGAGAGCTACATACCAGAGGTGGTTGAGGAGGATCAGACGAGCTTTGTCAAGAGCAGGCAGCTAACATCGAATATCAGGCGCCTGTTGAATGTGATAATGACCCCACCTGGGGAGAGAACACCAGAAGTAATTATCTTCCTGGATGCAGAAAAGGCCCTTGACAGAGTCAAGTGCAAGTACCTCATAGAGGTTCTGAAGCGGTTTGGACTTGGGCCAGGGTTCACCTCTTCGATGAAACTACTGTACAGCGCTCCCATGGTGAGCTTACAGACTTACACCACCAGCTCCAAATGCTTTCAGCTGATTGTACTCAATGGCGAAAGGCTGGAGAGGTATCCAGAGGGGCATCAGAGAGCATAGCATTTCAATCTCTAATACCCAAGCTGGCATGGAAGGGATCATGAAGTTCCTAAAAGAGTTTGGAGCTTTCTCTGGTAACAAACTCAAGCTGAGCAAGAGTGAAATCTTCCGGTGAACTGGACGGACTAGTGTTCAAACAAGCCCAAACCAAATTCTGCTACCTCAGAACCCAAGTAGCCCATGACGAACACTGATCCACAAATGGAACCTGACGAGTCTGGAGGAAGTCAAAAGGAACCTCGAGGTGGGGCACACTCCCACTCATTGGCCAACCAAAATAAATGTACTGCCCAGGTTCCTCTTCCAGTTCTGATCCCTCGTGATCTCATGATCTACATCTCCAAGGCAATCTTCAACACTGTAGACCAGGGGTGTCAAACTCAAATACACCGTGGGCCAAAATTTAAAAATCGGGACCAGTCGAGGGCCGGACTGGTTCAATGTTTTTTTGCAAAACTTATTGAAATGAACTTATTGAACCTGGAACTAATAAAGCTCAGGTTATTGCCTATAAAAACAACATTAAATATTAAATAAATAAAAAAATTAGTTGCATTTATTTCTTATTGCTTTATCTGGAGCTTTTCCAGAGTAATTTCTAATGAAAACATTTTTCCACAGGCCAACACTTTGTGATTCACACTATACCTGAATAAACTCGGCATCAGCCATATCATACGCCATAGGCGCTTCAATTGCTGCGGCCAGCTTTAATAGTAATTAGATATTATTAGGGCAGCACGGCGGCCTAGTGGTTAGCACAACCGCCTCACGCAGCTGAGGTCCCAGGTTCGATCCCGGCTCTGGGTCACTGTCCGTGTGGAGTTTGCACGTTCTCCTAGTGTCTGCGTGGGTTTCGCCCCCACAACCCAAAAATGTACAGAGTAGGTGGATTGGCCACGCTAAATTGCCCCTTAATTGGAAAAAATAATTGGCTAATCTAAATTTTAAAAATAAGTAATTAGATATTATCTCGCGGACCAAAGATAATTCCACTGCGGGCTGGATTTGGCCCGCGGGCCTTGAGTTTGACATATATGCTGTAGACAAACTAATAGTGGCGCTTGTGCATGGGAGGCCTGGCCCTCCCAAACCTTGCAGTTCTACTACTGGGCGGCCACAGCAGAAAGAGTGAGGAGATAGGTGAAGAAACCAGGAGTGGAATGGGTGAGGATGGAGGCGAGTTCCTGCATAGCGACATCCCTCTGAACCATAGTCACAACAACACTCTCATCTATCCCCCCGACTAAGTACCCAAGAAGCCCAGTGGTAGTAGCTACACTTTGAACGAGACATCAGATGAGACAACACTTCAGCTTAACCGAAATGCCCACTATGTCTCCCACCTGTAACAACTACAAGTTCACCCCCACAAGAATGGACGCTACCTTCAAAAGGTGGAGACAGGACGAGGGGACACGATGGTTCAAGACATGTACACAGATGACGGAACAGCAAACCTGGAGAAACTCACGGAGAGGTTCCAACTACCAAAAGGAAACAAAATGAGACGCATACAGATCAAAATTTTCCTCCATAGGAAAACAATGACGTTCTCCCGCATACCAGGAGAATCCACTAGTTGGAACTAGGCATGGAAGTAGGGCAGGACTCTGGATCAAAGCACTACACCGGGCAAACTCCATCTTCACAAACTCTGGGCTTAGCCTAACGCAGCTAACGGTGGTGCACAGAGTGCACCTAACCAGAACCCGAATGAGCAGGTTCTTCCCGGAGGTGGAGGACAAATGTGAATGGTGCCAGGGGGACCCAGCCAACCACACTCGCATGTTTTGGGCCTGCTCAAGGCTTGTCAGGTTCTGGATTACTTTCTTTGAGGCAGTGTCCGAAGTTATGGATGTGAGGATGGAGTCATGCCCAAAATTGATGGCCTTCGGGCCAGAACTCTGTATGGGGAAGCGGGCCGACGCCCTAGCCTTTGCCTCCCTAATTGGCCGCCGAAGAATCTTACTCTGCTGGCGATTGGCAGCACCACCCAAAGCTGCAGACTGGCTGTCCGACCTGTCAGAATTCCTCCAAGTTTGGAGAAGATACAATTTGCCATCTGAGGCCGTTCATCAACTGTTTGTAGCCAGCAAACAGTAGAGCAAGGGGGGAGGGGATGTGGAGGCAAAGACAAACCACGGACCAGAAAGGAGGGAGGGAGGGGGGGGGATAAGCTCACAAAGAGGGACCGCAAGGTGCAGGTGAAGGGCCTGAGAGTAAGTGGAAAACCAGAGGGAACAACAAAAAATAAATAAAATAAAATGCCGGTGGGAGGCGGCATGGTGTCACAGTGGTTAGCACTGCTGCCTCAATCCCGACCTTGGGTTACTGTCCTTGTGGAGTTTATACTTTCTCCCCATGTCTGCATGGGTCTCACCCCCACAACCCAAAGATGGGCAGGGTAGGTGAATTGGCCGTGCTAAATTGCCCCTTAATTGGGAAATAAATAATTGGGTACTCTAAATTATTTTTTTAAAATAAATACGCTGGTTAATACACGCTTGGGTTACACGGGGAGTACAACTGAGACAGGTCAGCAAAATGGGGACTACGGCAACAGAGGGAGGGGAGCCAAGTACATATAAATATATATAGTGATCTTGGTTTGTTTGTTTCTTTTTTGCTCTTTGGTCTATCTCTTTCATAATTTTAATTTCTTCTTGATTGTTTTTATGTGGTATTATTTCTTGATTTTTTTAAAATTTGGAGTACCCAATTATTTTTTGTTCCAATTAAGGGTCAATTTCACCTGACCAATCCACTTACCTGCACATCTTTTGGTTGTGGGGGTGAAATCCATGCAGGCAGGGGTGAATGCAAACTCCACACGGACAGTGACCCAGTGCCGGGATTCGAACCCGGATACTCAGCGTCGTAGGCAGCAATGCTAACCACTGTGCCACGTGCCACCCATTTACATGGTATTATGCATGGTTTGGCAACCCGTAACTTAACCTGGAAACTGAAATATGTAAAAAATGTGAAAACCAATACAAACACTTTTTAATAAATGTTCACCATGAGCAAGTCTGCAAGTGTTGGGGACTGCACATGATCTGAGGAAGTGTTGCACGTTTTACTATGGGCGTAAAACGCGTTTATTGGGGCGTATTAACTTCCAAGTGCTTAACACCACTAGGCTCTGTCTTATGTATTTATTCAGCTTTAGGAGTCGCCAGTTGCCGTATAGACAACGTCACTAGTATTCCAAGGTCAAGTTCAAAGTAATAAAGACGATACACCGATTAGTAAGGTCCAAACGATAATATTTATTATACAGTAATAATAAATATTCATGCACACACTAAGAGACTAAGCTATGACTAAACTAAAGTAATCAGAATACTTATCTAACAGGAACAGGCAAGGTCAGGGAGCGAGGCCTTCGTCCTGGTCTTGGGCTGCAACCTTCAGCAAGCGTTCTGGTCACTGGGGGTTCTAGCGGGCTTAGTTCGCGTAGCGAGCGTCGTACTGGCACTTACGGTTCGGCGGCTGGTGCTCAACGGCTGGAGTCAGAGTGGATCTTCAAGGCCGTGGTCAGAGCCGGAGCACGGAAAAGCAGACCGGACAACACGAGGTCCCTATCTTTTATAGGGGTTCCATTGTCCTTCCCTCTTCTTGGGCGGGCTCTACCTATTGGGTCAATTCCTCATCGATACTGTTTTAATTCCCCAATGCGAGGGGGTCTCCGTGATGGGGGGGGGGCGTTTCTTATGCCCTTTTGTTTGGAGGTTTCTGGTGCCTCGATGTCTGGGCCTTGATTAAAATGTGTCCATTCAGAATCAAATGTATCTATTGTGTGGGTGTTCAGGTCTGATTGCCTCATTAGCATGCAAAGCGTTTTGCCATTTGCACCTAGCTAAGGTCTTCTCACCTGAGCCCAAACTGGTTTCTGCTGCTGCAGAATGCAAAATGCTCTTTGCAGACTGCTGTTCTGGCTAAACTGTCTGTTTCCCAGCAGTCTTAGCGCTTGGCCTATTTTTGTAGCTCAGCATCCATTTTAGGTGGCTACAGGAAGAAACTAGCTTGGTGGATTTAATGGCTTTTTCTTATAATGCTGCAGTTGCCAATTTATTGATGCATGTTGAAGCAACTTGGTTGTTGGAGCTGCAGTCAAAACTATCTGATGAAGTAAATGGCTATACTTCAATTAATCTACATTACATAGAACATTAGTAAAGTTGAGACAAAAATATTCCTGTTTTTCCGAGAGTGCTAGGTGAGGATTACTATTTAATTTACAACCTAATCTACTGCTCGATCACTTCACTAACCAGACCTTCAGTAATGTTTCATATTTCTAACTCTTCATTTCATAGGGTTCACTACTCCCAAAAGTTGCTGGATGAGCCACTAATCAATCGTCCAGTGACAATTTATTTAAGCAGCTGTTACTTTGGGAGTCACAAGTATCCTAACATAAATTACAATGCAATTGCAGTTCTTTTTCCTGATAGGTCGGTATCTTCTTTCTCATTGTAATTGACTGTCATCCCAGAAAGGACAAAGGTGCAAAATGCTTCATTACTTGTATTGCAGCAACAGTTTTTTAACACATAATTTTAACTTAGCAGCTATGTGTGAAGTTCCTTAAAGTGCAAACTGGAACTCAAATCAGTGGTGTCATAGAATCATATCATAGAATCTCTACAGTGTAGAAGGAGGCCATTTGGCCCAGCGAGTATGCACTGACGCTCTGATAGAGCACCCTATCTAGACCCACACCCCTGAATCCAGTAACCGCACCTAACCTTTTGTACACTAAGGGGCAATTTAGTATGGCCAATCCACCTAACTTGTACATCTTGGGACTGTGGGAGGAAACCGGAGCACCCGGAGGAAACCCACGCATACATGGGGAGAACATACAAACTCCACCCGGGATCTTGGTGCTGTGTGTTTTGTTTTCAAGTTTGAAAAGAATTAATCAGATTTTTAAAACTAGTTTGAATTAGGCTTCTCATATGGATGAAAATTAATAATTTAAATTTGCAAGTGTTCCCCTAATTATTATGGGGAAAATAATATTTAACTATGTAGATCAAGAAGGCCCTGTCCAAACTTCTTGCTCTTTCATAGTTTGTGAGGGTTTTGATGAATTGGCCACAGCATTTCTGATTGCGGAGGGGCAATTCAAGTCAGAAGGACACCCAGTGACTTGCTGAAAGTGTTGCATGTCTCACTTGGGTGAGTCATCATCAGACTTGACTAAAACACTATCTGTGGTGATGTAGCTGTCAGCATTTATGGTAAGGGTCACAGGCTAGTCTTGGGAACCCTGCAGCAGGATGATGCAGTAAGGATGAGAGCTATAATGAGAGAAATGGAGGAAAACGAGTGAAGTTTGCTTTGCAAATTCTGTTCCAGCTTAATTTAAATAGAATTTAACATTTTGGAAGGCTGGCTTATATTTCTTTATCCTCCAAATAGGAAATCTGAAGAGAAATATTGGCAAGTATATAGAACATCTTGAAGTGGCTAACCGCAGAGTATCATTGCAATTATGCTCGGTTCTTGATACTGGCAGACCAAAATCAATCAGAACTAGGAAAATAATTATGCAGCAGAGTTTAATTAGGAAATGCACCATTCAAACAAAAAGTGGGCATTTTGCAGGAACTTGTAATCTGTGAGCACCTGGAGCTGTTGGCTCGTGGCAAATTGTTTTCTTTTTTTAATTTTTCCAATTAAGAGGCAATTTAGCGTGGCCAATCAACCTGTACTGCACATCTTTGGGTTGTGGACCCACGCACGGGGAGAATGCAAATTCCACACAGACAGTGACCCGGAATCGTAATTGAACCCGGATCCTCTATGCTGAGGCAGCAGTGCTAACCACTGCCCAACTGTGCAGCCCTAGCAAATTGTTTTCTAAAAATAATTAGCAAATGTTAATATTCCCTCCATTTCAAAATCAAAAATACATGAGAGCAGCTCCAACATAGACTTCTGTGGAACACTACTAAGCATATTGTTCCAGTCCATGAACTTAGTTTTATTCCGACCTTTTCATAGAATCATCGACTTTAGTGCAGGAGGAGGCCATTCAGCCCATCGTGTCTGCACCGGCCCTTATAAAGAGCACCCTACTGAAGCCCACATATCTACCCTATCCCAGTAACATTTTTTGGACACTAAGGGCAATTTAGGATGGCCGATCCACCTAACCTGCACATCTTTGGACTGTGGGAGGAAAGCGAAGCACCTGGAGAAAACCCACGTAGACACGAGGAGAACGTGCAGACTCCGCACACAGTGACCCAGCTGGGAATTGAACCTGGGACCCAGGAGCTGTGAAGCAACGGTGCTAACCACTATGCTACCATGTTGCCCACTCAGCATTTTTTTTCTGTGCATGACTATATTCTTCCAGGTGCCATTATCTTTGTCATTAGTCTTGTGGTAAATGCATCCGAAAATCCATTTGAACCATTCCTACAACATTTTCTTTGTTCAAAGGATTCTATAATATCAGCTGAGCACCAGCTGCCTTTTTAGAAAACTGGCTCTAACTCTGGATTCTCCAAATATTCAGGAATTTCATATCATATTACATTCTAGTAATTCAAACAACTGAGAGAAGACTAACTGATGCTCTGTTTTATCCTTTTTTTCCCAAAGGAGTGTTATACTTGCCATCCACAATTTGTCTGACCTTTTTTTTAAAAACAAGTATAGAAGTAAACAAGGGGCAGCACGGTAGCATGGTGGTTAGCATAAATGCTTCACAGCTCCAGGGTCCCAGGTTCGGTTCCCGGCTGGGTCACTGTCTGTGCGGAGTCTGCACGTCCTCCCCGTGTGTGCGTGGGTTTCCTCCGGGTGCTCCGGTTTCCTCCCACAGTCCAAAGATGTGCGGGTTAGGTGGATTGGCCATGCTAAATTGCCTGTAGTGTTCTAAAAAGTAAGGTGGGGGGGGGGTTGTTGGGTTACGGGTATAGGGTGGATACGTGGGTTTGAGTAGGGTGATCATTGCTCGGCACAACATTGAGGGCCGAAGGGCCTGTTCTGTGCTGTACTGTTCTATGCTCTATGCTCTAAGTTGGAAATTCAGTGGGAAGTCCTATTTGTTCAAGATCCTCTTAGTAACTCATCTTTATTTTTATAAAGTTTATGGCACTTAAAGACAAAATTTTGTTTCAAACTGGGGAAGATCTGTTCTTATGTACTGGTAGCTAATTAGTGGGAGTTGACTCTTGGTAGCTAATTAGTAGGGAGTTGACTATTTTAATCCTGTATGCAATGAGAGGAGTTTTAGAGCTCTTGAATCAAGTGGACAAATATTGGATACATTGCTACCTTTCCTATATATCATTAACTCTTGTTAATCATCGTGTGCAACCGTAATCTTTCTAGTACGGCTGTAATATTCATTATTTTGGAAAGGGCTTGCAGATTTTATTATTCGTCTACTTTGTAGGAGGTTTCTTCTGAACAGTGTTAGAAAGTGTTCTCTACCAGAATGGTACCTGACTGGTTTTCAAGTTTTGTCGAATTTGCTAACTTTATCAACTATTCCCTACATTTTTTTTCTTGTGACTGGTGGTTACTGTTAATGAAAATATTTTTGGTATACTGCATTCTTTCTAACCTTGTTGTTGTTGTAATCCTACCCAATGTAAATTTGGTCTTGCTGAACGATGTGCACTCCATCTTGATCTGTGGGTGCTGAGACTCAAGTTGGTTGTCTCATAAATTATATGGTCACACTTTCAAAATTAAGTCATAATGGCTTACAAATGCGTCCCCGTATTGCATTTCATCCATTTATATAGTTTTATGATTAAAGTTGATGGTTGTGCTTAAGCAAAGCATGTAATTTATATGTAGCCGAAATTGCCTGCCGATAACATAGCTGCTGAGCTTTGCTCTACCCATTTAAATGATTGGCTCCACTAGATGCTTTGCCATTCCACATAATTTTGTATTGAATGAGCTTAGAAATTCTGAATATAATCTTCTATCTCATTTATTGTGAAGTGTAGAGATGAGGATTGAGTCTTGCTAAACCGCTTCTACTTCCATTAATTTTGAACAGCTATTTGTAGATATTTTAGTGAGATCATTTTTGATCATTTTCAATGAAAGAGATGTGCAAGAAAGTACATTAAAGGATAGGAAAAAAGGAACACAATGGTATAACTGCATAATCTGTTTTGATCTCAAGTGTTAAACTGATTTAATAAATAGCTTGGAGAGGTGGGCATTATTTTATTGTTTGAAAATCCCTGGTCCCTTCACTTCTCATCCCTTCCAAACAAGACTATTTCCCTTTTCCAGAGAAGGAGAGTTTGGATTAAGAAGTTCTCCATGACTGGTGCCAAATATCCAAGGGCCTGATGATGTTCCAAAATTTTAAGTTTGATCAGCCCATCTTTCACATTTAGCTTTGGATGTTGCTTCACTCGCTGTACAGTTCAAATATACAGCCATGTGCAATGCAAAATGTTTTTTTTGAAAAATATTTTATTAAGGTATACATAATGTTTAACATTTTTCAAAAGGAAAAAAACAACAGAACAGAAAACGCCCACCCGACCAACAATCAAATGCAGCCAACATGGCTTACATACACAGTTTCCCCCCTTTCCCACAAACTATTTCCTCGCTCAACCAAACCCCCCACCCCTGCCTGCCTCTTTCCCTTAACCCCCCTCACCCCTTGTATTTGCTGACAGCTTAATTTTCCCCAAAGAAGTCAATAAACAGCTACCACCTCCGGGCGAACACTAGCATTGATCCTTTCAGGGCGAACTTGATCTTCACAAGTCTGAGAAATCCGGCCACATCACTGACCCATACCCCCGATTTTGGGGGTTCCAAGTCCCTCCATGGCAATGAGATCCATCTCTAGGCTACCCAAGGAGGCAAAGGCCAACACATCAGCCTCTCTCGCCCCCCCCGGGACCCCCTCGCCCCCCCCGGGACCCCCTCGCCCCCCCCCCCCCCCCGGACCCCCTCGCCCCCCCCCCCCCTGGGACCCCCTCGCCCCCCCCCCCCCCTGGGACCCCCCTCGCCCCCCCCCCTGGGACCCCCTCGCCCCCCCCCCTGGGACCCCCTCGCCCCCCTGGGACCCCTCTCGCCCCTGGACCCGGAACCACCCATACCTTCAATACCGTGGACATGACATTGTCAGAATCCCCTATTCTTCAGACATGCCCAAAACATGTGGGTATGATTTGTGGACTCTCCCGCACACCGCTATCCTCCAGCCCTTCAAAGAACCTGCTCATACGGGCCACAGTCATATGCGCCCTGTGGACCACCTTGAATTGTATCGGGCTAAGCCTGGCACATGACGAGGAAGCATGAACCCTACTCTGCGTCCTCTCACAATCCTGCCTCTATTTCTTGCCCAACTCTTCCTCCCATTTTCGCTTTACCTCCCTTTTCGGGGTTCCCTCCCATTCCATGAATTCCTTCTAAATTTCTGAGATTCTCCCCTGCCCCACTCCCGCTTTCGACACTACGTTCTGTATCCCCTGGGGCGGTAGGTGCGGAAAGGGCAAAACCTGCCTCCATGTTACGTCCCTCACCTGTAGGTGGCAGACCCCATGGAAACCATTCCCCCCAGGCACCTCAAACTCCTCCAAGCATGGAAAGCTGTTGTCAATAAACAGGTTCCTAAACCGCTCCATCCCTGCTCGTTGCTGCCTCCGAAACCCCCCCATCCAGCATCCCCGGTGCTAACCGGTGGTTGCCACATATAGGTGTCCACACCGATGCCCCCTCCACTCCCATGTGCTTCCGCCAATGTCCCCACACCCTCAAAGCTGCCACTACCGCCGGGCTTGTGGAGTACTGAGCCGGCGAGAACGGCAGAGGTGCCGTTACCAGTGCCCCTAAACATGTGCCCTGACACGAGGCCGCCTCCACCCACTCCCAGACCGATCCCATCCCCAGTATCCACTTCCTAACCATTGCTATGTTCGTCGCCCAGTCGTAGTTTTGCAATGCAAAATTTTGCTACAATATTATACTCGCCTGTTCCATGGTATTACATGGAAGTAGAAGTGTATAAATCAAGCTGTAATGGTTCAGTGTTTACTCAGGAACCACCAAGTCTATTCAATCATTAAACAAAGAAATGTCCTAATCTCCACCTACACTATTGTGAAGTGAAGTTATGCCGGGTAAAGATTAATAGGCTTTTTGTGTTTGTCTGCTCAAATGTACTAAAGCCTGACTCCCTAACTCTTGGATAGGACAGGGATTTGATTAATCTGCGTGGCAGCTGGATCATGTGACAATCCACTGAAGCTTAAGGGTTGTGTTGTCTAGGTCTGCTGTCGGCATTGCACCAGCAGAGATTTGATCAAGATGGCAAAGGACAAAACAGGCAAGAACCTGGGTGAGCACCTTGCTCAAAGAGCTACTGCACTTTTGAATTATTGTACCCAGGTTGGCATGGGGAGGAACACTATATACCATCTTCTAGCTTTGTTAAAATAACTAATTGAATCATTTTTCAACCCAGTGCTTAGGAGGTTACAATTTTATATAAACTTAAAATGCTGATTCATCAATTTTATTTTTTTTCAGTTGATGCTGATGAAATTAAACGGCTAGGAAAGCGGTTTAAGAAACTGGATTTGGACAATTCTGGCTCACTGAGTGTAGAAGAATTTATGTCCCTGCCTGAGTTGCAACAGAACCCGCTAGTGCAACGAGTTATTGATATATTTGACACCGATGGAAATGGTGAAGTTGACTTTAAAGGTAAGGTGCCTTTTAGCAATTAAGTACAAAAGCAAATTTTGAGCAAGGTTGTTTTATTTTCTTAAAAAAGCAGTAGCTTGGAGTGGGCATTTCTGGGCTTCTAAAAAATTATATTGATTATTCCTACCATGCTTCCAAAGACTATTGAAGAAAGGTGTTTCTTTTTGGGGAATTGTGAATGATCATGAGAATTTATTATTCCCTAACTTTTATTCCTCCCAATGTAAGCTGTGTTTTGCATATTTATCCATTCTTCAAGCTTATAGAATATCAACAATGCCGAAGGAGGTTATTTGACCTATCGAGTCAGCATGGACCCTCTGAAAAAGCACCTACCTCGGCCCACTCCCCAGCCCTACACCTGTAACAGCACCTAACGTCTACATCCCTGGACGCTAAGGGGCAATTTTGTATCACGACCAATCCACCTAACCTGCACATCTTTGGACTGGAGGAAACCGGAACATCCGAAGGAAACCCATGCAGACGCATAGAGGAAGTGCAAACTCCATAGTCACCAAGGCTGCAATTGAACACGGGTCCCTGGCACTGAGATTGTAGGGCTAACCTCTATGTCGTATCTTGTTAGTATTGTATTGGAACTCATAATAGTTTTGGTCTGTAAATAGTTAACACAGCTCCTCATGCATGGCTCCATAGAATCAGTATATTTTCGATAAGTTCATCAAATGTGCCAGGAAATGAAAAACCATTTTGTAAGTAGTTTGAGTGAAACCATTTAATTATAAAATGTTATGTAGATTCATGCACATTAATTTTTTAATTTAGTCTTTGTGGGAGTAATAGATTTGGGACAACATTAAGATGTCATTACATCTCTTAATTGTACCAAGCACAAAATTATGGGTGGCCTTTCTGGATTTTCATTATTTAAAATCCTCTGCAATCAGGAAATGAATTTTAGAGTTCATAGTGCATAATATGCTAGTAAATTTTTGTTTTAAATAAAGATGCAGCCTGTACATTTATTTCATACAATTGAACTACCAAATTTTAAGTGAACTCAACAATTTGTGATGTAAAGTTTATTTTTATCATTTTGGTACATTTTGTAAGCTAGCATCTAGTTATAAATCAAAACTAATTGGGCTTTTCAGAAAAGCTAAAACAAAAAATTACAGATGTTTAAAAACTGAAATTTAAACACCCTAACAGTCAAATAGCTCTGAGGTTAGAACTATTTAATATATTGAGCAGAAATTTACAATTTTCTAGGACTTTAAAAAAAAAAAAATGATTGAGGGGACGGGGTTTCTGGTAACAAAATACAGTAGTAATGTTTATTTTGGGAACATGCGGAGTTAGGTTTCTTTGTTCCTCTCTTCAGATGAGTTAAATGTAAACAATGTAATTGCTATTTCAAATGCAGTTTAACATTTTTTTAAAAATTGTGTGCATATAAAATGGCATGCAGACCTCTGGTTTGTCTCTCAAGGGAAAGCAAATGACATTAATTTCTGCCTAACCTTTAAAGTTTTGTTTGAACAGGCAACATTTGGGTAAAGTCGATCATATTGGATTGAGATTAGCTGTGAGTTTTGAAAGCATATATAAAAGTAGAAGTCTGCTGTTTCAGCTTGCACTTCCCCGTCAGGTATAAAGTTTGGAGACCAAACTAACTTATCCAAGAACTATTTCATTAGAATTCTGTAAAACAGTTGTGCAGACCTGTGCCAAAGGTTTTTTGTCTTGACATACTATATGGATATTTTAACAAATGTGCCGTGACACTAATCTTGTTACCTTCCCTATGATTTCCTAGATTTAAAGAGCAATAATGCCTTCTGTTTTTACAAGATTCAATATGTAGCTGATAGAAGTTTTAATTCAGAAGTCCTTAATTTTGCTTTATAATTGATATTCTTTCAAGAAAAACAGACCCTTTGCTTAAATCACTTAAACTGAATTTCATGAGTAATTGCATTTTTTCCCAGTAATAAATTACATTAATGAATTGATTATATTCGGAGAACTAGTTTCTGTGTAAATTGAGATGAGACTGGAAAGTGCAGCCAGGTTGCATCAGCCTTAAGCTGGTTTCATCTCCCATCTGGTCATATGAAGTCTTTTGCTGTAATTCCCTGAGACCTTGAATAGGATTCAGTTGAAGGTAATGTACAATTCCAACTCATCGTTATATAAATAACTCTCAATAATCAGAGCTTGACGCACAACAAGGGGTAGCATGCCTTCCTTGCACCATTTTATTTGTGTGAAACCATATATAGTTTAGAATGATTAACTATATAATCTGGCAGAATGTTTATTTTGTTAATTTTAGATGAAATTGGCATTACATTGGGAGTCCTAATATTTGATGATTGAAATGTCATTGGAATAAGTGATTTCATGGGAGTAAAAGCTGAGGGTTTGTCTTTTGCCACCTATAGACAGGGTGTTGGATACAAGTCTAAGCCTGTATTCTCGAGTTCAATATTAAAGTAAGAATTACGCAAAATAATATTCATCACGCAGAGGGAAAGTTAACTCTCTTTCGACTGCATGCACGCACAGCAACAGGTTCAGGCCTGTTGTTTTGGTGGTACTCTGGGTAAAAATCGCATGGGTACAGAAACTGTTTGATAGTCTTTTTTATGGCTTTGTTTGAGGAAACTGCAGTTAGTAGTTTTGACCCTTGGACTGTTGGATTCAAGGCAAAATTCCCTTTTGCTGGAACCTATTTTTGTTTTCAACTTAGATATAATTTCACTGCATAGTTATTTAAAAATCCAAAACTAAAATAATATCGCTAACAATTTTCTGCAAGTCAAAGTTTAATTTCACCTATACTCTAGTATTACCTATTTGGTATTTTGGTGCCTATTTACGCAGCACGGTAGCATAGTGGATAGCACAATTGCTTCACAGCGCCAGAGTCCCAGGTTCAATTCCCGGCTTGGGTCACTGTGTGGAGTCTGCACGTTCTCCCCGTGTGTGCATGGGTTTCCTCCGGGTGCTCCGGTTTCCTCCCACAGTCCAAAGATGTGCAGGTTAGGTGGATTGGCCATGCTAAATTGCCCTTAGTGCCCAAAATTGCCCTTAGTGTTGGGTGGGGTTACTGGGTTATGGGGATAGGGTGGAGGTGTGGGGTTGGGAAGGGTGCTCTTTCCAAGAGCCGGTGCAGACTCAATGGGCTGAATGGCCTCCTTCTGCACTGTAATTTCTATGAAAGTCTATTAAAGTTAATTTATTTAATTTGTCTACTCTCTGCTTTCCTGGTACCCTTTCTCAGTTGATCGTTGGCCTCTGCAGACTGACAGCCCTGAATGATTAAGCTTTTGAGGCCTGAAACTGATGTCTATTTTCCCGTTTCAGCTGTATAAAAACCAGTGGGGAATTTCATTGCTCCTTCGTATTACGAACCTCTGATGTAAACACAAGAAAAAGGTGGTTTGTTGAGAAGTCGTTTCTGGACTTGTTTTAGGCATGCCTCAGGAAAAAATAATTGTGTGGTATAAATTTTAGCCATTCAGGACAGGTGCAATGTTTGTCAGTTAGTGCAATTAATCATCAGCTGAACTTGGTATATGTTGGCTGTGGGATATTTTGACTCTCTCTTTGAAACGACTATGTTTCCGCTAGACCTCAGGACTTGTTTACGGTGTCTATCCTTCATTCAATTACTTTGAGCTCTATACATTCCTTTCCCTCATCTACAAGAAAGGTTGCAGATCACCATGTTGATGGCTCGTACTGATACGATGGGCCAAAGAGCCTCTTTGTGCAGTAAATCTCTGACTCTATGACTATAATAATGGATTATTTTGAATCCCTAGTTGTGTATAATAGCCATGGTGTTTAGGGAATCAGAATTATGTAAGCGCCAAACTTTCTGATATTTGTATTCAAATGGGCATTTCAATGGGTAACCAACCGGTAGAGTAAGTTTCAATAGTATGACTTATGTAATTGAAAAAAATTGAATAACACCACACACAATGCCAGCACATTGTATAGTAAAAGGTGGTAAAGGAGGTGTAGGGTTGATCTGGAAAGAAAAAGGAGATATACACATGGAGATGAAGGGCATGGCTGAGGTATATAAATGAATACGTGGCACCTCAATCAAGGAAGAATGTTCAACCCAGCCCGTGGGGAAAGAAGAGGAAATTTTGTAACTAGAAAGGTTTCAAATTGATCAGGATATGATACGAGATTGACTGGCTGTAAATGGACAAGGGACCAGGACCGGGTGAGATGCATCCAAGGATACTGAGGGAAGTGGAAGTGAAAATTGCAGAGGCACTGGGTGTAATTTCTCATTCATCTTTAGACTTTGGTGCCAGAGGACTGGAGAATTGCAAACATTACAACCTTTTTTGAACAAGGGCATAAAGATAAGCCCAGTAACTACAGACCAGTCAGTTTAATTTCAGTGGTGCGGAAACCTCTCAAAACTATAATTCAGGACGCAAAGACAAATGCAGGGCAAGTATAGAGAGCCAGCAAGAATTTTTTAAGGGAACATCAAGTTTAACTTGCTGGTGTTTTTCAAAGTAGCAACCGATTGAAGAGGGCAGTGCAGTTGATGTGGTATACATAAACTTCCAAATGGCATTTGTACAACAGACTTGAGAAAAGTTGTAACTCACGGAATAAAAGGAACAGCTGCAACATGGATGCAAAATTGGCTGAGTGACAGGAAACAGAGTAATGGTTAACGAACATTTATCAGAATGGAGGAAGGTTTGTAGTGGAGTTGGGACCCTTGCTTTTCCTGATATATATTAATGATTGGTACATTGGTATGCAGGGAACAATTTCAATATTGTAGATGATACAAAACTTGGAAACTGAGGAGCACTGTGTAAAACGTCAAAAGGAGATGGACAAGTCGGTAGAATGGGTGGACAGGTGATAGTTTGGTAGGAAAAACATACAGAAAAAGTTTAAAATATAAAAGTCACTATTCTAAAGTGGGAGCAGGTGAAGTGGGGCAGGATATGTGTACAAGTCATTAAAGATGGCAGGACAGGTTGAGAGAACAGTTAATAAAGCATGCATATCATAGAATACCTATGAAGAAAGCCATTTGGCTCATTGAGCCCACACCGATGACCCTGACAGAACACCCCACACAGGCCCACTCCCCTGTCCCAGCTCTGTAACCCCACGTAACCTTTAGACACTAAGGGACAATTTAAAATGGCCAATCCACCTCCTACCCTGGGCTTTATTAATAGGGGCAGAGAATGCAAGAGCGAAAAGGTTATGTTGAACTTCTAAAACACTAGTTAGACGTCAGCTGATGTAATGTATACAGTAAGAGGTCTTACAACAGCAGGTTAAAGTCCAACAGGTTTGTTTCAAATCACTAGCTTTCTGAGCACTGCTCCTTCCTCTGGTGAATGAAGAGGTAGGTTCCAGAAACATGTATATAGTCAAAGATGCAAGACGATACTTTGAATGCGAGCATTTGCAGGTAATTAATCTTTACCGATCCAGAGAGAAGGGTAATCCCAGGTTAAAGAGGTGTGGATTGTCTCATGGCCAGGACAGTTGGTAGGATTTCGCAAGCCCAGGCCAGATGGTGGGCGGTGAATGTAATGCGACATGAATCCAAGGTCCCAGTTGAGGCCGTACTTATGAGTGCGGAACTTGGCTATAAATTTCTGTTTGGCGATTCTGGATTGTCGTGCATCCTGAAGGCTGCCTTGGAGAACGCTTACCGGAAGATCAGAGTCTGAATGTCCTTTACTACTGAAGTGTTCCCCGACTGGAAGGGACCATTCCTGCCTGGCGATTGTTGCGTGATGTCTGTTCATTCGTCGTCGCAGTGTCTGCATGGTCTCACCAATGTATTCTCTGCCAACTGTCATGGCTTGAGACAATTCACACGTCTTTAACCTAGGATTACCCCTCTCTCTGGATCTGTAAATACTTAATTACCTGCAAATGCTCACATTCAAAGTATCATCTTGCATGTTTCTGGAACCTACCTCTTCATTCACCTGAGGAAGGAGCAGCTCTCCGAAAGCTAGTGATTTGAAACAAACCTGTTGGACTTTAACCTGGTGTTGTAAGACTTCATACTGTGCACCCCAGTCCAACGCTGGCATCTCCACGTAATGTATACAGTTCTGGGTGTTGCATTTTAGCAAGGATGTGAAGGCAGTTGAGAGAGTGCAGAAGAGGTTGCGTGAATAGTTTTAGGGATGAGGAGTTTCAGTTATGAAGTAAGATTGGAGAGGTTGGGATGCATTTTTTCCTGGAGAAAAGTAGGTTGAGATTTGATGAAGGTACTCTAAATCATGAAGGGTCTGGACATAGTAGATTGGGCAAAACTCTCTCCACTCGTGAAAGAATTGAGAACAGGAGGTCACAGATATAGAGTAATTGACAAAAGCAACAGGAGGAAAACCTTTTTCATTGAGTAAATGGTTAGGGTCTGGAATGCACAGACTGGGAGTGTGGAGAACGCAGATTTAATAGATGCATTCAAGAGTGAGTTGGATACTTTTAAAATAAACATAAACAATCTGCATGGTTACGTGGCGAAGGCAGAAGAATGGCACTAGGTGAAATGTTCATTTAGAGAACCAATGCAGACACAGTGGGCTGAAAAGCCTCCTGTGCTGTAATAATTTTGTGAATTCATCTTTTGTGTACAACTACAACTTTTGTAGTTGTACCACAACTTGTGTTGAGTTCATGTTTTCAGAAATTTCTAATTGGGGTGGTGATACATTACTTCAGTAATCCAAGCTTAAAGATGATGCTTCAAATCATTTAAGGATTTTCACTTGAGAGTTGAACAAAATCAGTCACCAAAGCCTCTTCTAAAAAGAGACCCATCAAAAGAGGCCCAGCAGATTTAATTAGGGAAAAGTTAAGCAGGTCCATATAGAGTCATATAGCACAGAAAAAGCCCTTCAGACCATCGTGTATGTGCCAGTCGAAAACAACCACCTAATTATTCTAATCCCAATAGTTTGGAAATGAGTTGATAAACAGCATGGTGTTTTCAATGGCCACTCTAAATAGAGTAACATATTCAAAAGATTATTCCAGAACCTGTATTGTGATTTTGGAGAATAGTATAACTACAGTGCACAGTAATGTAAGCTTACTTGGTTAACACATGAATTTGACATATCACGCTGTAAGCAGCATAGAATGTGCAGGTGTTATAATTTCAAAAATTTCCAATCTTGTGTCTGCACTATTCCGTGACAAGTATGATTAAATGACCCTAATAACATTTCCTTTTTGTAATAAAGGGCAGGACAACTGGAGTAAATGGCCTTTTCCACTCAAGTAGAAGATAATAGTTCTCTTGCCAAAGATTTCTTTGTCAATAGTAAAATTAACTGTTTTATAAAACCTCAGACTCTCTGAAGTGGGGGTGACTTTTGTTGCAGCTTAGTTTTGGTGATCTTGGTTACTAGGAATGTTCTGTGTGGGTAGGAGCAGCTTGTGAACAGCAGGTGTGTGTTCAAATCTATCGAAAGGGCTGCTGCAGAACTGCTTGACCACAGGAATCGCAAAGGGTTGGGAATTTACATTACCTAGCCTGTAGTTTGTGATTTGGGAACAGATGGCTATTGAGTGGTACAGATCCAAACAAAATCACGGTTAAGAATGATCATCTAGATCGTTTTGTGTCCAACTTATCTTTAATGTATTTTTCCCATCAAAAGATAATTTTGAAACATATAACTTTTTTTTAAACCAAGGGAATCTTAAATGGAATGTCTTATGCAAGACCTGTGCCCTGTGCTTTACAGTTTGGATTAATTGTGCATTAGTGGGAAGATAATGGGACTTTAAGACTAGTGTTTAGTTACTCAAACAGGGAATGGGTGTCACTTATTTTTAATGCTAGGTAGCATAGAGAACTCTTCAGGTACAGAGCAATCGGGACTTCACATAAATATGTTAATTGACTGCAGTCTTTGAGTTAGGCAAGTTTTCGAACATTAAAATCGGTCAGTCTTCAGAATGTCTGCTGTTAATTGCCAGTGTTCCAGCAAGTTGAGTTTGTTCAGCGACAGAAACCACCCTCTAGCCCCGAATATAAAAAAAAACTAACTTCCACCTGCGAAATGGACAATGAGTATTTAAGACAGATAATGGTAAGTGAAAAGTATGCAAATTTGAAATCATCACTGCATTAATGTGATGAAAAGGGGTTAAATGGTTGAGAGCAAGTGTTTTTGCATTGATTTGTCATGCATGCTCAGTTTGGGGTTAATTCAGCATCTATTTGTTACTGAGTAGTTTTACTTGATGTTTATTTTTCAGAACCAGTTGTTGTATGAGTGGTAAACACAAACTGTTCACCAGGATGTAAGGATGTTTTTCTGAAAACTGGTGGTATTCTAAGGGTTACAACTGGTAGAATATTATGCTAGTCTGAACTTTCCCTCCATATGGATGTTTTTGCAAAAACCATGAATTTACAAAAAGGTTTTGTTAAAGTTTGTTGAATTACATACTTAATTATATTATATAAAATAATCATTTTAAATGAGCAGCCATTTCAAAGCATCAACCAGCTCAGTTATGTACTAAATTTTTGCAGAGTTTATTGAAGGGGTCTCCCAATTTAGCGTCAAAGGTGACAAAGAACAGAAATTGCGATGTAAGTATAATTTTGGTATATTTGAATTGACAATAACTGGAATATTATTTACCTCAAAAGTTTGTAAAATTAGAAGAAAACCATTCCATTTTGTTTTAGTTTGAACCTTTGGTCTTAATTCAATGGGGAATGCGCTTTCCTTGAAGTCAGAAAGTTCCTGGGCTCAAGCCCCACTCCACAGTTTAGACTGGCACGTGCCTAATATTGAGGGAGTGCTGCATTATTGGAGGTGTCATCTTTCAGATGCTTCCTCAAGTGGACAAAAATGGATCCAAGGCACTATTCGAAGAAGAGCAGAGGCGTTCTCATGGGCAACATTTGTCCCTCAACCAATGTCACTTTTCTAAAAGATACAGTTAAATAACAGCAGCATGGTGGCACAATGAAGTTACTGTGAAAAGCCCCCAGCCACCATATTCCGGCGCCTGTTCGGGTACACAGGGAGAATTCAGAATGTCCAAATTACCTAACCGCACGTCTTTCGGGACTTGTGGGAGGAAATCGGAGCACCCAGAGGAAACCCACGCAGACACAGAGAACATGCAGACTCCACACAGACAGTGACCCAAGCTGGGAACTGAACCTGGGACTCTGGGGCTGTGAAACAACAGTGCTAACCACTGCTACCATGTTAGCACTGCTGCCTTGCAGCGCCAAGGTTCAATTCTGGCTTCGGGTGACTCTCTTTGTTGAGTTTGTAAATTCTCAGTGTCTGTGTCTGCATGGGTTTCCTCTCGGTGCTCCGGCTTACTCACACTGTCCAGAAGTGTACAGTTTTGGTGGATTGGCTATGCTAAGTGTCCCATGGTTAGATGGGGTTTCGGGGATGGGAGTGGGGAAGTAGGCCTAGGTGGGGTGCTGTTTGAGAGGGTTGGTGCAAACAATCTAAAAGGCACTCAGCTGCAGCAAACCTTAATGTACATCCTGCATTTTATTACATTATTACTATGCATGTTCCTCCGTAGTGTTTGTTATTTGGGTCTTTTTGTAGTATGGGTCCTTCATGGCAGTCTTTCACCTGCTACATTTGTTCCAAAAATGCAGCCTTCAGTGAGACTGGCTGATGTGTATTTTTGTGAAATAGGAGTGGGATTTTTATTATAGCTGCTGATCTAGGGATCTGGGTGAGAGCTGCCCAAGTGAGAACAGTCGAGGTTTTTAAAAGCAGGTGTTTCATTTCTCCATCAATGACTAGTATTTTTAAAGTACTGACGAAGTTTGCCTTCAGTTGCCTGAAAACTAAGCTTTGGAATTCCTCCCCTGCGCGCCTCTGCCTTGTTTTCCTCCATTCAGACACTCTTTAAGACCCACCTCTTCTTTTGTTCATCTGACCTAATATCCCCTTGTAATGGCTCTATCGTAGTTTTTTTTTATAATGCTTCTGTGAAGTGCATTGGGTTGTTTTGTTATGTTAAAGATACGATGTAAGTTGTTGAATTTAGGGTGGCAGCGGCGGTGCGGAGGGAGTTAGATGTTCTCGTGCATGAGTCACAAGTATGCAGGTGCCGCATGTAATCAAAAAGGCAAATAGAATGCTATCCGTTTATTACAAGAGAAATTGAACACAAGTGAAGATATTATGCTTCTGTTATATAAAGCATTGGTGAAATACATCTCAAATAATGCAGCTTTGGCCTCCTTATTTAAGGAAGGATGTAAATACACTGGAGGCGGTTCAGAGAAGGTTTACTAGATTTATATTTGGAATGAGTGGGTTGTCTTATGAGGAAAGGCTGGGCATGTTTCCACTAGTTTAGAAGAGTGAGGGGTGATTTGATTCAAGTTTATAATCTCCTGAATGGCATTGACAGGGTGAATGTGGAAAGAATATTTCCTTCTATGGGTGAGTTGAGAGCTCGGGGGCACTGTTTTAAAATCGGGTGTTGCCCATGTAGGTCCGAGATGAGGAGACTTTTTTTTCTGAGGGTTGTGCAACTTTGGAACTCTCTGCCTCAAGATGGTGGAAATGGGACCACTGTTTTTAATGCAGAGCTAGATAGATTCTTGTTGGGTAAGAGAATCAGAGGTTATTGGGGATAAATGGGGAATGTGGAACTCAACACAAACCGATCAGCCATTATCTTATTGAATGGTGAAAGGGGCTAAATGGCCTACTTTTGCTCCTATTTTGTATGTTCGTATATTGGCTGTAAGTTAATATTTCAAATCCGTATTCGGTTAATCCTTTGAATATTCTTGAAGGCATCTTGAATTTTTCATTGTTACTCTTAATGGGACATAAGTTCCACTTTACCTACCAGTAATTTATTAACATCCGTCAAAACATAATTTTAAGTTAGATTTACTTTTGCACTGAAAATATCAAGAAGGTATTTGGGGTAAAGTAAAACCTGTATTGTTGGGAGTAAATAAATCTGTATTGTTGCAACTGTTGTCTTAACTTTTTCTTTTCTTATCAGTTGCTTTCCGTATCTATGACATGGATAAAGATGGATACATCTCTAATGGGGAGCTTTTCCAGGTGTTGAAGATGATGGTGGGGAACAATCTAAAAGACACTCAGCTACAGCAAATTGTAGACAAAACCATAATTAATGCAGATAAAGATGGAGATGGAAGAATATCCTTTGAAGAGTTCTGTGCAGTAAGTAAATGTGGTTGGATTTTCTTTCTGCTTACCTTTTACTTGGACAGGACTTCACTGAGCTTTAAATCTGGTTTTCGTCCATGTTTAGCAAAAAATAAGGCAGTTGATAAGGGACGCGATCAGTACCTTTAATGAGAGAGGATCTGTGATCGAAGAATCAAGATGTAGAATCAATTCAATTGGAGAAAAGAAATAGCAAGGGGCAGCAAACGTTAGTAGGAGTTCTTTAAGACTCATCAAACTGTAATGCTAACATCGGTCTTATTCGTGTTAGGAAAACAAAGGTAGTTTTAAGGGATTTTATTTGTATTGGTAAACGTTAGAAATAAGGTATAGTTTTAAGTGAGTGTACTTTAATGTCTCTGTGCCTGGAAGTGTCTTTTAAAATAGATGCTCAGGAATATCTTCTCTCAGAAGGTGGTGAATCTCTGGAATTCTCTGCCCCGGAGGGTGGTGGAAGCTGGATAAATATTTGATAGTTCGAGGAATAGAGGGCTATGGGGAAATGGCGCAGTAAAGGAGTTGCATAGATCAGCCATGATCATATTGAATGCGTGGCTGGTTGAAGAGAATTGTGGTCTACTTCTGCTTCTATTTCTTGTGTTCTTGTATAGTTCGATTCATGCTGGACAAAGGTGTTTGTATATGTGGGGGTTGTTTCAATTCTAACTATGATTCTGTTGTGATTAGAGGGAGTTACGGCATGAAGAGTAAATAAACAAGCAGGGTTACTTAGAACTGGGGCCTTGTAAGGTAGAGAAGCATTTACATTTTGCATTGAAGATAGGTGAGAGAGAAGGTAGCTCTCACAGCTATGCTAGAAGCAGTAGGTTTTAGAATGCTAAAGAGGGAACATTTGTCTCGGCCTTGCTGGAAGAAAATCCATACTAAGGGTAATGGTTAAGAGAACAGATGCCAGAAACCTAAAGTCCAGCTAGTTAAGGAAACTGGAGAAATGAAGAGACATTTTTGAGAAGTCTGGAGTTAATGGAACAGAGGAAACTAGAACAGATTACTGTTCAGTAAAATCAGAGTTTAAACGGCATTGGATTGTGAGAGGCTGGAAAGATATCGGCAATAGTGCTAAGGTTTGTGCGGTATTACTACAGTTTCGGCGTCATCATTTGAAATAATTGTGGTAATCAGTGACTGGGCCTCAAGAGTTTGTGTAAAAGTCTTTAAGGCAAAGGAAACCTGAAGGGAGGGGTGTAAAACCTGGAAGTGAAACCTTGGTTGAAGCCGCCGAGAGTGCATTTTAAAAGAAGATTTGAAAGCATGACTTTTGAAAGCAGAATTTCAAATCACTTGCATGGAAGCTGGAGTTCAGTGAGACAAGGGGGCTCACGGTACAAGAATCATCTGAGGGGATTTTGAGGAGAGATCCACAGACATTCACTTGGGTTCAGAGTGTGTCTTACCACATCATCTTGTGTGATTAAAAGGGTCTTTTCATGTTAATGAGACCATTGTGGCTTAAGATGTACTCTGTAATCCGTGTTAATCTTTAAATCTGTGTGTATTTGTTAAGATAAGGGGGGGGAGTAAAGGAGTAATTTTTCAAAGTTTCTCATGTTTAATTTTTTTTCTTGTTAAATCTAATTAGTGATCCTGTGACACTCTCTGTTCCTCCACGTTTTATTAAAAAAAAGTAAAAGTTACAGTCTTTTGAGTCAAGATTCCATTCTGGGATCTTCCCGTCCAGTTATAAGATCAACTGAGATCGTAATAATTGAGCACCATATAAATCAGGAAATTAGAGCTGCGTGTCATATGGGAAAGACAATAATTATGGGTGAATTCAATTTGCATATTAACTGGGTAAATCTAATTAGCATTACGCAATGAGATTTGGTTAATTAATAACTTTGCTGTCAAAGAGCCTTTAGGAAATGGTGACCATAATGTGATAGAATTGTACATTAAGTTTGAAAGTAATATAGTTAATTTTAAAACTTGGCTCTTGAATAGGAACAAAGGAAAACTATAAAGGTATGAGGGAAAGTTGGTTGTAGTGGATTGGGGAAAATACACTTACAAAAAAAACATTTTTTAAGACTGCCCAATTATTTTTTTCCCAATTATGGGGAAACTTGGCATGCCCAATCCGTCTACCCTGCACATCTTTGGGTTGTGGGGTGAGACCCCCACAGACACGGGGAGAATGTGCAAACTCCGCACGGATTGTGATCCCGGGCCAGGATCGAACTCGGCGCCGTGAGACAGCAGTGCTAACGACTGCATCACTGTGCCGCCCCATAAAAAATATATTTTTAATGCAGACAGCCGATGGCTAGTATTTAAATAAGTACGGCATTGTCTAGAAAATACATTCATCTAAGACACAGAAACTGAATGGGAAAGGTGAATCAACCATGGCCAACAAAATAAGTTTAAAGATTGCATTAGATCAAAGGAAGTAGCTTATAAGGCTGCCAGAAAAACTGATGAGCCCAAGGATTGGGTGCAGTTTAGAATACAGCAAAGGAGGATCAAGAAACTGATGAAGGGAAAATCTAATATAAATACAAGCTAGCGAGAAACATAAAGGCAGCCTGTGAAAGCTTCTTTAGGTATGTGAAAAGGAAAAGATTAGCAATGGTGCTTGTGTATCTGTTACAGACAGAGACAGGATAATTTAGAATGGAGAATAGGGAAACAGCAGAGAAATTAAAGAATTAAGTAGTGTCTGTCTTCATGGAGGAAGGTACAGAAAATCTCAGACATATTAAGGAATTTGAGGGGCTTGTTGAAATAGGGAATTAAAAGAAATTGATTTTAATAATGAGGTTGTACTCAAAAATTGATTGAATTGAAGGTTGACATATTTGTTAGACCTGAAAAGTAACATCCCAAAATGTTGAAGGAAGTGGCTGGAGATGGTGGATGCATTGGTAGGATGTTTCAAAATTACATATATTCTGAAAAGATTGGGTCGCCGTCTCCATATGGAAGCTTAATCACGAGTATGTTCAATAGATTTCTGGAGACTAATGGTGCGAAGGGATATGGAGATAGTACGGGAAAGTAGTGTTGAGGTAGAGATTAGCCATCATCTAATTGAATCATGGAACAGGCTTGATGGGCTGAATGGCCTAATCCTATGTTCCTATAAACTGAAATTTTAAAATATTGAACATTGCTAAAATTCAATAAATCAGATATTAGGAAGGAGCTTTATTAATGTTGAACTTTCTGCTCTTTAAAAAATTTTTTTTAGAGTACCCAATTCATTTTTTCCAATTAAGGGGCAATTTAGCATGGCCAATCCTCCTATTCTGCACATCTTTGGGTTGTGGGGGCAAAACCCACACAACACGGGGAGAATGTGCAAACTCCACACGGACAGTGACCCAGAGCCAGGATCGAACCTGGGTCCTCGGCGCCGTGAGGCAGCAGCGCTATCCAGTGCACCACCGTGCTACCCTAAAGTTTCTGCTCTTAATGAGAGCACTGAAACTTATTTACTAACAGTGGCTTGCTTTGCTTATAATAAATTTGTTTATTTATTTGCTGGGGGGGGTTACTGAGGCTTTACTTATCTCTAAGTTCATTTCCACTTGGTTTGATTCTCCAGCACAGCTGGAAAGTGCAACAATCCATTTCCCATCGGGAGCATTTATGATTATTGACAATGCCCTATATTTACTGTTAAAGCATGATATATACACACACAGTCAAATTGAGATATTCAGCTGCACTTGGTATGTTTCTGAAGACACATTAATGTCGAGAAACCCCCTCCTACCCCACCACTAGCATTATTCATTGACTGAAATAGATGTTTTGGCAGTGATGTGAACTCACCTGCTGAAACCATTCCAGAAATGACTGCCGCTGAGAAACCTTTCCTGTCCTTCAGTTTGTTTACATAGAAAATATACTGGCACCAAAATATCCTTTGCATCAACTGGCAATGCAACATATGCAGATGAGGACAATGTAGTTGTCACTTGGAGCAATCTGTACACTTATTGAATGTTACTGTCCAAATGTCACTGAAGAAGATCTACACCGTTCAACAATCCTCAGGCTGTTGCTATGGATGCTAAACAGCGTTTTATTCCCAACTAAGTTTATTGGCCCACAACTTCCTTGTTCCCCAGCGTCGCATTTAGGGGGTATCCCAATGACGCATTGGGGGATCCCTCCTGAAAGTTTCCATATAAGGGTTTAATCCTCGAGTGCTAACTTCCACTGACCAATTGCGCTGGGCTGGGAACTATCTGACAGGAGCGATTTTAAATAGTTAACTTTGGATGATTCTGCCTGATTTACCCTGAAAGAGTTAGAAGGAAAACCGCCCACACACAAACCCTCCTTCCTGTCCTCTTCCACCCCTACCCTCCCAGGTTGTCAGAACTACTTATTTTCTCGCTTTAAGCAGTTCCATTATGGCAGCTAGTGCTGTAAAATGGGGCATGTCTTTTTATTCTGCGCCCCGGTTACTCCATGCCGATGCAGCCTGGAGCGCACTTCACCCAACCTGAGTGAGGAAGATTGGATGAGACGGGGACTTTGCAATTGGAAGCCTTTTCAATTCTGCATTGGTTAAAAAGTATAATGGCACCAATGTCATAATGTTTCATGTCACAACAGTAGATTCATGTGTGGCTGTACTTATCAGGAATATCCTGGTGCAGTTTTAATGTCAAGCATGGTTTCCCTGTAACGCAACAGGCGGTACTTCTATGGTGTATTGTGAATACATAGTCCAAGAATGAAAGGATACCAAGTAGGTTTGCTATCTTTTTATTTGTGACGCTACAGTGAATATCAGCTGTTTGACGGGCTACAGCTGAGTCCAATCTTGTTCTCCCCATTCCAAATGTGTGCACTTTCCAGCAGGTGTCATTGAAAGTAAAAACTGACTATTTCTTCTCAACCAACAGTTCCAACTGCTGTCTTGGCTATGATTCACCAATTCAGCACAGATGGACTGAATCTTTCTACACTAGCCATCGTGGAGCTCCTGGTGCTTTTAATGGTCACTGTTGTATTCTGACAGTTGCGTCTGCATAAAAATATAGCAAATGTTTGTCTTGAATATTAATGCTGGGACTGCAGAGGCTCAGTTTGCTTAGAGGTCAAAGCAGAACAGCGGAGTTGAGGGAAAAGATAATGGCAATAAGACGTACCTTTTTTTGTAAGTTATACAATTGTAAAATGACAGACTAAAGTTTCAAAACTGGGAATGAACTTCATTCCAGTCAAATAAAATCTGGGCATACTGCATCTTTTGACTTTGTGTTGACAGTTTATATTGCAGGTGGGTAGATATGTTTAACCTTAGAATGAGGACCATATGGTCAATCTGGAATTTTATCTTTTTATCTTCACACTTAACCTTGTTATCAAAACTATTTCTCGGGGAATCTGTGTGTGTGTATATATATAATACATTTGATGAGCTTTCCCCTAATTATCCAACGTAATATAAGGTTGCAGCTGTGTGCATTTCAGTGATGGAGGTAAATAATTACCACTTGTACTTTCCCATCCAGGTTGTAGGAGGCCTAGACATCCACAAAAAGATGGTGGTTGATGTGTGACCTCGTTCAAGGCTGTACCCAACACTTCTGCTTTCTTCTCCATTTCTGAAGATCTGCTCAAGATGTCCAGCAATGCTTTCTGTGTATTTAATGGAAGTATTTTCTCTGTGAAGCCACTTTTTCCAACATGAGCCTATATGAAGCCAACTAAGTGTTATTGAACTTCAATTCTCTCAATAACCCAGTGTAGCACTTTAAAATCTGAAGGACAGCTGAAAAGGAGCATCTCAGTGTGGTGGAGAAGGGGAAGGGGCTGGATTCTTATTTATTTCATTCTCATCTTTTATAACAAGGAAGTATATCTATAGCTTTGTAAATGTAAACGTAGTAGGTTGGGCTTTAATAAACTTGATGCAGAGACTTGATTTAAAATAAAAAGTAGTCTACGAAGTGCCAAGCATGGATTACGTAAACCATTTTAAAATACTTTTGTCATAAAATTATCAATGTGTTTTTATTTGGTTTCCCATTATATGTATTTCATGTCTGGTAATAAATTAAACTGTTGAAAAATAGTTTTCATGTGAACAGGGTTTAATTACACTGTTCTTCTTTTGGTATGTTGACAATTTTAATGTAAACATTTTTGCTTCTGGTCACAATTATTTACATTTGTGTTAATGAATGTTCCATGTTTTATGAGTTCCTTGTTAGGGACTGTGTCTCATTAGCTATTCCTTTTTCGGTAATTACTCCAGCATAATGTAGATGCCAAGAAACTTCAAGTATAAATGGCAGGATGATTAGGTGGCACATCTTTTTTGTATATTATCATGGTAACTTGGTGAGGATTACAATTGAAGACAATGTTAACCAGAAGTCATTGATTTTGCAGTCACGTTGGTTTAAACTGCGTATGGACTTTACAGGGAGACCCAGTTTGTTTGAGAACAGCATAATCTCCAATTACTCACAGACCATTTTTAAAAAGATGCAGTTAATTTCACTGTTTGGACAAGGAATGGAAAAAAGGAATGGAAAATCACATCTGTTAATGTGGTCTTTTGTTCAGGAGAAAACTTTATATTCAAAGTTAGCTAGTTATACCTCCTGGTTATCCTTTTTGTCACACCCAGAATGTGGAGTTGTAATTTTTTTAAGTTTGAAATTATTCTTCCTCATCCAGTTGCAGTTTTGTACATGTGCAATGCAAGTTAGTAAGTTGCATTTAAAACTTTGTGATCCATTTGCTTTCTAGTGGAGGTAGGGTAGGTTATAAAGGAAGTAAACAAAATTTACACCAAGAATTGTTACTATAATTAATCCAGTCTCTTCATTTAATAAGATGGGAAAGGGGGCAGGCTAGGCTGCTTTATGTGCTAAGATCAAATTATTCAAGCACCTCTCTCCCACTGCTGTTCCTTCAGCGAAGTGCTGCACACTGGTGGGCTCTGACTTTGTGTGAGAGATCCAGGTGCTTCGTGTCCTTGCATGATAAACTTTTTGCATGTAGATTGAAATGTTCCTCTTGTTTACATAAATTGCAATGTTCATATAAAAATTGCCAAATGTTGGTAAATGTTGAAAAAGAACTCCACTAACTACTCTCTCTTCCTCTGGATCAGTGCATGGCTTGTAACTACAGCCAGTAGTATCTGCTCCAGTGTCAACTGCCATGTGCTATGTTTCAAGGGGAATCTCGTCTTTTGTGAATTTATTTGTACATAAGTATTTGTTAGTCATGTAGGGAATGCTCTTTCCCTTTGCTCGTGCATAATTTGACTGCAGTCCAAGGTAGTGCATACATCTTTTCCTTACTACATGGGAATGTTTTTAGTTTGTGTAGAGGGGAAAACAGTTAATGTTGAATGTTGAGTTTTCTTCTCTGCATGTTGCATATGCTGTGGGATTATTGGAACCTTCATACTGTAAGTAAATTGAAAATAAAATATTTGAAACTTCTTTGTCTGAATACTTTCCTTTCAGAAAAGTTATTTTTTACTCCCATTGGTCTAATTTCAGCTTCAAAATACATCTAAAACCTCATTTTATGTTACTTAATACAAATGACCCCCCCCCCCCCCAACTGAAATTGACAGGTTTTAAAAGGTGGTTAAGAGTGAAACTTATTTTAAATTAATTCTGGCAACTAGCTGGGGCTGAAAAATTATATGCACAACTTTGTTCTCATCTCCATGACACAGACAGCCTATTTTCACCTTTGTGCCCAATTGATCTGCTGGTGAAATTTGTCACCTTCAATGCCAGCCATTACACCGATTCCAAAACGTTTCTCTCACCAAGTCGTGCTTGGTAACATCTCCCTTGTGCTTGGTAATATGCTTTGGTTTCCAGTCAAGCAATGCCTCAATATTGAAATTCTCCCCTATCCCCCACATCTCCGTCAGCCGGACAACCTCCCTTGATCTCGTCAGTATTTCCGACTTTGCCTTCAGCTACCAAAGACATATTGTCCACACCCTCCCTAAACTCCTCCTCAAAGCCTACCTCTGAACAAGCTTTTGGTTTATTTGCCCTAACCCCTCACGATTGTCAACATATAAATGAAAGTCTGAATTCTTCCTGTGATAAATTCATTTGGTAGTTAATTAACTTCCAAGTTAGTCCTAATAAAATAAGCCAAGCAGGATATACACAGAACACTTTGATAATTTATTTTGGTTGTCCGATTTGTCATGAAATGGTCAATCTAGATTTTGTTCATTGTAAATGTCAGTGCATTAGGCTAATTGGGGCTATTTAATCAGCCAGAGACCAATTTACATGTCCAAACCAGTCATTTGATTTGTATTGTGCAAATTCAAAGAGCAGTGAATTCACTGCAGAATCAGAAACGCTCTGCTGCTCTGCTCGCTACTGCTCGGATGTTGCCATAGACTTTAGATGGAGGGCTCCCTGTAACAAAAGTTAGAAAGATTAGATGACATCAGTAATCAGTATTTTCCATTAGTTACTTTGAATAGTCAGAATCACAAAACCCTGGTTCAAATAGGTTTGCAAAAGGCCATAGGATGGGTACAAATGTGCTCTAAGTGATCTGACTCATTGAAGTGGTTGATGCATGTGGTGTTTAGATTAGGCAAAGATTTTACTGAACTAAACCTACTGAGAAAGTGGTTCAACTTCTGTCGAAGAAATACACGTTAAAGACAAAGCCTGCTGGTCAGCACTGCTGCCTCACGGTGCTGTATGGAGTTTGCACATTCTCCCAGTGCTTGTATAGGTTTTGCTCCTTCAAGGTGAAAATAGATAAGTCCCCAGGGCCTGATGGGAGTTATCCTAGGATTCTCTGGGAAGCCAGGGAAGAGATTGCTGAGCCTTTGGCTTTGATTTTTAGGTCATCATTGGCTACAGGAATAGTGCCAGAGGACTGGAGGATAGCAAATGTGGTCCCTTTGTTCAAGAAGGGGAGTAGAGATAACCCGGGTAACTATAGGCCGGTGAGCCTAACGTCTGTGGTGGGTAAAGTCTTGGAGAGGATTATAAAAGATACGATTTATAATCATCTAGATAGGAATAATATGATTAGGGATAGTCAGCATGGTTTTGTGAAGGGTAGGTCATGCCTCACAAACCTTATCGAGTTCTTTGAGAAGGTGACTGAACAGGTAGACGAGGGTAGAGCAGTTGATGTGGTGTATATGGATTTCAGTAAAGCGTTTGATCAGGTTCCCCACGGTCGGCTTTTGCAGAAAATACGGAGGCTGGGGATTGAGGGTGATTTAGAGATGTGGATCAGAAATTGGCTAGTTGAAAGAAGACAGAGTGGTAGTTGATGGGACATGTTCAGAATGGAATTCAGTTACGAGTGGCGTACCACAAGGATCTGTTCTGGGGCCGTTGCGGTTTGTCATTTTTATAAATGACCTAGAGGAGGGCGCAGAAGGATGGGTGAGTAAATTTGCAGACGACACTAAAGTCGGTGGAGTTGTAGACAGTGCGGAGGGATGTTGCAGGTTACAGAGGGACATAGATAAGCTGCAGAGCTGGGCTGAGAGGTGGCAAATGGAGTTTAATGTGGAGAAGTGTGAGGTGATTCACTTTGGAAAGAATAACAGGAATGCGGAATATTTGGCTAATGGTAAAATTCTTGGTAGTGTGGATGAGCAGAGGGATCTCGGTGTCCATGTACATAGATCCCTGAAAGTTGCCACCCAGGTTGATGGGGTTGTGAAGAAGGCCTATGGTGTGTTGGCCTTTATTGGTAGAGGGATTGAGTTCCGGAGCCATGAGGTCATGTTGCAGTTGTACAAAACTCTAGTACGGCCGCATTTGGAGTATTGCGTACAGTTCTGGTCGCCTCATTATAGGAAGGACGTGGAAGCTTTGGAACGGGTGCAGAGGAGATTTACCAGGATGTTGCCTGGTATGGAGGGAAAATCTTATGAGGAAAGGCTGATGGACTTGAGGTTGTTTTCGTTAGAGAGAAGGTAGTTAAGAGGTGACTTAATAGAGGCATACAAAATGATCAGAGGGTTAGATAGGGTGGACAGCGAGAGCCTTCTCCCGCGGATGGAGGTGGCTAGCACGAGGGGACATAGCCTTAAATTGAGGGGTAATAGATATAGGACAGAGGTCAGAGGTGGGTTTTTTACGCAAAGAGTGGTGAGGCCGTGGAATACCCTACCTGCAACAGTAGTGAACTCGCCAACATTGAGGGCATTTAAAAGTTTATTGGATAAGCATATGGATGATAAGGGCATAGTGTAGGTTAGATGGCCTTTAGTTTTTTTTCCATGTCGGTGCAACATCGAGGGCCGAAGGGCCTGTACTGCGCTGTATCGTGCTATGTTCTAACCCAAAGATGTGCAGGCTAGGTGGATTGGCCACACTAAATTGCCCCTTAATTGGAAAAAATGAATTGGGTACTTAAATTTATATTTAAAAAAACACAAAGCCTGCCTATAGAGCAACTGATGCCAATAGACCCAGGGTAAGGTATCAATGGTGATTGTGACCCTTCATCAGATCTAAATGTTAACAAGGTTGGAAGAAAATTAACAGTAACACGATGAATACCCTCCATACTGCTCAAAGGCAAACTGTTGGATATAAGCAAAGCCAGGAATGAAGAGGGGAAGATTAAAGAAACAAAAGAAATTCACTTTTCCCAAATGACAATCACCCTGCAAACCAAGCACCTTCTACCGCACAGCTATCATAATTACAAAACTATTCAAACTAAAGTGCAGAATAACCAGCAGAAAGATAACACTCTTCCTGAGCTCATGTAAAGCTTTATTGGAATAATGCAGGAAATGTAAGATGGGAGGTCAGGTTCACTTTTGCAGACATTTTCATTGAACTGGGACTGTCAAGAGTTTTCATATCACTCAAGAAATTCCACTGCCTCATGGTGACTTTTATTTTCCATTTCTGAGAATGTCAAGTTACAATTTATGAAGTTTGAAGATTTTAAAACACTGATCAATTTTTGCTGGCCAATGGTCTAGGGATATGGAGCAAAGTCAGACTTGTGCTGCAGGATTCTCCATCAGTGGGAAATCCCATTGAGGCTGAATGGCACACATCCTGGTGTTCCTATTTTAAGATCAAAATGGGGCATTACCAAGGACAAGTTGCTGCCTTGAATGCTGATTTTCAGTGCCGGTGAAAAATAGCGATATTTGAAGATTGCTGTTTTTGTCGCCTCAATTTCAGCTTGTTTGAACTGGCATTTTGATTACCCTGATACATAATGTTAGCATTATTTCTGCATATAACTTTTCCACATTCACTAGTAACTACAGATAAACATCAACCACCAGCCATCACGTCTGACACCCAACAACAGAATCCTTTATTCACTTTATTTTTTAAGTGTTAAAAGCTTCTGAGAAATGAGAACAGCATTCTAAAATGGAATTACCCAGTAACTATGAGGTCGGCCATGCTTCAGGAGAGAGCTTCCCTATAAAGCTGACAAACTCCACCCCAATTAAATCAAAATAAGACAGACCACTTAGAAATACATCTTGTGTGTGGTGTACACTATATACAATGAATGGGAAGCAAGCAATTTTTCCAAAATATTTTTTAAAAAGTTGTATTTCAGTCATATCCTCTGGATGGTTAACGAAGTTCCTTGTATTTGATATTTTGTTAGTTTACAAAAGAACCACTTGCACAACAACATGACAATCATACCTAGAATAAGGTTGCAGATTGCTGTCCGAGCCATCTTAATGTTCTGAAAAGATCCAAGGATGTGGACTTTCCTATTTAAAATAAAGGATAATTTACTAAATTGTACCAATACTGAACTCATGCACACAAGATTCCACACCCACATCATACTTGAAAGCCAGCTAACATTCAACACATCAATTGTGTTATAGTATGCAGCCCAACAGGTTCAAAAGAAAATCTTCACCCATCACCACTAAGTTGCTCAAAGGTCATGATTGCTGTGATATGGTAAAAGTCAGACATCTTGTGCAAGGAATCTTCAGGGAGAAATGGAAATATGGAATATTCTTGAAGGATTAGATAACAGCTGTATTCCGTGCAAGTGGATATTACAAACAACTCTTAAGTGACACTGCTTCAAATTGGTTTCATGGGTGCATCTACATTTCTTTGTAGCTTTTGCTACTATTGATGCAATACAGGTTAATACTAATTCAACTGTTTATTGTTTAATGCCCAACTTACGTATTCAATGTCCAATTTTAGAAAAGCTTTGAATTTTTGTTAAAACCTACTGTAGTAATGTGGGAAACATAAATATGCAGTAGAAATAGCTTGGGGTCAAACTAGCTTTTTGAACATTGAAAAAGCAGAGGCTTTAAAAAGGCTATAACCTGTATGGGAAAATCTTTATTATCCGGCATGCATGAGGAATTGGTGGTGCTATTAATAGATAGAATTTACAGTGAAGGAGGCCATTCAGCCCATCGAGTCTGCACTGGCTCTTGGAAAGAGCACCCTACCCAACCGCACACCTCCACCCGATCCCCATAACCCAGTAACCCCACCCAACACCAAGGGCAATTTAACATGGCCAATCCACCTAACCTGCACATCTTTGGACTGTGGGAGGAAACCCACGCACACACGGGGAGAACGTGCAGACTCCGCACAGACAGTGACCCAAGCAGGAAATCGAACCTGGGACCCTGGAGCTGTGAAGCAATTGTGCTAATCACTATGCTACCGTGCTGCCCGAAGAGTTCCATTTACCAATAGAATACAGTGCAAACAAAAACTAATATGCAAGCATTTAGGTCGTGCTAAAAGAACAGTATCCTTTTAATCTTCACAGTACCTTAAAATAAAGTATAAATTATACAGTATACACATATGGTTTAGATAATTACACAATTGCTTCCATTGGTAAATTGACTATTCCTATTAGGTAGGAAATTAGGGCAATGACCTATGTATACATCAAAAAGCAAGTGATGCTTTTTTTTGGTATTAGCTTTGAAGAATTCTCAATCAGCAAGTTGCTGAATATGAATTTTGAATAGTTGCCATCATGATGCTATTGCATCTTAGTATTTCAACCAGTATGCCATAATGGGTTTCTTAAATTGACCAAGGGACAAAAAATGCAGATTATGAAGTTTAGGTGCTTTCCAACAGGGAAGTGAAAAATTGGAATTACTTAACAATACATTTTCCACAAGTGGTTCATCATGAACCAAAAGTAAGGATGTCCTAGCTAAGGTAATATTCAAGATTGTGCAACATGCCACTTGATTACAGTAGTGAAAATATTGGAACGAAGTGGGACTATTTGGTACTTTAGATTTTAATGCTTATTCCGCAGTGAAAAATTGAAAGATAAAACAGAACCGATAAACATTGTGTACTTACGAGTCAGCAAGAACTATTCTTGTTCTTGTTACATTTTCTATTGTAAATTTTGTTTTTCCTCCTTTGCCAGCTATTCGTCCTATTGCTCTGGAAAGATGATCACCCTTTAACGGTTTCACTACAGGAAGGGATCAAGTCTGCATTACCATTTCTAATTATGCACTTTCAGACCCAATGTATAATAGTTCAAAACAAACACTTTTAAAGGAAGATAGTGTTATTGGAAGTAGTCTATTCCAATTTGACAATGAGCTGGAGCTTCCCAACCCTATATCTTAATCTATCATGAATGCCTGCTTCCACCCCTAACCCTTTTCCTGCTGAAACGCTCTTCCACATCTTTGTCACTTCCAGATTCATGCGGCTAGCCTCCCATCTTCAACTCTCCATACAAAATTGTCACTAATTTATTCATCTGCACCATCTCGCAATCCGTTCAATTTAAAATGTTTGTTCTCTTTGGCGTTTGCGCATTTTCCCCTTGTGTGCGTCTGTTTCCTCCCAAAGACGTGAAGGTTAGGTGGATTGGCCATGATAAATTGCCCTTAGTGACCAAAAAGGTTAGGAGGGGTTATTGGGTTACGGGGATAGGGTGGAAATGAGGGCTTAAGTGGGTCGGTGCAGCCTCAATGCGCCAAATGGCCTCCTTCTGCACTGTACTATGTTCAAATCCTTCATGGCCATTCATTTCATCCTACTACTTCGAACCTCTTCTAGCTCCATCACTGCTTTCACCCTACTCTCTCCCCACCCCACCCCAAAAACAAAATCACTGCATTCCTCCAATATATCTCTTCATTCATTACTCATAGCTGTGTCATAAGCTATCTCCATCCTTGAATTGCAACCCCCCAATATCTCACCACTTTCTCACTTTTCTTTAAGGCCCTTCATAAACATACTTCCTTGACTAAGTTCTCAAGCACTCCTCCCAATATTTGTCAATTTCTGTCTGAATGCGCCTGTGAATCTTTTCCTATGTTTAAAGGTACTATAAATGCAAGTCACTGAGTTACAGGTGGGTCAACACGACATAACTTTATCACAGTCAAAACAACCGCCGACAATAAACTCACCATCTGTAATGTCAAATGTTTCTAGGAACAGGTCATCCAACCGAATTAATGCTAAGGCATCCTATATAATAGATATAAAATAGATAAGGACCAAAAAGCAGCAAATTATATGCATTCTACATTAAAGACAAAAATCCTGCACCAAAGACCAAATCCCTTGGATGAGATGCTAAACTGATATTCCGTTAGCCTATTCTGCTGGCACAAGTTACAACTGAAGATCCCATGGCACAATTAAAAGATAGCAGGGATTCAATGCCAATCAACATGCTCACCTATCAAACTTAAAAAAAAATTGCACCACCAAAAAAAATTACATTAGTCTTATTTGTGTTTGTGAGACCTTGTGGCCTATAAATCATGGTTATATTTACTTTAAAAGTAAATAAGGAATGTTTTGGGACTTCTAAAATGCAACATAAATGAACTTTTCATTTAAAAACTTAATTTTAAAGTTAAAATTTATTTATAGCACCGGATAGTGCACACTAGGGAGGTAGAATATGTATTCATTTTGCATATGTGGACATAGATTCTGCTTTACAGTACCTATACATATCACTTAATATTAAACCCAGAGTCAATGTGTTGTGGTTGATAAATACAATATATTAAAGTATATCAGTTAGCAGAGCACATTATTATCCCTCTTTGCATCCAAGATCAAATGCAGTGAATTTCACAAACTGCAATAAACAGGATATTTCATGTCACATATTAGTAACAAAGATCCTTTATGGGATAATAGACACTAATTTTAAGAAATCATTCCACCATTAAAACAGCTAATTTTGGGGGCTGCAGGGTTAGCACAGTTGCCTCACGGCGCACAGGTCCCAGGTTCGATCCCGGCCCTGTCTGTGTGGAGTTTTCACATTCGCCATGTTTCACCATGTTTGCATGGGTTTCACCCCCACGACACAAACATGTGCAGGGTAGGTGGATTGGCCACGCTAAATTGAAAAAAAATGAATTGGGTACTCGAAATTTATATTGAAAAAAAAATGTTAATTGTCTGAAACTCCTGGAGCACAAATCTGTGATTTTCAGGAGCTGGTAAAAGAAGTGCTTCCCCCACCCCACCAACAAAGTGGCCCTGGCACATTGCACTGAGAATGGACGTTCTCACCTAATTTGGTGGAGATGGGATGGAATGCTTTGAACGATATCTGTTCGTTGCAGGGTCAGTACAGTTAAATTTGTCCAGTAAACAAGGATTGCTGGTGGTAATACAAGTTTCAGAAATGCCTCATTCTGGAACTGTCAAGACAGCGACTACTGACAATCAATTTTGTAACTGAACATCATCCAACCGCATTCTAACCAGTTAACTTATTGACAAATTAACAGTATTACATAGTTTGAATGTTATTTTAATGCTAATAGATACTTGAAAAATACCTGTCCTAATTAGCGCATTGACTTACCTCCACTTGGAATCCAAGGACAAAGGCCTTTACAAAGTCTTCCGCCTTCGTAAGTGAACCTATATCTTGCGTGTTTTTACAAGTCTAGCAAAGAATTACATAAATATTATATAAAGCAGCAACAGATGTCAAGCACTCATCTGTCATCAAAATGCTACAAAGTTGCCAAAACAATTGCATTTATAGAATGGTTACATGGATGTAGCTATTACAGGAGACACATCTGAGGGTGGTGGGTCAGACTAGGTTGAGGAAAGGGCAGGTATTCCATTGGAGATTATATTCTAAAATGAGGGGTGTGGCATTCGAAGTGGGGAGTATAATAGCTGACTCTGGAGTGATGGTGAGAGGGAAATTGGAGGGGATGCCAGTGGTGTTGGTGAATAATTATGCTCCGAACTGGGATGATGTGGAGTTTATGAGGCGGCTGATAATGAGCGGGGGGGGGGGGGGTGAAGGAATTTTAATACAGTTTTCGACCCAAGGTTGGGACAGCTGAGGTCGGGGAGGGTGTCAGTGGTGGCGAAGGAGCGGAGGGGGTTTATGGAGCACATTCAATAGGGGAGTAAATCCATGGAGGTTTGGGAGGCAGAGAGCGAATGAATTTTTGGTTTTCTCGCAATTGTATAGGGTGTACTCCCAAAATGACTGTCATAGATAGGACACTGTTGGCGGGGGTGGTCGATGTGGAGTATCAGCAATAATGGTGTCAGATCATGCTCCGCATTGGGTGGATTTACGGTAAATAAGGGTGAGGGACAGCGCCCGCAATAGAGGCTAGGTGTGGGGCTTTTGGCAGATGAGGTGGTGTGTGAGCAGGTGAGGGAGCCCATTCGGGGGTATGTGGAGCTAAACGACACAGGGAAAGTCTTGGTGGTCACGCTGTGGGAAGCATTGGAGGCAGTGATAAGGGGGGAGTTAATTTTGATCCAGGCACACAGGGAGAAGGTGGAGTGGATGGTAATGGTAAGGCTAGTTGAGGAGATTCTGCAGGTGGACAGGGGGTATTCGGAAGCCCCGGAGGCAGGGCTGTTGAAGGAGCAGCAAAAGCTGCAGATGGAGTTCGGGTTGATATCCACAGGGAAGGCAGTTGAGGAGGGCAAGAGGGGCGGTTTGTGAATATGGTGAGAAGGCGAGCAGGATGCTGGCGCACCAGTTGAGGAACAGGAGGCAGCGAGGGAGATCGGGAAAGTGAACGACGGGACGCGGTTTAGGACCCGGTGGGGGTGAATGGGGTGTTTAGGGATTTCTACAGTAGTCCCCCATTATACCGTGCTCCGCAATACCGCGGTTCGCGATATACGGCGGGGGGGGGGGGCTTATGGACCCCAACTGTCAGCTTCCCTCTCCGGATCAAAGTGAGCCGGCCGCTGAAATTGACACTGCCGGCTGATTGGAGGGAGATTCAGTGAGAGAGGAAGGAGCAGCGTTCCTGGTAAGTTTCTGTGGGTTTCCTAATATGAACTAAGGGAACTAGGTGGTGGGTTGTGCAGATTCTATTCATATAGTTTCAAGGACCAGGAGAAATTGATGCTGTCAGTTTATTATAGCAATCAAACCTGCAGCCACTGCTGCATATTGGCTCTGCAACTTTTTTTTTTGGACCGGAAGCATTGGATAAAACCTTTGATCAGAGTTCTGATAAGAACTTACTTTAGTTGACTGCAGAATTATTACATTATGCTACCATAAGTTAAATATAAGTTAAAATAAGAAAGTAGCACTTCTAAATTTATTTAAAAATCTATGCATGCGCTTCCCATTGTGAGTCTACGGGGGTCTGATCTCTCCCCCCCCGCCCCCCGTAGACTCACAATGGGAAGCGCATGCATAGATTTTTAAATAAATTTAGAAGTGCTACTTTCTTACATAACTTATATTTAACTTATGGTAGCATAATGTAATAATTCTGCAGTCAACTAAAGTAAGTTCTTATCAGAACTCTGATCGAAGGTTTTATCCAATGCTTCCGGTCCAAAAAAAAAGTTGCAGAGCCAAAAAACCCCCATCGTGGATATCCGCGGCTCGGATGCAACGCGGGTGGCTGTCTTGAACCCCAACACCCGCGTTATAACGGGGGACCACTGTATACGAGTCAGAACCCCGGCTGGGGTGGAGGGGTTGGAGTTCCTGAGGTGGAAGAGGAACTGGTGGAGGGATTGTGTGCCCCTATTGGACTTGTAAAAGTGGTGGATGGGCTGGAGGCAATGCAGTCAGGCAAGGCCCTGGCCCACATGAATTTCCAGTGGAGTTTTACTAAATGTGCTTGGGGGTTCTGGGGACTTTGTTGGTAAGGGCGTTTAATGAAGCAATGGAGTCCCCCCACCCCCCATCGACGATATTGCAGACCTCGATCTCTCTAATTTTGAATCAGGATAAGGATCCAGAGCAGTGTGGGTCGTATCGGCCGATCTCACTGTTAAATGTGGATGCCAAGTTATTGGCCAAGATTTTGGCCTTGAGGACTGTGTGCCAAGGGTGATAGGGGAGGACCAGACGGGGATCATGAAGGGGAGGCACTTGGCGTCATATATCCGGAGGCTACTAAATGTGATAATGATGCCCCGAGCGACGAAAGATGGAGGTGATGGTCACCCATGGACACGGAGAAGGCCTTCGATTGGCTGGAGTGGGACTATTTGTGGGAGGTCCTGGGGCGTTTGGGTAGGGTAGTGTGGGTTGGGTCCGGCTGCTGTGTCAGGCACCAGTGGCAAGTGCAGACAAACCGGATAAGCTCGGATTATTTTAGGGTGCACCGGGGAACGAGGCAGGGATGTCCACTCTCCCCACTGTTTTTTGCCCTGGGCGGCGAAAATAGCGATGGTCAGGAAACCGGTAGCGAGGGAAAGAGGTCGTTGTGGGAGGGGATGGAGGCAGTCGCATGCAAAGAGACAAGCTTAGGGGCACTGCTAACGATGCCTTTGCCATTCTCGCCGACCAAGTACTCCAAAAGCCCTGTGGTGGCGGCTCTGAGAGAGTGGGGACAGTGGTGGCAGCAGAGGGGGTGGTGTGGGCACCGTTATGCGGCAACCACCAATTTGTTCTGAAGGGCTGGGGGGGGGGGGGGGGGGGGGGGGGGTTCGGGGGTGACAGCATGCGAGGACCGAGCGGTTTAGAGATCTGTTTATAGATGGGGGGCTTTCCGTGTTTGGACGAGTTGGAGTAGTTTGAGCTGCCCAGTAGGAATGGGTTTCGCTACCTGCAGGACTTTGTGCGAGGCAGGTATCGACTTTCCCGCACCTAGCGCAACAGGGGCTCTAGGATAAGGTAGTGCCGAAAGTGGGAGTGGGGGAGGGGAAGGTATCGGAATTCTATAAAGAGCTTATGGATTGGGAGGGAGCCCCAATAGAGAAGGTGAAGCGGAAGTGGGAGGATGGGTTTTGGGAGAATGGCCTGAGGCGTGTCAATGCGTCCTCGTCGTTTGCCAGGCTTAGCCTGATACAATTCAAGGTGGTCCACACGACGCATATGATTGTGGCCCAGATAAGCAGGTTTTTTGAAGGGGTGGTGTTTAGGTGTGGGCAGTGTGCGGGTGGGCCTGTGAATCATGTCCATATGTTTTTGGCATGTCCAAAGCATAAGGGATTCTGGCAGGGGTTACTGATGTCATGTCGGAGGTACTGAAGGTACAGGTGGTTCCGAGTGGAGAGGTAGCGATTTTTGATTTGTCAGAGGACCCGGGAGTCCAGGGGCTGAGAGAGGCCGATGTCTTGGCCTTTGCCTCCTTGGTAGCCCGGAGACGGACCTTGTTAACATGGAGGGACTCGGAGCCCTGATGTCAGGGGTGTGGGTCAGTGACATGGATGGGTTTCGCCGGCTTGAGAAAATCAAGTTCGTCCTGAGGGGATCAATTCTAGGGGTTGTCCGTAGGTGGTAGCCGTTTATCGACTACTTTGGGAAAAATTAAGCTGTCAGCGGTAAAAAGAAACAACGGTTACACCAGAACCAGAAAATGCTGAAAATACTCAGATCAGTAGGCATTTGGGAAGACAAACTGAGTTAACATTTAGTTCATCAGAACCAACATCAACCTGAAACGTTAACATTTCTCTCTTCACAGATGCTGCCTGACCTGAATATTTTCAGCAGTCTGTTTTTATTTCAGATTCCTGGCATCAGCAATATTTTGCTTTTGTTAAGGGTAAAAGTTTAATCTTACACATCATCCACTTAAAAGTTCCTATATACCACTGGCCAAAATGTTAATGAATCAGACTTGAACCTGTTACACACTCCCACCTGGAGTTAGCTCAAATCTGGCTGCACTGTGCCACTCACTAAACTACAAGATAACCTGGATTGTTTTTCAAGTTCAATCAATAGCTCTAAGCCTATTTAAGTTCTTAAAAGCTCATCTTTACTGCAATGTAACTGAACTAGTGCATTTATTAATAATTTAATATTGAGAAATTGTAATACAAGATTCTGGACTAAAAAACAAGGCAGCGAGTTGTTGGGATCTGGAATATGCTGCAACGGTGACAGATTCAACCATGGCTTCCCAAGGGAATTGGATAATTACCTGAGGAGACACAATTTAGAGAGTCCCAGAGGAAAAGGTGGGGGACTGGGATGAGGCGAATAGCTCAGAGCCAGCATGGATGTGATGGGCCGAATGGCCTGTTTGTGCACTATAACAGCATGGTTCACTTATAGATAATTTGCCATTACTTTAATCATAGCATAACCTATTCCAAACAGGAAAAGTGACATTTCTCCCTCCTCCCTGCATAAGACCCCAAACTGAAACAGCACCTGTGTGTATGTAAAGATAGGTTTTGCAACTTCATTGCTGAGGATCGTTACCTTGATTTCAACATTTCTAGTCTTCAGGTTAAATCTCACTTGTAGCTGCAGGTGTTCAACAATCGGGGTAAAGATTTTTAACCAGTTTTCTTTCAGAGGTGTATATCTATGTGCGGGTACAGCTACTTTGCGAATTTCATCCTTTCCATCCTAAAAGAAAAATGGATATCACAATGATTAATGCAAGATAGGACAATTAACTTGAAAAGGGATGGGGGAGAAAGAAGAATTACACTGATTAAAACAAACTTTTGCCTCCAGCTGCCTTTCCAACAGCAGGGTTTCTTGCTCTCACCCTGCTTGCTGCTTCCTTCTTTAAGGACAATAGAAATCTGTGCAAAAAAACATATTTAACTCTTTAACTCTGCTCCTCTCACAACAGATGCTGCCAGACCGCAGTGTTTCCAGCACTTTGATTGTTTCCAGCTCGAAGGAAGCATTACCCTCCTTTTGGGGCAGCATGATAGCATAATGGGTAGCACCATTGCTTCACAGCTCTAGGTCTGATTCCCGACTTGGGTCACTGTGCGGAATCTGCATGTTCTCCCCGTGTCTGCGTAGGTTTCCTCTGGGTGCTCTGGTTTACTCCCACAAGACGTGCTTGTTGGGCGGGGAAGAGTTGGGGGGGGGGGTGGGGAAGAGTTGGGGGGGTGGGGAAGAGTTGGGGGGGGTGGGGAAGAGTTGGGGGGGGTGGGGAAGAGTTGGGGGGGGTGGGTGGGTGGGGAAGAGTTGGGGGGGTGGGGAAGAGTTGGGGGGGGGTGGGGAAGAGTTGGGGGGGTGGGGAAGAGTTGGGGGGGTGGGGAAGAGTTGGGGGGGGGGGTGGGGAAGAGTTGGGGGGGGGGGGTGGGGAAGAGTTGGGGGGGTGGGGAAGAGTTGGGGGGGTGGGGAAGAGTTGGGGGGGGTGGGGAAGAGTTGGGGGGGGTGGGGAAGAGTTGGGGGGGGTGGGGAAGAGTTGGGGGGGGTGGGGAAGAGTTGGGGGGGGTGGGGAAGAGTTGGGGGGGGGGGGGGGAAGAGTTGGGGGGGGTGGGGGAGAGTTGGGGGGGGGTGGGGAAGAGTTGGGGGGGGGTGGGGAAGAGTTGGGGGGGGGGGTGGGGAAGAGTTGGGGGGGGTGGGGAAGAGTTGGGGGGGGGGGTGGGAAGAGTGGGGGGGTGGGGAAGAGTTGGGGGGGGTGGGGAAGAGTTGGGGGGGGGTGGGGAAGAGTTGGGGGGGGTGGGGAAGAGTTGGGGGGGGTGGGGAAGAGTTAGGGGGGGTGGGGAAGAGTTGGGGGGGGTGGGGAAGAGTTGGGGGGGTGGGAAGAGGTTGGGGGGGGGTGGGGAAGAGTTGGGGGGGGGTGGGGAAGAGTTGGGGGGGGGTGGGGAAGAGTTGGGGGGGGTGGGGAAGAGTTGGGGGGGGTGGGGAAGAGTTGGGGGGGGGTGGGGAAGAGTTGGGGGGGGGTGGGGAAGAGTTGGGGGGGGGTGGGGAAGAGTTGGGGGGGGGTGGGGAAGAGTTGGGGGGGGGTGGGGAAGAGTTGGGGGGGGGTGGGGAAGAGTTGGGGGGGGGGGTGGGGAAGAGTTGGGGGGGGTGGGGAAGAGTTGGGGGGGTGGGAAGAGTTGGGGGGTGGGGAAAGAGTTGGGGGGTTGGGAAGAGTTGGGGGGGGTGGGGAAGAGTGGGGGGGTGGGGAAGAGTGGGGGTGGGGAAGGTTGGGGGGGGTGGGAAGAGTTGGGGGGGGTGGGGGAAGCGTTGGGGGGGGGGTGGGGAAGAGTTGGGGGGGGTGGTGGGGAAGAGTTTGGGGGGGGGGTGGGAAAGAGTTGGGGGGGGGTGGGGAGAGTTGGGGGGGGGTGGGGGAAGAGTTGGGGGGTGGGGACGAGTTGGGGGGGGTGGGGAAGAGTTGGGGGGGGTGGGGGAAAGAGTTGGGGGGGGGGGGAAGAGTTGGGGGGGTGGGGAAGAGTTGGGGGGGTGGGGAAGAGTTGGGGGGGTGGGAAGAGTTGGGGGGGTGGGGAAGAGTTGGGGGGGTGGGGAAGAGTTGGGGGGGGTGGGGGAAGAGTTGGGGGGGGTGGGGAAGAGTTGGGGGGGGGGTGGGGAAGACGTTGGGGGGGGGTGGGGAAGAGTTGGGGGGGGTGGGGAAGAGTTGGGGGGGGTGGGGAAGAGTTGGGGGGGGTGGGGAAGAGTTGGGGGGGGTGGGGAAGAGTTGGGGGGGGTGGGGAAGAGTTGGGGGGGTGGGGAAGAGTTGGGGGGGTGGGGAAGAGTTGGGGGGGTGGGGAAGAGTTGGGGGGTGGGGAAGAGTTGGGGGGGTGGGGAAGAGTTGGGGGGGTGGGGAAGAGTTGGGGGGGTGGGGAAGAGTTGGGGGGGTGGGGAAGAGTTGGGGGGGTGGGGAAGAGTTGGGGGGGTGGGGAAGAGTTGGGGGGGTGGGGAAGAGTTGGGGGGGTGGGGAAGAGTTGGGGGGGTGGGGAAGAGTTGGGGGGGTGGGGAAGAGTTGGGGGGGTGGGGAAGAGTTGGGGGGTGGGGAAGAGTTGGGGGGTGGGGAAGAGTTGGGGGGTGGGGAAGAGTTGGGGGGGTGGGGAAGAGTTGGGGGGGTGGGAAGAGTTGGGGGGTGGGAAGAGATGGGGGGGTGGGGAAGAGATGGGGGGGTGGGGAAGAGATGGGGGGGTGGGGAAGAGGTGGGGGGGTGGGGAAGAGTTGGGGGGGGGGGGAAGAGTTGGGGGGGTGGGGAAGAGTTGGGGGGGTGGGGAAGAGTTGGGGGGGTGGGGAAGAGTTGGGGGGGTGGGGAAGAGTTGGGGGGGGTGGGGAAGAGTTGGGGGGGGTGGGGAAGAGTTGGGGGGGTGGGGAAGAGTTGGGGGGGGGTGGGGAAGAGTTGGGGGGGGTGGGGAAGAGTTGGGGGGGGGTGGGGAAGAGTTGGGGGGGGGTGGGGAAGAGTTGGGGGGGGGGGTGGGGAAGAGTTGGGGGGGGGGTGGGGAAGAGTTGGGGGGGTGGGGAAGAGTTGGGGGGGTGGGGAAGAGTTGGGGGGTTGGGGAAGAGTTGGGGGGGTGGGGAAGAGTTGGGGGGGTGGGGAAGAGTTGGGGGGGTGGGGAAGAGTTGGGGGGGTGGGGAAGAGTTGGGGGGTGGGGAAGAGTTGGGGGGGTGGGGAAGAGTTGGGGGGGGTGGGGAAGAGTTGGGGGGGGTGGGGAAGAGTTGGGGGGGTGGGGAAGAGTTGGGGGGGTGGGGAAGAGTTGGGGGGGTGGGGAAGAGTTGGGGGGGTGGGGAAGAGTTGGGGGGTGGGGAAGAGTTGGGGGGGTGGGGAAGAGTTGGGGGGGTGGGGAAGAGTTGGGGGGGTGGGGAAGAGTTGGGGGGGGTGGGGAAGAGTTGGGGGGGTGGGGAAGAGTTGGGGGGGGGGGGGAGAGTTGGGGGGGGGGGTGGGGAAGAGTTGGGGGGGGTGGGGAAGAGTTGGGGGGGGGTGGGAAAGAGTTGGGGGGGGGGTGGGAAAGAGCTGGGGTGGTGGGGGGGACGAGCTTGGGGCTGGGGAAGGGGTGGGGGCTCACGGCCACATTCCCCTCACCACAAGCTGCTGCCCGGACACAGCCGGGAACTCGGGCCTTTTGCAGGGCCGCGGCTGCTCTGTCTCCATGTTTCCTGTTCCCGGCTCCATCTTCCTCTTGCGTTTGACCCGCTTCTTGGAGACACTACGGAATTCGGGTCCCAACTCTGATACCAGGCCTGTTTCCATCTCGCTCCCCGCTGCCGCCGCCATGACAGCCACTCATAAAGGACCCTCCCGAAGACTGTCCGCGCTACTCGCCTGATTCCTTCCCCATTGGCGGATAGACCGTATTCACAGTGACGTATGCAGCCCAGTGAGGACCCTTGTTGTCATGCGCACTGTACACCGCTGGCTGCAGCACGTGGATAGTGAAGACTTCCACCTTCAATCTGGAGTTTCAGGCCTAGAAAAAAATACATATCTGCATTTATATATCGCCTTTCATCCCACGTGACATCCAAAGCTGCTTTACAGCCAAAGAAGTACTTCTTGAAATTTTCTAACGTCGGAAACACCGCAGTCCTTTCCTTTCAGATTCCAGAATCCGCAGTAATTTGCTTTTATCCAGTGTTTAACTCACTGCCACCTCTCTTCCGGGAATGCCTACCCTGAAGAAGTACTGCTCTTCTCTCCAACAGGATTTCCGTATGCCCCTCCCCACTATCCTTCACTGCTTTCCATTTCACTCTTAGTGTTACAAGGTATTTATCAAGACTTGCTTCCACAGCCATATTTTATTCCTCAGGAAGGAACTTACCCCATGGGGATTTCAACTTAAATTCCACCCTGCATGTCACCTCCAGGATTCTCTGCTGTTTGGCCTTTCACATCTTTTGTTCTCTCTGGGGACTGCCATTAGCACTCTTTCCCCTTGGTTTCTGTGGCCATTAGCACCCAGTTTCCCTGGGTTTCTGTGGCTATGACTCATCTTTCATTCTCACTCCACAGTATAAATATTTCCCACTTTCTCTGTCAGCTTTCACGAAGAGTCATCGAACTCGAAACGTTAGCTCTTTTCTCACTACAGATGCTGCCAGACCTGCTTAGATTTTCCAGCATTTTCTATTTTATTTCAGATTTTCAGCATCTGCAATACTTTGCTTTTCCTTAAAGTACTGCAGTGGTTTGCTGTTGTACTTCTAGTCAGCCCATATGTAATTAAGATGACCACACACGCACCCAGGGTGTCATAACACTTCATTTTAAGTTTCTGTACCTGTGATCTTTGAACATTGTGACTTAACTTTCCCACATTTTCTATTTCCTGCACATGTTTAGTTGTCCTAGAAGTCATCTACATCAGCCAGTCTTTGTGCCTGTTCACTTCTGCATGATCCATGTTGTTAAATAACAATGGACACAGCAATTCTGCTTCCAACTGTATATGGAATTATAAAAAAGCTTTGAGAGTTTTTTGTGCTATAATTTCAAAATTCCACCAAGCACACCCCTACTAACCAATTCAACGTTTCATAAGGTATTGGAAAACATTATAGTCAGTGGTAATAAAATGTGCGCCAGGCCATCAATAATTTGAAAATTTTCAGCTTAATTCATGGACAATTTACTAATAACTGAAACACTTGCAGTGAACAAACATTTACAGTGGACATGTATTCTTTCACAGGACTTGGGTATTGCTGGCTGTGCCAACATTTATTGACCATTTCTAAATGCCCTTCCGAAGTCAGCACTGCTGCCTTCTTGAACCACTGCTGTCCACATGGTGTTGGTGCACCCAATGCTGTTAGGAAGAGAGTTCCAGGATTTTAAATTTATCGATGTACACCTAAAATGGATGTAAGGAAATCAATTCCTTCCACAATTGACCACAGATTCTGGGAAAACCTATTGGGGAGACAGCGGTTCAGTGGTAATGTCACTGGACTACTAATCCATAGGCCAGGCAAATTCTCTGGGGACATGGGTTCAAGTATCATCATCGCATCAGGTGGAATTTAAATTCAATAAAATAATTGTGGAATTGAAACACTTGTCTCATTAATGGTGATGCTGAAACCATCACTGATTGTTGTAAAAACCCATTCCCCAGTCTGGCCAACATGCGACTCCAGACCCACAGCAATGGGTTTGACTCTTAACTGAAATGGCAGAGCAAGTCATTTTGTTCAAGGGCAATTAGGGATGGGTAACAAAAGTTGGTCTTGCCGGCGACACCTACATCCCACGAAAGAATAAAAGAAAGTTCAGCATTCAATTGACCTTCAATCGGAAAATCAATTTTTGTGTGATGTTTGTTGAGGAATAAATATTGGCCAGGCCATTGAGGGTAACTTCCTTGCTCTTCTTCAAAATAGTGCTACAGAATCTTTTAAGTCAATTTAAGGGGGCAGGCAGGCTCTCAATTTAAAATCACAATCATATTATGCCAAAATAATGGGGCAGAGGTTAAAATCATTGAAATTTACAACTTATCTCACTGAGTCCAAATATCATCTTTCTGCTGGCTTACTCATTCCATTAAAATCACGCACATTTACCCAGAGGATTCCTAGAATCAGCTTCCTAGGCTGTCTAGAAATACAGTAAAAAAGGCATCCTTTAAGAGTAGGATGAATAACTCTTGGGGAATAAGTTAAGGAATCATAGAGGCACTGTTCCATGTGTAAGAACAGTGAGTGGAGTTTGAAATTCCCCCAGACACATGCTGATAGCCCCTAACTGCAAATCATGGCACTTCCGGGACCAACACATGGGTAAAAATAAGATTGGCTGACTCATGCAGAAGTGAATAGTGATGCAATCACAGACACAAAGACTGGCTGATATAGATGAATTCTAGGACAACTAAACATTTGCCGAGAAGGCCTGAAAATTATGGGAAAGTTAAGTCACAGGTACAGATACATGAAATGAGGTGTTATGACACCCTGGGCATGTGTGTGGTCAATTCCAGCCCCACAGATCCCAAAATCCCAAGTGGTGCGATGGTTAACACTGCGACAAGGACCCAGGTCACTGTCTGTGTGGAATTTGCACATTCTCCCTGTGTCTGGGTGGGTCTCACCCCCACACCCAAAGATGTGCCTGGTAGGTGGTTTGGCCACATTAAATTGCCCCTTAATTGGAACAAAAAACATTGGGCAGTTTAAATTTATTTTTAAAAAGACCCCAAAGTCCTAACATTATTAACTCATTTTTTTTCCATGAGATCTTTAACCCTTCACTGCTCTAATGAGTTACAGGCACCAGATTTATAAGTAAAACATTAAAAAAACAGTTTATTTATAACACGAGTGAAAGCTGAACATATAATGGCACTAATGAAACAATCTACTACTAATAATAATAATATTCTTTATTGTCACAAGTAGGCTTACATTAACACTGCAATGAAGTTACTGTGAAAATCCCCTGGTCACCACATTCCAGCACCTGTTCGGGTACACAGAGGGAGAATTCAGAATGTCCAATTCACCTAACAGCATGTGTTTCGGGACTTGTGGGAGGAAACCAGAGCACCCGGAGGAAATCCACGCAGACACGGGGAGAACATGCAGTCTCCGCACAGACAGTGACCCAAGCTGGGAATTGAACCTGGGACCTTGATGCTGTGAAGCAGCAGTGCTAACCATGCTGCCAACTAGTCTATTTCCAAAACCCTGTCTCATTCTCCACCCTGACACACAAGATAGACACACAGTGAAACAGGTAGGAAAGGTTAAAAAATAACAGGGATTAAGAGGTCTCAGAGATTTGAGGATCTTCACTGCAGAGGTTGAGGTCTGTGTCGGCAGTGATCTCTTCAGAATGCAAGGTGTTGAACCATCGGTTGGTTTGGATCTTCAAGCTAGGCCACTCAGGCTGAATTCTCAGGCTGTGGGATCTCATCTAGGGATACACTTTAACTTGTGTTGGACTGAGCCTGACCCATGGAAGATGCACTTCAGGTATGTTCAGTTTCTAATATGTGGTCAGCTTCAGCAGACTCACCAACAGTTTACTTCAGTTAAAAAGAATATTAGAGCAGCAGTTTTTGTGAGTCCTTCCAGTGGTCTGGTGACTTTAATGGGAGAGGAATCCTGAACGTTCCCCCTCCAGCAGCTCTATCTTCAGGCTTTTAGTATTCACCAAGTATTCTGCTTACCTGAAGGGAGTTCCAGCTAAGATTTGAGAAAGCATTCCCCTCCTCTAGGACATTCAAATGGATTCCTCTTAGCTCTGCAGTTTCAATCAAAACTTAAAGCCAAAAACACCCACAGAGTCACCCAGCAGGGCATTCCAAAATAAAAAGCACCAATCCACTCTGAGGATCTGCTTAGCCCAGGATTGCAACGGAGCTAATTGGGTGCTAGTGAAGTCCATCAAAATGGCATCACAGCTATGCCACAGAACATACTGAATCAAGGGGTCAACTTTGCCTCCGAGCCACCTATCATCCTAACACGGAAATATATTGGCATTCCTTCAGTCACTGGTCAAATTTCTGGAACTCCCTCCCTAACAGCTCCATGGGTGTCTGTACAACTCAATGACTGCAGTGGTTTAAGATGGTGCAATTCAGGATGTGCAATAAATGATGGCCGAGCCACCATATCCGATATCCCAATAACTATTTTTTTTAAATGACAGCTGCGTGGGATTCCATTTAATGAGTAAATGTTGGGTGGCATAGTGGTACATTGGTTAGCACTGCTGCCTGAAAGCACCAGGCCCCGGGTTCAATTCTGGCCTTGGGCCACTGTGTAGCGTTTGCTCATTTTCCCTGTGTCTGCATGGGTTTCCTCTGGGCGCTCCAGTTTCCTCCCAGAGTCCAAAGAGGTTAGGTGGATAGGTTATGCTAAAATTGCCCCTTACTGTCCAGGGATGTACAGGTTAGATTACTGGGGAGGGGTGCTCTTTCGAAGAATCAGATGGGCCGAATGGCCTCCTTCAGCATTATAGGGATTCTATGGTAAAATGCCAGTCTATTTGATAATGAAAATGAGGGCGCTGATGATGGGCTGTTGGTAGGAGGTGGCTGACGTGAGCCAGTGTGGAGCAGCTGGGCTGAATACTGTGGGCTGGGCTGGGCAGGACGCGCATGCGCACAGGGGGCGCACCATGAGCTCGGCGCTGGAGAAGCCGCAGATAATCAGCCACATCCAGAAATCTCTCAATTATACCCTCTTCGACTGCAAATGGATCCCGTGCAGCGCCAAGTTCGTCTGCATGGGCAACTTCGCCCGCGGCACCGGCGTTCTGCAGATCTACGAGGTGTCACACGGCGAGCTAGTGCTGCTCAAGGAGGTCAGTGATGAGCCCGGAGAGGCCTCAGGCCTAAGGGGCCGGGCCCCGGGGTTGCCATGGTGACCGAGGCTAACTCGAGCAAACTTTCTTTCTCACCGCTTTTAACAGCAAATAGGAGCAGATGCATTTTTCCGAGCTTTTTCAAAAAATATACTAAGCTGGTTATCATTCGATTCTATCATTCAAACGTTTTTCTTTCAATCGTTGAAAAAGTAGGGAACAAAAGTCATTTATAGAACCAGGGTTTAAAGACCACCCATGGTGGGGGTTCGTGAGCGGCTGGGATTTGGAATGCGCTGCCTAAAAGGGCGGTGGAGGTGCATTCAGTTGTGGCTTTCAAAGAGGAAGTGATCATTGCCTGAAGAGAAATTTGTAGTGCTGTGGGGGAGTGGTACTCGTTGAGTTGCTCTTGCAGAAAGTCAGCACAAACACGACAGACCTCCACCTGTGCTCAGAATTATTCAAATCATTCTAATTGGATCGTTCTTGTTGTAGCAAAGAAGCTGGAAGGCACGATGGGCCGAATGGCCTTTGGTTTTGTATGTCAAGAACACATGCATTGATTACATTGCATTCATAACACAGAAACGGGTTCTTCAGCTCCTCTCATACATTTAAATGGAAAGAGGTTGCAGAATTTGGTGGTGCAGAGCGATCCGGGTGTCCTAATACATGAATCACAAAAAGTCATTTGGTAGTACAGAACTTGATTATTGCTGGAAAGAGAGATTTTGACAAAGCAGTAATCAAGGCAATTGCATGCATAACAATGTCAGGAAAAACAACAACTTTATACTTTATGGTAAGAGAGTAATGTCACTATAGTCCTAGATGACCATAAGCTGCTTTCTCCTTTGAGAAGCTGACTGGTGGTGATTTAACCTGAGGATCACCACACCTCCAGCGAGGGCAATGTTGAGAGCAACCTCAGCCAGTACCAGAAGAGAATGCTGATTGGTTGTCAAGTGGACTCTGATTGGTAGAGGCATTGCCATGGAGAATGCTTTAGTTAATTGTGGCTGATAGTTAACTGCCAAGAATTGTTTGAAAATTTTAAACCAGGCAACTTGACTCTGATCCAGGCAATGCACTGAAGAATGAACCAGTAAAAGGCTGTCACATATTTTGTTTAGCTGAAACAGGCACAGTGTGTGTAAGTATTCTCTTTGTCTGCAAAGAACATAAGAACTAGGAGCAGGAGTAAGCCATCTGGCCCCTCGAGCCTGCTCCGCCATTCAATGAGATCATGGCTGATCTTTTGTGAACTCAGCTCCACTTTCCGGTCCGAACACCATAACCCTTAATCCCTTTATTCATCAAAAAACTATCTATCTTTATCTTAAAAACATTTAATGAAGGAGCCTCAACTGCTTCACTGGGCAAGGAATTCCATAGATTCACAACCCTTTGGGTGAAGAAGTTCCTCCCTAAACTCAGTCCTAAATCTACTTCCCCTTATTTTGAGGCTATGTCCCCTAGTTCTGCTTTCACCCGCCAGTGGAAACAACCTGCACGCATCTATCCTATCTATTCCCTTCATAATTTTAAATGTTTCTATAAGATCCCCCCTCATCCTTCTAAATTCCAACGAGTACAGTCCCAGTCTACTCAACCTCTCCTCGTAATCCAACCCCTTCAGGTCTGGGATTAACCTAGTGAATCTCCTCTGCACACCCTCCAGTGCCAGTACGTCCTTTCTCAAGTAAGGAGACCAAAACTGAACACAATACTCCAGGTGTGGCCTCACTAACACCTTATACAATTGCAACATAACCTCCCTAGTCTTAAACTCCATCCCTCTAGCAATGAAGGCCAACATTCCATTTGCCTTCTTAATCACCTGTTGCACCTGTAAACCACCTTTCTGTGACTCATGCACTAGCACACCCAGGTCTCTCTGCACAGCAGCATGCTTTAATATTTTATTGTTTAAATACTAATCCCATTTGCTGTTATTCCTACCAAAATGGATAACCTCACATTTGTCAACATTGTATTCCATCTGCCAGACCCTAGCCCATTCACTTAACCTATCCAAATCCTTCTGCAGATTTCCAGTATCCTCTGCACTTTTCACTTTACCACTCATCTTAGTGTCATCTGCAAACTTGGACACATTGCCCTTGGTCCCCAACTCCAAACCATCTATGTAAATTGTGAACAATTGTGGGCCCAACACGGATCCCTGAGGGACACCACTAGCTACTGATTGCCAACCAGAGAAACACCCATTAATCCCCACTCTTTGCTTTCTATTAATTAACCAATCCTCTATCCATGCTACTACTTTACCCTTAATGCCATGCATCTTTATCTTATGCAGCAACCTTTTGTGTGGCACCTTGTCAAGGGCTTTCTGGAAATCCAGATATACCACATCCATTGGCTCCCCGTTATCTACTGCACTGGTAATGTCCTCAAAAAATTCCACTAAATTAGTTAGGCACGACCTTCCCTTTATGAACCCATGCTGCGTCTGCCCAATGGGACAATTTCTATCCAGATGCCTCGCTATTTCTTCCTTGATGATAGATTCCAGCATCTTCCCTACTACCGAAGTTAATTTCCTATAATTTCCTGCTCTCTGCCTACCTCCTTTTTTAAACAGTGGTGTCACGTTTGCTAATTTCCAATCCACCGGGACCACCCCAGAGTCTAGTGAATTTTGGTAAATCATCACTAGTGCATCTACAATTTCCCTAGCCATCTCTTTTAGCATTCTGGGATGCATTCCATCAGGGCCAGGAGACTTGTCTACCTTTAGCCCCATTAGCTTGCCCATCACTACCTCCTTAGTGATAACAATCCTCTCAAAGTCCTCACCTGTCATAGCCTCATTTCTATCAGTCACTGGCATGTTATTTGTGTCTTCCACTGTGAAGACCGACCCAAAAAACTTGTTCAGTTCCTCAGGCATTTCCTCATCTCCCATTATTAAAACTCCCTTCTCATCCTCTAAAGGACCAATATTTACCTTAGCCACTCTTTTTTGTTTTATATATTTGTAAAAACTTTTACTGTCTGTTTTTATATTCTGAGCAAGTTTACTCTCATACTCTATTTTACTCTTCTTTATAGCTTTTTTAGTAGCTTTCTGTTGCCCTCTAAAGATTTCCCAGTCCTCTAGTCTCCCACCAATCTTTGCCACTTTGTATGCTTTTTCCTTCAATTTGATACTCTCCCTTATTTCCTTAGATATCTACGGTCGATTTTCCCTCTTTCTACCGTCCTTCCTTTTTGTTGGTATAAACCTTTGCTGAGCCCTGTGAAAAATCGCTTGGAAGGTTCTCCACTGTTCCTCAACTGTAGCGATAGTTTACTAGAACAGTATGTAATGGAACCTACGAGGAAACAAGCGGTCCTAGATCTTGTCCTGTGTAATGAGACAGGATTGATTCATGATCTCATAGTTAGGGATCCTCTCGGAAGGAGCGATCACAATGTGGTGGAATTTAAAATACAGATGCAGGGTGAGAAGGTATAATCAAATACTAGTGTTTTGTGTTTAAACAAAGGAGATTACAATGGGATGAGTGAAGAACTAGCTAAGGTAGACTGGGAGCAAAGACTTTATGGTGGGTACATTCTATAAACTCCTCCTCAAGGTTGCCTTGACCGACCTGGTTAAACCAATCGACATGTACATTAAAATCCCCCATGATAATGCTGTACCATTTCTACATGCATCAGTTATTTCTTTGTTTATTGCCTTCCCCACCATAACGTTACTATTTGGTGGCCGATAGACTACTCCTATCAGTGACTTTTTCGCCTTACTATTCCTGATTTCCACCCAGATGGATTCAACCTTATCCTCCATAGCACCGATGTCATCCCTTACTATTTCCCGGATGTCATCCTTAAATAACAGACCTACACTACCTCCCTTTCCATCCACTCTGTCCTTCCGAATAGTTTGATACCCTCGGATATTTAAATCCCAGTCGTGACCATCCTTTAACCATGTTTCAGTAATGGCCACTAAATCATAGTCATTCATGATGATTTGCGCTGTCAACTCATTTACTTTATTCCGAATGCTACAAGCATTCAGGTAAAGTACACTTATGTTGGTTTTTTTACCTCTGTTTTGAATCCTAACATCTCCAGTTTTATTCCTTTTAGTATTACTGGGCCTATTCACTGAGCTCCCCTCAGTCACTGTACCTTGTACTGTCGCCCTTTTTGATTTTTGACTATGTCTTCTCTGCCTTGCACTTTCCCCCTTACTTCCTTTTGCTTCTGTCCCTGTTTTACTACCTTCCAACTTCCTGCATTGGTTCCCATCCCCCTGCCACATTAGTTTAAACCCTCCCCAACAGCTCTAGCAAACCCCCCCCCCCCCCCCCAGGACGTCGGTTCCAGTCCTGCCCAGGTGCAGACCGTCCGGTTTGTACTGGTCCCACCTCCCCCAGAACCGGTCCCAATGCCCCAAGAATTTTAATCCCTCCCTCTTGCACCATCTCTCGAGCCACGCATTCATCCTATCTATCCTGACATTCCTACTCTGACTAGCCTGTGGCACTGGTAGCAATCCTGAGATTACTACCTTTGAGGTCCTACTTTTTAGTTTAACTCCTAACTCCCTGAATTCAGCTTGTAGGACCTCATCCCGTTTTTTACCTATATCGTTGGTGCCTATGTGCACCATGACAGCTGGCTGTTCACCCCCCCCCCAGAATGCCCTGCCGCTCCGAGACATCCTTGACCCTTGCACCAGGGAGGCAACATACCATCCTGGAGTCTCGATTGCGTCCACAGAACCGCCTGTCTATTCCCCTTACGATCGAGTCCCCTATCACTATAGCCCTGACATTTTTCTTTCTGCCCTGCTGCGCAGCAGAGCCAGCCACGGTGCCATGAACCGTGCTGCTGCCTTCCCCTGGTGAGCCATCTCCCCCAACAGTATCCAAAGCAGTATGTCTGTTTTGCAGGGAGATGACCGCAGGGGACACCTGCACTGCCTTCCTACTCTTGCTCTATCTTTTGGTCACCCATTTTCTATCTCCCTCAGTAACTTTCACCTGCAGTGTGACCTACTCGCTAAACGTGCTATCCACGACGTCCTCAGCATCGCGAATGCTCCAAAGTGAGTCCATCCGTAGCTCCAGAGCCGTCAAGTGGTCTAACAGGAGCTGTAACTGAACACACTTCCTGCACGTGAAAGAGCCAGGGACAGTGGACGTGTCCCTGAGCTCCCACATCGCACATGAGGAGCATGACACGGGTCTGGGATCTCCTGCCATGTTTTAAACCTTAGGTAAACTTATACAACTACAATTTCAAAATAAAAATAATGAAACGAAAAACTACTTACCAGTCACTTACCAGGGTTAAAAAGCACCTCCGAAAAAGCACCTTCTCTCACTCTGCACTGAATTACCTCACTGCACCAAATTACCAAGTTGCAATTCCCTCTCTGGATGTGCCTCATTCGCTCAGGCTGTGTCTCCTTGACTTGTGCAAGCTTACTGAGTGCGCTTTCTGTCTTTTATGCAGACCTCAGCTAACTGATGACTCAAAACTACCTAAACTTCAAAGAGAAGAATACAATGTGTGCACCTTTGTGCCCCTAAACAGGCCTCAGGTGACTGACAGATAACTGCCTCTCAGCAGTTAGGGTGGGGGCAGCTTCAGCCAATCAGACACTAAGCTACACACTGCACTTTTAATTGAAAAACAGCAGAATTAGATTTACCACTTACCTTTCCTGATTACCTCACTGCACCAAATTACCAAGCTGCAATTCCCACTCTGGATGTGCATCACTCACTCAGGCTGTGTCTCCTTGACTTGCGCAAGCTTACTGAGTGCGCTTTCTGTCTGTCTTTTATGCAGACCTCAGCTAACTGATGACTCAAAACTGCCTAAACTTCAAAGAGAAGAACACAATGTGCACCTTTGTGACCCTAAACAGGCCTCCGGTGACTGACAGATAACTGCCTCTCAGCAATTAGGGTGGGGGCAGCTTCAGCCAATCAGACACTAAGTTACACACTGCACTTTTAATTGAAAAACAGCAGAATTAGATTTACCACTTACCTTTCCTGGTTACCTCACTGCACCAAATTACCAAGTTGCAATTCCCACTCTGGATGTGCATCACTCACTCAGGCTGTGTCTCCTTGACTTGCGCATAAGAACAGGGCCCTGTGTATTAATATATGTAGCTTCCAGTACATGCAAATGCACCACACAGCAAGTGTGACTGACTATGTTAAATTGTCCTCCCATCCTATGTTGTTTTACCCATCAACATCCTTCTGTTACTTTCTCCCTCATATGTCACTCATGGCTCAGTTGGTAGTGCACTCACCTCTGAATCACAAGGTTCTAGTGTTTAATACCCACTCCAGGGCTTGAGCACAAAAATCAAAGCAGACCTTTCCATGCCGTAGTGTGGGAGAGCTGCATGATTGGATGTGCAGCCTTTCTGATGCAAAATTAACCAAGGCTCCATTTGTCTGGGTGGGTGTAAAAAATTCCATGGCACTATTTTGAAGAAGAGTTTGCTGACTGCAAATTAGCTGCAGCGTTTCCTACATTATGACAATGACTACTTCATTAACTGTAAAGCACTTTTGAGACTTCTAGTGGTCACTAAAAGTGCTAATAAATGCCCATTTTTTCCCCTTTCATGTGCTTCTCTGGCTGGTTTAGCACATTGGGCTAAACAGCTGGCTTGCAATGCAGAACAATGCCAGCAGCGCGGGTCCAATTTCCGTACCAGCCTCCCCGAACAGGTGCCGGAATGTGGCGACTAGGGACTTTTCACAGTAACTTCATTGAAGCCTACTTGTGACAATAAGCAATTATTATTAATAACTATGCTATTCATTTCAACTACTCCCCCATGACGGGTTCCACATTCTCACCACACTCTGGATAAAGACGTTTCTGCTGAATTCCCTAATTGGATTCACTGGTGATCATATACTTATGGTCCTCTTGTTTTAGATTCCCTCACAAGTGGAAATAATTAATATTACTTTATTATGTATTTCAAATAATAACATGGATGTTTCAATAGCAATAATTCTAAGATCAGAAGTAGAATCTGTGATGGAACAGTGTAATTTGGGCATGATATATTGGGTTTGGATACAGTGCTGCTCTATATAAATGGAAGAAGCATGTCAAAGCATCAGTATATTTTGCTAGAGGGTGATCGGATGTGAACTGATGTCTGCTAGTCAATATCTTGGCTTGGTCAATCACAAATGTTACGAGAGATAAGGAGGAGCTGAAAGTCAAATCTATAATTGTGTCCAAGACCTGGAAGAGGGCTGCTAACCTGTCTTTCTGAGTGTGTGGGTGACGGTACCGGACATGGAGCAGAATTGACAAAGTGGTGAAAATGAAGCTTGCCAAAACAACAAGAAAGTCACCACCTGTACTGCTGCTGGACATCTGGTCTGTAGCCAGCTAACTGTTTGAACATTGTTGGTATTATACCAAAAGATGTGCTTCACTGAATTATGCAAAGCTTTCCTTGTAAGTGATTTTCTTTTTGCACACACAGGAGAGACGATTGTTAGCACATTTACCTTGCCACCTGTGTTACTCATTGATAATTTGGCGGGAGATTAACGTAGGCAGAGTTTCTCCAACAGTTTCTTGTGCTCTCCTGATAACTCCAGTGAACTCACCTTATAATTCAGAATTGAGCGAGCGAGAGGGGGGGGAGGAAGGGCTGGATGCTGGGGGATGTTGTTTCTGGGGGAAGGGTAGGGGGAGTTTTCGGGAGGGGGGGGAAGGGGTTCGATGTTAACAATGGACAGGGGCGGGTCAGGCTTATGGGGCAGGGCCCGGCGGTATGTTGATGGTGGATAAGAAAGGTGGGGGGGTGAGAGACCCCCAGTAAGGATAGCTATGTGGAACGTGAGAGGGCTAGGAGGTCCGGTCAAGAGGTCAAGGGTGCTTGCGCATCTTAAAAGTCTGAAAACCGATGTGGCAATGCCGCAGGAGACTCACTTGAGGGTGAAGGACCACGTGAGACTTAAAAAGGGTTGGGCTAGCCAAGTGTTTCACTCTGGATTTGATGGAAGGGCTCGAGGGGTAGCAGTGTTGGTCAGCAAAAGGGTACGCTTCCAGATGGAGAAGGTAGTGGCAGATCAGGGGGGCAGATATGTGATTGTGGCCGGGGGGCTGGACGGGAGATTAGTGGCGCTGGTATGTGTATACGGTCCCAACTGGGACGATGAGGGATTTGCGAGGAAGGTGTTTGGAGCCATTCCTGACTTGGACACACACGAGCTGATTGTGGGGGGGGGGGGACTGGAACCTAGTGCAGGAGACAAGGTTGGACAGATCACGGCCGCGCTCGCTGGTCCCATCAGGGGGGGGCAAAGGCGCTAGCTGGGCTAATGGTGGAAATGGGAGGGGTGGAACCTTGGAGGTTCCTGCACCCAGGGGAACGGGAGTACTCGTTTTTCTCAGCAGTCCATAGGGTATACTCGCGGATTGACTTTTTTGTGGTGGGAAAGGCTTTGCTGGCTGGAGTCAATGGGTTGGAATACTCTACAATTGCTGTGTCAGATCACCCGCCACATTGAGTGGATATGGTGCTGGAGAAGGGAGTAGTGCAGAGGCCGGGGTGGAAACTGGATGTGGGGCTTTTGGGGAACCAAGTATTCTGTGAAAAAATTGAAAAGGGTAATTAAGGAATATGTGAGATTCAACTGTACGGGTGAGGTGTCAATGGCAGTCGTCTGGGAGGCTCTAAAGGCGGTAGTGAGGGGTTAGGTAATTTTGTTTAAGGCCAGGGTGGACAAAGAGGAGAGGTTGGAGCAGCCGAGGCTAATAGATGAGATGTTGGAGGGAGATAGGAGTTATGTGGAGGATGGGGACCCAGCGATGCTGGGAAAGGGGAAGGAACTACAGGTGAGCTTCGACCGACTATCCACCAGGAAGGTGGTGCGCCAACTGAGGCGAGCGAGGGGTGCAGTTTATGAACATGGAGACAAGTATGTTAGCAGATCAGCTCTGGAGGGAGGCAGCAGCAAGGGAAATTCTTAAGGTAAGGGATAGGGCCGGGAAGTTGGTGGTGGCTCCGGAGCTGATTAACAAGGTTTTTGAGGAATTCTATGAGAGGTTGTACAGGTCAGAGCCACCCGGGGGAGACCGTGAGATGCTGGAATTTCTGGATGTGTTGGAGTACCCGAGGCTAGGGGAGGGAGACAAGGCTACATTGGAAGGAGCAATACTGGAGCAGGAGATAAAAGACGCGATTGGGAGGATGCAGTCGGGGAAGGTGGCAGGCCGGATGCGATTCCGGTGGAATATTATAAAACATTTAAGGATACGTTGGCACCCCTGACGGTAGGGATGTTTGAAGAGGCGATAGAGAAGGGAGTGCTTCCGCAAACCTTGGGGCAGGCATCGATTTCACTGTTGCTTAAAAAGGATAAGGATCCGACGGAGTGTGGGTCGTATAGGCCCATTTCACTTCTTAATGTGGACGCAAAGGTATTGGCAAAGGTACTGGCGGCTAGGCTGGAGGGGTGCCTCCCGAAAATGATAGGTGAGGATCAGACAGGGTTCGTGAAAGGGAGGCAGCTGTTTTCGAATATTAGGAGGGTCTTGAACGTGGTTATGGCACCGACGGAAGGGAAGGAAACATAGGTGGTGGTGGCACTGGACGCCGAGAAGGCATTTGATCGGGTGGAATGGGGTTACCTGATGGCAGTGCTGGAATGGTTTGGGGTTGGACCAAGATTTGTGAACTGGGTAAAGTTATATAAGGAGCCGAAGGCGAGTGTCCGCACGAACAATATTAGTTCGAGATACTTCTCTCTCCACCGTGGGATGAGGCAAGGATGTCCTATGTCCCCCCCTGCTGTTTGCGCTTGCGATTGAGCCGTTGGCCATCGCATTAAGAAGTTCAGGAGCATTGAACGGAATAGTGAGGGGGGTATAGAGCATAGGGTGTCCTTTTATGCCGACGACTTGTGTCGGAGCCGAGTGCATCCATAGGAGGAAATTGGAGTTGCTGCAGGTATTTGGGTCTTTCTCTGGGTACAAGCTGAACTTGGACAAGAGTGAGTATTTCGTGGTGTCTCAACCGGGGTGGGGGCAGGGGTGGTGGGTGATTCCTTTTTTTTCTCTTTGTCATTTGTTTATGTTAACATGCAGGCTGATGTCTGGGCATGGTGGGAGGATGGGATCGTTGTTATTGTTATGGGGTTGAGATATTTGTTGTTGGTTATTGATTGTTGTTGGGTGTAAATTCAGGAGAAAAATTGTGAAAAAGGAGAATTAAAATATTAAAAAAAAAATAAAAAAATTCAGAATTGAATGAACTGCTTGCTGAGCTACTTAATCCTCATTTTCAAAACTTGAAAAACATATCTTTTCAGATTGAAAAATCAAAACCTTTTAAATGTGGCACCTTTGGAGCCACCTCTTTGCAACAGCGGCACCTATCTACTGGCGACTTTGATGGAAATCTGCACATTTGGTATGTATTCAAAACCTCGAGAAAATGCTATTGTGCCAGTGGTGGTTTTGGAGCTATGACGAGAAATGTTTTGCTCTGAATGAAAGTGTTGTCTTTCTGAAGTTTGAGAAAATAACATCTTGAGAGGGATAGTATTTTTTAAACCTGCTGTGACAATCTCTCCGGCTACCTTGGCAATACTTATGTGGCATTTAAATTTTCTGATTAAAGGTGATTGAATGCTGAACATGTTGCCAAAGGAATTTTCCCAGCCTTTGTAGTCAATTGGGAACGGAAATCTTTTCCTTGTGATCATTCCAGGTATAGATAGATAAATGATAAATCCTGGAACTGCTTCATTGGGTGTACCTATATCACTGGGACTCCAGCGGTTCCAGAAGGTGGCTCACCATCATCTTCTCAAGGACAATTAATGCTGGCCTAGTCAGTGGCTTCGACACACTGTGAAAGAATTAAAAAACTTTTGAGTGAAAGTTTTTGTTTATTGCAAGTGTTTCAGTTCTTCATAAATTAAACTGATAATTCCTGTTCAATGAATCATGGGTGGCCTGGCATACATTTTATTACCACAGGCTATAATGTTTTCTATTACCACATACAATGCTGCTTTGGGAGGGGTGGGCTCAGTGGAATTTCATGATGATGGCACAAAAGACCTGTCAGAGTTTCTTCATAATTCCACACACAGGTGAAAGCAGGATTGTGGTGTTCATTTTTATCTATCCGCATTGACACTAAATGATTTTAATTACATATGGGCTGATCAGTAGCACAATGGTAAACCATGGCAGTACTTTAAAATTAAAATAAATAACTGTGGATGCCGGAGATCTGAAATAGAAAAGGAAAATGCTGGAATAGATCAGCAGGACTGGCAGCATCTGTGGAGAGAGAGGTCATGGATATAGGCTGAGAGGCAGTAGATTTAGAACTGAGGTGAGAAGGAACTACTTCTCACAGAGGGTGGTGAATTTGTGGAACTAGCTGCCCATCGTGCGGTGGAATCGGAGTCATTAAATGGTTTCAAGAAGGACATAGATATATTTCTGATTTGAAAAAAAGTGTTAAAGACTTATGGGCAACAGATGGGGAGGTGGATTTAAGACTAGGAAGAGATCAGCCATGATCTGATGGGATGGTGGAGCAGTATCGAAGGGCTAAATTGCCTACTTCTCCTAATTCCTATGTTTCGAGTCCAATATGATCCATCTTTGGAACTGGTACTGAAGAGTCATATTAGACTCGAAACTTTAACGCTCAGATACTGCCACTTTCTGACACTTTCAGTTTTTGTTACTACAATACTTTGCCAAATATAACCATGGACCAATTCAATGGACATCCATGGTCACACGCCCCCTAATGGTGTATGGAACCTGAAGGAGGAGGATTGACCAATATTTAACATTAAGCTGTGATGCTCCTCAAAGTTTAAACAAAAATAAATGCAGTTGAGTTCTTTGTTCGAAAAATGGTGTTTTCTTCTCCTCCATCCCCTGCTACTCTCCTGTTTCACTCGATTCAGGGTCCTTTTCAGTTCGAAAATATTTGCCAGAACGATACCAGGGATGAGCAGGTTAAATGATGAGGACAGGTTACATAAAATTGCTTTGTATTTCCCGTGAATTTTGAAGGTTCAGAGGTCAGCTAATCAGGGTGTTCAAAATGTTCAAAGGATTTGATGAGGTAGACCAGTGACGAGCTCTATGACACATTTTACTATATTAAAGATATTGGTCGGAATTCTCTGGCCGTTGGGATTCTCTTTTCCCACTGGCAGTGCACCCCCACCCATGAGTTCCCCAACGGCGTGGAGTGGTTTCAACGGGAAATCCCATCGACAAGCGGCGGGAGTAGATCATTCCCGGCACGCCGCCAAGAAACATGTGGAAATATCGGGTGTAAATGCAGGTTATATAACACATTTTATAAACTTCTTACAGCGCTTCACAGGGATACATTTGGACAAAATTGACACCAGTCCAAAAACTAAATATTTAGAGCTGTGATTGAAGGCCTGGTCAAAGATAGAGGGCTGGATTCTCTGTTTCAGCGGCTAGGTCCCGGCTCGAAGGGAGAATTTGCGAAGGGTTTTACGACGAAAAAATCAGAGCCAACCCCTCTCTGATTTTGCGACCTGTGAGTGGTTAGCAGCGGAGTCGGGGAAACACGTGGCTCTCTGCTGCAAAGACAGCCGGAGAATGGCCAGGTCCCTGGCCGTGCAAGCGCATGGCGACGGCCTGCAGCGGTCGCGCCGTACAACATGCCACCAGTCATGCGCAGACCCGACTCGCCATCTGCGTCCTCACAGGCCGCCTCCGGCCACCCCCCACCTGTCCCCCCAGCTATCCCAGGGTGAATTGTTAGAAGGCAATCCGAGGGACAGAATCTACAGGCATTTAGACAGGCAAGGGCTAATTAGGGAAAGTCAGCATGGCTTTGTACGGGGAAAGTAATGTCTCATGAATTTGATTGAGTTTTTTGAAGGGGTAACCAAGAGGGTAGGCGAGGGCAGTGAGTCGCCGTTGTCTACATGGACTTTAACAAGGCCTTTGACAAGGTACCGCATGGTAGGCTGTTGCAAAAGGTAAAATCTCATGGAATCCAGGGTGCGGTAGCCAATTGGATACAAAATTGACTTGGCAACCAAAGCCAAAGGATGGTTGTGGAGGATTGTTTTTCAAACTGAAGACCTGTGACCAGCAATGTGCCTCAGGGATCCATGCTAGGTCCACTGTTATTTGTTTTGTATCGGCCCACTGGCCCAATTGGTCAAGATCCTGTTGCAATCTTATATAACCTTCTTCACTATCCATTGTGCCACCAATCTTGGCGTCATCTGCCAACTTACTAACCATGCCTCCTACATAATAATGATTTGGATGAGAATGTAGGAGGCATGGTTAGTAAGTTGGCAGATGACGGCAAGATTGGTGGAATAGTGGGTAATGAAGAAGGTTATATAAGATTGCAACAGGGTCTCGACCAATTGGGCCAGTGGGCCGATGAATGGCAGATGGAGTTTAATTTGGATAAAAGTGAGGTGATGCATTTTGGTAGATCAAATCAGGGCAGGACCTACTCGGTTAATGGCAGGGAGTTGGGGAGAGTTACAGATCAAAGTGATCTAGGGGTACAGGTTCTTAGCTCCTTGAAGGTGGAGTCGCAGGTGGACAGGGTGGTGAAGAAGGCATTCAGCATGCTAGGTTTTATTGGTCAGAATATTGAATACAGGATAGGGACGTCTTGATGAAGTTGTACAAGACATTGATTAGACCACACGTGGAATACTGTGTTCAGTTCTGGTCATCCTATTATAGGAAGGATATTAGAAAAAGTGCAGAAGAGATTTACGAGGACGCTACCAGGACTTAATGGTCTGAGTTATAAAGAGAGGCTGGATAGGCTGAGACTTTTTTCCCTGGAGCGTAGGAGGCTTAGGGGTGATCATATAAGAGGTCTATAAAATAATAAGGAGTATAGAAAAGGTAGATAGTCGACAACTTTCCCAAAGGTAGAGGAGGCTAGAACTACAGGACATGGGTTTAAGGTGAGGGGGAGAGATACAAAAGAGACCAGAGGGGAAATTTCTTCACACACAGGGTGGTGAGCATCTGGAAGGGGCTTCCAGAGGCAGTGGTAGAGGCAGGTACAATTTTTTTCCTTTAAAAAGCAGTTCGACAGTTATTTGGGCAGGGTCGATATAGAGGGATATGGGCCAAATGCAGGCAAGTGGGACTAGCTTAGTGATAGAAACTGGGCGGCATGGACAAGCTGGGCCGAAGGGCCTGCTTCCATGCTGTAAACATCGATGACTCTATGGCTCTTGCAGAAACCGCTCCTCCCGGCCAGCGGCACAGACCCTGCCGAGTGTGGCAGAGCTGGACACAGTCCGCTGCCGCCATGCCGGGTTCACGACTGCTGAGACTACGTGGTCGGGAACTTGGCCCATTGGAGGCGGAGCATTATGGGAGGGCCTGCCGATGATGCGCCAATGCCGTTGCAAGGGCGCGCGACGCAATTACGTCATTTCAGAGGGCGTGGACCATGGCTGACCAGCATCAAACTGGTGCCAGCCCCGATTTGGGTGTTGGAGTCGATTCTCTGCCCAATCGCCGATTACGATATCGGTTGAGAAGGGAGTTTTAATAATGGGAGATGTGGAAATGGCTGAGGAACTGAACAGGTTTTTTGGGTCGGTCTTCACAGTGGAAGACACAAATAACATGCCAGCGACTGATAGAAATGAGGCTATGACAGGTGAGGACCTTGAGAGGATTGTTATCACAAAGGAGGTAGTGATGGGCAAGTTAATGGGGCTAAAGGTAGACAAGTCTCCTGGCCCTGATGGAATGCATCCCAGAGTGCTAAAAGAGATGGTTAGGGAAATTGCAGATGCACTAGTGATGATTTACTAAAATTCACTAGACTCTGGGGTGGTCCCGGTGGATTGGAAATTAGCAAACGTGACACCACTGTTTAAAAAAGGAGGTAGGCAGAGAGCGGGAAATTATAGGCCAGTGAGCTTAACTTCGGTGGCAGGGAAGAAGCTGGAATCTATCATCAAGGAAGAAATAGCGAGGCATCTGGATAGAAATTGTCCCATTGGGCAGATGCAGCATGGGTTCATAAAGGGCACGTCATGCCTAACTAATTTAGTGGAATTTTTTGAGGACATTACCAGTGCAGTAGATAACGGGGAGCCAATGGATGTGGTATATCTGGATTTCCAGAAAGCCTTTGACAAGGTGCCACACAAAAGGTTGCTGCATAAGATAAAGATACATGGCATTAAGGGTAAAGTAATAGCATGGATAGAGGATTGGTTAATTAATAGAAAGCAAAGAGTGGGGATTAATGGGTGTTTCTCTGGTTGGCAATCAGTAGCTAGTGGTGTCCCTCAGGGATCAGTGTTGGGCCCACAATTGTTCACAATTTACATAGATGATTTGGAGTTGGGGACCAAGGGCAATGTGTCCAAGTTTGCAGATGACACTAAGATGAGTGGTAAAGTGAAAAGTGCAGAGGATACTGGAAGTCTGCAGAGGGATTTGGACAGGTTAAGTGAATGGGCTAGGGTCTGGCAGATGGAATACAATGTTGACAAATGTGAGGTTATCCATTTTGGTAGGAATAACAGCAAACGGGATTATTATTTAAACGATAAAATATTAAAGCATGCTGCTGTGCAGAGAGACCTGGGTGTGCTAGTGCATGAGTCACAGAAAGTTGGTTTACAGGTGCAACAGGTGATTAAGAAGGCAAATGGAAATTTGTCTTTCATTGCTAGAGGGATGGAGTTTAAGACTGGAGAGGTTATGCTGCAATTGTATAAGGTTTTAGTGAGGCCACGCCTGGAGTATTGTGTTCAGTTTTGGTCTTCTTACTTGAGAAAGGACGTACTGGCACTGGAGGGTGTGCAGAGGAGATTCACTAGGTTAATCCCAGAGCTGAAGGGGTTGGATTACGAGGAGAGGTTGAATAGACTGGGACTGTACTCGTTGGAATTTGGAAGGATGAGGGGGGATCTTATAGAAACATATAAAATTATGAAAGGAATAGATAGGATGGATGCGGGCAGGTTGTTTCCACTGGCGGGTGAAAGCAGAACTAGGGGGCATAGCCTCAAAATAAGGGGAAGTAGATTTAGGACTGAGTTTAGGAGGAACCTCTTCACCCAAAGGGTTGTGAATCTATGGAATTCCTTGCCCAGTGAAGCAGTTGAGGCTCCTTCATTAAATGTTTTTAAGATAAAGATAGATAGTTTTTTGATGAATAAAGGGATTAAGGGTTATGGTGTTCGGACCGGAAAGTGGAGCTGAGTCCACAAAAGATCAGCGATGATCTCGTTGAATGGTGGAGCAGGCTCGATGGGCCAGATGGCCTACTCCTGCTCCTATTCTTATGTTCTTATGCTGCCGGGAAACGTGCAGGAGTGGGTGCGATGCCGGCAAGACCGGAGAATCCTGCCGGTGTGAATGGCCGGAGAATTCTGGCCAGTATTCTTCTCTTGTCTTCCCTTCCTCTTAGTTTTCTGCACACCACAAGCAGGTTAAACCGTGAGGGCTGTAGACCTGCTCTGAGTCAGCTGTAAAGAGGTAGGCATAACACTAATTTGCCACCATCATGTACTAGGACTGCGATGGAAACATATTTTATTGACCATTTCAATCTGAAACAATGTTCTACCTTTCGATGCCACCCTATCTGGAATTGCACCTGATAGTGCATTTTAAAAAGAAAACTCCACTGATGTATTTTGCTCTGTTTACATTCTCAGTTGCTGGTGAAATTTTGTGACCTGTCTTATTTTCATGATGTTACAAGTAGCTTCAATGTTGCTTGCATTCTCTGTCAGGGTTTTTCATTGGAGATTTTGAGAGATTTTCTCACCTTTCTCATTTCTTTTCCCCAGGAATCTGGAGGCAACAGACATGCCAGTGTATTCAGTAAAAGCGCACAAGGAGATCATAAACAGTATTGATGGTGTAGGAGGCCTGGGCATTGGGGAAGGAGCTCCGGAGGTGGTTACTGGCAGCAGAGATGGTAAATTTAATTTAAATGATTCCTACATAGAATCAGGAGTAGGCCATTCAGCCCCTCGCGCCTCTCCTGCCATTCAATGAGACCATGGCTGATCAGTAACCTAACCCCAAATATCCGTCTTTGGCCCATATCCCTTAATTTTTTTGCTTAACAAAAATCTATCACAGATTTAAAATTAACAACTTATCTAGCTTCACCTACTGTTTGTGGGAGAGAATTACAAACCTCCACCACCTTTTTAGTGAAGATGTTCTTCCTAACATCTCTCCTGAACGATCTAGCCCTAATCTTTAGACTCTGCCCCTAGTTTTAGAATCTCCAACCAGTGGAAATAGATTATCTTTATCTACCCCGTCTTTCCCTGTTAATGTCTAGAATACCTCCATCAGATACTCCTCCACCTTCTAAAGTCTAGTGAAAACAGGTCTAATTTGAGTAATCTCTTCTTGTAACTCAACCCCTGTAATCCAGGTATAATTTTTGTGAACCTATTTTGCATTCCCTCCAAGGCGAAAATATCCTTCCTAAAGTGTGGTGCCCAGAACTGCTCCCAGTACTCCAAGTGGGATCTAACCAGGGTTTTGTATAACTGCAGCATAATCCCTGTGTCTTTATCTTCCAATCCTCTCGATATAAAGGCTAGCACTCCATTAGCCTTTTTGATTATTTTCTGGACTTGTTCATGGTATTTTAAGGACCTATGCACCTGAACCCCCAAGTCTCTTTAGACATCCATTGTACCCAACCTCTTTCCATTTAGAAAGTAATCTGCTCTAACATTTTTTGGTCTAAAGTGGATAACCTCACACTTGCTTCCAGAAATTCCTCTCTCGTGATCCTCACTCACCCCGTTCTCTAGAGCCTGTTTAAATGCTGCAGTGATAGAATCTACTGATACGTCTGTTTCGTTGCTAAATCCTGCAGCTTTCCTCCAGTGGCATCTGAGCATCTAGAAATTTTAAAATTATTATCAAGATATCACAGAATGTTTGGTCTATCGTGATTGTGTTAGCTCCTTAAAAGAGCTTTTCACTTCAGTGCCACCCCCCTGCCCACTCCTCATAGAACTGCAGATGATTCCCTTTATGGTATTTATTCAACTCCCTTTTGAAAGTTACCATCCAATCTTTCCACCACCCCTTTCAAACAGGCCACAATAACTCACTCCAATAAAACAGATTTTCCTAATCTTGCCTCTAGTTCTTTTGTCAGTTATATGCTCTGGTTCTGTTCTGTGGCTGGAAGCAGTTCCTCCTTTTGATGCTTGTGATTTTTGAATATTTCTAAGAAATCTCCACTTAGTCTTCAATAAGCTGTGGCCTGTCGACTTTAACGTTTGTGTGCTTTGTTGGTCTTCAATCCAGATAACTTGGTCCTATTTTCATCAATGTTTCTCATTTGTTTTTACTTCTTACTCAATAAAAAATTAAGGCATTATATTATATATTATATATAATGTGAAGCAGTACAACACAGAAAAACTATTCACTCATCTATCTTATATTATGGTTGGTGCAATCTTAATTGCCTTCTTTATTATAAAGCGAACATTCCTCTACTGCTTTTGATCTTGGCATCTTTTGACATTTAGTCTCCAATGTTAGAACTGTATTTATGTTCATTGTGCTCCACGACACTCGCACTATTTTTAAAAAAAAAATGTTCACTGGAATGTCGCAGGCTGTGCCAGCATTGATTGCCCTTGAGAGGCAGTTACTGCTGTGGGTCCGGAGTCACATATCAGCCAGATGGCAGATTAGTGCCCGAAAGGACATTAGTGAATCACTTGGAATTTTACGACAATTGACAATGGTTTAATTCCAGATTTTTAAAAATTTAATTCAAATTTCACCATCTGCAGTGGTGGGATTTGAACCTGGGACCCCAGAGTACTCGGATTATCTGGATTACTAGTCGAGTGATAACACCACTACACCACCACCTCCCCTATTAAAAAGGTATTCACAGTATTGTCACTAGGATTTCAGTAAATCATGATTGACTAGAACTTTCAACATATGGATCATTTGTGTAGAGAATATTTTTTGAGTTATACAGCAGAAGGGAAAAGGAGCCAGTGGTTACAGAAATATCTGGGTTAAGATGGTGGCATAATGCCTGTCACTGGACTAGTAATCCAGAGGCCCAGGTTAATGCTCTGGGGACATGGGTTCACAGCATCTACTGGAATATAAATTCATAATAAAATCTAGAATTGAAAACTGGTCCATTAAACTATCATAAAAAAATCATCAGGTTCACTAATGTCCTTTAGGGAAAGAAATCTGCTGTCCTTGCCCCGTCTGGCCTACGTGTGACTCCAGACGCACAGCAATATGGTTAACTCTTAACTGCCTGCTGAAATGGCCAAACGAGACACTTGGTTCAAGTGTCATTACATTAGGTAAACCTGGTGCCCAACCTGTTTTTCCGAATGGATAAAAATGCAGCCAGGTGACAGGAAGTTCTTGATGTTGGTTTCCTAGCCAGGTGTTAATTGTGTGATCTCGCTTTGGTCCTCTGCGTCCCTGGGCTGCAAAAGTAACCCAGAATAACCCAGGTTTCTACTTTTAAATGCTATCCCATGTGCAAATGTTGGGAGGGTGTCGGACCAAATTAGGCATGGTGTTCTCCATGGTTGAATAAATTGCTAACATTCTGGGTCTAGCATCACACTTGGACGGCGAGTGTCTGTAGAAGCATACCCCTGACTATTCAGGTACAAAATCTAGTGGCCTGACAGAGGGAGAAAAGGAGATAGAGAAGTTTCTCTTTCCTCAGAAAATAAATGCCCACTTCGATATTTTTTTAAAAATGCGTCATTGAAATGCCAAGTGGTTTTTGCCTTCTCAGATTGGCGAAACTGCTCGTGGCACAGGGCATGGTTTGGTTACTGGAGCCATTGGCATTGGATCCTCTGTGCTGTTTTTTAGAATCATAGAATCCCTACAGTACAGAAGGAGGCCATTTGGGCCATCAAGCCTGAACTGAACCTCCGAAAGAGCACCCTACCTAGACCCATTCCCCAACCCTATTCCCATAATCCCTTAACCCCACCTAACTGTTGGACATTAGGGGGCAATTTTAGCGTGGCCAATCTACCTACCACACGTCTGGACTGTGGTAGGAAACAGGAGCACTCAGAGGAAACCCACGCAGGCACGGAGAGAATGTGTAAATTCTAATCAGACAGTCACCCAAGGCCGAAATTTAACTCTGGTCCCTGGAGCTGTGAGGCAGCAGTTGCATGAAAATGAAAATCGCTTATTTTCACGAGTAGGCTTCAATGAAGTTACTGTGAAAAGCCCCTAGTCGACACATTCCGGCGCCTGTCCGGGGAGGCTGGTACGGGAATCAAACCGTGCTGCTGGCCTGCTTGGTCTGCTTTAAAAGCCAGCGATTTAGCCAAGTGAGCTAAACCAGCCCCTGGTCTAGAAGCCTGGTATGATATTCACCTTTAAAGTACACCTCTCAGCAGCTTGCTGTCACTGCAGGTCTATTACTAAACAAACCACTTGAAACAAAGTAATAAGTTGTGCTCTTTCACCATAATTTTCTGACATCTAACTTGTTACATATTGTAGAACAAAATGCAGATGCAGACATCGATGAAGGGTGGGTTAAACTTGATGATTTGGATTTGTCTCGTTGAAAGCTTCTTCACAATTTAAAGGTTTTCTGTATGTTCTGTATTATTCACTGTAAATTATATTGATTGTTTGTGTATGTGTGTATTACTTCATGCAAATTAGATGATATAGATTGTGTTTTATACTTTTGAAAGGAATGGTAAAAGTCTGGGACCCAAGGCAAAAAGACACTCCAGTGGCAAATATGCAACCGGCAGACGGAGATACCAGGCGGGATTGCTGGACTGTAGCATTTGGTATGTCTTAAATATAATTTTATATTGAAATCATCCGCAATGATTCGTTCACAAGAGAACTTGGCGAGGGATTGAATGTGCATTGATATTTTACAATAATATTCTTTCTTTAAAACAAAGTGCCTTGTGTGTGGGTCAAATTTGGGCATAATAAATCTTAAAATATTTGATACTGAATATGCTCTGACTAAATCAGATGGACTTCAACTTCAGAGTTTGACTGTAGATTTTTTTACTGACTGAATAATGGATGTTGTTTGTATGTGATGTATCTGCTTGACTTGAAACTTAGGACACCTGGAACAAAACAGTTTTTCTCTATAAATTATGTACAGTTTGTCTAATCGTGTGTTTATCTCGACTTAACATGCAAGCAAAACTGTAGAACATCTATATTATTTCAGATTTTTCTTGTTCTGAGTTCCCGGTTTCAATTGATTTTTTTTTATCCTGAACTCTCTCCTTTGGTGATGCATTTATGTACAGGCCATGCCTACAGCAGCCAGGAACGCTGTGTATGCGCTGGATATGACAATGGTGATATCAAGCTATTTGATCTCCGAACAATGTCACTTCGTTGGGAAAAAAACATCAGGAATGGGGTAAGGAACAAAGCAGATTTTAACTCCTATGCAAAACCCAAAACTTCCCCTGCCTGTGGCAAGGAAAATGGTGATTACATGACAGAATGTAAAAGCCATGACACAATAGCAAACAGGGATCTTCAGGTGCCTATTTTATAGTAACTACTTTTCCAAATAAACGTTTTCCTCCCTTTGTCATTTTCTGTGCCTTTAATCTCTCTGCCTAGCAATTCTTCCTTTCTCTTACAATCAATGTGTCAGTCTCTATTAGGGCCACTGCTCGCTAACCATAAGGAAATGCATTAGTGCTTCCTCTTTCTCCTTCGAGCTCAATAGCAGTGTGGGAGTCACAAAGTCTGTTTTTCTCCCTGACTCCCTTTCCTCACTTATCCCCAAACAAGTCAAAAAGCAGAAGAATTTGAGAGATTATATTTGCTCCTCGAGGGCCGTTTCTGTTGCAAATGTTTGGAAAGTGGTTTTAGGAGAATACCCGATAAGTCACAATAACCCCTAACTACATTAAATGCTGGAAACTGGGTAGAATCCTTTTGGTCCATGGAGCTTGGAGGAGGTGGGGGGGGGGGGCGGGCGAGCATAAGAGGCCGAACCAAGGTGTATTGGGTCAGCTCCCGAGTGTTCTCACTAATAGGAGATATTCCAGACTGCAGATTCCCTGTGGCAGCAGCTGCCTGTCCGTCTGCAGCAGTTAGTCAATTATGATATTTAAAATGGCAATTAGCAGGGGCGGCACGGTGGTGCAGTGGTTAGCACTGCTGCCTCACAGCACCAAGGACCTGGGTTCGATCCCGACCTTGGGTCACTGTCCGCGTGGAGTTTGCACATTCACCCCATGGTCTCACCCCCACAACCCAAAAAGATGTGCGGGGTAGGATTGGCCACGTTAAATTGCCCTTAATTGGAAAAAAAAAGAATTGGATACTTTAAATTTTTTAAAAAGAGAAATAAATAAACAAAAGGGCAATTAGCTCTTCATTGTGCTCAGTGATGACATTTTGCAAAATGGCCGTCTGCTGTATCTGGAGCCCAGTATCGCAGTGGAGGTGGCCTCATGTTGGGAGGTAAGACGGACATTGGAAAAATCAACAGGTCTGGCAGCATCTTTGGAAAAAGAAATGGAGTTAATAATTCAAGTCCAAAATTAACCTTCTTCGGAGCACAGGCTGTTGTACATTCTTTTGCAGGGATTTCCCCCCCCCAGACTAACGGCCCTTACAACTTTGCGTCTTCAGTTTTACTCAAACCTCCAAAGATTTTGACAGTGCCTCCTATTAGAAGTGCCCTTGCCACCTCCAACTTTCTCACCTCTCCCTATGGGGCTGCCAGCCATCCAGTCCTGAAATCAACCTGAAATCTACTCCCTACCACCAACATTATTTTGTAAAATCGCCTCTTCAACACAGTAATTTATACAGTCCAAATAGTATATCAGATGTCCACTTACCGTTACTGAAGCCAAAGAGAAAATGCTGAAAAATCGCAGCAGCTCTGGCAGCATCTGTAGGGAGAGAAAAGAGATAACGTTTCGAGTCCAGATGACCCTTTGTCAAAGCTTTGCCAGACCTGCTGCAATTTTCCAGCATTTTCTCTTTGGTTACAGATTCTAGCATCCACAGTAATTTGCTTATATTTACCTGAAGTCTTGGAGATGTTTCACTTCTGCATGGGAACTGCCTATAATCCCAGTTTTGACCACTATTATCTTCAGGTGCTGTCAGGTGGGCCCTCATGTCCCTGATGGGCAGAAGTCCCACTCAGCAGTAATTAAGACCGCCCACAGCGAATTATTGCTTGGGGCAGCCAAATTTTACCTTGACGTGGTGCCAATCAACTAACCTCCTTGTAAAATCCACCTTGTGCACCTTTCCTCTGATCTCTGCAGAGACATTGGGCGGCATTTTCGAACACCCCGCTGCGTGTTTTGCAATAGTGGACGTAGCCCACCATTGGCCGGCAGAAGGATCTTCCGATCACACTGCTGTCAACGGGCTTTTCCATTTGCGTGGGGTGGGGGAGTCCCGTCGGTGGGATCAGCCGAAAAATTTCAACCAGTGTATGCTAACTTGAAAATCATGGAACCCATGGTTCTTTTCAAATTTTTCCAGAATGACACTTGGTTCAGCCACTCTTGAGTGAAGGTAGGAAGATCGGTCATGAGTATGGTGGCCGTCTGGTTTTCGTGGTTGTCCTGCGTGTTCTGGCCTTATTTTACTTTCTTTCAATTATCTTGGCAGTAAATAACAAAGAACCTTTGCGTCTTTTACCAAGAAAAAAAGTCAATAACATTTTTCATAATTCTAAATTTACATTTTCCCCACATCCAATGTATTAAACTAAATTATTTCTTGGGTGTAGTATGGAATTTTTTTTTGATATTAAAATTCCCTTTCTTTAAGAAATTAAAATATCTCAGCACTGACAGATAAACCTGTTGCATTTGGGACTTACTTGTTTTTGCAGGTCTGTTGTCTAGAGTTTGATAGAAAAGATATCAACATGAATAAACTGGTGGCCACTTCCTTGGAGGGAAAGTTTCACGTGTTTGACATGAGGACCCAGCACCCAACAGAGGGTTTTGCTTCAGTCAGTGAAAAGGTATTTAATTCTGAGGAGGCAGTGTTTCCTTGGTTTATAATGATTATCCAACTTCTTCCACCGGGCAGGAGATTCAGAAGTCTGAGAACACGGACGAACAGACTCAAAAACAGCTTCTTCCCCACTGTCACCAGACTCCTAAATCACCCTTTTATGGACTGTCCTCATTAACACTACACCCTGTCTGCTTCATCCGATGCCAATGCTTATGTAGTTACATTGTATATCTTGTGTTGCCCTATTATGTATTCTCATGTATTTTCTTGAATTCTGTTCAATTCCCTTTTCTTCCCATGTACTGAATGATCTGTTGAGCTGCTTGCAGAAAAATACTTTTCACTGTACCTCGGTACACGTGACAATAAACAAATCCAATCCAATCCAATCCAATTAATAATTATCATAGAAAATTTATGGCACAGAAAGAGGCCACTTGGCCCATTGTGTCTGTGCTGGTCGAAAAACGAACCACACAGGCTAATCCCACTTTCCAGCATTTGGTCTGCAGCCCTGCAGTTTACAGCAATTGTGGTGACCCACCTGTATCTTGGCAGCAGTCCGTCTTGGTTTGATTTTGACGCTTTAATAACCAAATGTGCAGCTTTCCATGGAACAGTCCAATTAAATATAGAATCATAGAAGGGTTGCAGTACAAGGGGAGGCCATTCAGTCAATCATATTTATACTGGCTCTTTGCATGAGCAACTCGGCTCGCCCAACTCTCCTGCCTTTTCCCTGTAGCCTGGCAAGTATTTTTCTCTTCAGATAATTATCCAGTGCCCTTTCGAAGGCCATGATTAAATCTGCCTCCACCACACTGTTAGGCAGTGCATTCCAGATTCCAACCACATCACAAGTAGCACTCATTGCGGAATCAACCTGCAATTTACTCCCTACCATCAGCACTATTTTGTAAAGTCGCCCCTTCACAGTCATTTAAACTGTCCAAATAGTATATCTAATGTCCACTTACCATTACTGAATAACAGAAAAATATGTTACAACATTCCAGTTAATTCACAGCATCTGAACAGTAAATATTATCTCAAACGATAGGTGCCTAACAAATCTCAGTTAATGGAGAGACGCAATCTTTCCTCAATGGTCCTCAGCATCAATGCTCTAGGGAAATTCTGGGCTGAGTGCAACTAAAACCTAACACGGCTTCATTAATCCAAAAATTAAAATAATGTTGCAAACAGTGATCATTCCAAAAATTAAAATACTGTTTCAAACAGTGATCATTCCGAAAATTAAAATAATGTTTCAAACAGTGATTATTCTTGCTGGTATCCTGTCCACTAGCGACCCATGTATAGTGTTAAGTCATATTTTGGGATTTTTATTCTTTTTTTCCCAAGGAGAAGATTTGGATTTTGTAGGAGTCTCAAGTTTTCTGTTTTTAAAACAAAGGGAATTAGCACAGATTTGGAACGGATGGCCAAATATTGCAGGAATGAGCAATGTGAACTAAAGCCAGATGACTCAGCATTGGCAATTTTACAATGTACAGTTTATGTCAGACTGTGAACATCTGTTGCCGCACTCTGAGCTCCATAACCAGGTATATTTGGCAGTTGGTCCTCTGATTGCAGAGGGTTAAACAAATGGTCACAAAGGACAATTATTCTTGTGTGCTTACTAGATAAGAAGCTGGTGGGTGAATGGGATTAGTGTGAGTAAAGACTTGGGTCAGCGGGGTTTTGATGAGTTTAAATTTCCAGAGGGCTAACAAGGTGGAAGGCCTGCCAGAGAATGTTGGAGTAGTCAAGTCTAGGGAGAAACCGAGGCATGGATAAGGTTTTTTCCGGTTAGCATTGCTTATCTCACGGCGCCGAGGAGCTGGGTTTGATCCCGTATGGAGTTTGCACATCCTCCCTGTGTCTGCGTGGGTCTCACTTCCACGAGCCAAAAGATGGATTGGCTCCTTAATTGGAAAAAAAAAGTTTTTTGGCAGCAGATGGTGTGTATATGCTGAGAGGAGGAAGAAAGCGATTGCGAGGAAAATGGGGAGCTCTTCAATGGAGGAATGTGGCTGGAGCTTGTGGTGCGGAAGATGTTATCGGTGCCACTCCCTGTGCAGCACTTGCTACCAAATGAAAACAGGATGCTGGTACTGGTTGGCTGTGAACACCACAAGTAAGAGATGAGTGTGTTTCGGGAGGTTGTTATTAGTGTCCCCTTGTGACAAGTGGAGAAGGGTACGAGACTAGGATTGAACTTTTTCAGGGTTCTAGAAATGGGTGCGAAGAGCCTTTTATTGTGCAAAGAGATTGTGAAAGGAAGGGCTGCATTCACCCTGACTAATCTGGTCAAGTCACGGAACTATTTTCTGCTACACTTGATCCCTGTCCTTGAAGTGATGCTCCTGGAACTGACCCCTTCTCATCTCTTTCTCCAGAGCTTTGCATTTGCATAGCAATGAAATTGACCATCCCACCTCATTTTTCCCACTAGAAGAGAAGACTCTGAGGACCTGGGAGCAGCTTGAGTCTCAGTTCCTCTTTGCAGTAGGGTCAGTTTTGAAGACTGTAAAATTTTGGATTCAGGAGCCACAGATACCTATGATAGGCCTTCGAATATTTTTAAGAATTTAAAAAAAAATAAAAATTTAGAGTACTCAATTCATTTTTTTCCAATTATGGGGCAATTTAGCATGGCTAATCCACCTACTCTGCACATCTTTTTGGGTTGTGGAGACGAAACGCTCGCAGACACGGGGAGAATGTGCGAACTCCACACGGACAGTGACCCAGAGCCGGGATGGAACCTGGGTCCTCGGCGCCATGAGGCAACAGTGCTACCCACTGTGCCACGGCGCCATGAGGCAGCAGTGCTACCCACTGCGCCACCGTGCTGCCCTTTAAGAAATTTAGAAGTAGTTTATTACAATGCAGAAGTTTAGATATGATGGGCTGGATTCTCCATTATTGGGACTATGTCCCCATGCTGGCGCCAAACGGTAGAGTTATATGGCAGAAACCCTTGGATCAAAGGGACATGAATTACAAGACCTGCAGGGGGCTAGCAGGAACCCGGAGTTGATCTTGCAGCTTTTGCTGCAGTTACAGGCCCCCGCACTTCTGGGTCGGTGCCACGCATGGACACGGCGGCAGCCTCCAGTGGCCATGCCGTGCTACATGGCGGACTCTGACCACGAAGCTAGACCCATAAAAGAGCCCCCCCCCCCCCCCATCGGCAGCACGCCCGATCCTCAGCCCCCGCACAAGCACCATCTGGCTGCCTATAAGGCTCCCCAGGCCTCCAATCCACCCGCCCCTGACCAGGCGGAAGTGGATGTATCCTGACCGTCTGGAGCACATTAGTTCCACCCATTGGGCTTCGGTCGGGGGCAGGAAATAGCTGAGCTGGCCTCTGATAATGCCCCAGGTAAGTCCCAGGCTGGGAGGACACCGCTTTTCGGGGCCCTCAGAATCGGTGAAGTCCTGTTTTCTTGTGGGAACATCGATTCTCCGCCCCTGCGCCGGCCACGATTTTGGCGCGAGGGTACGGAGAATCCAGCTCGATATCTTCTCCAAATATACAGGAAAAGTATACAACTTGTGACAGCTGAGAGTGGATCACTGATCCCAGAGGATGAACAGACGATTAGCTGAGTGCGTGTTGATCTCAGTAGTTTCTGGTGGCAGCATCCTGATCTCTAATCGAAGTGTTCGTGAACTATTACCTCGATCTACCTCGATCTTCACTGATCCAACTACGGTTTGATGAAGGCGGCTGCCTGACTTTATTTCTCGGGGCGGGTAGTTTACTTTGTGTCAGTCACTCATCCAAAGCCTTCTGACCAGTAGGTAGTCAAGATGTCAGGGTGGTCACCGTCTCCCACTGTCCATCACTTAGGCTTGAGGTCACTCTTTTATTTGCTGCATGCTGTAGGTCATTGCTAGGTAAAGGGCTACACATGGCACTAGAGGCATCCTGCTGTCGCTTCAGAAATGTTTGTAGAGTAAATGTGGGAGGGCAGTCAGTCTCTGGCTGCTCAGCATTGTTTCAGAGAATCAGAGGGCAGGATTTAACTAAATGGGAACATAATGAGCGTGTTTAGCTGTGTGTTTCCCGGTACTTGCAGTTCAGAGAAACATAACACAAAAAAATGGCACCCGGGTTTGATAGGGGGTCACACACAGCCCCATTTTGTGTACTGAGGAACTCGTCTCGCCAGAACTCCTCAGTACAGCGAGCGATTGGGATGCTATTCGTAAATGGTGGCCCGATCTCTGGAGCCCCTGAAGTGTCCCAACAGACTTTGGACCCCCCCCCCCCACCCCACCCCCCACCACCCAATCCCCACAATATGTGTGTAGGGCACCCCGGCCCGATCTCTACTGCGCAAATAAATGCCAGCTTGGCAATGCCAACCTGGTACACTGGCAGTGCCCCCTTGGGCACCTTGGCAGTACCAGGTTGGCTCTCAGGTGGCCCTGCCAGGCTGGAAGTGCCTGAGTGGCACCAGCAGTGCCAGGGTACTGCCCTGCCAAAAGGGCATGCACCTGGGGGCCTCCAATCCTCTGGGAGACCTCCCACCGAGCGCCGTTCCATCTGGTCACCGTTTATGGAAACCAGTTCTGAACGGCGCTTTCTCGAGCTTTTTGAGGCAAAGGGGATAAATCCCAATGCCTCGGGGGAACTGCACATTAAAGTGAGACTAGCTGTCTCGCTTTAATTTGCAGATGGCGGGATTTACATCGCGACATCTCGAGATGCCTTAGATCTTGTGAGGTGTTACAAGCCAGGTAGATCCCAGGTGTGGGGTCTCCCAGCTTCTATCGGTCACGCTGCGCCGCAGCGAGCTTCTTTTCAGGCACAGCATGACTGTTTGATTGTGCCCAGAGCATGAATGCTGTGCCAGCCAATTGCAGGAGTTTATACAATTGTAAAAAATACCATTTCTTAGAGGAGTGTTTTTCAAACTTCTTTGCATGGGATGCATTTTCGCCAACTAGCCATCCTTTACGACCCAGGCTGCCCGAACTTCGCAACCCACAATTTCCGCTTACCTTTAATGTGACTGGTGAGCCTGCTTGGTCCTCACAATCTCACTTGCTTAGTCATAGGGGCTGGTTTAGCACAGTGAGCGAAACAATTGTCTCGTAATGCAGAACAAGGCACCAGCGCGGGTTCAATTCCCATACCAAACAGGTGCCGGAATGTGGCGACTAGGGGCTTTTCACAGTAACTTCATTGAAGCCTACTTATGACAATAAGCAATTATTATTATTATTATCATTCAATGTTACATTTCTGCCAACAACTTCAACTGATGATTTCAGTTCACACTGCATCTGCTGAAAAATATCAAGAGGTTTGTTCTCAAACTCACCATGTTTAGTCATCAAATGCCTTTGAAATTGTAAGGGTTTTCATTTGCCAGGAATTACCTGCATATGACACACATGGGCTTTGCAACCTGATTTGCACTGGCACAATTAATAAACCCATACCTCGAGAAAACTTCTTTATATTGTTTTGTTCCTGATTTGAGCTTCTTAATGGGTTGTTCACCATACGTCCTGGGGCTCACAACAGCACTGCTAGCATCGACAAAGCGGATGAATCTTTCACGCGCCCAGAACATGTGATGTCAGTCTACGGGGCGCGTGACCAGCTCCCTGCCACCGCTTCTGGAGAGAAGACTCCATCGATTTTCAAAAAGAATCTGCTCCTGGGTCAGTGCGCTGACATCAGGAGGAGGCAGACTGCCTTGCTGGGCTCCAGGCCTGAGCATTACTGAGGGGGCACGCATGCACGGGATGGCCAGCATTCTGAAAGGCAGTTGCGGGTGTTGAGCACTTCCCGTGATCGGGAACGCCATGACCAGTGCCCCATGACCCTCCCGACACCTGCCCACGACCCACCCAGGAGTCGCAACCCTGAGTTTGAAATGATTGTCTTAGAGATCCCTGTTTCTTACAATAGGAAGGGTTGAAATCCAGAGGATGCAGATTTTAAGAAAATTGGCAAGAACAAAGTTCAAGGGGGGAAAATGAGACAAGTTTTTTTAAGTAGTGAATTGCAGCGACCTGGAATACATTGTTTGAAAGAGTAGTTGAAGCAGTTTCAATTCTACTTCAAAAGTGAATTGGATAAATACTTGGAGAGGAGAATATTTACAGGGCTCTGGGAATTCGAACAGAGCGAGGGAGAGGAATTTGATGACCCTTTCAAAATGCCAGTAGAAACACAATAGGTTAAATGGACTCCTGTGCTTTATGTGACTATCCATAAATGTAGCTCCCCGCCTCCACTTCAAAAGGTTTATTTATGTTTTCTGTAAACCTCTATAGTCCCTCTAGAATCCCTGCCCCAAAATTGGGCAGCATGCCAATATCATGCACATGAGATCTGTGAGTTAAAATTGAGTGGGCCTCAGCCAGGTTTCCAGCACCTGCTCCAAGTTAAGATTGTCCCATAAATTTGCCACAGAAGCTCAGCCTGTGACCAGTATGTGATGCTGGTGTCAGCTGTCCAATGTTGTGGTGAAATCCAAGGCTTGTGTACTGTCGCAGAGATAGTATTTAGGGAGTAGTTAATTCCTTTCAGTAAAGTGTGAGTCAGATCTCTGGTTGTTGATAGGCAAGGCAGGTGTTGTTGCTCTGTCTCTCTCCTGTTTTTTATATAAACACAGTGCTTTTGTGTGTCTGTTGCTTTCCCCAGGTGTATAAGTCAACCATCTGGCAGGGTCGCCACTTACCACAGAATAGAGACATTTTCATGACAGCGGGAGGAGCTGGCAGTCTGCACCTTTGGAAATAGTGAGTAACCTTCACACAGTAAGGTGCTTAAAATGCACGTAAAGTAGCAGCATTACAGTTGCTAATGATTGAACAGTCATGATTGCAGGTAAGTTTGAGCTCTAACCTACGACCAGTTTGTTCCTGTATCCTCTTCGGGCCGGAGGCCAGGGAGCAGAATAATTATGTAAATTACGGAGACATCGGATAAGTGGAAGAGAAGAAAAGCAAATTGCCAAAAAGCTGAATTCTATTATTTGCATTTTTGAATATTTTAAAATAAATTTAGTGTACCCAATTAATTATTTCCAATTAAGGGCCAATTTAGCGTGGCCAATCCACCTACCCTGCACATCTTTGGATTGTGGGGGCGAAACCCACGCAAACACGGGGCGAATGTGCAAACACCACACGGACAGCGACCCAGAGCCGGGATCGAACCTGGGACCTCTGAGCCGTGAGGCTGCAGGGCTAACCCACTGCGCCACCGTGCTGCCCACATTTTTGAATGTTTACGGTCAGACCTAAATGCTGATTTCCATATGCACCCCTCCCCCATGTAACCTTGCTGTGCTATTTGGTCGAGGATTGAGTGCCTTCAAACCCCATTTGACTTGAACATACCTGAACCTAGCTGAATTTCTGGATTCAGATAACTTACATGGTTGAGTGGGCTAGTTTTGGTCTATACAAAGTGGCGAGGTTTAGAACATAGAACATACAGTGCAGAAGGAGGCCACTCGGCCCATCAAGTCTGCACCAACCCACTTAAGCCCTCACTTCCACCCTATCCCCGTAACCCAATAACCCATCTAACCTTTATGGTCACTAAGGGCAATTTATGATGGCCAATCCACCTAACCGGCACGCCTTTGGACTGTTGGAGGAAACCGGAGCACCCGGAGGAAACCCACGCAGACACGGGGAGAATGTGCAGACTCTGCACAGACAGTGACCCAGCGGGGAATCGAACCTGGCGCTGTGAAACCACAGTGCTATCCACTAGTGCTACCGTGCTGCCCTTAGTTGGAAACCAGGGATTGGGATACCTTTAAAAGTGGGCAGAGAACAACTAAAAAAGCCATAAATGGGAGAAGATGAAATAGGAGTACAAGCTAGTAATATAAAAGGAGATTGGAAGAGTTCTTTTCAATATATAAAAGGTAAGAGGCAAAAATAGACATTGGGCCACAGGAAAATGTGGCTGGAGAAGTAATAATAGGAAACAAATGGCAGAGGAACTGAATAGTTACTTTACATCAGTCTTCACGATGGAAGACACCAGTGGGATGCCAGAGCTTCAGGAGAATCAGGGGGCAGAGGTGAGTGCAGTGGCCATCACTAAGGAGAAGGATCTGGGGAAACTGAAAGGTCTGAAGGTGGATAAGTCACCTGGACAGGATGGAATACACCCCAGGGTTTGTAAAGAGATAGCTGAGGAAATTGTGGAGGCATTGGTGGTGATCTTTCAGGAATCACTGGAAGCAGGAAGGGTCCCAGGGGACTGGAAAGAGGCTAATGTAACACCACTGTTTAAGAAGGGAGGGAGGCAGAAGATGGGAAATTATAGGCCGTTTAGCCTGACTTCAATCATTGGTAAGATTTTAGAGTCCATTATTAAAGATGATATCGCGGCGTACGTGGAAGTGCATGATAAAATAGGACTGAGTCAGCACGGCTTCATCAAGGGGAGATCATGTTTGACAAATCTGTTAGAGTTCTTTGAGGAAGTAACAAGGAAGTTAGACAAAGGAGAACCACTAGACTTGATTTATTTAGATTTCCAGAAGGCCTTTGACAACGTGCCGCATAAGAGACTGTTAAATAAGTTAAGAGCCCATGGTGTTAAGGGTAAGATCCTGGCATGGATAGAGGATTGGTTGACTGGCAGAAGGCAGAGAGTGGGGATAAAGGGGTCTTTTTCAGGATGGCAGCCAGTGACTAGTGATGTGCCTCAGGGGTCTGTGCTGGGACCACAACTTTTTACAATATACATTAATGATCTGGAAAAGGAACTGAAGGCACCGTTGCTACACTTGCAGATGATACAAAGATCTGTAGAGGGACATGTAATATTGAGTAAGCAGGCGTGCTGCAGAAAGACATGTACATGCTGGGAGAGTGGGCAAAGAAGTGGCAGATGGAATACAATGTGGAGAAGTGTGAGGTTATTCACTTTGGAAGGAGAAATGGAGGCATAGACTATTTTCGAAATGGAAAAATGCTTAGGAAATCAGAAGGGACTTGGGAGTCCTTGTTCACGATTCTGTTGAGGTTGATGTGCAGGTTCAGTCAGCAGTTAGGAAGGCAAATGCAATGTTAGCATTCATATCAAGAGGGCTAGAATACAAGACCAGGGATGTATTTCTGAGGCTATATAAGGCTCTGGTCAGACCCCATTTGGAGTGTTGTGAGCAGTTTTGGGCCTCGTATCTAAGGAAGGATGTGCTGGCCTTAGAAATGATCCAGAGGAGGTTCACAAGAATGAACCCTGGAAGAGCTTGTGTTATGAGGAATGGTTGAGGACTCTGGGTCTGTACCCATTGGAGTTTAGAAGGATGAGCGGGGATCTTATTGAAACTTACAGGATACTGCGAGGCCTGGATAGAGTGGACGTGGAGAGGATGTCTCAATTTATAGGAAAAGCTAGAACCAGAGGACACAATCACAGACTAAAGGGACGATCCTTTAAAACAGAGATGAGGAGGAATTCTTCAGCCAGTGGGTGGTGAATCTGTGGAACTCATTGCCGCAGAAGCTGTGGAGGCCAAATCACTGAGTGTCTTTAAGACAGAGATAGATAGGTTTTTGATCAATAAGGGGATCAGGGGTAATGGGGAGAAGGCAGGAGAATGGGGGATGAGAAAAATATCAGCCATAATTGAATGGCGGAGCAGACTTGATCAGCCAAGTGACCTAATTCTGCTCTTATCTTACGGTCTTATGGGTGGGATTAGTGACATTGAATGGACATTTCGCTGTTCTGTGGATCTTGTCTCTTCTGCCTGTTGTGAAAAATAACAGTCAGGTAGCTTTAGACTTTGCTGTCTTGGTCTGTTGGCTCCAATAAAATTCTCAAATGTTTGTATTTCAGAAATGGCTGACAGTGCCCTTTTCAGATCAGGGGCGGTATTCTCCCCTACCTGGCGGGGCGGGGGGTCCCGGCGTAGCAGAGTGGCGCCAAACACTCCGGCGTCAGGCCTCCCCAAAGGTGCGGAATTCTCCGCACCTTTAGGGGCTAGGCCCGTGCCGGAGTGGCTCCCGCTCTGCCGACTGGCGCCAACGGTCTTTGGCGCCACACCAGTTGGCGTCGGGGCTGGTCGAAAGGCTTCACCGGTCGGCATGAGTCCGCTGACGTCACCACCGCCGCATGCGCGGTGGAGGGGGTCTCTTCCGCCTCCGCCATGGTGGAGGCTGTGGCGGTGGCGGAAGAAAAAGAGTGCCCCCACGGCACAGGCCCACCCGCCGATCGGTGGGCCCCAATCGCGGGCCAGGCCACCGTGGGGGCACCCCCCGAGGTCCGATCGACCCCCCCCCTCCCAAGGACCTCAGGGCCCGTTCGCGCCGCCTGCTCCCGCCGGCACAGAGGTGGTTTAAACCACATCGGCGGGAGAGGTCTGACAGCGGCAGGACTTCAGCCCATCGCGGGCCGGAGAATCGCAGCGGGGGGCCCCCGCCTATTCCCGGGTGGTGGAGAATTCCGACCACGGCTCCAACCCGCGCATGCGCGGATGACGTCATCACGCAGACGCGTCAAACCTGCGCATGCACGGGCCGTCATGCTCCCGCTATTCTCCGACCCGTCGTAGGCAGCGGAGAAACGCGCCCTGTATTTCTTCGGTAAGCTTTTCCTGAAGCATCAAACTGATGGAAATGCAGGAATATGACATGCATAATGCATTTTTATGTAAATTTAAAATCGTTTCCCTAAATCTCAGCTCAAGAGATGCTCACAGAGGATTGGAGAGCTGTGCTGAAGGTTTACTGATCCAGTCTCACCCTGCTGTATCCCAGAAGCAGATATCCGTTTGTGTTGGACACTATAACCTGTAATATGGTGGATAGTCATTGTACATTAAAGAGTGTGACGATAGCCTAAGTGGTAAGAGCAAAGCTCTGATAAAAGTTGATATCTTGGAACAATTTCTAATTTCTTATTTTGTATAATCAGATCTGCACTAGTTTCTATTTTGGGATTGAATGGACAAAGAGGTTGTGCACAATATGAGATGGGTTGATAGTGGTTCTTGCTTTTAAACTTAAGCAAACTTTGCATTGGAATTTCCTAGCAGATACAGACAAAGATCGTGGTGGTTTATTATTTATATGACAGATGCAGAGAGTTTAACCTTATTTATTGTTTCCTTCGTCTAGCCCATTCAGTTTTGTTTGGAAGGCTTTTGGTTTTTAACATCATGTACAGTTGCTCATATGAATTGTTAATAAAAGGAGCCTGTCTAACTCGAAAATCAGAATGACTGCTCCATGGTATGCAAGATAAAAGTTGTAGAAAGCACGATTTACTGAAATTCTACATTTTGAAAGAATATTTGGGGAAAAAGCAGGGGTGTGGGACTAATTGAAAAGCTCCTTTAAAGAGCCGGCACAGGCACAGAGGGCTGAATGACCTTCTGTGCTGTATCATCTGTGATTACTTTGCTGCTTAGACGGAAGGCGATTGACATGGTTGAAACTGAATATCTGCTACATTGATGTGTGCCTCTCCTTGTGTTTCCCAGTGAATATCCTGCCCAGCGTTCAAAGAAAGACTCTGAGAACACCGACATGGGAGTCGCAGGCACAGTCACATTGCTCCAAAATGTGACCGTCTCCACCCAGCCTATCGGGAGCCTTGACTGGAGTCCGGACAAGCAGGGCCTCTGTGTCTGCGCTGCATTTGACCAAACAGTACGGGTTCTGATTGCCACCAAACTTAACCGAGTTTAACAAATGAACCAAGGTATCACGCAAATGGCTATCTCATCTAACAGCTTAGTGTGTCTTATGTGGAATATAAAATATCTCCGATGAATGTAATGATAATTTTGAGGCGTTTTAAAACTGATATTTATATTGCTGAAAAGAGAGACATGTTTCTGAAGCTTTTTGTTTTGCACTCATCAGGAATGTAAGACTCTTAAACAGGGAGGCTCAAATCACTGTCAAGTCCGGACAACATAATCAATATCAATGATGTGAAACAACTTCCACTTTATTTGGGGAACCTTTATGAACCCACTAAACAATAGTAATACTTACAAAACCAGTTGCTCAATTAGACCCATGTGCAGGAGCTTGTCCCGAGTGGTCAGTCCGCTGAACAAATTCTTCTGCATGACTTCCAGTGACTGACCAAGCCACTCTTCCTGGCTGCAGCTGTGATGTCCTTGAGGACTTTGGCTTTATTACCCTTTTCTTACCCACGTCTCCATGTATAAGGTAATATCTTAAATCGAGTCATCTGATTGGGTTATTAATCCCACCCTGGCCATGCAAAGACAACCTGCATTTGCTGGTCTCAGCAGGGGATGTTTTTCCAGGTCCCTGCCAGACCTGATGTGATTTCTGTACCTTGGTCAGGCAGGAAGAAAATCATTCACACATATCCGAGAGGCCATTGTCTCGGATAGATCAGCTTATATAGACAGGGTTACTAGTGGAGAACCACTGCCTCAGTGACGTGTCTGACATGTCGATGTGTGTATATCTTTGCTTGGTCTTTATTTTTTGAAAGTTTTGTATAATCCCTGCTTTTGACGTCTTTTGTCAGAATTCTTCTCCCTTTGTCCCAATGCCATCCGTATTTCATGTTCCTACTGGTGTTGAGCTCTGCAAACTGGTCCACACCACAACTGGTTCCATTTTACTCACAGGAATAGAAGACATAATACAAATGCCTTACAGCATAACAGAAATGCACAAGATATGACAGGACAAACACAAGAATGCCAAATCTCAAAACAATCACAACAATTAATATTGCAGAGGAGAAAAGGGTGCTGATTGGGGCTGAGCAAGGGGGTTTGAGAAAAGGTGGGGGATGTTTGCGACCGTGTTTGAGGAGCTGTCTGGCGCGTGATGGGGGAGCGTGAAAATGGGGGAAAATCTGTATAGACTGTAGTTGATTGTTGGGAAGTATGTCTCCCGGGGTGTTCATTTACTGTAACCTGTTTTGATACATGTTTGTAATAAATACATTTTTTAAAAAATTTAAAAATAAATTGCAAGATAGGCTATTTTATTTATTGTCTTTGTCCCCTTCCTTTGCAGGACGTTCTGTACCAAATATTCTCTTGCCGTTCAACAATGGTGGTGATAGTGCTCCATTTGAACTGTGTCATCAACCAACAGAAGACTTTGGGGTGTGGATCATATCCCATTGCTCGTCTTGAGAACATTTCTCTTCTGATGGTTCTCCATCGAGTGGCTTTAGTGAGATTGCTTGAGTGAAGTGAAAACCTGGCTGGCTGTTTGTGTTCCGGCCGGTAACTCAATGCTTGAGCTAAGTGACCTCTGCAAGATGTGTTTTGAGTGTTCAAAATATTTATTTTGTTATAAAGGACAATTATCCATTTTATAATTTGAATTAAAGTTTTGAAATGGCAAAGTGTGACTATTCTGCTTTCAGTTCAAAGATTTACATTAAAATAGATTTTGAAGGGTTTGCGATTTTTCTTGTCAAATTGCACATACAGCTGAAAAGTGTTCACATTATAGGGGCATTCAACCTTGGGAGCTGAGGTTGAATGTGTTCAGAATCAGTGATTGGGCTGATTATGTCAGAGTGCAAGCTCCATATATAAAAGTGAGAATTCCATACGCACACACTAATGTGAGACACCACATTCCCATCACTGTTCCGACCCCCATCCTCCACTTTTCCTGAAGTTCACAAACCTGCAAGTTTCAGTTCTTTAAAGCCTTTTGGTCTGGAGAACCGCTTAAAGGCTGATTCCTCATTGGTTCAAGCAGTTTGCTTCCTGATTAGTGCAAAATTCACTGTAGCAAGACTGGTTTTGACTTTTGCCATATGTCAAATAACCTGGATACAAACTATTTCCTATTGCCGCTCCATTGTTATGTGTGACGGGCAGGACAAATCTAAATTCTGCCACTATCTCCAGTAAAGGAAGAAGGCTGTCGGGTTATTCTGGTCTCTAGTTCGGAGTATGGTTCAAACGTTTTATTTTGTCTACAATTGTAAATGAAATAAATCTGAAAAGCCTTTCTTACAGATATTTACTTCGCTGATTTTGTTTTAAAGTTGAGTTTGTTATTTGCCTGAGATTATCAGACATTTTGAATATTATTGTGTACACTTGCATTAGAAAAGTGTTCTCGATAATTTGACACATCTCAAATAAAATGTACAAAATGGAAAAATGTTTTCAAATGTTTGTTGGAACTTCATTTCTAGAGTTACATTTTGTTCTCTGCCACCATTTCCTTGCCAGCTGAGTGTTTTGGTATGCATGGAAAACCCATTTTTTGTTTGAAAACAATTTAATTAGTGTAGCTCTTCACACCCCACATCTTGTAAGGACTCTATCCCATTCTCCCAGTTCCTTCACCTCCATCGTATCTGTTCCGATTATGCCACTTTCCAAAACTATTGCTGACGTGTCTTCATTCCTCCTTAATCGTTGTTTCCCACCCACCATGATTGATAGGGCTCTCAACTGTGTCCTACCCATCTCCCGCACCTCTGCCCTCACCTCTCCCAGAACCAGAATATGGTCCCCCTTGTCCTCACTTTTCACCCCACCAGCCTCCGCATTCAAAGAATCATCCTCCGCCAATCCCAGCATGATTCCACCAGCAAACGCATCTTCCCCCGTCAGCATTTTACAGGGACCATTGCCTTCGGAATGCCTTGGTCCACTCCTCCGAACAACTCCAACACCTCACCCTCTTCCCATGGCATCTTCCCATGCAATCGCATGCCCCTTTACCTCCTTCCTACTCACCATCTTAGGCTTTAACACTCTTTTCAAGTGAGGCGCTTCACGTGCACCTCCTTCAACCTGGTCTATTGCATTTGCTGCTCCTAATGTGGTCTTCTCTACATTGGAAGAGACTGAGTGCAGACTTTACAGAACACTTCTAGTCCGTCCGCAAGCAGGACCCAGACCTTCCTGTCGCTGCCATTTCAACTCACCATCCTGCTTTCATGACCACATGTCCGTCCTCGGTCTGTTGCAATGCTCCAGTGAAGCCCAGCACAAACTGGAGGAACAGCACCTCATCTTCCAATTAGGCACGTTACAGCCTTCTGGACTAATCATTGAGGTCAACAACTTCAGACTGTGAACTCTCTCCTCCACCTTCACTCCATTTTTATTTCTATCAATTTACTTTCATTTCTTCCATTTATCAGTTTTTCCCTCACCATTGTTCCCCCTCCCCCACTCCACTTGGGCCAACTGTTCCGAGTTGCCCTTTGACACACTGCTCACCTTTGTTATGACATTCACATATTCTAATCTCTTTATGTGCCACTATCATCCTTCTTAGCCTTAATCACCTCCATTTACATTCCTTTTATCTTCTGTCCACAACATCTTTGTCACTGTCCACAACATCTTTGTCAATCTCCACCTATCTGACCCCCTATCCAGCGCCATCGCCCACATCCTGCCACTGCAGTATAAATCTGACCCGTTTTCCAGTTCTCTCCAGCTTTGGAAAAGGGTCATCCAGATTTGAAACGTTAGCTCCATTCTTTCTCCACAGATGCTGTCAGACCTGCTGTCAGTCCAATATTTTCTGTTTTTGTTTCAGATTCTAGCATCTGCTGTATTTTGCTTTTAAAGTGTAGTGTCATTCATATCTTCAGACTGTCCCAAAGTGCTACACAAAAATGGATTATTTAGAAATGTGGTTTGGCAACTAACATGTCCCACAGACAATAAATCAAAAATGACCAGTTGTGTAGGTGTGATGATATTTGAGGTGTAGATATTTGACAAAGCTCCTTCTGTTTTGAATAGTGCTGTGGGATCTGTAGGATTTCTGTTTGCCAAATAGAATGTAAAATGTAGGAACACACTAAGGACAAAAGAGCTTGAGGCACTGGGTGGTTGTGTTCTGGCTTGGGTACTCCCAATATGTATTTAATAAATTTTACTTAGCACTGGTAAAGCTTCTCCTGCCTCCGCACCTAAAACCATTCTGACCAACCAATATGGAGGGAAATGGGAAACATATCAACCCTTGATAACCTTACTAGCCTTTTAGGTTTAATTGGCAAGTTGGACTGGCTGGCCAATCATCAACACGGTACTGCAGACTTGTCTATTATCAGGTCTACCACGAACTGTTCTTTTTTCAATTTCTCAATCTGGACATAATATCTTGGAACTAATCACAACCTCAACATCTATTTAGCTCCCTCAGCTACCACAGCCATTGAGGACAGTCACTCATAATTGCACCCTCGTTTTTGGATTTCATATGTACTCCCACTAGACATGTACTGGATTACTTGTTAACCATAGGATAAGTATAGTTTTACTTGTTTGTATTCTGATGCCTTTGCCCAGGTATTAGATTTTTGTGAAATTATACAAACAACATGAATTTTCCAAGAACCAGATGTTGATCAGCTTTGTTCATATATTAAACTGCAATATTTACTTTTAAACTAACACCTGAAAGTCCAGGTGTGTTCTGGCAGACCCTTGACATAAACGATTATTGGATCGACCCTTATCTTGGCTAGGATTTTGAGATAGTCCCATTGAGATAAAGGAGCAGGGAATTGAATTGGAACTCTACACCCAAAATTTCCAGTCTTCAGGTACCAAGTTAGTGAAGCTGTAATGTGTAATGTTGATTTTTGTGGTGGGAGTGGGATGTGGGTTTATATAATCATTATTGTCATGAGTAGGCTTACATTAACACTGCAATGAAGTTACTGTGAAAATCCCCGAGTCTCCACACTGTTCGGGTACACAGAGGGAGAATTCCGAATGTCCAATTCACCTAACAAGCATGTCTTTAGGGACTTGTGGGAGGAAGCCAGAGTACCCGGAAGAAACCACGCAGACACGGGGAGAATGTGCAGACTCTGCACAGACAATGACCCAAGCGGGATTCGAACCTGGGACCTTGTGCTGTGAAGCAACAGCGCTAACCACTGTGTTACCGTGCTACCCCTACCTGTGGGTCCAGGCTGAATCCCAAAGACTATGGGGTCTAAATTCTTGTTTTTTAAACCCAAGGCTCCCAGACATGGGGTGCTAATCATTTCTTGTGGCCTGAATGGGAGGGGGTGGGGTGCACAAACTTTCACTGGATTTTCCAGACTCTTGATAGTGAGATGCTCCAGATGTCCCCCAACTTGCCATTGTCCCTTCTGAGCCTGTAACGATCGACAGAGCAGACAGTAGAAACTGTTGGTGAAGGATGTATCCTAACAAAGCTTTGATGCTTTCCTGTGCAGATTTACTTGAAGGCAACTTGTTAATTTTAAGTATTACATTGAAGTGAAATTTCAGTCAGGTACACTATTCATTCCTTGAAGTCATAACAACCAATAGCCGATTCAAATCAATCAGATTTGAACCTAGAATCTTGCATTTATTGGATAGGTGCTTTGTCTAACTACACCACAGTTCCTCATAAAATCTGTGACATCTCTTAACACCTTCCAGTTCTAATTAAAGGTCAGAAACCTGAAACACCAAATGTTCCTCTTTCCACAGATCTGAGAATTTTTAGTTTTTACTCTTGATTTTAAAGACAGTACAGATTACTGCAGCATCAATATTTAACTCCGTAGTGTAGGGATGGGAGTTTTGTTGCATTTTCTTTTTCCTTTCTCTACTGGTTGCCAACTCCAGAATGAAGATTAAATTAATGAGGGCATAGATAAATTGCGCATTTTCTTTGAATGCTTCAGTTATGAAAATGGGCAAAACCTAGCAAAGAGAGGCAGAGCTAAGATGGAGCGGTTGCAATTAAATATCTTTAGCGGAATAGTTGAGGCTAAGTTATCAAAATTCGTGTTGATGTAGAGGGTACCTGCATGGGGAAGGAAAGGCCACACATAAGGGGTGGGATTCTCCGTTTCTGAGACTGTGTTCACGCCGACGCAGAAGTCGTGGATGTTTAAGACAGCAAAACTGACGCTGAACCTGGACCGATTCAGCAACTGTAGAGGGGCTTACACCGGTGCCAAATGGAATACAATCGATTCCAATGAAAAATGGTGCGGAATTCACCGGGTCCTAGATTGACACTCAGGAGGCAGACAAGCTGCAGCCGGCTATACACATTACAATCCCCACACACAATCCCAGTCAACAAGCTGGCACTTGTTGTGCTGGAGCGCGGCAAGCCCGCTGATGGGTTGGCTGGGCCAGAGAGCACTAGGGGGGGTGGCCTGGGGGGGAAACACCAATACGACACATGGCACTAAGTTTACAATGGGCTATTAGCTGCATGGCTGCCTTGACAGCTGCAGCAATGGTGGTCCGTGCATGTCCACCCCAACCCCACAGCCCACCTCCTGGCCAGCCCCTGACCATGGCAGAAGATCCTTGGCCAGCGGCACAACTGTCAGCAAACTATGGCGATGTTGGACTCCCTCAGTAGCCAAGACCCCGGTTTCACGATTTTTAAAAGCACAAGTGAACCGCGCCGTCGGGAACTCAGCCCATCGGATGGCGGAGCATCGCAGAGGCCCCGGAGAATACTGTGTCAGGCCCTGTAATGAAATGCAAATGGTGCGCGTGTTCCAAACCACATTTATGCTGCTGTCGAGGTGACAGAGAATTGCGATTTGGAGTCAAATCGGCACCTGCCACGATTTTAGCGTCGGAACCTATTCTCCGCCCAATCATGTTTCACCATTTTGGCGTCAGCCAACGGAGAATCCCGCCCAAGATGTTCATATTAATTTATAAATTTGTTCGAGATTGACTGCACTTGAAACAAATGTTCTGTTATTTCAGTCATTTAATTCAAGTCAGTAGTAGGTAACAAATAAATGACTCATTCAAAATTAATTTTCAAAGTATAGTATAGTAAGCTGAAAAAAAGCATTGGGTATATGGGTATTTTGGTGTAAGTAGCTTGAGGATTCTTCAGTGTACTGCAAGATTACCAGCATCTGAAACACATGGTCAACTCAAGTTAATGGTGTTGCAGTTGTGTGACAGGGCCGTGGTAAAATAGATTCTTAAAAAGCATTCATAGTACAAGACATAGTTGTATTCAACTTTTCTCTGTACAAATACCAGTTTCAGGAAATTAATGAAATTAACCAACAAATTATAATGCTGAAAGTTGTTTTGTATAAACAGTTTTATCATATAATCAGCGTCTATTAAGAAACATTTACTTCTGAAATGCTAATGATGATATGAACCATAACTCTGTTGAACATACGGAACGTTTAGTGAAATAAACTGAAGGAAAACACTTCAAATTGCTGCTTCTATAAAATTTAACAATCCTTGAAAACCTTTGACAACATATGATTCTGTTCAGAGGGTTGACTTATAACCCCAAAATCTTTCAATGCAGACTGCAGATGTGTGACACTTTATTGCTAATAGCAAAGCAGCCTATATCCAATGTTTGAAAGTGAAGAATGCTTGAAGTTCTTTATCATCAATAGGTTTGTCGTGGATTCCTGCATAGACTTTCATCAAAAGTTCAGTCTTCATTTTCCGGTCAAGAGCATTGATGTAACTTTCGATGGCAGCTGCAAAGCAATGTTGCATAGAGGACACAAGGTAACACGTTATTAGAACAAACTCAATCTAAATGGGACTATTTGAACTAAGACATTCTAAATGAGGAGAAATAAGGAAAGTGGAATTCAAAGTCAATATTTGGATTTTCTCTGAATTAAATCTAATGTGGATAAAGATAAAATTTTAATTATTTTCAGCTACTGATCAGGCACACAGTGCCTGACTTAATCAGCCCTTGATAGCTTTAATTCCTTAACATGCCCTCACAAATAAACATATTCTGCTGAACCATTGCATTGTTTAATTGTGCACACTAACTGGCATGTCTCAGCAATGCTGTGGATGTGGAGATGCCGGCGTTGGACTGGGGCGAGCACAATAAGAAGTCTTACAACACCAGGTTAAAGTCCAACAGGTTTGTTTCAAACACGAGCTTTCGGAGCACAGCTCCTTCCTCAGGTGAATGACGAGGTATGTTCCAGAAACATTTATACAGACAAAGTCAGAGATGCTGGACAATGCTTGGAATGCGAGCATTTGCAGGTAATCAAATCATTACAGATCCAGGGAGAAGGATAATCCTGTGAATTATGCAGCAGAAGTAACTTGGTAGCAGCCATTTTATGTAAAGCTCTTCATTATGACACAATTCTCATTCGATATATGACTGAAACAAGCTTCATTATAAAGCTTTGAAGAGAATTCTGCACAAAATATCCAGCCCCTAGCTACCTGTGACCAGTAGGTTTAAAACATCTGATACAGAGAGCAGAGACACTAATGATAAATCCCTTTAAAATATAGAGAATACTCTGCCTTTTAACAAACCCACCCTTTGTGTCTTCATAACCCGATGAATTGAATGAAGTAGATTTAAACTGCTGGATGGGTTCTTATCTGTGCAAATCTTTCTCAAAGCACATTGGTTTTAGCACAATATGAGCAATATTGACACTAGTAAACATGTTGACAAGTTAGCAATTTAGCAGTGTATTGTGCTGTTCTGATACTTAGTTTGGAGCATATAGAACATTTTAATGAGAAAGATAAGGCATGTCCATATTGCGATTTTCTAGAGTAAGTATATACGTACCTAATCCCATTATTCTCCCATATGCAATCAGGTTTGGGCCTAGGCGCTTGTCATCATACTTTTCGTATTTCATCAGAAGACGAACTATCTCTCCAGTAATGAAGGCATCATCAAACGTTTGTGTGGTAAGGGGTTTCACGGGAAATTTGCTGTAAATCTCCACAGCTTGCAGGGGATTAGTCTTGAGGAGAAGATTTGCTAACTCAATGTAAGCATCATGCACCTGAAAACCACAAGTCATTTCACTTTTTTAACTTCATGTTTAAATCGCAATCATATACTCACGTACATAATCTCTGTAAAGGTTAATCTCACACTCAAGTGGGACGACACAGAGGCACAGTGGTTAGCACTGCTGCCTCACAGCGCTGAGGACCTGGGTTCAATCCCGGCCCTGTCACTGTCTGTGTGGAGTTTGTACATTCTCCCTGTTTCTGCGTGGGTCACACCTCCACAACCCAAAGATGTGCAGAGTAACATAGAATCATACAATTTACAGCGGAGAAGGAGGCCATTTGGCCCATCTAGTCTGCACTGGCTCTTGGAAAGAGCACCCTACTTAAGCCCAAACCTCCACCCTATCCCTGTAACCCAGTAACCCTACCTCACCTTTTTTTTTGGTTCAGAAGAAAGTTCTGAAATCTATTTTAAACTGACAGAGAAATCTCACTAAGTCCAGACAGAAAAATAAAGTGATTGAACACATACAACAAACCAAACTCAAAGAGAATAACTGTTAGCGTTGTAGCTCTTGCTCTGTCCACTACAGTATAACTGTAGTATCCCAGTATGAGTGTGGGTGGAATTGGTGGAAATACCTCATAAAGAGGTCTGAATAATTTATGACAAAGAACTATGCTGCCCCAGTTGGTTATTGACACTCTGGAGATTGGGTGATTAAAAACATCAAAAGGGTTAATTTGCAGTACCTCTGGTGCCATTTTAATGACTTCATTGTAGTAATTCTGGGCCTCAACGGATGATTCATCTATGCGTGACAAAGCGCGAGCCAATCCTAAGCGATATGCGAAAGAAACAGGGTTTATGGCAGGTGCTGGCTTGGCACTCACACTGAAGCCACTGGCTGGGAAAAGAAAATGAAAAACAAGATGTTCATTTTATTTTTTTAGTTTCAGCTTCAACTTTAAGCAACCTAAAGAAAATATATTCTGTATGTCTGATTGCCAATTAGCAACTGACTGATAATGGTGCAGTTTATTCTTTGGTATTTCAAGAATTAAAAGCTCTTTTATTTTAATAAGCCAGATACAATTTATGTAATTACATTTAAAAAACTAAACTCTTTAAAAATGCCATGTGGTTATTTAGTACTGAGATGGTGACACTGCATACAGGAAGACCTGAATGGAGATTGACAATGGTCAGACAGCAGTGGGACCCAGCTGAGGGGCTAGTACAGTCATAATGTTAATGGCACCTTTGACCTGCTTGAACAGAAACAGGAGGTTGAAGCTCTTATTTATTTTGTAATTCTGTTCTAGAATTCTGTTCTAGAAGTGAAAAAGTAATTCACAATATGCTACTGTGGCTATACTGTAGTGGTAAAAATGCAACACATGCGGTCAGACTGGTATATTTGATGCACATGTTGCTTCTTTTATTTGTGATCAATAAAGGGCAAGTGTGTTTAATTTTCAGTTCCCAAGAGTCATAGGGGAGCAACTTTTGCTTACATTTGTTTTGGATTTGGAGACTATAAAGTTACGATTATTGAAATCCAATCTTAAAATGATCCATCACAAAAGGAGCTGTGCTGGGTCTTTTGTCAAGTTATCCAATTCGTACCAGGCAACAACAGGTCATCTGTACTGAAATACAAGTTATACCCCACTACAACAGCTATAAAACTCTGACTGACAGTACAGTATTGAATGGAATGATTTATTTTTAATCAAATAGCAATTCTCTCTTGATAAGTTGAGTGATACAATTATAATTGAGAGCTTTCATGTATGTGTAAATGGAAAATACCATCCAGTATCTGCTATGCTGGCTTTGATGGTTACAACACAAAATTAAAACTTTCTTTGTCCGATGATTGTCCTGCTGTAGTTGCAAACTTTCTGCTTATTTCTTCAGATTTACACCATTTACCTTCTGTTTACTTCAAAATATAACTTTTTCTGCATTTTGTGCTTTGGGAAAGAATCTCTTAATGTGCACTTCTGCAACTAAAAGCAGCCAGGATTTTAGAATCTATGTTTTAAAGACTCGCACCACCTTGCAACAAAAGACTCATCAATTTCAGGATGACCAACTTTGGAAGAGTCATGGAGGTGTCCTCAATTTTGCAATAAAGATTGAAAATGTTTGGTTATTTTTGGAGTTTGACATTAACCATTCTTTTAGAGTTCTCCAATCTCTTTCTGTGGGTGCCCAATGTGCTTTTTGGATGGTGGTGTGCATGGAGGCAAGACTTCAGTTGTATGGAGGAGCTGGGATTGGTCCAGTTAGAGCAAAGAAGATTAAGAGAAGAAAAATATTCATGTGGCAGAAAGGCCAATTAACCAGAGGGTGGAGATGTATTATGATTGACAACGAACCAGAGGTGATATTTTAATCATTTTAAGCTGTGAGTTGTTACAAACTGGAATGCACTACCTGAAAATGCGATGCAAACAGATTCAATAGTAACTTTCAAAAGGGAATTTGTTAAAAATACTTGAAGAGGACAAATATTCAGAGCTATAGAGGAAAACAGGGGAGTAGAACTAATTAGATAGCTCTTTCAAAGAACTGGCACTGCTCCTTTGTCTGTGCTGTGTGTTATGGCACCCAGGGCTAGTGCATGGTCAATTCCAGCCCTATTTGACACGGAGTCTCAATACAACAAATTAATTCTTAGAAAATACCCAAACCCTTTAGTCTTTGGCTGCCCAATAACTACAGTCACCAGCTTTTATAAATTTAAACACAATTAATTTTTATTAATAACAATAACTATGAGTAAATAGGCAACAAATACAATTGGTTAACTATTATCTGATTCCTAACATCCCACTCTTTAACTCACCCTCACCCTCTACACACACACCAGACAGGCAACAGGCAAACACAGGGGGGAAGGGGGGTGTAAGGAAAAAAATAATATGGATCGTAAAAGGATAAAAGTCTCTGTTTCAGATGAACGTCGTCCATCACTCCTTTCTTCAGTCTAGACCTTCGGTTGTAGGTCTTTGCTTTTGGTTTGTAATGATTTTCACAATAGATTCATCGAGTTCTCAAAACTTCTTGAAATAATATATTTGGCATTTAGTGCAGTTATTTAACCTTTTACTCAACGTCACAATAAATGGTTGTGATTTTGTAAGTAACCTGCTAAATATGAAACACTTTTTTTTTAACTGCTTGGAAAGGAAAGGTTTTTTGTTGTATTTTGTGAAACATCAACAGTATTGATCACTTCTTGCTTTGGTATAATATTGTTTTCCAACTGAGCTAATAATAATAACTATGGGTGGCTGCACCCAAAATCTTTTAAGTTGTGCAGCAGGCCACATTTAGACCTCGTTCTAGTGATTCGAGTTATAAGGGCAGGGAATGGTGGGTATATTCAGTGGGTCAGGCAGCATATGTGGAGAAAGAAACAATTAACATTTTCAGGTTGATTACCTTTCATTTGAACTGGATAAAATAAGAGATGTAGCAGATGTATAGAGGAAGGGGAAGTTGCAGATGTAAAGGTAAAAACCTCCAGTTCATTGATCGGAAACGTTAACTCTATTTCTCTGTCCACAAGATCCTAGAAAACCTGATGTGTATTTTCAGCATTTTCTGTTTTTCTTTCAGATTTCCAGCATCTGCAGCATTTTCTTTCGTTATTAGTTACTCAGAGAATTTTCCTCCATTACTTCTCAGTCACGTCTTTGCACAAATGCGGAGCAATCACTTGCTGAGGAGTATTAAATTCTGTGTTCACATCAGAAATGCACTAAACACAAGATCAGTGATCATATCCCTAATTGCTCTGAATAACCATCTATAGCTGAGGTCTGAGACCAGGTCTGTCTGTCACAGATAGTTTAAGGTGTAGGGAATTAAAAGAATTTCCAAATAAAATGAGAGCCGAATCTAAAGAGGATGGAGGGAAGAAAAGAGGCTGCTTGTCTGATAGTTCAGCAATTTTAACCAGCGAGTTACTAACCTTACAAATGAATATGATTCCAGGTTTCATCGCTGGTCGGCAGTCGTAAAGAGTACTTCAGCTGGGATAGCAATGAAGGTGTCTCAGATGGCTTTGGTTGAGGATAGGGCAAAAAGAACAGCCATAACTTTCTCTACTGAACACTAACCAGCAAGTCTTGCTTCAGGTGTGGACTTTAAGCAAGGATGAGACTTGTAGGGCTATGGTTCTTCCTGCTGTAGCTCAACATCAAAGTATAATCCCTACATGCAGTTCCAGAGGGTAATTGTACTTCATCAAGGAGTTGAGGGAGGGAGGGGGGGGGGGGGGGGGGGGAACATTTTCAGAAAATTAATTTAAAGGTAGGAAAAGAACACTCTTCTCAGGGCATCCTCCCACGGCCCCGCCTCTAATTCCCTGCCCAGTGCTCTTTCCACTTTCGCTTCACCTCCCCTATCCGGGCTCCCTCCCATTCCATGAGCTCTTTATAAATCTCCGATACCTTCCCTGTGATGAACGGTATTAATAACTGCCGTAAACGGTACCTGACCTTTAATACTTTGCCCCTTTAAGAGGCTTGGAACCCTGGGGGACTCCGCCTCTGGCTACGCCCCCAGGAAACAGTATATAGGATAAGGCTCCATGTGGCGAGCACACTTCTCTCGAATGCTGTCCTGTTCTCTGTATATTGAAGCCTTTGATTACCGACTTAGCTCTCGCGTTGTAATTGAGAGTGCCTCATTCCCGTCCCCACTCCTGTTTTTGATACTAACGTTTCCTGGACCCCCTGGGCGGGCAGGTGCGGAAAGGTCGAGACCTGCCTCCGCACAAAGTCCCTCACCTGCAGATATCGGAACCCATTCCCCCCGGGTAGCTCAAACTCCTCCTCCAATTCCTCCAAACACGGAAAGCTGCCGTCAATAAACAAATCCCCAAACCGCTCGATCCCAGCTCACTGCCACCTTCGAAACTCACCATCCAGTAACCCTGGTACAAACCGGTGGTTGCCACAAATTGGTATCCATACCGACGCCCCCCTCCACTCCCATATGCTTCCGCCACTGTCGCCACACCCTCAGGGCAGCCACTACTACCAGGCTTGTGGAGTACCGAACAAGTGAGAACGGCAGAAGTGCTGTTACCAGTGCCCCTAAACTTGTGCCCCAACATGATGCCGCCTCCACCTGCTCCCACACTGACCCCTCCCCTACTACCCACTTCCTGACCATTGCTATGTTCGCCTCCCAGTAGTAGTTTCTGAAATTCAGTAGGGCCAGCCCCCCCTCCCCTCGACCTCGCTCCAGCAGCACCTTCTTTACCTGTGGGGTTTTACCCACCCACACAAACCCAGAGATCACCTCATTCACCCTCTAAAAGAAAGCCTTGGGGATAAAAATAGGCAGGCACTGAAATATAAACAAAAACCTCGGGAGAACCGTCATCTTTACCATCTGCAACTTCCCTGCCAATGACAACAGGAGCACATCCCACCTTCTGAAGTCCCCCTTCACCTGCTCCACCAACAGAGCCAGATTCAGCCTGTGCAGCTGCTCCCACTCCCGCGCCAGCTGGATGCCCAGATACCAAAAGCTTCCTCCCATCACCTTGAACAGCTCCCTCAATCTCCTCTCCTGTCTCCTTGCTTGAATTGGAAATACTTCACTCTTACACATATTCAATTTGTACCCCGAAAACCAGCTGAATTCCTCTACGATCCCCATGATCTCTCCAATCCCCTCTCCAGCGGGTCAGAAATGTATAAAAGTAGGTCGTCCGCATACAGCGAGACCCTGTGCTCCACCCACCCACCCCCGTTCTAACTCCTGCCAGTCCTTCGATTCTCAACGCCATCACCAGTGGCTCTATAGCCAATGCAACAGCAGTGGGGAGAGTGGACATCCCTGCCTCATCCCCCGGTGCAGCCTAAAATAGTCATAGCTCACTCGGTTCGTCCGCACACTCACCACTGGTGCCTGGTACAGCATCTGGACCCAGTCCATAAAACCCTGCCCCAGGACCTCCCAATCAAAGGCCTTCTCCGCATCCATGGCGACCACCACCTCCACCTCGGAGGGCACCATTATCACATTTAACAGCCTTCTAATATTCGCGCCAAATGCCTCCCCGATTATCCCTGGCACACAGTCCTCTATTCTCAAGGCCCAAGATCCTGGTCAAGAGCTTGGCATCGACATTTTGAAGGGAGATTGGCCTGTACGACCCGCATTGCTATGAGTCCTTTTCCTACTTGAGGATGAGAGACATCGTCGGGAGAACCCCCCTCACTCCCTTGCCTCATTAAACCCCCTTAAGGACCCCAGCACTCCCGATATCATTTTATAGAACTTCACTGGGTACCCATCCGGCCCTGAGGCCATGACCGACTGCGCCGCCTCCAGCCCCTCCACCACTTAAAACAGCCCAATTGTGGCCTCCAGACATTCCACCAGCTGTTCTTCCACCCTCGGGAACTCCAATCCCTCTGTAAACTGCCTCATCCCCTCCAACCGGCTGGGGGTTCCAAATCATATAACCTGCAGTAAAAGTCTTTAAACACCCCGTTCACACCCACCGGATCCAAGATCGTCTTCCCCACTCGGTCCTTCACTTTCCCAATCTCCCTCCGCCGCCTCCCATTTCCTTGGTGTGCTAGCATCCTACTAGCCTTCTCCCCATATTCGTACACCACCCCTCTTGCCTTTTGAACTGCCCCCGCCTTCCCTGTAGATAGCAACCCAAACTCCATCTGGAGCTTCTGCTGCTCCTTCAACAACCCCACCTCTGGGGCCTCCAAGTACCTTCTGTCTTCCTGAAGGATCTCCCTCACTAATCTATCCATCTCTGCCCGCTCCACCTTCTCATTTTCATTTTCCCTGTGTGCCCGTATCGATATAAACTCCCCTCTCACTAATGTCTTCAACACCTCCCATACCGCAGCTGCCAAAACCTACCCCGTATCTTTTGTCTCTACATACCTCCGACTGGCCTCTCTCACCCACACACACACCTCCGCCTCTTCTAGCAGCCCTACATCTAACCTCCAGTGCAGGCGCTGGCCTCCCTGCTTACTCACCCGCAAATCCACGCAGTGCGGGGCATGATCAGACACCACAATCGTTGAATATTCAATGTCCACCACCCCGCCAGCAACGCCCCGTCCATAACAAAAAAGTTAATTCGGGAGTACATTGGGCAGCACAGTGGCATACTGGGTTAGCACTGCTGCCTCACGGTGCTGAGGTTCCAGGTTCAAATCCTGGCCCTGGGTCACTGTCCGTGTGGAGTTTGCACATTCTCTCCGTGTCTGCGTGGGTTTCGCCCCCACAACACAAAGATGTGAAGGCTAGGTGGATTGACCTCGTTAAATTGCCCCTTAATTGGAAAAAATTAATTGGGTACTCTAAATTTCTGAAAAAATAGATAAAAAGAATTCGGGAGCACACCTTGTGCACATGGGAGAAGAATGAATTTTCTTTCGCTCTCGGCCGCCTAAACCTCCACGGATCCACCTGTCACATGTGTTCCATAAACCCCTTTAGTTCCTTCGCTGCCGCCGACACCCTCCCTGTCCTTGACCGACCCAGCCCTGGATCTATAACTGTATTAAAACACCCCCCGACCGCCCCCCCCCCCCCCATAATAATCAGCCGATGCGAGTCCAGATCAGGGATCTTCCCCAATACCCGCCTCATGAACTCAACGTTGTCCTAGTTTGAAGCATAAATGTTCACCAACACCACTGAAATCCCCTCCAGCTTCCCGCTCACCATAACGTATCTAATCTACACCCCCCCCCCCCCCCCCCACGTCCGCCACGATACGTCCCATTTCGAACGGCACCCTCTTGTTAATCAAAATTGCCACCCCACTTGTTTTGGACCAACCCACTCCTTCCTCAGCCTAGTCTGATCCACCAGCCTCAGATGTGTCTTCTGTATCATTGCCACGTCCGCCTTTTAGCTTTTCAAATGTGCAAACACGTGGGCCTTCTTGACATGCCCATTCAATCCCCTCATTTTCCATGTGGTCAGCCTGGTGGGGGGCTCACCAACCAATCAACCATAACCCTTCCTGGGCCAGCCTCCAGCCCACGACCTGCACCTCCTCAGGCCCGCCCTCGGGCTCTCACCGTCATCGACCCTCCCCATGTCACCTTTAACAACCCCTCCCCTGTCAGCAGTCTTCCCACCCAACACACTAACCACCTGCTCGTCGCCCACTGTGCTTCCATGAGCTAGCCCACTCAACTAGCCTGGTAGCCCGTGCCCATGACGGCTAGCATCCTACAGCCCACTGATTTCCCTCCCACCTCCCGCTCAACCATCCTCCCAGTGCAAACTTTACAATCCCCATGTGGTAGTATGGCTAGAGAGATCATATTAACGGAGAACCAAGCTGCCATTGGTACAGCAGCCTCGCTGCCCATTGGCCCAGGCAAGTCATGTGCCTCTCTGCCAATTGGTTGTAGCTGGTCATGTGACTCCCCGCCGATTGGCTGAGAGGTTGGTAGCTCCGCCTACAAGGTGGGCTATAAGAGCTCGTACTGGCTGGCAGTCGGCCTTTCTCTGTATGATCACTGCCGGGCTCACATCGGGCGTATTAAAGCCTGTTGTTTGGAACTTCACTACGACTCAAGTCCAATTGATGGTGCATCAATTTAATATGCTAGACTTTGAAAATGGAACTACGGATTAAGCCAGAATGCCTCCGGATCAGCTCGCATGCTGCAAACGCGTCAGCAACTTTTAAACATTGGCTGGCGTGCTTCAACAGCTACCTCACTACTACAGACAATCAACCAACAAAGGAGCAGAAAACTCCACATCCTCCACTCGTGCGTGGGCACTGCCATTTACTCGATGATAGAGGACGAACTGGACTATGATGTCGCCATGGATCTACTAAAAGGACACTTCATTAGGCCAGTAAACCAGGTCTACACGCGGCACCTCCTGGCTACAAGGCAACAATTCCCCGGTGAGTCTCTTGATGAATTCTATCGGGCCCTCATTGTCCTGGGGAGAAATTGCGCCTGGCCACAGGTCACTGCTGCGGAGCACACCGAACTCTTGATCAGGGCCGCCTTCGTGGCAGGCATGCAGTCACCCCAAATACGACAGAGACTTTTAGAAAAGGACACTCTCAGCCTCACTGAGGCACTGACCCTTGCATCCTCCTTGGAGGTCGCTGACCGCAATGCGCGCTCATATGCCCCCGGCCGCCCTGTGGGCAGCGTGGCACATCCCACTCGCCCCCGCCGACTCAGAGCCCCAGACCTGCGCTGCAGGACACCCAGGCAAGCCCGCGGGCCCCCGCTGCTATTTCTGCGGGCAGGCCTAGCACCCCCGCTCGCGCTGCCCGGCCCGCACCGCAGTCTGCAAGAGCTGCAGCAAAAAGGGCCATTTTGCTGCCGTCTGCTTCTCCAAGTCGGTCGCTGCCGTTCCAGACAGCAACCGTGGGGCCCCCCCTGCACTCCTCTAGGGCCATGTGCGGCCCGCAGACCTCGCTGCCTCCACCCCCACCGCCACGAGTGATCCCCGGACGGCGCCATCTAGGGCCCCCGATGCTATGTGCGGCCCGTGGGCGCCGCCATTGTGGGCCCCCGACTCCACGCGTGACCCCAGGGCGCCACCATTTTGTTCATTCTCCATCACGTGCGGCCCGAGGACGCCGCCATTTTGGATCGGCATGGAGGACCCTGCAAGCGATTACTCCGACTTGGATGACGACTCCGAGTTCCTGACACGATTCGCCTCGGTGACACTGGATCAGTCACGGCCCCGTACGCTTTCCACGGCGACCACACAGATCCACCTCAACGGACGCAAGACGAGCTGCCTACTGGATTCCGGGAGCACAGAGAGCTTCGTCCACCCCGACACGGTAAGACGCTCTGTGCTACCCGTTCACCCAGTAAAGCACAAAATCGCACTAGCATCTGGTTCGCCCTCAGTCCAAATCACCGGATGCTGCGTGGCGGACCTCACGGTCCAGGGGAGGGTTTTAAAAAACTATAAATTCCTCATCCTTCCCCGCCTCTGCGCACCGGCACTTCTTGGACTGGACTTTCAGTCCAACCTGCAGAGCTTAACTTTTAAATTTGGCGGCCCTATTCCTCCCTTTACTGTCTGCAGCCTCGCGTCCCTCAAGGTCGACCCCACTTCCTTGTTTGCAAACCTCACCCCGGATTGCAAAACCGTCGCCACCAGGAATAGACGGTACAGTGCCCAGGACCGGACCTTCATCAGGTCCAAGGTCCAAAGGCTTCTGAAGGAGGGGGTCGTAGAGGCTAGCAACAGTCCCTGGCGAGCACAAGTGCTAGTGGTTAAGACTGGGGAGAAAAACCATATGGTCATCGATTACAGTCAGATCATCAACAGGTTTACGCAACTGGACGCGTATCCTCTCCCCCGTATCTCCGACCTGGTTAACTGGATCGCGCAGTACAAAGTCTTTTCCATGGTGGACCTTAAGTCCGCCTACCACCAGCTCCCCATCCGCATGAGTGACCGAAAGTACATTGCGTTCGAAGCGGATCAGCGACTCTACCACTTTTTAAGGGTTCCTTTTGGTGTCACGAATGGGGTTTCGGTCTTCCAAAGGGAGATGGACCGAATGGTTGACCAATACGATTTACAAGACACCTTCCCGTATCTCGACAATGTCACCATCTGCGGCCATGACCAGCAGGACCACGACACCAACCTCCACAAATTCCACCGAACCGCAAAACTCCTTAACCTCACGTATAATAAGGATAAGTGCGTGTTTAGCACCGACCGTCTAGCCATCCTCGGCTACGTAGTGCGTAACGGAGTGATAGGCCCCGATCCAGAACGCATGCGCCCCCTAATGGAACTCCCCCATCCCAACTCCCTCAAAGCCCTCAAACGCTGTCTGGGCTTCTTTTCTTATTATGCCCAGTTGGTCCCTAGCTACGCCGACAAAGCCCGCCCCCTCATCCAATCCAACACGTTCCCCGTCGATGGAGGCCCGCCAGGCCTTTAGCCGCATCAAAACTGATATTGCGAAGGCCACGGTGTGCGCTGTCGACGAGTCCCTCCCATTCCAGGTCGAGAGCGACGCCTCCGATGTAGCTCTGGTGGCCACCCTCAACCAAGCGGGCAGACCAGTGGCCTTTTTCTCCCGGACCCTCCACGCTTCCGAAATCCGCCATTCCTCGGTGGAAAAGGAGGCACAGGCCATTGTCGAAGCTGTGCGACATTGGAGGTACTATCTGGCCGGCAGGAGGTTTACCCTCCTCACAGACCAACGGTCAGTAGCCTTCATGTTCGATAATGCACAAAGAGGCAAGATCAAGAACCACAAGTTCCTGCGGTGGCGGATCGAGTTGTCCACGTACAACTACGATATCTTGTATCGTCCTGGAAAGTTCAACGAGCCTCCTGATGCCCTGTCCCGCGGTACCTGCGCCAACGCACAGGTGGACCGCCTCCGCTCCCTCCACGCGGACCTCTGCCATCCAGGGGTCACCAGTTTTTTTCATTTTATCAAGACCTGCAACCTGCCCTACTCCATCGAGGAGGTCAGGACTGTAACCAGGGAATGCCACATTTGCGCGGAGTGCAAGCCGCACTTCTAACGCCCTGAGCAGGCGCATCTGATAAAGGCTTCTCGCCCTTTCGAACGTCTTAGCATGGACTTCAAGGGTCCCCTCCCCTCCAACAACCGCAACACATATTTCTTGAATGTGATTGACGAGTACTCCCACTTCCCATTCGCCATCCCCTGCCCCGACATGACCACTTCAACTATCATCAAAGCCCTCCACTCCATTTTCTCCCTGTTCGGTTACCCCGCGTACATCCACAGCGACCGGGGGTCCTCCTTTATGAGTGACGAACTGCGTCAATTCCTGCTCAGCAGGGGCACTGCCTCTAGCAGGATGACCAGTTATAACCCCCAGGGTAACGGTCAGGTTGAGAGGGAGAACGGTACGGTCTGGAAGACCCTCCTACTGGCCCGGAAGACCGTCCTACTGGCCCTGCGGTCCAGGTCTCTCCCAGTCTCCCACTGGCAAGAGGTCCTCCCAGACGCCCTCCTCTCTATTCGGTCTCTCCTTTGTACTGCCACGAATCAAACACCCCATGAACGTCTTCTTGTTTTCCCCAGGAAGTTTTCCTCTGGGACCCCACTACCGACCTGGCTGGCCACCCCCGGGCCCATCCTGCTCCGGAAGCGCGTGCGGGTGCACAAGTCCGACCCGTTGGTTGAAAGAGTCCAGTTACTCCACGTGAACCCGCAGTACGCATAGGTGGAGTATCCCGACGGGCGACAGGACACGGTCTCCCTTCGGGACCTGGCACCCGCTGGAGTGCGGCCACACCCCCCAACACCAAACCCCCCCCCCCGAGCTCTGACCGCCCCCAGCGCCCCCGCAACCCAGCGCACAGGAACCCCTCCCCCCGGCCCGGCTACCACCAACTCCAACCAGGGGTACGGACACAGGACCACGACCACAGCTCCCGGAGTCACGGACAACGACCGCTCCAACGTCACCGGCGCCGCTGCGCAGGTTCGGCAGGACACAGAAGGCACCCATCTGGCTGATCGAGTCAATTTGGTGGACCTTATGGACTTTCATGTTCTGCACATGTTCCTTGCCTGTGTTTTTTTTTATTATTACTATGGTTATTGCTGTTTTTTTCTCTTGTACACTGTATATAGCATGGTTTTCTTACACGTTCGTCGCGGGACAGTGGGCAGCCATAGTTACCTCGGTACTACCCGAGAAGGTCTCTAGTCATACTACCAGTTCATGGGCCATACGCCCCCCCACCCGCTTCTTTCTGAACAAGGGGTGTATTTGGTAGTATGGCTAGAGAGATCATATTACTGGAGAACCAAGCTGCCATTGGTACAGCAGCCTCGCTGCCCATTGGCCCTGGCAAGTCATGTGCCTCTCTGCCAATTGGTTGTGGCTGGTCATGTGACTCCACGCGATTGGCTGAGAGGTTGGTAGCTCCGCCTACAAGGCGGGGTATAAGAGCTCGTACTGGCTGGCAGTCGGCCTTTCTCAGTATGACCACTGGCGGGCTCACATCTAGCGTATTAAAGCCTGTTGTTTGGAACTTCACTATGACTCGAGTCCAATTGATGGTGCATCACTCCACAAAACACAAAGAAAAGAGCAACCCACCATCCCTCATCAAGATCTAAACAAACCCAGAACAGACCAACGGCCTCTAACCCAGTGCAAAAGTGGTTCATACAAACCTCAAAAATACAAAATAGGGACACCTCCTCCAGAGTTCAATGTCCTCCTTCTCCTGCCAGTCCATTGTCGCTGACAAATTTAATCACCTCCTCTGGTGACCCAAAGTAGAATTCCCGGCCTTCATATGTTACCCACTAGCGCGCTGGGTATAACATGCCGGACTTCATCCCCTTCTTAAAGAGGGCCGCCATCACCCTGTTGAAGCTCGCTCTCCTTTTGGCCAGCTCTGCACCCAGATCCTGATAAATGCGTTTCCCAGGTGTAGCACCTCGTCTGCCTGGCCCACCTCAAAATCTGCTCCTTATCTAAGAACCGGTGCAGGCGCACCACCATCGCTCTCGGCGGCTCGTTCCCTTGTGGCTTCCTCATCAGCGCCCTGTGCGCCTGGATCACCTCCAGGGGCCGAGCAAATGCCCCTTCACTCAGCAGCGTCTCACACATCCGTGCCACATATGCGCCGGCATCCGCTCCTTCGCTGCCCTCCGGCAGGCCAACGATCCCAACATTCTGCCTGCGCGATCTATTCTCCAAATCCTCGATCTTCTCCTGCAGCCCCCTTTGTTGTATCAACCCCATCTCCGCAGTCGAGGCAAGTTGCTCCTCATGCTCCCCCACCTTCTGGATTGCCTGGCCCTGGGCTCCTAACCTCATCTCCATGCGGTCGATCTCCACCTTTATTGGGTCCACCACCCTTGCCTGGTTGTCCAAGTTCGCCTTCCTCTGCTGGGAGAATTTCTCATGAAGGAAGCCCACTAGCTGATCCGTCGACCACTGGGCAGGCAAGATCGGACTCTGACCTTCGCCATTTTCCCCTGTGTCGCAGGCACCACACCAGCTTTCGACAATTGTTCTCTCCTTTTCCGACCACTTCTGGTCCACGAATCCATACACTGGTGGGATATTCTCTTCTTCCACCGCATCTGCATCTTTTACAATCTCTCAGCTCCGCCGTTAGCCGGGAAAAACGTCCAAAAAGTCCACCTTGAGCGGGAGCTACCTAATGTGCGATCACCAGCCTCCCCGAACAGACACCGGAATGTGGCGACTAGGGGCTTTTCACAATAACTTCATTAAAGCCTACTTGTGGCAAGAAGCGATTATTATTATTATTATTATGGCCACCACCAGAAGTCGTGAAAGTTATTTTTATAGATAACAAGTTTGCTTATTTTCCCGAAGCGCTGCAAGTTCTTGGTAGCAGCAAATTATTTCATCTTTGTGTCTTTTAAAAATTGCATTTGTAATTTTAGAGTCAGTGTTACATAATATTTACAGCAAAAGAAACCAGTCATTTACGCCAACTGGTCGAGAACTGTTCTGGCTCCAGACATGCCTCCTCTTGCCCCTCTTCCACATTTCCTTCTATTCCTTTCTCCCTTGTATTTTTCTGGTTTCCTCTTAAATGCATCTAAAGCATTCTCCTCCACCAGTCAATGTGGTATGAGTTCCACATTCTAACCGCGTCCTGGGTAAGATAAAAGCTTCCTGAATTCCCTATTGGATTTATTAGTCATAACCTGACATTTAAAGCTTCTGGTCTTGAACTCTGCTCCAGCTGGAATTATCTTCTCTACCTTCACCCTAGAAAGCCTTTCCATAATCTTTAAAGATCTCTAAAAGTTTACCCCTCAGCGTTCTGTCTTCTGGAGAAGCATGCCCAGTCCATTAACCCCTGGTGCAAAACTGTGAAGAACAATCCATCTTAAGGAGCAATAGATTGAGTGACTCTCTTATTCTGTGAAAATGGACTTCTATCTTTACAGGTTTATAGCATCAAAAATTATGAATGTTTGTTGAACACAAAATGAACAAAGTTTTTGAAATAAGTAGCGGTGAACCAGATGGCAAAACCCACAGGAATGTCAGTTCCTTAACACTAGATCAGAATAAATGCTTCTGAGTCTCAGCCTGAAACGTCAACTCTTCCTCTCTCCACAGATGTTGTCAGAGCTCCGGAGTGTTTCCAGCATTTTCTGTTTAGATTCCCAACATCGGTAGTATTTTGCTTTTATAAACTTATCTGTCCCTTTGATGGGTACAGGCCAAAAGAACCATTTTTTTCAGATACATTTTAATGACTGTACCCATTTCACTTCGCTAATTTTTATTTGGGTTGGTGAGGAATTAAATAGCTGAGTTCACAGTGGGAACGTGAGTTCATTTTCCCTTTTGTCAGTTATGCGTTGGGTGTTTGTGGTTCATCATAGATTTAAAAGGTATTATAAGCTTTGAAGCAGATCGTGGCATATTAATTATCCTTTGGAACCCCAGAAGTATCCTTGTTCTGGTACAAAAGGGTGATTATTTCAGTGCTGAGTTGAATTATTATTTCCAGGTATTGTGTCCAACCAGTTTACTGGTGCATTTCCTTAATATGCTGATGCAATTGCTTAACTCTTATGATGGCTCAAATAGTACATTAAAACTACTTTGTTACTAAAGAAAAGTTCTCAAAACTTTGCTGCAGGTTCAGAAAACAGCAGTTAGGTAGCATTTCTGCAGAAAGAGAGAGAGACACAGCAGCCCACAGCTTCTTCTCTGCGTCCAGGATCCGACTGCCCCTTCCTGGGTTCTCTGAAAACCATCTCACATGGGTAGGATCCAATCATCGCCAGTTGCTAGGCAGAATATGGGGCTGGATTCTCCAGTTGCCAATTCCGAAATCGCATTCGGCGAGCGGCCGGAAAATCCAGGTTTTCGGACCAAATCAGGGGTGGCGCCGCTCTCGCAACACTCCACCCCCTCAAAAGCTGCATAGTCTGCCACCCCCAACGGCCTAGTTCCCGATGGCGTGGGTCGCGTGTGGTCTCACGTGTCGGGAACTCGACGTGACAGTTGCGGACTCAGCCCAGCGCTGCCAAAGTTCGGACAGGGCCGATCCGCAGGTGGGGGAGGGGCATTATTCGGGGCTGGGGGCACTGTGGGGGGTGGTTCAGGGCCCACGAGCCAGCAGAAGGGGGAGACTATTTTGCAGGCCGGGTCGCGGGCTGCATCCGCCATGAAGCACGGCGCAGCCGCTGCAGGTCACTGCCGTGCATATGCGCAGTCACAGACCCGGCAATTCTCTATTGCATTTCGGCAGCTAGAGCCGGGTGCTCTACTCTGCCATCTTGCTAGCCCCCAGCAAAACGGCGAATCGGTGGCTGTCTTGCGCCACCGTTCCCATGCCAGCATGGGGACATAGCCCGAGAATCGGAGAATCCAGCCCATGGTCTTTGGCCAATTCATTGGCAACTAACCAACCAATCGAACCAAATCCCTCCGATCTCTCAGGTGCCAGAACAAGTCTGAGCTATGAAGTTCAAAAGCTAAATCTCCAATAGCACAGTGTACTACTTTGCAAGTTCTGAACTCCTCACTTCCTCTACTCGGCTTAAAGGTATATGTCCATTAAATATGTCCATTAAATATCCATGAATCAAAAATGATAACCACAAAGCAAATGAAATGGGAAGTAAGGGAATCAACAGGAAGGGCCTTTACATGTGACATTTTAAGATTGGATTTTGATATTCATAACATTAGAGTCTCCAGAGCCAACCCAAATTTAACCAAAATCCATTTCTCCAACCGCTCCCAAATCTGAAATTTAAACACACGCACCCTTATTGATCACAAGTACAAAGCTGCAGTGCGCACATCAAATATACCAGTCTGTTCAGAGCATGAATCAAATTTTACTTTCATGCTAAACTCTGCCAGATAATCAGGAAACATACACATTCAGTTCATTATTCTGATAACACAGATAACTACAAATATGAGATTAAAGAAAAGCTTTGCTTCTTACAAGTGCCAGGAGCTGCATCTTTTCCAGTTGCTTTCTCCGGAGCTTTGGCGGGAGTTGTGGGTTTGGCAGCACCGCGCCCCCTGGTGGAAAATTCAAAATGTACTGATGATTGGTGCACTCGTCACATCTAAACCCTGCATGAGACTTTTCTCCCAGTTATAGTCAAAAAATAAACACGCCCTTAAAAAAAAATCTCAAGTCACCCCTTTTTAAAAAAAAATATTTTATTGAGGCATTTATATATGTACACATCAAACACAACCATAAAACAAAACAAGCCAACAGGGCTGCAAATAATCAAACCAACTAAATACCTAACACTCCACAATCCCCCCTCCCACTCCCCAGCTCCCCAACCTCCCTATTTTATACCCCCCCCCCCCACTGCTGACATCTTAACTGTTCTCAAAGAAGTCGATGAACGGCTGCCATCTCTGGGCAAACCCCTCCACAGACCCTCTCATGGCAAACTTTATCTTCTCCATCCTAAGAAACATTGCCAGGTCACCCACCCACACCCCTGGTTTTGGGGCCCCCCGAGTCCCACCACGCTAACAAGATCCGTCTCCAGGTTATCAGGGAGGCAAAGGCCAAGACATTGGCCTCTCACGCCCCCTGAACTCCCGGGTCTTCTGACACTCCAAATATCACCACTTCTGGACTCGGGACCGCCTTCACCTTCAGAACCACCGTGTGGGCAGCACTGTAGCAGAGTCGCTAGCACTGTTGCTTTACAACTCCAGGCTCCCAAGTTCGATTCCCGACTTGGGTTACTGTCTGTGTGGATTCTGCACATTCTCCCTGTATCTCCCTGCTTCCTCCGGGTGCCTTGGGGAAACCCACACAGACACGGGGAGAAAGTGCAAACTCCGCACAGACTTTGACCCAAGCCCGGAATCGAACCCAAGACCCTGGAGCTATGCAGCTTGTGCAGCTGCTCCCACCTGAATACCCAAATACCGAAAGTTTGGCCCCACTACTCTAAACGGTAACTCCCCCTGCCTCTTCTCCTACCCCTTAACTTAAATCAATCGATCCAAGTGCCAAATGGCCTCCTCCTGCTCCTAAGTCCTATATAACCGAGGGGCTTCTGGTCAGAGGGGCCTGTCTGTTTGTTTGGCTGCACGCAAATACATACCTATTTTATGCCTTCATGTTGAGATCCTTTCTCAATCACCTCTCTGCCTCAGCAGCACCCACCTCTCCCAGTAGGCTGACCCTCTAATTGGAGCTGCAGCATCAGGGGCTGCTCACCTTCCTTAAATGAATGGTCGAAGGTGGCACGGTACATTGAGAAAGTGGTCAAAAAAGCATACAGAATGCTGAGCTTAAAATAGGAGCATAGAGTAGAAAAGCAAGGAAATCATGATGTACCTTTATGAAATATGGGGCGAAATTCTCCCAAAGGGAGACAAACAGCCGATGCTGGAGTGAAACCCGGAGTGTTTCACTCCGGCGTCGGAGGCTGCTCCTCGCCCCCTATTCTCGGCTAGGAGCGGCGGCGCGTCAATTTCACGTGCCGAGCCTTGACGCTTGCATCAAAGCAGCACGGCCGGAATGACGCGGCAGGCGGCGCCTAAGTGATGTCACCCACGCATGCGCAGGTTGGCCAGCGCCAACCCGCGCATGGGCGGTTGCCGTCTTCGCCTCCGCTGACCTGCAAGACATGGCGGCTTGATCTTGAGGGGCGGCGGAGGGAAAAGAGTGTGTCTTTTAGAGATGCCGGCCCGACGATTAGTGGGCACCGATCGCGGGCCAGACACCTCCTGAGCACGCCCCTGGTGCTCGATCCTCCCTCCGCCCCCCACAGGCCCCACATGCAGCGGTTGCACGATGTTCACGCCGGCAGCGACCAGGTGTGGTTGGCGCCGGCGTGAACCGGTCGGTTCGGCAGGCCGCTCGGCGCATCCGGGCCGGAGAATCGGCGGTTGCCGTTAAAAACGGCGAGTGCCGATTCTCCGAGCGGCCTGTGTCAAAACGCGACACGCCATTTTGGGGGAGGGTGGGAGAATCGCGTCGGGGTGCCAGGGCAGCATGGCATGATTCGCCCGGCACTCCCGCGATTCTCCCACCCGGCATGGGCGTCGGAGAATCGCGCCCATGGTTTGGCTTCAACTGGAGATTGTGTCCAATCCTGGGCTCTGCATTTTAGGAAGGTTCAGAAGGCTTTAAGGTTGGAGTTATTCTCCCTTAGGAAGAGAATCACACAATCCCCTACCTATCTCTGTAACCCTATCTAACGTGCACATCTTTGGACACTAGAGGGCAATTTATCATGGCCAATCCACCTAACCTCCACTGTTCTATGTGCATCATTGCAATGACAAGGTCACAGAACACAACATGGTACCAGGGGTGGTGAACATTTAAAAGTAACAGCAGAAAAGACAACGTGAAACCAGCTGAAGAACAAAAATGGACCTGGTGAACTACGGCCATTGGTGATTTAACGCAACAAACGACAGTGAAGTTTGAGATGAGAGGTTTAAAGGCTCCCTACCAGCTTCAAGTCTCAGGTAATGTAGACGAAAACTGGCATGTTTTCACACAGCAGTTTAAACTGTATGTCTCAGCCCTTAGCATGCACGCACAGCCTGAAGAAAGGTGCATTGCATTGCTGCTCATAGTGGCAAGCCCACAAGCAATCGAAATCTACAATACCTTCGCTTTTGGTAACAAAGAGGAAAGCAAGAGCTACAATGAGGTGATAAAGTACTTCGGTCGGCATTGCTCTCCGAAATAAATTAAACATTTGAAAGATACAATTTTTCGTACACATACACAGAAATCAGGCGAATCTTTTGACAACTTTGCAAGCAACTTGAGGCTGAAGGCCCTGTACTGCAATTTCAGTAATCTAAAATCATCGATGATCCGTGACCAAATAGCATTTGGCATATCGAATGATATATTCCGTGAGAGATTGTTACGGGAAGAAGACCTGAAATTGGAAAATGCGAGTAAGATTTGCCACATGAGTGAGTTGGCTGCACAGCAATCAGTACACTCACTTTGAAACATTTTGACGGCAACATGGAAGAAGATGCCAGTGCCATCAGCACTGTGACCAGCAGTTCAATAAGAAATGTGGTCTCAGTGCGGGCAGCCATTTTAAGCGGCCGACAGGAGCCGCCATCTTATGCCAGAAGCGTAGGAACCGACTTGGCCCAAGGCAATGTCCAGCATATGGAAAAGTATATTACAGGTGTGGCCATCTAAATCATTTTGTGAAACAATGTTTTTTGCATCCTACAGTGGACCACATGGAGTCAATCGATGCAATTAATGAGATGCTCCTTGATTTTTCGTTGATCTAATTTCAACCGAGGACACGATCAGTCCGAATACAAAAGAAGGAGTCTTTTTTCAAAATATATTTTATTGCAAACATGTATCCAAGCAGGTTACAACAAATAAACACTCCGGGAAATATACTTCCCAGCAATCAACTATACAGTCTGTACAAATGTTTTCCCCTTTTTCAACCTCCCCCAGCTTCCCCACCACCCCCTCCCCCCCTGCGACGAACAGCTCCTCAAACACAGTTACAAACATTCCCACCTTTTCTCAAACACCTCTGCAGAGCCCCTTAACTCGTACTTTATCTCCTCCGGCCTCCAAGCAGGAAGTCGTATAATTGACCCCAAGCAAGCCGTTACCTCCAGTGGCGATGCCAACCGCCACTCCAGTAAAATTCGCAGCCGTGCAATCAGAGAGGCGAAGGCCACATCATTGGCCATCCTCCTCTCCATAAGCTCTGGCTTCTCTGAAATGCCAAATATCGCCACCAAAGGGTCCGGGGTCCACCTCCTACTCCACTCTCCTGGCTAAGGCCGCGAACACTCACGCCCAGAATCATCCCAATTTTTCGTCCCCCCCAAAACTTATGTGCGTGATTCGCTGGCCCCCGCCCACACCTCTCACATTAATCTGCTACCCCTTGGAAGAACCCACTCATTCTTGCCCGAGTCTTCTCCACTCTGTGCACCACCTTAAACTGTATCAGGCTCATCCTTGCACAGGAGGAGGTCCCGTTTACCCCACGCAGTGCCTCACTCTATACTCCCTAATTGATCTCCCCTCCCAACTCCCTATCCCATTTCTCCTTGATCTTCATCATCCGCTCACCTCCCAGCCACTTGTATATATCCACAATTCTTTCCTCCCGTTCCACATCCAGGAGCAGCAGTCGCTCCAGCAGGGTGTATCCCGGCAACCTAGGGAACCCCCTCAAGATCTTTCGTGCAAAGTCCATAACCTGCAGATACCTGAACTCACTGCCCCTCGGCAGCTATACACTCTCTCTTACCTCCTCCAGACTTGCGAACCCTTCCTCCAAATACAGATCCCTCACCTTGACCAGTCCCGCTTCCCTCCACCTCCTCTATATACTATCCATCCCCACCCCGGCTCAAACCCATGATTCTCACACAGCGGTGTTAACACTGACATCCCCTCCACCCTAAAATACCTCCTCAACTGATTCCATATCTACACTGTGGATTGCACTGTAGAGATCTTTGTATGTGCATATACATAAGGTGTTAATGTGTAATCAGAAGATCACTAGAAAGGGCAGCACTAACGGGTATAAAAGCCAGATGCAGGCTGTTCCTTTCTCTTCTTTAGCTCGGACTGTGACGAGAGCAGGAGCACATAGACTTAGCTCGGAGTGATTAGTGTAGTCAAACATAGATACTCTATTTAGATCTTGTAAACTTTCTACTAATATTAATCTTCAAGTAAAGAATGCACGCAATTGTTCATTTAGTTAATCAATAAACATTTCACTACTTCTGAACGACTTTGAGTCTTTTTCATCAAGATACAGAAAACCTCATCAGCAACTGGATTGAGTAAGCATGTTACGTTCTGTAGTGCAAGCAAACACACTCTGAAAGGATAACAAAAGATGCACCACCGGGCTCCCTGAATACCTACTCAAAGCCATTAGCAATGCTGCCGTCACCATAGCCCGCAAACTGGACCCCTTACAAGATTCCTCCTCCATCCTAACCCGCTCTACCCCATTTCCTTCCTAGCACTGCCACACCTTATCCACATTTACCGCCCAATAATAATGAAGCAGATTCGGCAACGCCAACCCCCCCTGCTGCCTCTGCCTCTGTAGCTGCGTCCTTCTGATCCTTGGCACCTTCCCCGCCCAAACAAAGTCAGAGATGATTGTGTCCAATTTCCCAAAAAAGGCCTTCGGTATAAAGATTGGGAGAACCTGAAAAATAAACAAGAACCGCGGCAGAATATTCATTTTCACCACTTGGACCCTCCCCGCCAACGTCAACTGCAGTGTATCCCACCTCTTAAGATCCTCCTGGCTTCCTCCATTAGCTTCGTTAAGTTCCACTAATGGAGCCCCATCCATTCCCTCGCTACCTGAATCCCAAAATACCGAAACCTATCCTTCGCTACCATAAATAACATCCTCCCAAAGTTAGTCCGCTGTCCCAGCTCATTCACTGGGAAAACCTCACTTTTCCTGATATTCAGTTTGTACCCCAAGAACCCGCCAAACCTCCCCAGCAGGACCATAATCCTTCCCATACTCTCCAGCGGATCCGAAACATACAGTAAGAGGTCATCAGCATAGGGCGGCACCCGATGCTCACTCTGGTGGCCCTTGGTGCCACATACAGCAACCACACCCATGCCACAAATCTCAGCCCAAACCCAAATCTTCCCAAACCTTCTCTGTGTCCATGGACATCACCACCTCTGGTACCAGAGCCCCTGACGGATTCATCATTACATTCAACAGCCGTCTTATATTATCCGCTTGCTGCCAGCCCTTCACAAAGCCTGTTTGATCTTCTGCAACTACCCTGGGACACAATCCTCCATCCTCCCCTCCAACAACTTAGCCAATACTTTCACATCCGTGTTCAATAATGATATGGGTCTATATGACCCACAGTCCACCGGGTCCTTCCCCTTTTTTAGGATTAGCGTGATTGCTGCCTGCCTCATTGTCTCCGGCAGCTCCCTCTTCTCCAGTGCTTCATTAAACGCTCCCAACAGATGTGGTGCCAGGTCCATCGTGAATTCCTTATAAAATTACGGAGGGTACCCATCCAGCCCTGGGGTTTCCCCCGACTTCATACCCCTGATACTATCCAGCACCATCCTCAGCCCCAAGGGCTCCTCCTATGCCTGCTTCTTTGCATCCTCCACCTAGGGAAACCCCAGCTCGTCCAGAATCCGCCCCATGACCCCCTCCTCCCCCCTGGGTCCATCTCGTACAGTCCTTGGTAGTATTCCCTAAACTCTTTGTTTATCTTCCCTGGCTCTGACACCACATCTCCAGCCCCATTCCATATCTTCAATATTTCCCTGGACGCAGCCTGCCTCCGCAGCTGGTGCACCAGCATGCGGCTCGCCTTCTCCCCATACTCATGTTTCACCCCTCTTGCCCTACACAGTTTCCCTACTGCCCTCCCCGTTGTCAACCTATCAAACCGCCCCTGCAACCTTTTCCTCCTCTCCAATCCCTCCGTGGTGGGCACCCTTGAATACTCCCTGTCCACCACTACCATCTCATTCACCAGGCGGTCATATTCCTCCTTCCTTTCCATATCCGCACGAGTATCAATCAAAATAATTTCCACCAAGACTACTGCCTTCAGTGTTTCCCAAAAAATGGCCACCGACACCTTCCCATTCTGATTCAATCCACATACTCCTTAATCACTGCCCACACCTTATCACAAAAACTCCATCCGCCAACAACTCCGAATCAAACCTCCACCCCGGCCTCTGCTCTCGTCCCGATCTAAACCAAATCTCCAACCAGTGGGGCGCATGTCCAAGATAACTATCACCGCATACTCTGCCCCCTCCACCCCAACCAAAATCACCCGGCTCCCTACAACGTAATCAATCCTTAAGTACATTTTATAGACATGTGAAAAGAAGGAATACTCACTTCCCCATGGGTTCTGAAAGCGTTATGGATCCAACATACCCATTCTCTCCATAAACCCACCCAGCTCCCTTACCATTCGTACCCTATCCATCAACCTGGGGCTCAACCTGTCCACCCTTGGCTCGAGGACAAATTAAAATCTCCCATGATCAACTGGTGCGTGGCCAAATCTGGGATCGCTGCCAGCAACCCCCTCATAAAACACACATCATCCTAATTTGGGGCATACACATTTACCAACACCACTCGCGTTCTTTCCAATACCCCACTCACAATCACATATCTTTCAAGCTCCTGAGGTGCACGAACACCCACGATCCTTTAAATGGCCTATTCAATCCCCAGACGTTCCATGTTACTAGCCTTACGGGAGGCTTATGCCTCCAATCCCCTCTACCGTCCGTCATCTTCCCCATTTAACTCCAGCCCCCTTAATTCCACCCTATACCTAGCCCATCCCAGAAGGCCCCCTTCTCCGCCCCGACCATGTCATCTCTCACCCCCTGCGATGTTGCAACAACGTCCACCTGCCCCACCCCCCCCCCCCCCCCCCGCATTCTCCCCACCACCTCACTTCCATTCACCAGCATTTCTTGCTAGCGTGACAGCCCCTGCTCAAAGACACCTCTGAATGACCTTCCCCCCTCCCCCCATTCCTCAGCTCAAGGAAGAAGGCTCCCTGCTGACCTCACCCTCCTCCACCCAAATAAAGACTCCTCCTGAATTCCAGGCCGCCTCCCCCTACCAAAAGGAAACAAACAAATGCTACCCCCATTTCAACTATGTTCCCAACCATTATGAAGTTCCAGCACCCCAGTTCTCAAGCATTGTCCACTCAGTTCTCCCCCAGTTTATGCTCCTTAATGAAATCTTTGGCCGCTTCTGGAGTTTCAAAATAATACACCTGGCCTTCGAACGTCACCCATATTCTCGCCGGATAAAGCGTCCCGAACCTCATCTGCTGCCGGTACAGCACCGCCTTGGCCTTGTTGAACGCTGCCCACTATTTCGCCAACTCCACTCCGATGTCCTGATAAATTTGGACTTTGTTCCCCTCCCATTCGCAGGTTGCTTCTCCCTGGCCCAAAGCAAAATCTTCTCTTTCTCCACAAATCAGTAGAGTCTCACGAACACCGCCCATGGTGGCTCCCCAGCTCTAGGCCTCTGCCTCAGGGGCCTATGCGCTCGGTCCACTTCAGGGGCCTTATCTAGCACCACGACGGCCACCAGCTTCGCCAGCAACTTCAAGACTGATACACCATCAATAATACACGACGAATTGATAAAGTTAACTGAGGCTTTAATACACTAAACGGCAAGCCTCCAGCCTCTGGACCTGAACTGGGGCCGGAGGCGGAGACTTGTCACTTTTATACAGAAGCCCCAAGGGCAGGAGCCACAGGCAGAGCCAACCTGGATAAGCCCAGGCATGTATGATACAGTACAGTCCAGACAATACAATCACGTGGTTTACCACATTCACCCCCTGTTTAAAAAAAGTCCGGCGGGGGTGAAGTAGTCTTAAAGGTCCAGTCTGTCGGGGGCCCTGACCTTCCGCCGTGATCGCCTCAGTCCCGGCTGTGATGTTGGTGCCGGCGTCGAGGCCTGCGCGTCCGGGAGCGTGTTGTCATCAGCTTCTTCACCCAGATGTTGAGTCGGCGAAGGAGGGGACAGTGTAGGGACAGACATGGTGGTATTTGTCACCGGTGGGCCTGCGGGTGTCAGTTCGCAAGGGAGGTGGGCAGGGGTGGTGGACGACGGTGTAGAGTGGGGGGTGGTGGTGGTGGTGATGGTCTCTAGGGAACCTGCAGGAGCTAAATCCCAAAGGGAGACTGTGTCCTGCCGCCCGTCTGGTGTGCCACGTAGGCGTATTGGGGGTTTGCATGGAGCAGCTAGATCTACTCGATGAGGGGTTCGGTTTTATGGCTCCTCGCATGCTGTCGGAGAAGGACGGGCCCTGGGACTGTCAGCCAGGACGGGAGCGAGACCCCGGAGATGGACTTCCTGGGGAAGGCAAACATAAGTTCATGAGGAGTCTCGTTAGTGGCTGTACATAGGAGTGACCAGATGGAGTGGAGCGCATCGGGGAGGACCTCCTGCCAGCGGGAGACTGGGAGATTCTTTGACCGTAGGGCCAGAAGGACGGCCTTCCAGACCGTCGCGTTCTCCCTCTCTACCTGTCCATTTCCCTGGGGGTTGTAGCTGGTCGTACTGCTGGAGGCGATGTCTTTGCTGAGCAAGAACGGACGCAACTCGTCGCTCATAAATGAGGAACCCCGATCACTGTGGATATAGGCGGGGAACCCGAACAGGGTGAAAAGGCTGTGCAGGGCCTTGATGATGGTGGCAGAGGTCATGTCAGAGCAGGGAATGGCGAAGGGGAATCTGGAGTACTCATCAACGATGTTGAGGAAGTGCACGTCACCGTCAGTGGAGGGGAGAGGCTCTTTGAAGTCCATGCTGAGGCGCTCAAAGGGGCAGAAGGCCTTTACCAGGTGTGCTCTGTCTGGCCGATAGAAGTGTGGTTTGTACTCCGCGCAGACCTGGCAGTCCCTAGTCACGGACCTGACCTCCTCGATGGAGTAAGGCAGGTTGCGAGCCTTGATGAAATGGAAAAGGCGGGTGATCCCCAAGTGACAGATGTCGTTGTGGAGGGCCACTTGTACCGTGGGAGAGGGCATCTGGGGGCTCATTGAGCTTCCCAGGACGATACAAGATATCGTAATTGTAAGTGGAGAGCTCCACCTCAGAATCTTGTCGTTCTTAATCTTGCCCCACTATGCGTTACTGAACATGAAGGCAACCGACGTTGGTCAGTGAGGAGAGTGAATTGCCTGCCGGCCAGGTAATGCATCCAGTGTCTCACAGCTTTTACGATGGCCTGGGCCTCCTTTTCGACATAGGAGTGTCGAATTTCGGAGGCATGGAGGGTACGGGAGAAGAAAGCCACGGGCCTGCCCATCTGGTTGAGCGTGGCAGCCAGAGCAGAGCCCGATGCATCGCTTTCTACTTGAAACGGGATGGACTCATCCACAGCGTGCATCGCGGCTTTGGCAATGTCTGCTTTAATGCGGTTGAAAGCCAGTCGGGCCTCAGCCGTTAGGGGAAAAGTGGTAGATTTGATCAGTGGTCGGGCCTTGTTCGCATAGTTGGGGACCCACTGGGCATAGTAGGAGAAGAGCCCCAGGCATCTCTTCAGGGCCCTGGGGCAGTGGGGAAGGGTGAGTTCCAGGAGGGGGCGCATGTGGTCGGGGTCGGGCCCTAGGACTCCGTGTTCCACGATGTAACCAAGGATGGCCAGGCATGTCGCACGAAAGACGCATTTCTCTCTATTATAAGTGAGGTTCAGGAGTTTCGCGGTGTGGAGGAAGCGCCGGAGGTTCTCGTCATGGTCCTGTTGGTCACGGCCGCAGATGGTGACGTTGTCCAGGTACGGGGATGTGGTCCGCAGCCTGTACTAGGCAACTATTCGGTCCATTTGATTTTGGAAGACCGAGACCCCGTTAGAGACGCAGAATGGAACCCTGAGGAAGTGATAGAAGCGGCCATCTGCCTATCGGCGGTCCTCCAGGCGGATGGGGAGCTGGTGATATACACAGACATCAAGTCGACTGTAGAGAAGACTCGACACTGCGCAATCTGATTGACCGTGTCAGATATGCCGTAGAAGGGGGTACGCATCGAGCTGCACCGGTTTTTGGTCTGGCTGTAATCGATGACCATCCGGTGCTTCTCCCCAGTCTTGACGACCACCACTTGGGCTCTCCAGGGGCTGTTACTAGCCTCAATAATCCCCTCTCACAGGAGTCGCTGGACTTCCAACCGGATGAATGCCCTGTCTGGCACTGTAGCGCCTGCTTCAGGTAGCGACGGGGTGAGGTTTGCGAAGAGGGAGGGTGGGGTGACCTTCAGGGTCGCGACACTACAGACGGTGAGGGGGGGCAGGGGTCCGTTGAACTTCAAGGTAAGACTCTGGAGGTGGCATTGGAAGTTGAGCCCCAGTAATAGGGCAGAGCTGAGGTGGGGGAGGACGTAGAGCCTCAAGTTGGTGTACTCTGCGCCTCTGAGGGTCGCGACGCAGTACCCCCGGATTTTCATAGCGTGGGATCTGGAAGCCAGGGAGATTTTCTGGGTCGCGGGTAGGATGGGGAGGGAGCAGCGCCTTACCGTATCCAGGTGTATGAAGCTGTCTGCGCTCCCGGAGTCGAAAAGGCAGGCCGTCTCGTGCCCGTTGACTCGGTTAGTCATCGTGGACTTCGCGAGATGGTGTGGCTGGGACTGGTCCAATGTGACGGAGGCGAGTGTCGGAAGACAGTTGGCGGGCCGGTCAGCAGTAGCAGCCGCCAGTGTACAGTCGGGCGAGCTGGATTCCCGGGAAGCAGTGGAGGGGTCCCAAGATGGCGGCCCCCATGAGTTGCACGTGGTGGGCGAGGTGCAAGATGGTGTCCAAGATGGCGGCCGCCATAGGTCTCCTGTGTCGGCTGAGATTAAAGATGGCGGCGCCCACGGGTCACACATGGCAGGTGGCATGGCAGCTGGGGGTGGCCCCGACAGGCAGCAGGCAGCGCTGCTGGGCCTAGAGGATTTAGGGGGTCGGTCGGGCCTGACATGCTTTTTCGAAGTGGCCCTTCAGCCATTACAAGTCGCGTTCCGTGCCGGGCAGCGTTGTCGGGGGTGATTATTCTGGCCGCAGAAGTAGCACCTCGGGCCTCCGGCATTGGCGGGTGGTATGTGGCGCAGGCTTGCGTCGCGCCCGGATTGGCTGATGGCTATGCCCACGAGGGTGCCGCGCGGTCGGAGGTGTAGGCCCCCATGTTCTGGGAGGTCACCTCCAGTGAGTTGGAGAGCTGGACTGTCTCTGGGAGGCCGAGTGTCCCCCCTTCTAATAAATGCTGGCGGACATAGGTCGAGTGCAAGCCGGTGACATAGGCGTCTCTGATCAGCAGCTCCGTGTGCTGGGTAGCTGATATCACCCGGCAGTCACAGTTTCGACAGAGGATGCGCAAGGCGCGTACGAATTCCGCGAGTGATTCCCCAGGGCGTTGGCGTCTCGTGGTGGGGAGGTGCCTCGCATATACCTGGTTGACGGATTTCACATAGTGTCCTTTGAGCAGCGTTATCGCCTCCGCATACGATGGGGCATTCCTGATGAGGTTAAAGACTCTTGGGCTCACCCGTGGGTGGGGGACCTGCTTCTCCTGGAGGTCCGTGAAGTCCTCGTTGAAGGATGCGAGGAAGGCCTCGGAGCAGCTTAGCCAGTGTTCAAAAGTCTCTGTAGTGTCAACTGCTTGTGGGTCTAGTTCCAGGCGATCGGGCTTCAATGAGGAGTTCATCTTGAGTGAAGCGTCCATCTTAGAAGTTTAGTGTATTAAATTGATACACAATCAATAATACACGACGAATTGATAAAGTTAACAGGCTTTAATACACTAAACAGCAAGCCTCCAGCCTCTGGACCAGAACTGGGGCCGGAGGCGGAGACTTGCCACTTTTATACAGAAGCCCCGAGGGGAGGAGCCACAGGCGGAGCCAACCTGGACAAGCCCAGGCATGTATGATATAGTACAGTCCAGACAATACAATCACGTGGTTTACCACAGAGACGTACCTCGTGGCGCTCACAACGTCCGCTCCTTGAGGCAGGCCCACTATTTGCAGGTTCTGTCTTCTCGAGGTATTCTCCTCCACCTTTGCACTCAACGTTTTACAAATGTCTCCTAGGAACCCCAGCTCCGCCTCCAGAACCACCACATGATCGCTGCGGTCCGAGATCACTCCTTCGATCTCCTGAGTCTGCAACCCCTGCACCTCCAAACTCTCCACCCGTTCCCTCGAACTCTTCAGGGGTGTCACAGCTCCTTCGATGGCCTTCAAGCAATCCTCACGCATTTCCCTCTTCTGTTGGCGGAATTCTTCCTGAATAAAAGCCATCAAGTGCTCCATCTGGAGCTTTCCACCCTGCACACCCCTTTCTCCTGAGTCATCCATACACTGGTCGCTGCACCACAGGTTTCCTCCAACTCTTTGGCCAGGTCTCTCACTGTCTTTTGTCGGGTTTAGTGACCAGCGGACATACCACTCCCGAGGAAAACTACTCCTCCACCCTTCACCTGCACCGTTCATCAAAATTCCACCCAATATCAGGTAAAAAGAGCTCTTTTCTGTGCCTTCAAGCAGGAGCTGCCCTGTGTGTGACCACTCACACCATGGCTGCCACCAGAAGTCAAAGAGGAAGAAGTCTTAACGACCAGTTGGAACAACAATGATGAACCAGCTGATACTGTCAAAAGCAGATGACCATTCCAGTGATGCTAAGCGACAGACTGATAAAATGCAAGCTCGATACGGGAGCAACGGCAAACCTACTCAGTCTACAATTTGCAGGGCTGCAAGTTCTGCCGAAAGCTGCAAATCAACCAAGACTGCTGATAGACTACAGTGGGAATGAGTTTGAGATGCAGGGGGAGTGTGAACTCGAAGCATGGGTACTCATCATACCATTTTCCATTGTGGACATGAAACGGGAGTCTATCCTAGGGGCGGATGCGTGTGAGGCCCTGAACCTGGTGGAGCGGCTGTACATCCCAGTCAGCGAGGTGACAAAAGATTACTGCGACTGGCAACTCATACGATGGCGCAATTATCCGATGAGTTACGAGCGATAGTGAAAGTGGAGGAAGATCAACAGTGACAGTGCTAGAGGATCTGAAGGACACTTCAGAGTTCTGTTCGCCATCATCGAAAATGAGGATATACTCAGTCACATGATACAGAAGCATGATGATCCCATCCCGCAGTATCTACAGGATGTTGCCAGAAACTTCTCAGATCCCGCACAGCCAATGCGCTTCACTCTGGAGTTAAGTTTGAATCAAATGAGATACTCGCAAGAACATACCAGATGGAGTCACGGCCTGGTGGGACAGGCTTCTTTTTATTTACAATCACGGGGTGCACAGGCTGCCACATGGACTGGAAGAAATAAAAAAAAATCTAAATGAAATCATTAGAATGAAGCAGTCGCATAAGGGTTGGCCTTCTTGTAAAGCAGTCATGAAAATTGTACTCTTTCTTCAACATCTTCACTCCTCCTGAGGTTCCAGAGCATGAAGTGTTAGATGGAAGCTCTGCAGCAAGACTCGCTGCTGGTTTGAAAATACATCACTTCCTGCATGAACACATAATTCCATGAGCAGTGTTCTACTTCACGGAAGACGATGATGATGAGTACGATGATATTGACATCCAATGATGAGGACTAAGAGGATATTTACGAAGACCATGAATACAATGAAGAAAGTGAAGGCTTGGAGGGTGAGCCAAATGAGGATGTCGATGAAATGCTAGTAAGATTGTTTCGCAGGAATGATGAGGTGAGCATAAGGAACGGCCAGTCTGCGCAGGACACCAAGAAGTATGAAAGTTCTAAGATGGCGTATGCAGAGACTGAAAGTGAAATTGCAGTAGCAGACACGTTAGATGAAACCGACTCAGCTGCGAACAAACCAAAAACAGAAGACATAAAACCCATTCTGGAGAAACTGGCTCCAGAGGTGTACGGTGAATCATCTCAGGCCTATGAAGCGGTTCCAGTAGTGGACTCCCCAGTACTCAAGGCCACTCCACCGAAAGATGAGCTAGAGGAGCAGATGGCTATATTGGCATGCAGCTCCACGTCGAAGGGTGATATGTATATAATATTCCAAGATGAGGATGAGCCACTACTTGGTTCTTCAAGACAAGATGACCTATGTATTGTGATTTCAAGCCATCACTTGGGGCTCAAACACAGGATGTAGGGACAGTACCCAAAGTTGGGGATGTGAATCCAACCCAGACACCAGAGTGTGAGGCTCTGCAGCTACCCATTGAAGGTGCAGACCTTTTAAAAAAAATTTAGGCTACCCACTTTATTTTTTCCAATTAAGGGGCAATTTAGCGTGGCCAATCCACCTACCTTACACATATTTGGGTTGTGGGGGCAAAACCCACACAAACACAGGGAGAATGTGCAAACTCCACACGGACAGTGACCCAGAGCTGGGATCGAACCTGGGACCTCGGCGCCGTGAGGCAGCAGTATTAACCACTGCGCCACCGTGCTGCCCACCAAGGTGCAGACTTGACCACGAGCACACAGAGTCTCAGAAGCACACCAACCCGAGGCGTCTCAGCAGACGATCAACAAACTACTGCTGCCATGGTACAGGCCAACGGCAAGGTGGGTTATACCAAAGCCAAGCAAAAAATAGAGCAGTCACAAAATCAGTCACAAAATCGTTCTCAAAACAAAAAAGAGGAAGAAAAGGGGAGCGGGGATGCCATGAGTCCCACTAATAGAACCAAGCAAGAAGACATCGACAATGTAGCCGACAGGCCAGAGAATACACAATGACGCAGCAGCAAAAAGCATCGCATAATGACACAAAACAAACTGCTGACGCCAGAAAATACACAACGACGCAGTAGAAAAAAGCATTGCATAAAGACACGAAAGAAACTGGTGATGCAGGCATGGCCAGCAAGGATACTGGTCTTCAGGAGGCATCGCATCAAAAGGCTAAGGCACAAAAGACCGGCATGGAAACCAGTATTCTAGAAAGCTGACGATCAGCAGGGTGATCATGTTGGAGATGCACAATGAGCTGTGCACAAGGGACAGATTTAGCAGGCATATTACGTGAAGTGAAGCACAGTTGAATCTGGAGAGACATTTCCCCATGCGTTAAACAATAATACAAATCTTGTTTTGTATATCAATGTTAACATCTCCAAAGGAAGGGGGTGTGTGGTGATATGCCTGTGAATAATATTGTACATAGTTAGCAATGCGACCTCCAACCAACTGGTGGTGTCAGACATCGGTTATGTGACATGCGACTCTCGCCAGTTGGTACAACGGGGTACTACAGGACAGTCGCACATAGGGTAGTTCCAGGAGTTCACGGAACTCAAATAGTAACAAAATCTGTATTGTATTCTGTTTGTTATCTTTCCACGTGTTCATCAATAAATCATAATCCTAGTTAAGTCATCAGCTGTTCTGTGTGCATCACTGCAGCGGCAAGGTCACAGAACATAACAGTTATGGGGGAAAAGGCTGGGGTGTGCAACTAAATAAATAGCTGTTTTAAAGAGCAGATACAGCTTTGATGGGCTGAATGGCTTCCATCAATGGTGTAAGATTCAATGGTGTGACAGAAATGAACTAGTAAGAGGACAAAAGAGTGTTTTTAAATTTGTAGGACATGATAACAGAGAAAAGAACTAAAGAATAAGGCCAACACAACAAGACTTGTATTGACATTAACCTGATGTGATGAATGAGTTTAAAAGAGGTGGCACCATTAGTCATTCTTGACTAATGCTGAATTCACATGTGTGATATTCTTTGTGTTGCTAAATTCAGGATGGTTAGCGTAGTGTTCACAAAGACCCCAGAATAGCTTCAACTTGAACAAAGCTATAAATGTATTAATGCTATTTAATTGGATTCGATACTTACTCCTATGTAATACACAGTTGATAATTAACATCTAATCTACACTCATCTACTACTAATATCTACATTATTATAAACTATGATCTGCTCTCACTCACACTATCTTTCCTTCAGTCTGTACTCTAGCTATCTCCTTGCCTTCTCTCTCTCTCTCTCTCTCTCTCTCTCTCTCCCCCCCCCCCCCCCCCCCCCCCCCCCCCTCCCACACACACACACACACACACACAAGGCTTAGCATCAATGTCTTATATACTTACAACTCTAGCTCCTACTCGTGGCTGATCTGGACATTTCATTAATCCTTGTAGTTTTCACATTTATGATAATGTCACAACATGACATTTCTGCTTCAAAGGATGGCAGGAATGTAGGTGGGTGACTGAAGGTAGGGGTATTATTATTATTATTATTAGTTCCTAGGTAGATTGGGATTAAAGGCTGGAAAATCTATGTTAATTCGTAAATCCTGCTCATAATGCCTGTGTGTGTGTGTTTGCCTGGAAGTAACATTCGTTCCTTTTAAGTAATATTTAAAAATGAGATATGATACAGAAATGAATTCTCCCTCCCCTCATGTTTTCTTTAATATAAAGTTTGGTTACCTGCCACCTCTACCCGGTGAAGCCGCACCACGGCCTGCAGGCACGGCTTTACCAGGAGGAGCTTTTGCACCAGCGGCTCTGCCTCTGGCTGCTCCAGCTCTTGGAGGAGCAGGAGCTGATGGTGCTGCACCTCTCTGTCCTGTTTGCTGCTGTTGCTGCTGTTGCTGTTGGTGCTGCTGCTGAGCTTTCAGGGTCTCATCCATTTTCCATTCCCGCCACCATTTCTGCTCTAAGAAGAAAAAGTAAAGAGCTCAGATATGAAAAATACACTAAACAGCTACACAAGATATAACCCATCACTTCCCAGACTTTCCGTTCTTTAAAACAGAGAAACCGTAGAATATACAGAGATTCAATCACAGAATCCCTACAGTGCAGAAGGAAGTCTATTGAGTCTGCAAAAGAGCACCCTACCCATGTCCACTCCCTCGTCTACCCACCCAATCCCCGTAACCTAACCCAGACACCAAGGGACAATTTAGCATGGTCAATCCACCTAACCAGCACATCTTTGGACCGTGGGAGGTAACCGGAGCATCCGGAGGAAACCTACGCAGAAATGGGGAGAACATGCAGACTCCACACAGTCACCCAAGGTCGGAATTGAATCCGGGTTCCTAGATGGATACATTAATTTAATCAATTCTTAAACTTAACCTATTCACTAGATTCTATTGAATATGTAACTCAGTTGAAGAAAAATGGCATTGATAATTGACAATCAAATGATACTGGATATAGTTCAGAAAATCTACAGATCAAGTTCTGATTACAGTATCCACCTAATTAACCAAGATATTTACATTTATTGAATTGAACTCTCTGCTGTTAACATTGATTTTGTCTCTCAGGCTCCAGCGTTAAATGTAAGAATCCAGCAAATAATAGCTGATACTGTATTGTAGAATGATGCTGAGTTCACCTTTTGTTTGTTTTTAGATTGAATTAACCCCTCAACTCCTGCCCCACTCCACCATATTTTAGCAAGAATAACTTTAGAATAAAACTCTACTCGGGAACTCAGAAGTGAGCTTTTTACCCTGAGAGTGAAACTCTATCACAGGGTTGGAGTCGGGGTGATTACTATACAGATGCATTCAAGGGAAAGCTTGATAGATGAATGAAGGAGAAAGGAATGAAAGGATTTGCTGATAAGAGGACAGAATTCTCTGGTGGCAGGATTCTCTGTTCCCACTGGCAGTGCACCCCCACCCATGGGTTTCCTGGTGGGGTGGGGTGGCTTCAATGTGAATTTCCATTGAAAGCGGTGGGAGCAGAGAATTCCGCTACTAGCGAATGGGGTTCCACCTCCCACATCCGAGAAAAACGCGGCTGGGAGGCCGTAGAATCCTGCTCAGGGTTAAATGAAGACACCCCAAAATCAAGACACTGAAGGTGCTGGGTGCAGCTGCAGTCAGGCCAATGAACCTGGGAAAAGGTTTTGAGGCAGCCACAGGAGCTGGCGTGTGCAGAGGCAGGCTGTTTAAAAAGGCTCCCTCGGTGAAGTGGGGCTTCATAGAATCATAGAATTTACAGTGTAGAAGGCCCATCGAGTCTGCACCAACCCTTGGAAAGAGCACCCAACCCAAGTCCACACCTCCATCCCATCCCCGTAATCCCACTTAACCTTTTTGGACACTAAAGGCAATTTAACGTGGCCAATCCACCTAACCTGCACATCTTTGGACTGTGGGAGGAATCCGGAGCACCCGGAGGAAACCCATGCAGACAAGGGGAGAATATATAGACTCCGCACAGACAGTGACCCAAGCCGGGAATCAAACCTGGACCCTGGAGCTGTGAAGCAACTGTGCTAACCACTGTGCTACTGTGCTCTATCGCAGCTCATCACAGTTAAAATCAACACGGAAAAACCCTCCAGCCCGCACTCCTCACACACTCCCCATGATCCATCCATTCCATTTCATGCCCTCCGCCCTTCCTATATGGAACCTCAAACCCCTATGCCAAAGTATGGTCCCTACTTGCCGCCTTTGGCACCTCAAGCCTTAATGCCAGGCCATAGCACATCCATGCCCATTCACCCACTATACCCAGTATAGAATCAATGGACTCTATGGTGACAATAGGATGTTTAAAAAAAAACTTTATAAAAAAGTCATTCATTGAAAACCTTCCACTTTAAAAAAAAAACGTTTTACTTTGGGCCAATAAAAGTGTTAATCATTCAGACCGTTTAAAGTTAATAGCCAAAACTGAAAACACTTGAAACTTCTTTATCTTGTGTAAATTAAACACTGAGAAATTGATCGCATAGATCAGAAAGCCTACACAGCACATTCCCATGGGTTATGTGGTGGGTAGATCTTATGAGATTGAAACTTACTAATTCTAACTCCCATACTTGTTTTTGTGTAGAAATTCTAGGATGCCACGACTTCCGGTGGTGGCCATGGTGTGAGTGGACGCACATTTGGTGGCTCCCGCTTGTGGTGGTGTTTTTGGACCTTTTCCACCGGCTAACGGACAGACTTGTTAAAGAAACATGGTGCAGGAGTGGTGGAAGGACAGGGTGTCCCACTGGTGGACGGACTTGTGGACCAGGAGTGGTTTTAAAAGAAAGGAGCAATGGGAGCGAGAAGCTGTATCTGCGACACAGAGGAAGATGGCGAAGGGCAAGTGTCCGGCCCTAACATCGATGGAGCAGCTGGTGGACTTCTTGAACGAGAGGCTCACCCAGCAGAGGAGGGAGACTCTGGAGGACCTGGCAAGGACAGTGGACCCAATTAAGACAGGGGTCGACCGCCTGGAAACAAGATTGGAGGCTCAGAACCAGGCGATCCAGAGGGTGGAAGAGACGGTGGGGAGCACGAGGAGCAGCTCATACTGATGGTGGCTGGGTTGGGAGTGATGTGGGATACTCAGAGGCGGCTGCAGGAGAAGGTGGAGGATTTGGAGAACCGGTCCCGGAGGCAGAACAAGAGGGTTGTTGGGCTGCCGGAGGGCAGCGAGGGAGCAGACGCTGGCTCGTACGTGGCTTGGATGTTTGAGAAGTTGATGGGAGAGGGGGGCCTTTGAACAGCCTTTGGAGGTGGACCGGGTGCCCAGCGCGCTGATGAGGAAGCCGCAGGGGAATGAGCCATTGAGGGCGATGGTGGTGTGGCTGCACCGGTTTTTGGATAAGGAACGGATCCTGAGGTGGGCCAGGCAGACGAGGCAATGTACCTGGGAGGGCAGCGAATATAGAGTACACCAGGACCTAGGTGCAGAGCTGGCAAAGAGGAGAGTGGGGTTCAACAAGGTGAAGGCTGCCCTCTTTAAGAAGGGAGTGAAATTCGGAATACTGTACCCAGCTCACCTCTGGGTGATCTATACTGGCCGTGAACCTTATCTTGGGATGCCGGAGGAAGCGATGGAGTTTGTGAGGGACATTGGACTGGCAGGAGAAGGAGGACATCGAACTTTGGAGGAGGTGTTCGTTTTTGTTCCTTTTGGTTTGTTTTCTCTGGGAGCCATTGTCCTGGGTTCTTCTGTAGGGGATGAGTTTTCTTTGCTTTTGGGTTTTGAATGTTGGTGTTGTTGTTTGCACCGGGATAGTGTTTAAGCTGGGTGGGGGGGGGTGGGGGGGTGAGGAAATTGCTAACAGGGGAGGGGCTTTTGAAATGTGGTATGGGGCGGGTCGATGACGGTGGATATCCGAGGGCGGGCCTGTGGGGGTGCGGGTAATGGGCTGGAGGCTGGCCCAGGAGGCAATATAGTTGATCAGCGGCGGGGAGGGGCCGGCGGGGTGCCCCCGACCAGGCTGACCACATGGAATGTGAGAGGGTTCAATGTCCCTCACAAACTTGCACATCTGAGGAGACTAAACGCAGACGTGGCTTTTTTGCAAGAAATGCATTTGAAGATTGGAGATCAGACTAGGTTTAGGAAAGGGTGGGTAGGGTAGGTATTTCATTTTGGATTGGACTTGAAGACGAGGGGGTAGCGGTAATGATAAATAAATGGGTTGCTTTTGAAGTGGGAAGCATAGTGGCAGAGGGGAGGTATGTTATGGTGAGTAGGAAATTGGAAGGGATGTCAGATGTTTTGGTGAATGAGAGTGTCGGCAGTGGCGACGGAGCTGAGGGAGTTTCTGGAACGTCTGGGAGAGAAGGGTTGTGTCTTGTGTTGGATAGGACGTTGTTGGCAGGGGTGGTCAGAGAACTAGGCAATTGTAGTATCGGTCCATGCGCTGCACTGGGTGGACCTGCAGGTAAACTGAAGAGGGCAGCACCCGCAGTGGAGGTTGGCTGTGAGACTGTTGGCAGATGAGGTCTGTGAGTGGGTGAGGGCTGCAATTCGAGGATATGTGGAGCTAAATGACATAAGTGAGATGTTGGTCACCATGCAGTGGGAGGCATTGAAGACAGCAGTAATGGGGGAGTTTATTTCGATACAGGCACAGAAGAGGACACAGAACAGGCTGAGATCATGAGGTTAGTGGAGGAGATTTTGCAGGTGATAGGTGGGAGGCGGATGATATGCCATCAATGAACAAACGACGAGTGATGAACGTAACTGAGGCTTTAATACACTAAACGGAAAGCCTCCCGGCCTTTGATCCCGAACTGGATCAGAGGCGGAGACCAGCCACCTTTATACATGAGCCTGAGGGGAGGAGCCACAGGCGGAGCCAGCAGGGACAAGCCCAGGAATGTAACAATACAATACAATACAGTTGTTTACCACAGCGGAGTTGCTGAGGGAGCGGCAGAAACTGCAGATGGAGTTTGGGTTATTATCTACGGGGAAGGCGATAGAGCAGTTGAGGAGGGCGAAAGGGGCGGTCTATGAATATGGGAAAAAGACGAGTCGGATGTTGGCACATCAATTGAGGAAGCAGGAGACAGCGAGGGAGATCAGGAAGGTGAAAGATAGAGATGGGAAGGTGGTCTTGGACCCGGTGGGGGTGAATGGGGTGTTTGGGGATTTTTACAGGAGGCTGTATTAGTCGGAACCCCCAGCCGCAGTGGAGGGAATGAGGCAGTTTTGGGAGAGGTTGCAGTTCCAAGGGTGAAGGAGGACCTGGTGGAGGGGCTTGGCGCCCCCATTAGGCTGGTGGAGGTGGTGGAGGGTCTTGGAGCAATGCAGGCGGGGAAGGCTCTGGGCCCAGATGGATTTCCAGTGGAATTTTGCAAAACAGTTTTGGGGGACCTGGAGGTTCTACTGGTAAGGGAATTCAATGAAGCGAGGGAGCGGGGGATGATCCCCCCGAGGTTATCTCAGCCCTCGATCATCTTAATTGTAAAGAGGGACAAGGATCTGGAGCAGTGAGAGTCCTGCAGGCCAATTTCGCTATTAAATGTGGACGGCAAGTTACTGGCCAAGATCTAGGCCTCAAGGTTCGCGGATTGTGTGCCGAGGGTGATCGAGAAGGACCAGATGGGTTCATTAAGGGGAGGAATCTGTCGGCCAACATCAGGAGGTTACTGAACATTATAATAATGCCCCTGGAGGGACGAAGTGTGGAGGTAGTGTCACCATTGATGCGGAGAAGACCTTCGATCGGGTGGAGTGGGATTATGTGTGGGAGGTGCTGGGGCGGTTTGGGTTTGGTCAGAGGTTTGTGGACTGGGTCCGGTTATTTTACCAGGCACCGGTGGCGAGTGTGCGGACAAACCGGGTGAGCTCAGAATATTTCAGACTGCATCGGGGAACGAGGCATGGATGTCCACTCTCCCCACTGCTCTTTGTCTTGGATGTAGAGCCACTGGCAATGGCACTGAGAGCGTAGGATAGTGGTGGTGCGGTGTGGGGGGGGGGGGAGAAGCAACATTTCGGATGCGTTGGTAAGTATTGGGGGGGATAATGAGGATTTTGGAGGAATTCAGTCGGTTCTCAGGGTATAAATTGAACATGGGGAAGAGCGAGATCTTTCCGATCCAGGCGAGGGGAAATGAGAAGAGGCTGGGGGAATTGCCATTTCGGGTGATGGGGTGGAAGTCAGTATTTGGGGATTCAGGTAGTGCGGGGGTGGGAGCAGTTGCACAAGCTGAATTTGGCTTGTTTTTTAAATAAATTTAGTGCAACCAATTCATTTTTTCCAATTAAGGGGCAATTTAGCATGGCCAATCCACATACCCTGCACATCTTTGGGGTTGTGGGGCGAAACCCACGCAAACACGGAGAGAATGTGTGCAAACTCCACATGGACAGTGACCATGAGCTGAGATTGAACCTGGGACCTTGGCGTGGTGAGGCAGCAGTGCTAACCACTGCACCACCGTGTTGCCCCCGATTTTGGCCCGGTTGGTGAAACAGACGAAGGGAGACTTCAGGAGGTGGGATGTGCTCCCGTCGTCATTGGATACAGTCGGTGAAGATGACAGCCGTCCCGAGGTTCTTGTTTGTGTTCCAGAACCTCCCGACTTTTATTCCTAAGGCTTTTTTTTTGGAGCGCGGTGATTTCAGGGTTTGTTTGGGTGGGTAAAACCCAGCGGGTGAAGAAGGTGCTGCTGGAGCGGGTCGAGGGGGAGGGAGGTTGGCACTCCTGAATGGCATGAATTATTACTGGGTGGCAAATATAGCCATGGTTTGGAAGTGGGTAGTGGGGGAGGGATCAGTATGGGAGCGGATGGAGGCAGCCTCTTGTAAAGACACGAGTTTTGGGGCACCGTTAACAGCGCCTCTGTCAGGTACTCCACGGGCCCGGTGGTGGTGGCGGCCCTGAGGGTGTGGGTACAGTGGCGGCAGCACGTGAGGCTGAAGGGGGTCTCGGTTTGGGCACCGATTTGTGGGAATCACTGGTTTGTTCCGGGGGGGCTGGATGTGGGTTTCGGGGGTGGCAACGGGCGGGGATTGAGTGGTTTGGGGAACTGTTCATTGACGCCAGCTTTCAGAGCCAGGAGGAGGTGGAGGAGGAATTTGAATTGCCGTCAGGAATGGGTTCCCGACCAGGTGAGGGACTTTGTTCAGAGGCAGGTACCGTCCTTTCCACATCAGCCGCCCCAGGGGCTACAGGACAAGATGGTGTCAAGGACAAGGGTAGGGGAGGAGAAGGTGTTCAAAATTTACAAGGCACTGATGGACTGGGAGGGAGCCCCGATAGGGGTAGTAAAGCGCAAGTGGGAGGAATAATTTGGTAGGGAGCTGGAGACCAGGTTGTGGGAGGATGCCCCGAGGAGAGTGAATGCATTGTCGACATGTGCTAGGCTTAGCCTCATCCAGTTTAAGGTGGTCCACAGGGCACATATGACTGTGGCCAGGATGAGCAGGTTTTTTGAAGGGGTGGAGGATAGGTGTGGGCGATATGCCGGTGGGCTCGCGAATCATGTCCACATGTTTTGAGCCTGAAGCTTGGGGGAAATTATGTCGGAAATCCTGAAGGTAAAGGTGGTCCTGAGTCCAGAAGTGGCGATCATAGGAGTGTCAGAAGACCCGGGAGTCCAGGGGTCGAGAGAGGCCGTGTTCTGGCCTTTGCCTCCCGACTAGCCCGGAGTTGGGTCTTATTAGAATGGAGAGACTCAGGGTTCCCGAAACTGGGGGTGTGGGTGAGTGACCTGGCAGAGTTTCTCAGGCTGGAAGATAAAGTTCACCTTGAGAGGGTCTGTGGAGGCGTTTGCCCGGAGGTGGCAGCCATTTATCGACTTCTTCTAGAAAAGTTAAGATGTCAGCAGTGGGGTTGGAGGGTTGGGGGGGTTCACATATAAATGCCTCAAAAAAATATTTTAAAAAGAAATAAATTCAAGGCTGCTGCTTCAGTGCCAAGAGGTGCCGATCACATTGTTTGAGGTGGCGCCTCTTGAATGAGATGTTGAATCAAGATCATATCTGCCAGTTCAAACTTGCTGTGATACTATTTGGAAGAAAGGAGAGTATCCTGACTAATATTCATCCTTCAGCCAGACCCATCAAAACAGCAGACTAATTAATCATTTATTTCATTGTTGCCTAGGAACCTTGCTGTCTATAAATTGGTGTCTTATAACAATAACTTCACTTTAAAAGTCTTGCTTGGGGTTCTGTTAAGAGATACTAATATTTTCTTATTAATTTTGCTGGAGTGGCGGATGGCATCGCCACTGGGGTTAGCGGCTTGGTTGGGTGACATGTACGACTTCTTGCGGTTGGAGAAGATAAAGTATGAGTTAAGGGGCTCTGCACGGGAGTTTGTGAAAAGACGGGAGATGTTTGTGACCATATTTTTGAGGGGCTGTTCGTCGCGGGGTGGGGGGGGGGGGGGGGGGGGGGGGGGTGGAGAGGGTGAAAAAAGGAGGAAAACTTTGTACAGACTGTTTGGTTGATTGCTGGAAAGTATGTTTCCAAGGGTGTTTATTTGTTGTCACCTGTTTTGATACATATTTGTAAGAAAATACATTTTTTAAAAAACTTTCTCATTTCTCCGGGCAATATATCGTGTTGTTTTTGTTTTCATTCCATAAGAATGGTTGGCTGTGTGGAACCTGTTCACTTACTAGTTAGTTCTACTGGTGGAGTCCCAACTACTGGTTTATTCTCCATGCTGATGCTAGCTCGGAAACAAAGGCAGGCATCTTCGACGAGATATTGGTTTTGGCTTATAGGCTCACTGTCATATTCAAACATTAGTGCTAATCCAAGCATGTACAGAGCATTACTGTTGCAGGGGGTTGTTTCGACTCTTAATTGGCACACCTAGAAAAGAGAGATTCTCTTTTTATTGCAGAGAACTGCCAGCAATTTAACAACTTAAAAACAGCTGAACAGTATGGCTTGCACTACTTTTCACAGTTTATCACCTGGATCTCAAAGGTGGATACTGCAAGGAGCTCTCTTCAGTCTTTACTGGCACCTTATTCATTCATATACTAGATTGTTCAGGTTAACTGTATTATGAAAATGTCTGAGACAACTGATTTTTAGAAATGGTAAATTACCAGTAAAGTATCGCCACAACTGATTTCTGCAAAAAAGTGCAATGACATCACACCAGATTGAAAGTACAGATGGGTAATTGTTTCGGAAAGCAATATTTTGATCCGAAGCCCCAAACTAATCACAAATCGCGATGCTGAGCCAGGAATATTTACATTTGTCAGTTCTCGATCTTGGCTGAGTTGTCACAGGAAGGATGTCAAATGAAAATGTAATTGTCTACAAATGGACAAATTTGGCTAACAAAAAAGATCTAAGCTATGGAGGACATCCTGTCATTTCATTGTCACCGAATACTATTGGCAGAGGTCTCGGAGCAGATCACATGTTCAGCTCCTTGTTTTCAGTACAGTGTTTAGTCCAAGAAGCAAATGGGAAGGTGTTGAAAACAGAAACAAAAGATTTGTAAAGAAAATAATTTTTAAAATCCGTAATAGATACATGCAAGATCATTTTAAGAGTGTTATTCCTCATGTAGGTTACCTTTTCAAATCAAAGAGGAATGAATGTTATTGTTATAATCAGAAAGACAACAGGCAGGATTCTTTTCTGGTGTGGCATGCCCCCGCTAGTGGCGAGATTCTCCGTCCCGCCAGCTGGCCAATGGGGTTTCCCATTGTGGGAAGCCCCACGCAGTCGGGCAGCCCCGGGTGTGGGTGCGCTGTCAGAGGAGAATCCTACCCAACATGTTTACTATATAGGAATAGATCAAGGTTAACAAACTGAATTATTAATGGAAGCAGGTAGGTACAGTAATAGTAAAATAACCATGTTTATTATTACTTGAATATCTCTAAGCTATAAAAATAATCAAATTGCCATAGACAGCTAGATATACAGAGAAAAATTTAACAATTAATCTGAGTTCTATAGAACTGGCATTTGGTTGTCAATATCCAATAGTGAATCACAGTAATTCTTGGTGTAGTATCATACCGTTCGCTGAATTTCTAGCATTTCTGCATTGATATGAAGATTGGTGTTTTTTAACAGTGCAGACAGAGACTGGCATCTTTTAGTAACCAAATCTTCATTCACCAACTGCTGATGAGCAAGCAACTCTAAAAGGGTAAAATGAGCCTCAATCAGCATCCATTCCAAATCCTGGCTTAAAGTTCCACGATACGGATATTTGCACAGACTCCGGGAAGCCAAATCTGCAGCACTGACATCAACACAGAAAATTAATTGCAGATAAAATATTCAGTGAAGACTTAAAAATAGACATTAATCATATCTACTAAGTTACTCTTGGTGAGGTGGGGTGGGGGAAATTGACCCTGGGCCATAAAACAGACTTATATTTATATAGCATATATCATGACTTTAGGATGTCCCAAAGTTCATTACAGCCAGTTGTTATAACACTGCTATGCTATAGGAAATGCAGCAGCCAACTTGTGCACAGCACTCTTCTGCAAACATTGATGCAATAAATGACTAAATAACTTGTTTTGAAAGTGTTAATTGAGAGATAAATATTGTTCAGGGCACGAGAGAGAACTCCCTGCTTTACTTCAAAGTAATGCCGTGGATTTTTTGCATGCATCCAAGAGTCCAAATGGTGCTTTGACTTAACCAAAAGAGGTTACTCCAACCTTAGAAAGTTTGCGTATGAGTCCTGTGCTGAGTCACCCAACTTCAAGACAAGCAGCAATGAGGGTGCAACAATTGTTCTCAGCATGGTGTGGTTTCTGCTCCTGATCAGTGATGCCTTGTTCGAAACGTGATTTGAAGCTGGCTGAGGAGGGCGTTGTGCTCAGCACTCACATTCACCATTAATTAATCAACAACATTCACAGCTGAAGAAAGGCTCATAGATGAGGTAGTGAAGAACCTCTGCAGTTCATTAAACTGCATCCTAGCATAAGTAACTTGGCATTGCTTTCAGAGAAGATGGAGTAAGGGAAGGAACAAAAAAAATCATATTTTTCCCTTCCTTTTGTGGGTTGCTGAGGTATTAGGTCTCAAGTATACTATTTGTGGTAAGTATGTTTAACCCTTCAAAAAAAATCAGATAATAATATAACAGTTATGTGTTATGGTGATGTTCAACATTATTTGGAGTCTTTTTTTAACCATTCTTACAATAATTATTTTGCAGCTTGTATCTTAGTTAATTCTCATGGGAAAGTGCCAAATCCAAAGAGCTTTGAGACTGCCTATCATAGCCTTTAAGATCTAGGTAAGCCTTCAGTAACATACTCAAGATAGCAAACAATAAACTATCTGATAATTATTTTCAGAATTTATCCTATGCCTCCACGAGATCACTTGGGTCTTCAGCAATGATAATGGATCACACGGAACCTGAAGTTAAATTTATAATATTAAGTCAATATATTAAACAGACAACCAACAAGCAGATAGCCTAAGCCAGGATTTCCCAAATTTTTCAAGCTGCAGAACCCCAACCTCCAAGTGCATCAGGGAAACCCAAGCAGTCTCATAATGTCAATGCCCCTCACACAAACATCTGCCCCTCTCGCACACATAAACGTCTCCCCCTTTCACACACACACGCACATCTCCCTCTCTCACACACACATCTCCACCTCTTTCACGCACACACACACACATCTCCCTCTCTCACACACACATCTCCCTCTCTCACACACACATATCCCCTCTCTCTCACACACACACGTCTCTCCCTCTCTTCCCCTCTCACACACAAGTCTCTACCTCTCTCACAGTCTCCTCCTCACACACACATCTTTCCCTCGCACACACACAAACTTCGCTCCCTCTCACACACACCTCTCTCCCTCGCTCACCCTCTCACACACACACGTCTCTCCCTCTCACACACATGTCCCTCTTTCCTCCTCTTAGCAACACACACGTCTCCCCCTCGCACACAAACACACACACACACATCTCCCCCTCACACACACGTCTCCCCCTCACACACATATCTCCCCCTTGTGGTAGTCACCATGAGTAGTATATTACATGCATTACGGCACCACCCGTATAGTAGAGGTATATGGGTAAATCCCTGCCTCCTGGCTCCGCCCAGTAGGTGGCGTATAAATGTATGTGCTCGCCGGTGCTGCAGCCATTCTGGTTCCAGCTACAGGAGGCACCACATGTTGCTCAATAAAGCCTCGATTATTCCACTAATCTCGTCTTTGTGGTAATTGATAGTGCATCAATTTATTGAGCAAGATATTTTTAAATGATGAATCTCTGCATCAAGCCTGATCACCTGCAGCTGAGCCCTCAAGCAGCCAACTGATGCACTATCAATTACGCCGAGACGAGAGTAGAGTAATCGAGGCTTTATTACGCAGAGATGTGGAGCCTCCCGCAGCCGCTGCCAAAATGGCTGCAGCTCGGAGGGCCCACACATTTATACTCCGCCTATTGGGCGGAGCCAGCAGGCAGGGATCTACCCCCGTACCTGTAGTACAGGTGCCTTACCGTAATACCCTCGTATGCTGTATTCACAATACAACAGTGGTGATTACCACATTCACCCCCTGTTAAAAAGAGTCCAGCGGTGGTGGTGGAAAACTATTTACATACAGGTTGTTTAAAATTTAAGAAAGAGGTTACAAATTTAGACGATCGGGCGCCTTGATCCGTTTTTGCGAGTGCCGCAGTTCTGGTGGCGATTCAGGCGTCAGTTCGGTCGTTGGTGACTCCGGGAGCGTGTCAACCTCATCTTCATCCCCGGGTGGGACCAAGGGGAGGGCGGATCATCCTGGAGTGAGGGCTGTGGTGGGGTGTGCCGGGGGAAGGGAGGGTGGCGCCGGGATGGAGGGGGGGATGTGTGTGGACCCAGCTGGCGCCAGGTCCCTGAGGGAGACTGTGTCTTGGCGGCCGTCGGGGTACGTTACGTAGGCGTACTGCAGGTTCGCGTGGAGTAGCTGTACCCTCTCAACCAACGGGTCCACCTTGTGGAGCCGCACGTGCTTGCAGAGGAGAATGGGTCCTGGAGCTACCAGCCTTGTTGGGAGCGAAACCCCGGAGGTGGACTTCCTGGGGAAAGCAAAGAGACGTTCATGGGGAGTTTCATTAGTTGCAGTGCACAGGAGCAACAGAATGGAGTGAAGGGCGTCGGGGAGGACCTCCTCCCAGCGGGAGGCTGGGAGATTTATGGACTGTAGAGCCAGCTGGACGGCCTTCCAGACCGTCCCATTCTCCTGCCCCACCTGCCCGTTGCCCCTGGGTTGTAGCTGGTCGTCCTGCTCGAGGCAATGCCCCTGTTGAGCAGGTACTAGCGCAGTTCATCGCTCATAAATGAGGATCCCCGGTCGCTGTGGACGCAGGCGGGGAAACTGAACAGAGCGAAGATGGTGTTGAGGGCTTTGATGACGGTGTTAGACGTCATATCGGGGCATGGGATGGCGAAGGGGAATCTTGAATATTCGTCGACCACATTAAGAAAGTACGTGTTGCGGTCGGTGGAGGGGAGGGGCCCATTGAAGTCCACGCTGAGGCGTTCAAAGGGGGAGGGAGGCCTTCACCAGGCGCGCACGGTCTGCCGGTAGAAGTGCGGTTTACACTCCGCGCAGATGTGGCAGTCTCTGGTGATAGCCCTGACTTCCTCGATGGAGTAGGGCAGTTTGCGGACCTTTATGAAGTGATAAAAGCGGGTGACCCCTGGGTGACAAAGATCGTCGTGCAGGGTGCGGAGTCGGTCCACTTGTGCGCTGGTACATGTACCTCAGGATAGGGCATCTGGGGGGCTCGTTGAGCTTCCCGGGGCGTTCCAGAATCTCGTAATTGTAGGTGGAGAGCTCAATCCTCCACCTCAAGATCTTATCACTTTTGATATTACCCCGCTGTGTGTTGTTAAACATGAAGGCAACCGACCGTTGGTCAGTGACCAGAGTGAATATCCTGCCGGCCTGGTAATGCCTCCAATGCCACACAGCTTCAACGATAGCTTGGGCCTCCTTTTCGACAGAGGAGTGCCAAATTTCGGAGGCATGGGTGGTGCGGGAAAAGAATACCACAGGCCTGCATGCCTGGTTGAGGGTGGCAGTCAGGGCGACGTCTGATGCATCGCTCTCGACTTGAAGGGGAGCGTCTCGTCGACCGCGTGCATCGTGGCCTTGGCGATGTCGGCCTTGATACGGTTGAAGGCCTGGTGAGCCTCGGCCATCAGGGGAAAAACTGTGGAGTGGATGAGTGGGTAGGCCTTGTCCGCATAGTTCGGGACCCACTGGGCGTAGTACGAGAAGAACCCCGGGCATCGTTTGAGGGCCTTGGGGTAGTGGGGGAGGGGGTGTTCCATGAGGGGGCGCATACGATCGGGTTTGGGCCCTAGCACTCTGTTCTGAACCACATAGCCAAGGATGGCTAATTGGTCCGTGCTGAACACGCACGTCTCCTTGTTGTAGGTTAGGTTGAGGAGTTTGGCGGTGTGGAGGAATTTGGAAAGGTTAGCGTCGTGGTCCTGCTGGTCGTGGCTGCAGATGGTGACATTATCCAGGTACGGGAAAGTGGCCCGCAGTCCGTACCGGTCAACCATTCGGTCCATCTCGCGTTGGAAGACCGGGGCCCCTTTAGTGACGCCAAAGGGAACCCTAAGGAAGTGGTAAAGGCGGCCGTCCGCCTCAAACACGGTGTACTGCCGGTCCACCTTGCGAATGGGGAGCTGGTGGTAGGCAGATTTCAGGTCCACTGTTGAGAAGACCCGGTACTGTGCAATCTGATTGTCCATATCAGATAAGCGTGGGAGGGGGTAAGTGTCGAGCTGCGTGTACCGATTCATGGTCTGACTGCAGTCAACGACCATCCTGTTTTTCTCACCAGTTTTCACCACTACCACTTGGGCTTTCCAAGGGCTGTTGCTGGCCTCGATAATACCTTCCCGCAGCAGCCGCTGGACATCAGACCTGATGAAACTCCTGCCCTGGGCACTGTACCATCTGCTCCTGGTGGCGACTGGTTTGCAATCCGGGGTGAGGTTCGCAAACAGGGAAGGTAGGTCGACCTTAAGGGTCGTGAGGCCACATACAGTAAGGGGTGGTAGGGGCCTGCCAAATTTCAGGGTTAGGCTCTGGAGGTTACACTGGAAGTCCAGGCCAAGTAGCAAGGCAGCGCAGAGGTTGGGGAGGATGTAGAGCCGGCAGCCGCTGAACTCTACGCCCTGGACGGTGAGGGTGGCGGTGCAATATCCCCGGATCGCCATGGCGTGGGATCCCGAGGCCAGGGAGATTCTCTGGTTGATGGGGTGTACCGTGAGGGAGCAGCGACTTCCCGTATCGGGGTGGATGAAGCTCTCACTGCTCCCAGAGTCCAGAAGGCAGGATATCTTGTGCCCTTCGACCTTCACTGTCGTCGATGCGGTCGTGAGGTCGTGCGGTCAGGACTGGTCGATCGTGATGGAGGCCAGATATGGCTGGTCGGCGGCAGTTGCAGGCGATGATCGGCCCGATGAGGTGCCTGATGAGCAGAGGTCCTGAGGCGGGAAGATGGCGGCACCCACGGGCCGCACATGTCCTGAGGCAAGCAAGATGACGGCGCCAGGGACCGGACGTGTTGTGAGGTGAGCAAGATGGCGAGCAAGGTGGCGGCACCCACGGGCTGCAAGGGGTCCGAGGCGAGGAAGATGGCGGCGCCCGCTGGTTGCACATGGGGCATGCCGGGACAATGGCGGTGACCGAGCGGGCCTGGCACACAGCAATGAAATGTCCGGGCTTGGTTGGCTGCCGTGCGACGCAGGCTTGGGATTGGCTGGGGTAGGTCGCTGATAGGGTCCACAGTGGGGTGTTCGCTCGCGGGGTCCACAATGCCCAGGAGGGTTGGACCGTGCGGTTGGGGGCATACGCCTGTATATTGCGTGAGGAGACTGTGAGCGAGAGCGCTAGTTTCTTGGTCACCGCGAGGTTGAGGGTAGCCTCTTCTAAGAGGCGCTGGCGGATGTAGGCTGACCGTATGCCCATAATGAACGCGTCTCTAAGTAGCAGGTCAGAATGATCAGCAGGCGAAACGGCATGGCAATCGCAGTCTCTCAACAGGACGTGCAGGGCACGCCAGAAATCTTCCACAGACTCACCGGGGAGTTGATGCCGAGTGGACAGGTGGTGCCTGGCGTAGATTTTGTTCCTGTGCTGAGTGTAGTTCTCCTTCAGTAGCGCCATGGCCTCAGTGTAGGTTGGTGCGTCCCGGATGATGGGAATGATATCGGAGCTCAGCCGCATGTAAAGGATCTGGAGCTTCTGTGCCTCTGAGGGTGGGTCAGTCGCAGATCCAATGTATGCTTCAAAGCAAGCTAGCCAATGTGCGAAGGCCGACTTGGCGTTGTCTGCTTGAGGGTGCAGCTGCAGGCAATCAGGCTTGATGCAGAGATCCATCGTTGTAAAATCTCTACGTAATAAATTGATACACTATCAATTACGATGAAATGAGAGTAGAGAGTAATCGAGGCTTTATTACGCATAGATGTGGAGCCTCCCGCAGCTGCTGCTGAAATGGCTGCAGCTCGGAGAGCCCACACATTCATACTCCGCCTCCTGGGCAGAGCCAGCAGGCAGGGATCTACCCCCGTACCTGTAGTACAGGGGCCTTACTGTAATACCCTCGTATGCGGTATACCCACTACAACAGTGGTGACTACCACACCAACGCTACGTCTGCCTTTGAGCACTGGCTAGCCTGCTTCAAAAGCTACCTCCGAACATCCACTGAGGAACCCTCGGATTCGTAGAAGCTCCAAGTCCTCTATTCACGGGTGAGCCCTGACATTTTTCCTCTCATCCGGGATGCGCCCACTTACTCCGAAGCGATGGAGTGCCTGAAGGGACATTACGTTCGACCAGTCAATCAAGTATACGCCAGGCACCTCCTGGCCACAAGACAGCAACACCCCGGGGAGTCTCTGGACGATTTCTGGCGTGCCCTGCATATCCTAGGTAGGAACTGCGACTGCCAGGCAGTTCCGGCAGTCCAGCACACTGAACTTTTAATTCGAGATGCTTACGTTACGGGCATGAAGTCTGCATGCGTCCGCCAGTGGCTACTGGAAAGGGGTATCCTTGATCTTGCGGGAACTAGGCAGCTCGCTAATTCGTTAGAAATGGCCTCCCATAACGTTCAATCGTACGCCCCGAACGCTCGGCACCCTCGTGGACAACGTGTGCCCCACCAGCTGCCGACTCGAGCTCACCGCAAGCCTGCGCCGCGCGGCAGCCAGCCAACTCTGAGGGGCCCAAGTGCTATATTTGCGGGCAAAACAAACACCCCAGGCAGGGTGCCCGGCGCGGAGCGCGACCTGCAACAGGTGTGTGAAGAAGGGACACTTTGTTTCTGTTTGCCAGGCCCGGTCGGTCGCCGCTGTTTCCAGGCCTGGCGGCCCTACACCACCCATGTGCGACCCAGGGGCACCGCCATTTTCCCCTCCGCAAGCCATGTGCGGCTAGTGGGCGCCTCCATCTTTGATGCCGCCCGTCATGTGCGCCCCTTGGGTGCCGCCATCTTCGGCGCCATTTTGGACGGCGCCTCAGGCCCCCTGTTCGTCTGGCCATTCATCGCCAGCCGCTGCCTCCACCACCGCTGACCAGCCCGGGACCTCCGAGCATCCGCCACAGCTCGCCTCTGTCACCCTGGACCTGTCCCGGCCCCACAACCTCGCGACTGCAACGACGATGGTGAAGATCGAGGGGCACGAGACTACCTGCCTTTTTGACTCCGGGAGCACAGAGAGCTTCATCCACCCCACTACCGTGAGGCGCTGCTCCCTCCCGGTACACCCCGTCACCAGAAAATCTCCCTGGCCTCCGATTGCCAATCCGTGGAAATCAGGAGGTACTGCATCGTGACCCTCACCGTCCAAGGCATCGAGTTCGGAAACTTCCGGCTCTACATCCTCCCCCACCTCTGCGCTGCCCTGTTACTCGGCCTGGACTTTCAGTGTGTCATCTCCAAAGCCTAACCTTAAAATTCGGCGCCCCCCCCCCCCCCCCCCCCCCCCCCCCCCCACCGTCTGCGGCCTCACGACCTTTAAGGTCGACCCACCCTCCCTGTTTGCGAACCTCACCCCGGATTGCAAACCCATCGCCACTAGGAGCAGATGGTACAGTGTGCAGGACAGGACCTTCATCAGGTTGGAGGTCCAACGGCTTCTGCGGGAAGGGGTCATTGAGGCCAGCAACAGCCCCTGGAGAGCTCAAGTGGTAGTAGTGAAGACTGGGGAGAAGCACAGAATGGTCATCAATCGGTACATGCAGCTCGATGTGTACCCCCTCCCACGCATATCTGACATGGTCAATCAGATTGCGCAGTATTGAGTCTTTTCCACAGTGGACCTGAAGTCCGCCTACCACCAGCACCCCATCCGCCTGGAGGATCACCAATACACTGCGTTCGAAGCAGATGGTTGCCTCTATCACTTCCTTAGGGTTCCCTTCGGCGTCACTAATGGGGGTCTCGGTCTTCCAGCGAGACATGGACCGAATGGTTGACCGGTACAGACTGCGGGCCACCTGCCCGTACCTAGATAACGTCACCATTTGCGGCCACGATCAACAGGACCACGACGACGCAAACCTCCAAAAATTCTTCCAGGCCTCCAAACTCCTTAACCTCACGTACAAAGGAGAAATGCGTATTCCGCACCAACCGCTTTGCCATCCTTGGTGATGTCGTGAAAAATTGAGTCCTAGGGCCCGACCCCGACTGCATGCAACCCCTCATGGAACTCCCACTGCCCCAAGGCCCTGAAACAATGCCTGGGGTTTTTCTCCTACTATGCCCAGTGGGTCCCTAACTATGCGGACAAGGCCTGCCCACTCATTCAGTTCACAGTTTTTCCCCTGATGGCTGAGGCCCTCCAGGCCTTCAACCGCATCAAGGCAGACATCGGCAAGGCCACGATGCACGCAGTCGCGAGTCCCTCCCCTTTCAGGTAGAGAGCGATGCATTGGACGTAGCTCTGGCCGCCACCCTCAACCAGGTGGGCAGGCCCGTGGCCTTCTATTCCCGCACCCTCCATGCCTCCGAAATTCGGCACTCCTGTCGAAAAGGAGGCCCAAGCCATTGTGGAAGCTGTGCGACATTGGAGGCATTACCTGGCCGGCAAGTGATTCACTCTCCTCACTGACCAACGGTCGATTGCCTTTATGTTTAATAATACACAGCGAGGCAAGATCAAAAATGACAAGATCTTGAGGTGGAGGATTGAGCTCTCCACCTATAGTTATGAGATTTTGTATTGCCCGGGGAAGCTCAATGAGCCCCAGATGCCCTATCCCGCGGTACATGTGCCAGCGCACAAGTGGACCGACTCCGGGCTCTCCACTATGACCTCTGCCACCCGGGGGTCACCCGGTTCTTCCATTTCATCAAGGCCCGTAACCTGCCCTACTCCATTGGGGAGGTCAGGACCGTCACCAGAGAATGCCAGGTCTGCGCAGAGTGCAAGCCGCACTACTACCGAGCAGATCAAGTGCACCTGGTGAAGGCCTCCCGCCCCTTTGAGCGCCTCAGCATGGACTTCAAAGGGCCCCTCCCCTCCACTGACCACACCACGTACTTTCTGAACGTGATTGATGAGTACTCCCAGTTCCCTAACGCCATCCCATGCCCCGATATGACTTGTGCCACGGTAATTAAAGCACTCCACAGCATCTTCACTCTGTTCGGTTTCTCCACCTATATACACAGTGATTGGGGCGATGCGTTGAGTCAGTTCCTGCTCAGCAAGGGTATCGTCTCGAGCAGGACGACCAGCTACAACCCCTGGGGAAATGGGCAGATAGAGAGGGAGAATGGGATGGTCTGGAAGGTCGTCCTGCTGGCCCTGCGGTCTAAAAATATCCGGGTCTCCTGCTGGCAGGAGGTCCTCCCCGATGCGCTCCACTCCATCCAATCGCTCCTCTGCACCGCGACTAACGAGACCCCTCACGAACATGTGTTTGCCTTCCCCAGGAAGTCCACCTCCGGGGTCTTGCTCCCAACATGGCTGACAGTTCCTGGACCCGTCCTCCTTCGGAAGCATGTGTGGACCTATAAGTTGGGCCCCTTGATTGAAAAAGTCCACCTCCTACACGCGAACCCGCAGTGCGCCTACGTGGCACACCCCGGGCGCCAGGACACAATCTCCCTCCGGGACCTGGCACTCGCTGGATCCCCACCCACGACCCCCGACCTGACATCTCTTCCCCCCCGGTTGCCTCATTCACCCCTGCGCCACTCACCCTCCCTCCAGCGAATCTCACTGTAGCCACACCCCCCCCCCCCCCCCCCCCCCCCAAAGCAGGATCAGTCCTCCCACTGGTTCCACTCAGGAGTGACGAAGACGAGGACAACGTGCACCCGGAGTCGCAAGTGACAAAGTCAGCACCCACCCCAGTAGGCGGCGCATAAATGTGTGTGCTCGCCGGTGCTGCAGCCATTCTGGTTCCAGCTACAGGAGGCACCACATCTTGCTCAATAAAGCCTCGATTATTCCACTACTCTCGTCTTTGTGGGAATTGATAGTGCATCACCCCTCACACACACAAAAGTCTCCCCCTCGCGCACATAAATGTCTCTCCCTTACACACACACACACATGTCTCCCTCTCACACACACGTTTCCCCCTCACACACACATACGTCTTCCCCTCACACACGTCTCCCCCTCACACACAAACGTCTTTCCCTCGCACACACACACACACACACACGTCTCCCCCTCACACACACGTCTCCCCCTCACACACACACGTGTTTCACACATATGTGTCCCCCTCTCACACATACACAGAGGTCTCCCTCTCAAACACAGACACACACCACCACCCCCTGCTCCGACTAAACCTCCGATCTAAGGCCCCTTCTACCCCACTCCCCTTGCTCCGGTATTCTCCGAGTTCCGTTCCGAGGCCCTCTCTTCCCATCACTCGGCAATTCACACCCGTCCAATCAGAAGCTGGCTTCTCAAGCAGCTCTGCAGCATTTTTCAAATGTGCCTTTCTTGCCAAAGACCCCCTGGGTTCCACGGACCCCAGTTTGAGAATCCCTGGTCTAAGTGTTATAAAAAAATTATATACCTCCAGTGCAAAGTATTAAAATTAACCACGGGAGTGAAACAAAATCACAATATAACTGCTTTTTTTATAGATTCTTTACACAGAATTACTAGAATATACAGCACAGAAGCTGGTCATTCAGCTCAATTAGTCCGTGCTGGTGTTTATAATTCTCAAGAGCCTCCCCATCTCTCTTCATGTAACCTCATCAGCATAACCTTTCTTCCTCATGTATTCATCTAGTTTCCTCATAAATGCATCATGTATTCTTTCCTGGTGATGAAAGCGCAGCTACCCAAGATCATCGTTTTCTGTGAATATTGCAATCAGATTGACCATCTTCCACAAATTTAGCTGAATTATCATATGTAGTTATTCATATAACTTTCCTCTCATTTACCTAGGCTTGTTTGGATTTTCATTATATTCATCTAGGGTTTCATTTTAAATCTGAGTGCTTCTGTGAAGCACCTATGGATATTTTATTTAATTAAAGAAGCTACATGAATGCAATTCATCATTTTAATTCAATACAAGCAGTAAATGAAGTTTATTAAGGCAAATAAAACATAACACTTACAAGTGAAGAACCTGTTCTGGTGCCATTGTTTTTTCAGGCAGTCCTGCTGGTGGGTTGAAGAGAAATGTTCCTAGCCTGAATATCCCTTTGAGCAACTGAATGTTCAGAAGAGAAAATGTATTTAAAGGCTGAAGAAATGAGATTTCATCACTAGATGGGAAAAATGGATAAAAATTTACTTACTAAAAATTTACTTACAAAATATTCAAAAACTGACATCTACAGTTAATTTGCTAACCCTCTAAAAGAAACTAATAGTACAGATGGTGGTTAAATAAATGTATACTACCATTCTGCTAAATTGGATAGACTTCAAACAGATCTAGCAACTCAGAATGGGTATCCACGAGGCTCTGTGGGCCATCAGCGGCAGTAGAATTGTACTCAACCACAATCTGAACCTCATGGCCCAGCATGTCCCCCACTCCACCATTACCCCCAACTCAGGAGGTGAACCCTGGTTCAATATAGAGTGCAGGAGGGCATACCAGGAACAACACCAAACATACCTAAAAATAAGATATAAACCTGGTGAAGCTACAACACAGGGTTACATGCGTTATGTCCAGCATAAGCAGCAAGTAATAGAGATAGCAAAGTGATTCCACAACCAATGGATCATATTTAAGCTCTGCAATCTTGCCACATCCACTCGTGAATGGTGGTGGACTATTAAACAACGACCTTCCTTCCATCATTAGGTCAGAAGTGGGGATATTCGCAGATGACTGCACAATGTTCAACACCATTCATGACTCTTCAGATACAACATCCAGGCTTGGGCTGACAAGTGGCAAGTTACATTCGCGCCACACAAGTGCCAGACAATGACCATCGCCAACAGAAGATCTAACCATTGTCCATTGACATTCAATGGTCTTACCATCGCTGAATCCCCCACTATCAACATCCAGGGAATTACCATCAACCAGAAACTGAACTGGACTAGCCAAATAAATACTGTGGCTTCAGAATAGGTCAAAGGTTAGGTGTCCTGTGGCAAGTAACTCACCTCCTGATCCCCAAAGCTCGTCCACCATCTACATGGCACAAGTCAGGGGTATATTGGAATACTCTCTACTTGTCTGGATGCTTGCAACGGCAACAAAACTCAAGAAGCTTTACACCATCAAGGACAAAGCAGCCCACTTGTTGCTACCCCTTTCACAAACATTCAGTCCGTCCATCAACGACGAACAGTGGCAGCGGTATGTGCCATCTACAAGATGCACTGCAGGAACTCATCAAAATTCCTAAGGCAGCACCTTCCAAATCCACGACCATTACCATCTAGAAGAACAAGAGCAGCAGATACCTGGGAACCCCACCACGTGGAGGTTCCGCTCCAATCACTCACCACCCTGACTATTAAACATATCGGCATTCCTTCACTGTCGCTGGGTCAAAATCGTGGAATTCCCTCCCTACCAGCACTATGGGTGTACTTATATCTCAGGGACAGCAGTTCAAGAAAGCAGCTCACCACCACCTTCTGAAGGACAATTAGGGATGGGCAATAAATGCTGGCCTAACCAGCGACGCCCTCATCCATAAAATTAATAAAAAAGCAAAATGAGATCATGCCTCCAGGATTGAAAAATATTGTGTCATGTGACAATGGTTTAGCAGGGCAACATTGTAGTCATAGGCTTGGATTTTACAGGACAGTGGTGGGGGGGATCCAGCTTCCGGGGCCTCTTGGAGCTCGAGTGCCCAATTCTTTCGGGAACATGGTTCCGTTTCAAAGAGCTGCTGGTAGGAGCGGTAATCACTGCTGGAACTACACCCGGCCCAAAGCAGCATCATGGACTCCACTCTTGAACCAAGGTAAGTTGGGGCAGGCAGGCAGGCAAGCCTCTGGTGAAGGGGTTGGTGAGGTCAATGTGGGAAGGTGGGGAATGTTGCCAAGGGCGGTCGTTTCCACCAGCAGGCTCTCCGTGGGTCACAGAATGCTCAATCAGAAGTCCTCCTCCAATCTGAGCACACATGGACTTTGCCAGGGCATACATGTAGTGGATTGGCCACCCACTGCTGGTATGATACCATGGATGGTGAATCGTCGTAAGAAGCCCTCAATTGGCCAGTTAAGGACCACAATTGGCCTGTGCGTAGGATGACTGTCGTCACCTTCCACATGGTGGTAGCAAGGCAATGGGCCACCATCCCATATCCTGCCACACAATTTATCAGCCAGCATGCCTCCCAGTCGAGTTTGAGGTTCCACAAAACACGTCCAGAGTCATATGGCAGAAAATAATGTAATTTAGCCCATTGGGCCAAGCTCTCTGCCCAGCAATCCAGTTAGCCCCATTTCCACATATCCCCATCCACCCATTATTACAACCCGTGCATATTTATTTATCTAAACTGATCATTCAATTTCTCTTTGAAATCATTGATCATCGCTGCTTCCACCACCCTGAAAAGCAGCAACATCCAGATCATTACCAGTGTGTAAAAGGTTTCCCCTCACATTCCTACCTATATTTATTTCCTAAAGCCTTAAATCCGTGCTTCCTGGTCCTTGTACCATCAGCTAATGAGAACATATTTTCTTTTCCTTATCTAAATCTATCATAATTTTGTAAACCTCTATCAAATTTCAATCTCCTTTGCTCCAAGGAAAACGACCCAAGTTTCTCCTTTATCCTTGGAACCATTCTGGTAAATCTCTTCTGCACCCTCTCAAAGACCCCTGCATCCTTCCAAAACTGGATGAAACATTCAAAATGTAGCCTAAGCAGACCTTTAGAAAGCTTAACTTCCCTGCTTTTATATTCAATGATCCCAGCACTGACCCTTGGGGAACATCACTGCTAACCACCCTCCAGTTATATTTTCCATGACTTCTTATTTTCTGTCCATAAGCCATTTTTTTGTCCAAGGTGGCACTGACCTTCCTATTCCATGAACCTTAATTTTGTTCACCAATCTTTTATGTGGTGCTTTGTCAAACACTTCTTCAAAATCCATAAAGACACCATCCACCTTATCCCTCCAGCATTCCCCTCATTAACCTTCTCTGTTACTTCATCAAAACATTTAACTAGATTAGTCAAAGAGGATCTGCCCTTTACAAATTCATGCCTTTTATAAATTCACTATCTCTGTCCCCACTTCCCTAGCAACCTGGGATGCAAATCACCTGGACCAGATGACCTACCCATTTTGACTAAACACAGCCAGCCTTTCCTGTTAATTTTCATTCCATCCGTTGCTTCTATCATTTCTGCTCCTGCCGATATTTTGTCAGGATCCTCTGCCTCAGCAAACACTGATATACAAAGTACTCATTAAGTATTCTAGTCTTGTCCTGCACCTCTTAGCATATGTCACCTACTTTGTCCCTAATAGGTGCCACCACAACACTTATTACCCATTTAATTTTGACATGCCAGTAGAAGATGTTTGGGCTCCCTATTATGTTAACTGTTATTCTATTCTCTTATTCTTTCTTTGCCTTATTTTCCTCTGTGGCTCTGATGTACCATTTCCTAAATTGCGGATAAATGCCAATTTCTAGACTTCGATTATCTGTCCCAACTTGAGACTTGTATGAGGGTCCTTCCTGGGATTCCCTTATTTCCCCTTTCTTTAGTTTTTGCTGTTAATTATTTTAATCCATGGGTGCTTAATGAACATGTATCTTTAAGTTAAGCAGCAGAGAGAACGAGGAATTCAAAAAGCAACATATTTTATGCGGCTAGATTTTGAGCAACAGAACTCGGACTTTGTGGCACCCGAGAGATGGGGTGGACTTAGTTTGATTGGTTGGTTGGTGGCCAAAGAATTGGTCAAAAGGTCGTATTCTGCCCGGTAATATGTGGTGATTGAGTCCTACTCGAGTGGTATGATTTCCTGAGACTCCAGGAAAGCAGAGTTGGACCCTGGACACTGAGGATGGAGCTGTGAGTCCCTGCTCTCTCCCTCCAGAAATGCTATGAGCGGCTGTATTTCTGAAACTGCAGAGACCTGAATGAATCTACAGTGAAAAGCATTACAGACTGGAAACAGAAATCTCTAACTGAAAGCATTGAAGGAAAGTGTGCTTAAAAGCAACCACCTGAAACAAAGACGCTTTACCCTTTTACTTATTATTTTACCCCCTCGTCTCCCCTCTGTGTTTGTTTTCTTGTGTGTGTGTGTGTATAGGGGTTGGGGGGGGTGGGGGGAATCAAGAATTAGATCATTTTTAACCAGTCTATTTGCTGCATATTTCATTATAGTTGTTATAAATAAAAAATAATTGTGTTTAAATCTACAAACCTGGTGGCTGTAATTATTGGGCAGCCAAGGGCCAAAGACTTTAGATATTTTTCTAAGAATTATTTGTTAATTTCAATTGTGTTGCGACTCCTGGCCATGTAGGGCTGGAATTGACCACGCAGTAGCCCAGGGGGTTGTAACACTCGAGCACAAAAATCTACATTGACGCTTCCAGTGCCTGTGTGGAGGGAGTGCTGCATTGTTGGAGGTGCCATCCTTTGGATGAGACATTAAACTTCAAGGTCCATCTGCTCTCTTAAGTGGATTCAAAACATCCAAAGCTACTATTTAAAGAAGAGCTGGGGATCTTTTCCCAATATACTGGCTAATATTTTTCCTTCAACCAAATAAAAAATTATCTGGTTATCACCAGACTGTCAGGCCCATACATAAATTGGCTATTACATTTCTTATGTTACAACAGTTCAAAGCGCTGTAAAATGCTTTAGGATCGTGAGTCCATGGAAGGCACCAATATATGCTTTGTTTCTTTGTTTTGGTTGCATGAAACTTTCATGAATGAAGAATCATGAAGCATGTAACAGAATCACAGATATGTAAGAATTTGATAGATTGAGATGAAATAGAGTAGAAGGAAGTTCTCTGGGAAACACAAACATTAGCACAGACTACTTGGTGGAGTAGAGGGAACTTCACACTGATTCTATGTCTTGAATGTTTTCTCCAGAACCAGTGTTGAATTTCCCATATTGGACACTGAAACAAGAGTAGACCATTTATACTCTCAAGGCAGTTCTGCCATTCAATCAATTCATATCAGATCTGCACTTTAAATCCACCCAGTTGCCTTTGTTCAGTAACCTGAATACCTTTGTGCCTAACAGAAGGCTTTTTAATTTCAGTTTTGAAAATTTAAAAACTAATTCATAAATTTGTTACATATCCAATCACTTATCTAGTTTATTACACCAGACAGTAAAAACTCACCCTAGCAGGTTCTGATCTGGAGTTTGAAGGTTACTTAGCAATTGTTCTAAACCTTGTTGGAGGTATTGAATTGCATAGCGTGTTTGGGGACCCAGCCCACCATCCTGATCCAACACGAGCAGGCCTGCATAAAACCTGATAATAAATAAGGAACAAATAAATTTACACAATTTGTTTAACTAACAGATCAGGGTGCAAGATCATATTGCATGTATCTAAAGCTGCAATAACCTTCAAATATTAGTTAATACTTGGAGGTTAATTTGCTCCTGAAATTATTTCCAAAAAAGTCTAATATTCTTCAGGTATTCAATTTAATTTTTCTAGAGTGGAGGAAAATGTATGTACTTACGAACTGGGGAATGTATTTGTTGCTCTCCATTAAAGTCAACACTTGTCATCAATGGAGTCCAGTGACTCAAGTTTAATGGTTGACCCCAAACACGTGGGAGAGTGCAAAATAAATTTGTGGGTCCTAGTTTCAGGCACAAGGCTTTGTATATCTCCCTGGTCAGGGAAAGGGTGCACAGTAGATACTTGAATACCAAGAAATGGAAAGGAGGGAGCTCAATAAAGTCTCTCAGGAGTGAAGAAGGTTTTGGGGAGGGATGGAAATGATCCTACCGAAAGGTGGAGCAGGTTTGATGGGTCAAATGGCCTACTCAGCTGCTTTTTATTACGATCTTAACACCATGTTAACTATTTGCCCACTTAATTTCTGTCCTTACAACCAATATCAACGAATTTAAGAGCACAAGAAAACATAGAATGAGAAATCAAGACTGCTTCCACCAAGCAATTAATCATACTTTTGCTTTATCCATTTAACAACACAAGAAATACGCTGTACACATATTTCAAGTTATTAATTAAGGATATCCATGCATTATTAAATTATGTTACAAAGTATTCCATAGTATTTGCGGTATGACCCAACTATCCATACCAATTCTTATGTTCTACGTGAGCCTCCTCCAAGCCTTGTTCAACTAACCCCATCAACATATGCCTCGATTCCTTTTCCCCTCATATACTACACAATCCCCAATGCATCTATGCTAGCCACCTTTGTGCCTTCAGCTTGTTGAACACCACGGCTACCTTTCTCCTTTCCCTCACCCAACAGGAGAGGGACTGTCAGATCCTATGGTACTATGTGATCATGACAGACCAGGCCACCATTGCCTATAATATCATCCTAACCGAACGTTGTTATCTGATTCTTTTTGAAGTTGATTACCCCAATCTCAATTTGTTTTGCTGGAACCTTATGGGAAAATAGCTTCTTCTATTGCTGAGCCTCGTTAATTTTAAAGTTTTATCCTCTTGCCATTGTTGTGCACAAGACTCTCTACACTGCTCCAGTGGAATCTTATTTTGTAGTGGATGAAAGGAAAATTATGCCTTAATCACATTAGAAATCTTTAACATATTGATATGACATGCCCATTTTCCATCCCAGCTAAGTGAGGTGGCCCAATCCAAATTAAAGTATGGTTAGTTTTGTATAGTGGACTCACATTCATAATTAACAAAAGATAAACCCCATAAAATTTTGCACAACATTTTAGTTGTCTTTTAACCCAACTGGTGATGTGTACTTCCATGGCAGTAACTACATTAAAGTGTAATAACTTGCAGCACATCAGTGCACCTGTATATTGTGCCTCAGAGAGATATGACATGGATTGAGTTAAGCAATTTATCAACTAACCAACTTGAGGCAGTGACAAAAAATTCAGATGACAAATTCACTTAAGTACATTTTCTGATGGATAATTATGAAATATTTAGGAATAAGTTGCCTAACATCCCACCTTCCATTTTAGAATTATATGATTATATAGAATTACCCATAGAATAGCAGCAGGTAGCTAACATGAAATGTTATTCAATAACAATGTATTGTTAGCTTTGAGATTGAAGAGATAAGGCATCCATGTACTTCAGCAGAGATTACTCAATGTACATAGACACAGGCCATTGGATTTAACTGGTCCATGCTGGTGTTTTATAATCCTCACAATCCTCACCTTGCCTCTCTTCATCTAACACTCTCAGTAATTCCTTTTATTCCTATTTCATGGGTTTATTTGCTTTTACTTAAAAGCATCTGTGCTATTTACTCCAACTATTTACTATGGTAAAGAGTTGCATATTCTAACTTCTCTTTGGATAAATAAATTTTTCCTGAATTGCTTACTGGATTTTGGCGTGACTATCTTATATTTATGACCCTAGTTTTAAGTGGAATTATTGATTAGTAATTATTTTGAATTGAAGTAAGCATGCAGAACACAGTGGAAGTCTATATAGTCAATAATAACTTAAAACTGTACTTTGTTAGCATATTGTAGTAATTAAAAAGAAAACCAAGAATCCTCACCTAGGTGGCATGAGCAAAGTATGTAGTTTTAGCAGCTCACCTAATGGAAGGATCTGCTGGTTTCTGTGCTAGTGCAGTCTGCAAATGTCTCAATGCAGCAGCGTTGTTTTTTTGGAATAGCAGCAAGCGACCAACATGGAAATTGTATTGCCAGCTTTGAGGTTGAAGAGACAAGGCATCCATGTACTTCAGCAGAGACCATTCAATGTACTTTTGCTCATCGGAGACAACCGGTTTCAATTTACCATCCTAAATTATAGAGGCAGTCAAAATAATAATACAAAGGATCAGTTATATGACCAAAAGCTCATGCCCTTGCATTAAATGTACAAGGATGTGTGGGAAAGTGAGTCACTGAAAATAAACCGTTTGGTGGCACGTTACAACTTTAGACTGCAAATTCTCTCTCCCATCTTGACCTTTTAATTAATCCAATTTTTTTTGTCCAAATACACACCCCCACCTCCAGTCACAGGGCCATCTGTCACTAAGATGTTTCGCTTCCATTGGGCACTGACCTCTGTTCCCCTAATAATACATTCTGCTATCTTACCCTTATGCCACTATCAGCACTTTCCATTATCCTTAACATTGCTCCTACAACCCCCTCAGGGGCAAAACTCTATATTGTATATAGTTCCCCATCTACATCTTGGAGTAGGAACTTCCCAGATGATTAATAATAATAATAATAATAATCACTTATTGTCACAAGTAGGCTTCAATGAAGTTACTGTAAAAAGACCATGGTCGCCACATTGAGCTGCCTGTTTGAGGAGGCCGGTAAGGAGTGGGGCGGGGGGGGGGGGGGGGGGAAGTCACCCCCTAATTGGGAGGAACCTCACAGGATATAAACCTCAACCTGGGAGCAGGTCAGGGAGGGTGGCCCTGCGGGGTGAGGAGAATGTAACTGTAGTATTGTGAGTAGAGTAAATCAATCTAGTTGTTATCCTGCCTACCTGGTGTAGTATGAAGTCCTGACCTTTGGCTATCATACTGGTGACAAGGATAAAGTGGAACTGCTGCAGCCACCGGACTATTCGTCACTGACCAGCTTCATCTAGGTTTGGAGAGGCCTCTGCCCCGAGATCATTGATATGCTGGAACCAATTGACGGCAGACCGATGACTGGGCCCAATACGTTGAGCGGATATAACTGTTTTTTTGGACAAACGACATCACTGGTGATGAAAGGTAGAGGGTCATTTTGCTAACAGACCAGACGCTGCAATGGTGGTCGACTTAGCTACAAGGCACTTAAACCCACAGCCCCCAATCATGGTCCGGAGGTACTGATTCCACACGGCCTTGCAGGCCCCGACCGAATCCAACGGGGTGTTTTGGTGCGCCTGTGGACACTCGCCACCCCCTGCGAATTTGGAGCCGCCTTGGCCGAATACCTGCGGGGCCGAATACCTGCGGGACCGCTTTGTCTGTTGGCTACCGGACTGAGAGACACAACACAAATTACCGATGGAGACTCTCCTGCGAATAGTAGGCATCGCACTCTCTAGGGAGAGTGCTGAGAGCGGCTTTCAGGAACTCCAAGGCCTAGTGGTCCTCACTTTCAGTCATCGACAGGACTTCAGGCTGGCCACAACTGGAAGTGATCAACCGGGGTTTTTGTGAGGAGGGGGCCATCGCCACAACTCACCTTGAAGTGAATGCGGAGTTTCCCCCGACCCAACAGTCCAGGATGGCAGCCGTCAAAATCGAGCAGGACACCGTGACCAGAAATGAGGCTCTTGGAGATCAAGTGGGGACACTTTTCCCGGCAGCAGACTAGTCGCCATTCCACCCCCCCCCCCCCCCCCCCACCTCTGAAAAGCTGTGGATGACCCAGAAGCAGAGGACACTCGACTCCCGCTGCAATGTGTTACGGGCCCAAGACCACACCAATCCGGTTCACAGTACAGATAAATGGGCACCCTATTGAGATGGAACTCGACACTGTGGAGGCGGATTCAGTGATCAACCATCGGCCGTTCAGCGCAATCCGAACTGGCCTATGGATGCTGGAGCTTTGGGACATGGGAGCGAGGTTGGCCAGTTACAACAGGGAGCCCTTAGCCATATAGGGATCAATCAGCATGCTTGCCATTGGTGGTGGCCCACGGCAACGGACCCAGCTTGCTGGTCCGCAATTGGCTACGCCACCTGTGGTTGGATTGGCACGTGGATGTATCCCCGCGGGCCTGAAGGAGTGCTGGTCAAGTTCAAGGAGTCTCTGCCAAGGGCTTCGGTACCATAAGGGGAGCAATGGCCATGATCAGTGTGGATGAGAATGCTCAGCCCCGGTATTTTTGCACCTGTCCAGTACCTTACGCACTTACCAAAGGTCGACCACGAGCTGGACTGGTTAGAGCATTTGGGCATCATCCACCCTGCCCACTTCACGGGGTTTGCCAAGGGTGGCCGTATACATCGATGACGTCCTAATTACAAGCACCTCCAAAAAAGAACATATGGAGAATCTGGCCGAAATCCTCGAGAGGTTTGAACAAGCGGTGTCTGCCTCTGAAGGGAGAAATGTGTTTTTCATGCCCCTGAGGTCACTTACTTGGGTTATTAGGTGGACAGCTGGGGACTGCAGCTAGTGGAAGTCAAGGTGCGGGCAATCCGTTCGGTCCCCATCCCTCGTGCCCGACAGAGCTCCGCTCCTTTCTCGGGATGGTCAACTACTGCGAAAAATTTATATCCAGAATGGCCACATTGCTCAACCCACTCCACCAGCTCTGAAAGAAAAGGCAGCGATGGGACTGGGGCCCCTCGTACCAGAAGGCCTTCCAGGAGGTAAAGCGGCGCCTATCGTCAAACGAACTACTGACACACTTCGACCCGTCGAAGCCGGTATTCCTCACATGTGATGCCTCGCCTTATGGTGTAGGGGAGGTTCTGGTGCACCGGATGCCCAACTGCGCAGAACGGCCAATAGCCTTTGCTTCCCGCAAGCTTGTCGATGACAAGCGAAATTACGCACAAGTTGAGAAGGAAGGTTTGGCTGTCGTATTTGTAATACGGGAGTTCCATTAGTACATTTATGAGTGTGCCTTCCCGATTTATATAGACCACAAACCCCTGCTGGGATTATTTAAAAAGGAAAGGGTGATCCCGGCGATCGCATCGGCCCGGTTCCAACAGTGGGGTTTGCTACTAGCTACCTATGAATACACCCTGGAGCACCGTCCAAGCACAAAATGCCGATGCATTGAGCTGCCCGCCTCTCTCCATGAAACAACCAGCACCCATTTCGGCCACAGAGGTAATCGCCACCCTTCACTTCATGGACACCTTGCTGGTCACGGTGGCTCATATAAAGGAGTGGACCATGACAGACTCACACTTGCCATTGTTCAAAATGGGGCCCAGCTTAGAGCACTGCCAGATGATCTGAGGGCCTACACCACAAAACTACTGGAGCTGAGTGTAGAAGACGCCGTTCTTTTGTGGGGGACCCGAGTGGTTGGCACCGAGCAGGGTCGCACCTCTTCGTTGAAGGACTTCCACAGTGGGCACCCAGGGGTGGCCAAAATGAAGATACTGGCTCGCAGCTATTTTGGGGGCCCGGGATGGACTCAGAGATGGAGAGACTGGCCCAACACTGCGGATCTTGCAAAGAGCACCAGAAAGCCCCACCGCCGGTTCCGATGCATCATGGGAATGACTGGGGAAACAATGGTCCCGCGTCCATGTGGACTTCGCCACCCATTCGTGGGGGCTACGTTTCTTACCCTGGTAGATGCCCAGTCCAAATGGCTTGAGGTCGCCGGATACAAATCACTATGACACGGACAACCGTAGACAGGCTACGACACATTTTTAGCACACACAGGATACCCAAAGTCCTGGTGATCGATAATGGGACAGCATTCACCAGCCAAGACCCTGCATCATTCGTGGCTGCAAATGGAATCTGGCATGATGGACTGCCCTGTACCACCCAGCCTCCAACAGATTGGCCAAGCAGACAGTCCAGAACTTTAAACATGCCAAGAAGAAGATGACCGCCGGACCTTGGGAGACATGGTTGGCTTGCTGTCTCGTCAGCTACCATACGCCACCGCATGCCACCACCGGTGGCACTGACGGAATTGCTCATGGGACAACGGCTCAGGACTCACCTCAGCCTTGTATTCATCGACTTTAACGCATGGATCCACCAACAGCAAGTTTGCTCTAAGGCGGATTCGCATCGGTGTTCGCCACTACGCGCTTTCGAGCCGGGCGGCATTGTCTATGTGCGAAATTGTGGCGCTGCAGCCACATGGATCCCTAGCGTGGTCCTACGAGCGACGGGCCCAGTATCCCACTCAGTCCAAATGCAAGAGAATGAAGCCAACCGCCAATTTGACAACATTTGATGATGCACACAAGAACCGCTAGAGCTAAGTCAGGGTTCCCCCACCAGGGTCCAGGCACAATGTCCTATTTCTCGTAAGAAAACGAGGCATCGCCAGGGCCAGTGCACCGCTTGCCATCACTGTCACCTGTTAGACATCGGGAAGCCCGTTAAAGCTTGCTGTATGTGTTGTGTGAATGTTTTCAGTGCTGTTTAAATCTGCTCCCCGTGGTACGGTTGTCTGGGGTGTGGCCGACTGAGGGGCACATGCGGTTCAGAGTTGGGTGTGATGAGCATCAAGGAGTTGGGCCTAATGGACTGGGTGGCTGAGACGCCGAAAGAGAAAGCAACAAAGTGCCCACTGGGGGTGGGGGGGGGGGGTTGGTAGCTGTCCAGGAACCTTAAGTGTTGAGGCACAACGGCAATGAGATCTCTTTATAGCCTGATTAAGAAGGATGCCTATTAGCTCTGCCTCTCTCTGAAGCAAAAAAAAATTTTGCTCTCGAACATTCCGGAGATGCGTGCTTGAAACACTAATTGGCCATCAAGAGTTCACTCGTTGCAATGTCAGCACCCTCAAAATTCAAGGAATGGGATGAATCCTCAGTGTTCAAAGCTTAGTGGCATGGGATCAAGAGTTAATGGGGTAGCTTCCCTGCTGCGAACCCAACACCCATCAGTCAGGATCCAGCAGTCCCCACAAGGCAGACATAACTGTCCCGGAGGAAACCCATGCAAACACAGGGAAAATGTACAAACTCCACACGGACAGTCGTCCAAGGTCAGAATCGAACTCAGGTCCCTGGCGCTGTGAGGCAATAGTGCTAACCACAGTGGTAGTGAGCTTAATGGAGGGGAAGCCCAGATGGAAGACAACAGGCGTCTCAAAATGGGCGAAGGAATAAGCTAGGGTGAGTCATGGTCTGAGATGGGGGGCACCTGAGCTTTGAGTGTGTGATTGCTGCCTTTGAGCCTTTCAGATCAGGAAGGCAAATGGGTCTGGGGAGATAATGATGGTCAGTAGCAGCGATAGCAAACTGACTCTCTCTCTCCCTCATCCCTCGCAGGGTTCCAAGCGATATCGGGATGGAGCCAGTGGAGCTGGCTATCTTACTGAGCATAGACTTCAGCAGCAATGTGCGGCTGCTCCAAGGGAAGATTCTGCAGAACAAGCCCAGGGGACTGCAGGACAGAATCTGGAGGCTGGAGGCTGCACCTGCTGTGTAAGGGACACAAAGATGTTGAAGAAAACCAAGGGTCTACCGGACTCACGTGTCCTTCATGGAGTTGTCTGGAATCATCTGCTGTCGAAGACTTTGCTTCATGAGGGAGACTGTGTGGCACCTTCACCATGTTCCTGCGGGCTTGGTGCCATATGGTGGTGAAATGAGTTACAGGCACGTGTGTCCATTTCTCAGGGAGTCGCACATCCCTGGAATCTTCCAAAGACACCAAGGGCTACAGGGATGGCTGCTAGGGGAACAAGGGATATCCCCTCAGGGTGTAGCTAATGACGCCAAGGAAAAGCCTGCTGAGGAGCCCAGGAATGGTGGTCAGGCTGGGGTGAGGATGCACATGGGCAGGAGGGCTAGAGATTTCTCATCGCCTCCTTCTTCAAGAAGGAAGGCTAGCTTACTGTCTGACAGCGTAACCACACCCAGGATGTTGTGACCCCTTTGTGACAGGGGATGAAGGTGGCCATGATACCGATCATCAGGGTCCTAAGGCTGGGGAGTCCTCAAGTACCTGCTACCCAATTAATTCAGTAGGGTGGTGAGCATATGTGATGCTCCTCAACTGCTGCTTCTGTCTGACTCTCCGGCTCATGTCTGAATGAGGTTCTGCACTATAATGTTTTGTCCCTTTGCTCTCGAGAGGATTGAGGTGGAGGGTCTAGGGCTCACTGAATCCTATCACTGCGATTAAAACATTTGCTCTGAAAGGGCCAAACCACCTGGTGGGTATGGCGGTCCACGAGAACACCTGCATCCCGATGGGGAGATGCACCATACCACTGAACGCTTCTGAGGCATTAAAGTGGTGAGTATCACTAATATTTAATGTAGTGACAAATCAAAATGTGATAAGTGACAACGGTCTCCAACTACTAGTGCCTAACTTCATCCGTGCACATGCTGTGCCCCTACAAATACCTTGTGAGGCCTTGCACACCTTCTCACTATGTCTAGGTGTGTTCCCAGTGTCATTTTAGTTACTTCCTTGATGATGAAGGTATACATAGAACATGAAGATGCAGTTGCTACAAGTATTTGTTCTTAGTGGTAACCATGCATTACCAAATACAAATGATTCTGTCTCCGTTACTGATTACTGCTGTCTTGTCCGCCCTGCTACCAAGTGCATGGTTCCTGTCTGTCCTCCAATACATATACTTTTGTGAGGGCCACCAAGAATCCAGCACGAGTCTTCAGGATACAAAGAAATAACATTTATGTACAATAACATATATATACAACAGCAGCAACTCCCCTTTCCCCTTTCCCCTTTCCCCCTTTTCCCCTTTTCCCCTTTTCCCCTTTTCCCCTTTTCCCTTTCGCTCTCTCTGCTGGTTCCAAACTGGCCAGCTCTATTTATGCAGGGAGTCTGCTAATGATTTCTCCGCCCCCCTCATTGGGGAAGCTCATACTCCCACAGGATTGTGGGATTGTCATTAGTCCCCAGCCAATGGTAAGCAGGCAGGTTATAACATATACATCTGTCCAGTCTGGTTCCCCCTGCTAGTGGGAGGTTGTAGCTGTCCTTACATGTGTTGGTCATTGTTTATATACAGTGGCACAGTTAGATACACAAATGTACACTGATACTAACTATATATAATTATAGATAGAAATGCCTGTACACATATCACCCCATCCTCCTTTAAATGCTTTTCCGAATGTATAGATCAAATCATATCGCTGAAACTTCATGAGCCGTTGTATCCGTGGGGACATCTGCCAAAGGTTCTGGTGGACTATTGAGACCAACGACCTGTGCTCTGTCTCAACCAAGAATGTGGGAAGCCCATACACATAATTGTGGAACTTTTCCATCCCGTGACACGTCCCAGGCATTCTTTTTCAATTTTTACATAACAGCGCTCCATATCCATCATGGTCCTTGAGGCATATGCTACTAGCAGCCAGTCTCCATTCGCACCCTGTTGCAACAGCACCACTCTGATCACATCTTGAGAGGCATCCGTGGAGAATTTTGTCTCCCTAGCTAGGTTGAAGAAGGCCAGCACAGGCGCCCTTGCTCAGGAGACACAGAGCGCTCTCCATTCCTGCTCATGTTTCTGCAACCACTGGAAGATCAGATCCTTTTTAATAGGTTCCCTGAGCTGGGAAGTTATTGAGGTGAGGTTTGGAATGAATTTTCCAATGAAGTTGATCATGCCCAGATTTCGCAGGACACCCTTTTTATCTGTGGGACTCAGCATGTTGATGATGGCTGTGATTTTCGCATCGTCCGGCTGCACCCCCTTTGATGATATACTGTCGTCCAAAATCGTGATGGCATCCACACCAACTTGGCATTTCGCCCGATTGAGTTTGAGGCCATTTTTCTTGGCCCTTTGGAGCACTTGCAAGAGCCACGCATCATGTTCTTCCTGTGTGGATCCCCAGATAACGATGTCATCCATATATACTCGCACATCCGGCAGCCCTTCCACCATATGTTCCATGGCCCAATATTTTCCAAAGCAGAAATAATTCCTAAATGCATCTGCTGAAAACAGTATCGGCCAAAGGGCATATTGAAAGTGCAGTCTTGTACTTGCCTCATCAGAGCTGCCAGAAGCCCTGAGATGCATCCAGCTTGCAGAAACACATCGCTCCAGCCATTTCACATGCAATTCCCACTCTTTTATGTTTTTATTGAAGCAGATTCTCAGGCCCCCGTTCCGTTTTTTTTACACAGACCATCGAGTTCACCCAGTCCGTGGGCTCTTAAATGCACCTGATGACACCCAGGTTTGTCATCCGCTGTAGCTCAGTCTCGAGTCTCTCCCTCAGTGGGGAAGGAACCCGTCTGGGCGTCGCTAGTCACGCGTCTTCCTTCAGCTGTATGTTGTAGGTGAACGGTAGGGTGGCATACCCCTGAAATACCTCCAAATGTGCCTTGGAAATGGCCTCTACCAAGGCGTGTTGGGAAGACTCCATGAAACCTGCAGCATATACCATTTTAACTAGCCCGAGCTGCTCACAGGACTGTACGACAAAGAGTGATTTTCATTCTGCCTCTATGACGGAGAACCATATCCTGTTGGTTATCTGCTTAATGGTGACATTCAGCTCACATTCTTCCACAGTCGCAATCTGACGTCCATTATAGTCCTTGAGAATGATGCCTGCCGGATGAATGTGAAAGAGTCTTAAGCCGCCGCACCACCGAGCGGAATCAGGTTGGCCCTAGCTCCCATATCAAGCTTACACTTGATGACTGTTCCATTTAGCATTACCGGGATCGTCCATCTGACCTCGATGGTCCCCACCTGTGCCTCACTGAGGCCGGTGAAAACACTCGAATCATGTCTTGTAACTATGATCACAGCAGGGAGGTGATCAACTCGTTTGTCCTGCTTCGGGTTCCTTTATGCTGCCCGATCAACTGTGCAGCAGCTATCAAAGTGCCCCTGCCTGTCACACCAGTAACAGTTTTTGTTCAACGTCGGACATCTTTTCAGCGAGTGTCTGTTGCCACAGATCAGGCACAAAATGGCGGATGGGATTTGGTGTCTAAAACGGCCACCCCCAGCGAGACATGTTCCTTGTGATGTTCAAAATGGCCTCCACATGGAGACCATGTGCTGTCTGATGTCTTTTAATAATTTGTTCAAAATGGCCTTGCGACCTTGTTGCGTGTCTTGCTGCATACATAGCGCTCAAAATGGCTGCCAGCATCAAGACCACATTTTTTTCCACAATGCATCTCTGCATTTGTAGAGCCAGAATCCATTCTTAGATCGGTGTCAGCACTGAGTTTGCGGAAAGCCCGATCCGCTGCGCAAAGAGCTCACTTGCCTGGCATATCCTGATAGCGGCATCCAATGTGAGGTCATCTTCTTTTAACAGCTGTTCTCGCAGCCTCCGAGATCCCATATACATCTCATCTTAGATCACTGAAGATTTCAACTGTCCAAAATTGTATGACTGGGCCTTTAAACGCAGATCCATCGCAAAACTGTCAAAGGATTCCTTGTCTTTCTTGGCACGAGACCCGAACACGTATTTCTCAAAGGTTTCATTGCTTTTGGGGGAGCAGTGGACCTCAAAAGTGTTGAACCGCCTCCTCATAGCTCTGCTCACCTTTTTCAAAGCCAAACAAATTGTACAGCTGAAGCGCTTAGAACCCAGCTGTCATTAGCAGCAGTGCAACACGCCTATCATCAGGCAGCGCCTGTAGGCTACGGGCAACAAGCAAAAGCTCAAACCGTTGCTTTAATGGCTGCCAGTTTGAGTCCAAATTTTCTGAGACCTGAAGTCGGTGTGGTCTCTTAAGCCCATCCATCTCGCACTTCACTGTCTTGCTTTGCGTGAGGTTGCACCCTCTTGGCTTATCAGGTTGGCAGAGCGGTCGTTCGTGTGGCATCTTCTACCGTGCCATGTGGTTTGTCTTGCTGCGGTTACCTCAAGTTCTTCAGCATGCCCGGTACCATGCTGTGTTTTGTTACTTCCTTGATGATGAAGGTATACATAGAACATGAAGATATAGTTGCTGCAAGTATTTATTCTTAGTGATAACCATGCATTACTATATACAAACAATTCCGTCTCCGTTACTGATGACTGCTGTCTTGTCCATCCTGCTACCAAGTGCCTGGCTCCTGTCTGTCCTCCAATATATATACATCTGTTAGGACGGGTTGCATCTGAACCAGAGGGGCACCAATATCCTGGGGGGGAGGTTTTCTAGTACTCTTCGGGAGGGTTTAAACTAATTTGGCAGGGGAATGGGAACCGGATCTGTAGTCCAGCAACTAAGGTAGACGATAGTCAGGACGCCAAAGCACGTAGTGATGCAGTGGGGAAGGTAACAATGACAAAGGAGAGTACTTGCAGACAAGGAGATGGGTTGAAGTGTGTATACTTTAATGCAAGAAGCATCAGGAATAAGGTGGGTGAACTTAAGGCATGGATCGGTACTTGGGACTACGATGTGGTGGCCATCACGGAAACTTGGATAGAAGAGGGCCAGAAATGGTTGTTGGAGGTCCCTGGTTATAGATGTGTCAACAAGATTAGGGAGGGTGGTAAAAGAGGTGGGGGGGTGGCATTGTTAATTAGAGATAGTATAACAGCTGCAGAAAGGCAGTTCGAGGGGGATCTGCCTACTGAGGTAATATGGGTTGAAGTTAGAAATAGGAAAGGAGCAGTCACCTTGTTGGGAGTGTTCTATAGGCCCCCCAATAGCAGCAGAGATGTGGAGGAACAGATTGGGAAACAGATTCTGGAAAGGTGCAGAAGTCACAGGGTAGTAGTCATGGGCGACTTCAACTTCCCAAACATTGAGTGGAAACTCTTTAGATCAAATAGTTTGGATGGGGTAGTGTTTGTGCAGTGTGTCCAGGAAGCTTTTCTAACACAGTATGTAGATTGTCCGACCAGAGGGGAGGCCATATTGGATTTAGTACTTGGTAATGAACCAGGGCAGGTGATAGATTTGTTAGTGGGGGAGCATTTTGGAGGTAGTGACCACAATTCTGTGACTTTCACTTTAGTAATGGAGAGGGATAGGTGCGAGCAACAGGGCAAGGTTTATAATTGGGGGAAGGGTAAATACAATGCTGTCAGACAAGAATTGAAGTGCAGAAGTTGGGAACATAGGCTGTCAGGGAAGGACACAAGTGAAATGTGGAACTTGTTCAAGGATCAGGTACTGCGTGTCTTTGATATGTATGTCCCTGTCAGGCAGGGAAGAGATGGTCGAGTGAGGGAACCATGGTTGACAAGAGAGGTTGAATGTCTTGTTAAGAGGAAGAAGGAGACTTATGTAAGGCTGAAGAAACAAGGTTCAGACAGTGCGCTGGAGGGATACAAGATAGCCAGGAGGGAACTGAAGAAAGGGATTAGGAGAGCTAAGAGAGGGCATGAAAAATCTTTGGCGGGTAGGATCAAGGAAAACCCCAAGGCCTTTTACACATACGTGAGAAATATGAGAATGACTAGAGTGAGAGTAGGTCCGATTAAGGACAGTAGCGGGAGATTGTGTATTGAGTCTGAAGAGATAGGAGAGGTCTTGAACAAGTATTTTTCTTCAGTATTTACAAATGAGAGGGGCCATATTGTTGGAGAGGACAGCGTGAAGCAGACTGATAAGCTTGAGGAGATACTTGTCAGGAAGGAAGATGTGTTGCGCGTTTTGAAAAACTTGAGGATAGACAAGTCCCCCGGGCCTGACGGGATATATCCAAGGATTCTATGGGAAGCAAGAAATGAAATTGCAGAGCCGTTGGCAATGATCTTTTCGTCCTCGCTGTCAACAGGGGTGGTACCAGAGGATTGGAGAGTGGCGAATGTCGTGCCCCTGTTCAAAAAAGGGAATAGGGATAACCCTGGGAATTACAGGCCAGTTAGTCTTACTTCGGTGGTAGGCAAAGTAATGGAAAGGGTACTGAGGGATAGGATTTCTGAGCATCTGGAAAGGCATTGCTTGATTAGGGATAGTCAGCACGGATTTGTGAGGGGTAGGTCTTGCCTTACAAGTCTTATTGAATTCTTTGAGGAGGTGACCAAGCATGTGGATGAAGGTAAAGCAGTGGATGTAGTGTACATGGATTTTAGTAAGGCATTTGATAAGGTTCCCCATGGTAGGCTTATGCAGAAAGTAAGGAGGCATGGGATAGTGGGAAATTTGGCCAGTTGGATAACAAACTGGCTAACCGATAGAAGACAGCGAGTTGTGGTGGATGGCAAATATTCAGCCTGGAGCCCAGTTATCAGTGGCGTACCGCAGGGATCAGTTCTGGGTCCTCTGCTGTTTGTGATTTTCATTAACGACTTGGATGAGGGAGTTGAAGGGTGGGTCAGTAAATTTGCAGATGATACGAAGATTGGTGGAGTTGTGGATAGTGAGGAGGGCTGTTGTCGGCTTCAAAGAGACATAGATAGAATGCAGAGCTGGGCTGAGAAGTGGCAGATGGAGTTTAACCCTGACAAGTGTGAGGTTGTCCATTTTGGAAGGACAAATCTGAATGCGGAATACAGGGTTAATGGTAGGGTTCTTGGCAATGTGGAGGAGCAGAGAGATCTTGGGGTCTATGTTCATTGTTCTTTGAAAGTTGCCACTCAAGTGGATAGAGCTGTGAAGAAGGCCTATGGTGTGCTAGCGTTCATTAGCAGAGGGATTGAATTTAAGAGCCGTGAGGTGATGATGCAGCTGTACAAAACCTTGGTCAGGCCACATTTGGAGTACTGTGTGCAGTTCTGGTCACCTCATTTTAGGAAGGATGTGGAAGCTTTGGAAAAGGTGCAAAGGAGATTTACCAGGATGTTGCCTGGAATGGAGAGTAGGTCATACGAGGAAAGATTGAGGGTGCTAGGCCTTTTCTCATTAGAACGGAGAAGGATGAGGGGCGACTTGATAGAGGTTTATAAGATGATCAGGGGAATAGATAGAGTAGACAGTCAGAGACTTTTTCCCCGGGTGGAACACACCATTACAAGGGGACATAAATTTAAGATAAATGGTGGAAGATATAGAGGGGATGTCAGAGGTAGGTTCTTTACCCAGAGAGTTGTGGGGGCATGGAATGCACTGCCTGTGGTAGTAGTTGAGTCGGAAAATTTATGGACCTTCAAGCGGCTATTGGATAGGTACTTGGATTAGGGTAGAATAAGGGAGTGTAGGTTAACTTCTTAAGGGCAGCACGGTAGCATTGTGGATAGCACAATTGCTTCACAGCTCCAGGGTCCCAAGTTCGATTTCGACTTGGGTCACTGTCTGTGTGGAGTCTGCACATCCTCCCCGTGACTGCGTGGGTTTCCTCCGGGTACTCCGGTTTCCTCCCACAGTCCAAAGATGTGCAGGTTGGGTGGATTGGCCATGACAAATTGTCCAAAATTCTATGATTAACCTAGGACAAAAGTTCGGCGCAACATCGTGGGCCGAAGGGCCTGTTCTGTGCTGTATTTCTCTATAATCTGTCTGGTCTGGTTTCCCCTGCTGGCGGGAGGTTATAGTTGTCCTTACATATGTTGGTCATTGTCTATATACAGTGGCACTGTTAGAGACACATATGTACATTGATACAACTAAATACAAATATAGATAGATATGCCTGTACACATATCACCACACCGAGGATAATCAGAGGTGGAGGTGGTCTGCTGCCCTCCACACCCAGTTGCCCAAGATCTCCTTTGTAGATGTCCTCTAGATCCCCGAGTCTTGGCTTACCTTCGGGTGGCACACTGGTTAGCACTGTTTTTATTCTGGCCTTGGGTGGCTGTCTGTGTGGCGTTTGTACGTTCCCTCCATGTCCACGTGGGTTTCCTCCGGGTGACCCGTTTTTCTCTCAATCCAAAGGTGTGCAGGTTAGGTGGATAGGTCATCCTAAATTGCACCTTAATGTCCAAAGGTTAATTGGGGTTGCAGGGCAGGGCTACAGGGATAGGGTTGGAGAGTGGGCCTGGGTGGATTGATCATTCAGAGGGTCGATGCAGACTCGATGGGCCGAATGGCATCCTTCTGCACTGTAGGCATTCCAGGATAATCACCCTGTTCTGTTCAACATGCCCGAGTTGCGCCGGTCTCAGGAAGGGGGGATTCAGATTGGGTGGGCACTCTCTGGGTCTCCTTGATAGAAGGCCCCAGGCTGTGCACCAGCGGATCCTTCTCCCTCCGGGTACCCGTGGGTCTTTGGGTTGATCCATGGGATAGGGGTCAACTGGAGTGAGCTCCAGAAGCGTCACTGTCATCTGGCACTACCAGTCCTGGATTCCCACTATTGTCTCCATTATGTAGTTGAAGCCCTCAGCTATGGGCCTCAGGGACAAAGCTATGCTTTGGAGTTCTCCCATCATGGATCTGACCTCAAACGCCAGGCCTTCCACCGAGAGCACCACTGTTGCAGAGTTGGCCTGGGTGCCTTGCATTGCCAGCACCATCTCCTGTGACATAAAGCTGTAGGACTCCTCCATTCAGCCTTGCAGTCGCAGGATTGTTGCTGAAAACCCTCCTGGTATTCCCAACTCTGCCTTTATATCTCATGCAAGTGAGGGATAAATGAGTCCAGAGGCATAAAACTTAGCAGGGGCAGAGCTGGGTTCTGGGATCCAGCAGACCTCAGACTGGCGGATCCCTGGCACGTTTCTGCCTCCACCTGATATGCATCAAAAGCAGTGTGGTGCTCACTGTGACCCAGAAGCTTGCCTTCTAAGAATGTCCACCGTGGTATGCATCTCTGCGCTGGTGGATGGTGCGGGTGATAACCCTGGCGCTTCTTCGCTGCACTCCTCTGTCATCTGCCCAGAGGTCATGTTGAGGGTGGGTGGTGGGACACTGCTGCTAGATGGGTCAGGTTGATCAATTGATGTTCCTGAAAGGAAAAGGACATGGTATTAGTGCATAGCCAGGTCAATGGTCCAGGATACACAGAACTCACTTGCGATTGGTCTTCTGGATTAATGTGTAGTGGCTCCTCACCTTTCTCTCACAGGCCCACCTCACTCTCAGCACATGCCCGTTTCTGCTCCTTTCCTGTTAGCTCCAGGAAACCCACCTCAAAAAGAATCAGGATGATCAGTTCAGACATCCCACCTTCCATCTTCTCTCACTCGCAGCAGTTGTGGGCAAGATTATCCTGCAGGAACACAAATGGGGGTGATGTGAGCTGGCGGGTCAGATGACGATGATACCTGTCACATGTGGACACTGCGCATGAGCAGAGTGGGGTTCCGAAGAGGAATGCCGGGGGTTTGAGGAAGCTTGTAGGAAGTCGGGTACTGGAGCCTGTGAATGGCAGCATGAGGGATCGAGATGATATTCCGAGGGGTGACGACAATGTGGAGTGCAGAGAGGAGACATGGACTTACCCTGGCAGAATGGAGTAGGTCATTCACCTTCTTGCAGTATTGCACCCCCATTCTCTTGGTGAGGCTGCTGGCACTGATCAATGCTGCAACTATCTCCCAGGCTGGATACGTTATCATGCTGGAGGGTCTCCTGCCAACCCGAGAGTATGTTGTTGGCTGTCTCTCCTCCACAGCATTCAGCATATAGATGAGGACCCCCTTCATGAATAGAGGGGCAAGCTTCCTCGCTGCCAACCCCCTGGGCTTGACTGAGAGCAAGTGCTGTGGAGCTGTTTAAATGTAGCGCTCTCTTCATTAAAGTGTGAAGATAACCCCTGGGAATGACAAGTCAGTGCTTCACGTCTCAGGCATGGCGTTTTTCATGTGGGGAAACATTTTACATTCTAAATGCCTAGAAATTGCAGTCCGGATAACGGCAGCAGGGCTGGTGGGAGTCACACTGGTTTTGGCACCACGATTGACACTGCCATTTTTTGGATAAATTCCACCCGTTAACTCCATTTCTTCTTTTCCAGCATTTTCTGTTTTTATTTTTATTTCAGAATTCCAGCATCCGCCCTATTTTGCTTTTATTTTATTTATTTTTTCAAATAAATATTTTTATTGAATTTTACATTTGTACACTATACAGGAGATAACTGAAACGGTTATTTACAATTTACATGTTTTTCTTTTTTAGGCACTCCCTCTCCGTTTGCTCACCCCCATTTCCACCCTCCCCTTTTCTGTTAGTCACGCTCCGTCTTTGACCCTTTCTTCCGCCATAAATGTTATAATCTATCTTTCATCTTGGCTTTGTGAGGGGCCCTCTGGCCCCTTCTTCGATCTTTCCCTGGGTACCTTCCGGTACTTTCTTGGGTTCCTCCCTTGCTGTCCCCCTGCCTCCACCCACCCCCCTCCCGTTCCTGTCTGCGTTGTGTGGTCCCGTTGGTTCCTATCGGTCCCCCCGCCCTCCTCCCTTCCCAACTGTTACTGGCTTCGAACAGGTCTTGGAACAGGTTGATGAATGGCTGAAATGGTGATGCCGATTGTCAGCCGAGCAGGATTCTCCGGAGTGCAATTAAGGAAGCAAAAGCAAGGGCATCAGCCCTCTTCCCCAAATTAAGTTCTGGCTGGTCCGATACCGCAAAGACTGCTACACTCGGCACCGCTCCACCCTCACCCCCACAACCTTGGACATCGCCTCAAAGAAGTCTGTCCAGTACCTGACAAGTCTGGGGCTGGCCCAAAACATGTGGGTGTGGTTGGCTGGGCCTCCCTGGCACCGTTCACACTTGTCCTCCACCTCTGGGAAGAACCTGCCCATTCGGGTTCTGGTTAGGCGCACTCTGTGCACCATTTTAAACTTACGTGGTGCTGGTCTTGTGTTTCTGGTGTTACAGGCAAATTCATTTTCTGTACTCTACTGCTCCCAAGTTGGTTATTATATTTATCACACATGCATGAGTCCATAAAGGCTCATTTTCATTTATTCATGCCGATGATTTTTTACAGGCTGAAGTTAAGCAATATCATCAGCATTATTGGCAGGATTAAATGTAAACGTTTCCTCCCCTCCAACATCATTAAGTTCAATGTAAACGGTTAGATTCACCTCTGGGATATAAAATGAGCTATCAAAAGCCACCACTTCAAAACCATTTCAGGAAATGGCAGTGGAATTAACCTTCCAAAATATTGTCAGAACATTTCAAGGCCTGTTGGATCTGAACCACTGCATGTAACAGTAGCACGGTTAATTCCTGTAACCCATTTCCCCCAACTTCCACTTTAGTGCAGCTACATAAGTGGTGATGAGTGCTTCAGTAATGTATGACTCAAGTGGATACTATGTTGAGATATTTTGACTGAAGGATGGGTATTGCCATGTCTGCATCGTAATCCTTTTTGTGGCTTGCAGGTTCAGTTAGTGTTTTTATTGACTCTGCTCTGCATTATAATACTTTGCAATGGGGACAAATATTTTCCAATGGGTACACCTCTATTCTTATGCTCTGGACAGGAGGAGGAGGAAATGGAAGAGATGAGATTGGAGACTCTCAGGGGGAGTTGGGGTGTAGCGTGTGTGTGTGTGTGTGTGTGTGGGGGGGGGGGGGGGGGGGGTTCCCTGCTCACAAATACCATGGTCAATGAACCATGGTTTGAACCTTATGGCCTTCAAAATCTCAGCTCTCCTATGTCAATTGCTGCCCAACGACTTCCAGCTCACTACCATAAGATGGCTAACATTGTCTGTATCGATCGACTTCACCAGTGCCTTGAACTTCATTGTAGCCGTATTCCTCCAGGCAGCATCAAACTAGCCATATTAGTCAGGCAGCTGTTCACTCCCATATCAAGAAATTCATATTGTTCCTCGACTCAGAGGGCTCTGCAGGTCATATTCCATAAAATCTCTATAGTGCAGAAGGAGGCCATTTGGTCCATTGGGTCTGTACAGACCCTCTGAAGGAGCATCCCACCTAGGCCTACTCGCTCGCCCCATCCCGCAACCCCACCTGACCTGTATTTCTTGGACCATAAGGGGCAATTTGGCATGGCAATTCACCAAACCTGCACATCTTTGGACTGTGGGAGGAAACAGGTGCAACCAGAGGAAACCCACGCAGTCACAGGGAGAAAGTGCAAACTCCACACCAACAGTCACCCAAGGCTGGAATTGAACCTGGCACTGTGAAGCAGTGGTGCTAACCACTGTACCACCGTGCTGCCCACTGGAGGCAGGCAAGTAAAGATTGGGAATTATACAGTGCAGATTGACAAGGTTCCTCCAGGTGCAAGCAGCAATTAATGGAACATATCTGTAACTCCATGCTCTGTATGAGAACCCTCTATTTCATGAATGGGACAGACTTACATTCTATAATGGAATGGCATACATCTTATCCTGCACATCAATGCTGGATACCCAGAATGCTGATACAGCTGTTTCATCATGCTACTATTCATCATATCAAACCTTATAATTCAGAGCCACGTATCAAAATGACGGATTGGAGCTTCTTTTAAAAAAAAAAGATATTTATTGAGGCATTTATATTTTCAATTTTAACACAATGGACAACCCCAAACCAACCAATTTGGCTGTACTTAATGAGCACAACAATAAATACCCCACTAACCTGCCCCAACCTTGCCCAACTCCCCCTGCCTCACCCTTTTAACCACGCCCCCTTACCCACTGTTGACAGTTTAATTTTTCCCAAAGAAGTCGATAAACGGCTCCACATCCGGGCAAACACTTCCACCGAGCCCCTCAAGGCGAACTGTATTTTCTCTAGCCTGAGAAACTCTGCCATGTCCCTCACCCACACCCCTGACTTCAGGAGCCCCGAGTCCCCCCATTCTAGCAAGATCCGTCTCCGGGCTACCAGGGAAGCAAAAGCCAAGACATCGGCGTCTTTCGCCCCCTGGACTCCCGGTCTTCTGACACACCAGAAATCGCCACCTCTGGATTCAGGACCGCCTTCACTTTCAGAACCTCCAACATAACATCGGCAAACCCCTGCCACAATCCTCCAAGCTTTGGACACGCCCAGAACATGTGGAAATGGTTGGCGAGCCCACCCGCACACCACCCATATCTATCCTCCACCCCTCCAAAAAACCTGCTCATCTGGTCTACAGTCATATGTGCCATGTGGACCACCTGAAACTGAATAAGGCTACATGTAGCGCATGACGAGGATACATTAACTCTCCTCAGGGCATCCTCCCACACCCTACCCAACTCTTCCTCCCACTTACTCTTCACCTCCCCTATCAGGGCTCCCTCCCAGTCCAGCAGCTCCTTATAAATTTCCGGCACCTTCCCCTTCCCTACCCCCGTCCTTTACACCACCTTATCTTGTAGCTCCAGGAATGGCAAGTGCGGAGAGGTAGATAGTTGCCTCCGCACAAAGTCCCTCACCTGCAAAAAGTGGAACACATTCCCGCTGGGCAACTCAAATTCCTCTCCCAACTCTTCCAAGCACGGAAAGCCGCAGATGAACAAATCCCAAAACTGCTCGATCTGCGCCTGCTACCATCCCCGAAACCCCCCAACCAGCACCTCCCCCTGAACAAACTGGTGATTGCCACATATTGGTGCCCAAACCGAGGCCCTCTCCAGCCCGAGGTGCTGTTGCCACTGTACCCACACCCTCAGGGCCGCCATCACCACCGTACTGTGCAGTACCTGGCCGGTGGGAACGGCAGAGGCACTGTTAAGAGTTCCTCAAAACTCATGCCCTTACATGAGGCTGCTCCACCCGCTCCCATACTGACCCTTCCCCCACTACCCATTTCCTGACCATCGCTATATTTGGCGCCCAGTTGTAATTCATAAAGTTCGGAGGAGCCAACACCCCTCCCCCGCGACCCCACTCCAGCAGCACCTTCTTCACCCGTAGTGTTTTACCCACCCACATAAATCCTGAAATCACTGCATTCACCCTCCTAAAAAACGCCTTGGAAATAAAAATCATGAGCCTCTGAAACACAAACAAGAACCTCGGGAGGATCGTCATCTTCACCGTTTGAACCCTCCCCACCAATGACAACACGAGCGCATTCCACCTCCTAAAGTCCCACTTCATCTGCTCCACTAACCGAGCCAAATTCAACTCATGCAGCTTCTCCTACCCCCGCACCAACTGAATGCCCAAGTACCGAAAGCTCCCCCACCACCTTAAACACCATCTACCCCAATCTCTTCTCCCACCCCCTCACCTAGATCGGAAAGACAAATTCCTCTAAGGTCCCCATAAACCCCCCAATACCTCCCAGTGGGTCCGAAATGAACAGCAACAAGTCGTCCACATAAAGCAAGACACTGTGCCCCCCCACCCCCATATTATCCCCTGCCAGTCCCTCAACGCTCTCAATGACATCGTGGGTCGCTCAATAGCCAAGGCAAAGGGCAATGGGAGAGTGGACATCTCTGCCTTGTCCCTCGATGCAGCCTGAAATAATCCAAGCTCATCCAGTTTGTCGCACACTTGCCACTGATGCTTGATACAGCAGCTGGACCCAATCCACTAATCCCTGTCCAAACACAAACCACCCAGCACCTCCAACAAATATTCCCATTCCACCCGATCGAAGGTCTTCTCTGCGTCCATGGCTACCACCATGGCGTCCTCCTCTATCACTCCTGGCACAGTCCTCAATTCTTGAGGCCAAGATCTTGGCCAATAACTTGGTGGCCACATTTAATAGTGAGATCAGCCTTTAGGACCCACACTGCTCAGGATATTTGTCCCCTTTTAAAATCAAAGAGATCGAGTCCACGATAACGTCGGGGGGAGCAGTCCCTGCTCCCTCGTCTCAATAAATGTCCTCATAGCAAAGGCCCCAGGACCCCTGAAAACATTTTATAAAATTCCACTGGGAAGCCGTCTGGCCCGGGGCTTTCCCCAACTGCATCGCCTCAAGCCCCTCCACCACCTCTACCAGCCCCTCTACCAGCTCCTCCTCCACCCTCGGGAACTCCAACACTGCCAAAAATCGCCTCATTCCCTCCACCCCGGCTGGGGGTTCCGACTCATACAGCCTCTTGTACAAATCCCCAAATAGCCCATTCACCCCGACCAGGTAAAAGACCGTATTCCCCCCACCCACCGTCCTTCACTTTTCCAATAATCCTCACTGCCTCCTGTTTCCTCAATTGATGCGCCAGCATCCTGCTCGCCTTCTCCCCCCATTCGTAGACCACCCCCTTTGCCCTCCTCAACTGCCCTACCGCATTCCCAGTGGATAAAAGCCCAAACTCCATCTGCAATTTCTGCTGCTCCCGCAACAGCCCCGCCTCCGGGGCCTCCGAGTACCTCCTGTCCACCTGCAAGATCTCCTCCACCAGCCTCTCCATCTCCACCTTCTCCCTGTGTGCCCCTAGCGAGATAAACTTCTCCCTCACTACTGCCTTCAGTGCTTCCCACAACATGGCCGCCAAAACCTCCCCCATGTCGTTCACTGAACATATCCCTGAATGGCCACCCTCATCCGCTCAGAGACCTCCTCATCCGACAATAGCCCCACATCCAACCTCCACTGCGGGCATTGATTCCCTCCCCTGTTTATCCACAAGTCCACCCAGGGTGGCGCATGGTCCAACACAACAATTGCCGAGCATACTGAACCAACCAACCACGCCAACAACATCCTATCCAACACAAAAAAGTCGATTCGGGTGTATCCTGTGCACATGGGAGAAAAACGAAAATTCCTTTGCCCTCGGCCTATTGAACCTCCACGGTTCAACATTGTTGTTTAAGAAGAGAGGGAGGCAGAAGACGGGAAATTATAGGCCGGTTAGCCTGACTTCGGTCATTGGTAAGATTTTAGAGTCTGTTATTAAAGATGAAATCGCGAAGTACTTGGAAGTGCATGATCAAAAATGGGACTGAATCAGCACGGCTTTGTCAAGGGAAGGTCAAGTCTGACAAATCTGTTATAGTTCTTTGAGGAAGTAACAGGAAATTAGACAAAGGAGAACCAGTGGTCGTGATTTATTTAGATTTCAAGAAGGTCTTTGACAAGGTGCCGCATTGGAGACTGTTAATTAAGTTAAGATCCCATGGTGTTAAGGGTAAGATCCTGGCATGGATAGAGGATTGACTGACTGGCAGAAGGCAGAGAGTGGGGATAAAGGGGTCTTCTTCAGGGTGGCAGCCAGTGGCCAGTGGTGTGCCTCAGGGGTCTGTGCTTTTGGAAAGGACCCAGAGGAGGGTCACAAGAATGATTCCTGGAATTAAGAGCTTGGTCGTATGAGGAACCGTTGAGGACTCTGGGTCTGTGCTCGTTGGAGTTTAGAAGGATGTGGGGGGGATCTTATTGCAACTTACAGGATACTATGAGGCCTGGATAGAGTGGATGTGGAGTGGATGATTCCAGAGAACCAGAGGACACAATCTCAGACAAAAGGGACGATCCTTTAAAACAGAGATGAGGAGGAATTTCTTCAGCCAGAGGGTGGTGAATCTGTGAAACTCTTTGCCGCAGAAGGCTGTGGAGGCCAAATCACTGAGTGTCTTTAAGACAGAGATAGATAGGTTCTTGATTAATAAGGGCTAGAGGGGTTATGGGGAAAAGGCAGGAGATTGAGGATGAGAAAAATATCAGCCATGATTGAATGGCGGAGCAGACTCGATAGGCCGTGCCCTATATCTGCTCCTATGTCTTATGGCTTGTGGTCTTATAATAGATCTCCCCCCCGAGTCTGCCACTATATTCCCCACTTCAAAAGCTACATGTTTATTCATTAATATTGCTTCCTACCCTTGTTTTTGAGTCTAATCTAGAATAAAATACCTCCCCTACTCACCCTTTCCTTAGCCTAGTCTGATCCCCAATCTTCAAGTGTGTTTCCTGCAAAAGAGCCATGTCGGCCTTTAAACTTCTCAAGATGTGTGAATACATGAACCCTCTTGACCAGCCCATTCGCCCTCTCACATTCCATGTGATCAGCCTGGTCGGGGGGGGGGGGGGGGCACCCCTCACTTCTCCCCCACCCCCCGCCCCACGACAAAACAACTATCCCAACCCCTATCAACACTCAAACCACCTGCTCACCCCGCACTTCCATGAACTAGTCCGCCCAGCTAGCCTGGTTGCCCCTGCCCATGGCGCCTCGCATCCTATGTCTCCACTGATTCCCCTACCCCGCTCAAAAACGTGGGGAGCACAGTAGCATGGTGGTTAGCATAAATGCTTCACAGCTCCAGGGTCCCAGGTTCAATTCCTGACTGGGTCACTGTCTGTGCGGAGTCTGCACGTCCTCCCCGTGTGTGCGTGGGTTTCCTCCGGGTGCTCCGGTTTCCTCCCACAGTCCAAAGATGTGCGGGTTAGGTGGATTGGCCATGCTAAATTGCCCGTAGTGTCCTAAAAAATAAAGGTTAAGGGGGGGTTCTTGGGTTACGGGTATAGGGTGGATACGTGGGTTTGAGTAGGGTGATCATTGCTCGGCACAACATCGAGGGCCGAAGGGCCTGTTCTGTGCTGTACTGTTCTATTAACGACACCAACCCAAAAACAAAGGAAAGAACAAACACCCATCGCCACAAAAAAACACAGGGCAATGGCCCCCAAAGAAAATAAAACAAACCTAAAGAAACAGAGCACGAACATCTCCTCAAAAGTTCAATGTCCTCCTTCTCCTGCCAGTTCATTGCCCATGACAAACTCTATAGCTTCCTCTGACGTCCCAAAATAAAGTTCACAATCATTATAAGTCACCCATAGCCGCACTGGGTGCAGCATTCCGAATTTCACCCCCTTCGTAAAGAGGGCCGTCTTGACCTTATTGAACCCCGCTCTCTTCTTGGCGAGCTCCTCACCCAGGTCCTGGTACACACAAGGTTTACTGCCCTCCCAGGTACATCGCCAAGTCTGCCTGGCCCACCTCAGGATCCGCTCCTTATCCAAAAACCAGTGCAGCCGCACCACCAAACCCCCACGGCGGCTCATTCCCCTGCGGCTTCCTCATCAGCACCCTGTGCTGATGAACAACTCTTGGAGTTGTTCAAAGGCCCCCTCTCCCAGCAACTTCTCAAACATCCGCTCCACGTATGAGTCAGTGTCAGCTCCCTCGCTGCCCTCCGGCAGCCCCAACGTCCTCAGGTTCTGCATCCGGGACCGGTTCTCCAAGTCCTCCACCTTCTCCTGCAGCCACCTCCTAGTCTGCCACATCACCCCCAAATCGGTCACTATCGAGGCAAGCTGCTCCTCGTGCTCCCCCACCATCTCCTCCACCTTCTGGATCACCTGGCTCTGGGCCTTCAACCTCGTTTCTATGCTGTTGATCTCCGTCTTAATCAGATCCACCAACCTCACCACGTCCTCCAGATTCTCCTTGCTCTGCTGGGTGAACTTCTCATTCAAGAAGCCCACCACCTACTCCGTCAACCATCGAGAGGGTAGGGCCGGTCCCTGTCACAGGTACAGCTTGTCGCTCCAACTGCTCCTTTCTTTTTAAACCACTCCTGGTCCACGAATCCATCCACCGGTGGGTCACTCTCTCCTTCCACCACTCCTGCACCTTTTATTCTCAACACATCCACCTGATAACCGGGGAATAGGTCCAAAAATACCACCACAAGCAGGAGCCATCAAATGCGAGACCAGTCACTCCATGGCCGCCACTGGAAGTCTGTGGATTGGAGCTTTTTGACCTGAATTTCTGGGGTCATTGCAGGTGATGACGCAACTCAGGATTCGATATATTGAGATATTTGAGTTTACACTCTCTCAAAAGCACCTGCCATCATGCATGCCCCCCTCACTACTCCCAAACTGCGAGGCTTCAAAGCTTTTCTTGAACTTTATGAAGTTTTAGAAATTAAATGAAAGGATCTTTTCTGTCATTAAGAAAATAGATTGCCAGCTGAAAAGGATTTATTACAGTTAAAGTCTTAAAACTTGAAATCTTGTCCTGTGATTCTTCCAGTTAGTCACTTGGAATTCAAATATCTTTTAAAAAGTTGTTGGCATCCATGGGCATCAGACCATTACCACCAGTTTTCTGCTTTTAACCATATAAAAGGTCCCAATGTGCTTCCTCGAAGTGTTATCAATCAAAATTTGACACCAAATCACATAAGGAGACATTCGGGTAGTTTGATCAAAGAAGTAGATTTTAAGAAGCATCTTAAAGGTGGAAGAATATGAGAGAGATGCAGTAGTTTAGAGAATAAGTTCCAGAGTTTAAGGCCCGGGCATCTAAAAGCATTCACTGTCAACAGTGGAGAGATTAAAATCGAGAATGCACAAGAGGCAAGAGTGGGGGAGTGTAGATATTTCAGAGGGTCACAGAACTAGAATTGATTACAGAGTTAGGGAGATTATGTCGGCATTTGAAAACAAGGATGAGAATTTAAAAACCCAGATGTTGTTTAACTGGGAGCTAATGTAGGCCAGTGCGTGAAGTTGTTGTGTGGATGAATTGGTGCAAGTTAGGACACAAGCAGCAGAGTTTTGAATGAGCTTAAGTTTATGACAGGTGGAAGATAGGCAGCCTAAAGGTATGGATAAAGGTTCAGCAACAGTTGAGCTCAGGCATGGTACAGAGGGGGGAGAGGAGTGATGTTATAGAGGTGGAAACAGGCAGTCTTCGTGATGGTGCGGATATCTAGTCGGAAGCTCATCTGGAGGCCAAATATGACATTGAAGTTTGCAAACAGTTTGGTTCAGCCTCAAATGGTTGGCAAGAAATAGGTGAAAGATCCTCGGACTCCAAGTGTAATTGTGTGAAAGCAGAAACAGAAACCATTGCAGGTGATTCTCTGGCTGCAACTGAGTTGATAAGAATGGAACCAGGCAAGTGCAGTCTGGTCAACAGTGAAGAGCCACTGGGAAGAGGATAGTGTGGCTAACTGTGTCAAAGACTGCAGACCGGTAAAAAAGTACCAGGACGGCTAGTTTACCATGGTTACAATCCTTCCTGAGGCATCATGCGTGTTAAATAAAGTTAACTTTGTACCAATCTGCTTTTATAGTCTTTGCAATACAATATTTACAGTATGTTATCAATTCATACCTTCCCAGCTTGCTGGGCTTTCCAGTTGTAAAGCGTCTGTACGTAGTCAGCTTTGGAAGACTGCCCCTGTTCCTTTAATTGGTGATATTCCACATCCAATGCCTTTAGTTGTTGCTGTAGTGTGGCATCCACTTTAAAGCCGTGAAGTCTACAAATTGACACAATCTCATCGTTTCTACCAGAGACCTCAGCTGAACTGAGCTTTTCTGCACCCTCTTCTTCAATCTGAGGGCAGATTGAGATCATTCTGATATTGAAAAATAATAGATGCATTCTCTATTGTAGCATAAATAGCAACAATCTTGAACAAATAGGAAAATGTGTATACGATAATTACTATCAGAACATGTTCAATTAACTTCGATGAGAGTTAATCTTTCTAATGCAGGCAGATGTTTTGGAAATTACACATAATTTATCTACATAAATAACAGCAAAAAGGATGAAGTGGTCTTACAATGACTAGTGTGCTAAATTGCATTATGTAAGTGGTGTTGATCATTGCAACATTGATCTAGTTATGATACACTTCAAATAAGAAAATCTATAAGGTAACTGTTACTTATCCAGTACATTCAAAACTGATAGGGGAAGCAGATGAAAATTATTGAGAAATCTTGAATGCAATCTTTTGTAGACTGATGAATTAGGCCCCAATATGAAAATGGATTAGTGATCATTTACACAATAACACAATATAGTTGCGGAAGACTAACAAACCAAGTCACAAGGTTGTCACTAAAATAGCTGTTGCATACGATTTTGCAGGAAACACAACTCATGGAGCCACATCAAGAGGTAATACAGTTGGTATGCGAAGTGAAATGTTGATGATTTGGTGGTCTCCATTTGTAAAGGCAATCCAAATCCTAATCTGACTGGTTTTCAGGAGGCTTGAATCAATTTGATGCTTGCAGCTTATCTACATGATCTCACTATGCTGCCAGCACTTAAAGGCTCTGGAAGGCATCTCACTAATTTTTGCGGTTGAGGGGGCAGAATTAGCTGGAAGAAATTTAATCTGGTGGCTCATGTCTGCAAGGGGTTAGTTGGTTAAAACTTAAAAGATAGGTGGGGGGGGGGGGGGCAAGGCACTGAATGGTTCACAATGCCTGGGAAAGGTTCTGTAGGCCAAGTTAACTGTGAAATTTCTATAGCGCATATTTGTGCTCAGTTAAAAGCCTGGGAAGTTAGGCGGTTTTGTGTCCAACAGCAATGGTGGTACCCTCCACCAATATGTACCAGAAAACTATGCTGGGGGTCCTAGAACTGACAGAGCATATGTGGTACCTTGACCACAGAAAGGTAGTCAAAACATGTTATAAGTTAATCTTCTTTAATATGTAAAAATTATGAAGTTTAAAATACAATATGGACTCAAAAACGGGAGGAACTAGCTAAACATCAAAAGTAACAGAACAGAATTAGAACTAACGGCAGTTAAATATGATGCCCCATCGATTGAGGCTTACTTGCATTTGAAGTTCCTTGCTCAGCCTTCAACTTTCTTAGCATCCCAGCACTTCTTCACTAAATGTCTCTTCTTGGTGCACTGGTGACTAACAGCATCCATAAATTTACAAAGATTCATATAGTGTAACCCTCCACACCTGAAACACTCCACCGTCTTTACCTTTTTACTTGCAACTTCTTTTTCTGCTTGTGATGAACGTAAGAACTTGCCATATTTTATATTTCTTTGCAGTAATGTTATTAAAAATTTGGTTAAGATGCATACAGAATGATTGGCTGCTACAGCTGTGATTAAGGTGTCATAAAAGTAAGATAATCATTAATTTGCAGGTGAAGATCTTGAGAACAATTTACTTGTTTAGATAGCTAGCTAATGGAATATTATTTAGATTTGAAGGATCCCTGGGGTGTAAATAATTTAAGGGGTAGTGTGCTTGATCTTGGCTAAACAAGTCAAGCGGAATTTTGTAAGAAGAGACAAAAGAACCCCTTATGCTTTGGGTACAGGTGTTGTAGTCATTGGAGGAGCCAGGTCTGTCTGAAGAGTCAGTAGGTCATAGAACTCTAATCTGAACAAAGGTGTTTCAGCTTGGTTCTGAAAGGTTCTCACTCCAAAGATTCTATGCAAGGAAAACCTTGGTTGTTAATGTTATTCATGAGTGGTATTTAATATATTGGTTTGATTAATTGGGGAATAAACGCAGGTTCAGGAAGTTAAGTTATGGTTCTTTCTTTTACTTAAGAACTGTTGTAACCTCACAGTTGTTTCTTTGTTGCTAATGTGGTTATGTCTGTGATTAAATTAAGTTAAATTGTTTGAACATAAAAGATACCTATTGGTCAGTGTTATCACTCCAGTAATGTAGTAACATTTCCTCACAGTTTTACTAATTGAAAATAGTTGGGTTCTCGTCCAGGATCTGAACTACTTGCCTGTGTGCCGCCATTGGCTTCTTGGGTATCTTTTGTATTACTGGCAGCCATATCCATGCACTGATAAATTTCTAGAGCCTTCTTAAAAGTAAGCATGGCTTCTCTCAGCAAACGTCGCTGAATGCTGTCCCCGTTAATGCCACAAACTAGTCCTTCCCATAGCTTGCCCCAAAACTGCCCCAACAATGTTCAGAGAGCTGGCCTAATTCAGCAATGAAGGTAGCTGCAAGACTATCCCCTCTTCCGAAAATGACCATGGAGTTTGAAACGTTGCACAATTACTGAGGGCTTAGGATTGCGATGATTCTGAACGAGTGTAACTAAACGCAAATGAAATGTCCTTTGGTTTCCGTGGTATACCTAAATTTCTCACTAGCGTTATTCCACCCTGGGTAAGTGTGTGGTGAATTCCAGCCCCATATTCCCCAGAGTTACAACACAAGTGAATTAACCAATAATTCTTATTTAAAAATCCTGATATCTTTGGGCCTTAGCTCCTTAATGATTGCAATCACTAAGTTTTTAAATAGAAACACAATTATTTTTTATTTATAACAAGATTAATAGTGAAATATGCAGCAAATGCAACCGAATAACAAGCTAACCTATTATCCCCTTTAACTGTCCCACCAAACACACAAGACAGACAACCACAGAGGGGGGAAAAGGTAAAAGTAATAAGAATGATGGTCGTAAGATTGTCTTTGCTTCTAATAGTGGTTCTGTAGCAGGCGTTCTTGGCAGCACACTGGTTGATCAAAGCCTCTGTTTTACAGCCTGTAACGACCTTTGCTGTAGTTTGGAAATATATCACTCACATCGTTTCTTGGAGAGGCCCCTTGGCTTCACATCAAACTCTAGTTTGTGATTTATTTCTAGGCCTCTTTCTTTCTTGAGACGGTTTATCTCATATCAAACCTTGCCTTCAGCTTGTGGTTTGACTCAAGCTTTTTCAGTTTCAAGAGAATGGCACCCAGACTTACTGGTGAGAGAAAGAAAGAGTCCTCGCATTGGCCATATGGAGAGAGTTGTGCTCGATCTTTGGGGAGAGAATTAGTTGGAATCCTCCACTCGGACGGCAGGCTCAAAAATGAAACTAGAATGGAACCTCGTGGCTCCGAGAAACATTCCTGAGGGATAATATCCAATCACCATCTGTTACCAAGCGCAGCACAGCCTTTTTGGCCAATCCACTGGCAACGAGCCAAATCAGTCAAACCGAGACATCACTGTTGTCAGCCCATCTGGAATCACCAGGGTGAATTGGCTCAGCCCTTTCAGGATTCCTCTGTTTGAAATAAAGATATAGGCCATGGCAACCTAGTGCTTGAATTAAAATGGCAGGCTGCCTTAAAGACACATTTTAAAATATATATATTTTTAGGAATATTTTTCAATTTATAAAATATAAATTAACAAAAAGTACACAAATTTACATACATCAACCATAAAAACAGAACATAAAACAGCCCCTAAGTAAACCTAATTCCCCTTCCCATCTATCCCACCCCATAACTATGATGACCAATTCCTTGAAATAAACAATAAAAGGCTGCCATCCCTGATAGCACCCCTCGATTGCTCCCCTCACAGTGTACTTAACTTTCTCGAGATATGAGGGACTGGGGCCGCCGATTGAGCTGGAGGAGCTGGTTAAAGGGATAGGGAGCATGCAGTCGGGGAAGACGCCGGGGCCGGATGGGTTTCCGGCCGAATTTTATAAAATGTATGCGGACCTGTTGGGCCCCCTGTTGGTCCGGACCTTTAACGAGGCAAGGGAGGGGGGGCTATGCCCCCAACTATGTCACGGGCGCTGATTTCCTTGATCCTTAAGCGGGACAAGGACCCTCTGCAGTGTGGGTCATATTGGCCGATTTCGCTGATAAATGTGGACGCCAAGCTGCTGGCAAATATCTTAGCCACACGAATAGAGGATTGTGTGCCGGGGATCATTCACGAGGACCAGACGGGGTTTGTGAAGGGAAGGCAGTTGAAAACCAACATACGAAGGCTCCTAAACGTCATTATGATGCCGGCTGTGGAAGGGGAGGTGGAGATAGTGGTGGCATTAGATGCGGAGAAGGCCTTTGATAGGGTTGAGTGGGGGTATCTATGGGAGGTGTTGGAAAGGTTTGAGTTTGGGGAGGGGTTTGTCCGTTGGGTGAGGTTGCTCTATGAGGCCCCGATGGCGAGTGTAGCCACGAATAGGAGGAGGTCGGAGTACTTTCGGCTGTACCGGGGGACGAGACAGGGGTGTCCCCTGTCCCACTTGCTCTTTGCGTTGGCAATTGAGCCCCTGGCCATGGCATTGAGGGAGTCAGGGAACTGGAGGGGCCTGGTGCGGGGTGGGGAGGAGCATCGAGTGTCGCTCTATGCGGATGACCTGTTGCTGTATGTGGCGGACCCGGTGGGGGGGGGATGCAGGAGGTGATGAGGATTCTCAGCGAATTTGGGGGCTTCTCTGGGTATAAGCTCAATCTGGGCAAGAGCGAGTTGTTCGTGGTGCACCCGGGGGATCAGGAGGAGGGGATTGGTAGGCTCCCACTGAAGCAGGCAGGGAGGAGCTTCAGGTACCTAGGAGTGCAGGTGGCTGGGAGCTGGAGGGCCATGCACAAGCTCAACCTCACAAGGTTGGTGGAGCAGATGGAGGAGGAGTTCAAAAGGTGGGATATGTTACCGCTGTCACTGGCAGGTAGGGTGCAGTCCGTCAAGATGACGGTGCTCCCGAGGCTTTTGTTCCTGTTCCAGTGCCTTCCAATCCTTATCCCGAAGGCCTTTTTTAGGAGAGTTAACAGGGGTATTACAGGATTTGTGTGGGCGCATGGGACTCCGAGGGTGAGAAGGATGTTCTTGGAACGGGACAGGGATAGGGGGGGCTGGTGCTGCCCAACCTCTGTGGGTACTATTGGGCTGCCAACGCATCGATGGTGCATAAGTGGGTAATGGACGGGGAAGGGGCAGCATGGAAGAGGATGGAGATAGCGTCCTGTGTGGGCACGAGCCTGGAGGCGCTGGTAACGGCGCCGTTGCCGCTCCCTCCAACGAGGTATACCACGAGCCCAGTGGTGGCGGCTACACTCAAAATTTGGGGACAATGGAAATAGCATAGGGGAGAAGTGGGGGGCTCGATAGGAGTCCCCGATACGGGGGAACCATCGGTTTGTTCCAGGGAGCATCGATGGTGGATTTCTGGGCTGGCACAGGGTAGGTGTTAGGAGGTTGAGGGACCTGTTTGTGGATGGGAGGTTCGCGAGTTTGGGGGAGTTAGAGGGGAAGTTTGGGCTCCCCCCGGGGAACATGTTTAGGCACATGCAGGTTAGGGCGTTTGCCAGGCGGCAGGTGGAGGGGTTCCCCTTGCTGCCCCCACGGGGGGTATGGGACAGGGTGCTCTCGGGGGTGTGGGTTGGAGGAGGGAGGATTTCGGACATATACCGTGTAATGCAGGAGGTGGACGAGGCCTCGGTGGAGGAGCTGAAGGGTAAATGGGAAGAGGAGCTGGGTGAGGAGATTGAGGAGGGGACGTGGGTGGATGCCCTAGAAAGGGTGAATTCCTCCTCTTCCTGTGTAAGGCTTAGCCTCATACAGTTCAAGGTGCTGCATAGGGCCCACATGACTGGGACGAGGATGATTAGGTTTTTCAGGGGCGAAGACAGGTGTGCTAGGTGCTCGGGGAGCCCAGCGAACCACGCCCATATGTTTTGGGCATGCCCAGCGCTGGGGGAGTTTTGGAAGGGGGTAGCAAGGACGGTGTCGAGGGTGGTGAGATCCAGGGTCAAGCCAGGCTGGGGACTCGCAATTTTTGGGGTTGCAGTGGAGCCGAGAGTGCAGGAGGCGAAAGAGGCCGGTGTCCTGGCCTTTGCGTCCCTCGTAGCCCGGCGGAGGATCTTGCTTCAATGAAAGGATGAGAGGCCCCCAAGCGTGGAGGCCTGGATCAATGATATGGCGGGGTTTATCAAATTGGAGAAGCTGAAATTTGCCCTGAGGGGATCAGTACAGGGTTTCTTTAGGCGGTGGCAGCCTTTCCTGGACCTCCTGGCGGAACGGTAGGGAAATAGGCTGGCAGCAGCAGCAACCCGGTTTGGGGGGGGATTGGGTTTGGGGGGAGGGAGAAGTGTGTATGGGTTTGTGGGATGTGGCGGGTGTTATCTCTTTCCTTTCTGTTGTTTGCTTTTTTTTTGTTTTCGATTTAGTAGTTGCTTTTGTAGGGGGGTGGGTGTTGTTCTTGGGTTTTTACAATGGTTAATCGGTTAATATTGTTTTGTTGTTTATATTTTGTGAAAATCTTAATAAAAATTATTTTTAAAAAAAACTTTCTCGAGATATATTGGGAGGATGCAGTCGGGGAAGGTGGCAGGGCCAGATGGGTTTCTGGTGGAATATTCTAAAAAAATTCAAAAATAAGCTGGTACCGCCGCTGATGATGGGGATGTTTCAGGAGGTGATAGGGAAGGGGGTATTACCACAAACTTTGGGGCAGGTATCGATTTCCCTGTTACTTAAGAAAGATAAGAATATGACAGAGTGTGGGTTGTATAGGCCCATATCACTTTCAAACGTGGACGGAAAAGATATTGGCGAAGGTACTGGCAGGTAGGCTGGAGGAGTGCTTCCCAAAGGTGATAGGTGAAAATCAGACGGGGTTTGTGAGAGGGAGGCAGCTCTTTTCGAACATTAGGAGGGTCAGTGTCCGCACAAATAACATCAGCTCAGAATATCGTGGGACTAGGCAGGGATGTCCTATGTCTCCCCTGCTGTTTGCACTCGTGATTGAGCTATTGACCATCGCATCAAGAAGTTTGGCTGTATGGAAAGGGATAAAGCGGGGTGGGGGGGGGGGGGGGGGGGGATAGAGCATAGGGTGTCCTTATATGCCGATGACTTGTTATTAAATAGGGGGAATACCGGAGCTGCTTCGGGTGTTTAGGTCTTTCTCAGGGTACAGATTAAATCTAGACAAGAGTGAATACTTGTGGTGTCTCAGCCAGGGGTGGGGGCAGGGCGGGTGGGGGGTGGGGCTGCCATTCCGTAAAGCAGGGACTCACTTTAGATCGATACCTGGGGGTGCAGGTTGCTCGAGATTGGGGGGTGGGGGCTCCGTAGGTGCAACATTTCTGGTTTAGCGGGGAGGGTGAAAGCTAATCTGGCAAGGTGGGATGGTCTCTCTCTGTCACTGGCGGGTCGGGTTCAGGCGGTTAAAATGAATGTGCTGCCGCGATTCCAGTTTATTTTTCAATGCCTGCCGATTTTCCTGCCAAAGGCTTTTTTCAAAGAGATTGAAGGGATGATTACCGTGTTCATATGGGGAGGGAAGGTGGCCAGAATTAAAAAGAGAGGAAGGCAGGCAGGGGGTTTGGGTCTTCAGAACCTGGGGCGGGATTCTCCCCTACCCGGCGGGGCGGGGGGTCCCGGCATAGCGGAGTGGCGCCAACCACTCCGGCCTTGGGCCTCCTCAAAGGTGCGGAATTCTCCGCACCTTTAGGGGCCAAGCCCTCACATTGAGGGGCTCGGCCCGCGCCGGAGTGGTTGGCACCACGCCGACTGGCACCAAAACCGGAACAACGGCCTTTGATGCCCGCCGCCTGGCGCCGGGGCTGGCCGAAAGGCCTTCGCCGGTTCTCGCATGTGCCACTGACGTCACCACCAGCGCATGCGTGCTGGGGGATTCTCTTCCACCTCCGCCATGGTGGAGGCCGTGGCGGCGGCGGAAGAAAAAGAGTGCCCCCATGGTACTGGCCCGCCTGCCGATCGGTGGGCCCCGATCGCGGGCCTGGCCACCGTGGGGTCACCCCCCGGGGTCCAATCGCCCAGCGCCCCCCCCCCCAGGACCCTGGGGGCCCGCTCGCGCCGCCGATCACGCCACCACCAGAGGTGGTTCAAGCCACGGAGGCGGGATTGGCCTCTCAGCGGCGGGACTTCGGCCCATAGCGGGCCGGAGAATCGCCGCAGGGGGCACGCCGACTGGCGGAGCGTGATTCCCACCCCCGCCAATTCCCGGGTGGCGGAGAATTTCTGCCAAGGCGAGGGCGGGATTTTCGCCGGCCCCGGGCGATTCTCCGACCCTGCGGGGGGTTGGAGAATTTTGCCCCTGATGCATTATTACTGGGTGGCGAATGTGGAGAAGGTATGGAGTTGGGTCAGAGGGGTTGACTTCCAATGGGTCAGAATGGAGGAGAGTTTGGGTAGGGGGTCGGGTTAAAGGCGCTAGCGACAGCGCCGCTCTGAATGGCCCCGGGGAGATACTCAGGGAGTCCAGTAGTAATAGCTTTGTTGAGAATTTGGAGGCAGTTTCGACAACACTTCGGGTTGGGGCAGGGTCAAGGGAAATGCCAATTCGGGGGAACTATAGATTTGAGCCAGGGAAGTGGGATGGAAATGTTCGGAGATGGGAGGAGAAAGGAATTAGGACACTAAAAGATTTGTTTCTTGGGGGTCGTTTTGCGGGATTCAAGGAGCTGGGAGCGAAGTATGGGCTGGAGCAGAGGGAAATATTTAGATACATGCAGGTTCGAGACTTTGCCAGAAAGGAGTTACAGAGCCTCCCAGTAGAGCCGGCTTCCACATTGGTGGAGAAGGTGCTGACGACAGGGGGACTGGAGAAGGTGGTAGTAGTAGTATCGGCGGTCTACGGGGCTATTTTGGAGGAGGAGAGGGCGCCGCTGGAAGGGATCAAGGCAAAGTGGGAGGAAGAGTTGGGAGAGGGTATGGAAGAGGGGTTCTGGTGTTAGGTGCTCTGGAGGGTGAAGGCCTCCACCTCGTGTATCGAGCGCACCTTACAAGGGCGAGGATGAGCCGGCTCTTTGAGGTGACAGAAGATGTATGTGAACGTTGCGGGGGGGGAGGCCCGCAAACCATGTTCAAATGTTTTGATCCTGTCCAAAGCTGGAGGACTACTGGCAGGAGGTGTTTAGGGTAATCTCTAAAGTGGTGCATCTGAAACTGGACCCGGGCCCTCGGGAGGCCATATTCGGGGTGTCGGAGCAGCTGGGGTTGGAAACGGGCACGGAGGCAGATGTTGTAGCCTTCACCTTGTTGATCGCCCGAAGGCAGATCCTGTTAGGGTGGAGTTCAACCTCTCCACCCTGTTTCCTGGCGTGGCGGGGGGACCTGCTGGAATTCTTGACGCTTGAAAAGGTCAAATTTGAACTGAGGGAAAGGATGGAGGGATTCTACAATTCATGGGCGTTATTCATTATGCACTTTCGAGAATTGGATCACATCGGACATTCGGGGGGTTGGGGGCTGGGAGGGTTGGGGAGGGGGGACTGTATATATTAATGGTGACTCTGGGTGATTCCTGATTCCTCTCTGTCATTTGTTTGTGTTAACATGCGGGCTCATGTTTGGGGGTTTGGTGGGAAGAGGGGATCGTTGTTATTGATATGGGGATTGACATTACATTTGTTACTGATTGTTGTTTATTGTTGGGTGTAAATTTGGGAGAAAATGTGAAAAAGGAGGAGAATAAAAAAATATTTTAAAAAAACTTTCTCGAGATATAAGAACTCCATCAGATCCCTCAGCCACAACCAGGCACTGGGTGGCGATGGATCCTCCGCCCAGAGTACTTGCCCCTGGGCTATTAGCTCCTGCACCCGCCTGCAGCTCCAGCAAGTCTGACATCCCAAATATGGCCACTAAATGACAGGGCTCCAGTTCAATCTCCAGAGTTGCCGACATAGTGCTAAAGAAGATGACCCAAAAACCCACAAGCTTGGGACAAAACCAGAACATGTGCGCGTGGTTAGCCAGACATCCTGAACAGTGCTCACACCTCTCCTCTACCCCTGCAAAGAAACAACTCGTTCTGAAATTGGTCAGCTGAGCCCTAAAAACAACCTCAAGTTGGATCAAACCAAGCCTTGTGCACTAAGACGTGGAGTTCACCTTGCAAAGGGCCTCAATCCACACCTCATCATCTAATATGAGCCCCAACTCCTCCCCCCACGGACACAAGGATTCCGTGTCACCCTCCACTGACACGGAATCCTTAAAGACGCCTGTGCATAAATCATTTGTGGATCAAAAATGTAACAGCAAGAAGAAAAGGGAAAAAGAAAGGAATAGACAGGGAGTAAACAAAAAAAGGAACAGGAAGGACACTTACACCAGCTTGTAAGTTTTCACCACACACATACTCAGGAGAATTGAGTACTTTCTAGCCTCATCTGTGATTCCATTTGCCAAGAAAAATCATTCCAACCTTTCCACATACTCAGTTCTCATTCTCTCCCACAAACCCACTGATAGACCAAATACATGGCCATGGTGCTGCTAACTTGTCTTTTGTCGCTAAACTTAGCTAGATTTTGTGCTGAATGTGCTGAAACGCCAATGCTTTTAATTTCCGTCGCCAAAAAGATGTGACAACTTGACCAGAAAAGGGTAGTTGAAAACGCTTTATGTTAATCTTCTTTAATATATAAAAATAACAAAGTGTAAAATACAGTATGGACTCAAAAATGGGAGCAACTAGCTAAATATTGAATCTGACAAAATAGAATTAGGACTAATGGCAGTTAAATATGAATGTACACTGGCAACAATAACAACAGCTAATTATGTCATAGCACTTACTGATGACATCAGCAATGGATTTAAATAAGAAGATGCATAATAATAACTTTATAACACAGTAAATCAGATTTTTAAAACGGCTTCCTGTCTCTTTTATTGTGAGTATGGGCCAAACTATTTTGAAGGTCATTGTTTTTAACAAAGAGCAAAGAACAGTACAGCACAGTAACACGCCCTTAGGCTCTCCAAGCCTGCGCCGATTACGTGTCCTATCTAGACCAAACGCCTGTATCCTTCTATACCCCGTCTATCCAGATAAGTCTTAAAGGTCGCTAACGTATCTGCCTCAACCACCTCACTTGGCAGTGCATTCCAGGCCACCACCACCCTCTGTGTAAAAAAAAACCTCCCCCGCACATCTCCACTGAACCTATCCCCCTCTCACCTTGAACTTGTGCCCCCTTGTAATTGTCAATTCCGCCCTGGGAAAAAGCCTCCAACTGTTCACCCTATCTATACCCCTCAGGTATTCTATCAGGTCGCCTCTCAGTCTCCTTCTCTCCAGGGAGAACAATCCCAGTTTATTCAATCTCTCCTCATAGCTAAATACCCTCCATACTAGGCAACATCCTGGTAAACCTTTTCTGTACTCTCTCTCTCCAAAGCCTCCACGTCCTTCTGGTAGTGTGGTGACCAGAATTGGACACTGTATTCCAAATGTGGCCTAACCAACGTTTAGAATCATATAGAATTTACAGTGCAGAAGGAGCCCATTCGGCCCATCGAGTCTGCACTGGCTCTTGGAAAGAGCACCCTACCCAAGCCCACACCTCCACCCCATCCCCATTACCCAGTAACCCCACCCAACACTAAGGGCAATTTTGTACATGAAGGACAATTTAGCATGGCCAATCCATCTAACCCGCACATCTTTGGACTGTGGGAGGAAACCGCAGCATCCGGAGGAAACCCACGCACACACGGATAAGTGACACAACACGAAGCAGAATCTCACTGTCTCGAAGGCGTCCATGGAAAGTGCTCAATCAAATGCAAGAACTCTCTCATTTGCCTCCACCATTCTTCCAAGGATACCTCACAGATCTTCAAAGACCTACAGCACCTAGCCGAGATCTTCATCCAGAACAACATTCTCAATGGCGGCCATCATCTGGATGCACACAGCCCTGCTGAGACAAAAGCCCGCTCGCCAGCAACAAAGCCACTGCAAGCTCGGCCACACCCCAGCCATGGTCAAACGAGAATTCTCTGCTATTTATTTTGGCTCCTCTTCACAAATCTCCAACTAGGATCCTCCAGGAACATAGAGCAAAACATACATCCCAAGAAAAAGACAAATATGAAATGTGCACCAGGTTAAAATAAATGATTACAAGATGAGCAGAGCTGAAAACGCAGCTGCTCGTGCTCACGTCACGTGACCCCCCCCTCCCCCCATAAGAAACCTTTTGAACAAAATAGTTTAATAATCACCTTTTTCTTCTTTTTACATTTTTTTCCCAATTAAGGGTCAATTTAGTGTGGCCGTCCCACCTACCCTGCACATCTTTGGGTTGTGGGGATGAGAGCCCTGCAGACATGGGGAGAATGTGCAAACTCCACATGAACAGTGACCAGAGCTGCAATCGAACCTGGGACCTCGGCGCGTGAGGGAGCAGTACAAACCATTGGGTCACCGTGCCGCCTCACCTTTTTCATCTAAGAGACAGAGAGAGAGTACCAACACCTTGAGAAATAGTAAAACCTTAAAGAAATGGAAAAGTTGAAACTCTGATGTTTTAATAAAAGGAAGCCATGATGTGGAGATGCCGGCGTTGGACTGGGGTGAGCACAGTAAGAAGTCTTACAACACCAGGTTAAAGTCCAACAGGTGTGTTTCAAATCACTAGCTTTCGGAGCACTGCTCCTTTGGAGCACTCACCTGAGGAAGGAGCAGTGCTCCGAAAGCTAGTGATTTGAAACAAACCTGTTGGACTTTAACCTGGTGTTGTAAGACTTCTTATTGATAAAAGGAGTTTTTATACTTTGACAAGTTAGCTTCCTTTTCAAATATGCAACAATTGGAATTAACATGTTACAGCTGGTCTTACCCTTTTCACCACGCCATAAATAACAGCCGCATAGTAATGTTCTTCTAACACAACACCTAGGTGGAAATGCAGCTCAGGGTCCTTTGGTTTCAACTTTATAGCCAAAGCATAGTCCACTGCTGTCTTGTGTAAGGCATCTACAGGCGAATTTCCGTCTTCATAGTAAGACACTAATCATACATTAGAAAATAGTCAAAATATATAAATGGAAGCAAATAAATACTTCTAACCTTATCTAATCAAAGAATATGCAGGTAGGACATTATTAGGCTAAAACAGCTGCAAACATCTGTGACACATGAGCTGCAGCATTATGCAGAACCCGTCTAGGTGGTGAAATAACTCAACAGTCTTCTCGCTGGCTCCTGTTCGACAGGAATTATAAAATCAAATAATGATACAACACAGTAGGCTAGTCACAGTAGGCTAGTCAGAGTGACGACTCTTTGGTAGGTTGGCTCACCAATTAGTCCTACTCCCTTGCTCTTCCCCACAGCCCAATGATAGTAGTGCCATTGAATGTCAAGGGGGGATGATTAAAATTTGTCTTGTTGGAGATGGTCACTGCCTGTTACTTATGCAGTGTGTCTATCACTTGCCACTTATTAGCCCAATTTCCCCGCTCCACACTAAGATGAAAAAATACATTTACCTTTTTAGTGGTGGTTTACCAACTGCCTGCTTACAGATTAGTGGCATTAGGGACTGAACAACTGAGTACAGGAGGCCTCTTCCATTCAACACCTTTCCTCAGTTATTGAGCCCTTCATTAACAAACTTGAGGAGCCCAATGCCTGTTTCAGGCTATCACTGAGGATGACTGGCAAGCTGCCTTTGCCAACAGTTTCAGATTGTGTGTGTGGAACATTTTATTCTCCAAATTTGTTCATTTTTGTGTCCTCATTTGCTGCCCAGAAAACAAATTGGTGCAATGAAAACCAATTTCTCATTCTTAAAGCTAATGGGGTCAATCTTGACCTGAACTTAAAATAGTTGAAAACCTGGAAATGGAAAGAGATGCAAAATGATTCAGTATCCCCTGTTTAAAGTTAAAACAGCTGCATAAAGTTAAGATCTACCCCCGCACGAATACAAATCTTGCCATGTCAAGTTGTAATGCTAAATTCAATGAATCTGGTAATTTTGGGCCAGGAAAACAACCATTAAAACCACTGAATTGTTGTAAGAACCCAACATATTCACTAAGAATGTCCTTCAGGGAAGTGAACCTGCCGTCCCTACTATATTTGACTTGCAGATAACTCCAAACCTACATTACGGGTGGAATATTCCGCTCCTGCATGACTGGGGGTTTTGTGGTTAACTTAGCGGCAGGCAAAAAGTCGGAAACCCGCCACTGTAAAAACAGTTTGCAATTCTCCCGATGGAGGGTTAGGACGAGTTGGGTCACCCGCTGCCTAGAGGCATGAATTCCATTTGCATTCATTTTAATCTCATGAATGCTCATTAAAACAGCTACTAGCCTGAATCTCCTTCTAATCTTGGGTCACACCAGTGGGAAGTTACATCGCCTTAAACCGGTTTAAAAATGTGTAGCATGCACAAGTCAGACCTCAATTTGCTCGTGGGCCAGACAAGACGTGCCTGTGAGCCCAGTCGCTTTCGACTTTGAGGTGAGGGCGACATACATAGCTTACCTGCCATAGCGCTGCACTGCTCTTGTTGCACTGAATGCCACACTGCTGGGGCTGTAGGGTTGGTCTGCTCTTGCTCTTTGCCAACGTTCTCTACAAGGACACCACTGTGTTGCAGGACTCATGCAGGCACTTTTACAGATGAGAATTTTGACTGGGGTTGTGGTGGGAGGGAAAGTGAGGATGGCAAAGACAAAGGGGGCAAAGGGATAGGAAAACTGTGCAAAAACAGTGGGAGGACAGGCAATAGAGCACAATGGAAGGCAGAGAAACAAGGAGGTAGAGGAACGATGGAAGACAGAGGAAAGATTGAGAGGTGGGAAACTGGATCCCAACAACGGCGCATGAAATGCTAACAAAGGGGATTAAAGGAATTTTACATCTTTGACTGAAAGGGGATGCACTGAAGCCTCCAAAATAGGAAGGGATGGGGGGTTTGGTGCTGTTAGTGTGCCACATTAGGGACAAAGGTATGGGTGTGGTTTGGGAGAGGGCATTGTTGTCCGTATTCTTCATGGCATCAGGGAATTCTGTGAAAGCTAAGGCCTGGAGCAAGTCGAAAGGAGTCAGTTTATAGGCAGTCCAGGGGCTATGTGGTCAGAAGTCAGAGATAGGAGACTGTACAGGCGTGCAGCAGGAGCAATCATTGGGAGTATGGTGTACTCCAGCTACAGGGAGGGGCAGGGGCTGTGTGCTCCGCAGGGAAAAAGCACATCTTGATGTGCAGGGCTTTTTCACAGATTCTGCCCCTGGGCTTGGCAGACTCTGTAATGAGCTGCAGATGGAACGGTGATGGTAACTGGAGGCATCTGCAGCCTGTAGATTGGGAAGACATAATAAAGACAGAGGTATGAGAAACTCTCATGGGGGTTTCATTTTGGTAGGTGACTTTGCACATAGCCCCTAGAAGGGATGGTAGAGGTCCGCATGGACAAAGGCACTTCACAAGTGATGGGCTCGGACAGGAGGGGAGGAAGAATGTCCATTGTAACAACTTAAGGGTTCCAGTACTATTGAGGAAGGCTGGAAACAATAGCAAGAAGCTCTATTTTCATATCATGAGACTGGAGATATATCACTGGCACACGGACAGTGAGAAAGAGACCTTTAAATTCAGTCTGGAAGTAAAAGTGGAGATACACCATTATGCCGTCCACAGTAATGGTGATTGCTGAAAATGAAAGTAAGTGAATCTCGTCGAGTGGGGTCTGAGGCAGTGAGGGAAGATTGCAATTCTGGGCTAAGGGGCCTGTTCTTGGGATGTACTCTCACTTGGTGCAACAAGAGTGAACAGAAGTCAGGTTAGTTACAAAGGAGAGAGACCTCCTTGGCAAGATAGCAACTGAAGGCCAATCATATAATCCCTACAGTGCATAAGGAGGCCATTTGGCCCATTGAGTCTGCACCGACCATTTTGAAAGACCACCCTACCTAGGCCAAATCCCCACTCTATTCCTGCAACTCTAACCTAAGGGGCAATTTAGCATGGCCAATCCGCCTAACCTGCATATCTTTGGACTGTGGGAGGAAATTGGGGCACCTGGAGGAAACCCACGCAGATATGGGGAGAATGTACTAACTCCACACAGACAGTTACCAGAGGTTGGAATTGAACCGGATCCCTGGCTCTGTGAGGCAGCAGTGCCAACCATTGTGCCACCCCAATGCTTTCATTACTGCTGTTAAAGGGACTCACATAACTCACTAGCTTCACATCACATTTGCTGCATCTCTAGAGTCATACCTAGAAAGGTAAACTTTGTAAATGCAGGCAATAGTGAGGAAAGCACAGCTGCATTGTATATGGCATTCAATCAATGTAGGCCAGTCATGTGTTCACCATGGATGCCACTCATAACTGGCCAAAGGGCTTCCACTCATTCACCATGAGATTGGTCATTAGTATGTCACATCACTGATAGGACAGCAGAGCTACTTTGGGCCACTCATTTCATTTACACCTTATCATCCCACACTGGGCTCAAGATGTCACATTTCTGAGATGCCATCTTGATCACTCAATGTGTGTATTAGCATCTCAGGGACAAGGCTGAATCAGCCAGCATGCAAGTCAGGCAGCAAAAGCTATGGAGCCCAACATTTCCTATTGGTTTCTTAATCAGAAATAATTTTTTATTCGGAGTTTCACTTTCTCTACCCTTTAATTGTTCTTGTCTTCAAAGTTTCATTTCAGAAAGAAGGCAAAAAGGCGAATGATCTCAATGCTGCCTTGATCAGAATCTTAATGCAGTGAAGGATGTGAAGGAAGGAGAGGTGTCGTTAAATGCAGCTCCAGCACCTGGGGTCTCACCTGGGGACATGGTCAAGGGGAGTCAGAGCATGAGCAGGAGGGTGAGGGGGAGAGACCCAGACAATGGAGACGACTCACCAGGTCTGTCAAAATGTCCTATTTACAAGTGAGTGAGAGGCAGTGATGGGTTTGTCCCGTAATCTAGTACATCACATATAACTACATTCTTTGGGAAGACCTGATACCATGGGGATTAGGAGGCTTTCCCCTGTCAGTGGCTTTGAAGGTACCCACAGCATTCAATGTTTTTGCCTCCTGGTCTTTCCAAGGATCAACATGGGAACCATGTGGTATCTTGTAGTCCGCAACACATTGATGAAGACGGTCACCTCTGCCCTTTACAGGACGGTCATCATTATGTCAGGTTTTCTCTGGACGATAGCCAGGCCGTGAAATTCACTGACTCTGTCGCTATCTCAGGCTTCCCATAGATTGCACCTATGTGGCGATAGAGGCTCCATGGAGGAGTCCCTAATGTTTATAAACGTCAAAGACTACAATTCCATGAATGTTCAACTGATGCATTATCATCGGAAGCACATCTTGCATGTTTGTCCACGGTACCATGGGGGTTGCCATGATCTCTTCATTCTGAGTTACTCCTAGGGACCTGAGATTTATGTGTACCAGAACCTCTGCAGGAATGGCTGTTTGGAGGTACTGTGGGGAAATATTTAACCAAGTTTTGAAAATATTGTTACCGTGGGAACTATCGGAACAAATAAAGAATTAGTTGGGTTGTAAAAGAAATACAAGCTCGTATTGTTCTGAGTGAAGGTCAGATTGTACATTTGTAGTTTCGTGGTGATAAACGTGAAATGCTGCACCAGTCTTTAAAGATCCAGACTGCAAATGTGGACAGCCAGTAATTTAGATACCTGTGTGAATGATGGAATGGAGCACCATTCAGAAGTCACAATTCAAAATGTGTAAGCCAATTAGGGGCAGAGAGGGGGACGGTACCAGAATGTGCAGGTAAAAAGCTCTTGGTGCACGTGGTGCACTTGCTCTTCTTTGTTCTCTTTCCATTGTTCTCTTTCTTTTGCCACACTGGGCTTTTGTTTGTTTTGTTTGTATTTGAAGTTGTACTAACCACCTTTTTGCAATAAACGCAATCTCAAACTACCACCGGTCCCTGCCTTTTATTAGAAAATAAGTGATCCTACAATTTGATGCTGCGAGCAGGATCGCGAGAGGAAAAGGAATCGGAGATCTGGACATTGAATCTATATCGGGCCCTGGACGTAAAGACACCTCTTCATTAAAAAATGTCCTCAGCCCCTCTTACGCAACCTCGAACTTCTCTGGTATGGTAGTCGGCTCAAGTCCCGAAAGACATCTGCATTTCGGAGGTATACAGGATAGGTATGCTGGCCTTGCTGAAAAACCTCATGGCTTTAGTCTAAATAAAAATAATTGGTATTACGGCAGAGGAAAAGGACAAACAGTTGCCTACCACAGTCAAAGATGGGCAGGCCCCACAAGAGGTTTCCATAGATGAGATATTTTGGCAATTAAAAGAGTATATAGAGCAACAGTTTGAATTATCCAAAACCTGTACTGAGATTGAAGAAATGTATAATACCTCCAAAGGACAATGGTCCTTGGATGATATCAAAATGATCTGGGGAAAAACAACCTGTGTGAAAGAAAAGGAACGAACCAAATGGTCCCTAGTCGTTCTGGGCCAGGTTCGACAGCGAAACGAAATTACGAGTCAATCTCAACATGATCGCGCAATGACCGCTGGGAAAGAACAGTTGAAGGCAGTAAGCGAACAGTTAAAAAAGGAAAAATGTGAAGCCAAAGTAAGAAGTCCACTGTGAAGGAACTGAAGTCCGAAATCAAGTCTCAAATCAGGTCCAAAATCAAAGAACTTAAGAAGCAATTATGTGAAGAATCAGAAACACCACCAAAAAGGTCAGTGACACCCTCAGGGGGGATCAGTTCCCCCACGAGTAATTCGTCCTATTTGTACCCTTGCCTTGAAGAAACAGAAGCAGAATAGCAAAAAATGCAGTAACGCAAAGCCGGTCCGGAAACCAAATCTGAGTCCTCGAGCGACTCTAGAGGAGAGAGTAGTTCGTCAAAGGAGGAACCCTCGGCTCAAACTTCAGAAAAAAAAAAGTTTAAAATTAAGTCATAAGAAACTACTGACAAAGGTGGCAAGAAAACAATTAAAGCTAAATACGCCCTGTATTTTCACAATGTCCCAGCCAACCCGGAAAATGGTCTAATAAATAGCCACACCCCAAGAAAGGGGGAATGAAAACATGTGAACAGTGAGAACGTTTAAAAGGCATTTATAGTGGGCAGCACGGTGGCGCAGTGGAAAGCACTGCTACCTCACGGCGCCGAGGTCCCAGGTTCAATCCCAGCTCTGGGGCACTGTCGGTGTAGAGTTTGCACATTTTCCCCGTGTTTGCATAGGTTTCGCCCCCACAACCTAAGGATGTGCAGGGTAGGTGGATTGGCCACACTAAACTGCCCCTTAATTGGAAAAAGTTGGGTACTCTAAATTAAAAAAAAATAAAAGGCATTTATAATCTCCACCTGTGGGACGGGGTACTGATCCTGATGGTAATGGTACCTAGGTGAGATGGGAAGAAATTAAATAAACAGGGCAGCACGGTAGCATGGTGGTTAGCATAAATGCTTCACAGCTCCAGGGTCCCAGGTTCGATTCCCGTGTGTGCGTGGGTTTCCTCCGGGTGCTCCGGTTTCCTCCCACAGTCCAAAGATGTGCGGGTTAGGTGGATTGGCCATGCTAAATTGCCCGTAGTGTCCTAAAAGGTAAGGTTAAAGGAGGGGGGGGGGGGGGGGGGGGGGGGGGGGGGGGTTGCGGGTGTGGGGTGGATGCGTGGGTTTGAGTGGGGTGATCATTGCTCGGCACAACATCGAGGGCCGAAAGGCCTGTTCTGTGCTGTACTGTTCTATGTTCTATGAGTCGCCCCTGGGGACGAAGAGCAGCAATTTTCGGAACCACAAGGTCATGCTGCAGCTGTACATAACTCTGGTGCGGCCGCACCTGGAGTACTGCGTGCAGTTCTGGTCACCACATTATAGGAAGGATGTGGAAGCTTTGGAAAGGGTTCAGAGGAGATTTACTAGGATGTTGCCTGGTATGGAGGGAAGGTCTTACGAGGAAAGGCTCAGGGAATTGAGGTTGTTTTCGTTAGAGAGGAGAAGGCTGAGAGGTGACTTAATAGAGACATAAGATAGTCAGAGGGTTAGATAGGGTGGACAGTGAGAGTCTTTTTCCTCGGATGGTGATGACCAACACGAGGGGACATAGCTTTAAATTGAGGGGTGGTAGATATAGGACAGATGTCAGAGGCAGTTTCTTTACTCAGAGAGTAGTAGGGGTGTGGAACACCCTGCCTGCAACAGGAGTAGACTCGCCAACTTTAAGGGCATTTAAGTGGTCACTGGATAGACATATGGATGAAAATGGAATAGTGTAGGTCAGATAGGCTTCAGATGGTTTCACAGGTCGGCGCAACATCGAGGGCCGAAGGGCCCATACTGCGCTGTAGTGTTCTATGTTCTATGTTCTAATTAGGGGCAGGATGGGCTGCGATCAAGTGCTGGCTACAGGTTTTCAGTCCAGCAAGAACAGACTGGGGATAGATCGCGGCTTGCCAGCAAAACGGACCAGAGGAAGTGTTAGAGTATGACGAGTGATTCTGATCTGTCTGGTTGGAGCACTTGGGAATGAATGATGAGAGACCCGAAGAAATGGACAACAGCATTTTCAAACTTCTGAAAACTGCCTTCGTCGCTTGATTAATGCCAGAATTGGCAAAGATGCTAAAGGTCATTCTGCCCAGGTGGAAGGCCTGAGAAACAACCTTTGCAGCATTAGTGGATTGGTGTAACCAATCAGACCGGGATATGGGAGTTAAACTCCAAAACATGCAGGCAGGATGGAAACCCAATGATCCTAGCAACAACAACACCCAAGGAAAACGACCTGGAAAATGAGTAAAAGAAGGCCACTGGGTGAGGAGGTGGAAAGAAAAAGAACGACAAAAAGAACGTCAGGGAAACAGCCTGACACAAAGACTAAGCACGCCCTCTGGTGGAGACGACCTGGTACAAAGATTCAAGCAGCTTACACCACAGCAAGAGAAGCAGTTGTTGGAGGTTGCAAAAAACTAGGGAGTCCCTCCTTGCTCTCCCAGCACCTCTCCTGGAACTGATCCAATAGCGAGGAGATGGATTATACATCATTATGAGGGTGGACAAACAAGATATAGATTGTTTCCTGGATACAAGGGCTGAATTAACATATTTGCCCCAACGATACAAAAATTCTGTACCTCTAGATGACAAGATACAAATTGCCCACGGGGTTGGGGGCCAGGTTTTTGAAATAAAAAAAACTCAACTCATTGTATACGCATTGGGCTTGCCCACATGAATTGACCACGCCTATCTGAGTAAGCCCAGTGGGACAAGCCCTTCTCGCAATGGATGCCGTGACTCAATTGAATTCCTTGTTGCATTTTGAAGACGGCCAGGTAACATGGTCTATCAGAAGCCTGAAAAAGGAGTTGAAAGAACACCCAATATGGGCCAAAGATAAGAATGATTCTGGCCTACTCCAGATCGAACCGGCATCGTTTACTGGGACTGCCCCACTGTGCACCAAACAGCACCCTATCAGCCCAACCTCCATTGCTGGCATCTTGCCAGTCATCTAACAACTAGAGGAGCAAGATGTGCTGGTAAAAACGCATAGTTTCTCTAACAGCCCTGTATGGCCAGTATGGAAACCCAATGGGACTTGGCGTCTGACCGTTGATCACGGGAAGACCAACCAGTGTATTGATCAAAGGGAACCGTTGGTAGCCGACCCCTCCACCACTTTTAATGTACTAACGGCGGAACATAAATGGTTCTAGGAAATAGATGTGGCAAATGGATTTTGGTCGGTACCATTGGCACCTGAGGTTCGACTGTGGTTCGCCTTTGCTGTCCAACAGCAACAATACACCTGGACACGACTACTACAGGATTATCACAACAGCCCTATAGTATTTCACATGGCCTTACAAAACCATCTGAGTTACCTACAATGTATTTCACGGTTATCCAGTACGCGGATGACATTCTGTTGGCATTCAACAAGTAAGATCAACATGAGAAGACCCACATACCATGCTGGACCACCTCCACCTGAGAGGCCATTACGCCAAAGCACAAATTGCCCAAGCAGTGGTTGCGTACCTGGGATAAAACATTTTGGAAAGAAAGAAAGAATTTACCCAGGATAGGACCACAGCCATTTGGGCTGCCAAACAGCCCACCACTATCCAAGAACTCGGGTCCTTTTTGGTTTTGTGTAACTTTAACCAAAATTGGATCAACTCCTACACACAGCTGACTCAGCCATTGAATTACCTTTTCAAGGAGAAGTGAAAATCCAAATAAGCCATTGCCCTCATAGGAGAACAGTAGAGGCCTTCACAAATGTGAAAAAGGCTGTGTGTTCAGCAACGCCTCTGGGAATCTCTGACAATGGGAAGCCATTTACCTTGTTTGTCCATGAGAAAGAAGGATACATGACAAGAATACTGGCGCAAGAACATGGGGATCAGCAAAGATGTATTGGATACTATTTGTGAAAACTGTACGCAGTGGTCCTCGGATGGGGAAGTTGCCTGCGAGCCATGAAAGCCATGTGTCAAGCTGTCATGGCCACTGCAGGTCTAGTCCTGGTCCAAAAGCTAACTGCTAAGTGTCCCCACGCTGTACACATTCTGCTATCTATGAACAGAGTATCCCAGGTGACTGCAGCCAGCTGGACAAGATGAACAGCGATCCTGGAAGCCCCCCTTCTCCACATTGTCTGGGCTAGTCCGGTGAACCCATCATCGGGCAGCACGGTAGCATTGTGGATAGCACAATTGCTTCACAGCTCCAGGGTCCCAGGTTCGATTCCCGGCTTGGTTCACTGTCTGTGCGGAGTCTGCACATCCTCCCCGTATGTGCGTGAGTTTCCGCCGGGTGCTCCGGTTTCCTCTCACAGTCCAAAGATGTGCAGATTAGGTGGATTGGCCATGATAAATTGCCCTTAGTGTCCAAAATTGCCCTTAGTATTGGGTGGGGTTACTGGGTTATGGGGATAGGGTGGAGGTGTTGACCTCGGGTAAGGTGCTCTTTCCAAGAGCCGTTGCAGACTCGATGGGCCGAGTGGCCTCCTTTTGCACTGTAAATGCTATGATAATCTATGCTCTCGCTTCCCGAGGAGCAAGAGGGCAGAGGAGAGGGGCATGACTTGTGAGGAGATCTTGAACAAAATGGAGGAATCGAGCTTGGTGGCAGAGAAACCATTGCACAACCCAGACCTGATCCTATTTACAGAAGGCTCCTTCTTTGTTGACAATGGTATCTGAAAAGCAGGGTGGGCACTAACAAGCTGACACGAGATTGTGGCAAAAGTTGTCTGCTCTCAGGGACGTCAGCCCAACAGGCTGAGTTAAGGGCCCTAGCGGAGGCATGCCAGATATCAAAAGGACAGGCAGCTAACATCCATACAGGCCCAAGGTACTGCTTTGGAGTTACTCTTGACTTTGGCCACTGGTACACCTATCCGAAATGGGAAAGAGGTACGAGACTTACTAGATGACATACAACTACCCCGTGGAGTGTCCATTCTAAAATGTAAGGCCCACACAAAGGAAAATACCACAGAAGCACAAGGAAAAGTCCTAGCTGACAAGGCAGCCAAAGAATCCACCTCACAAAGCACTTCTCCAGAGGAACTAACATAAACATGCAGACTGGGAGTAATCAGTCTAACCCGAGACCTACAGACAATGCAAGGCGACTGGACATGGATTGAGGCAGGAATAAAGTTATATGATGAAGGCACCTGGAGACAAAGAGGTAACAACAGGCCAGTCACGCCACAAGCTCTGATGCCCTATTTAGCCCAACAGATCCATTCATGGGGGCACTTGGTCCCGCATAAATGACGCACAATTCCAGAAAAGCTGGTGGGGCGGGGATTCAAACAAACACACCCCGTTGGTAGTAGACCACTGAGTGGTCTGCCAGGAGAATAATCCTGGACCTATCACGGTAATGCCCCAACTGAGGTCCCCTGCCCCTGCTGGACCATCCCAGCTTTCCTAATCAACTATAACTCCCTTCCTCCATCTCACGGACACACTGGTGTTCTCGTGGTGGTCGACAAGTTCTCATGGTGGGTGGAAGCCGTTGCAACTAGATGGGCCACAGCCGATCACACGGCCAAGGTCCTGTGTAAGGATTACATTCCAGATGGGGAGTCCCAACCAGCAGTAATTCTGACCAAGGAACTTTACGGGTACTGTCTGCCAAGAAGTATGCAGATTATTAAACATTACCTGGGACCTACATTGTCCTCATCACCCACAATCGCTAGGCCAAGTGGAACGCATGAACAGAACTCTGAAACGACGTGCCAAACATCATCAGGAAGGAATGCTGTGGCCCCAGGCACTACCGATAGTCCTGTGCAGTATTAGGGCAACTCTAAATAGAACTACGAGCCTGAGTCCATTTGAAATCATAACAGAGAGACCCCATGTCCCTGCCAGCAACCATTGATTTGCGAAAAGCCGATTGCCACTTGATGAGTAATGCCTTATTAGAATATTGTCAGAATCTAATAAATACTATTAGTTCTGCTTCTCAACAGATATGGTGGCTTGGGGAGACTCACGAGAAGGGGGACACAACATCGACCCTGGCATTATGGGTTTACTTGAAGAAACTACATAAGGAACCTCTGGATGCCAAGTGTGAAGGACCCTAAAAAGTGCTATTGACCAAGCAGCTGTTAAAATCCAGGGGAAGAAAGCTTGGATCCACGCATCTCACATTAAACGAGCACACCGTGATTAAAACTCCTAACTTTTAAAAGGACAATTCTTATTTGCCAACATGTTTAACCATATTTGTTGTATCCGTTGCTTGCTTTTTCAGTTTTTGCCTCCTTGCCTACCCTTGACCAGCCATACCAGCTATGCTGGGCCCAGGCGGGTTCCTCTCAAGACTAACCGTCATCCCCTCTTGCCTAATAAGCATGCTCCCTATATTTAAAGGATTGTAACAGTTTATCTATCGGCTTGCCAATTCCAGTGTTAAAGACTATTCCTAAACAGAGGGACCATCAGAGGCATTTGTAAATGTGTTCCTCTGCGATATTTCCCATTTGCTTGCTTTTATTGATTCATGCTCTTCTATTTTTAGAGGAATGTGGGGAAATATTAAAACCAAGTTGTGAAAATATTGTAACTGTGGGCAAGTCAAAAAAGAATTAGTTGGGTTGTAGATTAAATACAAGCTTGTATTGTTCGCAGTCAAGAAAGTGAAATGTTACACCAGCCCTTCATGATCCAGACTGCAATGTGCCCAGCCAGTAAGTTAGATACTGGTGTGAGGCTGGTATGGAGCACTATTCACAAGTCACAATTCAAAATTTGTAAGCCAATTATGGGCAGAGAGGGGGGCGATACCAGAACATGCAGGTAGAAGGCTCTTGGTGCACCTGGTACTTGCTCGCTCTCTTCTCATAGAATTTATAGTGGAGAAGGAGGCCATTCGGCCCATCGAGTCTGCACCGGCTCTTGGAAAGAGCACTCTACCCAGGTCCACACTCCACCCTATCCCCATAACCCAGTAACCTCACCCAACACTAAGGGCAATTTTGGACACTAAGGGCAATTTAGCATGGCCAGTCCACCTAACCTGCACATCTTTGGACTGTGGGAGGAAACCGGAGCACCCGGAGGAAACCCACGCAGACACGGGGAGAACGTGCAGACTCCACACAGACAGTGACCCAAGCCGGGAATCGAACCTGCGACCCTGGAGCTGTGAAGCAATTGTGCTAACCACAATGCTACCGTGCTGCTCCTCTTTGTTCTCTTTCCATTTTTCTCTTTATTTTGCCTCACTGGGCTTTTGTTTCTTTTGTTTGTATTTGAAAATGTACCAATCAAGTTTTACAATAAACTCAATCTCAAACTACCACTGGACCCCGTCCCTTATTAGAAAATAAGAGATCCTGCAGGTACCTATTCAGCACTGGTGATGACTCTGGTGTATTGCCCTCACAGTCCTCCCAGTAATGCTCACATCTCTACACACTCCCTTATGGAGCATACCATTGGGCTTCTGAAGATGTACTTCAGAAGCTTGGACTGCTCAGATGGCTCACTGTAATACACTCCCGATAGGGTTTCTCATATAATAGCAGAGTGTTGCGCCTTTCACAATCTAGCTATGCAAAGAGTTAATCCCTTGCTAGAGTGTGAACTGGACGAGGATGAGAGTTCATTGGAAGATAAGGTGTGGAGTCTAGGCAGCTCAGAGGGCTGCTGTGTGTCAGTATTTGCGTGTGCGCAATGATGCTATGAAAGAGGAGGTGGGAAACACTCCCGTGTTAGTTTAATTGCGAACTGAATACAGGAAGAGTAAAGTTAAGTGAGGGCACATCTCTCCTAGCCCTCAATGCCATTCCCTTTCATCTCCGGGGATGTACAACTACTTGCAGTGAGAATGAGTCCAGCATTCACACTTGTACGTTCTGACATCATGAATCTCTAGGTCATGCTCTCAGCTTTCGGGCAGGTTGTTTCCACTGGCGGGTGACAGCAGAACTAGGGGGCATAGCCTCAAATAAGGGGAAGTAGATTTAGGACTGAGTTTAGGAGGAACTTCTTCACCCAAAGGGTTGTGAATCTATGGAATTCCTTGCCCAGTGAAGCAGTTGAGGCTCCTTCATTACATGTTTTTAAGGTAAAGATAGATAGTTTTTTGAAGAATAAAGGGATTAAGGGTTATGGTGTTCGGGCCGGAAAGTGGAGCTGAGTCCACAAAAGATCAGCCATAATCTAATTGAATGGCGGAGCAGGCTCGAGGGGCCAGATGGCCTACTCCTGCTCCTAGTTCTTATGTTCTTTCGTTTGCAGTGCCCTGTGAATGTGCTCACTCTGGAATCTGAGAGTCCACTGAGGAACAAGAGTGATGCGAGAGAGAAGTCTTAACATTTTCACCGCCACCTACTGATGCAAATACTGACACGACTAAGATGAGAACATGCCAAGGATATAGTCCATCTGTGCATGCCTTGTGTTCTGTCACTACCACGGAGGAGACACAAATGCCACTAGATGAGCTGCCCTCACTTATGGTGTCCCTCGGGGAAGAAGGGTTAAAAACACTGACATCATATACTTCCAATAAAAATTTAAACACATCACTCTGACATCTCACATGAGTGAGGTAGGTAGAGGGATCCAGGAGGTAGGGTTGCAGGAGCCTCAGCCCTCGTCTTTATCCAACAGGTATGAGATTCCTGCTCCCTGTGTGGTTGAGAGTAGGACTGTGGGGAGGATTAGAAAACTGACCACAGCACCGTGGGAGCCATTAAAGTGGGGGCGTGGGGTTCTCTTTGGTACAAATGACATAGGCAGAACAAGGATTGAGGTTCTGCTGAAGGAATATGAGCAGCTAGGAGCTAAATTAAAAAGCAAAACCAAAAAGGTAATAATCTCCAGATTCCCACCTGAGCCACAAACTAATTGGCGCAGGGTCAATACGATTAAAGATGTAAGGGCATGGCTCAAAGATTAGTGTGGGAGAAATGGGTTTGAGTTTGTGGGACATTGGCACCAACACTGAGGATGGAGGGAGCTGTTCCAATGGGACAGTCTTCACCTGAATCATGATGGGACCAGAGTCCTGGTGAATCGCATGACTAAACTGTAGCTAGGGTTTTAAGTGGCGTGAGAGGGGTGAGGGCAAGGGTTCAATTGTATGGAGAATTAGAAAATCAAAGTTAAAGAAGAAGATTGGAGTGCAGGTTAATGATAAATACTTTAAACTAGTTTTGGGGGGGGGGGGGGGGGGGGGGGGGGGGGGGGGGGGGGGGGGGGGGGGGGGGGGGGGGGGGGGAGGTTTCAGGAGAGGTTAGTAAAGTTTCCAGAATAAGTAATAGAACAGAGTATAGAAAGTGGCAGGAATCGAATTTCAAGCACAACAGCAAAGAGGACAACTGTGAGAAGGGAGGAGGTCATAGCAGGACTGAAAGTGGTGTGTCAAAATGCTAAATGCATACGGTATACGAGCTTGTAACGCACATCCAAATTAGCGGGTACGATGTTTTGGGCATCACAGAGACGGGGCTGCAAGGGGATCAGCGATGGGATCCTATTGAAAGGACAGGCATATGGGCAAAGGGGGTGGGGTTGCATTGTTAGTAAGAAATTGAATTAAATTGATAGCAAGAAGCAATATAGGGTCAGAAGACATAGAATCTGTGTGGATAGAATTGAGGAATCGCAAAGTAAACACGACCCTGATGGGATTTATGTACAGCACTCTAGCAGAAATTAGCAGGTGGGGAAGAGAAAAAATCAGGAGACTGAAAAGACAGAGAAAAGCAATATTATAATAATCATGGGGGACTTAAATATGCAGGTGGACTGGGAAAATCAGGTTGGTAGCGGATTCCAAGAAAAGGAATTTGTGGAATGTCTATGAGATTTTTTTTGGAGAAGCTTGTGGTAGAGCCCACTAGGGAACAGGCAATTCTGGATTTGGTAATGTGCAATGAGGCACATTTGAAATGACACTTAGAAACTTTTCTGATAGATGTGTCCTTGATGGTCTTGTGGAGATAGATGGGCTGCAGAAAGTGAGATGTATGTGTTGGCTGGCATTTAAATTTGGTGCCCAGACTTTTGACCCTGCCAGCTGTCCATGGGCAGACAAATAAGCCCCTGACCCACCAGCTGATTCGACCTGATACTAATCTGGGTATAATTAATGAGCTTCCAAGCGCATAATCAGGCGCAAGTTCCCACCATTCCAGCCAGGGGTAATGGTGCCTCTGGAACCTCCCACCACTGCACTCAAGGCTCATAAATATAAAATTCCTCCCTATGTGGTTGATTCCTAATGTCCTCAAGCAAACTAGGGATGGCCAATAAATACTGCCTTGTCTTGATTGACATTGAGCTTATTTAGCAAATCTACATGAAAGCGGAAATGTGCAACCGCATCTCCATTGTTCTGTCTACGTTTAAAAAAGTTGGCACTGGAAAATAGCAGCATTACTTAGCATTTAATACTAATTACTGATGTGATTTATTCTTCCAAAAGAAAATATTACTTTGACAAATTGTTAGTTATTACTGCATGGAAAATAAAACCCAGTCACAAAACATGCCTGTTTTGGAAACCAATTCTTTGTAATTTATCATTTCTTTTTTGGCACTGGTCAAGTGTTTCGCAACATTGCCTTCATCTGCACGTTCACGAAGCTTCTTTTCCCAGGCACGCACCTATCAAATAGCACAAGAAAAAGGACAGAGAAATTATGGTGATGTTGTAGGCACAGCACAATTAGACCAAATTTCCACTCAGCATTCACTTCCGTTCTTTGGAATTGTTAATCATAGAATCCTAGAATCCCGACAACGCAGATGGAGGCCATTTGGCACATCAAATCTACACCGGCCCTTGGAAAGAGTTCCCTACTTAAGCTTCAGCCCACATCTCCCCGTAACCCAGTAACCCCACCTAACCTTTTTGGACACCAAGGGGCAATTTAGCATGGCCAATCCACCTAACCTGCACATCTTTGCACTGTGAGAGGAAACCGGAGCACCTGGAGGAAACCCACGCAGTCACGGGGAGAACACACAAGCACCACACAGACCGTCCGTCACCCGAGGCCGGAATTGAACCCGGGTCCCTGGAGCTGAGAGGCAGCATTGCTATCCACTGTGACACCATGCCGATGTTAATGACAAATGTTCAAACCTGGAGTCTGTGCTGCTGCAAAGTCTCCTGACTGAGCTAAGAGCTTGTGTTCTTCCAACTTCTAGTCACTGTCACTTTATGAATTGTTTGCGCTGCAACTGAATTATCAGTGGCATATAGGGCAGAATTTTCCCAAAACTTGGCAGTGTCAGGTTCAGACTGAAACCTGGGGCGAAATTCTCCGACCCCCCGCAGGGTCGGAGAATCGCCCGGGGCCGGCGAAAGTCCCGCCCCGCCGTGGCAGAAATTCTCCGCCACCCGGGAATTGGCAGGGGCGGGATGGGCGTGCCATCCACGCCGATCGGCGAGCCCCCTGCGGCGATTCTCTGGCCCGCGATGGGCCGAGGTCCTGCCGCTGAGAGGCCAATCCTGTCGCCGTTGTTTGAACCAACTCTGGTGGCGGCGGGATCGGCGGTGCGAGCGGGCCCCCGGGGTCCTGGGGGGGGGGGGGGGGAGCGCCGGGCGATCGGACCCCAGGGGGGTGCCCCCACGGTGGCCAGGCCCGCGATCGGGGCCCACCGATCGGCGGGCGGGCCAGTGCTGTGGGGGCACTCTTTTTCGTCCGCCGCCGCCACGGCCTCCACCATGGCGGAGGCGGAAGAGAATCCCCCAGTGCACATGCGCTGGTGGTGACGTCAGCGGTAGCTGACGCACTGGCGCATGCGCGAACCGGAGAAGGCCTTTCGGCCAGCCCCGGCGTCGGGCGTCAAATGCCGTTGGTGCCGGTTTTGGCGCCAGTCGGTGTGGTGTCAACCACTCCAGCACGGGCCTAGCACCTCAATGTGAGGCCTTGGCCCCTAAAGGTGCGGAGAATTCTGCACCTTTGGGGAGGCCTGACGCCGGAGTGGTTGGCGCCACTCTGCTACGCTGGGACCCCCCGCCCCGCCGGGTAGGGGAGAATCCCGCCCCTGGTGTGCATTTCTCCAGATGCACAGCTGAGTTTTCACTCCAGATTTTCTGGCAAATTGTGCACACAAAATCTGGAGGCATGGTTTGCACCATCACTCTGGTTGGGTGGGGCCTGATAGAGCCAGCAAGGCCGGCTCCACAGAGGTCAGGACGCCATCTTTAAAGGGTGCACCAATCTGTGCTGGCGTCAAACTTTTAACCCCCCAACGGGCACAAAGGATCTCTCCTGCAAGTGTTGGGCGACTGCCCTCCCAACCATACAAGCATTGGAGGTAACCCCCCCCCCCCCCTCATCACCACCATGACGCCAGCATTGGGGCATTCTCCCCAACCACCCCCCACCCCATAGGCACTCCCCCCATTGGCATCAAAACCCCCCTCACAGATGCCAGAGCACTCCACTCCCCCTTACAGACTGTGGAGTTCTCCACTCCCCCTTGCAGGCACTGAGGTTCTCCATTACCCCCCCTGCCCCACAGCAATCATGATGCATGTCTCTCCCTCGACCCCCACCACAGAAAAGGGGAGCCCTCCAATGGGGCTCCCTAGAGGGCTGGTCCGGCCAGTGTCAACCTGCCAGAGGGCAATCCAAGTGTGCCAGGGGCAGTACCAGAGTATTTCTCGGCCGTGTCCCTCACCATCTGGGGGCAATACTTACCTATATGGCGCTCGTAGCATGGTAATCACGACTATTTTTCATTTTAAAAAAACAGTAGCGACTCGCGCCAGCGTAATATCACGCCGGCTGGATGGGTCAATACGGTGAGGGTGGAAATAGTGATGTTAAGCACAATAATGATATTCAAATATATTATAAAAGATGCTAATAAACATCGCACATTCTCAGAGATGATCGCATCATGGCGGAAGGGGTGGGGAAGTTCCCAAACCAAAACCTAACCGGTTCAAATCCCATTTTGGGGTCTTACAAAATTCAGCAGCCATTATGGGATTTGTGTTAGTTGCTAATGCGGCTGCTAGATCACAGCCATAATGAGAGGTGGAGCTTGTCACTCATTCCCCAGCACTTTAATACTCTTATTAAAGATGAGGTACAAATTTCCAAAATAATACTAATAAAAAAGTAATTGGAGAGTGTGATGGATGTAGGAAATTGCTATATTTTATATTTCTGCAGTAATGATATTAGAAAGTCCGAGTAAGACTTCCGGTGGCGACCATGGAGTGAAAGGTCGCACATTCAGCAACTCTCGCCCTTAGTGGGTTTTATTTAATGGTTTTTAAGCCGGATTTTTCAGGAAATTTCCCAACATAAGTTGATTGAAGGGAGAGGGATAGGAGGTGACCCTCAATTTATGGAATCGTATCCAAATAAGTCGAAAAAGAAGAAACCAAAAGATGAGTGAAAGCAAGGCTCAGAGGTCATCAGGTAGAATGGTAGCAAGACAAAGCGTGCCCACGCCAGCTCACTGGTCGATGAAGCAATGGGTTGAGTACCTGGATGAGAGGTTCGGCCGGCATCGTAAGGAGTGTGAAGAAGACATGACCCAGGCGATAGCCTCGATTAAGGAGGTGGTTGACCCGGTGGAGGAGAAAATGATGACCCAGGGACAGGAGATTCAAAACCTGCAGAAGCAGGCAACTGAACGCAAGGAGGAGTCCACTGTAATTTCATAGAATTTACAGTGCAGAAGGAGGCCATTCGGCCCATTGATCTGCACCGGCCCTTGGAAAGAACAGCCTACTTAAGCACACGCCTCCACCCTATCCCCACCTAACCTTTTTTTGGACACGAAGGGCAATTTAGCATGCCCAATCTACCCAACCAGCACATCCCTGGTCCGTGGTAGGAAACAGGGGAGAACGTGCAGACTCCACACAGACAGCGACCCAAGCCGAGAACCGAACCCGAGACCCCGGAGCTGCGAAGCAACGGTGTCAACCACTATCCTAATGGCTTTGGAAATTAGCATACTACAGGACAGCCAGAAACAGCTGCCGGCTGGGATCCAGGGTCAAGCCAGGATGGGGACTCGAAATCTTTGGGGTTGGGGTAGAGCCGGGAGTGCAGGAGGCGAAAGAGGCCGGTGTGCTGGCCTTTGCGTCCCTAGTAGCCCGGCGAAGGATTTTGCTACAGTGGAAGGACGCGAGGCCCCCAAGCGTGGAGACCTGGATCAATGACATGGCGGGCTTCATTAAGCTTGAGAAGGTTAAATTCGTCCTGAGAGGATCGGTGCAAGGGTTCTTTAAACGGTGGCAACCTTTCCTCGACTTTCTGGCTCAACGATAGGGTACTGGGACAGTAGCAGCTGCAACTCGGGGGGGGGGGGGGGGGGGGGGGGGTGCGTTGATTATGTTGGCTTATTTTATTTAAATTTGATTTATTTAATTTTAATTTATGGTTAAGTTCTCTTGTTGGGGGTGGGGGGGTGGGGGGAGTGTGATACATGTGATGTTACGGTATGGGGGGGAATTGTGGGTGTTATGGGGCTGTTAGTTGCATATTACTAATTTTTGCTATACTTGTTGTTATATTTTTATATTTTCTGTAAAAAATTCCAATTAAAATTATTTTAAAAAAAAGAAACAGCTGCTGGCTAAGGTAGAAGATTTGGAGAACGGGTCTCGCAGGCAAAATATCCGAATCGTCAGAGGCTGCCAGAGGGAAAGGAGGGATCAGATGCGGGTACGTATGTGGGGAAGATGTTGCAGGAGATGGTCAGGGCTGATGTGTTTGACAAGGCGCTGGAGGTGGACCGTGCGCATAGGGTGTTCGTACGCAAGTCCCAGGATCGTGAGCCCTGAGGGCCATGGTGGCAAGGCTACTTTGATTCCTCGACAAGGAGCGTATTATGAAGTGGGCCAGGCAGACAAAACGCTACATGTGGGAAGAATCAGAGATCCGGATGTACCAAGATTGGGGACCAGAACTCGCAAAGAGGAGAGCAAGTTTCAACAAAGTTAAGGCGGCTCTGTTTGCGAAAGACATTAAATTTGGACTGTTCTACCCGGCTCATCTTAGGGTGACCAATGAGAACCGGGAGCTGTACTTCAACTCTCCGGAAGAGGTGGCTACTTTTATGAAGGACAATAACCTGGCTTAAGGACTTTTAAATTCAAACTGTGGTGGACTGAGTTTGGGGGGAGAGAGAAAAATTGTTCTATGTTTTGTTTAGTCTTGTTTAAAATTTCAGTCTTTCTAATTCTGTGAGTTAAGTCATGATGTTCGGGATGAAAAGGAAGTTTTTCTTTCTTGTGTAATTTGATTTTGGTTTATTGCTTTATGTACTGGGTTACAAAGGAAAAGACTTTTAAATTGCGACGGAGTTTTTCTTTTCTGTAAGAAAGATGGTTGATTTTTGCATGCATAATTTTGCTTAAGCTGCTTGAAACTTCTATTGTGTTTGATTCTGTTTGAAGGTGATGGGACTGATAAGAATCGGTTAACGGGGGAGGAGTTGGCCCTGTTGACTGCGCGTTGGGGGATGGTGTGTTTGCTTTTGGGGATTGTTGTTACTGTGTTTTTAAAAATAAATTTAGAGTACCCAATTCATTTTTTCCAATTAAGGTGTAATTTAACGTGGTCAATCCACCTCTTTGGGTTGTGGGGGTGAAACCCACGCAGACACGGGGAGAATGTGCTGACAGGTAAGGGACAGCTAGGAGACTGGAGATGGAGATCAGATGGTGGTCGCCGCCAAGGGGCGGATCAAGTGAGGTGCGGAACACGGGCTAGGAGCTGGCCTAGGAAAGGTCATGGCTTATCGACAGGGGGGGTCAGGGCCCCCCGACCAGACTGGTCATGTGGAATGTTCATGGACTGAACGGGCCTGTTAAGAGAGCACGTGAGTTCGCACACCTGAGACAGTTAAAAACGGACGTGGCCATGTTATAGGAGACACACCTGAAGCTGGGAGACCAAATTAGATTAAAGAAGGGATGGGTCGGGCAAATGTTTCATTCACGACTGGACTTTAAAACAAGTGGGGTGACTGTCCTGATGAACAAAAGGGTGACATTCGAGGTGGGGAAGATAGAGGCAGACCCGGGAGGCAGATCTGTTACGGTTAGCAGGAAGCTAGAGGGAATGGCAGTGGTGGTGGTCAATATATATGCCCCAAACTGGGATGATGTCGCATTTGTCAGAAAAGTGCTGGGAAAGATCCCAGACCTTCACTCGCACCGACTGATCATGGGTGGTGACTTATGGTCCTGGACCTGAGATTGGACCGGTCGAGTGCTAGATCGGAGAAACTAACAGCAATGGCAAAGGAACTGCGGGAGTTCATGGAGCGCATGGGAGGGGTAGATCAGTGGAGATTTGAGAGACCAAGGAACAGGGAATATTCATTCTACTCCCATGTACATAAGGCATACTCCAGGATAAATTTCTTTGTGCTGGATAAAACACTGTTAGCAGGAGTTGAGGACACTGAGTACTCAGCAATTGTGGTCTCAGATCATGCACCACACTGGATAGACCCACGGGCTGGCACGGGAATGCCCCAGCTCCACAGTGGAGACTAGATATAGGGCTGTTAACGGATGAGGAGATCTGTGAGTGAGTGAGAGAGGCCATTCGAGGGCAGATAAAGATCAAAGACACGGGAGAGATTGCGGCTGGGGTGGTCTGGGAGGCACTGAAAATAGTTAATAGAGGGGAATGTATTTCGATTCGAGCCCACAGGGATAAATCTGAGCGGTCAGAGCTGGACAGGTTGGTAGGAGAAATCTTACAGGTGGACAGGAGATATTCGGAGTCTCCAAATGCGGATCTCCTGAAGGAGCGTCAGAGAATTCAAATGGAGTTTGGGCTCCTTTCCACAGGGAAGGCGGCGGGTCAGCTGAGGAGGGTAAAAAGGGCAATATATGAGCATGGGGAGAAAGCTAGCAGGATGCTGGCACATCAGCTGAGGAAACAGGAGGCGGCGAGAGAAATAGGGAAAATAAAGGATATGAGGGGGAAGATGGTGACGGATCCGGGGCGGTGAGTGAAGAGTTCCAGGAATTTTATAGCCAGCTATGCGAGTCGGAACCCCCGGTTGGGTAGGAGGGCATGAATCAATTCCTGGGGAGGCAAGAGTTCCCAAAAGTAAATGAGGAGCTGGTGGAGGCCCTGGGGGCCCAATTGGGCTTGTGGAGGTGATAGATGGACTAGGGGCGATGCAATTGGGTAAAGCCCCGGGACCTGACGGATTCCCAGTGGAATGTTATAAGAAGTTCTCTGCATTACTGGTGCCGCTCCTGGTTAAGGCTTTTAATGAGTCCAAGGAGCTGGGAGTACTCCCCCCAACGTTATCACAGGCATCAATTTATCTCATCCTGAAGTGAGACAAGGAGAGCTGGGGATCGTACAGGCCAATCTCCCTCTTGAATGTAGATGCCAAATTATTGGCAAAGATAATGGCCACTCGAATAGAGGATCGTGTCCTGGGGATAATTGGGGAGAATCAGACGGGATTTGTAAAGGGCAGGCACCTGACATCCATCATTAGACGGCTTCTTAATGTAATTATGATGTCAGCGGAGGGGCACGAGGCTAAGATGGTAGTCGTCATGGACGCGGAGAAGGCTTTTGACTGGGTGGAGTGGAAGTATCTGTGGGATATTTTAGGCAGGTTTGGGTTTGGGCAGAGATTTGTGGTGTGGTTATTGTACCGGGCCCCGGTGGCAAACATAAGAACTAACCGAGGGGGACAAGGCAGGGATGCCCGCTCTCCCCATTACTGTTTGCCATGGCCATAGAACCCTTAGCAATGGTTCTGAGAGCAGTGAATACCTGGTGGGGTATTGTGAGGGGGGAGGGGGTGGAACACAGGGTCTCTCTCTATGCGGACGATTTGCTGCTTTATGTCACGGACCTGGTGGGGTGGATGACCAAAATCATGGCGGTATTAGGAGAATTTGGACGATTTTCAGGCTATATGTTAAATATGGGAAAGAGTGAGATGTTCGTGAACCAGCCACGGGGGCAGGAAAGGAGACTGAAGGAGCTACCTTTTGAAGTGGTTGGGAGGAGTTTTAGGTATCTGGGGATACAAGTCGCCAAGGATTGGAGGCATCTTCACAAGTTACATTTGGGCAAAACAGTGGATCAAATGAGAAGGGATTTCCGTAGATGGGACATGCTCCCACTGACGCTGGCGGGGAGGGTTCAGACGGTGAAGATGATGGTCCTTCCGAGGCTGCTTTTCTTTTTTCAATGTCTCCCAATTTTTGTCCCAAAAACTTTTTTCAGAAGTATGAATGTGGCGATATCGAGGTTTATATGGACGGGAAAAACCCCGGGAGTAAGGACACTCCTGGAACGGACCCGCGGAGAAGGGAATTTGGCTCTCCCGATCTTTATTAACTATTACTGGGCTGCCAACATATCGATGGTCAGTAAGTGGGTAGTGGGGGAGGGGTCGGTCTGGGAGCGGATGGAGGCAGCATCCTGCAAAGGTACGAATTTAGAGGCTTTTCTGACGGCGCCCATGCTGTTCTCGCCGGCTCGGTACTCCACAAGTCCTGTGGTGGTGACAGCCCTGAGGGTGTGGGGGCAATGGAGGCAGCATATGAGACTGGAGTCAGCGTGGTCACCGATCTGTGACAATCACCAGTTTGATCCGGGGGCGCTGGATGGGGGCTTTAAGATATGGCAGCGGGCAGGGATTGAGAGGTTTGGTGATCTATTCATCCAGGAGTGCTTTCCGACCTTGGAGACATTAGAGGAGGAGTTTGATTTGCTGGGTGGGAACGGGTTTCGGTACCTTCAAGTGCAGGACTTTGTACGGAGGCAGGTCCCAAGCTTTCCTCGACTCCCCCTAAGGGGCCTACAGGATGAAGTGCTGTCAAAAACAGGGGTTGGAGGTGGGAAGGTTTTGGATATATACAGGGAATTGTCAGAGTGGGAAGGGGCCCCTATCGGAGAGGTGAAGAGGAAGTGGGAAGAAGAGCTAAGAGGGGAGCTGGAAACTAAACTGTGGGAAAAAGCCTTGAAAAGGGTAAATGCATCCTCGTCCTGTGCTAGACTTAGTTTGATTCAGTTCAAGGTAGTCCACAGGGCCAACATAACGGTAGCTCGGATGAGTAGGTTCTTCGAGGAGGTGGACGGTGAAGGGGTAGCCCGGCCAAACATGTTCATATGTTTTGGGCATGTCCGAAACTGAGGGAATTCTGTCAGGGATTTGCAGATGTTATGTCGGAAGTCCTGGAAGGTAGGGTAACTCTGAGTCCAGAATTGGCAATATTTGGGGTGTTGGAGGATCCGGGGGCAAAGGGAGGGGAGGGAGGCTGATATCCTGGCCTTCTCCTCCCTGGTGGCCCGGAGACGGATCTTGCCGAGATGGAGGGAGTCGGAGCCCCCAAAGTCAGGAGTGTGGGTCAGCGATATGATAGGGTTTCTCAGTCTGGAGAACATCAAGTTCACTCTGAAAGGATCAATAAAGGGATTCGCCCGGAGTTGGCAGCCGTTCATCGATTTATTTAACAAAAATTGAACGTCAGCAGTAAGGGGTGAAAGGGAAAAGGGGGTGGGGAGGAAAACAGGAGGCGTGGTAATGTTAAATAAGGACAGGGAACTGAGTATACAGGTAATTGGGGACGGGGGGGGGGGGGGGGTGGAGAAGTGGGGGAAGTGGTTTATTGTTTGTTGTTCTTTTAGGGGGTATTTTGTGCGTCAACCCGCGCGGTTGTTTTAGAAATGTCAACATGTTAAATTGTGAAAATTTTAAATGCTTAAACAGAATATTTTCTAAAAAAAAGAAAGCCTGAGAAAGATACATCAGGCAGTCTGTCTGCTAAAACTGTGATTAAGGGGTTGTAGTGGGGAATGCCTTAATTTTGCTAGGGCAAGTATTCTGCTTGAAAAGCATTACTTTGCTTACAGATAGCTGTCTAATGGAATACTGTTTTGTTTTGAAGGTCCCAGAGTGTAGATACTTTATGCTTTTGTTACAGATAATGTAATTAAGGGGGAGCCAAGTCTCCTTATTGTTGCAGTTTGCCATAGGATTTTAGTCTGACAAGAAGTGTCTTTCCATTTTCTCATGAAAGGTTCTCACCAAAGATCTCAGCACAGAAAAAAGCAAGTAACACCTGATTATTAACTTTATTAACAAGTGGTATTTGAACTATATCGGTTTGTTTAATTGGAATATTTAGTCGCAGGTTTAGGAAGTAAGTTACAGCTCATTCTTTGATTTGAAAATGAAATGAAAATCGCTTATTGTCACAAGTAGGCTTCAAATGAAATTACTGTGAAAAGCCCCTAGTCGCCACATTCCGGCGCCTGTTTGGGGAGGCTGGTACGGGAATTGAACCGTGCTGCTGGCCTGTCTTGGTCTGCTTTCAAAGCCAGCGATTTAGCCCTGTGCTAAACAGCCCCTAGAAGTGATTTAAGAACAATTAACTGTAAATATATTTTGTTGTTAATGTGGTTAATTCTGTGTTTAAATTAAAGTTTGTTATAACATAAAAGATACCTATTGGCCAGTGTTATCACTCCTGTGGGACAGTCAACTTTCCTCACAATTTTACAAATTGCAAATAGTTGGGTTCTCATCCAGGATCCGAACATAATTTGTGTGTATCCGGAATAAAAAGTATGATTCTTTGTTTATCTTGGGATTATTGAATTTAAAGACAACAAGTGTGAGGAGCTGCTGCTTTGTTTTAGGTGTTGATACTCTGTCAATTTAATAGGGAATGACTTGTGAAATGGCTTTTTCAGTTGCTAAGAGTTGAAAAAGTCACTGTGTGGTTTACAAACGGTGGTTAAAACAAAACTTGTGGAATTGGTGGACAGGCTACAGTTGACGTTATCCGCAGGGAAGGTAGAGATAATTAAAGCAATAGCTCGGCATTTAAATTTGGAAAAGATTCCAAATACACAGTTTGAATCATCGCAAATACGTAAATTCCAGTTGGAAAATAAACAATTACAACATGATAAAGAAATGAGACAGTTTGAATTAGAAGCAAATTAAAAATATAAGGAGAGAAACAATGGCAGATGCAAAAGAAAAAGGAAGAGAGGCAATGGCAGAATGAAAAGGAAAATGAGAGGCCAGAGAAAGAGGAAAAAACAAGGAGGGAGAATTTAAACTTCGGAAAATGGAACTGAAGGAGAGAAAGTGAGAAAGGCATATAGTATATCAACTTTTAAAAAAATGTTTTTATTAGGGCTTTTCTATTTATACGAAGCAACGATGAACGTGATCATACACAGAAACTATAAACATCGGTTATCACTCACTATATACATCCGTTACAATTTGTAGTTCTCAGCAAGTGTCTAATTTTGGCTAGGCCCCCTGCTCCTGATTTCTCCCTACCCTTCCGACCCAACTCCCATTCCCGTTATCTGGTGTGTTTTCTTCGCTCGTTTTCTCTTCCAAACTGGTCCTGTTGGCATGTCATTGTGCATAGTGTTACATATGCTGTTTCATGTTGGGTATGGTTGGGTTATGTGTTCTTTTTCCCTCCTTCCCTTCCCTGCCCCCCTTCATCCTCCCCCTCTTTTTTCCCCCCAATTATGTCTGTGGTTCTTCTGTGGATCCCCCCTCCCTCTGGCTTATTGGTGTTTTTTTATGTATTTTATTCCAAAAGTACAGAAAAAGTTACAAAACATACCCAATTTGGGAAACAAACTTCCCAACACACAACTATACAGTTTGTACAAATTTTTCCTCTTTTTCGCCCTCCCCCTCCCTCACCCCTCTTGATGAACAACTCCTCAAAGTTGGTCACGAACATTCCCCACCTTGCCTCGAAACCCTACGCTGAACCCCTTAACTTGTACTTAATCCTTTCCAGCCGAAATATAAGTCATCCAGCCAGGTCGCTAACCCTGGATGGGTTGGTGACCACCACTCAAATACAATTTGTTGCCGGTCAATCAGAGAAGTGAAGGCCGCAACATCGGCCTTCGTCCCCTCCATGAGCTCCGGCTTCTCCGATACCCCAAATATCGCCATCAAAGAGTCCAGCTCAATCTCTTCCTCCACTATCCTTGCCAATGCCACAAACACTTCTACCCAGAATCTCTCCAACTTTTCGCAGCCCCAGAACACATCTGTGTGATTCGGCAGTCCCACCCACACTTCTCACTCGGCTGCCACCCCCTGAAAGAACCCACTCATTCTTGCCTGTATCATATGTACCCTGTGTACCACCTTGAACTGAATCAGGCTCATCCTTGCGCACGAGGAGGTGCAGCATCTCCCACCTCTTCAGATCCTTCATAACCACCTCCACCAGTTTTGTTAAATTCCAACTGTGAAGCATCGTCCATTCCCTCGCTACCTTCGTAGCGCCTCACTCCATACTTCCCAGTTTATCTCCCCTTTCAGTTGCCTTTCCCACTTCTCCTTAATATTCACCACCCACTCACCTCCCTGTTCTCCCAGCCACCTTTATATGACTCCAATCCTGCCCTCCCCTTCAGGAAGCAGCAGTTGCTCTAGCAGGGCGTACCTTGGCAACCTGCGGAATTCTTTCCAAACCTTCCACGCAAAGTCCCTTACCTGCAGGTACCTAAACTCACTTCCTCTTGGGAGCTCTACCCTCTCCTTCAATTGATCTATACTGGCAAACCTTTCTTCCAGATACAGATCCCTCACCTTAACCAGCCCCACTTCTCTCCATTTCGTGCCATCTATATCCCCCGGCACAAAACCGTGGTTTTTGCACAACAGCATTAACACCAACATCCCCTCTATCTTAAAGTGCCTCCTCAGCAGATTCCACATCTTCTTCGTGGACTGCATCACCGGGCTCCATGAGTATCTGCTCGGTGCCATTGGCAACCCTGCCATCACCATAGCCCTTAAGTTGGACCCCCTGCAGGATTCTTCCTCCATCCTAACCCGTTCTACCCCCCTCCTTCCCACCATCGCGCCATCTTCTCCATGTTCACCGCCCAATAGTAATGTAGCAGGATTGGCGAAGCCAACCCTCCCTGCTGCCTCTGCAACAGAATCCTCTTAACCCTTGGCACCTTCCCTGCCCATACAAAGTCCGAAATAATTCTGACCAGTTTCCAAAAGAAGGCCTTCGGTATAAATACCGGGAGTGTCTGGAATATGACCAGGAACCTCGGCAGAACCTTCAGTACTTGGACCCTCTCTGCCAAAGTCAAGTGCAGCATCTCCCACCTCTTCAGATCCTTCCTAACCACCTCCACCAATTTTGTTAAATTCCAGCTGTGAAGCATCGCCCATTCCCTCGCTACCTGAATGCCCAGGAATCTAAACTCGTCTCTAGCCACCTTAAATGGCATCCCCCCTAAATTGGCTCGGCGGCCAACTCATTCACTGGGAACACTTCGCTCTTCCCCACATTTAACTTATATCCCGAGAACGCCCCAAACATGCCCAACAAGTCCATGATCCCCTCCATGCTTTCCAACAGGTCTGAAACATACAATAGTAGGTCGTCAGCACAGAGCGATACCCGATGCCCCCCGCCCCGCCCCCGAGTCACCACATTCCGGTGCCAGTTTTGACACACAGAGGGAGAATTCAGAATGTCCAATTCACCTAACGGCACGTCATTTGGGACTTGTGGGAGGAAACTGGAGCACCCGGAGGAAATCCACACAGACAGTTAGTTGTTATAACTCAGGGAGAAGAGATAAATCAAGATGATCTTGAATTTGACATTCCTCAAATTTGATTAGACAATGAGGATTCCGGAGGGAAATCAGTGACCTGAAAGAGCTCTTACAGTCTCATAGAGCTATATGTAGGAACAAACTAGGAAGCACAAAAGGTGATTACACATGGTGTCGATGTGAGATGTCTTGTTCCAATTAAACAACATCTATATAGACTGAATCCAGTAAAAGATTGGCTCAGGTTCAAAAGATTCCAGAGATGAGGGGTTTGTCATACGAGGAGAAATTAAACAGTTTAGGCCTATACTCTCTAGAGTTTAGAAGAATGAGGGGAGATCTAATTGAGATATACAAGATGCTAAAAGGTACGGATAAAGTAGACATGCAGCTGATGCTTCCTCCTGTGGGGCAGTCTAAAACAAGAGGTCATAATCTTAGAATAAGAGATAGCAAATTTAAAACAGATGTGATGGAAAACTACTTCTCCCAAAGGATTGAGAATCGGTGGAATTCATTACCCCGGAGAACGGTCGATGTAGGGACAGTGAGTAAATTTAAGGAGGAGTTAGACAGATTTTTAATTGGTAATGGGTTGAAGGGTTATGGAGAACGGGCAGGATAGTGGAGTTGACGCCAGGATGGGATCAGCCATGATCACATTGAGGGTGTTGGGCTCGGGAGGCTAAATTGCCTACTCCTGCTCCTAGGTCATGTGTTCTAGGGAAGAGATGCTCTGGCTGATTTCGCAATCCAGCTCTTGGCCTGTAACATTATAGGTAGCAGATGAGGAACATATCAGCCATGATAGGATGGCGGAGCAGACTCGACGGGCTGAATGGCCTAATTCTGCTCCTGTATCTTATGAATTTATGAAAAGGAGATTGAAAGCATGCTTAAGAATTATATCATTGAAGTGAGTTCAGTGATTGGGGTTCACTTATCGTGATGGTAGTAAAGCCAGATGGAATGCAACAATTGTGTGTAGACTATAGGAGAAGTCAAAGCAGTAACAAAGACAAACACATATCTGATTCCTTGCTTGGAAGACTATATTGAAAAGAAGGGACAAGCAAATTTCATTACCAAAACTGACTTACTGAAAAGATACTGGCTCGTACCTTTATCAGAAAGAGCAAAGAATTGTGCAGTGTACACAGATGTGGTGGTGTTCAGTAGAAGCAGCATTTAAAAAACAATTACGGGATGTGGACGTCTTTGGTTAGGCCAGCATTTATTGCCCTTCCCTAGTTGCCATTCAGAAGCTGGTGGTGAGCTGCCTTCTTGAACCTCTGCAGTTCCTGAGGTGTAGGTACGGCCACGGTGCTGTTAGGGAGGGAGTTCCAGGGTTTTGACAGTGACCGTGACAGCGACAGTGAAGGAACGGCAATATATTTCCAAGTCGGGATGGTGAATGACTTGGAGGGGAATCTCCAGGTGGTGGGGTTCACAGGATTGAAACATTTGAAGAATTGTTCGATTGACTACAAGAGACTGGCTTGGTGGTGAACTCACTGATATTGAGTTTGTGACAGCCAAAGTCACATTCTTAGGCCATACTATTGGATATGGTCAGATGGCTCCACGGAATATGAAAACGAAAGCTCTTGGGGAGTTCCAAATACAGTCAATGAGAAGTTTTGGGATTTCTGGTCATGAATGGTTTCTAAAGAAAATTTGTGCCAAATTTTAGCAGTGTTAAAATTTTAGCACTGACAACTTTTGAAAAAGAACCAGAAATTTAATTGGGCATCAGATTATCAGGAGACATTTGATAACCTGAAAACTGGGTTGACCATAACATCAGGTTTGGCGATATCTAATTGCGACAAGTAATTTAAGGTGGCAATTTATGCGAGTGATGTGGGTGTTAGTGCTGTACTATTACAAGCAGATGAAGACCTCTTGGTTATTTTTCCAGAAAACTAAATGTTCATCAAAAAAGTATTGAACTTATGAAAGAAAACGTTGCGTTTGGTATTGGCATTGCGACATTTTGAAATTTATGTTGCTGATACAGACCCTAATCTATTGAGGTTTCTGGAGAAGTTTAAAGATCGTACGGCAAGACTGTTTAGATGGACTTTATCACTACAACTATTTAACTTGTAAATTACCCATGTAGCAGGAAGCAGATGCTTTATCATGACTTTGAGATGTGAAAAGAATGGAACGTTTAAAGTTTGCAAAGAATGGGTGAAATGGACTATAATGATGTTTTGATTTACATGCATGAATATGATGATTTATGTATCTTATAGTGTAATAGTAATGTTTATGAATAAGTAGTATTTAAATTTGAAAAGGGTTTTGTAAAATTAAATCATCTTTTCATATTGCTGGTTCTTTTTTTAAGGGGGAGGTGTGATCAATGTAAGAAATTGTTATATTTTATATTTGTTAAAGTAATATTATTTTAAAAATCTGGCCAAGATATGTACAGACAGTAGGTCTGCTGAAGCTGTGATTAAGGGGTTGTAAAAGTGATATAATCCTTGATTTCAAAGTGCTAGTGTTCTGCTGATTGATTGAGAAGCATTTATTGAGTTAAAGATTGCTGGCTAATAGAATATTGTTTTCATTTGGAGGTCATTGTTGTGTACATTATTTATGCCTTGGGTATAGATTATGTAATTAAGGAGAGAAGCCAGATCTATCTATAGTTGCAGTTTGCCATAGGAGTTTAGTCGACAAGAAGTATCTTCCAGTTTGCTCCTGAAAGGTTCTCTCACAGATCTCTGCACAGAGAAAATCAATTAAAACCTGATTGTTAACTTTATTAATAAGTGTATTTGAGTTATATTAGTTTGCTTAATGGGAATATTTAGTGACATAATTAGGAAATAAGATAGACTTCCTTCTTTGATTTAGTTGTTGTTAATGTGGTTAATTCTGTGTTTAAATTAAAGTTTGTGTTCACATAAAAGATACCTATTGGTCAGTGTTATCACTCCTGTGGGGCAATCACCTTTTCTCACAGTTTTACAAATTGCAAATAGTTGGGTTCTCATCTAGGATCCTAAAAGGGGATATAACACATGAGAGAAAGGATAATTTCCTGATCAAGGATTTGAAGTATCATTAGAGTTCTACTGACATGGTTCCATAAAGTATGAAGCAAAGGATTCAATTAATTAGTGCATGTGCTTCATTGCCATATAAGCTAAGTGGGGTGAGTTTTTTACTGGGTGGGCTGGTGTGAATGAGCATAAGTACGTATTTACGAATTAGGAACAATAGTAGACCACTTGGTCCTTCGAGCTTGCTCTGCCATTCAATATGATCATGGTTGATCTGATTGTAACTTCAACCCCACATTCCTGCCTACCCCCGATAACTGTTCACACCCCTTATTAATCAAGCGTGTATCCAGCTCAGCCTTAAAAATATTCAAAGACTCTGCTTCCACTGCATTGTGAGGAAGTGAGTTCCAGAGACTCACGATCCTCTGGAGAAAAGATTTCTCCTCATCTCTGTTTTGAATGAGTGACCCTTTATTTTTAAACAGTGACCCATAGTTCTAGATTGTCTGACAAGAGGAAACATCCTCTCCACATCCATCCTGTCAACTCTCCCCAGGAACTTTAAGGTTTCAACCAAGTCACCTCTTACTCTTCCAAACTCTAGTGGATACAAACCTAACCTCACCAACCTTTCCTCAGAAGACAATTTGCCTATTCCTGATATTAGTGTAGTAACCCTCTGAATTGCTTTTAATGCATTTACATCCTTTCTTAAATAAGGAGACCAATACTGTACACAAAGTTACAGATGTGGTCTCACCAATGCCCTGTACAACTGAACCATAACCTCCCTACCTTTGTAATCAAATCTCCCCAGAATAAATAACAATCTATTAACTTTCCTAATTACTGTACCTGTATACTAGAACATAATAAATAACACTACCTCACTTGTGCCAGACAGGTTATATGAGCTGAACACAATGAGATGTTCTTGTTGCATGCTTTCAGTCTGTAGCCTCAAGTCGCTGACTAATAAACAGGTTACATAAGCTGTTCTTAGTACAACCTTACCAGTCCAAGGTTACTGTTAGATAGGTATACATAATAGTGATGACTATTATGATGCAGCTTTTGAACTGCAGTTCGCAGCATGTTACTTAATCATTCTCTGAAATGAACTAGCAATTCACTCAGTTGTTGAGGCGGTGGCTCAGCACCACCATCCCAAGGGTTACTGGGGATGAGTAGTAACTGCTGGCCCTGCCAGTGACATGAAATTTTCAGCCCAGGTGGTAGAGCTAAAGTAGTGCACAACATCATGATAAGATCAACTTTACATTGCCACAATTCAAGTTCTTGGCAAAATTATAGCACAGCCAAGGAACCAAATAATATCATCATAACACCAATCTGACAAGGAGAACACATCCAAACATATAGAGTATTTGGCTGCTATCATTGCCAATAGTAATTTTACATTAGTTTATCACCAAAGTATTTGTTTGCTGCATTATTAAAATAATCTATTCTTTTTTCAAAATACTATAAGGAAAGTGCTGGATTTAATTGCTTCCTACCTCCAAAGTGTGTTTAAATTGAAATCTTTGTTTGCTTGTGAGGCCAAACTCCGTTTGATACCATGAAGTTCCTGTGACATCCTAAAACAAATCAAAGATGAAAGTCCTAAAACTTTATCCAAGGGTTTGGAAACATAGAGGGAATTGATCATGAGGAAGAATTTCAGAGTTGAAATTTTAACACAAATTCAATTGTGTAGCATAGTACCCAATTCATTTTTTCCAATTAATTGGCAATTTAGCGTGGCTAATCCACCTACCTTGCACATCTCTTGTTGTGGGGGCGAAGCCCACGCAAACACGGGGAGAATGTGCAAACTCCACATGGACAGTGACCCAGAGCCGGGATCGAACCTGGGACTTTGGTGCTGTGAGGCAGTAGTGCTAACCACTGCGCCACCATGCTGCCCCACATAGATAATGTTGCGACATTATTCACAGGCATAGTTCCAAGAGTAAAGAAATCAGGTATTCTATATATTATATCATGGTAACAAGTGGCTGTTTTATTGGACTAATGATGCAGAAGCACGAGTTAAAATCTCACCACAACAGTTGAGGAGTTAAGGTTCAGTTAAATAAATAAATCTGGAATTAAAAAACTAGTATCAGTAATGGTGATCATGAAACTACTGGATTGTCATAAAAACAGTGTCCTTTCGGGTCAGAAATCTTCCATGCAATTTGACCCGTATGTGAACCAAGACCCACAGCAACCTGGTTGATTCTAACCTTCCTTTGAAATAGCCGAGCAAGTCACTGAAGTATTCAAGAAGATGGCTCACCATCATCAACATTTCTGAAAAGCTTATGGGATGTGCAATAAATACTGGCCTTATTAGTAACACCCGCATCCCAAAAATGAAATGAATAATAAATTTAAATTGAGAAGACTCTAATCTGTCTGACATACACTGAACAAAATCCCAAAATATTATTGTGAGGCCAAACTCCATTTGATACCATGAAGTTCCTGAGACATCCTAAAACAAATCAAAAAGGAAAATCATAAAAATTTATCCAAGAGTTTGGAAACGTTGAGGGAATTGATCATGAGGAAGAATTTCTGAGTTGAACACTCTGGGAGAGCGTGGCCCCAGAATTCAGCACAGCTGGCTCTATAGAGGTTGAGGCATCATCTTTAAAGGATGCCCTGATCAGCATTTAAAATAAGTTCTCCCAACATCCCCCAGGACACGAAGAACCACCCCCACAAGCTTTGAGGCAAACCCCCAATCACCACAAGGTATCAGGGAATACTCTCTGCAACTCCCCCTCCACCGTGCTGTCATCAGGTCTCTCCCCACCCAATACACACAAGAGAGCCCCCCCCCTGCAAATGGTTGCCCCCAGCACTGCCAGGGTGCTAAGGGGGTGCGGGGGCAATACCCAGACTCACCCTTAAGCCCCAGGGCCTCCAGACACCTCCGTACACCCAGCATGGATCTCACAACTGGATTTGTTTCTGAAAATAAGTAGTAATTCACGCCGGCGTATTGTCACTTCTTGTGGGTGGGTGGGTGGGGGGGGGGGGGGGGTTGGATCCATCTGGGCAGACGCTGATTCGTAAAGCCGTTTAAGTGCATTTAAATTTATTCAAATCAATTATATTCAGGCATGAACCTGATCACATCACTGTTGTGTGCGGTGAAGATCTCAAATTGAGATCTCGCTGGCACAATTCTCATTTTGGCCCTCTTGCAAGGTTTAGTGGCCATAATGGAATTTGTGCCCACAGCAAATGGGGCAGCTAGACCTCGCCCATTGCTGTTGTATGAACAGCTTATTCCCGTCGATTTCCAATTTACAATATGCTCATAAAACAGCCTATTCAAAATAATCAGCTTCCTCCTATTAATGTGCCAGGTTCCAATCATCTCTTTCCAGTGACTGCACAGAAGAGAGCTATTTAGCCCAGGTGCCTGTGGTAGTTATTTGGTCTGCTCTTTCCCATTGTCCTCTATCTGACCCTGTTTTAAACAGTTACCTACTCTACCCTTAATTGATGCAATGGCCTTTGCTTCACTTACTCTGAGGAACAAAACATATACTTCAACAACTCTCTGCATTACAAAGTTCTCTTATACTCACTTCTCACTCACTTCGTGATAATGTTGAACATAAGGATCTTTTCCCATTCATGGTGAGCCCCTGACCACTGCAGGGTAAACACCAGCAGTGGCAGAATGGGGTCCTTAAGTGGGCATTAATTAGCAGTGGAGTGGCAAGGCTGTCCATGAGCCTTCCCAACACAAACCTGTCACAAAGATGGGCAGAAAATTCCATGTGGTCTTTCCTGATTCATTCCATCAAAACCCTTTTGAATTTTAAATTCTTGATTACATTTCCTATTTGCCTACCGATCGAGTTGAAATAATTCCAGAATCTCAAGTTTCACTTTATTACAAGACCTTCTCAACTCTGTTTCAAAGGTTTGTGTGGGAAAAATGGGTTTGAGTTCATGGGACATTGGCACCAGTACTGGGGAAGTAGGGAGCTGTTCAGTTGAGATGATCTTCACCTGAATCAAGCTGGAACCAGAGTGCTGCCGAGTTGCATAACCATAATAATAATCTTTTATCGTCACAAGTAGGCTTACATTAACACTGCAATGAAGTTACTGTGAAAAGCCCCTAGTCGCCACATTCTAGTGCCTGTTTGGGCACACAGAGGGAGAATTCAGAATTCAGAACTCTCAGCTGGTACGGGAATTGAACCCGCTCTGCGGGCCTTGTTCTGTATTACAAACCAGATGTCCAGCCCAATAAGCTACACCAGCCCTCCTGCAGAGCTGTAGATTGGGTGGGGGGTCAGTGGCATGGAAAATGAAAAAAAATCAAAGTTAAAGAAGAAAATGAGAGTGCAGGTTAATGATGAGGACTTTAAATAAGTTCCAGGGGGCGTGGGTTCAGAAGAAGTTAGTAAAGTTTCCAGAACACGTAATAGAACAGAGTATAGAAAGTGGCAGGAATCTAACCTCAGGTACAGCAAAAAAGGAACATCTATGAGAATGGGAGCGGTCAATGCAGGATTGAGGGTTTTGTACCCAAATGTGCGCAGTATACGAAACAAAGAAAATGTGCTTGTTGCGCACAGTGAAATTGGTGGGAACGATGTTTTGGGCATCACAGAGATGTGACTGTAAGGGGATCAGGACTGGGCTCTAAATATGCAAGGATATATGTCCTATCAAAAGGACAGGCAGGTGGGCAGAGGGGGCGGGGTTGCATTGTTCGTAAAAAATGAACTTAAATTGATAGCAAGAAGCGATATAGGGTTCCCGGAAGGTGTAGAATCTGTGTGGGTATAGTTGAAGAATTCATTAAAAAAAACGGATGGGAATTATGCACCTCGCAACTGTCAGGATGTGGGGCAGAAAATAAATCAGGAGATAGAAAAGGCATATAAGAAAGCCAATATGACAATAATCATGGGGGATTTCAATATGCAGGTGGACTGGGAAAATCAGGTTGGTAGAGATCCCAAGAAAAGGAATTTGTGAAATGTCTACGAGATGGCTTTTTGGAGCAGCTTGTGACAGAGCCCAGTAGAGAACAAGCAATTCTGGATTTGGTGATGTGTAATGAGGCAGACTATATTAGGGAACTTAAGGTGAAGGAACCCTTAGGGAGCAGTGACCACAATATGACAGAATTTACCCTGCAGTTTGAGAGGGAGAAGCTGGATGTAACAGTGTTACAATTGAATAAAGGCACTACAAAGAAATGAGGGAGGAGCTGGTCAAAATTGATTGGAAGGGGAGCCTAGCAGGAAAGGCAGTTGAACGGCAATGGCACGAGTTTTGGGAGGTTATTCGGAAAGCGCAACAGAAATTCATCCCAACGAGGAAGAAATATGCTAAGAGGAGGACAAAGCAAATATGGCTGACAAGGGAAGTCACGGACAGCATGAAAGCAAAAGAAAAAGCCTACATTGTGTGAGGATCAGGGGGAAGCCAGAGGATTGGGAAGCCTTTAAAAGAAAGCAGAGGAGAACTAAAAAAGCAATGGGGGGAGGAAGATGAAATATGAGTGTAAGTGAGCTAGTAATATAAAAGAAGATTATAAGAGATTTTTTTCGATATGTGAAAGGTAAGAGAGAGGCAAGAATGGACATTGGGCCACTGGGAAATAGGCTGGAGAAGTAGTAACAGGGAGCAAAGAAATGGCAACAGAGCAAATTAAATTTAGACAAGAGAGTGAGTATTTTGTGGTGTCTCGGCCGGGGTTGGGGGGCTGTCATTCCGTAGGGCAGGGACTCACTTTAGATACCTGGAGGTGCAGGTAGCTCAGGATTGGGGGGCAGCACTGTAATTACAACATTTCTAGTTTAGTGGGGAGAGTGAAAGCTGATCTGGGATGGTCTCCCTCTGTCACTGGCGGGTCGGGAACAGGTGGCTAAAATGAACGTATTGCTACGATTTCTGTTTATTTTCCAATGCCTGCCGAATTTCCTGCCCAGGCATTTTTTAGAGAGATTGAAGGAATGATTACCTCGTTCATATGGGGAGAGAAGGTAGCCAGAGTTAGAAAGGTGCTTCTACAGAGGGGAAGGCAGGCAGGGGGTTTGGGTCTTCCGAACCTGGTGTATTATTACTGGGTAACGAATGTGGAGACGATGCGTAGCTGGGTCTGGGGGGTTGATTCCCAGTGGGTCAGAATGGAGGAGAATTTGTGCAGGGGGTTGGGATTGAAGGCGCTAGGGATAGTGCCGCTCCCGATGACCCCTGGGAAATACTCAGGGAGTCTGGGAATTCATTGAAAATGAAAATTTGGAGGCAGTTTCGCCAACACTTCGGGCTGGGGGTAGGATCAAGGGAAATGCCGATTCGGGGGAACCACAGATTTGAGCTAGGGAAGTGGGACGGAAATTTTTGGAAATGGGAGGAGAAGGGGATTAAGACACTAAAAGATTTGTTTCTTGGGGGTCGGTTTGCAGGATTGGAGGAGCTGGGAGCGAAGTATGGGCTGGAGCAAGTGGAAATGTTTAGATACATGCAGGTTCGAGAGTTGGCCAGGAAGGAGATACAGAGCTTCTCAGTGGAGCCGGCCTCCACAATACTGGAGGAGGTGCTGACGACAGGGGGACTGGAGAAATCGGTAGTGTTGGCGGTTTACAGGGCTATTTTGGAAGATGAGAAGGGACCGCTGGAAGGGATCAAAGCAAAGTGGGAGGAAGAGTTGCGAGAGGGTATGGAGGAGGGGTTCTGGTGTGAGGTGCACCGGAGAGTTAACGCCTCCACCAGGTGCGCGAGGTTGGGCTGATACAGCTGAAGGTGGTGTATAGAGCACACTTCACAAGGGCGAGGGCTCTTTAAGAGGGTAGAAGATGTGTGTGAACGTTGCGGGGGTGGGGGGAGGGGGGGGGGCACAAATCACGTCCATAGGTTTTGGTTCTGTCCAAAGCTGGAGGATTACTGGAAGGAGGTTTTTAGGGTAATCTCTAAAGTGGTGCACGTGAAACTGGACCCGGACCCTCGGGAGGCCATAATCGGGGTGTCGGACCAGCCAGGGTTGGAAACGGGTGCGGAGGCAGATGTTGTAGCCTTTGCCTCATTGATCGCCCGAAGGCGGATCCTGTTGGGATGGAGAGCAACCTCTCCATCCTGTGCCCTGACGTGGCAGGGGGCATGTTGGAATTCTTCACTCCTCAGAAGATTAAGTTTGAATTGAGGAGAAGGCTCTACGGAAAGATGTGCTGGCCTCGGAGAGGGTTCAGAGGAGGTTCACAAGGATCATACCCAGAATGAAGGACTGGTCATATGAGGAGCAGTTGAGGACTCTGGGTCAGTACTCAATGGAGTTTAGAAGGATGAGGGGGGACTTCCGGTGGCGGCGATGCGGAGCTAAGCCGCACGTTTGGCAGCTCCCGCTTTTTTTGCACTTCCGGGCTCTTTTAACCCGCAACGGCACTTTTTTAAACTTTCCCCCGGGGGGAAACACAGTCAGTGTGCCCAGCGACTGGTGGATGGACTGGACTCACAGTGGAGCGGTCCAAAAGTCGGCTCTACAGCAGAGGAAGGCGAGAGGCAGAAAAGGCAAGATGGCGGCGGGCGGGGAAGAAGCAGCAGTGTGGCAGCAGTGGGCGCGGGAGCAGCAGGAGCTGCTTCAGCGCTCCTTCAAGGAGCTTAAAGCTGAGATCTTGGAGCCGTTTAAGGCCTTGCTGTACAAGCTGGTGGCGACTCAGACGGCCCAGGCCGTGGAGATTCGAGAGCTGCAGCGAAAGGCTTCGGACAACGAGGATGAGCTTTTGGGCCTGGCAGTGAAAGTGGAGTCGCACGAGGCGCTGCACAAGAAATGGCTGGCGAGGATGGAGGAGATGGGCTCCCGCCGGAAGAATCTGTGGATTTTGGGCCTCTCGGAGGGGCTGGAAGGCTCGGATTTGGGGGCCTATGTGGTCCTAATGTTGAACTCGCTGATGGGTGCGGGGTCGTTTCGTGGTCCCCTGGAGCTGGAGGGTGCCCATCGAGTGCTGCAGCGGAAGCCGAGGCCGAACGAGCCGCCCAGGGCGGTACTGGTCCGTTTTCACCGCTTGGTCTACCGGGAGTGCGTGTTGAGATGGGCGAAGAAAGAGAGGAGCAGCAGGTAGGAGAATACGGACGTTAGGATATATCAGGACTGGAGCGTGGAGGTGGCGAAGAGAAGGGCTGGCTTCAATCGAGCGAAGGGGGTGCTTCATAGGAAGGCGGTGAAGTTTGGCCTTCTACAGCCGGCTCGCCTCTGGGTCACTTACAAGGACCACCAGCTCTATTTTGACTCTCCGGAGGAGGCCTGGGCTTTTGTCCAGGCAGAGAACTTGGACTCGAACTGAGGACTGGGGAAAAATGTACTTTGTTTGGAGGCTTTGCCCTCCTGGGTATCCTGTCGTTTATATTGGCTGTGTTTGCTGATTGATGTTGCCTGTTCGTTTTCGCTATTTTGGTTTGTTCGGGGTTGTTTTCTGGGCTGTTGTTTATTTACTGTGGTGATTTTTTTTGTTTTGTCCACTGATGTGTTGTGGAGTAGTTTGGGGTCCCGATGGGTCATGTGTCCGTCTTTTTCCCGCGTGTTAGGTTGAGGGGCGGAGCTCGGGTTGGAAGCGCGGGCTTTCTTCCCGCGCCGGAGGAGTTGGGGGCGGGGCCCGGCGCTGGTAGGGAGGGATTGGTGGCTGTGTTGTGTCCGGGGGTGGGGGGGGTCATGGTTATGGCAGGAGTAGCCGGGGTCAGCAGAAGTCAGGTGACTCACGGAAGCACGATGTTAGGGGTAACGCAGCTAGGGGGGCCCTAGCTTTGGGGGGGGGGGGGTTGGGGGGTTGGGGCGGGGGAAGAAGGGGGGGGTACCGGGTTGTTGCTGCAGGGACTGTGAGGGAATGGATGGTGAAGTTGGCGGGGGGTTGGGAGGGGGGTCTGCCGCCGTGGGGAGCGGGCTTGGGGGGTTCCCTGGGCACGTGGTGGATTGAGGAAGAGCTATGGCTGATCGGCGTAGGGGGAGGGCCCCCCCGGTTCGGCTGGTCACATGGAACGTGAGGGGGCTGAATGGTCCGGTGAAGCGATCCTGGGTCTTGGCTCACTTGAGGGGGTTGGGAACAGATGTAGCTATGCTCCAGGAGACGCACCTCAGGGTTACAGATCAGGTGAGACTAAGAAAACGTTGGGTGGGACAGGTGTTTCACTTGGGGCTTGATGCGAAGAACCGTGGGGTGGCAATTTTGGTCGGTAAGAGCCTGTCGTTCGTTGCGTCCAAAGTGGTGGCGGATAGCGCAGGTAGATATGTGATGGTGAGTGGGAGACTTCAGGGGGAGCGGGTGGTCTTGGTTAATGTTTATGCTCCCAACTGGGACGATGCGGGCTTCATGCGGCGAATGCTGGGCCTGATCCCGGACCTGGAGACAGGGGGATTTATCCTGGGTGGGGACTTTAACACGGTGCTGGATCCGGCTCTGGATCGCTGGAAGTCTAGGACGGGCAGGAGGCCGGCAGCGGCCTCGGTGCTGAGGGGGTTCATGGATCAGATGGGGGGGGGGGTGGACCCTTGGAGGTTTTTGGAGGCGGGGGGTAGGGAGTTCTCCTTTTTCTCCCATGTTCATAAGGCGTACTCCCGGATTGATTTTATTGTGCTTAGCAGGACGCTAATCCCGAGAGTAGTGGGGGCGGCATATTCGGCGATAGCTATTTCTGATCATGCACCACATTTAGTGGATCTGGATGTGGGGGAGGGGAAGGATCAGTGCCCGCTGTGGAGGCTGGATGTGGGGCTTTTGGCAGAGGAGGAAGTGTGCGGGCGGATCCGTAGGGGCATAGAGGGGTATCTAGAAACCAATGATAACGGGGAGGTGCAAGTTGGGGTGGTTTGGAAAGCGCAGTAGTCAGAGGGGAGCTGATATCTATTCGGGCGCACAGGGAGAGGGGGAAGAGGGCCGAGAGGGAGAGGAAATGGTAAGGGTGGATAGGAGGTATGCAGACACCCCGGAGGAGGGGCTTTTGAGGAAGCGGCGCAATCTCCAAGCGGAATCTGACATTTTAACCACCCGGAAGGCGGAGGCGCAGTGGAGAAGGGCACAGGGGGCGGTGTATGAGTACGGGGAGAAGGCAAGTCGGATGTTGGCTCACCAGCTCCGGAAGCGGGAGGCAGCTAGAGAAATTGGGGGAGCCACGGATGCAGGAGGGAACTTGGTGCGGGGTGGAAAGGACATCAATGGGGTGTTCAGATCCTTTTACGAGGGGCTGTACCGGGTGGTGCCGTCCAGGGAAGCAGGTGGGATGGACCACTTTTTGGATAGGCTGGAGTTCCCAAGAGTAGGCGACGAGCGGGTGGAGGGTTTGGGGGCCCCAATCGAGTTGGAGGAGCTGGTGGAGGCATTGGGAAGTATGCAGACAGGGAAAGCGCCGGGGCCTGACGGGTTCCCAATGGAATTTTACAAGAAATTTTCAGATTTGCTGGGCCCTCTGCTTGTGAGGACCCTGAATGAGGCTAGGGAGGGGGGAGGGGCTCTGCCCCCAACGATGTCCAGGGCAATTATCTCCTTGCTCCTAAAGTGGGAGAAGGACCCCCTTCAGTGTGGGTCTTACAGGCTGATCTCGCTCCTTAATGTAGATGTCAAGTTGTTGGCAAAGGTGCTGTCCAGGAGGGTGGAGGATGTGGTCCCGACGGTGATTCATGAGGATCAAACGGGGTTTGTAAAGGGGAGACAAGTGAATACCAACATGCGGAGGCTCCTTATTGTCATGATGATGGCGCCGGCGGCTGGGGAGTCAGAAATAGTGGCGTCCATAGATGTGGAGAAAGTTTTTGATAGGGTGGAGTGGAGTTACCTGTGGGAGGACTTGCGGAGGTTTGGGTTTGGTGAGGGGTTCATCAGCTGGGTGGGGTTGCTGTACAGCTCCCCGGTGGCGAGTGTGGTGACAAATGGGAGGAGGTCGGCGGACTTTCGGCTCCCCTGCTCTTCGCGTTAGCGATTGAGCCCCTGGCCATGGCACTGAGGGACTCGAAGAGTTGGTGGGGGATTGTGCGGGGGGGAGGGGGGGCGGGGGGAGGAGCACCGGTTGTCGCTGTACGCAGATGATCTGCTGTTGTATGTCGCGGATCTGGCTGAGGGGATGCCAGAGGTGCTGAAGATACTTGAGGAGTTTGGGGACTTTTCGGGCTATAAGCTCAATGTGGGGAAAAGTGAGCTGTTTGTCCTGCACCCGGGGGATCAGGAGAGGGAGCTAGGTGAACTCCCGTTGAAGAGGGCTGAGAGGAGCTTTAGGTATCTTTAGGTATCCAGGTGGCTAGGACCTGGGGGGCCATGCATAGGCTTAACTTTTCGAGGCTGGTGGGGCAGATGGAGGAGGAGTTTAGGAGGTGGGACGCGCTACCGCTTTCGTTGGCGGGCAGGGTCCAGTCGATTAAGGTGACGGTGCTCCCGAGATTTTTGTTTCTTTTCCAGTGCCTCCCCATATTGATCACAGAGGCTTTTTTCAGAAGGGTGAATAAGTCGATTCTGGGCCCCGATACGGGGCAATCACCGTTTTGCGCCGGGGAGAACGGGTGAGGGATTTGGGAGTTGGCACAGGGCAGGCATCAGACAGTTTTGGGACCTCTTCCTGGATGGGAAGTTCACGACTCTGGAGGAGCTGGTGGGGAAGTGGAACCTCCCCCCTGGGAATGCTTTTAGGTATATGCAGGTCAGGGCATTTGTTAAGAGGCAGGTGGCGGAGTTTCCGCGGCTGCCGCCAAGGGGGGTGCAAGATAGGGTGCTTTCAGGGACATGGATCGGTGAAGGAAAGATCTCGGCTATTTACCAGCTGATGCAGGAGGAGGAGGAGGCCTTAGTAGAAGAGCTCAAAGCGAAGTGGGAGGAAGAGCTAGGGGAAGAGATTGAAGATAGAACGGGTCGGACGCCCTGGAGAGGGCGAATTCCTCCTCCTCTTGCGCACGGCTCAGCCTAATTCAGCTGAAGGTGCTGCATAGGGTTCACATGACAGGGGCAAGGATGAGCCGGTTCTTCGGAGGGGAAGACAGGTGCGGGAGGTGTTCGGGAGGCCCGACGAACCACACCCATATGTTCTGGAGAGAATGAAGTTTGCCCTGAGGGGGTCGGTACAGGGATTCTTTCGGCGGTGGCAGCCCTTTCTCAACTTCCTGGCGAAGGGGTAGAGAGTGGTCGGTCTCAGCAGCAACTTTGAGGGGGGGTTTGGGGATGGTTAGGGGGTTTGGTTTTGCAGCAGTGGGTTTGCTATGTTGTTATTTTCTTCTTTCTTGTATTGCTGTTGGTTTTCTGTTATTATTTATTTTGGGGGCCACGAGTTCTTTTCTTGAGTTGGTGTGGAAAAACGCCTTGTTTGTTTTAAATTGTGGGGAGAAAATTTGTTATTGAAAAACTTGAATAAAAATTATTTTTAAAAAAAAGAAGGATGAGGGGGATCTCATTGAAACTTACAGAATACTGAGAGTCCTAGATGGAATGAATGTGCACAGGGTGTATCCATTAGTATAAGAAACTAGAACACGAGGGCACATCCAGACTGAAGGGACAATCCTTTAAAACAGAGATGAGGAGATGTTCCTTCAGCCAGAGGGTGGTGTATCTGCAGAACCCGTTGCCGCAGATGGCTGTGGAGGCCAAGTCACTGAGTATCTTTAAGCCAGAGATAGATGGGTTCTTGCTTAATGAGGGGACCAGGAGTTATGAGGAGAAGGCAGGAGAATAGGGATGAGAAACATATAGAACATAGAACACTACAGTGCAGTACGGGCCCTTCGGCCCTCGATGTTGCGCCGACCTGTGAAACCATCTGAAGCCTATCTGACCTACACAATTCCATTTTCATCCATATGTCTATCCAGTGACCACTTAAATGCCCTTAAAGTTGGCGAGTCTACTACTATTGCAGGCAGGGCGTTCCACACCCCTACTACTCTCTGAGTAAAGAAACTGCCTCTGACATCTGTCCTATATCTACCACCCCTCAATTTAAAGCTATGTCCCCTCGTGTTGGTCATCACCATCCGAGGAAAAAGACTCTCACTGTCCACCCTATCTAACCCTCTGACTATCTTATATGTCTCTATTAAGTCACCTCTCAGCCTTCTCCTCTCTAACGAAAATAACCTCAATTCCCTGAGCCTTTCCTCGTAAGACCTTCCCTCCATACCAGGCAACATCCTAGTAAATCTCCTCTGAACCCTTTCCAAAGCTTCCACATCCTTCCTATAATGTGCTGACCAGAACTGCACGCAGTACTCCAGGTGCGGCCGCACCAGAGTTATATACAGCTGCAGCATGACCTTGTGGTTCCGAAACTGAATCCCCCTGCTTATAAAGGCTAGCACACCATATGCCTTCTTAACAGCCCTATTAACCTGGGTGGCAACTTTCAGGGATTTATGTACCTGGATGCCGAGATCTCTCTGTTCATCTACACTACCAAGAATCTTGCCATTAGCCCAGTACTCTGCATTCCTGTTACTCCTTCCAAAGTGAACCACCTCACACTTTTCCGCATTAAACTCCATCTGCCACCTCTCAGCCCAGCTCTGCAGCTTATCTATGTCCCTCTGTATCCTATAACATCCTTCAGCACTATCCACAACTCCACCGACCTTCGTGTCATCTGCAAATTTACTAACCCATCCTTCTACACCCTCTTCCAGGTCATTTATAAAAATGACAAACAGCAGTGGCCCCAAAACAGATCCTTGCGGTACACCACTAGTAACTGAACTCCAGGATGAACATTTGCCATCAACCACCACCCTCTGTCTTCTTTCAGCTAGCCAATTATTGATCCAAACCGCTAAATCACCTTCAATTCCATACTTCCTTATTTTCTGCAATAGCCTACCGTGGGGAACCTTATCAAACGCCTTACTGAAATCCATATACACCACATCAACAGCTTTACCCTGATCCACCTGTTTGGTCACGTTCTCAAAAAACTCAATAAGGTTTGTGAGGCATGACCTACCCTTCACAAAACCGTGTTGAGTATCGTTAATCAACTTGTTCTTTTCAAGATGATTATTAACCCTATCTCTTATAACCTTTTCCAACATTTTACCCACAACCGAAGTAAGGCTCACAGGTCTATAATTACCAGGGTTGTCTCTACTCCCCTTCTTGAACAAGGGGACAACATTTGCTATCCTCCAGTCTTCCGGCACTATTCCTGTCGACAAATGCGACATAAAGATCAAGGACAAAGGCTCTGCAATCTCCTCCCTGGCTTCCCAGAGAATCCTAGGATAAATCCCATCTGGCCCAGGGGACTTATCTATTTTGATATTTTCTAAAATTGCTAACACCTCCTCCTTTTGAACCTCAATTCCATCTAGCCTGGTCGACTGAACCTGAGTGTTCTCCTCGACAACATTGTCTTTCTCCAGTGTAAACACTGACGAAAAATATCCATTTAATGCTTCCCCTCTCTCCTCTGATTCCACACACAACTTTCCACTACTATCCTTGATTGGCCCTAATCTTACTCTAGTCATTCTTTTGTTCCTGATATACCTATAGAAAGCCTTAGGGTTTTCCTTGATCCTATCCGCCAACGACTTTTCGTGTCCTCTCCTCGCTCTTCGTAACTCTTCCTTTAGGTCCTTCCTGGCTAACTTGTAACTCTCAAGTGCCCTAACTGAGCCTTCATGTCTCATCCTAACATAAGCCTTCTTCTTCCTCTTGACAAGTGCTTCAACTTCCTTAGTAAACCACGGTTCCCTTGCTCGACAACTTCCTCCCTGCCTGACAGGTACATACTTGTCAAGGACACGCAGTAGCTGTTCCTTGAAAAAGCTCCACATTTCGATTGTACCCATCCCCTGCAGTTTCCTTCCCCATCCTATACATCCTAAATCTTGCCGAATAGCATCATAATTGCCTTTCCCCCAGCTATAATTCTTGCCTTGCGGTATATACCTATCCCTGCCCATTGCTAAAGTAAACATAACCGAGTTGTGATCACTATCACCAAAGTGCTCACCTACATCTAAATCTAACACCTGGCCGGGTTCATTACCCAGTACCAATCCAATGTGGCCTCGCCCCTTGTTGGCCTGTCTACATACTGTGTCAGAAAACCCTCCTGCACACACTGCACAAAAACTGACCCATCTATTGTACTCGAACTATAGTATTTCCAGTCAATATTTGGAAAGTTAAAGTCCCCCATAACAACTACCCTGTTACTCTCGCTCCTGTCAAGAATCATCTTTGCAATCCTTTCCTCTACATCTCTGGAACTATTCGGAGGTCTATAGACAACTCCCAACAGGGTGACCTCTCCTCTCCTGTTCCTAACCTCGGCCCATACTGCCTCAGTAGACGAGTCCTCAAGCGTCCTTTCTACCGCCGTAATACTTTCCTTGATTAACAATGCCACACCCCCCCCCTCTTTTACCATCTTCTCTGTTCTTACAGAAACATCTAAATCCTGGAACCTGCAACAACCATTCCTGTCCCTGCTCTACCCATGTCTCCGAAATCGCCACAACATCGAGATCCCAGGTACCAACCCATGCTGCAAGCTCACCCACCTTATTCCGGATGCTCCTGGCGTTGAAGTAGACACACTTCAAACCAGCGTCCTGCTTGCCGGTGCCCTCTTTCGAACTTTTAACTCCATCCCTGACCTCACTACTCTCAACATCCTGTACACTGGGACTACAATTTAGGTTCCCATCCCCCTGCTGAATTAGTTTCAGCCATCGTTGAATCGTGGAGCAGACTCGATGGGCCGAATGGCCTGATTCTGCTCCTATGTCTTATGGTATCATTTTTCAATATATACTGCGTGCTTTAACTAGGTAAGCAGGAAGTTATGGGAGAATTAATCTTGGAGGATTGAATGATGGCAATTTTATAAGGGAAGGAGACAGTGCAAAAGGCAAGGACAGACATATGGGGTGTTTAGACATACCCCAGTGAGTCATTTATGATACAAGAGCTGAAATTATAAGCATAAGAAGTTTGGTTAGGATTCAAAAATATAATAGGAATCAATCCTGCAACTTACACTCGTCCAATGATTGCAGTCCTAGTCACCATACACCTAATTGAAATTATACCAGATCACCACTAGGCTGTAGGGGATTTAGGAGTGAAATTAGTGTTAATCATCTAGTAGCAGTTGTTGGATGGTGAAGAGGAGGGAGCAGCCAATTTCATGAGAAAAAACTATATCCTTAATGAACGTGGCTTTATAAAGTTTTAAAAAAAAATCCAATTCATATCTGGGCAACTGGGTCTCCAACCAGCACCACCCTGTCCAATTATACACCCCTCCCCCTCGTTAAATTAAATTCCACCCAAATCTGGTCTGGCCTAAATGTGACTTCAGACCCTCAGCAGTGTTTGACTCTTAGCCATCCTGAAATGGCCTAGAATTCTCCATTCTCCTGGATGACTGCAGCTCCAACAACACTTAAGACAAGGGTCTTCTGGACTCGAAACGTTAGCTCTGTTCTCTCCCTACAGATGCTGCCAGCTTGCTGAGGTTTTCCAGTATTTTCTCTTTGGTTTCAAGATTCCAGCATCCGCAGTAATTTGCTTTTACACTGAAGAAGCTCAACATCATTGAGGACAAAGTAGCCTACTTCAATTGGCATTCATTCTCCTACACCCCTACATTCGACATCCTTTCCCTCCATCATCATTGTACAGTGGTACTATCTACGAGTTACAATGCAGCAACACACCAAGGCTCCTTCAACAGTACCTTCCATGCCTGGGAATACCATCTCCAAGTTCACCTCCAAGCCACACACCATTGTGACTTGGAATTAAACCATTCTTCACTCTTGCTCCATCCAAATCCTACGTGCTCTCTCCTGCCTAACAGCACTGTGGGTGAACCTATACCTCATGGAGTGCAGCGGTTCAAGAAGGAAGTTCACCACTATCTTCTCCAGGAAAATTAGGAACGTGCAATATATGCTAACCTAGACAGCGAATCCCATAACCAATGAAAGAATTTTTAAAAATCCACTGCAGATGCCCACATCCTTTGAATACATATAAATTATATGGCAAACATAATTTATTAAGCATCTCTATCTCTTGTCAAATTTACATGTTTCAGAATTCATACTACTCATTGAAAATGCTAAGAAATTTGGAACTTTGTTTATTTTCCTCAAATAACTGACCTTCGAATCCAGTTCAGCTGGTGGCTTATACTGACACTCCAATGAATGGTTTCCAAGTTCTGACAGCTCAACTGTACTTGTACAACCTTAACAATCAGAAGTAAAATTGTGAATACAGGAACTAGTTGGGAACCTGTAAAGGTTCTTAACATCTAAGAACAATGGCAATTGTATGCACATAGAAAACCTGCATTTTGGCAGCAAGTTTCAATTGACATCTAAGGGTACAAATCTTGTCCCTGAAGCTCCAATACTGTGTCATTAAGAGGAGGAATCCAGTTAGGCTTTGCTCTGGGGAATATCTTTTCACTTTAGAGAGGGGAAAATTCATACTGTGTCACTCTGGAACCTAGTCCCAGAGTGGATTTAGCAGAAGATCCTTCCTGCTCAGATGCCATGGTGCATGACATTGAGAAATCAAGATAAAGGACTTGGAGAAAATGTAAACTAACAAAAGTGTGAAAAATCTGAAAGATAACTTCTGACTAAAGGTGAATATCTTCTCATGTATTACTTTTGAAGGAGGTTGAATCTAGCATTCAAGTCAAATTTTACATTACATTGTCCCTCTTTCCCTCAGTGATGTGTTTGTTTTATTGAGCAAACTTGTCCAAGCTCAGATTTGAAGAGATGGGGTACTGATACAGATAAAACTAATTTAACATTGTGCATCTTGCCGTTAATACAGTACAGAGAGAAAGCTGGAAGGAATCTTGTAAGAGACAGAAACTCCATGTTCAATACTTTAAAACTAGTTTATTTGAAGTATGACTTTCTTTGTTTCTACCCAGTTAGAATAAATATTCAGATGTTCTCACCAATTATATAGGTCTTGTCAGAACCTTAATTTAATTGGCTAGCATAATGACAACAATTTCCCTGATAAAAGATTAATTTATGAATATATAAAAAACATTTAAATTGTGTTTTGGTGACCTTATTGAAGTTTAAACAGCTTATTAACATTAACTTAACATTTAAGTCATGTTTCGCTTGGTGAGTTAGTATTCTAAGCAACAGGTTTCAAATATGAACTGAATGCATGACTATCCCAGTATTTTACCTAATTGAGGCTTTTGGCATAAATTAAGAATTAAAAAGGTCTATAATCAGTTCTAAGGGTTTAACTATCTATCAGAACATACATGAGTTCCTGCTAGTCACACAGAAAGAAATTTGTTGTATCTTTGAAGGTCAGCTGCAATGATAAATAATTAGTTGAAACAAGCCCCATTAGTTCACAAGCTTAATTGTTATGACCTTGATCACAATAAAAACAACTATTTCAAAAAAGATAAAATATTGCTGAAAAAGACTTGCATGTTTCAATATATCACAGGGTTACTGAAATGAACCAGTAATTACATCTCATTTATTACTGATTTTTTTACAAAAGTAGCAAAATGAGTTTGCATCCAGTTACCTGTTTGTGATACCAACGTATTTAAGGCTAGAAAAAGACTTGGTTGGTATTACCTTCAGTGGGAGTTAATTCTGTTAAGCTTATGGACAGAAGCTGATAGTTTTGCTGTTGCTCAGTAGAAAGTTCAGCATTCCCGAATAAAAAGGAAAAAGCACTTTGTTTCGATAGATCTGACCACATAATTTAAAGGACCTACCATGGTTACTGAACATATTGCACAGATTCTAAATGGATATTGAATTCAGTAAAGTAACTTAGATAGTCCTGAAGGTAGCCTAAAATAAAAGCAAACTGGTATGGATGCTGGAATTCTGTAAGCAAAATAGGAAGTGCTGGGAAAACTCAGCAGATCACGTTGCATCTGTGGTGAGAGAGTTAACGTTTCACATCTAATATGAGTCTTTTCTTGGAATTGATTTTAAGCGAACTGACTTGAAGGGAATGGATATGAGTTGTAGTTCAGTTAGTGTCATTTGTCTCTCGGAGTCAGAAGGTGGTAAGTTCAAGTCCCACCCCAGAGCCTGAAATTCCTGTGCAGTACTGAGGGACAGCTGCATTGTGGAAGATGATGTCTTCTGGATGAGACAGTAAAACAAGGCCCCACCTGCTCTCTAAGGTGACTGTAAAAGATCCCATGGTACTATTTTGAAGAAGTGCAGGGGAATTCGCCCCAGTGTCCTAGCCCATATTTATTCCTTAGTCAACGGCTTTAAAACACATTGCTGTTTGTGGGAGCTTGCTGTGTGCAAATTGGCTGTTGCTTCTTACATTACAACAATGACTACACTCAATAAGTATTTTATTGGCTGTAAAGAATTTTGGGGTATCCTTAAGTTACAAAAATAACTAAAGTCAGTTTTGTGCCTGATCCCAGTTTTACATCCCACCTGATTTTACTCTACATTGACACAAAGGAAAATACTGCAATTGCTGTCAATCTGAAATAAAAGCAGAAAGTGCATGAAATATTTAGCTGTGCAGAGTGAAACAGAGTTAATATTTCACATCAATGAACTTCCATCAGAATCACTCTACATTGACTTCAGTGGAGACTGAAGTCAGAAAATCTGTAAAAAGGGCTTAGAGCCAAATACTCCCCATTACCAGCGGGTTGGTCAGGTTAAAATCTGGTCTAGATAGCCTTTTGTTCCAGAGGTAAAGTGCACATTTGTCTTATTTCCTTTAAACAAATAATGTTTTGAGGCAGTAAATGCTGCATATCAGCCTCATTCTGACTCCATTGAAAAGGATAAAACATGGGGCAATGGCATAATTTAGCCCAAATAGAGCTCAAGTTCAGAACGGACAGAAGGTTAACTGTAAGAGGGGTTTCATTTTCAACTCTATTTCCTGGGCATCATTGAGTCCTCACCAACTTGCATGCCACTGATTTCATGGGGATTAAATTAGATGTATCCGAGGTTGGCAATTCCCTTTGTTAAATAAAGTTTCAAGGCCTACTTCATAAAGTTCACAAGACAAGGAGGTTGATGCTAACTATAGATGGCTGACTGGCGGAGCAAGCTGACCAGTCACCTGACAGTGTTGACGGGTTGGCCTGGTGCATTTTGAGGGCTGGGGCTCATTACCATATGGGTAGAGGGCACCACCATTTTAGTTTTTTTCATGTTGCACCAGTTAAAATCTCCCCCGTGTATTTTATCTCAACAGAGCAGACAGAATCCGCTGATATCAAGTCGGGCAGGATGGGCGATCCTCACAGGTTGGAGCCACTCTGTACCACTGATTGACAATTTACTGCTATGAATTGTTAGCTCCTTTAATTCAGGATTAATCAGTAAAGATAGAAAGAATCACAAAATAATGATGTGGAAATCACAATTATTTCATCAATCCTTTTATGTGGGTGATTTGCAGCCTGTTGTGGCCAATAGAATAAGAAATAACTTCAAGGAGGTCATAGAGATTAAAGTTTGCAATGCAATGAATAGATTAATTTAATGCATAGGTGTACAAAAGTACATTATCAGCCAATGATGCTGAATAGGAGGAAAAAACTGTGCAGGGCACAAAGGCAAAAAAAGGCACTGGTTTTGAGAAGACTTTCAGTAGCAGGGAGTTGGCACCTCACAGGGAGTCCCAGAGAGTGATATAATGCTGCTACAATCAACTTTCTCTTCGGATTAAATTTTTATTAGTGTTTGGCTATAAATACTTACAGTGCCACCAGGAAGATTGATTAAGCGTTGTCGTAAAATAAAAACATATGACACATACTTGCAAATAGTGACAACTGAAAGCTAAAAAGTATCCCCACGAGAAAAGCCACCAGTGTTGTAACTGAAGTGATCTGTGATGAGTTCATGTGGCTTTTTCGGGCTATGGTATCTGTAAGTAGCTGGGAAAGTCACTATGAGTGGTGCATGCTGCGCTGCAGACCAGTACATACACAACTCACACAGCATTCTTCACTGATATTAATAGAGAACGTCAGACAGACCATGGAGGTAGTAGCCTGTGATGCTGGCTGCATAGAGGGAAATCGATGCAAGTCTATACAGGAGACCAATGGATGTTTAGTCGTTGAATTTATGCGAAACAGAGGTCCATAGTTACAAAGGCAATCAAGGGATATGAAGATAATGTGGGAAAGTGGAGTCTAAGTAGGTCAACCGGTTTCTTATTGAATTGCAGAGCAGACACGAAGGGTTGAATGGCCTATCCAGCTCCATGTACAGAATTTGGACCGAGTCTAATAACATCTTTACAGAGATTGCTTGAAATATGTTTTATATTGCGCAGATAAGGGCCTGGTAAGCTCAGTTGGCTGGACAGCTGATTTGTAATGCAGAGCAAGGCCAACAGCGTGGGTCCAAATCCTGTACCGGCTGAGGTTATTCATGAAGGCCCTGCCCCGCCTTCTCAACCTTCCCCTTGTCTGAGGTGTGGTGACCCTTAGGTTAAATCACCACCACACAGCTCTCCCCTTCAAAGGGGAAAAGCAGCCTATGGTCATCTGGCTCTCTGTCAATTTTTAATTTTTTTTCATTTCATCGTGCAGATAAATGATAAAATGAACTAACATCAGAAACCCTTGGGCTGACTGCATTTGGGTTTCAGATACCGCATATATTACAATAGCCTCAGTCTAAAGTAAATTAAATGACCATAATAGATAGATGTACCACTGAATAATAAATACAGTGTACCTGGAAACGTTTCTTTTTGGTTTGTTCTCCTCAAAAATTGTCAGGTTAAAAGTGCAGAAAAAGGACTAGACTTCCCATGCTAAAGGTTGATGAGGTTTAAAAACAATGTGCAGTTTTTGGATGTCTTTTGATTTCGGATTTATGGATAAAGGATACTTAGAACATAGAACATAGAACAGTACAGCACAGAACAGGCCCTTCAGCCCTCGATGTTGTGCCGAGCAATGATCACCCCACTCAAACTCACGTATCCACCCCATACCCGTAACCCAACAACTCCCCCTGTACATTGACCTGTACATTGAAACTACGGCGAGATAAAATTTCTTCCAACATACTCAACGTAAGGTTTTTATTTGAATCTTAAAAAAGATTACGGAATATATTCCAGAAGGGTGGCTGTACCTCTATATCTGAAGCAACAGTAAACGGAAACAGCTGACATTCTTTTGTCCACCTCATATTCTGGGACACACCAATCTTCATCAAAGGGAGAATCATCAAAAGGATCACATTTTGTCTTTCGAGTGAGGAACGTAAGGCACGATGATGAGAATATTTGCTTGGGATCACTTTGTAATAAAAAAGATTAGGATTAATTAGAAGGCAGCACAACCATAATCTGATGTGTACAGTGTAGATTGGTATTGTGAGAGCACCATTATGTAGGATAAGGATACTATAATCTGGTTCTAACCTCCGGTTTAGTTATTCGAGAAGACACTGACCAGAGATGCTGCTCAATTAAGTAAAAACCTCCCTCAAAGTGCAACAGTAACAAACAATGTTCCAGAAGAATCAGTAGCATGACCAGAAAGTGGACTAGACAATCAATGCAAAATCATGTCTTGGATTCAACTCTTAGTGTATTCTGTTTAGTTTCTTAATATATGTGGGCCATGATCCCAGCAGTTATGTTGGGAAAGGTGTCCTCTAGCATCCTCTTTGAATAAAGAATGGCACTACCCTTCATCACTACAGATACACCTACAGAAGTCCATTGTCGATTTAGCTGGAAGGTTTAGTGCTTACCCACCTGTGGTGAACGTATTGCAGTAACCATTCACCATATATGTAACTGTACCACGCTGTTGCCCATGAGGGCTCCAGCTATGGACCATTGTAAGGTATTACCTGTGATGGCTCCGCCCCGGCTCCTCCTCTTGAGGGGAGGTATAAAGAGCAGTAGCCCTATAGGCGGCTCTCAGTAGCAGTGCAGTCGCAGGCAGGCACTGTTCTAGTAGATTAAAGCCACAGTTTACACCTACTCTCTGTTTCACGTGAATTGATGGTCGCATCAATTTAACCGACTACAACACCAGTATTGAATCTGCCCTCAAACCTGAATGACTGGAACTCGACCCACAGGCCGCGGAGGCCAAAGAAATTTTTTCGCACTGGCTCCGCTGCTTCGAGGCCTACCTCGCCGCCTCCTCCTCGACTTCCGTCTCCGACGATCAGAGGCTGAGCCTCCTCCAGGCCCGGGTGAGCAATCGAATCTCTGTACAACTTGAGGAAGCCTCCACTTACGCAGATGCCCTCGTGATGCTGAAGCGCCTCTACATAAGGCCCGTGAATGAGGTGTACGCGTGCGGCATCTCCTCACTACTCGCCGCCAACGCCCCGGGGAATCGCTGGAAGAGTACCTACGCAACCTCAAAGTCCTTGCGCGAAGTTGCGACGACCAGGCCGTTACGGCCACTCAACATATGGACCTCGCAGTCCGGGACGCCTACATGGCTGGAGTCAGGTCCAACTACGTGAGACAGCGCCTACTCGAGAAGGGTGCCCTGGACCTGGAAGAGATAGTAAAGCTAGCCTCCTCCCTAGAAGTAGCGTTCCAAAGCCTCAACGCATTCCTGTCTTATCACGGGACCCCCTCGTGGACCCCCAACCAGAGAGTATCCCAGGCCTGTGCTGCGCGCTGCCCGCCCAACATGGGTGGGCTACCCTGCTATTTTTGTGGCCAGCATCAGCACCCCAAGCAACGCTGCCTGGCCCGGAACTGCAGCGACTGCGGGAAAAAAGGACATTTTGCAAAGGTTTGCCTGGCCAGGTCCAAACCCTCAAAATTGAAGGCCCGACCCTCTGATTCACCAGCTCGCAGATCACACAGTGCAGCATCTTGCCTGCCGGCTCTGTCCCCGGACACGTCATCGGCATCGTGCTGTCCGTGGGGGTAGCCATCTCCAAGCCCACACAGCATGTGCGACTCACGGGGGCCACCATCTTGACCATCCTCACCCACGTGGCCCGTCACGTGCGACTCATGGGGGCCACCATCTTGACCATCCTCACCAACGCGGCCCACCACGTGCGACTTGTGGGGGCCGCCATCTTGGACGCCATCTTCCTCGCCGCCTGACAGTTGCGACCGATGGGAGCCGCCATCTGCCATTAAATTATGCCATTGCCCATGTTTTATCCCATGTTGGTCGCATGTGTCGGGCGGCATGGCAGATGGTGGCCATCTTGGCCGCCATCTGCAATGCTGCCCGACATATGTGACCGACGGGGGCAGCCATCTTGGGACCACCCCAGCACCTCCGACCACGGCAGCTACCCGCAACTCACCGCGGTCACCCTGGACCAGTCACGACCCAAACACCACTGGAGCTCCATCATGACCGTCCGGGTAAATGGACACGAAACACCTTGCCTGTTCGACTCCGGGAGCACGGAGAGCTTTATTCACTCAGACATGGTAAGTCGCTGCTCGCTCCCAATCTTCCCGGTGCACCAAACCATCTCCCTCGCTTCTGGGTCGCACTCGGTGCAGATCCGGGGGTGCACTACCGCAATCCTAGCAATACACGGTGCCGAGTATGCCGATTTTAAGTTATAAGTACTCCCCGACCTCTGCGCTCCTCTCCTGTTGGGACTGGATTTCCAGTGTAACATCAAGAGCCTGACTCTGAAATTTGGCAGGCCCCTACGCCCACTCACTGTATGTAGCCTCGCGACACTAAAAGTCGACCCTCCCCCGTTCTTCGCAAATCTCACCGCCGACTGTAAGCCAGTCGCCACCAGAAGCAGGCAGTGTAGCATTCAGGACAGGACTTTTATCAGGTCCGAGGTCCAGCGACTCTTGCGGGAGGGGATCATCGAGGCCAGCAATAGCCCCTGGAGAGCTCAGGTAGTGGCCGTCAGGACTGGGAAAAGAACCGGATGGTTATAGATTACAGCCAAACCACAAACCGGAACCCACACCTTGATGCGTACCCCCTTCCCCGGATCGCAGACATGGTTAACCAGATCGCACACTACCGGGTGTTCTCCACGGTGGATCTGACGTCTGCGTAGCATCAGCTCCCAATCCGCCCGGAGGACCGCCACTACATGGCCTTTGAGGCAGACGGCCGCCTCTTCCTTTTCCTCCGGGTCCCCTTCGACGTCACAAACGGAGTCTCGGTCTTTCAAAGAACCATGGACCAAATGGTGGACCAGTACGGGCTGCGGGCCACATTTCCGTACTTGGACAACGCCACCATCTGTGGCCATGATCAGCAGGAACACGATGCCAACCTCCATCGATTTCTCCAAACCGCCCAAACCCTTAACCTCACAACAAGGAGAAATGCGTTTTTCGCACAACCAGACGAGCCATCCTCGGCTACGTCGTGGAAAACGGAGTTCTAGGACCTGACCCCGACCGTATGCGCCCCCTCATGCAAGTTCCCCTTCCCCACTGCCGCAAGGCCCTGAAAAGGTGCCTCAGGTTCTTTTCCCATTACATCCAGTGGGTCCCCAACTATGCGGACAAAGCCCGCCCACTAATCAAGGCCACCACCTTCCCATTGGCGGCCGTGGCCCGCCAGGCCATCAGCTGCATCAAGGCAGACATCACCAAAGCCACAATGCATGTGGCGGACGAGTCCGTCCCCTTCCAGGTTGAGAGCGACGCGTCAGAGGTCGCCCTCGCCGCTACCCTCAAAGAGGCAGGCAGGCCAGTAGCATTTTTTTCACGCACCCTAACCGCCTCTGAAATTTGACACTCCATTATCGAAAAAGAAGCCCAAGCCATCATGGAAGCCGTGCGGCACTGGAGGCACTACCTCGCTGGTAGGAGGTTTACCCCCGTCACCGACCAACGATCGGTAGCCTTCAAATTCGCTAATACGCAGCGGGGCAAAATCAGGAATGATTAGATCTTGAAGTGGAGGATCGAACTCTCCACCTATAATTATGATATAGTATATCGTCCTGGGAAGCTCAAAGAGCCCCCAGATGCCCTGTCCCGCGGCACGTGCGCCAGCGCGTAAGATGACCGACTCCGGGCTATCTACGATGACCTCTGCCACCTGGGGGTCACCCGCCTTCTCCACTACATCAAGCCCGCAACCTGGCCTACTCCATTGAGGAGGTCAGAGCCATGACCAGGGACTACCCGATCTGCGCGGAGTGGAAGGAGCACTTCTATCGACCGGATAAGGCCCACCTCGGAAAGGCATCCCGGCCCTTTGAGCACCTCAGTATCGATTTCAAAGGGCCCCTCCCCTCCACCAACTGCAACACATATTTCCTCAACATCATTGACGAATTCTCCCGCTTCCCCTTTGCAATCCCCTGCCCCAACATGATTGCTACCACTGTCATTAAAGCCCTACATAGTGTCTTCACCCTGTTTGGTTTCCCCACATACGTTCACAGTGACCAGGGCTCGTCGTTCAAGAGCGACGAACTGCATCAGTACCTGCTCGGTAAGGGCATCGCCTCGAGCAGGACTACCAGTTATATCCGCCGGGAAAACGGGCAGTTGGAGCGGGCGAACGCGACGGTCTTGAAGGCCGTCCTCCTGGCCCTAAGGTCTAGGAATCTCCCAGACTCCCACTGGCAGGAGGTCCTCCCTGACGCACTCCACTCTATTAGGTCCCTTCTTTACACAGCCACAAACGAGACCCCTCGTGACCGCCTGTTTGTTTTCCGCAGGAAATTCACCTCCGGGACCTCGCCTCCGTCCTGGCTGAAGACACCGGGGCCCGTCCTACTCCACAAACACATCAGGAGCCATAAGACCGGCCCCCTGGTCGGGAGGATCCAGCTCCTACACACCAACTCCCAGTACACATACATTGAACACCCCAACGGCCGACAGGATACGGTTTCCCTCTGGGACCTCGCGCCCGCAGGTTCCACAACCACCGCCACCCCAACTTACCCCGCCCAGCCTACGCTGACCAGCACCCCCGCCCCTACATGGCACCCGCACCCCCTCCCGCTCCCCATTCCCCCTTCACCGACCCACAGGAACGAAGCTCTAGAAGACACGCTCCCAGTAAGGTATTACCTGTGATGTATCATGTTGGTGCCTTTGTGGGCTCCACCCCTGGCTCCACCCCTTGAGGGGAGGTATAAAGAGCAGTAGCCCTATAGGCGGCTCTCAGTAGCAGTGCAGTCGCAGGCAGGCACTGTTCTAGTCGATTAAAGCCACAGTTTACATCTACTCTCTGTTTCGCGTGAATTGATGGTCGCATCACCACCACTGGAAATAGATTTTGCAGAACACCCCTCTCTCCCGTTCCCTCACACCTCCTCTCCACTTCCCTCATTCTTCCATAAAATAATTCACTCATGTCCCGATTGCTTCCTTGCGAAGGAAGTTTAAAAAATTCTCCCAAACTTCAGGTGTCCAAGGCAGTTTGTGCTGAAATCCACACCTGCCCCTCTGGAGATAGGAAAGGTTGATCTCACTTGCTCATCAGCCTTCAAGGTAATGCTATGCCCCGAGTGACCTGGAGAAGTGAGTCTCTACCCCAATGACAATTTGACTTATGAAATGTGGGCAGAGATTCTACCCTTGAGAAAATCCTTGAATTGACAAGAGATCTGGGGCGGGATTCTCTATCGTCTGACGCCGGAATCGGGAAAAGCAGAGAATTGTTTTTGACAGCGAAATAGTGGTAGGCACAGGCTTCAGGCCAAATCGCTATTCTCCGGTGCCTCGACAGCGGTGTCAATATGCTCCACTCCATACATTAAACACCATTGGCATATCATTAATGGGCCTGACCTGGTATTTTCTGGGCCTCCCGAATTCACTGCCTCCAGCGTGGCGAATTCCCGAATGCGAGGTTCATTTGTGCTTTTAAAAATCTGGAAGCTGTCATGGGTGATGAGGGAGAGAGTAGAGGTAGGAAATGGAGAGGCGCATCCATGTTCTCCCAGTCCTGACACTGGCCAGGCTGGCTGGGGCAAGGGTGGCCCTGCCAGGGCCGGGGGGTAAGGGGAGGTCCATGGGGCCGGGTGACCCCGCACAGGACTGGGATGATGCCCATCACAGGCCACCATTGCCTAGCCTGCAAGGCAGCCATCTTGCTGCGCACCCCACTGACCACCCACCTTGATCCCTGGTTATGCAGAGTGCCACCGGTCGTATGGGTGCTCCCACCCCCGCAAGCCAAGCCTAATCTCTCAACCCAGCAACCCCTGCACCCCAGCCCCACTCTCTGCCATGCCCATCGCCCTAAACCGACCACCACGCAAACAGGCATCATGTGGCCCGCCAAAGAGCAATGGCCACAGTAACTCCTAGGGGGGTGGGGGGTTGCCGGACAGGGGGCGTGGAGTGTACCACTGGTAAGGACAGTGGCAGCTGATGGTACCCTGGACAGCAATGATGGACAGCAGATCCAGAGGCCCCCAAAGTGCCTGGCTAAGAGTTCAGATGTGCAGGGGCACCTTGTAGCCCATTGGACCTGGTTGGACACGGGGGTTTGTACCACGCTAACATGGCAGCCTTCCACCCCCTGAAGATAAAGGATATTATCAGGTGGCAGCACGGTAGCATTGTGGATAGCACAATCGCTTCACAGCTCTAGGGTCCCAGGTTCGATTCCGGCTTGGGCCACTGTCTGTGTGCAGTCTGCACGTCCTCCCCGTGTGTGCGTGGGTTTCCTCTGGGTGCTCCGGTTTCCTACCACAGTCCAAAGATGTGCAGGTTAGGTGGATTGGCCATGATAAATTGCCCTTAGTGTCCAAAATTGCCCTTAGTGGTGGGTGGGGTAATTGGGTTATGGTGATAGGGTGGAGGTGTTAACCTTGGGTAGGGTGCTCTTTCCAGGAGCCGGTGCAGACTCGATGTGCCGAATGGCGTCCTTCTGCACTGTAAATTCTATAATTCTATGATTCTATATTGGAAAACAACCAGCAATCCTGGCCTTCCTCCTGGTCGCCGCAGCCCTGGAGGATGCACTCTGGCTGTACGAGCTGGAGTTGCTCGAGAAGGAGGAAGCTGCAGCAGCGGCGTGTGCTCCAGTGGAACAGGAGGCAGCCGTGAGGATGGAGAGTTGACGAGGAGGAGGATATACAAAGGAGGCGCGACATGAGGTCTCGTGTGTACTGACTGCGGCCGTCATTCGAGGACCTGCCGGACCAGGCATGTCGAAGACTCTGGCTGAGCAGGGGGACCGTGTGGCATATCTGCCAGATCATGGCGCAGTTGGTAATGAGGCAACTGGGGAAATGAGGGATGTCACCCGCTCCGGGTGACCGTCAAGGGAGAACGTGCAGACTCCGCACAGACAGTTACCCAAGCCGGGAATCGAACCTTGGACCCTGGAGCTGTGAAGAAACTATGCTAACCTCTGTGCTACCGTGCTGCCCACCTGCCCATGGTCAAAGTATTTCAGACAATCCTCAGTGGCAACATTTTCACAAACGAATCCAGTGATCTTCTAGTTGTTTCGTCCCCCCCTTTCAGTCTGGGTGTAAATGCTTTCAGTGAAAACAACTGTTAAATAATGGAGTTAAAAATAGCTTACAAGTTGATTGTGGGATTCCAATGGAAAGGTCTATTGCCAGAATAACACATTGGCTTTGTTAGACATTTCTGGTTGTGCTTCACCTGGCAACAGATATATCCAGTTTAGGAAAGAACAATTGGATTGGATTGGATTGGATTGGATTTGTTTATTGTCATGTGTACCGAGGTACAGTGAAAAGTATTTTTCTGCAAGCAACTCAACAGATCATTCAGTACATGGAAGAAAAGGGAATTAAACAAAATTCAAGAAAATACAAGAAAATGCATGAGAATACATAATAGGGCAACACAAGATATACAATGTAACTACATCAGCATTGGCATCGGTTGAGGCATACAGGGTGTAGTGTTAATGAGGTCAGTCAATAAGAGGGTCATTTAGGAGTCTGGTGACAGTGGGGAAGAAGCTGTTTTTGAGTCTGTTCATGCGTGTTCTCAGACTTCTGTATCTCCTGCTCGATGGAAGAAGTTGGAAAAGTGAGTAAGCCGGGTGGGAGGGATCCTTGATTATGCTGCCCGCTTTCCCCCGGCAGCGGGAGGTGTAGATGGAGTCCATGGATGGGAGGCAGGTTCGTGTGATGGACTGGGCGATATTCATGACTCTCTGAAGTTCCTTACGGTCCTGGGCCGAGCAGTTGCCACACCAGGCTGTGATGCAGCCCGATAGGATGCTTTCTATAGTGCATCTGTAAAAGTTGGTAAGGGTTAATGTGGACATGCCGAATTTCCTTAGTTTCCTGAGGAAGTACAGGTGCTGTTGTGCTTTCTTGGTGATAGCGTCAACGTGAATGGACCAGGACTGATTTCTGGTGATGTGCACCCCTAGGAATTTGAAACTGCTAACCATCTCCACCTCGGCCCCGTTGATGCTGACAGGGGTGTGTACAGTACTTTGCTTCCTGAAGTCGATGACCAGCTCTTCAGTTTTGCTGGCATTGAGGGAGAGATTGTTGTCGTTACACCACTCCACTAGGTTCTCTATCTCCCTCCTGTATTCGGTCTCATCGTTATTCGAGATCCGGCCCACTATGGTCGTATCGTCAGCAAACTTGTAGATGGAGTTGGAACCAAGTTTTGCCACGCAGTCACGTGTGTACAGGGAGTAGAGTAGGGGGCTAAGTACGCAGCCTTGTGGGGCACAGGTATTGAGGACTATTGTGGAGGAGGTGTTGGTGTTCATTCTTACTGATTGTGGTCTGTTGGTCAGAAACTCAAGGATCCAGTTGCAGAGTGGAGAGCCAAGTCCTAGATTTTGGAGCTTTGATATGAGCTTGGCTGGGATTATGGTGTTGAAGGCGGAGCTGTAGTCAATAAATAGGAGTCTGATGTACGAGTTCTTGTTTTCGAGATGCTCTAGGGATGAGTGTAGGGCCAGGGAAATGGCGTCTGATGTGGACTGGTTGCGACGGTATGCGAATTGAAGTGGGTCCATGCGTTCCGGGAGTATGGAGGTGATGCGCTTCATGATCAGCCTCTTGAAGCACTTCATTACAACTGACGTCAGGGCCACCGGGCGGTAGTCATTGAGGCATGTTGCCTGGTTCTTCTTTGGTACCGGTATGATGGTGGTCTTCTTGAAGCAGGTGGGGACCTCGGAGTGGAGTAGGGATAGGTTAAAGATGTCTGTGAACACCTCTGCCAGCTGGTATGCGCAGGTTCTGAATGCACGACCAGGGATCCCGTCCGGGCCCGTCGCCTTCCGTGGGTTCACTTTCAGGAAGGCCGATCTGACTTCGGAAACTGTGATGGTGGGTATTAACTGTGATGATGGTGGACTTATGGGCTGCTGGGGCACTCAACAGCGGATTGATGGTTACCTGCTCAAACCGAGCATAGAATGCATTAAGTTTATCGGGGAGCGGTGCGCTGCTGCCAGGATACTGCTCGGCTTCGCTTTGTAGCTCGTTATGTTGTTTAGTCCTTGCCACAACCGCCGAGAGTCTGTCTGTGACTCTAGCTTAGTTTGATATTCTCTCTTGGCATCTCGGATGACTTTGCGGAGGTCGTACCTGGATTTCTTGAATAGGACAGGGTCGTCTGCCTTGAACGCCTCGGATCTGTCCTTCAGTAGGGAGTCAATCTCGCGGTTGAGCCATGGTTTCCGGTTGGGGAACGTACGTACTGCTTTCTTTGGCACGCAGTCGTCCACACATTTGCTGATGAAGTCTGTGACGGTGGTGGCATACTCTTTAAGTTAGTCGCTGAGTTCTTAAATATGGAGCAGTCCACTGTCAATTAACCTTTGGTTGGTATTTTGCCTCCCATTAGAGCAATCCTCTCCATTTCCCTCCTCTATCCCTGCACATAGAAACATACATAGATACATAGAATATAGGAGCAGGTTGAGGCCTTTTGGTCATAAGACCATAAAACATAGGAGCAGAATTAGGCCACTTGGCCCATCGAGTCTGCTCCGCCATTCAATCATGGCTGATATTTTCTCATCCCCATTCTCCTGCCTTCTCCCCATAACCCCTGATCCCCTTATTAATCAAGAACCTATCTATCTCTGTCTTAAAGACACTCCCTCCACAGCTTCTGCGGCAAAGAGTTCCACAGATTCATCACCCTCTGGCTGAAATAAATTCCTCCTCTTCTCTGTTTTAAAGGATCGTCCCTTTAATCTTAGATGGTGTCCTCTGCTTCTAGTTTTTCCTACAAGTGGAAACATCCTCTCCACGTCCACTCTATCCAGGCCTCGCAGTATCTTGTACGTTTCAATAAGATCCCCTCTCATCCTTCTAAACTCCAAAGAGTAAAGACTCAGAGTCCTTAAACATTCCTCATACGACAAGCTCTTCATTCCAGGGATCATTCTTGTGAACCTCTTCTGGACCCTTTCCAAGGCCTGCACATCCTTCCTTAGATATGGGGCCCAAAACTGCTCGCAATGCTCCAAATGGGGTCTGACCAGAGCCTTATACAGCCTCAGAAGTACGTCCCTGGTCTTGTATTCTAGCCCTTTTGACATGAATGCTAACATTGCATTTGCCTTCTTAACTGCCGACTGAACCTGCACATTAACCTTAAGAGAATCGTGAACAAGGACTCCCAAGTCCCTTTGTGCTTGTTTTCCGAAGCATTTCCCCATTTAGAAAATAGTCTATGCCTAGATTCCTCCTTCCAAAGTGCATAACCTCACACTTTTCCACATTGTATTTCATTTGCCACTTCATTGCCCACTCTCCTAGCTTGTCCAAGTCCTTCTGCAGCCCCCTTGCTTCCTCAATACTACCTGTTCCTCTACAGATCTTTGTATCATCTGCAAACTTAGCAACAGTGCCTTCAGTACCTTCTTCCAGATCATTAATGGATATTGTAAAAAGTTGTGGTCCCAGCACAGACCCCTGAGGCACACCACTAGTCACCGGCTGCCATCCTGAAAAAGACCCCTTTATCCCCACAGGCTCTTCGAGGTTGCTCCAACATTTATCACGATCATGGCTGATCATCCAACTCAATAGCCTAATCCTGCTTTCTCTCCATAAACTTTGATCCCATTCGTCCCAAGTGCAATATCTAGCCGCCTCTTGAATATATTCAATGTTTTAGCATCAACTACTTCCTGTGGTAATGAATTCCACAAGCTCACCATTCTTTGGCTGAAGAAGTGTGTCTTCATCTCTGTCTGAAATGGTTTACCCTAAATCCTCAGACTGTGACTCCTGGTTATGGACACACCCACCATCGGGAACATCTTCCCTGCCCGCTTCAATATGTTTCTCTTTTAGATGGTCATCCATTTCCCTCTTAAATGCTGCATCATTTTAATTCAATATGAAATTTTGGTGAAGGATTCCATAACCCAAGAACCTTTAATGGAAAATAATTCCATAATGTCCTCTTCATATTTGTAATACTAATACTTAGTATACTACCATTCACCAATTAATGGACATAATTATCCACACTCTTTCAACTTTCCAACATTTGAGAAATCTCTATTAGGTCCTTCTCAAATATTTCTTATTGCAGTACTTTCTCAGTTGTATTTTACTTTATATAAAAAAGAGACCGAATAAATTCCACAGGCTGGTTATTAGTTTTTACTTTTTGATTAGTGTGTTTGGAAGCTCATTCTGAAAATATAACACAAGATTGAACTCATCGGTCTTACCCAGGAAAAAAATAGCTTAAATTCAAAACTGTCAGAAAAGCTGAAAGCATCTCTCCGAAAAAGGTGCATATGCCTCCTGTGAATGAATTATAGTTCTTTTATACAAACATTTCACTGTTCAGTACTTTGTTGCTTGTTTTAAATTGTGAATAAATTTGACGAGCTGCTCATTGAACACAAAATGTTCGAGTCTTCTAAATTGATAGGGGTGACAGGAAGTATCCTACATACCCCCAGTAAGCAACTCACTATGATTGTAATTAATTTAGAGCTGGTTATATTAATGCAGCATGATGGTGAAATGGATCTACTTACAGAAATTGTCACCAACTACACAAGCAAACTAAAATAATCAATTCTACCAACATAAATTACATTTTCCATAACTCTCATCAGCTCTTTGATAAAATTATTGAACATTGAAATGTATAACTCTAAGCAAATTCATGGTACCCATCCTGTCTTTCTGTGATGTAGGACGGGGGACGTAATAGTTTACTTTGTGGAATAAATTTAAGTAAATAAAGTCTGGAAAACCTTACCTTCCTTTGACAGAGACAGGCTGGTAGAAAGCCTTCAGGGATATCGGGCACTCGTATTCTAGGGCCTCAATGTGATTTGTGAAATTGATAGACCATGGAAACTGTACCCGGGAGATAACAAGCTCATACACCTGTTCAGGAAAGTTTGAGAATGATTATTTCAACAAGCTTCTTTCTGTGCTGGACAACTTTAGAAACAGACTCTAGCAAGCAGTCTATAAGAACATAAGAAAATAGGAGCAAGAATAGACTGTATGATTCCTCAAACATGCACTACCATCAACTACAATAATAGGTGATTTTTCCCCCTGCACTCCTTATCCCTCGATTTCTGCAAAGAGCAAAAACTGTCCATCTCAGTTTTGAATATACTAAATAGAGGATCCACATCCCTCTGGGGTGGATACTATCAAAATTATCTTGAGTGAAGAATGGCCTGTGGTTATATTGTGATGTCTACCCGTTGCAAATCTGGGGCGGAATTCTCCGACCCCCCGCAGGGTCGGGGGATCGCTCGGGGCCAGCGTAAATCCCGCCCCAGTCGTGGCCGGAATTCTCCGCCACCCGGGAATAAGCGGGAGCGGAAATCACGCCCCGCCGAGCGGTGTGCCCCCCACGGCGATTCTCCGGCCCGTGATGGACCGAAGTCCCGCCGCTGACAGGCCAATCCCGCCGACGTGGTTTAAACCACCTCTGTGCCGGCAGGATTGGCGGCGCGAGCGGGCCCCAGGAGTCCTGGGGGGGGGTCGTGGGGCGATCAGACCCTGGGGGGTGCCCCCACGGTGGCCTGGCCTGCGATCGGGGCCCACCAATCGGCGGGCGGGCCAGTGCCGTGGGGGCACTCTTTTTCTTCCGCCGCCACCACGGCCTCCACCATGGCGGAGGCGGAAGACACCCCCCCACCGCCCATGCGCCGGTGGTGACGTCAGCGGCTGCTGACGCTCCGGCTCGTGCGCGGACCGGCGAAGGCCTTTCGGCCAGCCCCGACGCCGGGCGGCATAGCGCCAAAGGCCGTTGCCGCTAATTTTGGCGCCATCGGCAGAGCGGGAGCCACTCTGGCGTGGGCCTAGCCCCTAAAGGTGCGGAATCCGCACCTTTGGGGAGGCCCGACGCCGGAGTGGTTGGCGCCACTCCGCTACGCCGGGACCCCCCGCCCCGCCGGGTAGGGGAGAATTTCGCCCCTGATCCCAGACTTCAAATTGTTGGTGGAGGCCACTGATGCCAAGGCCCTCACTGCTGGTCTGTACGGTGGGCTACTGGTTAAGTCCCTAAAATGCCAGACCTGACCCCACACCAGAACAATCTGTTTCTTCTCGTCATCATTAGTACTTTTCAAATTCCATTCCAGGATGTCGTTATTGCTTCCAATGGCAAACACTTTTGGTCACTTCCACTGCAGTCACCATTGCAGGAAGCTTGTACAACAAAACTTCCATTTAAATAATGCCCTTATCATAGGTAAAAGCCCCACAGAGGCATTAATGACAGTATGCAATATTAACGATAGAGTTTTTTTACAAGATTATGTCAAATTCCTTTTAATTGCCAGAAAATAACAACATTTTAGACAAACAAATTGATTGCATTGTACCTGTGAGTTACTGCCATCTGCTGATGTAACATTCACTTCCACTCTGGTATGTCCTACATTTAGGTATGTTTGATTACCGATACTCGCCCGATTAACAGTCACATTCATATTACGGTCTGGGATAATTGGTTGAACAATTACACTGATCATATTTAGTGGTGCTGTACCTAATATGTTAAGAGAATAATTTTTAATATGTGAAAATAACTTTGTCACTGCATTCAATAACAGAGTGATAGCTCCAAACTGCTTTAACTATGTAGCGTACACATAAATTGCAATATGCATACATATATATACATATATATATATAAAATTAGAATACAACTAGACGGATCACAAACTCTCTCTGGTCCGACAGCTTAAACATATTCCATCGGACAATTGAGACACCCTACCTGCCTGCGCACAGCCTAATAGGGAACAACTTCATATTTCAGTATTCCATGCAGATTAATAAACTGTAATGTAAAATGTAAATTATAAAATACAGGACAGATAATGCTCAAAAGATCCTAAAAGCACCTCTGTTCTTGATGCACTTTTTCAAAAGAATATGTTGGTTCCTGGTCTGTAGGAACCAAATAAGTGGTTGTATCTGCATATGAATTTATTCCATAAGCTTCCGCCTTCCACGCGCCAACGAGGACTTTTTCCTTCTAAGTCATATTGACTTCTCAAAGCTCCAAATTATAAACTTTGCATCTGGTAAAGCGACAATAATCTTAAAAAAAATAATAAAAAATGAATTTAGAGTATCCAATTACTTTTTTTCCAATTAAGGGGCAATTTAGCATGGCCAATCCACCCAGCCTGCACATCTTTGGGTAATGGGGGTGAGATCCACGCAAATACGGGGAGAATGTGCAAACTCCACACGGACAGTGACCCAGGGTTGGGATTGAATCCGGGTCCACAGCACCATAAAGCAGCAGTGCTAACCATTGTGTCACTGTGCCACCTCTTAGTTGTCTTTGATTATCTTTGCACACAGGTAGTCCTTGGACTTATGACAGAATTGGTTCCCGAAAACCACATCTTAGGTCCAAATGTCGCAGGTGAAAACCAATTTTCCGCCAATAACAATGTTATAAATTGGGGCAAAAACAGAAATAGAATTAAAGAGCCATTAAGACTTAAAACGTTAACTGTTACCCTCTCGACAGATGCAGCCAGACCTGCTGCGTTTTTCCAGCATTTTCTATTTATATTTCAGATTTCCAGCACCTGCAGTACTTTGCTTTTCTGCTCTTGGGAAATTGGGGATTGGTTCACGAACCAAGGCCTCATAACCTGGGCGGGATTTTACAGTCATTCTCACTGGCAGGATTTTCCTGTCCCGTCAAAGCCAATCCACGTGGTGCGTTCCATGGTGGTGCAGCCGACAAGTAATGTAAATGGCTATTGACTTCGGTAGGGCCAGATGATCACAGTTATGACCAATGGCGAGTTGGCTCCGCAACAGGAAAACGTGCCGTTGGGTGTGGGGTGGGGAGATCCTGACCCCACTTTCCATCAAAATATCCCAGAATATTGTACTCAAATCAATCATAAATAAATTAATATAAATTTTCAGAAATTGTTTTGAAACACAGATTCACCAAACAAAATGTGTCAGAATAGAAGATGTACACAGGAATAAGGATTAGAAGTAGGCAATCAATTCAGCCTCTTGAGCCTGCCCTGCCATTCAATCAGACAGTGTCTGGTGTCATGGATAAGGGCAGTGCAAATGTGAATGTGTACGTATGAATGTTTGACCTTGTTCACTGGCTTCGTAAAGTCAAAACCAGCGCTATAAAATCAAAAAAGGGTGTCAATTTCTAAAGTGTCATAAGTGCTGTTCGTCATAAATGACACATCATAAGTCGAGTACAGCCTCTATTTGCGTTACTTTGTTTTTTTTAATCAAGTTCCAAATTATGTTTTCATGGCTCTAAGAAATATTACATGCCCACAGCTATTTATGGTCTTCTAACGCAAATGTTTTCCTTCTCTCCCCTACAGCATTACTCTGTTGCTTCAATACTTTGCCGAGAGTTTTCTCCATGAATGTTTTAAAATCCCAGAATTTCCACATTAACAAGCTGTGATTTGCATAACGTGACAACCACCTGAATCCCTCATTTCTGACTATCTAGAAATTAGATATTGTACTATTTTGGAATTCACAGAAGTTTTGGAGATTGCAATTTCAGTATTGGACCCATAAATTGAATATAGAAATTTAAGCCAAGTTTGGCAACATTCCTCATTAGAGTTCTAAGCTCCATAATCTATTTAATTTTAAAATAATTTTAGGAGAAATTATGTTACTGTTAAATACCAAATACCAATATTGTTCTTTTGATCTGCAATCATTTTGTGTTTAACATAGAACATAGACATAGAACATACATTCGGCAGATCGAGTCTGCACCGCCCCAATTAAGCCCTCATTTCCACCCTATCCCCGTAACTCAATAACCCTTCCTAACTTTTTTGGTCACGAAGGGCAATTTATCATGGCCAATCCACCTAACCTGCACGCCTTTGGACTGTGGGAAGAAACCGGAGCACCTGGCGGAAACCCATGCAGACACGGGGAGAACGTGCAGACTCTGCACAGACAGTGACCCAGCGGGGATTCGAACCTGGGACCCTGGCGCTGTGAAGCAACAGTGCTAGCCACTTGTGCTGCCGTGCTGCCCTTTGTTCCTCTGTTTAAAAGCTGACTAATTATTAAGGTTGTTGAGAAGAAGCCATTGCTGAGTCCTGTAAAGAGACAGGTTTTCAAGAAACCTGAAATTCAGCACAGGTTAATATTTTGCAAAAATGTCTTTCCCAATGCTGCAGAAAAAGCTATCAAAGGAGGTTCACGTCTTAAGGTTATTTCTAAGCTGTGCAGACACAAATATTACTATTTGCTGGGTATCTGTAGTTGCTTCAATGAATTATTTAAATTGTACATAATAATGTAGTCAAATTTAGCATGCAAAACTTTGGGATTGCACTTGATACTTCTATCATCCATAAAAGACTGCATGTATTGGAGAGGTTATGCAAAATTCAGTTCAACATAATTAATGGTCATTGTTAATCACGGATTATGTGACCTCTGAAGGCAATACCCATAAATGTCCTTCCCATTCATACGGACAAAATTCACTAATCAACAGCACTGCACAATACTGTAAAGTAATCAAAGGGTCTTCAGTGTGTACTGCCAAAATTCCACCAACTCATCTCCTGTCCCACCAGGGGTGCCAACATCCTCAGCCACTGCTACACAAACATCAAGGGCATCTACTGATCCATCCCCCGACCACTCTTTAGTGGTCCTTTCGTGGCATACAAGCAGAAACTTAAGCGGGAGAATCGGGTTAAGAAAGTCCAAGGCAACAGATGAGCTCCTGCACAACTGCTTGGCGTCAGTAAACTGGTCCATATTCAAGAACTCAGCGGCCAACCTAAACGAATATGCCACCATCGTCACAGACTTCATTAGCAAGTGTGTAGAAGATTGCGGCCAAAGAAAGTTGTACGTACGTTCCCCACTGGAAACCATGGTTTAATCTGGAGATTCACTCCCTACTGAAGGCCAGGTCTGAGATGTTCAAGACAGGCGACCCTGACCTATGCAAAAAAAATCAGGTACGACCTCCGCAAAGCCATCAGGGACGCCAAGAGACAATACCAGACTAAGTTAGGATCACAGACTAACAACACGGATTCTCATCGGTTGTGGCAAGGCTTAAACAACATAACGGGCTACAAAGCAAAGCGGAGTAGAATCTCCAGAAGCAGCACACCCCTTCCCAATGAACTCAATGCTTTCTATGCTTGGTTCGAGCAGGAAACCATCAAACAGCTGTCAACTGCCTCAGCAGCCACGGACACACCCATACCTACTGTCACAGCTTCCAAAGTCAGATCAGCCTTCTTGAAAGTGAACCCTCAGAAAGTGACGGGTCCTAACTGGATCCCTGGTCGTGCACTCAGATCGTGCGCGGACCAACTGACAGTGTGTTCGCGGAACCTTCAACCTCTCTCTATTCAAACTCCTGTTCAGTGACTACAGCTCCGCCTTCAACACCATAATCCCAGCCAAGCTCGTATCAAAACTCCAAAACCTAGGACTTGGTTCCTCTCTCTGCAACTAGATCCTCAACTTCCTGACCCATAGACCACAATCAGTAAGGGTAAACAACAACACCTCCTCCATGATAGTCCTCAATACTGAGGTCCTGCAAGGCTGTGTACTTAGCCCTCTACTACACTCCCTATACACACGACAGTGCGGCAATATTTGGCTCCAACTCCATCTACAAGTTTGCTGATAACATGACCACAGTGGGTTGGATCGTGAACAACGATGAGTCAGCGTACAGGAAGGAGATAGAGAACCTAGTGGCGCGATGTAATGACAACAATCTCTCCCTCAACGTCAGCAAAATAAAAAAGCTGGACATTGAGTTCAGGAAGCAAAGTATTGTACACTCCCCTGTCTGCATCAATGGTGCCGAGCTGGAGATGGTTGACAGCTTCAAATTCCTAGGTGTGCAAATCACCTACAATCTGTCCTGGTCCACCTACATCGACCCTACGACCAAGGAAGCACAACAGTGCCTATACTTCCTCAGGAAACTAAGAAAATTCAGCAAGTCCACATTGACTCTTACCAATTTTAACAGATTCACCATAGAAAGCATCCTATCTGGCTGCATCAGCAACTGCTTGGCCCAAGACCGTAAGAAACTACAGAGAGTCGTGAACACAGCCTAGTCCGTCACGCAAATCCACCTCCCATCCATTGACTCTTTCTACACCTCCCACTGGCTTGGGAAAGCGGGCAGCATAATCAAAGACCCATCCCACCCAGGTTATTCTCTCTTCCAACTTCTTCCATCGGGCAGGAGATACAAAAGTCTGAGAACACGCAATAACAGGTTCAAAAACAGTGTTCTCCTTGCTTTTACCAGATTCACTGTTAAAAATGCAGAAAACACCAAGACATCTGGCAGGGCAGGCAACAGGGGACTTGCGGTAGATATCTTAATTTTACTTTTAATGAGCTTAATTCATAGAATCCCCACAGTGCAGAAGGGTTGGTTATTTGTACATCATTATGCTAAACATTTCCTTTTTTATCCTCAATCCTGCTACGTAAGGAGATTGACTGACATACACTGGAGGTTGCTTAAAATACTTTTAGCATTCATCAAAGAAACTTGCCACATACATGTATATTTATATTCATCGATAGAAAATGCAGGATCAAGCGGCAACATTTCAGCTACTTTCAGTCCACTTAATAATGGAGTGCTTGGACTGAGCTTTGTTGCCTCTATTTTATACTGCTTCATAGTTCCATCTTCTGCGGCAACTTCAATTTCAATTTTATTTAGACCATCTTGGAGGCCGACCGTTTTAGAACCACCTGAACCCTGGAGGAAAAAACAGCAATAATTTAAACAAATTACAAAATATTGCATGGATAATTATTATTGTCATAGCCATCTGGATATGTCTGATAGACATTGGCCAGTAAGCCTTGTCCTATAGTGCAGCTCCAATACTCTCCACAAGTAATGAAGGTGAAAATCATTCCTAATGACACTCAAGGAAGGTAATGTTTATACAGGCACATGAGGGACAACTACATAAACAATTTCTGGTGAAAGAATGTCTCAAAAGTGTCAATTTGAATCAGCTGTGGCATTCGTTGGCTTTGAACCAGCAGATAGTGGGCTGAAGACCCACTCCTGGATCGGAGCAGGGAATCTGGACTGATATGCAAGAGCAGCACTGAGAGAGGTTCTGACTTTCCAGTACGCCTTTAAACCAATACCATTTGTAGGTGTCGATTATAGAGGTCCACGGTATTACTTGAAGATGATTCTCCCTTTCAGCAGCATTACCTTCTCACTTATCTTATTTTGTTTGTGGTTTCATGTCGTGTGCATACTGGAGATTTTGTTTCCTCATAAAATATCATATCAAAAGCAATTAAATCAGTTCCATCAAAGTGGTTATGCTTGAGAATAAAAATCATTCTGTAAAGTAGTTTAATTTTTTCTCAAATGCAAGATTACCTGTTGTTAATTATACCTGGCTATGTGCTATCGTCAACAGCCAGTGCCCCCTCTCTGCCTTTGATATGACAGTATGTTTATATGTCAACTTTAATGTCACTGTTGAGCAGCTGCCTGCTTCTGAGATCTCTGCACTCCTCGGATTCTGGCCTCTTGAGCATTTGAGAATCTCATGATTCAACCATTAGCGGCTGTGCCTTCAGTTGCCTACCTCCTACCTCTGGAATTTCCTCCTAAGTCTCTCTGCATCTCTTTCATCCTTTATGATGCTCCTTAAAACTATCTCTACATCCAACCTTTTGGTCATCTGCCTTGATATCCCTTTATATGGTCAAAATTTTGTATTTATTTTGATAACACTTCTGTGAAGCAACTTGGGGCGTTTTATCATTGTTAGAGTGTGAAATAAAGGCAAACTGTTTCTGTTAAATAGAATAAACAATACTGAACCATGCCATTTGGTCTGTCTTATGTAATTTTGAAGCCCACATCAACAATGGATGATTAATAGCTCCTCCCTGTGCTGGCCTAGCAGGCTATTCATCTGTATTCAAAGTAGCTCACCACCACTTTTTATAAGGGAAAATTAAGCAATGAGTTGTGGCCTTGCTAACTATACTCAGATCCTGTGAGTGATTTTTTAAAAATGTTAGTATATGCAGATGCCTAGGCTTGAATTGTATGTCCCTGATGTTGGATAAAGCACTGCTGTTAGCCCTTGGCATCATCCACGGTGCCATGGGAAGCACTCTCATCTCAGAGTCAGCAGGTCGTATTTAAAGTCCCATTGTAGACACAAGCACAAAAATCCATGTTGACACTCCTATGCAGTACTGTGGGAGTGCTGCACTGTTGAAAGTGCTGTTGTTTGAGTGTGATGTTAAAATGATGCCCCTCAGATGGATGCAAAAGATCCTGGGGCACTTTTTTGAAGAGATGGGGAGTTCTTCACAGTGTTATAGCAATAATTATCCCTCAAATAACATTATTAAAGACCAGATCAACTAGTCATTACCATATTGCAATTTTTGGGAGCTTGCTGTGTGCAATTTGGCGGCCCCGTTTCATACATGACAACAGGTAGGGGCACAGAAACAGAGGAGGCCATTTAATCCCTTGAGCCTGTTCTGCCATTCAATTAGTGCATGGCTGGTCAGTGACCTAACTTCAAATACCACATACCTTTCTTCACATACGGTCTTAATCTTTAAATTCACTGTGATCACTCCATTCCTCAGAAAAAAAGCCACAACACAACCAACCTTAAAGGCCACAACACCGTCTTCAACCTTGCTTTCCTTTCAAAGTCCTTAAACATTTCACTAATACAAAAGCAGAATACTGCAGATGCTGGAAATCTGCAATGAAAACAGAAAATTGGATGACCCTTCATCAGAACGAAAATCAGGGGTGGGATTCTCCATTGCCCAACACCGAAATCCTGTTAGGCGATCGGGTGGAGAATGGGCTCCGACACCATTTTGACGCCGGTCAGCCACGCTCCACCCCCTCCGAAATGACATCGTCATGATGCGCGCCACGTGGTCGCAGTGGCATTGGCGCCTCATCGGCCGGCCCATCCGAGATGTCCACCCCTGATGGGCCGAGTTCCCGATGGCACGGATCACACGTGTGGTCACACAAATCGTGAACCCGGCGTGGCGGCTGAGGACTGTGACCACTGCCGCCACACTCACCCAGGGTCCTTGCTGCTGGCCGGGAAGGTTTATGCGAGGGCTGGGGGGATGGTGGGGGGTGGCCAGGGGGTGGACTGTGGGGTTGCAGATGGTGGGTTGGGTCGCGCACAGCCAGCACCATGTTATGCGGTGAGAACACTGCAGCTCTCCACACGTGCGCATGCACAGCCCAGGACTCAGCCATTCTCCAGGCATTTTCGGCGCTGGAAGCGGGAGTTCAAGTCAGCGCTGGTGTTAGCCCCTCACTGGTATCGGAATTGGTGAAGGGTTCGCGCCAATTCTTTTGATGTAAATCTCCCACGGAGTCTCCGTTCGAGCCGGCACTCAGCCACAGAAACAGAGAATCCAGTCCCAAATCTTTTGCGACTGTGACAAAGGTAAACTATCTGTTGCCCCTCCCTGTCACTGTTATCTTCATCAGCCTCATTGACCTCCGAGGTATCTGCATTTACGGAATTCTGGCCTCTTGAGCATCCCCAATTTAATTGCTCAGCTGTTGATAAAGGCCCAAAGTTCTGGAGTTCCTTCCCTAAACTTCACTGTCTCTCTACTCCTCTCTCCTCTTCAAAGATGATCTTTTAAACCTACTGTTTTGGGCAAGCTTTTGGCCAACTGCCTTACTATCACCTCATGCAGCTCACTGTCATATTTTGCTTTATAACGCTGTGAAGAACCTTGTGATATTTATTGCATTAAAGGTGTGATATAAATATAAGTTATTTCTGTTGTTTTATCCACCTTTTCCTATATTTCTTATTGCCTTTGGTTAACAAAAAAATCTATTGATCACAGAGTTAAAATTAATAATTGACCGAGCATCAATTGTTGTTTGCAGACGATAGTTCAAAACCTCTACCGCCCTTTGCATATAGAAGTGCTTCCTAACTTCATTCCTGAAAGGCCTGACTTAAATTTTAAGACTATTCCCCCCCGAGATCTAAATGACCCAACAGGCAGAAATAGTTTCCCTCTATTCATCCTAGGCAGAGCCTCAGTTCTGTGTCTCTAATTATCCTTTCAGTTCTCTTTAAAAGCTTTGATTAAATCACATCTTAACAATCTATATTTCAGGGAACACACACTAGTTCGTGTAATCTCTCCTCATTATTTAACTCTGAGGAGTTCATGTTTCATTTGGTTAATCTGTGCTGCACTCCCTCCGAGGTCAATACATTTTTCCTAAAATGCAGTGCGCAGACATGCCCACAGTACTTCAGGTTTGGTCTAATAAGGGTTTTGTATAGCTGAAGTGTGGCTTGTACTGTAGTCCTCAAGATATGAAGACCAGCACTCCATTAGCCTTTCTGATTATTTTCTCTACATGTTCATGGCATTTTAATGATCTGTAGACTTGGGCCTTCAAGTGTCTCTGGACCTCCATTGTTTCTAGATTTATAGCATGTACAAAGTACACTGCCCTATCCATTTTAGGTCCAAAGTTGATGTCTTGAAAATCAATTTATCGCAGGTTTGTCAACTTATTTAACTCATCAAGAGAAAGCTTCTAAAAATAATTCTGCAGGATAGAATTAGTCACATAGAAAAATGTGAGTTGACTGAGAAGAGCTAGAATGAATTTTTAAAGGGGAAATCGCGTTGACCTATCTTGCTGGAGTTTTTTTGAGGAGGTAACAGAAAGGGTCAATAAGGGTAATGCTGTTGATATGGTGTAGTTGGACTTTCAGAAAGCATTACACACAAACTTTTGAGAAAGGTTCATGGAATAAAAGGGAAATAGCAAAGTGGATTCAAAAGTGGCTGAAATAATAGGAAGCAGAGCGTAATGGTCAATGGACATTTTGGGCTGGAGGAAGGTTTGTAGTGGTGTTTCCCAGGGGTATTATTGGAACTTTTTTTTCCCCTTGTAGATTGCACGATGGGAAAGTTGGTCATGTACTATACTTAAAAGTGAACAATGATGCAAACCACAGGTGTATAGGTATAAGACCTCCTGTGGTGAACCACAAGAAAGGTCATAAGCCAAAGATAACAACTTTGTAGCAAAAAGGAGGAAAAGATTTGAAATTAGACAGCTAAGCAAGACCCTAAGCAAGAGGGTCATCTGACTTTTGTGGTCACAAAGGACTGTTAAGCGGGAAGCTTCATAAGGAACATGAGCAGATGTGTCCTGTTTGCCAGACATCGGGAAGATTGACCTCGGACACATGAGGGTCATGCACATATGTCATCGAACATTTGAGAAAGTTGTAGAAATTGGTATAAAGGAGCAAGGGATTGAAGCCTCAGGAGCAAAAACCATGGTAACAACCATCGCAGAGGCAACCCCAAGCCAGAGGCTCAGAGGCCAGTGAAGTACACCTGGAGAAAGGCCTAGCCAGCTGTTCTGTTGGGGGTACTTAAGGTTGATTAGTGAGTTACGTAACATTCATTAGTATATTGGGTTAAAGAGTCTGTGTGACATTTATCAAGTTTAAAGTATTATGATCCTGGACCAGACCCCAACAGTTGCTAGGATACTGGACAGAAACCCCAATATTTTATTTGAATTTTTTAAGACTGTGAGGAAAAGATACCTCACTCCAGGAATGATTGCACGCAAAAATAGGGATATGGTATATTAATATGAACTTTATTACTAACACAGTATTAAAATATTTTTAACATTGCACAAGAAAAATAGCTTACAATTATCCCTCAATAATAATGATAATAATGTTTGAACAATGTTTGACAGAGTCATCCAGACTTGAAATGTTAGCTCTCTTCTCTCTTTACAGATGTTGTCAGACCCCAATTGTGAGTATTTTTATCACTTTGGTTTTTCCCCTTCGCTGTCCCGGTCGCAAGCCTGTCCTACTGCCTGCTGCTGGAGACGACCCTACGAGATTCAGGTCAGTCCGGCGAACCCCAGAAACTTTAAAAAAAAGCTACGGGTTTGAGTCCCTGAGGATCAATTCCTCTAAAAGCTACGGGTTTGAGTCCCTGAGGATCAATTCCTCTAAAAGCTACGGGTTTGAGTCCCTGAGGATCAATTCCTCTAAAAGCTTGGGTTGGAGTCCCTGAGGCTAAAATTCCTCAAAAGAACCAGGTTGGAGTCCTTGAGGCTAAAATTCCTCAAAGAACCGGGTTGGAGTCCCTGAGGCTAAATTCCTCAAAAGAACCGGGTTGGAGTCCCTGAGGCTAAAATTCCTCAAAAGATCCGGGTTGGAGTCCCTGAGGCTAAAATTCCTCAAAAGAACTGGGTTGGAGTCCCTGAGGTTAAAATTCCTCAAAGAACCGGGTTGGAGCCCCTGAGGCTAAATTCCTCAAAAGAACCGGGTTGGAGTCCCTGAGGCTAAAATTCCTCAAAAGAACTGGGTTGGAGTCCCTGAGGCTAAAATTCCTCAAAAGATCCGGGTTGGAGTCCCTGAGGCTAAAATTCCTCAAAAGAACTGGGTTGGAGTCCCTGAGGTTAAAATTCCTCAAAGAACCGGGTTGGAGCCCCTGAGGCTAAATTCCTCAAAAGAACCGGGTTGGAGTCCCTGAGGCTAAAATTCCTCAAAAGAACCGGGTTGGAGTCCATAAGGCTAAAATTCCTCAAAAGAACCGCGTTGGAGTCCCTGAGGTTAAATTCCTCAAAAGAACCGGGTTGGAGTCCCTGAGGTTAAATTCCTCAAAAGAACCGTTAAAATCCTCTAAAGAACAAGGGTTGGGGTCCCTAAGAAATAGTTAAAAGAAGTAAAGAGGTATCGATGCCAACATGGTCCTTGTTATTACCTAAAACCTTTGCGATAAAAGGTTCCCGTTAACTTTGTAAGGCGGGGCAGCACGGTGGCCTAGTGGTTAGCACAACCGCCTCACGGCGCTGAGGTCACAGGTTCGATCCCGGCTCTGGGTCACTGTCCGTGTGGAGTTTGCACATTCTCCCCGTGTCTGCGTGGGTTTCGCCCCCACAACCCAAAAATGTGTAGAGTAGGTGGATTGGCCATGCTAAATTGCCCCTTAATAGAAAAAAATAATCATAAACAGGGCAAAAAGCGTGCGGACCCTGACATAAAACACCACACACGTAATTTCCTTAACCAATTGGAAAACAGGGCAGGATAACCCTGTAATAAATTCAAAATTGGATTAGTGATCTAAGATCGCTATTGAAATTGTAATCAGAAGGACCACCTGGCATCAGATAAAGGGTATAATGGGTAATATGTTAGACACCACTTTTGAAAGTGGCAGTGCACTGCAAACGCTTTGTGAACAGTATCCGGAACACTCTAAGCAGCTGAGATTATTATGGGGGGAATTGCATAAAAATTTAGGAGAAGAAAAATGGCCACCGGGGGGAAGACTAATGCATTAAAATTGGGTATAAAATTGACAGAGAAAGGAATAGTGAAAACAGCCACGGTCTTAAAAAAAAAGGAAAATGCGCATATGGGAAAAGAACCAAGTTATTAGGCTATCCGCCTTGAATCTGTATATTAATCCATGTGAGTTTACGCTTAAGTGGGATAAGGTGCTGTCAGGGCCTGTGGAGTTCCCAGATCTTATCTCCCAGAATTCTGACATAATGAACTGCTTTGTTACTGATACTCAGGCCTTCGTGTGAATATTTTCACCCCTAACATTTGGTGTAAGTCTAGAAGGATGTTGCTAAGCTGGACGCCGCTCGAGCCGGTGGACAAGGCGAGTAGTCAAACCTCTGACCGCCAAAAATTAGAGTCACTCGGCAAGGCAGACGGACGGTGAGGTAACATCCAACGAATCTGGTATCAAGGCCAAATGAGTAAAAGAGTCAGTTTAAAAAATTTTTTTTTTTTCAGGCATACTTGCTTAAGAGATGTTCTTTGAGACTGTTTTAAGAGATTTACCCGAATCCTGTCAGAACAATGCAGGATTTCTAGCTGAAGTCTTCAGAGATTGTCTTCATGGTTTGACATCCAGGAATCAACTGAACAATCTCTGCTTCTCTGATAAAATGCCTAGTACTCTAGCTCCTCTGATTAGTTACATCATCTTATCAACCTGACAGAATATCACCAACTATCTACTCCCCAGGAACCCTCTCAATCCAAACAAAAATCCATTGGCCCAAGCTTTTACGATACTTTGATTGCACCTCTGTCTCCCAAAAAGCCTAGCTGCCTTGTGAACCAGGATTTTTTAAAACACGATTGTGGCAGTCTCACACATTACCTAGGACTTTTAACTCTTACTGCACCAAATAAATATAATACAATATATCTGAAATTTGTAATATTCATCACAAATGTCTGTGTGACGGCACTGTTGCACAGTGGTTAGCACTGCCGCCTCACAGCCCAGGGACCAATATTTGATTCCGACCTCAGGTGACTGTCCAGATCTTGGTCCGTAGCACTGTTGATTATGGGACCTCAAGGGCACATCAGAGTTTGTTTTCATAAATGAAATGAGCGTTTCAATCTCTACCATCCTTTCAGGCACTCACCACCCTATGGGCAAAATAACTATTCAACTTCCCCTCTAATCCTTCTACCAATTACTTTAAATCTGTGCCTCCTGTTTCTTGCAAATGCAAAATATTGCAGGTGCTGAAAATCTGAAATAAAAACAGAAAATGCTGGAAACATTCAACGGGTCAGCACAATTTGTGGAGGGAGAAAAGAAGAGTTAATGTTATCTAGTCTTTCCTCATAGATAGAATTCCTCAATCTGGGCAACATATTGGTAAATTTCCTCAGTACCCTCACATCTCAGCAATTTGCTCTCAAGCCCACACGTCCATTCTTGGGTGTGGCGCCCGGATGTGGCAACTAGGGGTTTTCTTATTGCAGTGTTAATATAAACCTACTTGTGACACTAATAAAGATTGTTATTATTCCTCCTGCAGTCCAAAGATGTGCAGGTTAGTAGGATTGGCTATGATAAAATACCCCTTGGCGGGGTTACGGGGATAGTGTGGGGGTCTCAGTAGTGTGCTCTTTCAGAGGGTTGGCAGAGACTCGATGGGCCGAATGGCCCCCTTCTGCACTATAGGAGTTCTATGATGAAATTGACATATTAGTACAAACAAAGAGTCTTTAAGTGAATACTATTAGTCTTGTGGAGTGTGACTTGCCAGTTGTAAACTCTCGAGGAATAGAGGGGTCAAAATCCTGACATATATTAATGATCTAGATCTTGGTGTGCAGGGAGCAATTTCAAAGGTTGCGGGTGATACTAAACTTGGAAGGATTGTAAACTGCGAAAAGAACATAAACAAGTTGGTGGACAGTGGGGTAGTAGATAAAGTTTGATGTGGAGAAATGTGAGGTGTTGCATTTTTAAAGGAAGAACAAGGATAGACAGTATAAAATAAAGGATAAAATTCTTAAAGGGGTGCAGGAGCAGAGGAACCTGCGTGTATTTGTGCATAGATCATTGAAGGTGGCAGGACAGGTAGAGAGAGCAATTAATAAAGGATACAGTATAATGGATTTTATCAGTAAACACGCAGAGTACAAGGGCAAGGAGGCTATGCTGAATTTTTACAAGATCTCAACTGGAATATTGTGTACAGTTCTGAGGGCCAGACGAGAGGAAGGGCGTAAATGCATTGGAGAGAGTACAGAAGAGATTTACAAGAATATCCCAGGGATGAGAAACTTCAATTATGAGGATAGATTGGAGAGGTTGGGACTCTTCTCCTTGGAGAGAAGGCAGCTCAGAGGAGATTTGACAGAGATGTTCAAAATCATGAACATGATGGTCTGGACAGAGTAGATAGGGAGAAACTGTTCCTGCTCGTAAAAGGATGAAGAATGAGAAGACTCAGATTTAAAGTGAAACAAAGCAAACGTGATGTGAGAAAAGCCTTTTCACAAGAGTGGTTGAGGCCTGGAATGCACTGCCTAGAAGTGGGGTGGAGGCAAGTTCAATAGAGAAATTCAAGAGGGTATTAGATGATTACTTGAATAGAAACATATGTAGGGGTATGGCAATAAGCCACGATGCTCACAGACATGATGGGTCAATTGATCTTCTTCTGCAGTGTAACAGTTCTGTGATATCAATATATCTTTGCAATGTCACATTTTCATCTACTATGCTTACAACACCACCTATCTTTGTGTCAGTGGCAAACTGGGTGTGATGATCGGAATACCTTGCCCCTTTAAGAGGCTTGTGATGATCGGAATACCTTGCCCCTTTAAGAGGCTTGGAACCCTGGCGACTCCGCCTCTGGCTACGCCCCCTGGGAAACAGTACTTAAGATGAGACTCCATTTTGCAAGCACACTTCTCATGGATGCTGCCATTGTTCACTGCTTATTAAAGCCTTTGATTACTGACCTAACTTTTGCGTCGTAATTGAGAGTGCCTCACTGGGATATACATTTTCCCATCCCATCCTCCAAGTTGTTAATTAATAAGTTAAGTCATTTCAGACTGTGGCGCAGTTGGTACATCTTCTCCTCCCCAGTTGTGGGTTCAGAGACCAGAGGACAAAAATATATGCACTGATGCTTCATGCAATACCCTGGCAGTGCTGTACTGAACTTTGGATGAGATGCTAAACTGAGGCTTTGTCTAGTGGACATAAAAGATCCTAAGGTACTACTTTGAAGAAGGAGAGGGGGTTATCCGTGGTGACCTGATCAACATTTATCTCTCAATCAAAATCACGAAAAACATTTTTCTCCTCCTTCAGTACCATAACCCAAAAGGGCATTGGCAATCATGGATCTCCATTAGATTGGTCCCTGAATATGCTGACAAAGTACTGCACAGGTTTGCTATTGTCTTCTACAGTTGGCTCTCCAGGAAACTTCCCTGTTTTTACCACCTGCCATCAGGCGTATTGGAAGGATTGTCAGGCTGATAATGAAGAGTCGTACAAACTCGCAACGTTAACTCTGTTTCCCTCTCCACAGACGCTGCCAGACCTGCTGAGCTTTTCCACCCATTTTTGTTTTTATATGAGCATCCACATCTTTTTGTTTCTATCTGTGGCCATCAAGTCCTTAAGTGGGACTTGAAACCAGGCATTTTTTGGCCCAGAGGTGGGGACGGTAACGGCTGCGCTACAAGACCTCCTAAAAACAGATTATGTGGGTCATTATCACATTGCCATTTGCAAGGGAGCTGGCTGCCCGAAAAGTGGCTGTCGCGTTGCCTCCATTCAAAAAGTGAATTTTAGGTTTGGAACACCCTGGGGTGGTGATGCAGACACCATGGGCGGAATTCTCCGCTCCCGGGAAAAATCGGCAGGGCCGTCATGAATTCGGCCGAGTTTCACGAAGGCCTCGGAGGCCGTTCCTCGCCCCCTATTCTGCCCTCCCGGCGGGGCTAGGAGCGGCGCTCCGTAACTCTTGGCCGCGGGGGCGTCGCGCCAAAAATGACGCGGCCGGCGCGCCTAATGCGTCAGCCCGCATGCGCAGGTTGGCCGGCTCCAACCCGCGCATGCGCGGCTGACATCATGATGCTGACAGCACGAACCCGCGCATGCGCGGTGGCCGTCTTTCCCCTTAGCCGCCCTTGATCTTGCGGGGCGGCGGAGGGGAAATAGTGCGTCCGATCTGGACGCCGGCCCGATGATCGGTGGGCACCGATCGCGGGCCGGTCCCGTCCCGAGCACAGTCGTGGTGCTCTTTCCTTGCTAGGCCACCTACAAGCCCCAAACGGGCTTCTCACTCCCGTTTCACGACAGCTGCGACCAGGTGTGTTTGCCGCCGTCGTGAAACGGCCGCGAATGGCAGGCCGCTCGGCCCATCCAGGTCGGAGAACGGCGATCCTTACGAGCGGGGGGGGGGGGGGGGGGGGGGGGGGGGGGAGGGGGGGGGGGGAAATCGCGGGGGGGCGTGAAATTTGTAGGGGGCCCTCCCCTGATCCTCCCACCCGGCGTGGGGAGCGGAGAATCGCGCCCTATATATATGCTCAATGTGTGTGCGTAATAATCTTTATTATTGCCACAAGTAGGCTTACATTTACACTGCAATGAAATTCTGTGAAAATCCCCTTGTCGCCACACTCCGGTGCCTGTTCGGGTACACTGAGGGAGAATTCAGAATGTCCAATTCATCTAACAAGCTCGTCTTTCGGGACTTGTGGGGGGAAATCGGAGCATCCGGAAGAAACCCATGCAGACATGGGGAGAATGTGCAAACTCTGCACAGACAGTGACCCAAGTCAGAAATCGAACCTGGGACCCTGGCGCTGTGAAATAACAGTGCTAACCACTGTGCTACTGTGCCACCTATGTGTATGGGTGTGTATATACAGCTGCAGGGGCCATCCCTCTCCCTCATATACACACATAATGATACTTACAATGATTTGGTAAGAGGCGTGGTTGTCACTGGTCACCGGGTTGATAGTCAAACTGGTCACATCGTTGCCCAGTATCACTTTGTAAGTGAGGATGTCAGCGTTGAAAGCAGGCTCCAGTGTTCCATGAGAGATCGTCAGCTTCTTGAGGTTGCAGTCGTCCATCTCTTCCCCTCTATGTGAGGGTGTGTGTGGAGCTGTGGGGGGTTGTGTGTATGGGTGGATGGGATGGGCAGTGTGGGGGTTTCTGTGTGTGTGTGAGGGGGTCTACGGGTGGGTGGGGTAGGTTGTGTGCGTGTGGGGAGGCAGATTGTGTGTGTGAGTGTGGAGGTGTGTGGGTGGGGTTTGTGGATGGGGGGACTGTGTGTGGATCTGTGTGTGTGGCTGGGTGTGGGGGGGATTGTGGGCATGTGGTGCGGTGGGAGTCCGTGGGACGGTGGGGGCAGTTGTGTGTGGGGTGGTACAGTAGGGAGTCTGTGGTGATATTCTGTGTATGGGGTGGTGCGGTACGGAGGTCTGTGGGGTGATTGTGTGTGTGGATCTGTATGTTTTGGGAGGGTTGTGTGTGGGTGGGTGGTGTGGGGGGGGGTTTATGTGTGAGAGGTGGGTGTGTGGCTAGGTGTGCGGTGATGGGGGGATCTGTGGGTGGGTGTGGGGATTGTGTGTGGGGTGCTGCTGGGGATCTGTGGGTGGATGTTGGCAGTGGGAGATTGTGTGTGTGTAGGGGTGGTGCGGTGGGGGGGGGGGGAGTCTGTGGGTGGGTGTGGGGTTACTGTGTGTGTGGGGTGGTGCGATGGGGTGGTCTGTGGGGTGGTGTGGTGAGGGGATCTGTGGAGGGGGTGGTGCGGTGGGGGATTGTATGTGTAGGTCTGTGTGTGTGTGTGGAAGGTCTGTGTGTGACTGGGTGGTGCGGGGGGGGGGGGGTCGGTGGGGGGTTTGTGTGTGTGGGGTGGTGCGGTAGGGAGAGGTCTGTGGGGGGGAATTGTGTGGGGTGGTTCTGTAGGGTGGTGGGGGGATTATGTGTGTGGGTCTGTGTATGTGTGGAGGGTCAGTGTGTGACTGGGTGGTGCGGTAGGGGCTCTGTACGGTGGTGGGGGGATTGTGTCAGTGGGATGGTGCGGTGGGGGGGGGGGGGTCAGTGGGATGGTGCGGTGGGGGGGGTCTGTGGGGGGATCTTGTGTGTGGGGGGGATTGTGTGTGTGTGTGGGTCTGTGTGTGTGTGTGAGGGTCTGCGTGACCGCTCCTGTTGTCCGCTCTCCTCACTCAGCCGCCCAACCTCAACATGTCGCCGCTCCCATGGCAACCGACGCCTTTCACAAACACCGAGCCATGGCGGCGGTGGGGTGATTATCACCAAACGCCCTTTGATCCACGAACCACAGAATCAGCAGATCGCGCACAAGAGTATTTGAAGGGCGGCGGGTTTATTGAATTTTTTCTCTCTCTCTAACGGACGGCCTCCTCCTCCCGCCGGATTGGACTACATCTCCCGGCAAACCCTGCACGCCCGGCACATGCGCACTACCGAGCTGCTTGGCCAAAACAGTTAATATTCGATTTTCCCACTACTAGATGCAAACGCGTCGGACGATCTTCCCGAGGAAGCGCTTAAATTTATTTCTCACGCCCCGATCCGAATTTGAAACCTTGTCCTTTTGTTTGACGTAACAACACGACTACAACCACCGGCATGCCCTGTGCGCCTTGCGCATGCGGTGGACTGGCCTCGACATTTCTAACATTCCACTAATAATCAATTATTCCATGATGCTGCGGACATATATTGAATTCTACTCAGTGTTCAAATGGTAGATGTGTTTTTTTCGCGTCTGTTCCAATTCGGGTATTCACCAAACGTCACCTGAAATGACTAAAGGTCCCAGCATGCACTGCACATGCGTGGTCTGGGGGTTGCTAGGGAAGTGACCTCAATTTCCTCCTCTTTCCGCCAGGGATGCTCAGTGTAGAATGGCGGACCTCGAGCCTTTAAATGAAGACTATCCGACAGAAATCCATGACTGCTTGGTGGCGTTCGATGAGTCACTGAAATCTGCCGACGGGACGTTGAGGGCCCTGATGTCAGTGCCCAGGAGTGAGCTGCTCCAGAAGGTACCCAAAACCCTTGGCCCCTCGCAGTGACCCAGCATTTACCCCCTCCCTGTGGAGCTTGTCAGGCCCAGGGTTGCCATCCCTCCCTGATTGGCCTGGAGTCTCCAGGATTTATAATAATAATAATCGCTTATTGTCATAAATAGGCTTCAATTAAGTTACTGTGAAAAGCCCCTAGTCACCAAATTCTGGCGCCTGTTTGGGGAGGCTGCTGGTCTTGTTCTGCATTATAAGCCAACTGTCTTAGCCCACTGTGCTAAATCAGCCCCAGGTTTGAAAATCAATCTCCAGGGACACTTGTCATCGGGACCTTAAAAAGGACTAAAGAAAATATTGTGGATGCAGGAATCTGAAACAAAAATGGGGAATGCTGGAATAACTCAGCAGCAGAGGTTTGAGTCTTTAGAATTAACATACTTACTGTATGAGAGGGTGGAACAGCTGGAAGAGAGTAGAAGGTCAGTAATTAGTGGGAGCTGGGAAGGTTTGCATTAATGATGTAGCAAAAGTTAACAACAAGTGGCAGATGGCCTGGGGAGCGAGGGACAAAAAATGGTATATATAATATGTAAACTGTTAACAATAAAAAATCTTACAACACCAGGTTAAAGTCCAACAGGTTTCTTTTGAATCACTAGCTTTCGGAGCACAGCTCCTTCCTCAGGTGAATGCTCCTTCCTCGGGTGAATACACATCATAAACTGTTAAGATGAAGGAGAAAGGACACAGTCTAAAGTTGTTGAACTCAAATGTTGAATCCTGAGGGTTGTAAATGTGCCTAGTTGGGCTTCATTTGGTCATTGCAGCAGGTTGAGGATGGGCATGTGGGCATGAGAGCAAATTGCTGAAGTGTGAGAGGGTATTAAGGAAGTTTACCAGTACGTTGCCAAGAATGAGGAATTCTATCTATGAGGAAAGATTAGATAGGCTGGGAATTTAAATTTCCCAGCTGCCAGTGGTGGGATTTGACATCAAAGCTCTGGAGTGTTAGTCTCAATCACTGGATTGCTAGTCCAGAAACATATGTTGCCATTGGGTCTGCTGTCAGCATGATCCCAATAATTCATGCAAAAGTGGAAAGTTTTACACTGCTGGAAATCTGAAATAAAAAATGGAGACTGCTAGAAATTCTCAGAAGTTCCGGCAGCATCTATGGAGAGAGAAACTGAGAATGTTTCTGGTAAATGACCTTTATTTAATCAGGATCTGTTCCTCTCAACAATTGGCAGCACCTAGCATTAATTTCAATATCAAGAAGATGGCTTCCAATGAGGAAGTGTGTCATCTGTTAGCTCTTCAAATCAAAACCAATTCATAGTTCATCTACCCCCCTGTTACAAGAAAACAGGCAAAATACTGCAGTTGTTGGAAATCTGAAATGTAAACATCAAATGCCAGAATTTTGCAGATGCTGCTTGATCTGCAGAGTTTTCCAGCACTGTGACCTTTTGAAATGTGCTGATATTCTCTCTCAAAAATTCCCCCTGCTCATTTCAGCCATAGAGTCTAATCTTCTTTGAGCATCCAACGTGTTACTGCCATTCAATTCTGCACACTTCTCTCGATTTCTGTTTGATTCCATCAGACTGCCTTCATCTCACCCACATCACTGAGACCGTGGCCAATGGCACCGATCTGCCGATAGTCATTGCCATGGTGAATTGTTATGCCACCTTAATTCCTTGGCATTGTGATATGATTGACCATCTGTGCCTTTCGCAATCATGGGACATCTCCAAGTGCTTCCCAGGCAATGATCTTTTATTTGAAGTGGATGAATATGGCAGTGAATTTAGCTGTGATAATATTCCACATACAATAATATGACTCCCTGTAATGTGCTACTGGGTGTAAATTAATGTAGACCAGAGTACTCAGATATATTTGGTTTCCTTTGACAGCATGCATTAAAATTGACAGGCTGGCAGGAATATTAATTAATGCTTCACCTGGAAAAAGTAGTGACGCATCTGACAATACAGCATCTCCCATAATTACGTGTGACGTTTTGATTTGGGTTGTGTGCTCATACTGGAATGGAGTTTGAAGCCATAAACTGAACATTGAGGTGTGGGTGTTGCCAACTGAGCCAAACTTATATTTAAGATTTGACTTAACTTTTCATCAGCCATTCAGTGCAACCCTCCCAACTCATCCATAGCTTTGCCACACTACACTCGATCACCATCGAGCAGCAACACTGTCACCTGACTGCCATTGGGTCCACAACTTTCAAAGCATTGAATTCAAAATCCCTTTCCTAGTTTGTAGATGCTTCCACAGCCAGCCTCCTGCTCTGCAGCCTCCTCCAGCCCAATATTCTTGATCGTCCTCTGAATATGACAGATGCATACCAGTATTCGTCTGCTCACCCGTTTCTGGTTAGTCTTTTTGCTGACTCTCCAGAATTTACGGCGACTTGTTTTCGTGTCTTTTTTTACAAGATCCTTTTGTCATGTGAGAATACCTTTAAGAAATGGGTATGTATATAAATATCTGCAGTGAGAGTACCTTTAAGAAATGGCTGTTTACTACTGCAGTGATGTCAGAGTGGGTGGAGCTGGGCTGTCTGTCAGCTTTTTACTTTCATTTTAGGATGTTTGCTGCAAGGTGTGTTTTAGTTTCATTTTCAATGTTGGAGCAGAAGCCAGACAGCAGATGTACTGTTGATCTCTCTGCCATGAAAAGGCTGTCTCTTGATCATTTGGTGAATTCGGAATTATAAATGTTCTCAATAGTGAATGTAAACCTAATGTGCTTCTGTTAAAAGGTGTTTCTTTTGTTTTCTGGATGTTGTTTGGGAAGTTATTAAGGATTACTTAGTGTTGTATTCTTTGCTGGTTATATTTGAATTGATGGTTGCTGAGATGTTCACTGTCTTTTTTTAAAAAGGTTAACTTGAGTTCATTGTTGTGCTTTAAAAAAAAATACTTTTCCATTTCTGCTGTACCACACCTGTAGAGTGAGCCGTGTGTTCCACATACCACAATCTAATAAAAGTTGTGGGTCAGGTGAACTCATGATACACTTTGGGGTTCTCTAAACTCTGGCCCATAACACTTTTTTAAACATCATTCCAGATGTCAAAGCTGTATCTTTCTGTAAAGTGCTCTTGGATGCCGATTTGGAAGGTACCAGATAAATGAGTGTGTTCGTTTCTATACCTTTATCATAGTAAAATGTTGCAACATACTTGAGTGTCATGGAACAAAGTTTGACCCCAAACCATGGAAGGAGATATTTCAATAAGTGGCCAAAGGTTTTGACAAAGTAGTCTGTCTTAGAGGAGGAGGGGTTTAAGGAAGGAATTTCAGAGCATGGGGCAAAGCAGTTGAAGGAATGGATGCCAATGGAGGGATGAAGAAAACTAGAGATATTTAGAATTAGAGGAATGTAGAGTTCAGTATTGCACACTAGAGTAGGAAACAGATGAGATGGAGAAAGATTATAGAAGAGTTTGAATAAGACTAGGGAGGTTATGCTGCAATTGTATAAGGTGTTAGTGAGGCCACATCTGGAGTTTTGTGTTCAGTTTTGGTCTCCTTACCAGAGAAAGGACGTACTAGCGCTGGAGGGTGTGCAGAGGAGATTCACTAGGTTAATCCCAGAGCTGAAGGGGTTGGAGAGGTTGAGTAGACTGGGGCTGTACTCTTTGGAATTTAGAAGGATGAGGGATGAGGGGGGATCTTGTATAAAATTATGAAGGGAATAGATAGGATAGATGCGGGCAGGTTGTTTCCACTGGTGGGTGAAAGCAGAACTAGGGGGCATAGCCTCAAAATAAGGGGAAGTAGATTTAGGACTGAGTTTAGGAGGACCTTCTTCACCCAAAGGGTTGTGAATCTATGGAATTCCTTGCCCAGTGAAGCATTTGAGGCTCCTTCATTAAATGTTTTTAAGATCGAGATAGATAGTTTTTTGAAGCATAAAGGGATTAAGGGTTGTGGTGTTCGGGCTGGAAAGTGGAGCTGAGTCCACAAAAGATGAGCCATGATCTCATTGAATGGCGGAGCAGGCTCGAGGGGCCAGATGGCCTACTCCTGCTCCTAGTTCTCATGTTCTTAAAAGGAAGATATTTGAAATTTGAGGCATTGTTGAATTGGGAGCCATTGCTGACTGTGCCTTCAGTTGTTTGGCTGTCAAATACCCTCCTTTAACCTCTCCTCAGACTTAGAGGGGCTGTTTAGCTCACAGGGCTGGCTTTGAAAGCAGACCACGGCAAGCCAGCAGCATGGTTCGATTCCCGTAACAGCCTCCCTGAACAGGCCCCGGAATGTGGCGACTAGGGGTTTTTCACAGTAACTTCATTTGAAGCCTACTCGTGACAATAAGCGATTTTCATCTCCTTTTAAGATGCTCCCTATAGCCAGCCTCTTTGGCTTGGGGCCTAGATAACTGAACATATAGCCACCAACCAATTATAATAATTAATGCACGAGAAGCCAGAGTTGAGAGGAGTGTAGATATTTTGGAGGTGCGGGGTTTAAGGATGTTACAAGGCAAGGAGGGCCTAAACAATTAAGGGATTTGAAAACAAGGATAAGAATTTTAAAATCAAGATGTTGCTTGACCAGAGCCAATGTAGAACAGTGAGCACAGGGGTGATTGGGCAAAAAGGCCTTCTTGCGAGTTAAGGCATGGGCACCGGAGCTTTGGACGATCTCAAATTTGCAGAGGGTAAAACGTGGGTGAGCAGCTAGGATTACACTCAAACTGAGTCCAGCGGCATGGATGAGGGTTTCAGCAGCAGACAAATTGAGACAAGGGCAAAGTCAGGTGATGCACAGGTAGAAATGGACAGTCTTAGTGATGGTGGAAAACTCCTCTGGATCAAATGTGGCACCAAGATTGCGAACGGACCGTCTCAATCTCAGACTATATCTGGGGAGAGGGATGGAGTCAGTAACTTGGGAATGGAGTTTGGTGTGGGGAGCATTGTCCATGGCTTCAGTCTTCCCAGAATTTAATTAGAAATAGTATTTTGCTCATCTAGTACTGCATGTCGGAAGAACGATCTGATAACTTGGCAAACAGTGGAGGAGTCGAGGGAGGTGGTGGTGAGGTTCAGTTGGATGTTGTCAGCATACAGTGAAAAATAATGCAGTACCTTTGGATGATATCGGTGAGGGGAAAGCAAGTAGATGAGGAAAAGGCGAGAGCCAAGGAATAGAAATCCCTGGGGAAAACCAGAGGTAATGGTGCGAGAGCAGGACGTGAAACCATCTCAAATTATTCCCTAGGTGGGATTTAAATAAATAATGGAACCACATACTTCCATCCAACTGGCTGGCAGTGGAGAGGCATTGGAAGCGAATGGTGCTGTCAGCCACCCAACTGGCTGGCAGTGGAGAGGCATTGGAGGCGAATGGTGCTGTCAGCCATGTCAAAGACTGTAGACAGATCAAGGAGAGGAGGGAAAGTTTGCCTTTGTCACAGTCGCATAGAATGTAATTTGTGACTTTGATAAGAGTCTACGCACTTACCCAGAATGTGTGTGCTTAAAATAAAAACAGTAAGAAGTCTTACAACACCAGGTTAAAGTCCAACAGGTTTGTTTCAAACACGAGCTTTCGGAGCACGGCTCCTTCTTCAGGTGAATGGAAAGGCTTGTTCCAGAAATGTTTATATAGACACAGTCAGAGATGCCCCGGAATGCGAGCACCTGCAGGCAATCAAATCATCAAAGATGCAGAGAGAGAGGTAACTCCAGGTTAAAGAGGTGTGAATTGTCCCAAGCCAGTTCAGTCGGTAGGCCTCTGCAAGTCCAGGCTTGTTGGTGGGGGCCGAATGTAATGCGACATGAATCCCAGATCCCGGTTGAGTCCGCATTCATGCGTGCGGAACTTAGCTATAAGTTTTTGCTCAGCAATTTTGCGTTGTCGCGTCTCCTGAAGGCCTCCTTGTAGAATGCTGACCCGGAGATCAGAGGCTGAATGTCCTTGACTGCTGAAGTGTTCCCCAACTGGAAGGGGACATGTCGCATTACATTCGGCCCCCACCAACAAGCCTGGACTTGCAGAGGCCTACCGACTGAACTGGCTTGGGACAATTCACACCTCTTTAACCTGGAGTTACCTCTCTCTCTGCATCTTTGATGATTTGATTGCCTGCAGGTGCTCGCATTCCGGGGCATCTCTGACTGTGTCTATATAAACATTTCTGGAACAAGCCTTTCCATTCACCTGAAGAAGGAGCCGTGCTCCGAAAGCTCGTGTTTGAAACAAACCTGTTGGACTTTAACCTGGTGTTGTAAGACTTCTTACTGTGCTCACCCCAGTCCAACGCCGGCATCTCCACATCATAAAATAAAAACGTAACATAAGAGAATAAATTTTGTGTTAATGGGACTCGTGTAGAGTATTTTATTCAACCTTTGAGAGATGGTACAGCTGAAACGTTGGTTAAAAGCTCTGCTCATAAAATGGCACTCAATATCACTTAATGAAAAAAATCAAATTATCGCTGCTTTTGTAATTCAAGTCAGCTCTTATCCTAATGCATCAGAAATTGGCTGAGTTTCTCTGTCTTTTAATAAATGTGGATATATTTTTTCTCGGGCAATGCCTCTCAATTTTTTTGCAATGAGCTAGAATTTGCTACATTGCTTTTGTAAGTGCAGTCAGTAATCATTGGAAAATTCCATTTTTTTTATTTGGGTCAGCTTGCCGATGCACAAGTAAAATTGCAGCCAAGTTCTCAGTTCATCCAAAAATATTAACTTGCTTAAACTGAGTAAATAAGTTCAGATTTGATAAATGTCTGTTTGTAACATTCCAGGGTGAGTTTGCTACTTAATCGCAAACAATTTATCACTTGATACAGGTTCTATAAACACCTCCATTGTGCAAGTTAAGCTCTAATGTCTAACTCTGAACTGTTGCTGGAGGCCCAGGTATTATATTTTTCATTGAACACAGTAGAGTTTTATTTTCCGAAGCAATTTGATTTCACTGGCTAGTTCCTGTGAAGTTGGCAGCTGTCATTTGCAGCATTGCTCTGTCATGTGCTGTCCACAGTGACGATTTGTTTTGTTTGCCTTTTTAAAACAAAAACCTGTTTCATCCTTTCCGTTGAAATAAGGATCACCCTTCTGATTTAACGAAGGTGGACAAAAGAGGTCCAGAGAATACATTCAGCAAGTGCCGTAATCCTGAACAGTGGCACAGCTCATCTTTTGTTTCCTGGCTTCATGAGCATTTATGCCTAAAGTATTAAAATACCCAGTAAAAACTAAAATAGTCCACAAACACTGCAGTGTGTGATTTGATATTTAGGAGGCCAAATCGTTTATGTCGAAGTAATAAATCCGAGTGCTTTAAAATCAAATTCAAATGTTTGCCAATGCTCCAAGGTGTCCCTGCAAAAATCTTAAGGTGGATGTCCGGACCATATGGAGTCAGAGGCTAGTTAGCACAGCTCATGAAAGATGGCTTGAAACCTTAACATGAGAAAGAGGAATTGGCCATTCCACCACTCTTGGTTGCTCCGCTGTTCAATAAGATTATTGACACCATTTCCCTGCCTGTCTCCGATAACCCGTGACTCCCTTATCAAACAACAATTTGTCTAACTCCGCCTTTAATATATTCGAAGGCCCACCGTCCACGGCTCTCTGAGGAAGAGAATTCTAAAGACTAATGACCCTCTGAGAAACTTTAAATCAGAGAGTAGGAGTTATGGGAATATTCTCTGATTGGTAGAAGGTGAAGAGTGATATTTCACAGGGATAATTTGTATAGCACCGTTTGGGCGGCATGATAGCACAGTGGTTAGCACTGCTGCTTCACAGCACCAGGGTCCCAGATTCGATTCCCAGCTTGGGTCACTGTCTGTGTGGAGTCTGCATGTTCTCCCCATGTCTGTGTAGGTTTCCTCCGGGTGCTCCAGTTTCCTCCCGCAAGTCCCAAATGACGTGCTTGTCAGGTGAATTGGACATTCTAAATTCTCCCTCAGTGTATCCGAACAGGCGCTGGAGTGTGGCAACTAGGGGGGTTTTCACAGTAACTTCATTGCAGTGTTAATGTAAGCCTACTTGTGACAATAATAAAGATTACTATTATTATAATATAAAACAGCAAATGGCAACCACAGAAGCATTATAAAACAAAATATGACACTGATCCACTTGAGATATTAGGACAAATGGTCCAAAGCTTGTAAAGAAGGAAAGCAAGGTAGAGAAATGGAGAGGATTAGGGAGGGCATTCCAGAGCTTCTGGCCAAGGCAGCTGAAGGCACGGTCGGCAATGGTTGACTGGTTAAAAATTGGGGGTGCGCAGGAGGTCAGAGTTGCAGATAACTCGGAAGGATTGTTGGGGTGCTGGAAATTACCCCGTTTGTGCTGGGAGTAGAGTTTTTTTCTAACCATACTAATGATCGCTTCGCCTCCAGTGGAGGTATCGTGCCATTTGAAGATGATACTAAATTGGAGAATGTCGTAAGTGATGTCAAAACTATAATGTAGAAAGGCATAACCAGGCCTGCAGAGTGGGTGGATAAATGACATGCGGTTCAACATAGCCAAGTGTGAGGTAATTCATTTTGATAGACGGTATAACAAACATTTATTTCTTGCAAGGTAAATAACTAAATGGGTTAGCGGTCTGGAATTACAGATGCATTAATCACTAAACGCTATAATGCAAGTTGGTAAGACCATGAAGCGTGTGAATAAAGTATTATGATTCACTTCTAGAGAAATAGAATACAAAAGCGAGGTGGTAAATTTATATAGAACTTGGAATAGATCACACTCAGTAGAATATAAGGATATTGAAACACTGGGAAAGTGCAGAAACGATTGACAAGGATGTTACTAGAATTGTGAAGATCCAACTCGCAAGGAAGGCTTAGCCTGGGGAGGCTTCTCTGGAAGATTTCAGATTAAAAAGAGACCTGATGAAGTCTTTAACATTCTGAAGAGGTTCAGTAGATTGCATGTGGAGAAGCTGTTCTTATTTCTGGGTGTGCCCAGAATTAGGTGGCACCGTTTTTGTAGGGCACACTGCCGTGGTATGTTTGTAGCTGAAAGTACTGGCACATTTTAAGGGAAGAATTGATGCATACTTGAGAAAGGGGTATGCAGGCAGAGTGGGAGGAGGTACTTAGATTCAGAGGAAGCCAATGTGAACTGTAAATCCTGGCATTGGCCACTTAGTCTGAATCTGTGCTGCAGATTCACAAGGTGAATTGTTTAAAATGTAAAATAACCCATGATTGAGCTGCATAATGACATTACCCAGCAAATTTCCACATCAGGTATAAATCTTCCTTGAAGGCATTACTGTGCCTGCCCCTATTAATAATGTGTCATTATTTCCATCAACGTTTTACTGGAAGCTGAATTATTTGGTTAAATCTAATGGCTACAAAAGTAATGGGAGAAATGGTGGCAACCCTGTCACAGACGTTTCCACCAGCCCCAATGAGATTAAACCCAATCAGACACTTAACTGCCTTACTAAATGAACAGGCTGCTTATCCACTGTCCAGTACTGGATGAGCAAAAACTTTCTCCAATTAAATGTCGGAGACAAACCATTGTTTTTGGTCCCAGCTCCAAATAACTACTGACTCCAGCATCTCATAGGAACAAAGGAATTAGGAGCAGAAATAGGCAATTCAGCCCCTCGAACCTGCTCTGGCATTCACAAATCTCCGCACAGATCATCACTGATCTCTTCCTGGGCTCAAATGCACCTCCCTACCCCATATCCCTTTAACCCGTTTTTTAAAATCAGAAATGTATACATCTCCTTCTTGAAACCATTTAATGACTCCTTCTCCACCGCACTATGGGACAGCGAGTTCCACAAATTCACCACCCTCTGCAAGAAGTCGTTCCTCCTCCTTGGCAATAATTTGAGATTATGCTTAAGATGTAACTTTAGTGTCACATTTGGCCACAAGATGAGGTTCCAACCTCGTGTTCGTGCCACCACTAAGACTGCCAATTTCCACCTCCGTAACATTGCCACATTTCAGCTCATCTGCTGTTGTCAACCTCGATCCTGACACGGTTACTTCGAGATGTGACTATTCTAATGTTTCATGTGGAGATGCTGGTGTTGGACTGGGGTGAGCACAGTAAAAAGTCTTACAACACCAGGTTAAAGTCCAACAAGTTTGTTTCAAACACGAGCTTTCGGAGCACTGCTCCTTCCTCCGGCTCCTTCCTGAGGAAGGAGCAGTGCTCCGAATGCTAGTGTTTTGAAATAAATTTGTTGGACTTTAACCTGGTGTTATAAGACTTCTTACTGTATTCTAATGTACTGGCTGGTCTCTCTCATTCTGCTGGCTTGGAACAAGATAATTTGCGACAGGAGGGCATAAATTAGGGTAATTAATTAAACATTTGCAGTTGACAGATGGGCTTGAGAGAAATATTTTATTGAGATGGAGTAACTCGGAAGTAATTAGAATGTTTCATGGATCCCGACATTCACTGACTATAAGAGTTCGAGATATTTGTAATTTTTACCTACACTTTAAGATTAAGTTTTCAAACATGACTGATTGCGGAATAATTTCTTGCTCAAAGCATCGGATGCCTCACCGTGAAATTCAACGTACTTCATTGTATTTTGAACAAATTGGGTATCTATATTATGTTAATTTTTCTTGATATTTTTCTTTATTTGTCCATGGGATGTGGAAATCACTGGTAAGGCCAGCATCTGTTGCCTACCACTATTTACCCGTGTGTGTCGTACTTGTGCACTCAGTGCTGATGTGAAGGGAGTTCAAGAATTTTGACCCAGGGACAACTCAGGATTGCATTTGACTTAAGGGGGGACTTGCAGATGGTGGTGTTCCCATGCATCAGCTGTCCTTGTTCTTCTAGGTGGTAGAGGCTTGGGTTTGGAAGGTTCTTGTTTGCTCATGTGGGCACAACAGAACTTTGCTCATTGCTAGAGAATGGCTTGTTAAAGGGAATGTAGAAGCTATTCTATTGTAAAGTAAAATATATTTTTGAAAGTAAGGACTGTCTTGAATCGGGCCAAAAGAAATCTTTCACGGGAGTTCAGCTTTGCTGTTTAAATGAATCCTATTCCAAAAGTAGATTGCTTCATTAGTCTAAGGCTTAGTCGAAGGCTTATTTTCAGAGTAATTACCTGCAAGACTTTGTTTTTCTTTTTTCAGTTGGATCCTCTTGAACAAGCCAAGCTGGATTTAGCCTCTGCTTATGCATTAAATTCAATGTTTTGGAGTAAGTATTGCTGACCTTTTGTGTGACTGGTGGATGCTATACATTTTTCAAATTTTTTTTTCTCTAGGCATATTGTAGTGACCTGTTTCTTCTTTGCTCCTTAGTATACCTCATCACACAAGGAATCAACCCCAAAGAGCATGCTGTCAAACAGGAATTGGTAAGATAGAGCTTGTAGCCTGTGTATGATCATGGTTTTAATCACTTTGGTGGACAAGAGTTGTCAAAAATATCATTGCAAAATAACTTTTGTACCTTACCATTTCAAGTTTCAGAACTATGACGTATGGTGCTCGTGAGGTGCCCAGGCAAAGTCTATAGCGAGAAACTGTTCAGATAATGCCCCCATCACCTTGTAGCCTCAGAGGGCATAGATATAAAGGTGATTGGTCAAGGTGGCATGGGGAAAACTGTTTTTACTCCGTGTGGTCTGGAATCTAGGGTGGAGTAGTGGTATTGTCACTAGACTAGTAGTCCGGGTTCGAATCCCACCATGGCAGGTGTGGAATTTGAATTCCATAAATAATCTGGATTTAAAAGTCTAATGATAACCATGAAGCCTCTGTCGAATATTGTAAAAAAAAAAAAAAAAAAATCTGGTTTGCTAATGTCCTTTAGGAAACCTGCTGCCCTTCTCACTCCAGACCCACTCTAAAATGGCCCAACAAGCCACTCAGCTCTGGTGAAGACAAATTCAATCACGAGTCTTAAAGGGGAATTGAATAAATACTTGAGAGGGAAAGGGTGGGGAAATTAAAGCCCCACAGAGCAATCTGTGCTGTAACCATTCAGTGCTTCTTATTTCTGTTTCTTGAGCTGCAACAAATTAAGAATGTGGGAAGTACTTAGCAGGGTCTGGTAACATCTGTGAAGGGGGAAACAGTTAAAGTTTCATGTCATTATGAACTGCTTTTCCCACTTTACCACCTGTAGATCCATCTTGTGACATCTCTTTTTTTTTGTATTGCCCCTGCATCTCTTTTGTCATTTAATCTCTCCTGCCTTCACCTATCTCAGACCGTTCTTTTCCTTCTTTCCCCCTTTTTCCCTGCTTCTGTACTTGTTTAAACCCCCATCTTCAGCTGTCTCCAGTTCGAAGGAAAGGTTATCGATCTGAAATGTAAACTGTTCCTCTCCACAGATGCTGCCAGATCTACTGAGCAATTCCCAGCCTTTTTGTTTTAATTTTAGTTTTCCAGCATCTTGCTTCTTGTGCTGAACAAGCTGCCATGAACTCTAGTTGCTGGTATCATGTAACTTCCTGGGGTGGTTCAGCGGTATTCTTTGAGTGTTTTTATGGTATGTGCAATCGCTGATTACATTAATACTGGGAACACAATTTTAATTGTAATTAAAATTGTCTGGTTCCTTCAATGATCTACACAAGTATGTCCCTCAGTAGAACTGTATCGTTTGCATCCACATCAAACGGACACCACGTTCATAACCTGTTATTCCAGTAGTGAAACTAGTGTCATTTGTTAAGTCATGAGGTCTCTGGAACGTGTTTCCGAGCACTTAATAGATTTCTGTTGAAGTTTTTCTACGTCTGAAATACGTGTGTACAGTAACATCTATCATCTTTTTGATGTTTCGCAAGAAGAGCAGGAAAGAATTGTGATTTTAACCATTTAGAATGACCCGCGTATCTTATTTGAATGACATGAAAATCCTATCTCTACATTGCACTTTTGTGAGGGCCACAATTGCAAACTAGATTGGTTTTGTTTAATTGCTGGGAGATTCCTGACATCTGGCTATTAATGTTCCTTGCAAAAACAAGAAGACACTCTACGCAAACGATGGTGCGCAGTGAAGAGGAATAAAGTTAATCAGATAAATCCAACATGTGCTAGAATATGAGCAGTTAAAGTCTTGCATTAATCACTGTTGGTGTCTATGTGCTAACATTTCTAGAATTAGGGTTTGAACACACCATCTTCTGAATGAGGGAAGAGTACTACGACTAACTGAAAACTAGCATCTAAAGCTCTACCGTTTTTATAACGTGCATTTTCATCCTGCCTCAACATTTTTGTAGTCTTCTGAGAATAGGGTTCCATTTTCCAAATGTAAAATCTGATGACCTGAAACAATTTTGTGTGGCCTCTAGCATATTGGATGCTGGTGTAAAACTGAAAGTCCCTCACTTTTCTGTCACTGTCTAAAGTTGAAGTAGTTATGTCCTGTGTTTTGTTGTTGCCAAGGTGGAAGGTTGTAACCTAATTTAGATGCTGGGCATTGTGGAAATTAGGTTGCCATCATTTGCCAGCTTTTATTTCGTCCAAATAAGTTGTGATTTTTATCCAGTCAGTAAAGTGGGCAGCTTTCAGTCAGCCTGTGTGTGGCAAAGTCAATGTTAGCTCTTCATTTTTAGATAATCTTTTAATTAGCAATTCTGAAAACTTGATAAAACATCACTGCGTTTATTAATCTCATAGATTTTGAGCAGTTTTAAATGTCTTTAATTTGCTGTGATACCTCACAGCCAGCTACATCGTGGAGAGCAAACAAACACTCTGGGGCAGATACAGAGGACAAATAATCTTAATATGAAAGTATTGTGTGTAGGTTGAAGTGTGTATCTTCAGGTGGTTGCAACCTTTAGATTTTTGATCGATACACAAGTTTATATCTTCAGAATTTAGTTGCATTAAGGTCACATGTATGGCGATGATTAACCGTGCAGAAACAAGTACAATAAAGTATGCTGTCTGTCAGGAGCAGGATAGCCACTAAATGCTTCGCACCTCCAGAGTCCCAGTTTGGGTCACTGTCTGTGCGGAGTCTGCATGTTCTCCCGTGACTGCGTAAGTTTCCTCCGGGTGCTCTGGTTTCCTCCCACAGTCCAAAGATGTGCAGATTAGGTGGATTGGCCATGCTAAAATGCCCTTAGTGTCCAAAAAGGTTAGGTGGGGTTACTGGGTTATGGGGAATGGGGTGGAGGTGTGGGCTCAAGTGGGGTCCTCTTTCCAAGAACCGGTGCAGACCTGATGGACTGAACGGCCTCCTTCTGCACTGTAAATTCTATGATTCTCTGCCAGTAGCACCAATGTCTATTTCATTAGTCAGTGCTCGGGATGATCTATTCACTCAAAACATCAGTATCTTGGAGTCAGCAGATATAATAAAGTGCCTAGTCAATGATCTTCTGGCTACACAAGTCCAACTGTGGCTTTCTGGATTATTGAAATACTTGATTTATTGAATGTTACAACATTGGCATCATAACGGTATCAACTAGATTTATTTCCAAGTTACATCCTTGTTAATCTGCTACAAATTGTGATTTAGGATGGCAGTGATTATGTCTCCTTCACTAATTCCTCAGAGTGCATGTTTTTATTATTTGCCAGGAGCACAGTGACCAGGTTTTGCCATGATACCTGCAGTTGGGGATAATGGGATGATTTGAACTGCAGCTATGGTTGGTGGTGTCTGTGTCCCTTTCCTTCTCCAGGTTAATGTCTCTGTTTCCCTTTCCCCTTACCAAACCAATTCTCGAACATGCAGTTGGAGACAATTCATCAGTGTCAGTTTCATATTTTGATTTCAAAACAGTTTTGAACAGCTTGAGCTTGATCATCTTTTTTATAATGCCTTCTGAACCTGCCATACAATGACTCCTAGTTGGTGCTCCAATTGTACAGAACGTATTTTATGTTGGGCGGGGTTTGGGGGGGGTGGGGGGGGGGATGTTTTGTTGGGTATGTCTGTCACAAAGTCATCTTGCCTGTAACACTTCAAATCTGTTATTAGAAATTTTTATGCTTGCAGTTCCCCTGCAGTGGAGTTTGGATATTTGGCTGCTAAACTGACCCACCATCTTTAACACTATTGCTCTTAAAGGACAAATTAAAATAATTGCAGCTACATAAAACCTAAATCTGTAAGATTACAGTTCTAACAGTCATGTCAGAATTAAAAGGTCAGTGGTAGGCTTCCACCTTTCTTTATGATTGCTCTGCATTTGTGACATTCCAGTTTTGATTGTTGGGCGAGTTTAAAAATGTAAAATTTTAAATTTAAAACATTCTAACATTTGATTCGCCTGCTCTGCACTTCTCAACCCCGTGCAGTTAATTTTGCAACCCTGCAAGGTGATCGACTAACAAAATACAGTTTCTTTCCCTGTTCACCTGGGATCCCATGTGTCCCACTTCCCTTGATGCTATGTTATCAGCTTGCTCTTCTAGCAATTTGTCAGACAAAGAAATTTCAAAACCTCAGTGCACGCAGGTATGTCTAACTAAAGTCGCACATCATTAGATGCCCTGCTGCAGTGAATGATGGTCCAGTATTTTTTTCTGCAATGAGCCAACCATTTGAAAGTTGCAGAGGAATGCTTCAGGAATATTAAATACTATAGCCAGAGTACTTGTAGCCTATGTCCTTCCAATGCAACTTTACATTCTAAACATACCAGCCTCCCCGAACAGGCGCCGGAATGTGGCGACTTGGGCATTTCACAGTAACTTAATTGAAGCCTACTTGTGACAAGCGATTTTCATTTCATTCATTTTCATTCTGATCGGCAGCAGAAGCTAAATAAACTCACCCAGAATTTACTTGTGGCTTTTAACTGCTTGTCTGTAACAGAATTATTGAATTATGTGGCATATACTTCTAATTCTTTATAATGCAAGTTATCATGCGGCCTAGCTTGCAGCAGCATATATCGTCATCTAACAAATATGTTATCTCTAGCAAAAGTACATTCTGATAATTAAGCAAGATACACTTAGGATAGCGGGGTCACTTGAGACTTCTGGGTGGTCACCTCATGGCTAGGTAAGGATCTCTTACTCAGGGTTGTAACCATAGCCGATGGTAGAATTGGCAAAGTTTTTTGGTGGTGATGATTGAAGAGCTGGAACGTCATTGGAAGTACTTACAAGAAGAGGATTCTCTGGCAGAGGCCTTGCGGACACATGAGGAATGCAGTGGAGAGTTACTTCATATACTCTTTTCCCTGGTCACTTTGCTCATTGAAGTTGAAAGCGAGTGGCTGCTACAAACAGCTGATTTAAACTCTAAATTCAAGGGAGTACAATCCAAGCTTATTTCTATTATATGTTTTCTCTTCCATGCCATACTTAAGATGTTGGCAATGGGCGATTTCTTTATCCTTTTGAATGAAATGGACACTAGTGAGTTACTTGGAGATTGGAAGTAACCTGGCAAGGTACTGATTTTTAAGAATCGTCCAAAACAAACATATCTAAAGACCATTAATCTTCATTCCTTGCAAAATAAAATTTATTGGGAAACTTGAGGATTATCTGTATAATACTAACATGTCTAACATGAAGCGAAACCTCTCGAATGACCGTAATCTTTTTTGGGGAGGTAAATAAAATGCCTAAGTGATCTGTGGTAAACCCTATCTGTCACGACTTCAGAAAGGCATTTGACAAAGTTCCCCATGAAAGACTCTTGGTTAGCTCAAAGCCTGAGGATTGAGGGAAAATATTGGGAATGGATAAGAAAACAATAGATACCTGTTAATAGTGGGAAGTATTGAATGGAGTGCCTCCGAGCAATGTTGGACTAAAACTTTCTAATCTACACTATTGACTCTGATTCAGAAATTCAGTGTAAATTAGTCAGACTCACGTGTATGAAACAAAGCCTTAGTAGCTCAAAGTACAAAATTAATTGACAAAACTTTGTGCACTAGTAGATGCAGGTCGCATAAAGTGCTGTGTGCAATGGAAATCAGTGCCATAAATTGCACCAATGGTGTTGAAATAGCTATGGGTGAAATTGTGAAAGTGACCAGAGAAATTTCTGATTGTTCAGATTAGAAAACAATATTTTGAATTTACCATTGTGTTAAACTAGCTTGTGAGAATAGGACAAGGAGAACGGACAGGTTCAATGTAGTATTTGGGAAATTTAGAACTGATCAGGAAATACTTCACACAAAGAATGATCAAAATGGGCAATGGACGGAATGGAGTAATGAAGAAAAAATCTATGGTTTTATTTAAGAAATTCTTCATTGGAGGGGAAGAATAAAAAAAATCAGACCTGTTTTATGTACCATTTGACATCATAAGTTAGAAAATTGGCTTGCATTCTTTTTAATTTTGATAATGACTGCAATTTAAGCCTGCCAGGTGTTTCAAAATTCCAGCCAGGATTGACATGCCGTGTTTGTAATGTATTGGAAAAAATGCTACTCCCTGAGGCTGAGGTAGATAAGATAATTAGATTGAGGAAGATTTACGAAATACACAAACCGCCTAAGCTGTAACCATACAAAGTTATTCTAATTTTCAAGTGACACTTTGGAATAGTTTGCTCATCTTAAGTTTTTGATTCTCCTTCCTTGGTGCCCTTCATAAGATGCAAACCATGCTGTGAATGATTTACTAGTACAGCATAAGCTATAATTACTACTTATTCCAGATGCGACTTTCTCTGCCTCGTATATTTATTTCTTTGCTATTAAGTATCTAGTTCAGCACTTAGGCTGAAAGCTTTTTTGGCAATCGTTATGCCTGTCCTGACCTGTCCAAATGACATTTTCATCTGGTTTTCATCACTTTAAGACAACATGTCTCTTTTTGAATATTTCAAAACCCTACTTTCTTTTCTGTTTAAAAAAAAAATGAAGCGAAGACTCCCATCCTGTCTGCCTAGGTTTGAACAATTCCTTTGCTGTTAGTGAAACTCATTTTGCCACGGTGAGACATTATGCAATGAGACCAAATCAGTCCATTTATGCCTAATGGGTTTGGAGAGAGTTCTGTGCAACTGATCTACAAATTAAATAATTGTTTTGTTGTGCTTTTTCTTTCTGAAGTGTGTCATTGTTTGGCTGTTAACAGTTCAGCTGCAGCTTAACTTTTTTGTCACATATCTAAGTCAACAATAACGAAAACAAGTAGCCATTCTATTGGGAATAATCCTTACTGGTCCTCGGTACATTTGAACTGATGTCCATTAGAGCTATTATGTTTTTGTTGAAATAACTGAATTTGTAATATTTGCACATATATCCAAGTTGCTACTATATTTGCTGCCCTTTTGAAAATGAAAAGAAATGAAAATCGCTTATCGTCACAAGTAGGCTTCAAATTAAGTTACTGTGAAAAGCCCCTAATCGCCACATTCTGGAGCCTGTTGGGGAGGCCGGTACAGGAATTGAACCCTGCTGCTGGCCTGCCTTGGTCTGCTTTAAAAGCCAGCGATTTAGCCCTGTGCTAAACCAGCCCCTTGATTTGCTCAGCAGTGGTTTTGTTTCATTTTGTCTACTGTCTGATTGCCCTTTTCTGAACCAGAAATTTTGAAACTTGCAGCACTTCAATTTTGTCAACAGTGGTAGTGGCTGTCACTGAACTCTGGGATGGGGATATGTGGTGCAGTTTGGGGTGACTGAATCAAACTAGATTTTGCAATTGCTTTGCTGATCTGAATTGTCTGTGTTGTCTTCTGATGGGCATGAACGATTTAGCGGGCCTGGGGGAGGATGAGAGGGGGGAGGAATAAAAGTAGATTCATCTGGATTTGTGCAAATGTTTAAGATTGAATGGTCAAGTGGGAAAGTTGTTTTTGTTGAATTATTGAGTAATTATTTAGTACAATGTCTTTTTTGCAGTTCTTGTACATAAACCTTTGTGGAAGTATAAGGTGGGGATCCTGTGTTGTTGTTTGACCTGAAATTTGCCCACTTTTCTAAAACCAAAGCAAAACTATTCTTTTGGTTCTTGTACCATTTTTTTCCAGTAATGGATTTTTTTTTTAAATGGGAAATGTGCAGAATTTTGTAGTGAGGTAATTCTTAATTCCGAGGTTTTACAAAAGCCGTACACTGAAAGTGGTTAAATGTTTGAAATATTAATATTATGGCTCCTTTTCCTGTAGATTACTTGGGGTATTCATTGCAGAGTAATGAGCAGAAGGGAGTGATTACAATGAAATCCAAGTGAAGGGTTAAGATTACTAGCAAGTGAGTGAGGCTTAAGTGGTTTTATTGTTTGAAGCTTAGAAATATTACATTTTCGAAATCACTCTTGCCTTGAGGTATATCAAAAATGTAATCCTTTTTAAAACTTAATTTTGATCCCCTGTACATATCTAGGAGTTGATCTAGAGAAGATGCTAGGTGTCTTTTACATGGTTTCTGCTCTCCTGCTCTGTCTACCCACCATTCACCTTCATGTTTCATGTTGAAAGTACTTGTAAAATTGGAATGGGTTCAATACAATAGGGAGTTTATTGAAATGATGCAAAATAATTATTTTAAAAATGTATATAATTGAAAGTGCAACAATGTTCTATTCACATATCCGTTTACTTACCTAAATGTTAATAAGTGTGTTCTCATGCAGATGGCTGGCCAGATCAAATTGAGAGCAATCTATCTTTAGTGGTCTTCCTTGAATTATGCAGAAATGTCTCCAACCCATGAAAGCGCTGTTTTTATTTTGAAAAAATGAATTTTCTGTTGTAGGAGCGGATAAGGACCTACATGAACAAAGTCAAAGAGATAACGGACCGCCAGAAGGCATCGCGACTAGACAAGGGAGTCGTTTCACGAATTGTCCGGAGTGCCCTGTGGGAGGCAAAGCCAGAAGGAAGGTCAAAAATGCCATCCCAATCATCACATCATTGAAAAAGCAAGAAAGAAAAATCAGTATTGTAAGAATAAATGAGTAACTTTGACAAGAACTTTCTTTGTCACACCACTGGGTGTCAGTAATGTTTAACATATTTGTTTTGTATTTTTTTTAAGTTGCACATGAATTTTTATTTTTGTTCCCGAATAAATTCTCAAAAAGCCGATCACTCAAGTGGTAGGCAGTATTTGTCTTCAAGTGTAATGTTTAAGCAGTATCTCTTTAAGCACCTAGACCTTTTGTATGGTGTTGTTCTGATTTCTGAGGTATGCGTTTTTATTCTGAAAGGTGGTTTTCAATGTAATTTGAATACTGCAGTACATCCTAGTGTTGCTTAATAAACAGTTGGGATGCTTTGGGTTCCTCTGATGTAATCGCCTCCCCGTCCCTTTTATTTGGAAAACGAGAGCCAATCATTTCTGCTTTTAATTAATGAACTAAAGTTTATAGATGTTCATGTGACATTAAGTTGCATACTTGAACTGCCATTTCTTTGTTGATCTCAAAATCGTTTATTTAAATACCAAAGTGTTCACGTGCCTCTTGTAGATGTCTGGAATTTTTCTTGATAATTGAAAAGGCATAGACACTCCATGAATATGGCCATTCGATAGTCTGATCTTTTTCTTTTGTTACTAATACTAGAGTCCCAGGGTGTTTACACCTTTCTTCTTTGAAATGCAGCAGCTTCCCTTTATGGCACAGTGATTGTGGGGATGCGATTTCCAAATGCTCAGTGATGCCAGATTGGCCCTGTTTAAGGGTTACTACGCAATTAACTATTTTGAACATCTGAAATCTACTTCTATATCCTCATTACTACAAGCATCCCAGCGGTTTCATTTGACCTGTCCTAGGATAACGTATTTCTCTGCATCTGGTGCTGTGCTACATATTCTGGATCACTTCTGTCAGTGTTTGGTGTTCAACCTTAGCATGGGTTTAATTTTAGCAATGACTACTGGTGTCACATGACTGACAGCTTTGGCCATTGCAGCTATGACCATTTGTAGAGAGAGTATAAGCAAGTATGTGATCGTGTCATTGACGGAATCTACATCACTGTTCTATTCATAGAAACAGGAGGAGGCCATTCAGCCTTTACATTCCAGTCCTCCAGTTATCAAGGCTAATATTCCTTTTGTGTTTGATTAATTATTTGTACTTGACTATATTTGGGTGATCTGTATACATGGACCTCAAAACCTCCAGTGTTCCTAGCTTCAGCTGCAAAGTGTAGAGCTAGGGATCAGAGTCACTAGATAAAAGGTCAGCTGCTTAGGACTGAGATGGAGAAATTTCTTCACTCAATAGGGTTGCAAATTTTTTGAATGCTTCACCCTGGAAAGCTGTGGTTGCTCAGTTGTTGAGTATGTTCAAGACTGAGAACAATAGATTTCTGGACACTGAGGGAATTATGGGATAGGATGGGAAATAAATTGAGGGAGGAGATCAGCCATGATTTTCTTGAATAGTGGAACGGGCCTCGAGGGGCTTGATGGCTGATTCCTGCTATTTCTTTATGTTCGTATGTAGTTCAGCAGCTTGTATGAGCAGATTTCCTTTTATTGAGCCAGAATTATATCTATTTTGCAAGCTGTAATAACCCTCACGAGACCCATGGAGAAGCCTCAAAGATCTTCCCATGGCACTTGTGGAATACAAGCTCCCCTGCAAGTGGGCGGAGGCCTGCCGAGCTGGGGCTCGTAAATTCACCCCATAAAAGCCGGCCCGGACTGGCAGTTCAGTAGTCCCAACTGGAACCTTTGAGCTGTAAGCCGCATTGTGGCCTTTACTTTATGCTGACTTATTAAATTCTGTTTAATTTATCTTCTCAAGCCTTGTAAGCTTTTATAGGAAACTATGCTATAACCCAGTGATCTCCAGCCTATTTAAGCACAAGATCACTTTTAGAATTTAAATGCAGCACAGGATCTACTCTTTAAAAATTTGATTTTACTAAAACCTCCAAAAATGTAAGCATAACATTAACCTATCCTTAGTGTGACACCTGTGCTTGTGCACCAACTGTGAGTGCTGTGAAGTCTGGGTTGTGGTTTGAGATGGCCAGTCTCATACAGTCCATTAGATGGGCATCTGATAAAATTAGTGCGATACTTGGAGTTGATGATTTTCATCGAGATGGCCAGTCTCATACAGTCCATTAGATGGGCATCTGATAAAATTAGTGCGATACTTGGAGTTGATGATTTTCATCTGGGAAAAAGCCATCTCACAGCGGTATGTGGAACCAAAGTAGGCCTTCAGCTTGAGTGTTCAGGATGTCAGAGAGGGTACTTCTCTGTCTACAAGTCCCCAAATGTCTTTGCCCCATGACCTAGCTTTCAGCTCCATGTCAATTTGCATGGTGATGATTTCTATACCAAGTCCACTGCTTTGTTCAAACACCTGCTGAAATTGTGCTGTGAGGAGGCGGTGGCATAGTGGGATTGTCACTGGACTAGTAAACCAGAAACTCTGGGTAATGCTCTGGGGACCTGGGTTTGAATCCCACCATGGGTGGCACAGTGGATAGCAATGCTGCCTCACACAGCTCCAGGGACCCGGGTTCAATTCTGGCCTGTGGCTGTGACTGTGTGGAGTTTGTACTTTCTCCCCGTGTCTGCATGGGTTTCCTCCAGGTGCTCCGGTTTCCTCCCACAGTCCAAAAATGTGCAGGTTGGGTGGATTGTAGATGCTAAATTGCTCTTGGTGTCCAAAAGTGTTGTGGGGATGGGATGGAGATGTGGCCAAATGGCCTCCTTCTGCACTGTAAATTCTCTGATTCACTGCGGATGGTGACATTTGAATTCAATAAAAAATCTTGAATTATAAGTAATGATGACCATGCCAATTGTCGTAAAAATCCATCAGATTCACTAATATCCTTACCTGCTCTGGCTGACATGTGACTTCAGACCCACAAGGACAATTAAGGATGGGCAATAATTGCTGGCCCAGCCAGCGACACCCACGTCCCAGGAACAATTTTTTACAAATGTTCTCCAATGTCCACTCAAAGAAATGGATTTGAGACAAATATAGTGATTTGTTCCATATTGTTTAACTCTTGAAATTGTCTGTTGACTTCCTTTTCCAATTTGTTCGGATGGTCACTGAATTTGTTTGGATGGGACCCTTTCTGTTTGACCTGTTGTTGGATTTTCTCTAGATTTGTGAAGTGCTGAGTAATTTTGTTCTTTAACGTGGAGAACCACAGGCCCAAGTTTCAATTTGAACACATTTACTGAACTGATCATGTGTGATAAGTTTCTGTCCTCCTTGCAGTTTGCGTTTCAGCTCATTCAATTTTGCTCTTGTGTGCAAAATGTGGTTGAAGTGGTTAGCACTGATGCCTCACTGCTCCAAGGATCCGGGTTCGATTCTGACCTTGGGTGACTGTGGCGTTTGCACATTCTCCCTGTGTCTACGTGGGTTTCCTCTTGGTGCTCCGGTTTCCACACACAGTCCAAAGATGTGCAGGTTAGAACATAGAATTTACAGTGCAAAAAGAGGTCATTCGGCCCATCGAGTCTGCACTGACCCTTGGAAAAGCCACCCCACCTAAACCCACATCTCCACCCTATCCCGGTAATCCAGTAACCCCTCCTAAACTTTTTGGACACTAAGGGCAATCCAGCATGGCCAATCCATCGAACCTGCACATCTTTGGGCTGTGGGAGGAAACCAGAGCACCCAGAGGAAACCCACGCAGACACTGGAAGAACGTGCAGACTCCGCACAGACAGCGACCCAAGTCAGGAATCGAACCTGGAGCTGTGAAGCCACAGTGCTAACCACTGTGCTACCGTGCCACCAGGCTGGGTGAATTGACCTTGCTAAATTGCCCCTTAGTGTCCAAAGGTTAGTTGGAGTTACAGGGATAGGGCAGGGAATTGGACCTAGATAGGGTGCTCTATCAGAGCAGGGGCTGGTGCAAATACGATGGGCCGAATAGCCTCCTGCACTGTAGGTATTCTGTGGTGATTCTATGTAAGAAACACCAAGCATTATCTGACAGCTTGCTGTACACCTCATTTCTTGATTGCAAAAAGATGACAATTTCAGGGAGCAGGTTTAAACATCTCTGGAGAACTTCTCCTTGGCTTAACCACCTCCCCTCTACATGAAGGATTAGTTGACTGTAGGCGGCATCAAGCTAATCGAGTAATGATTGAGCAAGCAATTTTGCAGTGCTCTGCCACGAATTGAGTTGACAATTTTGACAACTATCATTAGATGAGAAAAGTCAATAATCTTATTCCCTAGCACTTGGTGGATAACACAGTGAGAATTCAGGATCATTTCTGAAAAATGCACCAAAGCCTGCATTGACGGTGCACCATTGGTTGTGAATTGAAACCAGTTTCTTGATCGGAATGTTTTCCTCGGTCTCGCACTTTTTGAATTCGGTGTAGACATCCTCGCCTCATGCCCGCTCCTAGAGTAGCAAAAGATTGAGAAAGTCCTCCATTGTTGTTCAGTTTTTGTTTTTGCTCACGTGGCATTCCTAGCATTCAATCATCTGGGCTGTATCCGCCATGTCTACTGATACATCAAATTGCAGCGAGAAACATTCATGGCCTGATGAGTCTTGGTGTATTTGCTGAGACACGTTCTTGCACAACAATTGCACCCTTCTGGCTACTGTTAAAGCACCAAGCGACAGGCTCTTGATGGCTGTCATAATTTCACCTTTGTTTTTCAGGTCTTTGAACAGTGTTGGCAGTAACTGACATAGCCTCCTTGATAACTTCACCATCGGTAAATAGTTTCTTATGTTTAACCTACACATAGTTGATGCGGGAAGATCTTCTTTGCTAGCCTTGCCATTAGCCACAGGTTTTGAAAAGAGTGACTGTTGAGCTTTCAAAATTCCCTTTAACTCCCCAACTTACTTCATCTGAAACATGCTGTTTAAAGCGAAAAATCCCTTGAAATTTTGCATGCATTGTCTTGTGATACCGTTCCAAATTCTCTCTTTTACTCAAGGCTACACTCTGTTGCAAATGGAGCAAATGGTCTTGCCTTTGACATTCTGAAAAATACATTTGTTTTGCCATTCTTGTTGGAAATGGTAGGTTTTTGCCTTCTTGGAGATACCTGGCTTCTCGCTCATCATTTTGGCTTCAACCAGCTTATTCCAAGTTGTGCCGCCTGCACGAATGTCATTGCCTGAGTCCTGTAGATATTTGGTGTTCAGCAGGCAGTGAGTTGATTCATTCGGCATTACAAGAAATCATGAATCTCATGCAATTTGGTGCGGTTCGGTAAGCAATGAGCTAATTTGCTTGTCATGAGAATCCTGAGTTGATTCACACTTCATTGTGAGAATCCAGAGACTTGTGCGCTTCAGCAGGCAATGATAATTGATTGTTCCGAGACAATGTGATCAACCATTTCGAGACTACTATAACCACTGTAATTCCAGACCCAAAAACACACGGTCCAGTACATTGAACTCAGTAACATCTGCGTTCTGTACATCAGTGTCATGGGGATATAGCGATACAGCATTTTATGTAGCCCTGAATAGTGTTTTGTTAAGTAGTTTAAAAAAGATTGCTATCCATTTATTTGCTTTCAGTAACCCTATCCCATTATAAAGTAATTGGGAGCCAAGCACACAGGTTTTTGTTTTATAACTGGCTGGGTGAATCAATGAAAGGACCCTTCGAAGCACTGAATGACCTACTAGCACCATGGCAAAACAGAACGCCTTGAGGAAGATGACGCTAACCAGCACCCCCACTACCCGGAGGGCAGTCACCGGCTCAGCAGGAAGGAAGGGCCGAGGATAAGTAGTTGTTCAGTAACTGAACAGGTGTCCACATTCAGCAGGAATCCTAACACAAACAGCGCGGTCATTTTAAGGGATGCAACAAATCGACACGATTGAATATTATGAAAATTGATCTTGCAGAGAGATACCGACTGTATCCTGCGGATATGTTTTGTAATTTTATTTTGAAGCAGTAAGGAAAAAACAAACCTTTTCTTTGCTCCGTGTGTTTTCATGTTTATGTTGACGGTTTGGGGTTGAGAATCTTGGTTGGAAACCGTTTTGCTGATGGTATTAATCCATTTCAAAGGGAAACTTGTTTTGATTTTAGCAGTAGTTTCCAGCAACATATCTACCACTTAAAATGCGATATTCTTGTATTTGAATTGATTACAATCTATTCCAAATTATTTCTGTGATTCAGCTCATGCTGAAGAGGATGGGGGTGGCACAGTGGTTAGCACTGCTGCCTCATAACACCAGGGCCGCAAGTTAAATTCTGGCCTTGGGTGACACATTCTCCCCGTGTCTGCGTGGGCTTTCTCTGAGTTCTCCCATTTCCTCCCACAGTCCAAAGATGTGCAGGTTAGGTGGATTGGCCACGCTAAATGTCCCCTTAGTGTTCAAAGACATACAGGTTAGGGGGGATATGGGCTTAGGGCAGGGGAGTGAGAAGGTTTGGGGGGATATGGGGATAGGGCAGGGGAGGGAGCCTAAGTAGGGTACATTTTCAGAGGGTCGGTGCAGACTCAATAGGCTGAATGGCCATCACTGTAGAAATCCTATGGTATGGAGCCTACTGCAAGTGTATTTTCCTTTGCCGTTTAAAATGACGTGAAGTTGGTACTGGTCAATGTAACTATCCCAATGTCATTTATGCTGCTTTTTGTATTCCTCTGGTAACTTGTAAAAGTTGATTTTATTGTGTTTGGTTAAAATGGAGTTCACATTGACTGCCGTTCATTGAAGTGACAATAATAAGAATTAGGCCTGAAAGAAATACACTACTTTCCTAACCTTTTTTAAAAATGCCAAAGTTGGTTGGGGGGGTGAAATTTGAGGATTTGAAGACCGTTGATGCTCTTCAGTGTGAATCAAATTTAGTGTTACACCTGCAATGCCAGACCTTTGCAAGCAAATATCCTGAACTGTTTGATACATTTTTTATATTTAAGTTAATTTTATTTTTAAATCCACAATTGCCATGTAACTTATGCAATATTCAGTGTTGAGGGATCAGAAGTTTGCTTTAGTATTTGTTTTCCTCCTACACGTAGATGTTTGTGTTGGCATTCTCCTAACTCTAGCGAGTTGATTTATTTTTTCCTAGAGAAGGGCTTACTTAAGATTTGAAAATAATGCTAAATAATAAGCTGAAACTCAGCATGTGTTTACATGAATTTATTGGTGTTTGTACATAATGCTTCCAGTATGTAACACTTTACTGAAAATTAAAACAAATTTAGCTTTGTGGAATGGTTTTTTGGCTCAAATATTCTTGTAAACTTTGAAATTAATGCATATTGCTTCATATTTTCTTGCTGTTGTTAATCAGAAACTTTTGAGTGAGTGCTGCACAACTATTGTACAGGAAAATCCAATCGCAGCATCATAAAATCCCTATAAATGCAGAGAAGGAGGCCATTCGGTCTATTGAGTCTGTACCGATCCTCCAAACACCATCTATTAGTGCATTTTGTTTTCAGTATAGGGGCTGGTTTAGCTCACAAGGCTAAATCGCTGGCTTTTAAAGCAGGCCAGCAGCACGGTTCGATTCCCGTACCAGCTTCCCCGGACAGGCGCCGGAATGTGGCGACTAGGGGCTTTTCACAGTAACTTCATTGAAGCCTACTCGTGACAATAAGCGATTTTCATTTCATTTCATTTCATAAAGATGCATTGTTATAAATAATTTCCTTGCAGTGAGTAGAGTTTGTCAAAGGAGCATCAAGAATCATTGGCCAGCCAGATGGACCACAGTGTTGAAAAATGCTACATCTCGTCCAGAATTGTTTTCATCCAGAATAATTTGCACTTTCAGCAGCATTCAAGTGTACTCGCTGTTCGTTTCCCTGGCCATTTTGTTGTTTGTGCCCATGCTCCTAGTTAAGGTCCGGCTTATCTCCTGAAAGTATTTTTAAACACGTTGAAAATTATATACAATGTGAATGTCATTCAGGTGTTTAAGGGTGAAATGTCACATGGAATCTTGCATTACAAAGCAAAGACGTCTTGGCAAAAAGAAATCACCACATAAAGTTTAAAAATACATTTAAGTGAACCCAATTTGTACTTTGTATGTTGAGAATTCCTTGCACCTGTGCATAAAAATGCACCAGCACAGCAAAGGTTTGGCCTGGGGGTAACTGAGGAATTGCAGAGTTATTAAAGATGTTTTGGGTAACTTTTGTACATGTGGGCAGGAATGTTTCCCAGAATGCACAAATGCTTAACTAATTATATCTTTTATGAAAGAAGATATTGTATTTATGTTGTGCCTCTCATAACCTCAGGATGTTCCAAAGCATTTTACAATTGATGAAATACAGCAGAAGTGTAGTCACTGTTGTAGGAAATGTGACAGCCAATTTATTCATAAAGTCCTCATAAACAGCAATGTAATGACCAGATGGACAAAAGCAATGATTGAGGGATAAAGGACAAACTCTCCTGTCTTTAAAAAAAAATTTAAAATAAATTTTAGAATGCCTAATTATCCACCTACCCTGCATATCTTTGGGTTTTGTGGGTGATACCCATGCAGACACAGGGAGAATGTGCAAACTCCACAGTGATGCAGGGCTGGGATCAAACCTGGGGTGTCAGTGCTGCCAGGCAGCAGTGCAAACTACTGTGCCACCGCTGCCTATCCTTCAAAGTTGTGCCATGGGATCTTTCCCATCCACCCAAGATCATATACAGAGCGTCTAACGTTTCACCTGAAAAATAGCACCTTCAACAAGAGTGGCATTCCCTAGGCACTGCATTGGAGCACCAGCCTTGAATTCTGAGGTAGGACTTGTACCCACAGCTTTCTGAGTCAGACGTGAGTGTTGCCAAATGAACCATGTCGATCAGTGTCTAGCCCATCATTCTTCCTGGCAGCATTGATGTTGCAGGAACTACATTCCTGTGCCCTAGCAATTTTCCAGATTGACCATCTCCACCTTATGCTGGGAGTTGTTAATGGTATTGGTGAGTGAAATAAAAGTGTTGGGATGCTGCACCTTGCTAAATATGCTACATCAATGCAAGCTATTTTTATTTTCTCTGATATCTCCAGCTCCATTTCAACGCTCTGTTCTACCACCATGTTCAGATACACTTTTGGCTCAGTTGAAATGAGTGTAACGTTTGGGAAGTACTCAATGTAGAATACTGGTCAACATTGCTGGTTTAAGGGCAGCACGGTGCTGTAGTGGGTTAGCCCTGCTGCCTCACGGCGCCGAGGTCCCAGGTTCGGTCCCGGCTCTGGGTCACTGTCAGTGTGGAGTTTGCACATTCTCCCCGTGTTTGCGTGGGTTTCGCCCCCACAACCCAAAAGATATGCAGGATAGGTGGATTGGCCATGCTAAATTGCTCCTTAATTGGAAAACATGAATGGGGTACTCTATGTTTTAAAAAAAAAAAAAAAAATTGCTGGTTTAAAAACTCTGTACGTTCACCCAGTAATGATCTCTTGGAAGTTATGGAGTCAAACTATTGCCCATGTGTAACTGAAGCTGCACTCGTCATAATAAGCTGTCAGATGGGCCAGGCTTCTTGTGAGGTGAAAAAGATGTCACTTCAGCCTGAAAATATGGATTTTTCCGTCCCTCTTGTTCATCAGCAATAATTTGAAAATATATTTAGGCCATTTTCAACCAAAAGAACGAGACTCATTTTCTCAAACAACAGTTGCTAGTAATGATTCTACTTTTCTTATTTCCTCTGTTCGATTCATCTTTTGTTTCTCTACCTGTACCATTGCCTTGCACCATCATCCCTTTTATCATTTAATCCCTTGTCTCTCACCAATCACAGACTTTCCCTTTTATTATTTTATCTCCTCTACCTTTATCCCTTTTATTCTTTTATCTCCTCTACCTTTCCTGGCTACTTGTATTTTTATAAAGAAACTGCTCTCTAAATTTCGTGTCATGAGGAATGTGGTGAGGGCAGGTGCAGAACCCATATCTCACATATGTTAATCTTGCACACACAACTTTCGGTGGTGGGCAAATAAAATGGCAGAAGGGGGAAGGACGGCAGAGTGAAAAATCCACATAAATCATTGTGTGTTTGCTGTGAATGTTAATGGTATAATGTTGTACACCACTTCCTTCTAGCAGGTAAGGTGAATGCTTTGGAAATGCTTGAAGCAATCAGTGACTCAAAAGCCCGTTCATAGTCGAAGGGCGCATATTTAATGGCAGTGATGGGATTGCTCTGAGCCTAAGGTAAACTGAATCTGAAAGCACAAAGGACAACAATGTTTAAAACTGGGGACAAACTAAGGGAAATCCTCACACCATCACCACCACACAATCCCATCCCATCCCCCACCACAGTCCAAAATATATCACTAATTGTCATTGTTAGCACTAGACTGCTTCCACGCCCGGTCTTAAAACAAGGCTTAGAATCTTAGGCTTTTGTAATATCAAAGCATAAATTATTCAGCATTAATGGGCAACTGTATATGGATTGGATAAAATGGACATAAACTGGATTGGGTGGCATGGTGGTGCAGAGGTTAGCACTGCTGTCTACTGGTGCTGAGGACCTGGGCTCGATCCTGGCCCTGGGTCACTGTGTGGAGTTTGTACGTTCTCCCAGTGTCTGCATGAGTTCCACCCCACAACCCCACAAGATGTGCAGGTTAAGTGGATTGGCTCCACTAAATTGCCCCTTAATTGGAAAAAATAATTGGGTACTCAAAATAATCTTTTAAAAAAGGACATAAACTGGATGATTTAAGGGCATTTGTTTCAACTTGCATTTAGTGGCAAGATAGAACATAGAACGATACAGCGCAGTACAGGCCCTTCGGCCCTCGATGTTGCACCGACATGGAAAAAAACTAAAGGCCATCTAACCTACACTATGCCCTTATCATCCATATGCTTATCCAATAAACTTTTAAATGCCCTCAATGTTGGCGAGTTCACTACTGTTGCAGGTAGGGCATTCCACGGCCTCACCACTCTTTGCGTAAAAAAACCCACCTCTGACCTCTGTCCTATATCTATTACCACTCAATTTAAGGCTATGTCCCCTCGTGCTAGCCACCTCCATCCGCGGGAGAAGGCTCTCGCTGTCCACCCTATCTAACCCTCTGATCATTTTGTATGCCTCTATTAAGTCACCTCTTAACCTTCTTCTCTCTAACGAAAACAACCTCAAGTCCATCAGCCTTTCCTCATAAGATTTTCCCTCCATACCAGGCAACATCCTGGTAAATCTCCTCTGCACCCGTTCCAAAGCTTCCACGTCCTTCCTATAATGAGGCGACCAGAACTGTACGCAATACTCCAAATGCGGCCGTACTAGAGTTTTGTACAACTGCAACATGACCTCATGGCTCCGGAACTCAATCCCTCTACCAATAAAGGCCAACACACCATAGGCCTTCTTCACAACCCTATCAACCTGGGTGGCAACTTTCAGGGATCTATGTACATGGACACCGAGATCCCTCTGCTCATCCACACTACCAAGAATTTTACCATTAGCCAAATATTCCGCATTCCTGTTATTCTTTCCAAAGTGAATCACCTCACACTTCTCCACATTAAACTCCATTTGCCACCTCTCAGCCCAGCTCTGCAGCTTATCTATGTCCCTCTGTAACCTGCAACATCCTTCCGCACTGTCTACAACTCCACCGACTTTAGTGTCGTCTGCAAATTTACTCACCCATCCTTCTGCGCCCTCCTCTAGGTCATTTATAAAAATGACAAACAGCAACGGCCCCAGAACAGATCCTTGTGGTACGCCACTCGTAACTGAACTCCATTCTGAACATTTCCCATCAACTACCACTCTCTGTCTTCTTTCAACTAGCCAATTTCTGATCCACATCTCTAAATCACCCTCAATCCCCAGCCTCCGTATTTTCTGCAATAGCCGACTGTGGGGAACCTTATCAAACGCTTTACTGAAATCCATATACACCACATCAACTGCTCTACCCTCGTCTACCTGTTCAGTCACCTTCTCAAAGAACTCGATAAGATTTGTGAGGCATGACCTACCCTTCAAAAAACCATGCTGACTATCCCTAATCATATTATTCCTATCTAGATGATTATAAATCGTATCTTTTATAATCCTCTCCAAGACTTTACCCACCACAGACGTTAGGCTCACCGGCCTATAGTTACCGGGGTTATCTCTACTCCCCTTCTTGAACAAAGGGACCACATTTGCTATCCTCCAGTCCTCTGGCACTATTCCTGTAGCCAATGATGACCTAAAAATCAAAGCCAAAGGCTCAGCAATCTCTTCCCTGGCTTCCCAGAGAATCCTAGGATAAATCCCATCAGGCCCCGGGGACTTATCTATTTTCACCTTGTCCAGAATTGCCAACACTTCTTCCCTACGCACCTCAATGCCATCTATTCTAATAGCCTGGGTCTCAGCATTCTCCTCCACGATATTATCTTTTTCTTGAGTGAATACTGACGAAAAGTATTCATTTAGTATCTCGCTTATCTCCTCAGCCTCCACACACAACTTCCCACCACTGTCCTTGACTGGCCCTACTCTTACCCTAGTCATTCTTTTATTCCTGACATACCTATAGAAAGCTTTTGGGTTTTCCTTGATCCTACCTGACAAAGACTTCTCATGTCCCCTCCTTGCTCGTCTCAGCTCTCTCTTTAGATCCTTCCTCGCTTCCTTGTAACTATCAAGCGCCCCAACTGAAACTTCACGCCTCATCTTCACATAGGCCTCCTTCTTCCTCTTAACAAGAGATTCCACTTCTTTGGTAAACCACGGTTCCCTTGCTCGACCCCTTCCTCCCTCCTGACTGGTACGTACTTATCAAGAACATGCAATAGCTGTTCCTTGAACAAGCTCCACATATCCAGTGTGCCCAACCCTTGCAGCCTACTTCTCCAACCTACACATCCTAAGTCATGTCTAATGGCAACATAATTGCCCTTCCCCCAGCTATAACTCTTGCCCTGCGGGGTATACTTATCCCTTTCCATCACTAACGTAAAGGTCACCGAATTGTGGTCACTGTTTCCAAAGTGCTCACCTACCTCCAGATCTAACACCTGGCCTGGTTCATTACCCAAAACCAAATCCAATGTGGCCTCGCCTCTTGTTGGCCTGTCAACATATTGTGTCAGGAAACCCTCCTGCACACATTGTACAAAGAGCGACCCATCTAATGTACTCGAACTATATCTTTTCCAGTCAATATTTGGAAAGTTAAAGTCTCCCATAACAATTACCCTGTTACTTTCGCTCTTTTCCAGAATCATCTTCGCCATCCTTTCCTCTACATTCCTAGAACTATTAGGTGGCCTATAGAAAACTCCCAACAGGGTGACCTCTCCTTTCCTGTTTCTAACCTCAGCCCATACTACCTCGGAAGAAGAGTCCCCATCTAGCATCCTTTCCGCCACCGTAATACTGTCCTTGACTAGCAGCGCCACACCTCCCCCTCTTTTGCCCCCTTCTCTGAGCTTACTAAAACACCTAAACCCCGGAACCTGCAACAACCATTCCTGTCCCTGCTCTATCCATGTCTCTGAAATGGCCACAACATCGAAGTCCCAGGTACCAACCCATGCTGCCAGTTCCCCTACCTTATTTCGTATGCTCCTGGCATTGAAGTAGACACACTTCAAACCACCTACCTGAACACTGGCACCCAGTGCCAGATAATACACTTGAACTCATTTACTTGTCATTAAAGGTTCTGCATTTTGTTATTTGGGGTGTATTTTTATTTAACTGGCTAGTTATGCACCTCGTAATGACCTAGGAATCAAATACTCGGATTTGTTGAGATTATTGATTTAAAATTTGGAACAGAGTAGAAAACAAGTGGGACTCGATAGAGGCCGAAATAAGCTAAGACTAAGTGCTCAGGTCAGACGAACAAGATTTATTTTCCGATATTAAATAGACAGAAATGAAAGAAGAATGGCAATTAAATGAATGGCTTGTTGGATTTTGGTTTCTCTTTGGAACTGAAGGGCTGGTGCATCTAATGGGGAACAGGCAACAGAAGGGATCTTGTTGTTGATCACTCCATTTCTGAAGTCGAAAAAGGAAATACTGATCAGCACCCCTGTTCCTGATCACCCCACCCTGTGTTCCTAGCTGGGAATCCTATGTGTGAAGATCTGGAAGAAGATATCTGTGCCAACCACAGGAATGCCACTACCTAACAAGAAAATAATGAAAGAATTGTATTTATATAGCGTATTTCAAGACCCCAGGACACCCCAAAGTGCTTTACAGCCAATGAAATACTTGTGGAGTGTCTTCACTTGATGTAGTGCAGGAAAACACGGGAGTCAATTTACACACACAAGGCTCCCATAGACAGCAATGGGCTAAATGGCCAGATCATCTGTGTTAGTGATGAATGTTGATAGACTGCCCCGGTTTTCAGATTAACATGCCTCCAGAAGTGTGAATGTTTGGCTGTATAATACTTCATGGCACATAACTCTTTCACAGTGAGGCACAGCTAATTGCGAGGAGTAGATGTACTTAGCATAGTGAATCTTTGGAAGAATGGCTGGCTCCTTGGGACCTGAGGAATGCTGTGCGTGAGGTCACTGAGTTAGCATTATTAAAATCCTCTTTAGGAGCCTGGCTTAAGCCTGCAGAACAGCAATGAATCAGTCAATATTATTGGGAATCTGAGCACGATGCAAGGGGGAAAAAAAGGAGTAGGAGTTGACTGTATGATCTGTTAAGCCTACTCTGCCATTCAGTGAGATCATGGCTGATCTGCCTCATCTCTACATTCCCAACTATGTTCCTTGATTCCTCGAGAGACCAAAAATCTATCTAAACCTAACCCAAACCTTTTGCCTATTTCCTAGGATAGAACTAGGATAATAAACAGATCATCACTGGTGGAGGCAGCAGGAATAAGATTTGGCATGGATTTAGGGCGACATGGTGGCACAGTGGTTAGCACTTGATTCACAGTACGGGTTCGATTCCTGGCTTGGGTCACTGTCAGGTATGGCGACTAGGGGATTTTTACAGTAACTTCATTGCAGTGTTAATGTAAGCTTACTTGTGACACTAATAAAGATTATTATTACATCAAATATACATCACAGAAACAGGCCATTCTGCCCAACTGGTCCATGTTGGCATTTATACTCTACTTGAAACTCCTCATCTACTTATGCCCTTTTAATCTTTTCTCCCTTGTGCTTATCTAGTCCCCCTGAAATGCATGTGTACTACTCACCTTAATTACCCACTGAGGGTTCACTGCTTGGTGTATGCACCTCTTCTGCATCGCTTGAATACTTCATTAGCTGCCCACTCTGTCGGTAATTGGCAGTGAGAGGATTGAATAGAGAAACCCTGCCATTATATGCAGGGATGTAACGCATCCCTTTATGTGACTCACAGAATCACAGAACAATACGGTGCAGAAGTGGCTCTTTGGCCTTTCGAGTTGGCGCCGACGCATGATAGATACCTGACCTGGCTACCTAATCCCATTTGTCAGAACTTGGTCCATAGCCTTGAATGTTATGATGTGTGAAGTGCTCATCCAGGTACTTTTTAAAGGGTGTGAGGCATCCTGTCTCTACCACACTCCCAGGCAGTGCATTCCAGACTGTCACTACCCTCTTGCTTAAAAGGTTTTCCCTCAAATCCCCCCGAGACCTTCTGCTCCTCACCTTCAACCTGTGTCCCCTCGTAACTGACCCTCAAATTAGGGGAACAGCTGCTCTCTATCCACCCTGTCCATGCTCCTCATAATCTTGTACCTCCATCAGGTCGCCCCTCAGTCTTCACTGCTCGAAAGAAAACAATCTAAGCCTATCCAACCTCTCTCCATAACTTAAATGTTTCATCCCAGGCAACATCCTGGTGACTCACCTCTGCACCCTCTCCAGTACAATCACATCCTTCATATAATGTGGTGACCAGAATTACACACAATGCTCCAGCTGTAGCCTCACCAAAGTTCTATACAACTCCAACATGAACGCCCTGCTTTTGTAATTTATGCATCGATTGTTAAAGGCAAGTGTCCCATATGCCTCTTGCACCACCCTATTAACCTGCCCTTCTGCCTTCAGAGATCTATGGACAAACATACCAAGGTCCCTTTGTTCCTCAGAACTTCGCAGTGTCAGGTCATTCATAATATATTGCCTTGTCACATTAATTACTCCTTCCAAAGTGTATCACCTCACACTTTTCAGGATTCAATTCCATCTGCCACTTTTCTGTCCATTTGACCATCTTGTTTATATCTTCCTATAACCCAAGATACTCAACCTCACTGTTAATCACCCAGCCAATATTTGTGTCATCCACAAACTTACTGATCATATGCCCCACATAGTCCTCTGTGTCATTTATATAAATGACAGATAGGGGACCCAGCACAGATCCTTGTGGTCACCTGTGGACATTGGCTTCCAGTTACTAAAGCAGCCATCTGTCATCACCCTCTGTCTCCTACAACTAAGCCAATTTTGAATCCACCTTATCAAGTTACCCTGTATTCCATGTGTATTTAATTTCTTTTTAAGTTTCCCATGTGAGACCTTGTCAAAGACTTTGCTGAAATTCATGTAAGCTACATCAACTGCACTACCCTCATCTACACATCTGGTCACATGCTTAAAACATTCAATCAAATTTGTTAGGCATGACCTCCCTCTGATCAAGCCATGCTGACTATTCCTGATCAAACCTTGCCTCTTCAAGTGGAGATAGATTCTCTCCTTCAGAATATTCTCCAATTGTTTCCTTATCACTGAAGTGAGACTCACTGATCTATAGTTCCCTGGCTTATCACTGCAACATTCCTTAAATAGTGGAACTACATTAGCTGTTCTCCAGTCCTCTGGCACCCCTCCTGTGACCAGAAAGGAATTAGATCATTTGGATCGGAGCCCCTGCAACTCCCTCCCTTGCTTCCCACAGCATTCTGGGACACAATTCATCTGGATCTGAAGATTTTTCCACTTTTAAACCTGCCAACACCTCCAATACCTTGTCAATCCCTATGACAATTTGCTCAAGAACTTCACAGTCTCTCTCCCCGAGTTCTATATCTACCACCTCATTCTCTTGGGTGAAGACAGATATGAAGTATTCGTTCAACACCCTACCAAGGGTGTTGACTCCACCCATAGACTCCCTACCTCTTTGTTAAGCAGACTGTATTTACATGCAAGCAAAAAAACAACAGAGAATTTATTGAAATAAAGCCGGTAATTCAATTAAATTCAGTCAAAACAATGCTGCTGACAAATATTACTATCTTGCGCAATATGTAAAAATGCAATACAGCTACATCTGAAAACACATTTGAATCTTGAAAATTATTTCCTTAAATGTAGTTAGCTATTTTAATGTTTTAATAATAATAATCTTTAATAACACTGCAATTAAGTTATTGTGAAAAGCCCCTAGTCGCCACACTCCAGTGGCTGTTGGGATACACAGGGAGAGAATTCAGAATGTCCAATTCACCTAACAAGCACGTCTTTTGGGAGGAAACCGGAGCACCTGGAGGAAACCTACGTGGACACCGGGAGAACGTGCAGACTCTGCACAAACAGTGACCCATAAGACATAGGAGCAGAATTAGGCCACTCGGTCCATCGAGTCTGCTCCACCATTGAATCATAGCTGATATTTTCTCATCCCCATTCTCCTGCCTTCTCTCCATAACCCCTGATCCCCTTATTGATCAAAAACCTATCTATCTCTGTCTTAAAGACATTCAGTGAATTGGCCTCCACAGCCTTCTGCGGCAAAGTGTTCCACAGATTCACCACCCTCTGGCTGGAGAGATTCCTCCTCATCTCTGTTTTAAATCGTCCCTTTAATCTGAGATGGTGTCCTCTGGTTCTAGTTTTTCCTACAAGTGGAAATATCCACTCCACGTCCACTCTATCCAGGCCTCGCAGTATCTTGTTCATTTCAATAAGATCCCATCTCATCCTTCTAAACTCCAACGAGTACAGATTCAGGGTCCTTAAACATTCCTCATACGACAAGTTCTTCATTCCAGGGATCATTCTTGTGAACCTCTTCTGGACCCTTCCCAAGGCCAGCACATCCTTTCTTAGATATGGGGCCCAAAACTGCTCACAATACTACAAATGGGGTCTGACCAGAGCCTTATACAGCCTCAGAAGTACATCCCTGGTCTTGTATTCTAGCCCTCTTGACATGAATGCTAACATTGCATTTGCCTTCTTAACTGCCGACTGAACCTGCACATTAACCTTAAGAGAATCGTGAACAAGGACTCCCAAGTCCCTTTGTGCTTCTGCTTTCCGAAGCATTTCCCCATTTAGAAAATAGTCTATGCCTAGATTCCTCCTTCCAAAATGCATAAACTCACACTTTTCCACATTGTATTTCATTTGCCACTTCATTGCCCACTCTCCTAGCTTGTCCAAGTCCTTCTGCAGCCCCCTTGCTTCCTCAATACTACCTGTCCCTCTACAGATCTTTGTATCATCTGCAAACTTAGCAACAGTGCCTTCAGTACCTTCTTCCAGATCATTAATGTATATCGTAAAAAGTTGTGGTCCCAGCACAGACCCCTGAAGCACACCATAGTCACCAGCTGCCATCCTGAAAAAGACCCCTTTATCCCCACTCTTTGCCTCTACCAGTCAGCCAATCATCTATCCATGCTAGGATCTTACCCTGAACACCATGAGATCTTAACTTCTTTATCAATCTCCTATGCAGCACCCTGTCAAAGGCCTTCTGGAAATCTAAATAAATCACGTCCACTGGATCTCCTTTGTCTAACTTCCTTGTTACTTCTTCAAAGAGCTCACACAGATTTGTCAGACATGACCTCCCCTTGACAAAGCCGTGCTAACTCAGTCCTATTTTACCATGCACTTCCAAGTGCTTCGCAATCTCATCTTTAATAACAGACTCTAAATTCTTACCAATGACCGAAGTCAGGCTAACCGGCCTATAATTTCCCATCTTCTGTCTCCCTCCCTTCTTAAAACATTGGTGTTACATTAGCCACCTTCCAGTCCTCTGGGACCCTTCCTGCCTCCAGTGATTCCTGAAAGATCATCACTAATACCTCCACAAGTTCCTCAACTATCTCTTTTAGGACCCTGGGGTGTAGTCCATCTTGTCCAGGTGACTTATCCACCTTCAGACCTTTCAGTTTCCCCAGAACCTTCTCCTCAGTAATGGTCACTGCACTCACCTCTGCCCCCTGGTTCTCCTGGAGCTCTGGCATCCCACTGGTGTCTTCCACCATGAAGACTGATGCAAAGTAACTATTCAGTTTGTCTGCCATTTCTTTGTTTCCTATTATTATTTCTCCAGCCACATTTTCTAGTGGTCCAATGTCTATTTTTGCCTCTCTCTTACCTTTTATATATTGAAAAAAATCTCTTCTTATCTTCCTTTATATTACTAGCTAGCTTGCACTCGTACTTCATCTTCTCCCCCTTATTGCTTTTTTAGTTGTCCTCTGCTCATTTTTAAAGGCTTCCCAATCCTCTGGTTTCCCACTAATCCTCACCACTTTGTATGCTTTTTCTTTAGCCTTTATGCTGTCCTTGACATCCGTCATCAGCCATAGATGCCTTGTAATCCCCTTAGCATGTTTCCTCCTCCTTGGGGTGAATTTCTGCCGTGCCTCCCGAATAACTCCCCAAAGCTCCTGCCATTTCTGTTCCACTGTCTTCCCTGCTAGGTTCCTTCTCCAATCAACTCTGGCCAGCTCCTTCCTCATGTCTTTGTAGTTACCCTTGTTTAATTGTAATACCGTTACATCTGATTGCAGCTTCTCCCTCTCAAACTGCAGGGTCAATTGTATCATACTGTGGTCACTACTCCCTTAGGGTTCCTTCACCTTAAGTTCCCTAATCAAGTCTGCCTCATTGCACATCACCAAATCCAGAATTGCCTGTTCCCTGGTAGGCTCTGTCACAAGCTGCTCCAAAAAACCATCTCTTAGACATTCCACAAATTACATTTCCTGGGATCCACTACCAACCTGATTTTCCCAGTCCACCTGCATATTGAAGTCCCCCATAATTATTGTAATATTGCCTTTTTTACATGCCTTTTCTATATCCTGATTTATTTTCTGCCCCACATCCTGACGACTGCTAGGTGGCCTGTACATAACTCCAATCAGGGTCTTTTTACCATTGTGATTCCTCAACTCTACTCACAGAGATTCTATGCCTTCTGATCCTATATCGCTCCTTCTAATTGATTTAACTTCATTCCTTACTAACAATGCAACCCCGCCCCCTTTGCCCATCTGATTGTCCTTTCGATAGGACATATATCCTTGAATATTTAGATCCCAGCCCTGATCCCTTTGCAGCCATGTCTCTGTGATGCCCACAACATCGTACCAGCCAATTTCAATGTGTGCAACAAACTCATTTACCTTGTTCCATATACTGCGCGCATTTAAGTACAATACCCTCAAACCTGCATTGGCCACCTCCCTTTTCACACTCTCCTCAGTCACTGTACCCTGTACTGTGGCCCTTTTTGATTTTTGACTATGACTTCTCAGCATTACACTTTCTCCCTTACTGCTTTTTGTTTCTGGCCCGGTTTTACTTCCCTCCGACTTCCTACATTGGATCCCATCCCCCGCCACATTACTTTAACTCCTCCCCAACAGCTCTAGCAAACTTACCCCCTGGGACATCGGTTCCAGTCCTGCCCAGGTGCAGACCATCCGGTTGGTACTGGTCCCACCTCCCCCAGAACCGGTTCCAATTCCCCAGGAATTTGAATCTCTCCCTCTTGCACCGTCTCTCGAGCCACACATTCATCCAATCTATCCTGACATTCCTACTCTGACTAGCTCATGGCACTGGCAGCAATCCTGAGATTACTACCTTTGAGATCCTTCTTTTTAGTTTAACTCCTAACTCCCTGAATTCAGCTTGTAGGACTTCATCCCATTTTTTACCTATATCGTTGGTGCCTATGTGCACCATGTCAGCTGGCTGTTCACCCTCCCCCCCCACAGAATGTTCTGCAGCTGCTCGGAGACATCCTTGACCCTTGCACCAGGGAGGCAACATACCATCCTGGAGCCTTGATTGCGTCCACAGAACCGCCTGTCAATTCCTCTCACTATAGCCCTGCCATTATTCTTCCTGCCCTCTTGTGCAGTAGAGCCAGCCACGGTGCCATGAACCTGGCTGCTGCTGCTTTCTCCTGGTGAGCCATCTTCCTCAACTGTATTCAAAGCGGTATATCTGTTTTGCAGGGAGATGACCGCAGGGGACACCTGCACTGCCTTCCTACTCTTGCTCTGTCTTTTGGTCACCCATTTTCTATCTCCCTCAGTAACTTTCGCCTGCGGTGTGACCAACTCACTAAACGTGCTATCCACGACATCCTCAGCATCGCGGATGCTCCAAAGTGAGTCAATCCGCAGCTCCAGAGCCGTCAAACGGCCTAACAGGAGCTGCAACTGGACACACTTCTTGCACGTGAAGGGGCCAGGGACAGTGGATGTGTCCCTGAGCTCCCACATCGCGCACGAGGAGCATGACACGGGTCTGGGATCTCCTGCCATGTCTTAAACCATAAGGTAACTTATACTACTTACCAGTCACTTACCAGGGATAAAAAAGCACCTCCTCCCCACCCAGCTTCAAATTCCCAAACTCACTCTTCACTCTGTCTCACTCTGGCTGTGTCTTCTCTGGCTCACTGGGGGAACTCACTGGGAGTGAGTTACAAGTTCCTCTTTTTAAATTGGCCTGAGTTGACTCCCCCCACCCCACCTGCTTTTAGATCGAAATAGCTTAAGGTGACTGACATTTAACTGCCAACCAGTTATGTGAGTGGGTGGGGCAGCCCCTTTTTAACCTTCACTGCACAATTCTAGATTAATTAAAATTCCTGAAATTTAAAAAGGAACAGTCTTACCGATTCAATTCCCACCTAGCTTCAAATTCCCAAACTCACTCTTCACTGTGTCTCAGTCTGGCTGTGTCTTCTCTGGCTCACTGGGAGAACTCACTGGGAGTGATTTAAGGTTGATCTTTTTAAATTGGCCTGAGCTGACTCTTCCCCCCCCGACCTGCTTTTAGATCAACGTAGCTTAAGGTGACTGATACTTAACTGCCAACCAACCCAAGTGGGAATCAAACCTGGGACCCAGGCGCTGTGAGACAACAGTGCTAACCACTGTGTTAATTAGCTTAAATGTATCAACCATGCCTCATGTTGGTAGCATTTTCACCTCCGGTCAGAGGGTAGCAGGTTCAAGTCCCACTCCAGAGACTTGAGCACAGAAGTCCAGGCTGATAATCCCAGAGCAATACTGAGAGAGCACTGCATTGTTGGAGGTTGTGTCCAGATGTGACATTAAACTAAGGCCCTGTTTCCTCTCTCAGATGGATGTATGAAATCCTGTGACATTATTTACCCCTCAATCAACATAATAACCAGATAAACCAGTTACAGCACAGAAGAAGTAGGCCATTCAGCCCATTGTGTCAGTGTTGGCTCTCTGAAAGAGCAATGCACTCATTGCCATTCCCCCACATTCTCCCGGCAACCCTGCTCTTACTTCCTATTTTGATAATTATCCAATCCCTCTTGAAAGCCTCCATCACACTCTCAGGCAGACCACTCACAGCCTGAAAACGTTTCTCTTCAAGTCCCCATTTCTTTCCATTGCTTCCTTTCCAATTAACTTAAATCTATCCCCGCTCAGTCACAATCCGTCTACCAATGGGGGAACAGTATTTCCCTGTCTACTCTGACCAGCCCCTCTTGATTTTGAATACTTCTATCAAATCGCAGAACCGTTGCAGTGCAGAATCTCAATCCTCTCTTCTCCAAGAAAAACAGTCCTAACTTCTCCAACCTATCTGTAATCGGAGAACCATTCCTGTAACTTTTGTCACAAATCTTTTCTCTCTCCAACACTTTCACATCTTTCCTACTCTCCGGTTTCCTCCCAAAAGTCCTGAAAGACGTGCTTGTTATGTGAATTGAACATAGAACATAGAACATTACAGCGCAGTACAGGCCCTTCAGCCCACGATGTTGCACCGTCTTGTGAAACCCTTCTAAAGTCCCTCTACACTATTCCCTTATCGTCCATATGCCTATTCAATGACCATTTGAATGCGTTTAGTGTTGGCGAGTCCACTACTGTTGCAGGCAGGGCATTCCACGCCCTTACTACTCTCTGAGTAAAGAACCTACCTCTGACATCTGTCCTATATCTATCTCCCCTCAATTTAAAGCTATGTCCCCTCGTGCTGGACATCACCATCCGAGGAAAAAGGCTCTCGATGTCCACCCTATCTAATCCTCTGATCATTTTGTATGCCTCACTTAAGTCCCCTCTTAACCTTCTTCTCTCTAACGAAAACAGCCTCAAGTCCTTCAGCCTTTCCTCATATGATCTTCCCTCCATACCAGGCAACATTCTTGTAAATCTCCTCTGTACCCTTTCCAATGCTTCCACATCCTTCCTATAATGTAGCGACCAGAACTGCACACAATACTCCAAATGCGGCCGCACCAGAGTTTTGTACAACTGCAACATGACCTCATGGCTCCGAAACTCAATTCCTCTACCAATAAAAGCTAACACACCGTACGCCTTCTTAACAGCCCTCTCAACCTGGGTGGAAACTTTCAGGGATCTATGGACATGGACACCAAGATCTCTCTGCTCGTCCACACTACCAAGAATCTTACCATTAGCCCAGTACTCTGCCTTTCTGTTATTCCTTCCAAAATGAATCACCTCATACTTTTCTGCATTAAACTCCATTTGCCACCTGTCAGCCCAGCACTGCAGCTTATCTATGTCCCTCTGTAACTTGTAACATTCTTCTGCACTGTCCACAACTCCACCGACTTTAGTGACATCTGCAAATTTACTCACCCATCTTTCTACGCCCTCCTCCAGGTCATTTATAAAAATGACAAACAGCAACGGCCCCAAAACAGATCCTTGTGGCACACCACTAGTAACTGGACACCAGTCAGAGCAATTCCCATCAACCACCACTTCTATCAGCTAGCCAATTTCTGATCCAAACTGCTAAATCTCCCTGAATCCCATGCCTCTGTATTTTCTGCAATAGCCTACCGTGGGGAACCTTATCAAACGCTTTACTGAAATCCATATACACCACATCAACTGCTTTACCCTCATCCACCTGTTTGGTCACCTTCTCGAAGAACTCAATGAGGTTTGTGAGGCACGACCTACCCTTCACAAAACCATGTTGACTATCTCTAATCAAATTATTCCTTTCCAGATGATTATACATCCTATCTCTTATAAACCTTTCCAAGACTTTTCCCACAACAGAAGTAAGGCTCACTGGTCTATAGTTACCGGGGTTATCTCTACTCCCCTTCTTGTACAAGGGGACAACATTTGCTATCCTCCAGTCCTCTGGCACTATTCCTGTAGACAAAGATGACTTAAAGGTCAAAGCCAAAGGCTCAGCAATCTCCTCCCTAGCTTCCCAGAGAATCCTAGGATAAATCCCATCCGGCCCAGGGGACTTATCTATTTTCACACTTTCCAGAATCGCAAACACCTCCTCCTTATGAACCTCAAGCCCTTCTAGTCCAGTAGCCTGTGTCTCAGTATTCTCCTCGACAACTTTGTCTTTTTCCTGTGTGAATACTGACAAAAAATACTCATTTAGCACCTCTCCTATCTCCTCGGACTCTACGCACAACTTCCCACTACTGTCCTTGACTAGCCCTACTCTCACATTAGTCATTCTTTTATTCCTGACATACCTATAGAAAGCTTTAGGGTTATCCTTGATCCTACCTGCCAAAGACTTCTCATGTCCTCGCTTGGCTCTTCTTCTCTCAAGCGACCCAACTGAACCATCACGTCTCATCTTCACATAAGCCTCCTTCTTCCTCTTGACAAGTGATTCAACTGCTTTAGTAACCCATGGTCCCCTCACTCGACCACTTCCTCCCTGCCTAACAGGTACATACTTATCAAGGACACGCAGTAGCTGTTCCTTGAACATGCTCCACATTTCCATTGTGTCCATCCCCTGCAGTTTTCCTCTCCAGGCGATACATCCTAAGTCTTGCCTCATCGCATCATAATTGCCTTTCCCCCAGCAATAACTCTTGCCCTGCGGTTTATACCTATCCCTTTCCATCGCTAAATTAGACATTCTGAATTCTCCCTCAGTGTACCCAAACAGGTGCCGGAGTGTGACGACTGGGGGATTTTCACAGTAATTTCATTGCAGTTTTAATGTAAGCCTACTTGTGACACTAATAAAAATTATTGTTATTAAAGTCTGCCACTCAGATTTGGATGCAGAAATCTAGTTGTTTTGGTTACTGTGTTTCCAACAGTACAGCAGTTGACTAGAGTGGAAAAAGTACTTAATTGGCTGTGAAGTACTTTGGAATGCTCCGAATGTTCGCACAGGACCAATGACTTTGCAAGGTCTCTTTTCCATCTGTTGACTGTGGTTTTCTGAATGAAGTGCTCAATATGAATGGACAATTAGGACCTTTGACCTCACAAATGTCCATCACTAGTACTAGGACTGTAGTCAATCATTAGCTCTGCCTTCTCTCCCAAGTGGCACAGACACAACAAATCAAAGCCATATCCATGCTGTCTGATTCGATGATGTGCTTGTTCTAAGACAGTGTGAAGATATAATTCAGAAAACACAAACCTCTGCATGCTGTATGGCCTTTTCAAACAATGCTTTAAATAGAGGCACAAGAAACCAACCATCAGCTTGGATTGTTGATATAATAATTCAGTTGTCAGCATCAGGGTACAGATGAAAATCTGGAACACATTAATTCAACTGCTTGCAGAACAAAATGTCTAATTTTGTACCTTGCAGAAGGAGTTCATAGAAACCATTTTTAAAAAATAACAATAATGAATATATTGTTACAATCCAGTTAGGGGCCAGTAATGTTTTGTTTAATGTAGACAAAGTTTGAAATCTTAGGAATTTGCTAAGAGAAAAATGCCACAGTTTTTAAACAAGCAATACAAACTTCACGACAAAAAGTTAGAAAAGTAGGGTGGCACAGTGGTCCAGTGGTTAGCACAGCTGCCGCATGATGCCGAGGACCTGGGTTCGATCCAGGGTCCGGGTCACTGCCCGTGTGGAGTTTGCACATTCTCCCCGTGTTTGCATGCGTCTCAACCCCCCAACCAAAGATGTACAGTTGAGTGGTTTGGCCATGCTAAATTGCCCCTTGGAAAAAAGAATTGGGTACTCTAAATTTATAAAACAAAAGTTAAAAAAGTAAAACGCTGTATAGAAACTACCTTAGACTCTAACATCAAGAATTAAAAAAGGTGCATGTGAATTAACAGGAAAACTGTGCTTTACACAATACATTGCAAAGTAAATGGCAGATGCGACCAAGACAGATCCCATGGATTTCTCAGCAATGAACACAGACATCAGTGTCCTCTGTGAGGTACACAACCTCGTTAAAACTCTGTCTCCCTCACAAGGGATTTCAAGTCTTCACTTTCAAAGATTTAGCTTTTAAATTCCCTCCAAATGTCTCTCCAACATGGACTGCCTCAATGACTGCTCACCCCAATGGTTTTATCTCTTCTCCTTCATGTCCTGGTTTCCCGAGTCTGCACTCCAATACCAACTCACAAGCACAATTCCAGCTGAGCAGAACACCACTGTTCCAAAGGATTACTTTTGTCCAATGGCCTGCAGCAAGTAGTCGCCAACCAGGATTTCAACTGGGCCCAACCAGGACTTCAACCAAGCCAACCGTAAGAATGTACAGCCAAAAATCCACCATCACATCTCCTGTCCCACCAGGGGGCGCCAACATTCTCAATCACTACTACACAAAAATCAAGGGCGCCTACAGATCCATCCCTGAAAGGACTTCAGAAAATGGGATCATAAGACAGTGCTTCAGAAAATAGGATCATAAGACAGTGCTTCTCCTCCTGGCATACAAACTGAAACTTAAGCAGGAGAATCCGGTTAAGTAGGTTGTGCAGTGCTGGCCTGAGGCAACAGAAGAGCTCCTATGTGACTGCTTGGACTCAGTGGACTGGTCCATATTTAAAAACTCAGCGACGAACCTAAACAAGTATGCCACCACCATCACAGACTTCATCAGCAAGTGTGTAGAAGATTGCTGCCAAAGAAGGTTGTACATAAGTTCCCCAACCAGGAACCATGGTTTAATCGGGAGATTCACTCCCTACTGAAGGCCAAGTCTGAGGCGTTCAAGACAGGCGACCCTGACCTATACAAGAAATCCAGGTGCGACCTCCGCAAAGTCATCAGGGATGCCAAGAGACAATATCAGACCAAGTTAGAGTCACAGACTAATGTCACGGACTCTCGTCAGTTGTGGCAAGGCTTAAAGAACATAACAGGCTACAAAGCAAAGCGAAGTAGAACCTCCGGCAGCAGCATACCCCTCCCCGATGAACTCAATGCATTCTATACTTGGTTCAAGTAGGAAATGAAGGGCAGCACGGTAGCACAAGTGAATAGCACTCTGGCTTCACAGCGCCAGGGTCCCAGGTTCGATTCTCTGCTGGGTCACTGTCTGTGCGGAGTCTGCACGTTCTCCTCATGTTTGCGTGGGTTTCTTTCGGGTGCTCCGGTTTCCTCCCACAGTCCAAAGACGTGCAGGTTAGGTGGATTGGCCATGATAAATTGCCCTTAGTGACCAAAAAGGTTAGGGGGAGGGGGGGTGGTTCTTCGGTTATGGGGATGGGGTGAAAGTGAGGGCTTAAGTGGGTCAGTGCAGGCTCGATGTGCCGAATGGCCTCCTTCTGCACTGTATGTTCTATGTTCTATGAAACCTTCAAACCATTGTCAACTGACTCAGCAGCTTCAGACACACCCATATCTATCGTCACAGCTTCCGAAGTTAGATTAGCCTTCTTGAAACCTCGACTGGATTTGCTGTTAAAAGTGGAGTGGAAGCTTTGTTTAAAAGTCTCATTTGGAAAATCTGGGCCAGATTTTGGAATGCAAACCTCTGAAGGTAGGCATTATTGTCAAATAAGATTTTAAAGTCTGTTTTTGAGAGTTCAGTTCGGAAACTCTCATGTGACAATCCCCTGGGGGGAATTTGATGTGAAATCTGCAGGTACTAATTTGGTTTCAGAGCGGAGTGCGCATATTTGACCATAACCAATCTGTGTACTTAAAGGTACTATGTGTTAGTGAGACCATTGTAGCTGAAGATGTACTTTATAATCCATATTAATCTTATTTTAAGAATCATACATAGGCTCTAAGAGGGGAGCAAAGAAGTATTGTATCATAATCCAATGATTCAAGTTTAAGAATTTTATTTCCTTGTTGAAAAATAATTAGCGGTCCTGTGATTCTGTTCCTCCATGTTTTTGAAAAAAATAAAAGTTAATGGGCGGGATTCTTCGTTTCTGAGGCTGGCGCCACACCTGGACTGATTTTACTATTGTTGAGGGGCTAGCACCGGTGCTGCGTGGAACACAATCAATTCCACAGAAAAACAGTGCAGGATTCACCGGGTCCGTGATTGACACTGTAGCCATCTAAAATGGCCACCTGCAAAGGAGCATGGGAATTGTGGCCAACTTGGACACAGACAAGTACACAGCCTCTGCGTATTGTGCAAAGAAGCCAGACCTGACTGAAACTTGCACCCATTAAAAGTCAATTACCATTTCCCCCAGGACAATGGAGTTTAAATCAAGGAACCACAACAGTAGCAGACTAACCGGCGCCTCTTGCCCTAATTTGGAAAGGCCTACGTGCCTAGGACAATGTCAGCTAGGACCTGCCCAGCCACCGAGGCATTCGCCCCCTAATTGGCCAGAATCAATGAGGGTGATCGAAACCCTATCGATCCATTGGAGCTGGAGATAGCACCGCCAAAAGGGTGCGAAAGAGAAGAAGGATAGAAAGCCCTGCGCAATAGGGATTGGCCTCTTTTAGACCGGCCTGTGTGCGACCAATTGCAGCATATCAACCAGCCAAGTTCAAGGACCCGCGATCGCTACCTGAAGGATGAGACCAGCCGAGACGAACCTGAAGACTTCCAACCGACCCATGTGGACACAGATAAAGGCCTTATCTCCCGCACAGAGCCGGTCACCCCGAAGTTAAGTAAAGGTCATCTTAGTTAATAGGTTAAGTTTAGTGCGTAGCTGCGTGAATCATTGCATATAGAAACATGTGTGTTTGTTAATAAACTGTCTTTTGGACTAATATACTGGTTGTGTGGTCATTCAGTCAATATAAGAAACAGCTTGTGGTTCACTGAGAAATAAAGAAGTCACCAACACTCAGGAGGCTGACAAGCTGCAGCCACATAAACACAATCCCCTTACGCACTCATCCCAGACAACAAAATGACACTGGTTCTTTTGGAGCGCCCATACAGCTGATGGGTCGGCTGGGGCCAGAGGGCATCCGGGGGGGGGGAGGGGGGGGGGGGGGTGCTCTGGGGGGGTTACTTATATGACCCGTGGCACTAAGTTCACAGTGGGCTGTTAGCGGTGTGCGCAGCTACATGCTTCCCTTGCCGGCTGCAGCAATGGTGTTCCAAGTCTGTCCACTTCGACCCCACAGCCCACCTTCTGGCCACCCTCCACTACTCCCCCCGGCCTGGCAGAAGCCCCCTGACCAGCGGCACAACTGTCAGTAAACTATGAGGATGTTAGACATCTTCCGTACGCCCTCTCTCCCTCAGCAGCCGCCACGCCAGTTTCTTGATTTTCAAAACCACAAGTGAACCACACCGTTAGGAACTCGATCCATTGGAGACGAGGAATCATGCAGGCCCCGGAGAATACCGGGTCGGACCTGCTAATGATATGCAAACAGTGTCTACTGTACGTGCGTTCCAGAATGCATTGACGCTGCTGTCAGGGTGCTGATTTGGCGTCAAATTGGCGTTTGCGGCAATTTTGGAGTCGGAACTGATTCCAGATTTCGGCATCAGCTAACAGAGAATCCCGCCCAGTCTTTTGAGTCAGGGTTCCACTCTGAAATCTTCCTATCCCATTATAACATCAACTGAGATTGTAACAGCAAACAACCCCCCACCTCCACCATCCAACCCAAGGTTTATGTTGTGGGTGGCTTTATATATTGAGCTCCTTAAACCCCATTTCAGAATCCATGACCACTCGTTAGCCAAAATGAAAATCCACAATTAACTGAACCTTTTGTTCCTTTTGCATTCTTTCTGTCACCCAAATATTTATCCATGTAATAATAATAATAATCTTTATTATTGTCAGAAGTAGGATCACATTGACACTGCAATGAAGTTACTGTGAAAATTCCCTAGTTGCCACAGTCCGACGCCTGTTCGGGTACACTTGTGAATTGCGCTTTCACATAGCCGTCCGTCAGTCCAGAAGTAAAACACTCGAACACGTTGGTAACGAATATTCGTTTATTCACGGCCGGGACAAATCTCTAAGTAGTCGGGGAACCACCTTCGAGAAGTGCCAAAGTCCCAGAGTACGGACTGTCCCTTTATACAATCACAGCTTAGAGGTGGTCCCCTTAAATTCCTAGATACACCAATGATTTGGCAAGGATCCAGAACATGTACTTATATGGAATTATTATCCTGAGGTAGGGTGGTGACTATGACATAATCATTAGCACGTTCACTAATACTGCTGCGGCTAACGGTTTTCTTATCCTATCCGTCCATCAGGTCCAACTTCCTTATCTCCTTCCCTCTCGTGCTCCTGAGTCAGCTCTTTCACATTCCAATGCCCATTGTCTCAGTTGACAAGGTTTTACACACTCATCTTTGCTGTCTCTGCACTAACAAATACAGAGTTCTGTTCTCATTTCATTCCCTCAACCTTTTAACCTCTTTTTCACAGATACATTTCAGAACCTTAATATTAAACATAGCAGCAAGGTTATAACAAGACAATAAATGTAATCCACTTCCACACACTGAGGGAGAATTGAGAATGTCCAAATTACCTAACAGAACGTCTTTCAGGACTTGTGGGAAGAAACTGGAGCACCCGGAGGAAATACACGCAGACACAGGGAGAACGTGCAGACTCCGAACAGACAGTGACCGAAGTGGAAATCGAACCTGGGACCCTGGCGCTGTGAAGCAACGGTGCTAACCACTGTGCTACCGTGCCGCCCATGTTCCATTTCTCCTTATATTATACTTCCCAGGAAGATAGGAACAGGCACCAAGCCACTCAGGAGAGAATTTAGGAAATAATTCCGCATGGGAAGAATGGGATAAGTGTGTTTGATGATGTGAAGCAGATAAATGATTTATGCTCTCTATGCTGGATTGGTTAAGCCTGGGTGTGTACTCAGAGTAAAATAAACATGTACCACAGAAGTTACTAGAAGATGAGCTGAAGCATGACTGCACACATCTTGTGATTGCAGAGATATTACAACCCTATTAACTTGTCCTAAATGTCAGTTAAATCATTATGGATATTAATAGCGGGGAGAATGTGGCATAGTGGCATTGTCTTTTTTTTAGAAAATACTTTATTAAGGCATTTATGATTTTAACACTTTTAAACGGAAAGATCCAACAAAAACCAAAGCCCCATAATAACATGGCCATCCCCTCCCAAACACAGACCCCAACCGACATAATCTATATAAACATCCCATCTCACGGTCCTCCCTTCATTGGTTTTGACATCCTTATTTATCTCTTCCATGCCTCCCCCCTTCCCTCCCACTCCTCATTCCCCCCCATCCTGCTGACAGACTAATTTTCCTTACAGAAGTCGATGAACAGCTACATCCGAGCGAACCCCTGTTACGAACCCCTTAAGGCAAACCTGAGAAACCCCGCCATGTCCCTTACCCATATCCCTTCATATCCGTCTCCGGGCCCAAGGCCAAAACGTCGGTCTCTCCTTCCCCCCCCCCCCCCCCCCCCCCCCCGGGCTCTCGGATCTTCCGACACTCGGAATATCACCACCTCTGGACTCGGAGTCACCCTCCCTTCCAGGCCCTCAGACATGATGTCTGCAAATCCCTGCCAAAAGCCCCTCAGCCTCGGACATGCCCAGTACATGTACACATGATTCGCAGGACCTCCTGCACAGTGTCCATACCTATCCTCCACCTCCTCAAAACACCTGCTCATCGGGCCACAGTCACATGAGCCCTGTGGACCACCTTGAACTGGACCAGGCTGAGCCTAGCAGACAATGAGGAAGCGTTCACCCTCCGCAGGGCCTCCTCCCATAACCAACCTCCAACTCCTCTCCCAACTCTTCTCCCACTTCCTCTTCATCTCCCCTATTGGAACTTCTTCCCACTCCATCAGTTTCTTATATACTTCTGAGATCTTCTCCTCCCCAACCACTCTTTTTGACATCACCTTGTCCCTTTGTGGGAGGCGCCAAAAGCTCAGGATCTACCTCTAAAAAAAAGACAATGCCACTATGCCACCTTCTCCCCGCTATTAATATCCATAATGATTTAACTGACATTTAGGACAAGTTAATAGGGTTGTAAAATCCCGCACTTGCAGGTACTGGAACCCGTTCCCACCTGGCAACTCAAACTCCTCCTCTAGCTCCTCAAAACTCAGAAAGCCCTCTTCAATAAAGAGATCTTCAAACCTCTCGATCCCTGCCTGCTGCCACCTCCTAAAGTTCCCGTCCAACCACCTCTCTCCCCCCCCCCCCCCCCCCCCCCCCCCCCGCGTCCCACTCCACGGAGTGATCGATGGTGATCACAGATCGGTGACCACGCCGACGCCCTCCAGCCCCATGTGCTGTCTCCACTGTCCCACACTCTCAGGGCAGCCACTTCCAGCGGGCTTGTGGAGTTCGAGCCGACGAAAACAGCAGAGGTGCCGTCAACAAAGCCCTCAGGCTCGTGCCCCTACAAGATGCCGCCTCCACCCGCTCCCACACCGAACCCCCCCCCCCCCCCTTCCTACCCCCACTACCCACTTCCTGACCATCGATATATTAGCCGCCCAGTAGTAATTGATAATGTTTGGAAGAGCCAGCCCCCCCTCCTCGTGCCCCCGCTCAAGCAGGACTCTCTTCACCCGCGGGGTTTTTCCGGCCCAAATAAAACCCGAGATCGCCGCATCTTCCTAAAAAACGCCTTAGGGTTGAAAATTGGCAGAGGCTGAAATACAAACAGCAATCTCGGGAGGACTGTCATTTTCACAGTCTGTACCCTCCCCGCTAATGACAGCGGGAACACGTCCCACATTCGGAAGTCCTCTTTCATCTGTTCTATTAGTCTACCCAAATTCGATTTGTGAAGCTGACCCCAGTCCCATGCTACTTGAATACCCAATTGTCAATTGTACTATTGTACAATTGTCAATTGTATTGTCAATGTACTAGTAATCCAGGGGCCCATGTCAATACTCTGGGGACAAATCCCATCATGAATTCAATTTCAATTAATGAATCTGGAATGTAAAGCTAGCCTCAGTAATGGTGACCATGACAACAATCATTGATTGTTGCACACACATATCTGATTCACCAATGTCTATCCTTAACTGGTCTGGCCTACATGTGACTCCACACCCACAGCAATGTGGTTGACTCTTAACTGCCCTCTGAAATGGTCTGGTGAGCCACACAGTTCAAAGGCAATTAGGGATTGGCAACAAATGTTAGGCCTTGTCAGCGACACCCAGGCCCATCAAAGAATTTTTAAAAAATGTAACACACATTCTGACATGTCTGTCTATAATATCCATATGACTTATCTGATATTGTGGTCAAAGATAGGAATTTCAGAAATCTTAAACTTTTAAATATAAACAGTAACTGGATTTGAGAAAGTTGTCTGTAAAACTGATGCCTAAACGGTGCCTAATTAGACAAGCTTGTCAGATTGGTATCTCTCAGTTTATGAAGTGACTCTTCCTTCAGTTACTTCACAACTGGATTTTTGTTCAAATTTTAGAAAGAAATAGAACTGATAGTTATCAGAGTTGTGCTAACGTGTCAGCTAGAACGGGCTTGAAGGAACAGCAGAAATGTTAGATCCTTTATTTTATTTTTTCTTGGTTATTTCTTATCCAAAGTTAGGTGTCAGCCATGGCTCACTGGGCAGCACTCTCACCTTTAATTCAGAATATTGTGGGTTACTCCAGGACTTGAGCACAAACATCGAGGCTGACACTCCAGTGCAGGAGTGATGAAGCTGCATTGCTGAAGGTGCCATGTTTTGGATGAAATGATAAACAGAGACTCGATGCGGGATTCTCCGATCGACGACGCCAAAATCACGTTCAGCGATTGGCCGGAGAATCGCCGTTTGCACCGAAATAGGTGGGGGCGCAGCTTTTGCGATGCTCCTCAAAAGTGGCATACTCGAAGAATACACCGCAAGCCGTTGGGACGGCTTCAGGACGTCACCTGAGGCCCTCCCGCGATGCCGATGCTCTGCCCCCGATGGGCTGACTTCCCGGCGGCACGGAACACTTATGCCATTTATTTTTGTGTCCAGCACCGCCGCAGTCGGTGGGGAGAGATGCCGTTACCTGGGGGGGGGGGGCTTTGGTGAGGGCTGGGGGGACAGATGGGGGGTGATCCGGCTGTAGCAAGGGCAGTTACTGGGGGTCACTATTTGACAGGCCGGGTCCGCGTGTGGCCGGTGCCATGTTGGCCGCCACAGGCTGCCGCCGTGTGCCTGCGTGGCCATGGACACGGCCATTCTCCAGCCGTTTTTGGTGTGGGAGCCAAGAGCTTTACCCGGCGTGGCTGCAATCTCCCCCAAACGGTCCTGGAATTGGTGCAGCTGTTGTGCTGTTTTTTCTGGCGTAAAACGCCAGTATTCCTACGTTGGCATCAGCATTTAGTCTGGAAATCAGAGATTCCAGCCCATTGTCTGCCCTTCCAGGTAGACATAAGAGATCTCATGGTACTACTTCGAAGAAGAACAGTGGAGTTATTCCTAATGTCCTGGCTAATATTATCCCTCAATCAACATCACAAAAATGTATTATTTGGGCCATTTTCACATTGCTCTCTGTGAGAGCTTGCTGTGTGTAAACTGGCTGCCGTGTTTCCTACATCACAACAATGACTAAACCTCACTAAGTACTTTATTTGCTGTAAAGTGCACATCTGCTGGTTTTGAAAGGTGCTATATAAATTCAAGTCCTTCTTTATGTGGAAGATGATTAAATTCTGGGGCTGGATTCTCCATTTCTGAGACTTAGGGTTGGATTCTCCGATTTTGAGGCTATGTCCGGAGCATGGGTCTACACTTACGACAGCAAAACTGGCGCCACACCTGGGCCGATTCAGCGACTGTTAAGGGGCTAACACCGGTGCCACATGGAACACAATCGATTCCAATGAGAAATGGTGGTGGATTTGTTGGTTTCGTGATTGACACACAAAGGCTGACACTTCGCTCCCCACATACCGGCAGCACGGTAGCATGGGGGCAGCACGGTAGCATGGTGGTTAGCATAAATGCTTCACAGCTCCAGGGTCCCAGGTTCGATTCCCGGCTGGGTCACTGTCTGTGCGGTGTCTGCACGTCCTCCCCGTGTGTGAGTGGGTTTCCTCCGGGTGCTCCGGTTTCCTCCCACAGTCCAAAGATGTGCTGGTTAGGTGGATTGGCTATGCTAAATTGCCCTTAGTGTCCTAAAAAAAAAATAAGGTTAATGGGGGGGGGGTTGTTGGGTTACTGGTATAGGGTGGATATGTTGACTTGAGTAGGGTGATCATTGCTCGGCACAACATCGAGGGCCGAAGGGCCTGTTCTGTGCTGTACTGTTCTATGTTCTATGTTCTATACACCATCCCAGCCACCAAGATGGCAACAAGACGCGCGGCGCCAAGGTTCATGGACGCCGAGCTGGAGACACTCCTGGACGTGGTGGACGAGAGGCAGAGGACCTTGTACCCTGGCCCAGGAAGGAGGCTGCCAGCCACCGCTGTCTACTGTGCATGGGTTCAGGTGGCAGAGGCTGTCAGCCCCTTGCACAAATTCCCGTCCCACACATCCGTAACCGGACATCCCCCCCCCAACTCGGAGAGTGGCCAAACCCCTACCCTGTACCACATGCCGGCACTCATACTGGCTGCCACGGCCTGGTGCCCTGGCCACTGCGGCCACCAGCTACCCACCCCTGGGCTGAATGTGTCGGACTGTCTAACACTGTCATTTTCTGTTTCCCCACTCCAGGAGAAGGCCGTCGATAACCGCCGGGAGCAGGAGAAGACTGGAGGAGGAGCGGCAGACTGCGGCCCCTCACCATGGCAGAGCAGAGGGCCCTGGACGTGGCCTGGAGGAAAGGGAGGTCACCGGGGTGGAGCTCGGCTGTGGGCGAGGAAGTGAGACCCTGCCCCCATGACACATGCGTCAACAACTCCCCCCCGCCCCCACACAATCCCCACACACCCTCATCCCACACCACCCCCACCCTCACCACCCCCTCCTCCCCACCAACACGCTCACACACACACAACCACCCGGCTCCCCAGAAAGTGCCTGCTAAAGGGGAACCAGGTCGCAGGGCGGGAATCAGAGCAGGCCGCCTCTACTCCTGATGTACTGTTTGAGGATCCACCAAGACGTAGCGTTAGGACCCGTAAGGCCAGAAAGTTAGACATTAGTTAAGTTGGCATGGGTGCAGGGCACAGCTTTGTTATAGGGGCTAGGGCACAAATCTGTATAAGGATTGTCACAGTAAACACCTGTCACCACTGTTAGAACGTTTCTCAGTGTCTGTCAGATGGGTGTGACAGGTGGGCTACTCTAAGCTGGCCAGAGAGTGGGGAGGGATTTGGCAGACGTTGGGGGAGGCCTGGGCTCTCCACCCCACCCCCCACCACCGTCACCCCAGGCATTCGATGGGACTGTGTGATGGAATGGTCAGCTCGCACGCAGGGATCACCCAGGTGGATGGTGGAAAGTGTTAACGTGGGCAGGAGTCAGGCATTGTCAAGCGATGCGGAGCACCAGAGCTCATCTTAGAGTGGGTTGGCATTACCCTCCATCCCATGGACCAGACCCAATGTTACTGCCAACCCAGGGCCCCATTGGGGGTGCGGCAGGTATGTATCACAGTGGGGGTGCAGGTGGGGAGGTTGGTCGGTGGGGGAGAGGGCTGTGGGGGTTGGATGCGATGTCCGTGACCCTGGTCAAATCTAGCTCCCCCCCAGCCTTGGCCAACCTGGAGGCGATCAGAGCATCCCTTGCGCGTTGGCCCTGGCGCACATGTCGTGCGGCCTCCCGTGCCTGCCTGGGCTCCATGTCTGGCCCATCCACCCCTCTGCCGCATCTTCCTCATCGGACGAGGATTGGCGTTTATCCTCCTCCTCCAACACGTCACCCCTCTGCTCTGCGATGTTGTGGAAGACAAAGCAGGCCACAACAGAGCGGGCTACTCTCTCAGCATCAGATTATAGGCCCCTCCAGAGCGGTTCGGGCACCTGAAGCGCATCTTCAGGATGCCGAAGCACCGCTCCATCACACCTCTGGTTGCTGCATGGGCATCATTGCAGTGGGTCTTGGTGTTGGTCTGTGGCCTCTGGATAGGCATCATCAGCTATGACCACAGTGGAGAACCCCTGTCACCCAGCAGCCAACCCCCCAGCCGGGTGGTGGTGGGGTTTCTTGAACATATCAGGAATCGTGGCGTGTGCCAGGATGAAGGCATTGTGCACAGTGCCCGTGGATCGGGTGCAGACACGTGTAATGTGCAGCTGATGGTCACATCGAGTGGAACCCCTTTCAGTTTGTGTAGAGCGGCCTATCATCTGCAGCTGCTCGTAGGGCATCATGCATCCTGACGATCGCTCTCTGGACCTGGGGCATCTCATCGATGGCAGCGAACCCCGCTGCCTGGGCAATCTGGTGGGCTCGGTCCACATTGAAGTGGATGTATTGAGCCACCTGGACATATAGGGCCTCCGTGTAGGGGCAGATGCACCTGTGTGCCGAAGTCTGTGAGATCCTGGACAGGTCCCCACTTGGCGCTTGGACGGACCCTGTCGCATAAACGTTCAGGGCGACCGTACCTTGACGGCCACCGGGAGTGGGCGTCCACCCTCATTCTGCCGTGGCACCAGGTGCATCATTATCTGTTCACACTGTCTCTGCTCAGCTGGAGTCTTCGATGGCATGCCTGGTCCGACTTATCATCGAATGACAGGCGGTGCCGATACACGCGAGACCTCATACGTCGCCTCCTTGGTACATCCTCATCCTTGGCCTGTTAGGCTGCGCGCTTTGCATATTGGGCAGCTGCCTGATGTTCCTCTGGGACATGCTGTGCTGCAGCTTCCTCCTCCTCGAGCAGCTCCTGCTCATACAGACACAGGGCACCCCCAGGTCTGCGGCAACTAGCAGGATGGCGGCCATTGCTGGTTGGATTCCAATATCTATTGTATACAGGAGGTGAAAGGCCGACATGTTAGCACGCTGCATACCCCCATATGCCCAACCAGGTCCAACATTGTGGCCCCGGTTGGCACTAGGTTTTGCCTCTGCATGTTACCCCCATCCACGCATCCCTGGCCTTGAAAGTGGCCAATACCATGGGGTCCTCTGGCCCTGGCGCCTGCCCTTGATGTCAGGGGTACAATCGGCTGGCATGGCCCTTGCCAGTTGTATCCTTCTTGGCCCCATTGTGGCACCCTCGTCGGGGCTACAGTGGGCGTTGACCTGGCTGGTCTGCCTAATACCCCACCACTGGTTGGGAGGTGTGGTGGGAGGTGTGGTGGAAGGTGGGGGTGGGGGGAGTGGTGGCACCCATACAGCTGGTGTCACTCTGCAAAACTCAGGGCCAATTTGGATGGTCAGTGGTGTGTGCAGCAAGATGACTGCCTTGCAGACTACGGTAATGGTGGAGCTTGAACACCACCCCAGTCCTTTCGAGAATCCTGGCCAGTTCCCCCTTCAACCCCCTCTTCCCAGCCCTTTACAGCGACCCCCTCGACCCTAGCCAGCCTAGCCAGTGTCCAGTTCGGCAGCACTCGGTCGTGCTTCTCCGTGTCCAACCTCCTCTCTCTTCCTCATCAGCCGGGTTCACGATTTGTAAAAGAACAAGTGAACCGTGCCATCAGGAACTTGACCCAGGTGGAGAATCGCGGAGACCCCAGAGAATACTGGATCAGGCTCGCTAATGATATGCTAACGGTGTCTACTGTACATGCATTCCGGAACACATTGACGGAGAATTGTGATTTTACGTCAAATAGCCACCTCCGCGATTTTGGCGTTGGATCCTATTTTCCGCTCGATCGCATTTCCTGATTCAGGCGTCAACCAATGGAGAATCCCGCCCCGATCTTTAAGTTGGTGGAAGGTTTCCCAGGGGTCAGTGATGGGACCCTTACTCTTCCTGCTACATATGAATGTCCTTAACTGTGGTGTTTAGAGCATGATTTTGAAATTTGCAGCTGATACAAAGCACGTGATTCAATGAAAATCTTTCTAAGTGTGATAGCGAGCAGGGGCTGCCACGGGCTTCCCGGCGCTCGGCCCAGCGAGGCTGGCACCGCAATATAACATTAATTGGTCCACTTAAGGAGACCCCATGGGCTTCACGCCACAAATCATGGCTCGCCAGCTGATTCACCAGAACCGTGCTCGCCAGTCCCCCACTAACAAAGTCGAGCTCTTGCCAGCAAACCCCACTCAGCTCGCAGCCATGGCACCATGACGGCTGGACCCAAGATTTGGAGAAGCAGACCTGGGGGAGTTCTTAGAGGTGGTCGAGGCCAGGAGGGATACCCTTTTCCCCTAGGGTCCCGGCGGGTGACTCACAGGGCAGCCAGTGCCGCCTGGGATGAATTGGCAGCAGCCATCAGCTCGGGCAACGTGACAAGCAGGACAGGGCTCCAGTGCCATAAGAAGCTCAACAACATACACTGGGCCACATGTGCCCCCGCAGGAGAAGCTGTACCACAATCACCAGGAGAGGACCCCGACTGGTGGCAGAGGGTGCCGGTCATCAGAATCCTCACCACCTTCAAGCAATGGGACCTGGAGGTTACGAGGGTGGCCGAGGTCAGAGCAGTCACTAACGAGGAGGTCAGCACATGCCGCAAAGGTAAGGATCCACCGGCCCCTCCTAGATGACATGTTCAATGTGGGATGTTAATGCCGTCCATCCCCCCCCCCCCCACTGACCATCATCACATCCTTCCGCAAGTATGATGCCAAGCCTCATATACTATTTGCTTTACTAATTGTTCTCTCAATCAACATTCCCTGTCATCTTCAATGACTTATGTACTTATACATCAAAGTCTCTCTGTTCCTGCATCTTTCTTAGAGCTTCTCGCTTTATTTCATTCTGCCTCCCCATATTCTTCCTGCCAAAGTGAATCTGGATTGAACTTCATCTGCCACTTGTGTGCCCAATCCACTAACATGTCTATGTCATCTTGAAGTTCGAGATAACATTTTCAATCTTTGGGCGTGATTTGTCGAGCAAGAGCACGAAGAAACCTTTGCAAATCAGGGGTGAGGCCAAAAACGAGAAATGTGCCGGGCGTAAAACCATTTGCGATGCAACTCGCCCGCTCCTGTCGTCAAAATCGGGATCCGTAACGTGGCGAGAAACCAATAATTACTCCTTAAGGCCAATTTCCATACAATTGATGGGAGCCACCCCATATTCAATGGCCTCCCATCATTCAGCACCCTCCTCCGTAAGTGGCTACGCTAGCGCCAATTAGTATTCCTTTTGAAAAGCGTGAACCTGCTGTGTGGACAGAAGGAGGTGAGTAGCCATCTTTGGTAGAGGCAATGAATCCGGGGCACTGGGCTAGCTGCCCCTGTGTTCAGAGGGGTGTGGGAGAAAACGGGCCGTGGGGGTGGGTGGGGGGGGGGTGGATCCCCGGTTGGGGTCAGCTGCCAAGAGGGCGTTGGGAGTATCGGAGCTGGGGGGTATATCGGAGCTGGGGGAGAGGGCCTGCTTTTGAGGGGGGAGAACAGTGCACGGGTCCTCCATGCAAACCTCTGGATCGCTGGATCGCGTGTACCCGTTCCGTGGGCAACGCTAGTCCCTGCCTGTCTGCCCCGCCCACCACCCAATAACTTCCACTGACTGCAGAGGCCTCTGGCTGTGTGGCTGAAGGCTATAGCTAACAGGGAATTAGCAATCATAGTTAAGTGACTACATCCCAAATGGATCGCCGTGGGTGGGCGCGCCATGTAGCATGTGGGAGTTATTGGGCGGGATTCTCCGACTCCCCGCAGGAGATTTGGCTGGGGCGGGAATTGTGCTGCACCGGTCGGCGGCCAGTGGCAGCGCCCCCCCCGGCAATTCTCCGGCCCACGATGGGCCGAATGGCCACCCATTTTCGGCCAGTCCCGCCGGTGTATGTTACACCAGGTATTTGCCAGCGGGACCTGGCTGCGCGGGCGACCTCTGGGGTCCTCGGGGGGGGCACGGGTGGATCTGGCCCCGGGAGGTGCCCCCATGGTGGCCTGGTCGGCAATCGGGGCCCACCGATCTGCGGGAGGGCCTGTGCCGTGGGGGCACTCTATTCTTCCGCATCGGCGGCTGTATCAGTCCGCCATAGCCGGTGCGGAGACGAAACAGTCTGCGCATGTGCTGGGAGGACGCCAGCACGTGCTGCGCTCCCGCGCATGCGCCAACTCACGGCGGCTGGCGGAGGCACATCGGCGCTGGTTGGCGTGGCGCCAAGCCCCTTCCCCGCCAGCCGGTGCGGTGCAAACACTCCGGGGCCAGCCTAGCCCCTGATGGTGCGGAGGATTCTGCACCTTTGGAGCGGCCTGACGCCGGAGTGGTTCACGCTACTCCTCAGTGCCGGGTCCCCCCGCCCTGCCAAGTAGGGGAGAGTCCCACCCATTGTCTAGCATCCCAATCAAACCGTGATGCCTGGACACTGTGCCTGGACATTGCAGGAGGCAGCAGCCAACCTCTGAACACCCAGGGGATGGACGGGCACATATCCATGGCCAGGGTATGGCGCATTCTGTTTGGCTACTTCGGGTGCAGGGTGTATACCACTGCCCCACTCTCCCGATGGTCCCCCACACCCTCACCCTCCAACGCACTCTACTCTCCTTACCCCCTACGTAAACGTCCACCCCCCCGCCCTCTCAGTGATCCTCGATGTGCTTACCCTTCCTTGCTCTACTGCCGCGTCCAGGTGTATCCCCTGGATGCACATCAGAGATAGAGACATCCTGCTGCATACCCTGTCCTTAGCCTTCGATGTCTCTGGCGGGCATCCTCTGGGGTCGGAGAGCCAGTGCCCTTGCCGCCCTGTTCTGGGTACTGACTGCTAAGCGCATCGTCGTCAGACGGGTGGAACTTGGGGAAGCTGGTGGCCACGATCCCCACACCAAACGATGGATTGAGATTGGCATCCTTCCGGTCAGTGACCATAGGGCCCTGGGGTTCACCTCGGAAAGAAGGGCTGCTGGATTGAGCCTCGGCTGCCCCTGCATCATCTGACCCTGCCAACCCTGGCAGTTCTGGAATATCTACACCATGGTGGCGACGCCCTCGACGATGCTCCTCAGTAACTGGGCCATGCTCTGCAGCACCTCAGCGATGCCCACCTGTGACTGGGACAAGCTCCGTAGCACCTCATCCAGGTCCGCCTGGTACTGGGTCACGTCCCCCAGCGAGTTGGGCATTCTGCCGAGACCCTCAGTCATGGCCGTCACCGACTGCGCCACGCTCTGGACACCTGCACTAATGGTGCCACATCATGCACCAGGCTCTCCACTGCAGTCGCCATCCCAGCAGCGTTGGTCTCGGTGCCACGCATTGCCAGCACTTTCTCCTGCGCCCGTGGCCTCTTGGACTCCTCCAATCGGCTATGGACCTGCTGGAGTGTCATTGACATCTCCCTCTGAATGCCCCGACCACAGCCTAACGTCTCCATCAGCTCCGGGTGAAACTTGTCCAGAGGCTCAGCGTCAGGCTGGGACCCAGATTGGTCCTGGGATCCAGCAGACCTCCGACTGCTGTCTCGCCTGGGGGGTTCCTGCCTCCACCTGATGTACATCAGCAGCTGTGCCCCGGGAGCCTGACCACTAAGATGTCCCACCAAGGTGAGCTTCTCTGCGTTGGTGAGGGGGTGGGGATGACAGCTGTGACACATCTATGGTTGCATCCTCGGAGCTCCCCTCCAAAGCGCTCTGCTGGGAGGCTGGGGTGGGGGGGAGGTGGGGGGGGGGGGGGGGGGGGGGGGGGTGGACATAATGTCAGCGGGGACAAGGTAAATAGTGAGAAATCATTCCCACTCCGTACAGCATCAAGAATTAAATGGCACCATTTCAAAATAATGGGCAAAAGGAGTAGAGGTGATGTGAGGAAAACTGTTTTCACCCAAAGGGTGGCTGGAGGCTGGAACCCCTGAGAGGGTGGTGGAGGTAGGTTTCATAGAGGAATTCAAAAGGGAATTGGATTACTGTCTGAAAGGAAATAACGTGCAAGGTTACAGGAATAAGGCAGAGGAGTGGGATTTGGTAGAATGATCTTTCAGAGAGCCAACGCGGACTCGATGGGCTGAATGGCCTCCTTCTGCACCTTAAACATTCTGTGAGTCTGTGACCTTACGGTGATGGCCGTCTCTATTACAGATATAATATATATTGATTCACACACACACACACACACACTCATTTCTAATCTCAGCCTCATCACGATGGGGACTGATGGGTTGCTGCTTCGATAATGAAAGGGAAATAAGGTTGGGGGAAGCAGCACGTTTCAGTCTCTGGCTGTTTTAATGGAGTTCCTATTTTAGGTGATGTTCAAGGCTGTATCGGTGGAAATCTGGGACAGGGTAATCTGATCTTGCAGCCACAGCCTGTATACAAGCACGGGGAGGCCATTATAAGAAAAGGAGAAACAGGTCGAAATTTCTTCAACACTAAAGAATTACTTACATAAATAAATGAACTAAAACATGGCATAGGCTCCCTGTCCAGCTGACAGCAATTAAAGGCATTTGCTCTTATCATCATCTGTACTTCTTTTTTAAATATAAATGATCTTCAGGAGAAGCAACAGTATTGAACAATTACATTCCTATGGGTCTTGTCAGCCATGCACTTGATACTGAACACATGGTGCCGGTTTCTGATTTATTACCTAAGCAAATCTTCTGCTTTGGTTTGGGTGATGACGTGAAGGAAAATGCATAATGGAGAGTAGGTCACCGAACTGCTTCCTGGGGCCTTATTTTACTGCACAGGAATGAGCCATTCCGCCCATCTGGTCTATGCTGGTCTTTATGTTCCAAACATAGAAAGACACATTCCAGGTAACTGACGTCTCGCCTGACAATCGAGACCATGGCTGATCTTTGGGTGGGTTTCTCCAGCCCCAGCAATCTCAGCATTGATGTGAGCGGGACGAGAAAATTTGGAGAGCCGTTAACAGTCAACGGCTCGCCAAATCGTCCCATCCCACCCCGCCATGCCCATTGATGGTGGGACCAGAAGATAATAATCTTTATTATTGTCACAAGTAGACTTACACTAACACAGCAATGAAGTTGCTGTAAAAATCCCCGAGTCACCACCCTCCAGCATCTCATCGGGTACACTGAGGGAGAATTGAGAATGTCCAATTAACCCAACAGCATGTCTTTCGGGAGGAAACCGGGGCATCCGGAGGAAGCCCACAAAGACATGGGGCGAAATTCTCCCAAAGGGAGACTGAGTGCCGACGCCGGAGTGAAACCCAGAGTGTTTCACTCCAGCGTCGGAGGCCGCTCCTCGCTCCCTATTCTCCTCCCCGCCCCCGGGGGGGGGCTAGGAGCGGCATTGCGGGAAACTCGGCCGCCGGGCCTTGACGCTTGCGTCAAAGCGACGCCGAGAATGACGCGGCCGGCGGCGCCTAAGTGACGTCAGCCGCGCATGCGCAGGTTGGCCGGCTCCAACCCGCGCATGCGCGGTTGCCATCTTCCTCTCCGCTGCCCCCGCAAGGCATGGCGGCTTGATCTTGCGGGGCGGCGGAGGGGAAAGAATGCGTCTCTTAGAGACGCCGGCTCGACGATCGGTGGGCACCGATCGCGGGCCAGTCACCTCTGGAGCACGCCCGTGGTGCTTGATCCTCCCTCCGCCACCCACAGGCCCCACACTTACCTGTCGCGCGCTGTTCACGACGGCAGCGACCAGGTGTGGTTGCCACCGGCGTGAACCGGTCGGGCTCATCAGGCCGCTCGGCCCTTTCGGGCCGAAGAATCGGCGGTCGCCATGAAAAACGACGAGCGCCGATTCTCAGAGCGCGTGTTGAAAAACGCGACACGCCATTTTGGGGGGCGTGGGAGAATCGTGGGGGGTGCCAGGGCGGTGTGTCGTGATTTGTCCGGCCCTCCCGCGATTCTCCCACCCGGCGTGGGGAGTGGAGAATCGCGCCCATGGGGAGAACGTGTAGACTCCACACAGACAGTGAACCATGCCAGGAATTTAACCTGGGACCCTGGAGCTGTGAGGCAACAGTGCTAACCACTGGGCTGCCATGCAGTTTACATCCCAGCCTATATCCTAACCCCATTGACCTTCTTGGCTCCGTAGCCTTTAATATCCTTCTATCTCCTATGACGCCTTTCAGCCACAGAAAGCTTCCAGTAACGGTATCCACCATGTGATCTTTTTTTAAAAATAGAATTTAAAGTGCAGAAGGAGGCCATTCGGCCCATCGAGTCTGCACCAGCTCTTGTAAAGAGCACCCTACACAAGGTCAACACCTCCACCCTATCCCCATAACCCAGTAACCCCACCCAACACTAAGGACAATTTTGGACACTAAGGGCAATTTATCATGGCCAATCCACCTAACCCGCACATCTTTGTGACTGTGGGAGGAAACCGGAGCACCTGGAGGAAACCCACGCACACACGGGGAGGATGTGCAGACTCCTCACAGACAGTGACCCAAGCCGGAATCGAACCTGGGACCCTGGAGCTGTGAAGCGATTGTGCTATCCACAATGCTACCGTGCTGCCCTTATTCTATGGTCATCTGAGCATAAATCAAACACTTGAAACATGGCCGGACACTCAGACACTCTCACTAGGATTGGCATCAATTCCCAAGCTATTACAATTTGAAGACTGTGTGATAACCATTGCCATTTGATCATTAGCTTGGCCTATGACAGTAACACGGATAGAAGTATGGTGCTTTCAGGGTACATTCCCATGAGGAAGTAAGGTGGGGGAAGCAAAACCAAAGCTCCCTGTGTGACAAAGGTGAGAGGGGAAAATAAAGCAGAAAATGGCGGCATCTGCCAAAGATCAGGTTGATAATACAAGTGAGAATCAGGCTGAATCTAGAAAGTTCAGAACAGAAATTAAAAAGGGGCTCAATGGTCCAAATACTTGCACATTTCTTATGTTCACAAAGAGAGGAAGCATTTGGAGTTAATGAAACAGTAATTTACTAAACCACTAGATGACAGCAAAGGATAGTCAATGATCTCCCAAAGGCTCTGGGACAGATCTGGCAGTTGGTAACAAAATCATAAAAAGCTATTTTTGTACTGTTTATTGTTTTGTTATGAATAGAGAACAAAGAAAATCATCTCCCTCCGCAGCCAACAAGGAATATTTGTCAACCCCTTTATGGGCTATAATGTGAAACAACACTATGTAGCACCTTCAAAATAGCGGAAAGTCCCAGGGTGCTTCACAGGAGTGGGAGACAAAACCGAGCTGCATAAAGAGATGCAAGGACAGCTTGGCCACAAGAGGAGCGTCTTAAAGAGGAAAATGAGGTGGGCTGGAGAGCTTTAGGGAGGGAATTGCAGAGCTTGACGCCCAGGTAGCTGAAGTCATGGCTGCCAATGTTGGAGCGATTAACATTGGGGATGCTAAAGAGGCCGGGATTAGAGGGGTGCAGTAATTTCAGAGGGTTGTGGGGGTGGAGGAGATTACAGGGATCGGGAGTGGCACTTTACGCAGCAAAAAGGGTTCTGTGAAAGTCCAACTCTGATCAGATCCACATGCTCCATTAACTCCTTACTTTGAGTTTATTCTTATATCCTGCCAAATGGTTAAAGATTGGATTTTCATGCAAGTTTTCTTTTGGAAATGCGAGTGCATAGTTTCGTGGTTTCGAGCAGCCTGTCACACAATGATGGGATCACTGACCTCCAGGAAATAGCAGTTTACCTTCCCATGGCTTTTGCAAAGGAGGGCATACCAGCATTATCGACAGGTGCTGGGACCTGAAGACCCCAGCAAAGCACTGCCATATGGAAAAAGCACCTGCACCCATCCCCCCCTCACCCCCAGAGCCAGACAGAGCCTCCCCCTACCGAACCCCAGAATTTGACAATCAGCGACGGCTATCTGAAAATACCGCCGAGTCCAAACATACAAATTTATTTTTACATCTAAAAACAACATCCAGCGAGTGGCTTCACATGTGGTCGAGTCCATGTGACATTTCGTAGCAACAACAAAAGAATAAAGGTGGGGCCCAAGAAAAATCAACTCAAGCTGTTGAAGCAAAATTGATCTTAAAAGATATCGACTGAGGGATTAAATTACTGGGGAAAAATTGGCTTTAAAACATTTCATGAGTTTCAGAAAGGGGTCTTATCAGGCCTTATCTATTCTGTGTTTGATTTGCAGAAGATGAATGTGACTGAGGGCCAGATTGCTTTGGCGGTGTCAAATAAATCTTGTTGCGTCCTCTTTTGTTGCTCTTAAACCAATGTATTTGCGATCAAAAACTGTTTAATCCTGAAATAAGTTTCGTTAAGCAAACATGTTTGGTGGATGTGCTGCGACTCAGTCAAACTGGTTTAATCCCCCACTGAAAGACTGACTGTTGGTTCACAGTGTACACACACACCATACACACACACACACACGCACACACAGATAATGAAGGAATTTGGTAAACATTGAATGTAATTTATTAGCTGTTAATACTGTCCTAAAAAGGGTCACAAAGCTTTTGATATCTTCCCAAACCTGCATCTCTCACCCACAAGTCAAACAGCCTCCCCCATTTGGTGTGTTTTTGGGGAGGGTAAGAGGGACGGCAGGATTGAGGAAATAATTCTCCACACAGAATTGATTCTGTTACTTGATTTTTTTGTTGTTGTTGAAAGCATTGACCCAGCAATCAAGGAGGTGGAAAGGTATATTTAGTAGATCACAAAGGGAGCTCACACCAAGTTGTAGAAGGAAATAAAGTTTTATTACAATAACTGTTTACCAGCACAAAAGATCCCAGCCGAGCCTTTCCTGCCCGTTGGTAACCAAACTGGCCGACTTCATACAGAAGTTTAGCTATACATGGTTTAGGTCGTTGACGTGTTGATCGTGACGTAACAGCAGGAGGCTTAGTCCAATTCGAGTTACAAATATACATGACTGACATCAAGTTTAGCAATGAAAGTCCACATACTAATTTAGCATAAATGCAGGGCACCTTGTAGTCTAAATGTGTAGCTGTATTTACCGTCAGTTTGTAATCCTCGCATAATCGGACGGTCTTGACTGGCTTCAATACCAGAACCACAGGCGCTGCCCAGTCTGAAAAGTGCACAGGTCGGATGATCCCTAATTCTTCAAGCTGGCATGAGGTTGGTCTCCACTTTTGCCAGCAAAGCACAAGGGACTAGGCGGGCCCTGAAATATCTCTGCGCAGCTGGTCAACATGGAATTTGGTCACAGCACACTTAATCTTCCCCAATCCGGGATGAAAGACTTCAAGGTGGTACTTCAGTACTTTGTTCAGGCCCCCTGATTCCATTTGGAAGATGTGTTGCCAATCAAGGCGCAGGCAGCTCAACCAGTCACAGCCCAGCAAGCTAGAGCTGTGCCCCTTCATTATAAAGGGAGGCGCACTGACTACCGTCCATAAACCACTCGAGTCATGCTGGTCCCTGCAATGTCCAGCGATGTAAATGGCCAACTGAGCCTCAGTGTCCCTCAAATCCAAATGTTGCATTCCTTTCTTAATGTGGTTGAAAGTCTACTTCACTACACGGAAACTGCAGTGCCAGCATCAAGCTCCATTTTCAATAGGTGTCGTTCACTTGCACAGATATTTTGATGGGGGCAACCCGAGGTGCTGCCACACAATTGAGCTGCATGCAATCCTCCTCATCTGGTTCATTGAGACGGAATATACGGGCCATAGGGCGGGTACTACGTCTACAAGGGCACCTGAACCTCTTACTGACCTGTGGCATGTGATCATGCCGGGGCTTACATACATGTCCCACAACAGCCTAGTTCTCCCTCTGCAGATTCTGAGAAGGTATCCCGTTGCGACAACTCGGTCTTTGTTCAATGGGCCGGGCCTGTACTGTGCTCGGCTCAGGGCAGGGTAGGTGCGCCCTGAGGTGTTCATTTCCATTCCCTGGATTTCCTGCACCCCTCATTCAGCGCTTTGGCGTGATGGGGAAATTTGCACAGCTTGCTGTAAGTTTCAGGGTGGTTCAGCCAACAATTATTTTTGAGTGGCCACATTATTGATGTCGCAGACCAGGCGGTCGTGGAGCATTTCCGACAGGGACGTACCATATTCGAAGAATTCGTCTATCTTTCATAATGTCAACAAAAGTTTGGTGACGGACTCAATCGGGGTCCTTTCTGCTATATTAAAGCTATGCACAATTACAGATGGCGTTGGGTTGAAATGTTGCCCCACTAGCATTACTAGTTGCTCAAATGTATGAGTGTCAGGTGCAGCAGAATAGGTAATGTTCTGTATCACACCAAGGTACGTGTGCCACAGGCAATTAACAAAATGACTGTCTGGCGAAAATGCTCCGTGATACTGTTGACCCTGAAAAAGTAGCGCATTCTTTCTCCATACTGAGATGTCCTGCACATTGGCGTCAAACACATCTAATCTTCTGAAAAGCGGCATGGTAAATGAAAAGAGTCTGACCTGTATCCAACAAGGTTAGTGAGGTGGCTTAACCGACAGAATGACAGCGTTGACAGAAAACCAGTTGAATCCTCAGCGCCAATTTAATAGACTATGAAGGGAGTCCACACCAAGTTGTAATGTAATGCTTTACTACATTAACTAGTATTTACATTGCATGGACGATCGCAGCTGGGTCTCCCCTCCTGTTGGTACCCAAACTGGCCAATTTTTAAAAATAAATTTAGAGTACCCAATTCTTTTTTTCCAATTAAGGGGCAATTTAGCATGGCCAATCCACCTACCCTGCACATCTTTGGGTTGTGGGGGTGAGACCCACGCAGACACGGGGAGAATGTGCAAACTCCACACGGACAGTGACCCGGAGCCGGGTTCGAACCCGGGTCCTCGGCACTGTGAGTCAACAGTGCTAACCCACTGCGCCACCGTGCTGCCCCAAAAACTGGCTGACTTTATACAGAAGTTTGACTGTACATGGTTTAGGGTTCCCGGCCCCATTAAAGGGGGAGCTGGTATTCAGCGAGGCCCACGGGGAGTTTAATCACTGCCACTTCGTAAGTCCCGCGTGGTTTATGGGAAGACAGGAAGGGAATTCCAAAGCTTAGGGCCCAGGCAGCTGAAGGGCACGAGTGCCAATGATTAAAATTAGACAATGCGCGAAAGGCTGGAATTGGAGGAGAGCAGAGATATTGGAGGACTGTGGTGCTGGGCGAGGCCATGGGGGTATTTGAACGCAAGGATGAGAGTTTTTAAATCGGGACCTAGTGAAATGGTGGTAGTGGGGCTGGCGGGGGGGGGGGGGGGGGGGGGTCTGATATGGGACACAGTGCGAGGTAGGATAGAGTTTATGAGTTAAAATTTATGGTCCAGCACTGCAGCAACTTAAGTTGCAACTCAACTCTGACATGGCAATATCACTTTGAGAGGCCTCAGGGAGCTGGCTGATGTGGTCAGCGGAAGCATTCACTCCTTTTTTTAAAAACGCATTTTATTCAAACTTGTATCTAGGTTACAGCAAATAAACACCCGGGAAACATTCTTCCCAACAATCAACCATACAGTTTGTGGTAGGCTATATTAGGGTATCGCGGTACCTAGGTCAGATGTACTTTATACTATAGTATGAGTGGTAGAACCACTCACTTCAGTACTGATTGACCGTGCATCAATTTAATGAAGAAAATTGAAGAATGGCTGCTCTCCGCATCAAGCCAGAGTGTCTACAAATCAACCCCCACGCGGCAAATGCAGCAGCAACTTTTAAACATTGGCTGGCATGTTTCAACGGGTACATCAGGACGGCCCCAACTACCCCCACGGAGGAACAGAAAATGCAAGTCCTCCACTCAAGGGTGAGCCCAGAAATCTACATGCTTATCGAAGGCGCGGACTGTTTCGAGGATTTAATGACTTTGTTAAAAGAGCACTACGTCCGCACTGTGAATCAGGTATACGGTCGGCATCTTTTAGCTACCAGACGGCAGATCCCAGGGTAATCACTGGACGATTTTTACCGCGCATTGTGATGTACCATCAATACGACTCAAGACACAATTAGGATCCGAACTGTGGCTTTAATCAGCTAGTTGTTAGCCCGGTGGTCGACTACAGAGAATGGTCGACCGCCGGGAACCCTGGGTACTTATACCCCGCCTCGGAGGTGGGGCCTACTTGCCTCACGACCAATTGGAGAGCAGTCACATGACTAGTCCCAACCAATCGGACGAGAGGCACGTGACCAGCCAGAGCCAATGGGAAGCCAGTGCTCTGCACCAATGGCAGTGCTCATATCCATACCACCACACATTAACTTCATTTGAAGCCTACTTGTGACAATAAGCGATTTTCATTTCATTTCTTATTACGCGGACAAGGCCACTAATCCAGTCCACGGTTTTACCCCTATCGGCAGAGGCCCGCCAGGCTTTCAGTCGCATCAAAGCAGACATTGCCAGGGCGACGATGCACACAATCGATGAGTCCCTCACCTTCCAAGTCGAGAGTGACGGATTAGACAGAGTTCTGGCTGCCACCCTCAATCAGGCGGGCAGACCCGTGGCCTTCTTTTCACGCACCCTCCACGCCTCAGAAATCCGCCATTCCTCCGTCGAAGCTGTGCGGCATTAGAGGCATTACCTGGCCGGCAGGAGATTCACTCTCCTCACTGACCAACGGTCGGTAGCCTTCATGTTTGACAATGCACAGCGGGGCAAAATTAAGAATGATAAGATCTTATGGTGGAGGATTGAGCTCTCCACCTATAGTTACGAGATCTTGTATCGTCCCGGGAAGCTCAACGAGCCTCCTGATGCCCTGTCCCGCGGCACTTGTGCCAGTGTACAAGTAGACCAACTCCGGACCCTCCACGACAACATCTGCCACCCGAGGGTCACCCAGTTCTTCCACTTTGTTTAAACCCGCAATCTGCCCTACTCCAGCGAGGAGGTCAGGGCCGTAATCAGAAACTGCCAAATCTGCGCGGAGTGCAAGCCGCACTTCTACAGGCCAGAGAAAGCGCACCTGGTGAAGGCTTCCCAGCCCTTTGAATGCCTCAGCGTGGATTTCAAAGGGCCCCTTACCTCCACCGACCGCAACACATATTTCTTAAACGTGATTGATGAATACTCCTGGTTCCCTTTCGTCGTCCCCTGTCCCGACATGACAGCTACCACCATTATTAAAACCCTCCACAACATCTTTAACCTGTTCGGTTTCCCCGCCTACATCCATAGCGATAGGGGGTCCTCCTTCATGAGTGATGAGCTGCGTCAATTCCTGCTCAGCAAGGGCATTGCCTCCAGCAGGAGGACCAGTTACAACTCCCGGGGAAACAGGCAGGTAGAGAGGGAGAACGGGACGGTCTGGAAGACCGTCCTACTGGCCCTACGGTCCAGGAATCTCCCAGTCTCCCGCTGGCAGGAGGTCCTCCCCGATGCACTTCACTCCATCCGATCACTACTGTACACCACTACCAACAAAACGCCTCATGAACGTCTCCTTGCTTTCCCTAGGAAGTCCTCCTCCGGGACCTCGCTCCCAACATGGCTGGCATCCCCCGGACCCCCAGTATGCCTATGTGGCGCACCCCGACGGCCGACAAGACACGGTCTCCCTCTGGGATATGGCCCCCGCTGGATCCCCCCCCCCCCCCCCCCCCCCCCCCCCACCAACCCCAACCATTTTTTCACCGGCGCACACCACCACAGGCCCCTTCCCAGGAGGATCCGTCCTCTGACTGGCCTCATCCGGATGCGATGAAGCTGAAGACGACATGCTCCCAGAGCCAAGGATGCCTGAGCCAACGCCAGCATCACCGCCGGGACTGCGATGATCACAGAGAACGATCAGGGCCCCCGACCGGCTGATAGTTTCATTGTAAAATTAACTTGTAAATAATTGTCTGTAAATATGTGTATTGCATATAAAGGCACCGAAGGTCACCGCTATAACCTCTACCACTGTAAAAGCAAGGCCACCACTCCCGCCGGACTCTTTTTTAAACAGGGGGTGAATGTGGTAGGCTATATTAGGGGTATCTCGGTACCTAGGTGGTATGTACCTTATACTGTAGTATGAGTGGTAGAACCTGCCTGCTGGTTCCGCCCAGCAGGCCAAGCATAAGAGTCTGTGTTTCACCCACAGCAGTCATTCTGTACCGGAGCTGCTGGGGTAACTACTTGTTCATTAAAGCCTTCAATTGGACTACAATCTCGCTTCAGTAGTGATTGATCATGCATCACAGTTTGTACAGATTTTCCTCCTTTTTCATTACCCCCTCCCCGTCACCCACCCGCCCCCCCCCCCCCCCCCCCCCCCGCATCGAACAGCTTCTCAAACAAGGTCACAAACATCCCTCACCTTTTCTCGAATTCCCCTGCTGAGCCCCTTAACCAGCGCCGGCCCTAGGGTTGCTGGCGCCCCGGGCAAGCTGAACTTTGGTGACCTTCTGGGGGGGGGCCTGGAGGGGGGGGGGGGGGGGGTGGCCGGAGGGGGGGGGGGGTGGGGGGCGGGCGGAGGGGGGGGGGCCGGAGGGGGGGGGCCGGAGTGAGCCCGAGGGGGGGGGCCGGAGTGACCACCGGCGAGCCTGGATCCATCCGCCATTTTTGTGCGGGGCGGCCTGAGGGAGGGCGGCCACCGCGCATGCGCTGGTTGGCACCGGCCCAGCCGTGCATGCGCGGGACCTGAGTCTTTTACGCGGCGCCGGGTCTCTGACGCCGGTCACGCACTCCTTCATGGCGCCCCCTAGCACATGGCACCCCGGGCGACTGCCCGAGTTGCCGGTACCTTGAGCCGGCCCTGCCCTTAACTTATACTTTATCTTCTCTCACCGCAGGAAGTAGTACAGGTCACCCAACCAAGCCGCTACCCCCGGTGGCGATGCCGACCGCAACCCCAGCAAAATATGTCGCCATGCAATCAGAGAGGCGAAGGCCATGACATCGGCCTTCCTCCTCTCCATGAGCTCCGGCTTCTCTGAAACCCCAAATATCGCCACCATATCACACACTCCCGCCCAGAACCTTCCCAATTTTTCACAACCCCAAAACATGTGCGTATCATTCGCTGGCCCCCGCCCACACCTCTCACACTCATCTGCTACCCCCTGAAAAAAAACACTCATTCTCGCCCGAGTCATATGCACCCTGTGCATCCTTGCACAAGAGGAGGTCCTGTTTACCCTACGCAGTGCCTGACTCCATACTCCCCAATTGATCTCCATTCCCAATTCCGCTTCCCATTTCTCCTTGAGCTTCACCACCCGCTCACCTCCCTGCTCCCCCAGCCACTTATATATATATATCCCCAATTCTTCCCTCCCACATCCGGAAGCAGCAGTCGCTCCAGCAGGGTGTATCCCGGCAATCTAGGGAACCCCTTCCAGACCTTTTGTGCAAAGTCCCTAACCTGGAGATACCTGAACTCACTACTCCTCGGCAGCTCTACCCTCTCCCTTAGCTCCTCCAGACTGGCGAGTCTTCCTCCAAATACAAACCCCTTACCTTGACCAGCCCCACTTCCCTCCACCTCCTATGTACACTATCCATCCCCCCCAGCTCAAACCCATGATTCTCGCACAGCGGCGTTAACACCGACATCCCCTCCACTCTAAAATGCCTCCTCAGCTGATTCCATATCTTCACCGTGGACTGCATCACTGGGCTCCCTGAATACCTACTCGGAGCCATTGGCAATGCTGCCATCACCATAGCCCTCAAACTAGACCCCTTACAAGATTTGTCCTTCATCCTAACCCACTCTACCCCTTCTCCTTCCCAACATCACCGCACCTTGTCCACATTCGCCGCCCAATAATAATGAAGCAAGTTTGGCAACGCCAACCCCTCTGCTGCCTCTGCCTCTGTGGCAGGGTCCTCCCCACCCTCGGCACCTACCCCGCCCAGATAAAGTCAGAGATGATTATGTCCTCTTTCTGAAAAAAGGCCTTTGGTTTAAAGATCGGGAGAGCCTGAAAGATAAACAAGAACTTCGGCAGAATATTAATTTCACCACTTGGACCCTCCCCGCCAATGTTAAGTGCAGTGTATCCCACCTCTTAGGATCCTTCCTGGCCTCCTCCACCAGCTTCGGTAAGTTCCACTTATGGAGCCCCGTCCATTCCCTCGCTACCGTAAATGGCATCCTCCCTAAATTAGCGCGCTGTGCCAGCTCATTCACCGGGAATACCTCGCTTTTCCCTACATTCAGCTTGTATCCCGGGAACCCTCCAAATCTCCCCAACAGGCCCATAATCCTTCCCATACTCCAGTGGAAGCATTCACATTCGCGCATTGAATGTTATAGCCTTGGAGGTGGCCAATTTGCCCTTCATCCCCGTGCTGCCTCTTTAGTAGGGTTATCTATCAGGTTCCATTCCTCCTACCTCTTCCCCACAGCCCTTTACAGTTGACAGCATTTTTCCTGATGATCGCGTCCTGCTTTACCTGACCTGCATATTGTTGTCTGGACGGCATCAAGATCTCAAAATGACAAAAGTTGTTCTAATTCCTCAGAAAGAGGAAATCCCTTGAAACAAAGCTGAAAACAACATGTGCACCAGATGAGGAAAGCGAGATGACTGAAGTAGGAACTCAAGGATATATATCTCCCTCACCACAAAGAAATTGATAGTTGGAACATTTCTAACTTTATCTGGGCTGTCATGGAAAGGTACACACTGAAAGTGAGCTTGGGAGCATTTTGTAGAAAATGTTTATCAGACGGCTGCCGAGATGTCGGTTCACAGCAGGGCTGGTTCCTTGCGTGCACATTCTGGTGAAAATGCAGGGTTACCTGATAAGGCGAGCTCTACATTCGGGATGCAAAAGGTACATTTTATGAATTTGCAACCTATGGAATGCATATCAGGAATTCAGGAAATTCATGGTGATCAGAGGTTGCAGAGGAATTTCCTTCCATTAACATTAATGAATGGGCATTCCTGTGGGGAGAATTTGGGAAATCAGCACTTTGTAAGTTAAACCATTTCTACTTGCATGGATAGCTTTTAAGAGGGGGTTGTGTTCCTTACTTTTAGTTCCTCAATCGCTGTGCCCATCGAAAGCAATTTTTGAATGCTTGTCTTTGCCTGAACAAGAAAGATATCATCGCACTGAGGGGTTGGGATTTCCTTGTGGTGAATTTTATTTCTAGTCAGTGGTCTCTACTTATTCAGAGTTTAAAGTATCACAGAACAATACAACACAGGAGGAGTCCATTTGGCCCATCCTTTCTGTGCTAGACCTATCCAATTAGTCCCACTCATCTGCTCTTTCCTATTAGCACTGACATTTTTTACCCCTTTACCCCTTGTTGTTATTAAATCAATCGCCACCATCCTTCCACACTGTGGGTTCCAGGTTATAATAGCTTGTTGGGTATTTTTTCCCCTTGTGCTGACTCAGATTAATTTGCCAATTACCTTAAATCTGTGCCCTCCGTTTACCAACACTCCTGCCACTTCAAACAATTTCTCCTTATTTGTTCTATCAAAATCATTCAAGTTTTAAATACCCCATCTTAAATGTCTCTGGTCCAAGAGGATCAACCCAGCTTCTCCAGTCTCTCCATGTAACTGAATTTCCGAATTTCTGGTACCATTCTGGTAATGCTCCTTGTCACCTTCTGTAATATTCTTCCTAACGTGCAGTACCCCGGAATCGAATGCATCATTCAAACTGGGGCCATATCAATGTTTTATTAAAGGATTAGCATTTTGAACAATATTCCTTCAATAATGAGACAAAGGATTCTACACGCCTTTTGAACTATCTTCTCTGTCACTTTCAAGGATCTGCGCATAAGTAACAATATATACCTTATAGCTATTGATCTTTGTTCCTTACTCCACACCTGTGGGCTGAGTATGTGAAAATGGATGTACAGGAGGCAGTTTGAAAATTAGATTTTTTGTGGATGTACTTACGGATTCCTCACACATGTGAACATTTTAGTTGGAACCAGTTCATCTGTTGGACTGGAATTAAAATAATTTGGAATTTAATGTTCAGACTTATGAAAGTTTAGAACAGATGTTCTAAACAGGCATGTTTTTTACACAGAGGGTGGTAAATATATGGAAGACGCTGCCTGGGGAGGTATTGGAGCAGGTATGATAGTGGCATTTAAGGGGCATCTAGACAAATATAATGAGTAGGGTGGGAATGGAAGTATATGGACTCTGTAAGTGCAGACGGTTTTAGTTTAGGCAGGTACCATGGTCGGCACAGGCTTGGAGGGCTGAAGGGTCTGTTCCTGTGCCGTATTGTTCTTTGTTCTATCCCTCCCACATTGACCCCTGCCAGAAAAGGGACCATTATCTGCAAGCTAGAGAGTAGTCCAGACAGGGGCCATGGGAAGCAATATAGCAGTAAAACTTACCTTGCAGCTCCGTGTCTATTCCTCGAAGTAGAAGAGCTGTGTCTGTGCTTCCCACAGATCCACTGTCTGCAATCAATTTGTGGCTTTTGAGTAGTGGTTTATGATTGACAGCTCATAAAAACCATTTGCAGCTTTTATCCATTCATTTCCTTTCACGTTTCAGTGGCCTCAGTGGTAAAACCCCAATGTTTGTAAACATTGCCCACATCAAAGAGATGAAAGTGCACTAAGTCCATTCCAATAATTCCAGCCTGTGTTTTCACTGCACTTATCAGCGGGGGTCGGGGGAGCGGGTGGGTGGTTGTCCATGAGACTCTGCCATCGGGCCACCAATGTGAGCCACTTTGATCCCCTGGGAATCCCTCATATTCCACACCATACATAAATTTGCATGGCGTAGAATGTTGAAGTTCAGCCCATTTTTTGACTGCACGGGATTCGTAAAACTAATGCAATTCAGCTCCGGCGGGAGAACATTGGGTGGGATTCTCCGATTGCTGACGCTAAAATTGCCGTAATCAACAGACATAGCTGCAGAATCGGAGAATACAGCTCATTGCCTCCCAAATGGAGAATCTAGCCTAAGTTGTTTGTTTTGAAACTTTCGTTGAACATTCTTGTTTTCTAATTATAAAATAGTCATATGGTGGTACAGAACCTGAGTATTGCGGAAAGAAAGAGAAATTATCAAAACTTCTCATCTTATACTCATCTGGACTGTTTGTAAGAAATTACCAACAGTAATGAGGAAACAATAAATTATACTATGCAAGGAGAACTGGGGCAGGATTCTCCGATTCTGGGGCTATGTCCCCAAGCCAACGTAGAAACGGTGGTGTTTTAGGCCAGAAGAACTGGCGCAAAATGGCCACCGATTTCCCGTTTTGCTGGGGACTAGCAGGATGGCAGCGTAGAGCACCCGGCTCTAGCTGCCAATACGCCCGGAGAATTTCCGGGTCCGTGGCCACGCATGCGCATGGCAGCAGCCTGCAGCGCCCGTGCCGTGCTACATGGCGGTGCGGCCTGCGGACCCGGCCTGCAAAATAGTGTCCCCCTTTGGCCGGCTTGCTCGCCCCAGACCACCCCCCCACACAGTGCCCCATCACAGAATAATGTCCCCCCTGCCCGCGGATCGGCCCTTCCCCAACTGTGGCGGTGCTGGACTGAGTCCGCAGCCACCACGCTGAGTTCCCAACGGATGAGACCATGAAAGATTCACGCCAGCGGGAACCCGGCCTGTCGGGGGTGGAGCATCGGTGGGGAGGGCCTCAGGCAATGTCGATACGTACTGTTGATTTGATTTGATTTGATTTATTATTGTCACATGTATTAGTATACAGTGAAAAGTATTGTTTCTTGCATGCTGTACGACGTCGTCGTCGTCGTCGTCGTCGTCGTCGTCGTCGTCGTCGTCGTCGTCGCCGTCGCCGTCGCCGTCGCCGTCGTCTTCTTCTCGTGCTGCCAACTCCTCTCTCTCCAATTCCAAACTGGCCAGCTCTATTTATGTAGGGAGTCTGCTAATGATTTCTCCGCCCCCCTCATTGAGGAAGCTCATACTCCCACAGGATTTTGGGATTGTCATTAGTCCCCAGCCAATGGTAAGCAGGCAGGTTATAACATCCCTGTTGGACACTAACTCAAATGCTAGCTTGGGAAGAGGACAACATTTAAACTGCTGGGTCACCTATTTAATCACCAGAACTTGGAACTTTGATCCATTTAGTTATGAAATGATATGAAGTTCGAATTGTGGGCCAAATGCTGTGTGTGGACATGTGAGTGTTTGTGTCTGTGTGTGAGTGCAAGAATTTGTTTTGAGTGTGAATGGGTGTGTGTGTGAGTGGTGTTAGTGTGGGTGGGTATGGGTGTGCATCTGAATGCATGTTGTATATGAGTGTGTATCTCTGCATATGAATGCAAGTGTATTTGTGCATGTGTGTATCTGTGTGAGTGGTGTATGTGTGGGTGTGTATGTGTGTGCATCTGTGTGTGTGTCTCCCTGTATGTGTGTATGTGTGGGTGGGTACCTGTGTATGTGTACGCGTGTGCTTCTGGGGCAGCATTGTGGCGCAGTAGTTAGCACTGCTGCCTCATGGCGCCGAGGACCCGAGTTCGATCCCAGTCCTGGGTCACTGTCCATGTGGAGTTTGCACATTCTCCCCATGTCTGCGTGGGTATCACCCCCGGCACCCAAAGATATGCAGGGTAGGTGGATGGATTGGCCACACTAAATTGTCGCTTAATTGGAAAAAAAAGAATTGGGTACTCTAAATTTCTTTTAAAAATGAGTGTGTATCTCTGTGTATGAATGGAAGTGTCTGAGTTTAGGCATGTGTGAGTGGTGTATGTGTGGATCTGTGTGTGTGTATGATAAGTTGTTGTGTTTTAACTTGGGTTTGTTTTCCAATATTTATTGAGAGTTCTAAAAATGTATAAAGATATCCACACAGGAAAATAACACAATCCTTTGTGGAAAGCAAGCTGAAGTTACAAATCATTCTGCTGTGAATTCAAAAGCATGGATATACTTTAAAGATCCCCTCCCCCCTCATTTAAAAAAAGATTACTTCAACATGTCAAATACCAAAGAATAAATAAGGGTGGAAAAAGTGATATGTAGATTTACACTGAACATATTTCAAGACAAGCTTAGAAAGGTGAACAGGAAAAAATGTGGAGCACCAGAATACAACTCAGTTCTCGAACACTGAAAAGGTCTCTGATATGTCAGAGTTACTCTTGCTGATTTCTGGTTTTGTGAAGCTATATTCTCAAAATTCTATTAAATTTAAGGTAAGAAGGAACCATTTCAGACTTGTGCCAAACAGCAAAGGACAAGGGAGCAGCTAAAAGTAAGCCATATAGACTGGTGTCCACTAATCGTTTATTTGAAGATACATTGGTATCCCCAGTGTTCTGGTCAATGTTTATCCCTTAATAAACACCACTAAAAAACAGATTATCTGGTCATTATTGCACTGCTGTTTGTGGGATCTTGCTGTGTACAAATTAGCCTCTGTGCTTCTGACAGCCCTCATTGACTACACTTCAAAATGTACGTAATTGGCTGTAAATGCTTTGGCATGTCCTGTGGTTGTGAACAGTTCTGTAGGACTGCAAGCCGTTCTATATTTTCTCCTCCACATTCGATGGGGTGCAGGCATTCAAAAGTTTCAATACTAAAGAAGTCACCACCAGCCAGGAAAGTAGTACAGCAAACAACAACAACTTGCATTTATATAGCACCCATAACAGAATACATTCATCTCTAGGCCACTTCATAGGAGCAATTATCAAATGAAACCCGGCACTGAGCCACATAAGGAGGTAGCAGCACAGGTGATCAAAACCTTGGTCAAAGAGATATGGTTAAAGGAGGACAGAGAGTTCATGGAGGGGCATCCTGAGCTTGGCGCCCAGGCCGAAACCAAAATCAGCGAGAAAGCAGAAAGCAAAGAGAGTACACAGAGGCTGGCTGTGCTTTCTGCTGCACAGCAATATACAGAGACAGTAAGAGAGAGCCATAGTCTTCAACACACCATGGGTTCTATCAGAGGAATTACATGCTGTTCTGCGAGTCACAACCCATTTTGTATCTCTCCCTGGGTTTTATTTCCAGTGAGCTAAATACCTAACTACCCGAATGAAGCTCAGACTCTAGTACAAACTCTTTCCTTTTTTCTTTGCCAATTAGTTATCCCATTGTTCACCAGGTCGAAGTTATTTATCTTCTGACTGACTTTGTAGAGCTCTGGTTTCCTGGTCAGTTTGACATTTTTTCTCCTTTACTTTTTCTATCTCATGCATAATGGCAATTGAACATTCTATTATATTCTTGATAAAATCATGACTTTGCCCAAAGACATTACAGATATGCCATTTATTTCCCTAAATGGCAATCTTTTGACATCTTGAACTTGTGATCCAGTTGTCCGCTTTCTTGAAGGAGTTTGATACTGCTCCTGGGGCGAGATCAGGCTATTGAGTTGGATGATCAGCCACGATCAGAATGAATGGTGGAGCAGGTTCGAAGGGCCGATTGGCCTCCTCCTGCTCCTATTTTCTATGTTTGTTGCTGAACAAGTATTTCAGAAGCCAATTAAATATTAAAATTGTGTCCTCATAAATACATCGTGATGAAGAAAGGGAAACATGCAGGCCGAAATCCTCAATGGATTTACTCACTTGTTTTTCAGAATAGCCATGGTAAATTAGCCTTATGGACTTGCATTTTGAACTACATGTGATAGTTCCACGAGGAAAAGGAATGGGGAGAGCTTGCAGCCTTGCGGTACTCGTGCAATGATGTTGAAGCAATCCATCGTGCCTGTTCTGGTCTCGACACAGCAGCTGGAATTGCAGTATAAGGTTTTGAAGATGTTAATATCCCATTTCTGGATGATGTATTGTCTTGTGATGTACCAGAGTGACTGCCGATGGATGCTATTGAAAGATTTTAAAAAGTAAATGAAGTTGATAACGAGTGGCTTCTGAGACTCTAGGCTATGCTCTCTGCAGTTCTTGAGTGTAAAGATCTTCTCTCAGCCTCATCAGCCATCCTGGAAAGCTGCCTGTTCTTCACCAAGGTCACCTTGGGTAGCACGGTAACATTATGGATAGCACAATTGCTTCACAACTCCAGGGTCCCAGGTTCGATTCCGGCTTGGGTCACTGTCTGTGCGGAGTCTGCACAACCTCCCCGTGTGTGCGTGGGTTTCCTCCGGGTGCTCTGGTTTCCTCCCACAGTCCAAAGATTAGGTGGATTGGCCATGATAAATTGCCCTTAGTGTCCAAAATTGCCCTTAGTGTTGGGTGGGGTTACTAGGTTATGGAGATAGGGTGGAGGTGTTGACCTTGGGTAGGGCGCTCTTTCCAAGAGCCGGTGCAGACTCGATGGGCTGAATGGCCTCCTTCTGTAAATTCTATGAAAGGTCCTGTCTACTTTTACTTTCAATCTGTTGAGGAGCACCATGCTGAAGACTTGCCAGTTACTGACAAAAGGGTTCTGCACCTCCAGTTTCTGCAGTCACTGAGTTTCCCTGTCTTTGGCAGCCTTATGATTTTTCCTCACCATTCAACCAGGACGTCCTCCCCAATGTAGATCTTGTCAAACAGTTCTGTGAGCATGGCATGATGGTGTTCTTGCCATGGTTCAATAGCCCTGCTGGTATCTCATTAATCCCACTTCATAGATTATTGATTATTGATCTTGATTATTGATTTCATCATGAGGAAGGCAATGGTGGGTGCAGACTTTTTAAAAATAAATTTTGAGTACCCAATTCATTTTTTCCAATTAAGGGGTAATTTGTCGTGGCCAGTTCACCTAGCCTGCACATCTTTGGGTTGTGGGGTCGAAACCCACGCAGACACGGGGAGAATGTGCAAACTCCACACGGACAGTGACCCAGAGCCAGGATCGAACTTGGGACCTCAGCATCGTGAGGCTGCAGGACCATCTCACTGCACCACCCTGCTGCCCTGTGGGTGCAGGCTTTGATATGCTGTGGCAACGCCACCAGCTGACGGTTTTGGACTTTGAAGGTGGCATCACCTTATTGACTAAAGAATCATGCATGTTCCAAGGCAGCACCATGTATCTAGAGAATAGTGGCACCAAGGTTAGTCTACACATCAGCTGAGAGAAGACCAAGACAATGATCACTGGACGGCAGCAAGGTCCACCAATCACCATCGGGCAACAAAACATCAAGGACATTGATTACTTCTCCTACCAAGGAAGCAACATCTCCAGGGAGTTTGATGTCGAGATTGACATCAGTACAAGAATCGGCAAAGCAGCATCAGTCTATGAGTAACCCAACACATTCGGGGCGTCCAACACCATCAATACGGCCATGAAACTGCCAGCCCTGAATGCCAATAGTAGTACCAACTGCAATCTATGTCAGTGAGACATGAAAGAGAACAGTAGAGGTGTCACATCAGTTGTACATCTTTTATCAATGCTGTCTCCATGGGTTCCTGGGCATCACATGGAGAGACAGCATCACCACTACGGGAGTGCTACAGAGGACTGGTTAGTGTCGCCATGATGGACCGGTGACTGAGGTTGGCAGGACACATATTTCCTCTCCTGGATGTACAGCCCACCAGAGTGACAGTAGAATGGACACCACCAGATGGAAGAAGAAGATGGTGGTGGCCAAAGAAGATCTGGTGTTATAATCCGCCCCGAGGTCACGGAGTCTGCACCACCAGGTTCCCCGTGACCTCACCTGAAAATGATCTCCCCAGATGAGGGGGTGGAGCTACACTCTGAACCTAGGGGATCATGGGACACAAATACCCCAGCCTGAGTGTGAGCTGGGCACTGGATGCCCTTCGGGGAGTAGGAGTGTATTGAGTAGGTGAATAAATATTATGTTTTTCTAAATCCATCATCGCTTCCTTGTTGACGCTAGCCTGGAGCTTTACACCTGGTGAATACTTTTAAGGAGGAGGTTCAAGTGCAGGACACCGCCTTGGTGGAGCATAAGAAATTCCGATGATGGGGCCGGTGGTGGAGTCTTGTTGTCCATTACTCCGCATAGGATTAGAGGAAGTTAATTATAGTTCATTGTCAGAACAAAGCTGACACCTATTCCAGTTACACAGTACAAAGAACAAAGAATAGTACAGCACAGGAACAGGCCCTTTGGCCCTCCAAGCCTGTGCCAATCATGATGCCCTAACTAATAGTGTAGGTTAGATGGCCTTTAGTTTTTTTCCATGTCGGTGCAACATCGAGGGCCGAAGGGCCTGTACTGCGCTGTATCGTTCTATGTTCTATGTAAAACAAAAACCTTCCCTTACAACCCTTACTCGGTCTGTATTCCTTTATTTCCTATCTATTCATCTACCCATCCAGATGCCTCTTAAATGTTGCTAATGTGCCTGCTTTCACCACATCCTCTGGCAGTGCATTGCAGGCGCCCACCACTCTCTGCGTGAAAAACATACCCGACAAATCTCCCTTAAACTTTCCCCCTCTCACCTTGAACCCATGCCCCCTTGTAATTGATGCTTCCACCCTTGGAAAAAGCTTTTGACTATCCACGCTGTCTATGTCTCTCATAATCTTGTAGACCTCTATCAGATTTCCCCTCAGCCGGTGTCTATGTATTTATATTGTGTACCTTGTGTTGCCCTATTATGTATTTTCTTTTTCTTTTCTTTTCATGTACTTAATGATCTGTTTGAGCTGCTCGCAGAAAAATATTTTTCACTGTACCTCAGTACACATGACAATAAACAAATCCAAATCCAGCCTCCGGATTTCCAGTGAAAACAATCCTAGTTTATTCAACTTTTCCTCATAGCCCATACCCTCAAGACCAGGCAACATCCTGGTGAACCTTCTTTGCACGCTCTCCAATGCTTCCACATCTTTCTGATAATGTGGTGACCAGAACTTCATGCAATACACCAAATGCGGCCTAACCAAGGTTTTATATAGCTGCTCCATGATTTCTGAACTCTTGTACCTTATGCCTTCTTAATCACCTTGGTCACCTGTGTTGCCACTTTTAGGGAACTGTGGACCTGCATGCCCAGATCCCTCTGTGTGTTAATGTTCCAAAGGGTTCTGCCCTTTACAGTATAATTCATACCTAGATTTGATCCTCCAAAATGCATTTGTCCGGATTAAACTCCATCTGCCATTTCTGTGCCTAATCTAGCTATATCCTGTTGTATCCTCTGACAATCCGTGGCACTATCAGTAACTCTGACAATCTTCATATCATCCGCAAACTTACTAATCAGACTACCCACATTTTCCTCCAGATCATTATATATATACTAACAACAGAGTTCCCAGCACTTATCTCATGCGGAACATCACTAGCTACAGATCTCCATTCTGAAAAATGCCCTTCCATCATTACTCTCTGTCTTCTATAACCAAGCCAGTTCTGTATCCACGCAGCCTGCCCACCCCGAATCCCATGTGATTTTAGTTTTCGTACCAGTCTGCCGTGTGGGACCTTGTCAAACGCCTTACTAAAGTCGAGGTAAACTATATCCACAACCCTTCCCTCATCAATTTTCTTTGTCACCTCTTCAAAAAACTCAATCCCCATAGTTTCCAGCTGTTTCCTACCTCAATCCTGAGGCCTCACCTAATGGACTCCCAGTATTTTACAAACCTCAAGTCCCATTTTATTCAGCCTCTAATAATGTACAAAAACTGCATCTGCCCTGTTTCTATTCAATCCTTAAAATATACATACTATATCAAAATCTTGCATTTCTCTAGCACGTTCAACATGGTAAAATTCCCAATGTAGTAAAACTGGTTAAAATTCAATAATTTCCATTGATTGTATAATTTAATATTAACCTGCACTTCAAAATTTACATGGTATTTTTGTTGCCTCTTTGTAAATATACTTAAGTTGTTTACATCTATTTGATATTTTCTTTAAGTTCTTGATCAGTTCTATGACGAAGAATCTTTTATGTCCTAAGAACACCCCAAAGCACAGCCAATTAAATAGCTTTGAAGACAATTCAGCGCTATTATTTGCATATCAAGAGGCTGGTGTTCATGTAATCTGTTTCTGACGGTGGTTTTGGGGGGATCAGTATTTACCATGACTGGGAGAACTCTGCTGTTCTTCTTTAAGTGATACCATGGAATAATTGACAGTCGCTAGAACAGGTTGAGAGGGCCTCAGTTGACTATCTCTACAGAACAATGGCATTCCCCCAGTACAGTGCTGAAATATCAGTCTAGGTTATGTACTTGTGTTTGTAATAGGCTCAAGGTGCTCTTCTGCCAAACCGTACCGTTGTGATGAGATGCCCTATCTGGAAATTTCCCTTTCAGCTGCTGTAACCTGCTACTCCAGAATTTCCTGCATTTATTTTAAAAAATATACATTTTATTAATTCTCAGCATGTGGGTTTCATTGGAAAGTCTCAGCATTTATTGCCCAGAGTCAATTGAACTTTTTTCTAAAGCTGCTGAAGTTTGTGCGGTGTAGGTTCCAGTTGTTTGATATAACCCACGTCTTACTATACTACTTCAGAGGGCAATGAAAAGTTAATCAAAGATAACATGAGACTGCAGTCACACATAGGCCCAGGCTGGGTGACGAAACTCATAAAGGACATTTGTCAACCACTTGGGTTTAATATGATAACCTGTCAACTCTGCTAAAAGAACCAGAGGTGACATGAGAAAACATTTATTTCACACAGTGAATTGTCACGATCTGCAACCCACTGATATAAGGGTGTTGGAAACAAAATCAACAGCAACATTCAAGAGGGAAGTTGGATAAATACTTGAAGGGGAAAAATTTGCAGTTTTAATGGGAAAGAACAAAGGGATGGAATTAAAGGGGATAGCTCTTTCGAAGAGCTGGCAGAGAGGCACTGTGAGCCAAATGGTCTTATTCTGTGCTGCATCCTTTTATAAATGAAAGACTCATAACTGACATCAGCTTTGTAAAAAATAAATAAATTCAAGCTCTCAAAACTGCATGGCGTGGGATTTGAATATATCTGCTGCCTGAGTATAAGTTACACAGCGTTGTACCGCTACAGTTAAGTTTCACATAATCTTCAGGTTTCTTCCCTTTTGTGTGATTCAACACAAACAGGAGCTGTCACTTCAATTGACAACACTATTAACTGAGAGAGGCAACATCTAAGACTCTAACCAACACACCAGAGATAGTATTAAAAAAAAAATCTTAATCCAAGTTAACAGACCTCATTTTGTGAAGCAGAAGGTAAATTTGGTTCGGAATCGCTGATCGACTCTTTACTAATTAAACTTTTCAGCACTCACAGTATTTTACTCACTCCAGTAAGCATTCTACTGCGTCTATGATAACATAAGACACAGCTATATACAGCAGCACACTGTTAAATAAAAACTCAAATGCTAATCGTTTCAGATAAGAACGGAAAACATATGACAGATCAGTCACCATTCAAAAGAGATGCCTTCATGCTTTTAGTGGTTTTGCTGAAGGGTTCAATTTGAAAGATTTATCTGCCATTTTCTATCAGATGCTGACTCACCTGCTGCACATTTTCTTTCAGTATTTTCCAGCTTTCACTTCCGTTTTGTTGAATAGCAATCTGCTTCAAAGCTGCAACATGTCACAGGGTTTTAAGAAATGCCAATGGACTGTGTGAGATGCACTCTCATTCTCTGTAAAGCGATTTGAACCCCTCAATGTGCTAGAGACTGATATCAGAGTCAAACGTATCAGTTCCACTAGTCAAATCAACGAATCAATGTGATATAGTACAAAAAGAGGCCATCTTGTCTGCGCTTTCAGAAAAGCTGCTATCCAGTTTAATCCTACGTCCCAACGCTTGGGTGATAGCCTTGTAGGTTATGACATCTCAAGTGCATATCCAAGTCCTTGAGAATTTCTGCTCAACCACCCTTTCAGGCATTGAGTTCCAGACCCCAATCATACTCTGGGCAAAGGAACTGTTCCTCAATTCCCCTCTAATCCTTCTGCCAATCACTTAAAATCTTTGCCCCTGGTTATTGAACTCTCTGCTAGGGAAAACAAGCCCTTCCTATCCATTCTATCAGGGCTGCTCGTAATTATATTCACATCAATTAAATCTCCCCTCAGCCTCCTCTTTTCGAATGAAAACAACCTCAGCCTATCCAACCTTTCCTCAGGGGCTGTTTAGCACTGGGCTAAATCGCTGGCTTTGAAAGCAGACCAAGGCAGGCCAGCAGCACGGTTTGATTCCCGTACCAGCCTCCCCAAACAGGCGCCGGAATTAGGGGCTTTTCACAGTAGCTTTATTTGAAGCCTACTTGTGACAATAAGCAATTTTCATTTTTCATAGCTAAAGTTCTGCAATTCTGGCGGCATCTTCATAAATCTCCACTGTATTATCTCTAATGTGATCACAGTGACCACACTCTACACAGTGGCCTAGCCAGCTTTTACACATTATCTCCCCGCTCTCAAATTCCATTTCAAAGAATCCCATATGCTTTCTTAACCATCCTATCCAGCCATCCGGCTTTCTTCAGGATTCTGTGGATATATAGTCCAAGGTCCTTCTGTTCATCTACACTTCTCAGATTCTGGCTGTTTATTGTGTATTCCCTTGTCCCGTTGGTCCTCCATCACACTTCTGTCCTCTTGCTACCCAGGGTACTCTTTCTTATTTGGGTGGGTGATAGAAAATGGATGTTTGAAGGAGAGAGGAAGGGAGTCAGACATGGTAAGACGTCTAAAGGAAGAGAAGGTGCCAGAGGAACAGGTTGACAGATCAAGGTGAAATTTTCTAATGAGGGTCATACCGCCACTGTAATGGTTTGGATAAATATACTCACGTGGTGAGACTTCAGTCGGGAATTTGAACCAAATTTCCATCAAGACCACAATAAATCATTTACAATATGCTCATGGGTAGCAAGGGCTTTGTGCACAAATTTTGGTTGGTGATGTAGAGATGGGTGGTGAGAGCTGATTTGCTGGCAAAGTCCACAGGGTAAGCCGTGGGGGTGAGGGGTGGGAGGGGATGGTGACAAGGGGAAGGTCAAGGAACGCTAAAGGAATGGATTTGATGGACAGAGTATCCGAGAGAGGAGAAATGAAAGGAGGCATGACAAAAATTGCAATGTGCATCCATATAGCATCTTTAACGTGTTAATGCATTCCAATCCAATATCTCAGAGGGTTGTGGGGCTGGTGAAGGGGGAAAGACCAGAGAGGGATTTGAAAACAAGGACGCAAATTTTAAAATTGTTGCGCTGCTTCAGGGGGAGCCAGTATAGCTTAGTGAGCACAGGGAGTTATAGTGAACGGGACTCAGTGCAAGGTAGGATACTGGCAGCAGAGATTTGGATGATCTCAAAGTTTATGGAGGGTGGAATATGGGAGGGTGGCAGGGGTTCATTGGAATGGTCAAGTCTAGAGGTATCAAAGGTCATGTGAAGGTGAATCAGGGTGGAATTAGGCAGGAAATTAAGAGCCTAAGAGACGTAAAGTGAAAAGGAGAAAAATCAGAAATAAAAGTGATCGAGCACCAGCCAAAATGCACACACAAATGGACACAGGGAGGCTCAAGTTACAGAAGTATGTCAAAGATTAGCACAGATATGTCCTAGTAGTATAGGGAGAATAGAGAGGAGACAACAGGGAACAGTATGGAGACAGTTTGATTGCTTCCATATTTGATCGTATTTCATTTTAGCACTCAGTTATTCAGGAAAATGTCATGGGGAACAGCTCGAAACTAAATACTGGAGATGTCTGGTGTACAGAAAGATTATGATATTGATATCAGAGATGTGACACGGCTGCTTCTGATGGATTGAATGTTTTGAATCCATTCTCAGCCAATGCAAGATGTTAAAATGAAACCGAACGTACAAACTTTAATCTTGAACAAATTACGTATTAACTGATTTTTTTAAAGGTAACAAAAGAATATTAAATGAAAGCAAAATGCTGCTGAAAGTGCTGTAAATATTCAGCAGGACTGGCAGCATCTGTGGAGGGAGAAACAGAGCTCGTGTCTTGAGTTGAATATTCTTCTTCTTCAGAAGAGCCAGGCTCTTGTGTTCAAGTCTCGATACATCAAATGGCGCTGAATATTTCCATCATTTACTGTTTCTCTGAATGAAGAATGTGAAAAGTGGTTAAACCTCTTAATTTGTTGGAATTTTATTGCAACATTGAAGGTTCCAAAGTTCAAAATTTCTAATGATCAAAGTTTTAAAGGTATGTTGCTGTACAAAGTATCTAACCACACATGTCAGTGAAGACGTGATAGCATTGGGTCATATTTGGGAGTGTCACTGGGAATGGTGCTTTGTTGTCAGTCATTGTGTTATTTGCCACATCACCATTTTCTACCTACACAATGACAATACTGCAATTGTCACTCAGTGGATAGGGCCTGAATCACTGAGTTATAAGACTGTGGATTCAATTTCTACTCCAAGGCCTTGAGCACAAAAATGTTTGCTGACATTGTAGTGCAGTACTGAGGGAATGCAGCAGTGCTGGAAGTGTCATCTTTTGGTTGAGAAGTTAAACTGAATCGTTGCCTACCCTCTCAGGTAGATATAACAGGATGTGTTTTGAAGAACTGGAGGGTGGATAACCCTGGTGCCCTGACTCATATTAATCCCTCAAATAACATCACATAAAAAGATTGGGGTCGATTCTGAGCCCGTGTTAGCCCTGAGCGTAAATGGCGACGTAGGCCAAAGTATTGTGAGAGCCAGAAAATGGAATTCTTGTCTGCAAGATCTCGCCTACCAATTTCCCCCGCCCGGTGTCGTGATGAGGTCCCACCAACCTAGAAATGAATTTAAATACATTTGCTTGCAGTTAAAGGGCTTCCGCGCCATACGTTCCCTCCATGCAAGGAATTCTGTCGGTGAGGTTTACAACCGGTATGGGAAAACAGGAAGCAGTTGAGGCGAGCCCTCTGGAGGCGCAAAGGTAAGCATGGCACTGCCCCCAGCACCCTGGCATTGCTTCCTGGCCATGGGGGTTGGTTGCCCCATTGATCGTGTTGGGGGGGAGGGTTGCCCCCTTGCTTGCTTTGGAGGAGTTTTCTCATTACATTTGGGGGGGGGGGGAATTCGCCCATTGCTTGTGCGGGATTGAATCATAGAATCATAGAATTTATAGTGCAGAAGGAGGCCATTCAGCAGTCTGCACCAGCTCTTGGAAATAGCACCCACTTAAGCCCACATCCCATCCCTGTAACCCAGTTAACCCACCTAACCTAAGGGCAATTTAGCATGGCCAATCCACCTAACTTACACATCTTTGGACTGTGGGAGGAAACCGGAGCACCCGGAGGAAACCCACGCAGACACGGAGTGAATGTGCAGACTCCGCACAGACAGTGACCCAAGCCGGGAATCGAACCTTGGACCCTGGGGCTGTAAGCAACTGTGCTAACCACTGTGCTACTGAGCCGCCCATGGTCCCCTGTGACTGTGAGGCGGGAGGGAGTATTATTCTATATGGGAGAATGTGGCGCCCTTTAAAGATGGCGCCACGATCTCTAAGGAGCCGGAGTTGCCGGCTCTATCTGGCCCCACCCTGCCAGCATGTGAACGAAAACCATGTCCCAGATTTTCTGTGCACAGAGTGCCAGAGAATCTGCAGAGAAACCTTGGCTGGATAGCTGCATGCTAGTTTCTCACCCCAGCCCAGGCTACACTCTGTGTACAGAGTGCAAAATTCCACCCAGTATCTGGTCATTCTCACACTGATGTGCGGGATTGCTTTATGCAAATTAACTGCCGGATTTCCTACATGACCATAGTGACATCTCAAAAGTGATTCACTGGCTGTAAAACATTTTGGGATATCCTGCGGTGGTGAAAGGTGCTCTAGAAATGCAATCATTTTGTTTGTATTTGACTTGTCTTCAGAAAGCGTTATGAAGATGATCTCCCATTACGAGACCTGGGTCTACCTTTTTTCAAAAATCTCTATTACATCTGAAATGTAAAATTTTAGTTAGGTCAGCATGTTGTCAGTTTAAAATGAACCTCAGGTATTTTCTGAAAGGAATTTTCTTTTTTTCTTTGTATGAAGAGCAGTGGAACAATGCATAAATCTGTCTAGAAAAGCAGCCAGCTAGTCTCCTGGGAGGAAATTATTGTTTCAGAGACTCTCTCCTGTCTTTGAAACAATGAAGTATTTAAAACTTATGGATGTTTCATCTTGACTGGTTCTTGGGTCCAAATGGTTTTATATTCAGGTCAGGTATTACAAAACAATAGAACCCATTCAAGAGCCAGACAGTGCAATCATGGCACCGTGCAGCATAGAAGAAGGCCATTTGGTCCATTGAGTCTGTACTGGATTTTTTGGAGGTGAAACCAGTTAATCCCACTACTTTCCCATGGAATGCCAAGAATTCTTTCCTCACTCAGGTATTTAACCAATTCCTAACTGGGAATCACTGCTGAATCTTTTTCGATACACCTGCTCTACTTCCCAGAAAGCAGAAATTGATGGAAAATAATTTGCAGACCTAATATGAAAGAAATGGTTTGCAAAATTTTCCAAGGAGAAAGATAAATGATTTTTCCACACTGCAGTGATCATGCAAAGTGTTTTGTCATTCCTAAACAAGTTAGAATATAAACATACCCATCTACGTTGGAACTGAGCTGCCCTCCAAACCAGGAAAGCCCCTTTTATTAAAAGGAATTACATCGGGCACTCTGCCTCTAATACACTCTCCTGGCAGGTTTGTACACGGCAGTTCTTTTGAACTAAAATGTCGTTTTATTAAAGCATAAACTTTAATCCAAATATCAGCGGCCGAATTCTCTGTTCCATAAACTCTGAGTGCACGAGGGAACAAAGTCCCTGAGCGAACGTATTTAACCACAGGATTCCCAGCGCTCGCCGTGCCGAGAAACACATGGCTATTCAACGTGATTCACACTGAATCGGGAATGCGCGGGTGAAGCCGCATATAGCCCCGTTTTGTACAGTGGGGAGCTCTGCGCTCCATTGTAACAACAGATCGGGACACCATTTTTAAATAGCGTCCCGATCTCTGAGGAGCCCAAAACAATTCCCAATCTCCCCCACCAGCCCACATGCACTGCAGGAGGGTCCCCACACCCCCCAACCCCCATGTCAGGAAACCATAGCACAAAAAATGCCAGCTTGGCACCTTGGCAGTGTCAAACTGGCAGTGCCCATGCCTGCTGGAGGTGCCAGGTTGGCACTGCCAGGGTACCCAGGTGCCACACCATCCTGCCCAAAGGACATGCAGCTGTGTGTCTCAGATTCCCTGGGAGGCTCCCACGAGTGCTATGCCGTATGGTCCCCATTTGTGGGGACCAGTGCTGAATGGCACTCGCCTGAGGTCTCTGGGGTGAAAAGGTTGAATCCTAAAGGCTCAGGTTCCTCAGGAATCTGCACATTAGAGTGAGGCTTACTGCCTCGCTTTAATGTGCAGATTTTTCAAAAGGTGATCCTGCCCATTGTGAGTTGGATTCACATCGCAACATCTCATGAGATCATGTTGGATGGATCTCGCGAGGAGTGGCGAGCCAAGTAGATACTGTGGGAATAGGATCTCCCTGATTTCAATGGCCACGCTGCGCCGCAGCAAGCAGATTTTCAGGCGCAGTGTGGCCGTTGGACTGCGACCTCAGTTTTGATGCCGGGGCTGGATTTGTGGAGTTCTATGACAGCAAAACTGGCTCCGCACTTTCCAATTCACCGACTATTAAGGGCGTGCACCGGCGCCACGTGGAACATGGAAAATAGTGTCGGATTCGGCGGGTCAGGATTGACACTCAAGAGGCTGACAAGTTTCTGACACTTTACTCCCCACATACACTCATCGCAGCTAACAAAATGGCTCTGGTTGCGCTGCAGTACGCCCATCCCATTGATGGGTTGGCTGGGGCCAAAGGGTACCCGACGGGTGGCCTGCAGGGCATCAATATGACCTGTGGTGCTACCTTATCTTGATACCTTATCTTCCCCCAGATATAATCTATAAACCGCCGACACCATCCCCTTCTCCATTCCCCCATTCATCAGTACCTCTTCCAACAGTGTGGGGGCCGGCACCACCGGAAAGGTCTGTACCTCCTTCCTAGCAAAATCTCGGACCTGCATATATCTAAACATCACCCCTGCCCCCAACCCATATTTCTCCCCCAGTTCCTCCAGCCTCGCAAACCGGCCCCCCAGAAACAAATCCTTTAATACCCTAATTCCCCTTTCCTCACATCTCCGAAAACCCCCATCACACTTTCCTGGAAGAGCCCCTTACTTAAGCCCACAACTTCACCCTATCCCCATAACCCAATAACCCCACCAACCTTTATGGACATGAAGGGAAATTTATCATTGCCAATCCACCTAACCTGCACATCTTTGGACTTTGGGAGGAAACCAGAACACCCGGAGGAAACCCACATAGACATGGGGAGGACGTGCAGACTCCGCACAGACAGTGACCCAAGCCAGGAATCGAACCTGGAGCCATGAAGCAACGGTGCTAACCACTGTGCCATCGTGCCGCAGTCACTGTACTACCATGCTGCCCCCACTGTGCAACCATGCCACCCATGACTTACATCATCCCATAATGATTAACAGACAACAAAGAGTCTTTGAATGGGGTCACTGTTGTAATGCAGGAAATGCACCAACCAGTCTGTGCACAGCAAGCTCCCACAAACTGCAATGTGATAATAGCCAGATACTCTGTTTTATTGTTGCTGATTGAGTGATAAATATTGACTGAGATACTGAGGAGAACATCTTCCTTCTTCTTCAAAGTAATGAGATGGGGTCCTCCAGCTGAGAAGGTGGGCGGAGTCCTGTTTTAATATGTTTTCCATCTATTGCAGGGTAAGATATAGATATAGATATAGAGAAATACAGCACAGAACAGGCCCTTCGGCCCACGATGTTGCGCCGAACTTTTGTCCTAGGTTAATCATAGAATTTTGGACAATTTTTCATGGCCAATCCACCCAACCTGCACATCTTTGGACTGTGGGAGGAAACCGGAGTACCCGGAGGAAACCCACGCAGTCACGGGGAGGATGTGCAGACTCCACACAGACAGTGACCCAAGTCGAAATCGAACTTGGGACCCTGGAGCTGTGAAGCAATTGTGCTATCCACAATGCTACCGTGCTGCCATTAAGAAGTTAACCTACACTCCATTATTCTACCCTAATCCAAGTACCTATCCAATAGCCGCTTGAAGGTCCCTAACTTTTCCGACTCAACTACTACCACAGGCAGTGCATTCCATGCCCCCACTACTCTCTGGGTAAAGAACCTACCTCTGACATCCCCTCTATATCGTCCACCATTTATCTTAAATTTATGTCCCCTTGTAATGGTGTGTTCCACCCGGGGAAAAAGTCTCTGACTGTCTACTCTATCTATTCCCCTGATCATCTTATAAACCTCTATCAAGTCGCCCCTCATCCTTCTCCGTTCTAATGAGAAAAGGCCTAGCACCCTCAACCTTTCCTCGTATGACCTACTCTCCATTCCAGGCAACATCCTGGTAAATCTCCTTTGCACCTTTTCCAAAGCTTCCACATCCTTCCTAAAATGAGGTGACCAGAACTGCACACAGTACTCCAAATGTGGCCTGACCAAGGTTTTGTACAGCTGCATCATCACCTCACGGCTCTTAAATTCAATCCCTCTGCTAATGAACGCTAGCACACCATAGGCCTTCTTCACAGCTCTATCCACTTGAGTGGCAACTTTCAAAGAACTATGAACATAGACCCCAAGATCTCTCTGCTCCTCCACATTGCCAAGAACCCTACCATTAACCCTGTATTCCGCATTCAGATTTGTCCTTCCAAAATGGACAACCTCACACTTGTCAGGGTTAAACGCCATCTGCCACTTCTCAGCCCAGCTCTGCATTCTATCTATGTCTCTTTGAAGCCGACAACAGCCCTCCTCACTATCCACAACTCCACCAATCTTCGTATCATCTGCAAATTTACTGACCCACCCTTCAACTCCCTCATCCAAGTCGTTAATGAAAATCACAAACAGCAGAGGACCCAGAACTGATCCCTGCGGTACGCCACTGATAACTGGGTGCACAAGGTTGGCATTCCATGTAATGTGTAACATGGAAGAACTCAGTAGTTGAATAATTGTTAATCCTGTTGCCCACAAATCCTTTCACAGCATGAGATCACCAAAGACATGTGCCTATCACTACCATCCTGTGAACACAGATTAAGAGAAACTGAATTGTACTAGACTGATTCAGTCACATCATAAAACTTTGACATATTTTGAATAAATAGAAAATGAGTTGGTGGGAGAATGGGATTTTTGCAAACATATATAGGGTAAGATCATTATAAGAACACTACCCTATTATAACATATTCTATAACAAACACATTTAGCACCAAAAGACAAACACGAGAAACCTTACAAAGCAGCATTTATCAACAGCTCCAGGATTGTGTTGCACCCTAAAAGTCAATATTACAGGGCAGCACGGAGGCGCAGTATGTTAGCCTTGCTGCCTCACGGCGCCGTGGTCCCAGGTTCGATCCCGGCTCTGGGTCACTGTCGGTGTGGAGTTTGCACATTTTCCCCGTGTTTGCATGGGTTTCGCCCCCACAACCCAAAGATATGCAGGGTAGGTGGATTGGCCATGCTAAATTGCCCCTTAAATCAGAAAAAATTAATTGGGTACTCTAAAATTAAAATTAAGTCAATATTATAGTGAGGTTTTACACTTGGGTGCATGAGGAGCTTAAACTCACCAAAAACCTTTGATCGTCAGCAAACAATGCAAAATCTTTCCTACAAAGCTGGGATCTGCTTGAAAGAGGCATGAAGTGCAAAAAAAGGCAAAATACAACTTAAGGTGTTAATGAATTACTTTCTTCCTTGTATGGTGTAAGTCGCTGTGAGTACAGTCATATTGGGTGTGGACAGTAAACACAATAGCAGTTTGACAAGTCATTACCATCAAATGAAAATCTTTCACTTTATCAGATCTATCTCTGAAAAAGTCTTTCAAAATGGCCCATATATGTTTAAACCACAACTGATATATTTCTTCAGCTAACATTGAAAGGAACAATATTGCCCTGAGTCACACTTTACGCAAGTCTTGATTCTATCTTCCTGAAAAATATAACAGACAGACTCTGGTTGAACCATTTACATTACTAAATATTTATAATTGTTTCAGCTGCCTTAATAGAAAAATATGGTTTGGTTTAAATAGAGTTACATCATTAACTTTTATCCAGAGTGTGACTGCCATCTGTTTACACCAAGAAAAAACTGTCATGTCCTTAAAAAGTTTTAAATTTAGTTTCTGCTTATCATTCTCTCCTCTACCAGTTACTGAATATGTGGGAAGATGCTTGATTAAATCATCATGCTTTTGCCTTACTGGTTAATTGACAAATGTACCCTATCATTCCAAGTTCTATCACTGGCGTGTGCTCAATTGGTTAAACACAGTTGGATATTATGGAGGGTTACCAATGACTAGAGTGCTCACAGGACGATGTAGGCAAAAATTGGTTGGGGTCATAAGATCACAAGATCAGAAGATAGGAACAGGAGTAAGCTAACTGACCGCTTGAACCCACTCCAACATGCATTAAGGTTATGGCTGATTGGATTGTGTCCTTAACTCTACTTTCCTGTCTGTCCTCTGTGATGATATGATCTGCATACTCGTCTGCCATTGGGCCAGAACGTCGGCTTACCATTGGCCCTGGTCGGTCATGTGCCTCTCGACCGATTGGCCGAGAGGCTGAGTTAACCACGCCTCTATTAATGAGGTATAAATGCTCAAACGCCTGACGATCGTCCCTTTCCACTGTAGACGATCGCAGAGCTGTGTTCTAGTTAATTAAAGCCAGACTTTGGTAAATCACTCGCCTCGCGTGCAATCGATGGTACATCATCCTCCATGCCCATTACTTCCTTGTCTATCAAAAATCTGTCTAACCCAGTCTCAAATGTGTTTAATGACCCAACCTCCACTGTCCATGGGGAAAGAGAGTTTCATAGACCAATCATCCTCTGGGCGAAGACTTTCCTGCTCGTCTCTGTGTTAAATGGGAGACCACTTATTTTTAAATTGTGCTCCCGAGTTCTAGACTTCCCTACCATGGGAAACATCTCGCAGTATCCGCCCTGTCAAACCTTCTCAGAATCTTAAATGTTTCAATAAGATTACCTCATTCTTCTAAACTCTAATGAGAATAAGTGCAACCTATTCAATCTTTTGTCATGAGACAACTCCTTTTATTCCATAAATCAGCCTAGTGAACCTACAAACATACAAAATAAGAACAGAAGTAGGCCATTCAGCCCCTCAAGCCAGCGACACAATTCATTAAGTTCGTGGCTGTTTTTGTATTTCTAATTGCAGTCCCATCTACCCTGATTACTTTGATTATACAGTAAGAAGTCTTACAACACCAGGGTAAAGCACAAAAGGTTTGTTTCGAATTACTAGCTTTCGGAGCGCAGCTCCTTCTTCAGGTGATTCCTCTTGATTCACCTGAGGAAGGAGCAGCGCTCCGGCAGCTAGTGATTCGAAACAAACCTGTTGGACTTTAAACTGGTGTTGTAAGACTTCTCACTGTGCCCACCCCAGTCCAACGCCGGCATCTCCACATTTTGATTATACAAATATTAATAGTGAACTTTCAATGAATGCTTCCAATGAAAATATATGCCCCTAACTCCTTTTTGGTCGCGCTATTTGGAAAACTTGAAAATGAGCATTGCATAAGACAGATTGGTTTTGGCTGTGTTACTGTTTCCAGATCAGTCCTCAATTGACATTCACTGACTAAACATAATTACTTGATTTGCGTTCTGATGTCTTACTGTTGCACTTAAAACGACTTGGGCAATTTGCGCACAGCAACAAGGTAAATAACCAGATCATCTGCTTCAATGATGTTGGAGAACCCAGGAGAATGTTCTTGGAGCGTAGGTCTTTTGTGAGAGCATAGGTAGCACTTCAGTTCAACCTCACATTTGACTGATGGACCTCTGACAATGTTACACCTCCTCAGGACTGCACTGAATTGCAAAGCTAAGTTATGCGCTGAAGCCCTGAAGTGAAGATTACACAGTTTATGCAGCATAGAAAAAGACTACTTGACTCAACCAAGCCATGTAAGCATTTATGCTCCATTCAAGCCGCCTTCTATCTTTCCTAATCAAACCCAATCAACCCGTACTCCTTTTTCAAATGTGATTATCTATCCTCCCTTTAAATGCCTTGATACTGTGCCTATCAACTATTCCTTGTGGCAGTGTCAAGTTCCACATTCTCCTCACGCTCTGATCAAAGAAGTTTCTCTCAAATTCTAAATTTGAACCAATGCCTTCATGGTAACTCCTGGGTTCATGAAACTTTGCACAGAGGTAAAAGGCATTTTCAGAAATATAAATGTTAAATCAAGATCTTACAAGCCACATCTTAGTCTGCTCAATGAACTATTATTCATACAATGAGTTTGATTAAGAAGGAAGTACATTAAGAGCAAAAGGTGGGGCAAACTAATCCTTAAAGTACTGAAAACCAAGAAGATTAGATTTTTTCATTGACAGAGCTCCTGAGAAAATCTTGTTTGACCACATTATAGTGAAGGTAAAGGAATGTTAACATGAGTTGCGAATAGAATGACATGCTGTACTGGTTATGCTGGTTTCTGGACAGCAGCTGCCATGATGTTAGGAATTCTGTAGTGCTGTGTGCAGGTTAGTACGGTAAATATCTAGGGTGTTTTTCTGTCTATACATATATAATCACCATTCCAATTCAAGATACAACAGCATGTAAAACCAAGCTTTTCAAAATTTGGACAAGGTCTATAAAGTAAAGTTGCCATAGTCCCCAGATGACCATAGGCTGCTTTCCTCTTTGACGGGGAGAGCTGACTGGTGAGGATTTAACCTGAGGGTCACCACTCCTCAGACGAAGGACATGGGCAGGGCCTTCATGAATCCAATCTGTTGGTCTCGCTCCGAATCACAAACCAGCTGTCCAAGTCTATAAATGATAAGTGACCACTTTATAAACTGCAACTATTAGCAAAGTAAAAGCAAAACGCTGCGGATCTGAAATAAAAACGGAAAATGTAGGAAATACTCGGCAGGTCTGACAGCTTCTGTGGAGGGAGGAACAAAGTCAATATCCTGAGGACTTCGTTTTGTCTCTTTTACTGCTCTCTGATCCATCCCAGACCTTCCCCCAACCCTGCTTTCGATAATCTATCACATTTCTAGCTTCTTTGAGTTCTTGACTCGAAACAGTGGGCGGAATTACATATATAGATACATAGAAGATAGGAGCAGGAGGAGGCCTTTTGGCCCTTCGAGCCTGCTCCACCATTCATCACGATAATGGCTGATCATCCAACTCAATAGCCTAATCCTGCTTTTTCCCCATAGCTTTTGATCCCATTCTCCCCAAGTGCTATCTCCAGCCGCCTCTTGAATATATCCAATGCTTTAGCATCAACTACTTCCTGTGGTAATGAATTCCACAGGCTCACCACTCTTTGTGTGAAGAAATGTCTCCTCATCTCTGTCCGAAATGGTTTACCCTGAATCTTCAGACTGTGACCCCTGGTTCTGGACACACCCATCATTGGTAACATCTTCCTTGCATCTACCCTGTCTAGTCCCATTAGAATTTTATAAGTCTCGATGAGATCCCCCCTCATTCTTCTGAACTCCAGCAAGAACAATCCCAACCTAGTCAATCTCTCCTTATATGACAGTCCCGCCATCCCTGGAATCAGTCTGGTAAGCCTTCGCTGCACTCCCTCGAGAGCAAGAACATCCTTCCTCAGAGAAGGAGACCAAAACTGCACACAATACTCCAAGTGCGGCCTCACCAAAGCCCTGTACAATTGCAGAAGCACATCCCTGCTTCTATACTCGAAACCTCTTGCAATGAAGGCCAACATACCATTAGCCTACTTTACCGCCTGCTGCACCTGCATGCTTACCTTCAGCGAATGGTGCACAAGGACACCCAGGTTCTGCTGCATGGAATTCTTCCATGTCCCCACCAATGGGTTCAATGGTGGGTGGGGGAATTCAGCGGGAGTCTAAAAATTGGTTTCAAGTCGGTGTGAGTTTCCCATGATATCTTCCACTGGTGTACGCCATGGCAGATTGGGAAGCCTGCTGTGGCCGGCATGAAACTGATTTGCATCCCACTTATGGGATGTAGAAGAAGGACTGACTATAATCGTCCACCCTCAGCCGATTTTCCACGACGCCAGTGGGTAAACATGCCAGCCCATAACACGGCTGGAACAATGTGGAGTGCTGGAAAGTAAGAACCTACCTGAAGAAGGCCTAAGGTTGCCTCCGGAGTTCAAAATGGAGGCCTCCAGTGACTGTGGACCACGGAATACCACAGCAGTAGTTGGGATGAGCATCCACAAGCAGATCTTCCAAATTCAGTGTCACGAGACGGTCCATCTTCCAGCCTCAGAGTGTTCCTGAAGATCCATCTTCTTTTCCAGGAAGCTCCATCTTCTTTCTGCAACAATGAGTTAGTGAAGTTGGGTGCCTTTTAAATATGGAATCCAGATATGATGCTGGAAGTCTCAACTCCATGATCACTATGGAACATAACGCAATACCTCCAAGTGTATAATTAATGAGGTTGGGGCTAATAGATATGATATAGTTTCCCGCCAGCCTGCATAGTGGAAAACGCTCCCTGTTCCTGCCCCCGCTATTGGACTGAGTCCCAAATAGGACAATTCTGCCCATTGACTCTGTTTCTCTCTTCACAGATGCTGCCAAACATGCTGAGTATTTCCACCATTTGTTTCTATGCAACTGTTCGTAAATTTGCTTTTAAAGTTTTTTTCTACATTGGCGGTTCCTGTTTAACTGAGGACCTGTGCCATTTGCCAAAGGCAAGGATCGATTTCCCTCTGGCCTGAGATGAAACCCTCCACAGATTCTCAGGGAGTGAACCCGTCATGTGTGTGTGAGTGGTACAATCCAGAGTCAAACATCCCTCCGATGTAAACCACCGATAGTTGGTCATCGAGCACTTTAACTCTTTTGTGATTGACTAGTCAGGTTCCATTGTTGCTTTGGAATTCAGAAGATTGATAAGCCCTGCTGTTTGCATGACCGTTATCGCAGCCCCTTTAACATTGATCAATGTCTCTGTGCCATGGTTTGATGTTCTAAAGGGTTGACACCTCACATTCTAAACGGATACTTCTGCAATTCTGCAGATTTCTCCTGGGACCCATCAGCTTTAATTCTCTCACAATGCCCCAGAGTCACACTGATGTCCATTCTGACACAATGTGAAACTGACGAGATCAACTGGTCTTTCCAACCTCACAATGGTCAGAGAATCCTAACCGCACACTCCCATTCCCACTCTCCAGTCCTCCCCGAGAGCCATTGGATCTCCTTGGAGTGGCAGAAAGGTCACAGAAAGAAACAAGGGAAAAGATCTTCCGTAAAGTTCCTCTCGAACACCTCTCCCCCACCAGCCGGACTATCAAATCCAGCTCAGGAGATCACATGCACTGTTATCTAGTTGTCTGCAAAGACATTTATCTTCTATAAGATGTGATCTTTGCCCCAGTCAGGAGTTAGTCTGGCTCCTTCCTGATGCAGAGAATCAGCATTCGCTGCACCAGCCAACAACACATTCCAGAGGCTTCCTACTCTCTGGGAAAAGAAGATCCACCTAATGCCCAGTCGATTCGTGACACAGTGGTGAGCACTGCTGTTTCACAGCTCCAGGGTCCCAGGTTCAATTCCCAGTTTGGATCACTGTCTGTGCGGAGTCTGCACGTTCTCCCTGTGTCTGCATGGGTTTCCTCCGGGTGCTCTGGTTTCCTCCCACAAATGCCGAAAGACGTGCTGTTAGGTGAATTCGACATTCTGAATTCTCTCTCTGTGTACCCGAACAGGCTCCAGACTGTGGCGACTAGGGGATTTTCACAGTAACTTCATTGCAGTGTTAATGCAAGCCTAGTTGTGACACTAATAAAAATAATTATTATGATTCCGATCTTCCATAGGGTATCATTCTCTGGCCTTACCCGATCTGTCAAACTGGATCAATCTATCAATAGGGATACCATGTGGACCTTCGATTATTTTATAGACCTCTATCAGGTTGCCTCTATGACCACTTTAGGTGACTGGAGCTCACCTTAATCTTCTTTTTGCTGTAGGTCCACATGTGTATTTCTCAGCTAGGGTCGCTGTAAGGCTTAGGAATGGCAAATCAAATTGTACTGAACCTCTGTCCATCTCACCAGAGATCAGGAATTGATCTTGTGACAACCTGGTCCAGTATCCCACTGGCCTTATAAATGAGAACCTAATCTTGGTGTGACGGGCTGCCCTATTCGCCAATTCATTTTAGAGGATTTTTCTGACAGAAAGTAACTTTGCCTCCTCCAGTCCTTCCGAACCTGCATTGATGAAGGCACATGATACTTATTATTTAGGTCTAATTATTGAACATTCAGTGGGAATTAGATTTGCCAATGGTAGGGATGACCAAGATGGCTTCCTCCCCATTCTCCTTGTTGTTGTTCCATTGCTTGGTCACCAAATGTTGATATTCATATGTTCTCTGTGACTTCTTCAGCTCAGAGCAGTTCTAGATCCAGGGGCTTTTCTACTTAGAACTGCGAATCGAGAAAGGGCAGTGAGAGGTTTTTCCAAATGGGAAACCTGCTCGCATAGGTTGGAGATCTTGGAGATGGGTGGAAGATCTGGGCATTGCATGAGGGGTGGGAGGAAGTACTCTTGCTGATCCTGGCCCACAAGCAATGCTGCAAAAGGTGATTACCTCATGGATTTGACCTCCTTTTACCTGTCAGTATTTGTTGAGGTATGCAGCCTCTTTCAAAGATTTTAGCAACTTACCCATCTCCTGAGATTCGTTTAACCTCCCAGCCCTTGTCTCACCTTTGTGAAAACAGGTAGTGAGTGTGTTGTGGTCAGGTTTGATCCCACGCCCAACCCGTCTTCGATGAGGGTTAGAATTCCCCAATCGAATCTTGGAATGGCAGAGAAGGGAAGGAGGCCATTCAGCCCACTGTGGCTATCCTGGCTGTTTGGTAAAGTTATCCAATTTGTCCTGCTCCCCTGCTCTTTCCACATAGCCCTACAAAGGGTTCCCCCTTCAAATATTTATCCAGTCCTTTTTAGAAAGTCTTAAATGCTTTCATTGTTTATTTAAAAAAAAATCTCTATCAACCCAAATTCCTGGTCAACAAGTTGAGAAGTTGCGATCATAATCTGGGCTGGGATCCAGTAAAAATAGTCTCGGCTAACAGAGCTGTCAACACTGGGGGAATGGTGAAGAATGACATTTATGAGTAGCAATAGCAGTTCAGATTTAAACCGATAGAAATATGAACCTTTTTAAAGTTCTAAGAAGTAATTTTTTGAACTTGCTGACCTAGGCCGGGATTTCCCAGCCCCATCGCGGTGGGACCCACCGTGGGAGATTTGCCAGCCGAGTTAAAAGGCCTTTGACTTTCAGTGGGACTGGATGATTCTGGCAACAGGCAGGCCCGAAACAACCCACACTTAGTCAGAGATATGGCCATTGGTGCACATATTGGGAAATTATAATAATAATTGCTTATTGTCACGAGTAGGCTTCAATGAAGTTACTGTGAAAAGCCCCTAGTCGCCACATTCCAGCGCCTGTTCGGGGAGGCCAGTACGGGAATTGAACCCGCGCTGCTGGCATTGTTCTGCATTACAAGCCAGCTATTTAGCCCACTGTGCTAAACCAGCCCCTATTGGAACTCGAGATCAGTAGTTATTTTTAAAAATAAATTTGAAGTATCTAATTCATTTTTTTCCCAATTAAGGGGCAATTTTGTGTGACCAATCCACCTGCCCTGCACATCTTTGGGTTGAGGGGGTGAAACCCATGCAGACACGGGGAGAATGTGCAAACTCCACACAGAAAGTGACCCGGGGCCAGGATAAAATCCGGGTTCTCAGGGCCATGAGGCAGCAGTGCGAACCACTGGGCCACCGGGACAAGCTAACCTGCATGGCCAGGTTTTCCCTCTACATCTATTAAGCAGGCAAAATTCTTCCAAGGGGGGACTGCGATGCCCGTTGAGTATATTCAACAGTTAGATTGATAGATTTATGGATGTTAACAGTGAAATGCGGATTGGGTGGGAGAATGGATCGAGATTCAGGATCAGTCATGATCTTACTGAATGGTGGGCAAGAAGTGAGGGGCCAAATGGCCTTCTCCTTCTCCTATTTCTTTATCACCTTATGGTCTTACTTTTCAAACTGAAATGGCTGATTACTACTCCCAATGAGTGATCTTAGTAAACTGGAAATGGATGAAGCTTCCAGCAAGCATCAGACCCTAACACAGTGTAAAGTAATGATGTGCCCACGAACCCATAGTAACACACAACTGAATAAATTTTGAAGCTTATTCTCAATACTGATGTTTACCTAATCGTGTATTATTAACCTGATTTTAACATATGTCAGCTTGAATTACATTTTTGTGTTTAAATTGGAGGAAAAAGAAACATTGGGCCTCACAGGGCCAGGAACCCGGGTTCGATTCTAACCTTGGGTGACTGTCTGTATGGAGTTTGCCCTTTCTCCCCCGTGGCTGCATAGGTTCCTCCGGGTGCTCTGGTTTCCTCCCACAGCCCAAAGATGTGAAGGTTAGGTGGATTGGCCACGCTAAATTGCACCTTAGTGTCCAAAGATTAGGTGGGGTTACGGGAATAGGACAGGGCATTGGGCCTGGGTAGGGTGCTGTTTCAGAGAGTCAGTGCAGATTTGATGGGCTGAATGGCCTTCGGAATTCTATGATACTATGGGCAAGATTCTCCCAAAAGGGAACACAGTCCCCTAGCGAGTGTGTTTAGCCGCATGTTTCCGAGCACTGGTAGTGCCGAGAAACACATGGCTGTTCAACATGACTCGCGTTGAGTAAGGGCTTGAACAGGGAACACACGACCGAGGCCGCACATAGTTCCATTTTGTACAGTGGGGAGCTGCGCTCGCTGGAACTCCCCATTGTAGTGAGAGATCAGGACGCCATTTAAAAATATGGGAGGGCTTCTGGCATACCCACGTCGGACAATCAAAAGAGGATGCAGCTGGTGGCCTCCGGTCCCCTGGGAGTCACCCAAGAGCGTTGTTCTATCTGGTCCCTGTTTGTAGGGACCAGCGCTGAATGGTGCTCACCCGAGGTCTCTGAGGCGAAGGGGTTGAATCCCAAAGCCTCAGGTACCTCAGGAATCTGCACATTAGAGTCAGGTTAGCTGTCTCACTCTAATATGCAGATTTGCTAAACAATGATTCATTTTGGGCAGGGTTCACATTGCAACATCTCACGAGATTGCGCGAATCATGCGAGGCATTGCGAGCTGGGTAGATCCCAGGAGTGGGATCTCCTGGCTTTCAATGGCCACACTGCACCGCAGCGAGCTGCTTTTCCAGCGCAGCATGGCCATTTGATTGCACCCTATAATTACTGTATTGCCCCAATCATGTGTTGCTGGTGACCAAGATACTTTGGAGCCCAGGAATGGAAGGAGTCATTTCAGCCCCTCGAGCATTTTTTGCTATTCAATTAGATCATGGCTGCTCTGTTTCTTAACTCAATTTACTTGCTTTTGTTCTGTAACCCTTCAAATCCTAACCTAACAAATGAGGTTATGGTAACAAATTTGAGCTAAATTAGAGACAATAACTATTTTGAAAAGGCAAACCATCATATAGCGAAAAAAATATAAATAGTTTCCTTTTAATTTGTCCTGTTTCTCCATCTGTATGGCATGTAAGGCAGAGAATAATTTGACTTGCAAGGTAGAGATTTGCTAAACATTAAGAAGGACAAGAAAGTGGCACGGTTAAAACAAACACTGGGCTTGACGATTTTGAAACCACTTCTTGCTTCTTAAACCCTTTTTTTCTTTCAATTACACTTTTCTTTAAATTCAGTTTTTGTATTCAAGAGTTATTTTCAAGAGGTAATGGAAATCTGGCTGCCATAAATCATCGAGATCAGTTTCTGTTCCAGCTTTAGAGAACTCTGCAACATTACCATTAAAACCTGCCACTGCCGCATTCAGAATTAGGTCAACGACTGGGAACCCTTTGCATTATTTTTTCAGACCGCTCACTCTGCCAGCGCTTTGGAAAAAAAAGTCTGAACTGCGAAGGCTGCAAAGTAGAAAAATATGTTACATTGGAAGGTTATAAGCAACAGGATAAGTCCAATTTTTTCTGGCCTGATTGCATTATAACATGCCTGGCAGCATTCCAGCATTTCAATTCAAAAGAAGTTCCTTTATTGAATTCCATGCAGAGATATCATAACCTCAAAAGGCTACCTTTAGCCAGAGGGTTTCAGATGAAACCATTCAACCATGACTCTTGAAATGCAAGGGATCACAATTGCCATTTGACAACATGGGATCTGTCAAAGGACCTCATTCAAGCAGACAAGTTGTTTACATTATCTGCCACTCCCCTCCCACCTTTGCGGTGAGATTTCTCCATCTCTGAGCTTTCCTTTCCAGCAGGTGCGGATCCCAGGATGCAGCGGACTGGAAACCCACCCCAACACCCCCTCCTCCCCGCTACAGGCTCGTCATGCAAGAGTGGAACATCAAATGCTCAAGCTCGCAGTTGTAGCAGAGCCACGGGTCATAGCAAGACCTTCAGATTCCTCACACTCCAAGCTTCTCATTCCAGTCTGATGTGGGGGAGAGTCAAGATATCAAAACAAATCCTAAGATCGGGGGTTGCATGAGGGCTGTTTTCAGCCACAGGAAGACTGCTGTCGTATCATATAGCAGCCCAGCACAAAATCAGCAGGGGAATGTACACCAGGTGAGCAGCTGGACAGAATCGGAATATTTCTATCAAAGAGCACAATGATCCTTACAGTGAAAAAAAGAGAATTCTCAAATAAAAACATGAAAATTCTGGAAACTCTCAGCAGGACTGGCAGCACCTGCAGGGACAAGAAGAAATGAATCTTAAGCAAGGCAGGGAAAAGGCAAGGGAAAATACACAAAGGAAGTTCTGTCACGGGCTAATGGCAGGACAGATGTGGTGACAAAATGATCATGGGGCAAGAAAAATGGAGGTGGCAATGAGACAAATAAAGGAACAAATGGTGTGTGCGATTCAGTGGAGTCAAGTTAAAGTTCGCTGGCCGTGGCTTTAGCAGCGTGTTCCTCGCCGCTGCAGTGCCAGGTTAGACCACACTAGTCAATGGCACTTTGCTGTTTTTTCAACCTTGGTGAGGAACTCCCCATCAAGGCCACACTTTAAGCCGTTTCTGGCAATGGCAAGCCAATGCAGGAAGACTACTCGTTGATTGGGGCGCCAATCTTTCGACGCCCCTAAGAGACCCCAGTGTGGCCTCTGGACTCCCCATTTCACCCAGCTCCTTGGTCAATGCTCTCCTGAGCCTGACCTCTGGCATGAGTAACCTGACACATGGGCACCTTGGCCACAGTGGCACTGCTAGGGTGCACTCCTGGGGTGCCAGGGTGGCACTGCCAGGTTGCCAGGCTGACAGTGCTAAGGTGCTCAGCTGTTGGGGAGTGCCAGGGTGCCACCCTGCCCAGTGCCTGACCAACCGGGGGCCTCAACTCCCCAGCTAGACCCTGAGGTACCATCATGACTTTGTGGAACCAGTACAAAATGGCACCTGGTTGAGGCCTCGCTGCTAAGGCCGGTGAATCCCGGACCCCGGATGAATTGGGTGAGCGCCTAATGGCTCATTTAATAATAATAATCTTTATTAGTGTCATAGGCTTACATTAACACTGCAATGAAGTTACTGTGAAAATCCCCTATGTGCCCTATTAAATATGTGCACCAGGATCTCGCCCAGCGAGATCTATATCGCAACGCGCCTCTATCGGATGTCACAGATCTCGCAAGAGGCCTCTCACAAGATTCAATGGCCTTGTCCCAACACCAAGTCAGATGCGACGAGGCTGCCGAATGGTGGCCAATGTGTCTGGAGGAGGTGAAAATCCTGTAATGTTCAGAATGTACAAAATCTGAGCTGACTGTTGATGGTGCACTGTGTATTGGTTCAGGAACAAAGCAATGCAGAAGGTGCAGGATCGATGCACTGGAATTAGATTGAGGTTTTCAAAATCATGAGGGGTCTGGATGGAATAGATAGGGAAAAATTGTTCCCACTGGGGAAGAATTGAGATCTAGAATTCACAAATTTATGGTATTTGGAAAAAGAAGAAATGTCGACAGGAAGAAAAACCTTTTTGTGCAGTGAGTGGTTTAACATTTGGAATGGACTACTTGAGAGGAAGGGTCAATAGAGGAATTCAAAAGAGACTTTGAAAAGACAAAATGGGGAAAGGTGGGGAGTGGTATTTGGTGAATTGTTGCTTTAGAGCATCAGCATGGACAGAAGTGGTGAAAAATTTCCTTCTGTGTTGTACCCATTCTATGATTCTATCAATGTGAGAAACGATGACCTTTTGACAATTAATCACTCCTGCCTTCCATACAGACATTCCCTTTTGTTCTTTCCTCCTCTCCACCTTTCTCTGCCTTGTTTAAAACCCATGCCTTCCATTCTACTTCTGATACTTTTCTTATTGTCCATTCCTGGCTACACCCTGATGGGATAGTTGAGGAGTAAAGGGGAACAACATTAAAATAGGAACTAGGCTGTTCAAGGACACATGGATATCTGGGAGCAATAGTGTATCCCTGGGCTGCCATGGAATGGATAAGCATTTCTGCAACCTTGATTGCATGGCAGCCAGCCATCCATTCCTTCGGGTCCTTCAAATAAATGATAGGGTCACAGATTGGGTTCAAATGAATAAGTCATCGCAACTTCCAAGGCAAGAGAACATTGACATTCATTACTTTCTTTGTGGGCTCAGACCTGCTGTACTCTTCTGGAGTTGAACCCAGTTGAGAATAGATTACAAGACCACAAGCCGTGCCACCAATCATGTCCGGCACTTTGGAGAATCCAACGAGATTGCAAAAATGAGGAACTCTCTTATGTTGCTGCAATTTTTGCAAAAACATCAAATTGATTAATTTACTCCCCACATTTGAAAAAAGGCACCTGAGACTTGCCTGATTAATCTGACAGGTATCTCCTGGTATTTTCTGGAAGAACCAAATGACACATAAGTTTAAGGTACCTGTTCCCTTCACAGTCACTGACAAATACAAGACCCTGCTCAGTTATTGACAGACTATCTCAGGCAATCATAGTTTCTACACACAAGCTTTTTTTTGGACATGTTTGGGTGCAGTTGATTGACTCATAACCATGGGTAGCAGCATAAGCGTGGAACCTAATTCACTGCCTAAAGTGCAAACTAACCTGTCTGACATGTCTCCTTTGATCCACCTTCAAACACAAAGGAGTGCCTAAAGGGATTTCCATGGCTTTTATTTGGGCAGCGCACAATGAACTACCCCTGGGAAACAGATACAGAAAGCAGATGAAGATAAACTTTAAGAAGTTCTCAGTGTGTTCTATTTCGATGAAAAGGAGATCCAAGATTTCTTACAGATGAAGCTTAAGAAGGAGAGACAGTAGTGCTCTGGTTAAGTAAATCACACTGGGAGCTCACTGGAAATATATTTCAGTAAAATTTGCTGAACCCTGTAATGATCCACTCTTAGCACTGGAAGATTAAAATGCAAAGTGTAAATGAGCTTGCTTTGATGATACAGGCCCCGGAAATTTCTGCCGCATGATCCTTTAAATTGTGCCTCAATTGCAATTTCTCAGTCACACTGGGCAACCTGCTTACATACATATCCAAATTTTTACTTGGAGCTGTGGAAGATTGTGGAAATGAGATGACAGAGAAAAAAAGTATCTGCCAATTTGATGCCTTAGCATTCTGGTGAGATTTTTTATCCTAGAATTTTTTACAGTGCAAAAGGAGGCCATTCGGCCCATCGAGTCTGCACCAGCTCTTGGAAACAGCACCCTACCCAAGGTCAACACCTCCACCCTATCCCCATAACCCAGTAACCCCACCCAACACTAAGGGCAAGTTTGGACACTAAGGACAATTTAGCATGGCCAATCCACCTAACCTGCACATCTTTGGACTGTGGGAGGAAACCGGAGCACCCGGAGGAAACCCACGCACGCACGGGGAGGATGTGCAGACTCTGCACAGACAGTGCCCCAAGGCGGAATCGAACCTGGGACCCTGGAGCTGTGAAGCAATTGTGCTAACCACAATGCTACCATGCTGCCCGATTTGCACCAGTTCTTCAGAGCTGACTTATGACGTTAAGTTAAACATTGACAGTGGAAGTGATACATGCAGCCCTTTAAGAGCTGCTTCCACACTGGGTTCAGCAATCCCCAGCTACCTGTTCTCTTGATGAAGTTCATTTGGTAAGCTTCTCTGAATGTTTCAAGGAGACAAATGGTCTCCCGTCAGAACTTTAGGCTGGGTCATCACTTTGTGCTTCAAACATTCATGTTTGGCCAGCCCAATTCCTAGGGGAGGCCTTAAAAGTTAGAAAATGTTTACTAGGGCAAGCAAAAAAGATGCTTCTACTTAAGGGGAAGAGCAAAAGTCAGGACTTTGAATAGTTGCGCATAAATCCAATAGGTAATTCAGGGGAAACCTCTTTATTCAAAAAGTGAGAAGGCAGAACTTGTTACCACAGGGAGTAGTTGAGGTGAATATCATTGTCTATAACATGTGCTATGTAAGTTCATGAGGGTGTAAAGAACAGAAGGATATGTGAATGAGGTGAGATGGAGAAGACTGATGTGGAGCACAAACTGATGTGGACCAATTTATTTTATTTGTGCATGGGGAATGGGCATCACTGACAAGACCAGCATCTGTTATCCATTTGTACTTACTTGGCTATTTCAGAGGGCATTTGAATCAACCATGTTGTTGTAGGCCTGGAGTTGCATATAGGTCAGAGGAGGTAAGGATGGCAGATTCCCTTCACTGGAGAACATTAATGATCGGTTTTATTATGACCACTTCCCAGATGAGGTTCCCCAAAGTTTTTAACCCAGGCGAGATCCTTGGATTTGTCATAATCCGCTTGGATGCACCAAATTGTTACAAACCCAGGTGAGAAGGGATCAATGGACCCTGGTCTATATTCAACCCCCCCTTCCTGTCTGCTGATAGCAATGAGGTTATATGTAACAGGGTTCCCTTGCCCAATGGTACCTTTTCCAGACGCAATAATTATGTTTTCAAAGGGACCAATTTAACCAGGATTTCTTGAGTTAAGATAGTATGAGTTAAGTAACTACTGAAAAGATAAGGAGAAAATGGTAAAACACATGCATACACCGATTAGAAGTGAGAATTGAGTCCAAAGTAAGAAAATATTTTTAAAAAGGTATACGGAACAGTCCTGATGCACAAGGAGTGGATGATGCTGTACGACTGTTTTGAATTGAGACTCCAGTTGGGTTGACTTCAGTAGTTGTATCGTTAATTTTGAGGTTCCAGTAGAGTTGATTTCAACAGGTGAACAGTTGGTTGTTTGATTCCAATGTTTTGTGGTTTGGCAGAGGGACTCCACAGTCCCCTTTCCAGCTGTGATCCTTTTGCTGGCTGGGGCTTACTTCCACAGTCAGAGAGAGATACATACCTGCAAAAATGGCTGGCTGCTTGTGTTGCTGTGCCACACACCTTCCGTGCGTAAAGCTTCCAGCTGCTTATCCTCACAGAGTACGCACAGACAGACACTGGGATAGCTTTCTTTGCTGGCTTTAAACCCATTCTTTATATATTCCAAGTGGATGGAGAATCCACAATTCTGTTCAGGCATTACTCACCGGATCTCTTGACCATTTTGTCCCTTGCCTTTATTGGAGATGGTAATCTTTGGATGCTTTTAGAAGTAGCTTGTCTGGAAACAGGGAGGTGTTCCATTGTCCCTTAGCGAAACACCTTAAGCAACCCACTGACTGACTGTATGTTCTCAGCTTCCTTTGGGTTTGTGTCCATATTATAAAATAAAACTCAAGTCTTATTTAAAGTCCAACATTTCAGTGCTTAATTCCACAGTTTTTCCTCCACCATTACGAGACTTCCCTTTCTCCGTGTGTTACTCGTTCTGGGTGAGTGTGCTTAACACTCAATTTGGCTCTGTTTCATTACTTAGCTCTGGAGTCGCCAGGTATCGTCAAGATACCGCCACAAGTTTCAAGGTCAAGTTCAAAGCAATAAAACCATACACCAATTAGTAAGTTCAAACAACTGAGTTTATTATAATAAAATTATAATACTACCCATGCACACGCTAAGAGGATTAAACTATTCCTACCGCTAAATAAACCAATACTTATCTCGAAGGGAACTGCCGGATCAGCGGACAAGGCCTCTTGTTCTGCTCTGGTCTGCAGACTTCAGGTTGGTATGGGTTAAAAAGGGGTCAGGAGTGTCTATCTCTGGTAGCGATCGTTGTGAGACTTACTTGCTGGCAGCTGCTGTCCCAAACCTCTTCTCTCTCTCATTCAAGGTCTTCTTTGGCAAAAGCTGGTCGAAATGCTGGTCCAGAGAGGAGGGCTGGTTAAGAAGAACAAACTAAGTGTGGGACCTGTCTTTTATAGGTCCCAGGGCTTTGCGCCCTTTTGGACAGACCCTTTTCCTGCTGGGAATCAATTGGGTCTCTTCCCAATCTAAATGTTTGAATCCCCCCAATACTGAGGCTGTTCCTTAGCTACTGGGCGGGCTCTCAGGTGCTTTGTTTTCGAACCCCGCTGGTGCCGGGGTGTCTGGTTTCCCATACACTGTTGCAATCACTTCCCCATTTGTGTCCATTGTCCCTGGGATCGTTCCATTACTATGTTAACTATCCCGGAGATTGCCTCATTAGTATGCGGAATGTTCGTTTTGGTGCTGTCTGCTCTCTTAGCAGACAGAATACACATTGGCTTGGTGCAGCCTGCTTCTGCTGTGTTAACATTGTCCATTTTAACCTGTAAGCTTTGCGTTCCTCCATTTTGTATTTAGGGAATGGCCAACTTCGGTGGCTACACGTGGAATAAAATGAGATCCATTCTCATTTCATTCTCATGTGTTTCATTCTCATTTAATTCCCATGAGATTTATTCTCAACTCATGACAAAAGGGAAGAAAAAAGCCCTCAGAAAATACACATTCATTCTCTTAGCAATGGCCCATACTTCTGTTTTTTTTAAATTCTCCATCATTGTGACAGTTTTTAATAAACAATCACTGATAGTTTTCAAGGCCACCATTACTGAGACTAACTTTCAATTGCACGTGTATTAACGACTGAATTTTGATTGCACAGGCTACTGTGGTGGGATTTGAACCCATATCCTCAGATCATTAGCCTTGTCCTTTGGGTTGCTAGCCTCTAGGTATTATCACGGCATTCTCAGATAGGCCACATGGCCTGTTACTGTGCTGGGAAGATCATGTTATTCTTTGCGGCTGCTATTATAAAGTTTGGGTCTAATGTAGCAGCAATTTATTAAGCCAGGAAAAGACAGATTTGGTTTAAAGGAATGCCAGTAGATGGTGAACATGCCAATCGGTGAACACTGATAGCAATGCATTGCAATATGGGAGCAAATGGGGATTCAGGAAAACTAAATTGCCTGCCCAGCACACAGAAAAAAAAGTTTTATTTTGTTATTTGACACTCAAAGGCAGAAGGATACCATTGAACAAAGAAAGATAAAAATCAACTTTAAAATATCTCCAGTGACAGAACTGAACAGCCAGATACAATAATGGAGCCATTCAATTAGGCTAATGGCATCTCTGTAGTGACATCAGCTGTTGAATTAAATGATCTAAACTTTATTGATGGCGTTCTTGTCTATAATGGTTTGAGAATAATTCAGTAATAAGGAGAATTAATATTTGTAAACTGGCACTGTTGAAAAAATTCATGACATTCCACAAATGACAAAATGCCTATTTAGTTGAAATTAATAAAATATACCATTTCCGAGAATTTAGTTTTGTCAGTGGTAAGGAAAAATACCTGCTATAAATACATTTTAAAACATTTCAAATAACGGATTAGCCACTTAAGCAGAGTAAATGTCAGTGCATTTGAAACTGGCTGAGGCACGCACTCAATTCTGGTGGAAAATGATTCTAAAGCCACATTATAGAAATACAGAAAGATTTACAGAGGAGATCATTCAAATATCTGGACTTGAAATATTGGTCAGGACACTGGGGATAACTCCCAGCCTCTTCAAAATTGTACCGCTGGATCTTTCACATCTTTTACATGAGGGAGAAGGTGGCCTTGGGTTAATGTCTCACTCAAATGACAGCATCTCCAACCATGCTGCACCTCCTCAGTCCTGCACTGTGAGCTTCAGCCAGGATTTTTGAGTTCAAATCTCTGGAGAATGGCTTGAACCCACAACCCTCAGACTCGAGAGTGCTACAAACTGAGACACAGCTAGCAATTATCAACCTGTGCTCTGAAAGTTTTAGTAAAGCAATGCCAGCACATTCCTGGGTAGGGAGGATAAATCCTAAAGTTGCAAAGGAGAATGTGAATTCTCGACTGCAATGGAGACCTTTGAGTTAACCATTCCATGGTCAATGGTGGAAACATCAAGCTCTCGTTCAGCTACTAGAAGGAGCTACAATTGACCTGAGAAAGATGTCACATTCCCCAAAATAACTAAGGACAGGATTCTCCATACCGCCACACCCGTTTTCTAGTAGGGTGCACCCCTGCCAGCAATGGGATCCTCCGTCCCGCCAGTCAGGCGATGGCGTTTCCCATTGTGGGCACCCTCACGCCTTCGGGAAATCCGCGGATGAGAGTGCGCAGCCGGCGAAGCGGAGGATCCGCCGATGGAGAATCCAGCTCAAAGTGTCATTTTGGGTGTGAAAACTGGTATGGCTGGCGCAAATCAGTTTGTGATCTTCCCACACTTAGTGCAATAAATTAATCCCTATGTGGATCAGGTTGAGTTGGAGACCCCAGACGTTTAATTCGTTTGAACTGGGGCTCAGTTATGCATTGTTAACAAGGAGGAGCTTCATTTAAATGGTCTCTCTGCACTCACTCCCACTCAAGCTAAGAGGATGGCAGGAAGAAGACCAGCACCGCATTTCCTGGAGGCAGATATCAACAGGCTTTTGGACACAGCGGAGGAGAGGTGGGCCATCCATTACCGCCGAGTGGGTAGAGAACCTAAAGTTAGCCATGCTAATCCCCAGGATGCAGTGGCAGCTGCAGTCAGGGTCAGCAGCCTGACAATGAGGACCAGCATCCAATGTCGGAAAAAAACAAATAACCTAATTTGAGCTGGAAGGATGGGTGGCATCAGTCCCGTCTGCCACCCCTGGAGTGCCACCATAAATCCACTCCCTGCCATCCTGCAGGCTCCAAACATCCAACTTCCTACATTTTCCTCAGAACCCCCAGTAACCCCTCATCACAACCCCTACCTGTCTAGACGTAATGCCCACAAATGCCACTTGCTATAGACCCCAGACGTGTCAGGCGTCTGGCTCGCAATGCCCTCTTTATGTTCCCGCAGGAGAAGGTAACCCATTATAAAGGGGAGAGGTAGAAGACAGGCAGTAGAATCTCTGAGTTGAGAGTCTTCACCCCTATGAGGAAAGGTCGGTGCAGATCATGGTGGGTGTGGGGGGTGGGGGGGGGGGGGTGGGTGGGTGGGGGGGTGGGGGGGTGGGAGTGGGCACGGAGTGAGCTGTGACTGACAATGAGGTTTGCTTGTGCCAGAGAAGTGAGGCACCACTGCACCTTCATCCAGATGACTAGGTTCAAGTGTGTTGTCTATTTGCCAGACTCTTGTCCGTCCCGTTTTATGAACCAATGTCCATTGTCTTGCAGAATCACCATCAGATGAGGCCAGGCCACCCAGGGTCACTGCTCCCCGTGTAACCCTGGTGAACACCTTAGAAGAGAGCTCCTTGGAGGACACTGATTAGTCATCACAGGCATCTCCCACACCATCCAACAGTCCAGAGATAGGCACCTCAGTGGGCCATTTTAGCGGACAGGCTTTTGGGTCACTACCTGGTGAGCACCACACATCTGCTGATGCACACCAGATGGAGGCAGGAACTTCCAAGGGAATGGGCAGTTGGGGGTCTGCAGGACCTTAGGAAACAGCTGGCCACCAGACAGATGCTGAGCCTCTGTAAAGATTTCTCCCAGAGCTGCTGGATATGCAAAGGCGGAGTCAGGAAAATGAGGAGATGGTGTCAGTGACATTCCAGCAATTGCAAGGCTGCTTGGAGGAGTCCCAAAGCCTTCAGGACAGGAAATGGTGTTGGAATTGCATGGCACCGAAGCCAACACTGCAAGGGTGGTAACCACAGTGGAAAGCCTGGAATAGGACTTCCAAGCCATGGGTGGTGGAGTCCAAGGCATGGTCCAGTCACAGAGATCCATGGCTGATGGCCTCGGGAGCATGGTCCAGATGCACGGGGCCATTGGTGAGGGGCTCCAGAGCTTGGTTCAGATGCAGAGGTCCATTGCTGAGGGCTTTAACACCATGCTGCAGACAATGCTGGACCTCCAGGATTGGCAGTGCCAGGTGATGCTGAGGCTTCTGGATCTCCCTCCAAAGGCCTCTGCACCCCCTGGCATGGTCATAATGTCTAATCAGAGAAATTAACAGTGGATGCGAGAAGGTCCTCATTGACGACCCATTGGAGTTTACTTTCTGAGTTGTGCGAGCTTCTTCAATGGCTGAAACAGCCTCCATCACAGACATGCTGCTCCAGCGTAAGAGGTTGAATAAGACCCATTATGATAGGGCAACATGATATCACAAGTGGATAGGCACTGTGGCTTCACAGCGCCAGGGTCGCAGGTTCGATTCCCCGCTGGGTGACTGTCTGTGCGGAGTCTGCATGTTCTCCCCATGTCTGCGTGGGTTTCCTCCAGGTGCTCCAGTTTCCTCCCACAGTCCAAAGATTAGCAGGTTAGGTGGATTGGCCATGATAGATAGCCCTCAGTGACCAAAAAAAAAAGGTTAGGGGGGGTGGGGGGTTTTGGGTTTCGGGGATAGGGTGGAAGTGAGGGCTTAAGTGGGTCAGTGCAGGCTCGATGGGCCGAATGGCCTCCTTCTGCACTGTATGTTCTATGTAAAAGAAAGCAATCAGATGGAACATTTGGGGCTGAATTCTCCATCGTCAGGATTCTCCATTGCGCCGGCAGCCCGGGGGTTTCCCGACGGCGTGGGGTTGCCCCACAGTGGGAAATCCCATTGACTAGCCGGCAAAATGGAGCATCCTGCCGGCGTGCCGTACCAGAAATCTGGTGTGGCGGTACGGAGAATCCTGCCCCTGGTCTTTCTAGGCAGGTCCTCAGAATAAAGGGAAATCCTGTTTGAAAATACTGCAGTTAGAAATGGTAGCAGCTGAAATGAGGAAGCACTTGAGATTTATCAACCATGAAGAGCAGTAAAAATAAACAAAGCTACTGCCTATTGTGAAATAGTTTGGACCTGTCAATCAAGAGGCTTGTAAAAGATAATGGAATGTGAAATTGAATGTAAACAATGCAGTTCAAGGCTTTTAGGCTTTCTAGCATGGCCAGAAGGTTGAAAAAGTTAAAGGGACATGAAATTGAATGTGAAATAAGTACTTAAATGATTTCCACCACTTTCACCTTCATCTGACAGATCTTTCAACTTGACATGTTGGGAGACATATCATGGATGGTCCTCCAGCCCCGTTTTCCAGCATGGCACACCGCCGATGGCAGAGGGATTCTCCATTCCTGTAGCCAGCCAATGGAGTTTTCCATTGTGGGCCACCCTACACCATCAGGAAACGTGTGGCGTGGGTCTGCTGCTGGCAGGCCGGAGGATCCTGCAGATGGAGAATCCCGCAGCATAGGTTTCAAGGCTACAGATGAAACACTTGCCACAGGACCCCTGCCCTGAGCCCCTACAAGCCAGCCCGATACCCCCCAACCTCCTCCTTTGTATGGCCTCCCAAGGCACCCTGGAGAGGGTACTCATTCCTTTGCTCCCCATCAGAGTCCATCGTGTCTGGTTCATGCTTTTTGGGACCAGTAGTAATTGGTGACCAGCTGGTGGGAAATTGCGTGAGGCCAGAAAATCTGGCTTTAAACTCGCTAATGAAATTAGAATGTATTCAAATGAATGCTAATCACCTTCTTGCTCTTTCTGGGCATGAACTGATTCATGCCAGCAGGAAGAGACTGGGAAGATTGCAAATTGGTTTGCACCTGTCGCAAATACTGTTTTTTGGGCTTGCACGGAATATTCCTGACTTAGCATGTCAGGAATATGCTGACATATTTGCGCCATGTGCAACATGGCCAGAAATTTCCCCCAGAGTTTCTAATCTGCATTATCTTAGCATTTATACCCATTTATTTTTAATGGATGAACGTTGACACTAAGGTAGCAAGTCCTAGGCCACACACTTTGTGCCTAAAATTTACAGTTGTTAAGAATATTTGTAAATAAATCTGAACTGGAAGTGTGGGCAGGATTTCCCACCACATTGCACCCGGGGCTGAATCCATTGTCCTGGGGGCATTATGGGTCTTTGCTGGGCGTGATCCAGGTAATAATATTCAAATGAAACTTTATGCTCACTTAACTATACACAGCCAAGTTGAGGCCACATTCTCCCAGTGCCCAGGAGTCACCGGCCGTACCAGTGAGGCCTCACCCGGCTGTCGATTAGTACCGGTCTTCACAAGCGGAGACCAGGTGTGATGGTCACTCCTGGGGACTCAGAGGCCATTGGTGGTCAGGGACAGATCAGGGCAGTGCCCTGGCACTCCTCTGGCACATGGATTCCCTAGCAGTGCCAACATGGCACCCTGACAGTGCCATGATTGGCACTGCCATTCTGTCAGGGGCCGTGCCCATGTGTCAAGCTGACACTGCCAGGGTTCCAAGTTGACATTTCCAAGGGCCGGGGCCTGAGGGGGCCATGCCCATGAAAGGTGGGGGGTGGCATGAAAGGTTGGGGGTTTGTTAAGAAAGGTACGAAGGGGCATCATGAAGGTAGGGCGGCTGAAGGGGGTGTCCTGAAAGCAGTGGGGGGCCTGAAGGTGGGGGGGAGGGGGGGCTGAAAGACGATTCCCTAAAGGTGGGGGGGGGGGCACTCAGCGACCCCATAGTGGGGTGAGCTCACGTGGGAGGGAGGGTGGGGGGGGGGTCATGCCCATATCTGCAGGGGGTGTCGCATTGTCCATGGGTGGGGGTTGCAGGGGACCCTCAAGCTTACTTGGAGATTGGGGCAGCCTTTCAAAATTGCGCCCCGATCTCTGAGGAGCTGGTCTGGCAGTCGACTTTGGTTCTCCACTGCGGGAAAAGAATTCTAAGCGTGGGCTTGACTGGTGAGAAACTCCCCAAGCCCCCTAAAAAGTGAATAAGTGTGGGTGAATGCAGGTTTGGATCTCAACCAAAGCGTCGGTGAGAAATACCCCACCTAACTCGCCCAAAATGGCAATAATTATTTTGGGGGAATCGCACCCTAAGGTTTCCATTTGCATTGCACCTTACATGACTACAGGATATCCCAAAGCACTTTGCTGCCAATGAGAGGTTCTCATTTGCTGGCTGCAAGAGAGGATCTAACCATCATCGCTTGACATTTCATGGCATTACCATCACTGAATACTGCACATTCAACATCCTGGGGGTTACCATTGATCAGAATCTGAACTGGACTAGCCATATTAATACTGTGTCTACAAGAGCAGGTCAAAGTCCAGAGGTCTTACAGCGAGTAACTCACCTCCTGACCCCCCAAAGCTTGTCCACCATCTGCAAAGCACAAGTCAGGAGTGTGATGGAATATTCTCCATTTGCCTGGATGAGTGCAGCTCCAACACAACTCAAGAAGCACGATACCATCCAGGACAAAGCAGCCCGCTTGATTGTTCCCCCTTCCACAAACATTCAAACCTTCCACCACCTATGAACAGAGGCAGCCACGTGTACTAGATGCACTGCAGTAACTCACCAAGTTCCTTAGACTGCACCTTCCAAACCCACGACCACTATCATCTAGAAGGACAAGAGTAGCAGATACCTGGAAACCCCACCACCTGGAGGTTCCCTCCAAGTCACTCATCACCCTGACTTGGAAATATATCACTGTTCCTTCACTGTCGCTGGGTAAAATTCCTGGAACTCCCTCCCTAACGCACTGTGGGCGTACCCATACCTCAGGACTGCAGAGGTTCAAGAAGGCAGCTCACCACCCATTCTGAAGGGCAACTAGAGATGGGCAATAAATGCTGGCCTAACCAGTGACGCCCACATCCTGCAAACAAATTAAAACAAAAATGAGCATATTTGAAGTGTATTCACCGCTGTAATGTAGAAAGTGTAACAACCAGGGCGCAATTCTCCGCACTCACGACGGTGCGGAGAATAGCGTGGCTCGTAAAATTTTACGGCCACGCTAGTCCGACGCCCTCCCGCTATTCTCCTCCCCCCCCACGCCCGACTCCCGATACGAATCGCTGCCGCCGTTTTTTTACGGCCAGCAGCGATTCTCAGCTGTCCGATGGGCCGAGTTCCCAGCCCTTTACGGCTGTTTTTACGAACGGCAAACACACCTGGTCTGGCCGTTCGTAAAAACGGCCGTAAAGTGCCGATTTTTAAAACCATGGCACCGATTGGCACGGCAGTACCACGGCCGTGCCAAGGGTGCCATGGGCCCGCGATCGGTGGGCACCGATCATGGGCAGCGGGTCCGATGCCCGCGCACTCTTTGTCCCTCCGCCGCCCCGCTGTATCACTTCACGGGGCGGCTGAGGGGCATCCCGGCCCGCGCATGTGCGGGTTTCGCGCAAATGCGCGATGACGTCATCCGCGCATGCGCGGGTTGGAGTCTTCCAATCCGCGCATGCGCGGCTGACGTCATATGACGCGTCAGCCGGCGCAAACTCTGGCAAGCGGGCCTAACGAAACTCGTTAAGCCCGCGATGCCAGAGTTTACGGCGGCGGAATGCTAGCCCCGACCGGGGACCAGAATCGGTTCCCGGTCGGGGAGGGGGGGGGGGCTGGCGTCAAACCCGCCCGGATTTGACGCCAGCCTTACGATTTCTCCCCCTCTGGGAGAATCGCGCCCCCAGTTTTTGCACAGCAAGTTCCCACAAGCAACAACATGAAGATGATCAGATAATCAGTTTTTTGCAATGTTGCCTGAGGGTAACATTGGCCAGAACACTGGGAAGAATTCCCCTACTCTTCTTTGAAATAGTGACAGTCGGATATTTTCCATTCACCTGGTAGTCCAGGTAAGACCTTGGCTTAATATCCAGTGAAGAAGTTGGTACCTCCAACAACGTAGCACTCCCTCAGTATTGCACTGGGAGTATCTTGACTTTGGTACTTCTCTGAAATGGGACTTGAATCACCAACTTTTTGATTCAGAGGCAAGCATGCTACCAACTGCCATGGTTCTTACTTCACAAAGACATGTTGACAAGAATGTGGGAAGGAATCTATCAGAAATAAAAGGACCAGGTTTGTACAAAGTAAAACATACAAGTCACACTAAATCAGTGTTGGAATCCCAGGATGCCAATTATGTTTACCTCACTGTGATTTGTCTCAGATCTAAGGAGGCTCTTGAGTCTGATTCTGAGTCTTGGGAAGACTCTATACATGGTTCACTCCCCACTTCCTGCACATGGATAGCCGGGTCCTATGTCCTGTCAGCTACATAGGGGCAAGAAAGAGGCAGCCTTTCCAACCTGCTCCATCATTCAAGTAGGTCATGGCTGATCATTAACTCAATTCCACTTAAATTTCTTATCCCTTACTGTCTTCTCTTCAGGTACTATGCCTTAAGAGGGTATTGGCGAACATTGACTTCTATGTTAATCTTGCTTTGATGTATAGGTCATCCACCTTGATGGTGCATTCATCCAGTTTGTCAGATCATTCTTTGTCAGTGTTGATCTCTTTTACCATCAATCTTTCCCATCAACATCAGATTTTCTTAATCACCATTTCTTATTACCGGCCCAAGAAATTCCACTCATCTCTTCCTGATCTTGATCATGAGAGTTGGTGTCAGATCCCTTGTGACCCTCACTAAAATCCACTTGAAGCATCCAGAGCCGTTGTGGGGAGGGTTCCACATATTTACTACTTAGCATTCAAAAGTGCTTCCTGATTTCTTTCCTAAACAGAGTTTCAATTTTAAGGTAGCACAATCTTGTTCTGGATTCCTCCACCAGAGGAAATAATTTCTCTGCATCTAGCCCACCTTTTATCATCCGACTGAGGGGTTACTCTTATCAGGGAAGACTGAACAGGCTGGGGTTCTTTTCTCCGGAAAAGAGATGACTGCAGGGTGACTTGACAGTGGCTTTCAGAGTTATAAAGGAATTTGTGAAAGTAGACACAAAGACGCTATTAACACTTGTGGATAAATCAGGGCAGCACTGTGGTGCCGGGGTCCCAGGTTCGATCCCGGCCCCTGGTCACTGTCCGTGTGGAGCTTACACATTCTCCCCGGGCGCGATTCTCCGCCCCCCACGCCGGGTGGGAGAATAGCGCTAGGGCCTCCCGACATTTTTCACGCCCTCCCGCTTTCCCCCCCCCCCCACGCCCGACCCATGCCACGAATCGCGGCTCGCCGTTTCTCACGGCGAACGGCGATTAGCCGAGGCCGATGGGCCGAGCGGCTGGCCCTTCACGCCCGTTTCACCACGGCAGCAAACCTGCTCGCTGCCGTCGTGAAACGGGTGCCAGATGCCTGTTTGGGGCATCTAGAGGCCCAATTGGCAGGGGAGCACCACGACTCTGCTCGGGAGGGGACAGGCCCGCGATCGGTGCCCACCGATCGTCGGGCCAGCGTCCAAAACAGACGCACTCTTTCCCCTCTGCTGCCCGGCAAGATCAAGCCGCCACGTCTTGCCATGCGGCTGAGGAGAAAGACAGCAAACTGTGCATGCGCGGGTTGGCGTTGTCCAACCTGCGCATGCGCGGCTGACGTCATCGGCCGCGTCAGCCGGCGTGACGCTTGACGTGCGGCCTTGACGACTGTCGTCAAGGCCGCGCCACCGTGACGCACGGGGCCGCGCTCCTATCCCCATCCGGGGGGGAGAATCGGCCTCGGAAGTGACCGAGAAGGCTGCCATGGGTCGCGGCCTGTCCCACGGCAGCCTTTACGATTCCCCGCATTCTCCGCATTTGCGGAGAATCTCGCCCCCCGTGTCTGCATGGGTCTCACCCCCACAACCCAAATACGTGCAGGGTAGGTGGATTGGCCACGTTAAATTGACCCTTAATTGGAAAAAATAAATTGGGTACACTAAATTTATTATTTTTTTGAAAGAAAAAAAACACTTGAAAAAAAACACTATGTCCCCTAAGTTAGGGGACATAAAAATTAACTTGTTACTAATAAATCCAATCAGGAATTCAGGAGAAACCTCTGTGGTGAGAATATGAAACTGGCTACCACCGATTGAGGCAAATAGCACAGATGCAATTAAAACAAGCTAAAAAAACACAAGACTGAGGAAGAAATAGGATATGTTGATGGGGTGAGATTAAATAGGGTGTGGGGTACATGTGGAATACAAGAACCAGCATGGAACAGTTGGGCTGGAAGGCCTCATTCTGGACTGGGAATGGAGGGTTGGTGTTGTTGAGAAGGGTAGAGGCCTGATAGAGTCCCATAAATAGGCCACTTACCTGGACTACGGCAGAGACATAGATCAAAATGATTCACCAGCTGGTCACGCATACTAATTCTATTTTCTAAAGCTGGGAAAATTGATGTGCAGAGGGATTTGTATGGATTTGCCAAAGCAATTTCTTATCCTGGAGGAAAAGATGTTTGATGCGTAGGAAATCTGAAAGGATGTATGTGTAGCAAAGTCAAGGGTTGAAGTGCAAGTTATTAACCAGCTGAAGATTGGATGTCTTAGAAACTTCTGGCAACTATCATAATGTCAGATTCATTGGAGGAATCTTAAAAGGCACAAAAAAAACCAAAGCTTAATGACAAACCTGCTTGCATGTAGAAATAGAGGGGATGAGAAGATTCAATTAAATTGGTGCATTCCCACATCCCCGGTTGTTCAAGTCAGTCAACTGGAGTCTTTGTAATAGCACAGGGTTAAGAAGCAAAAGCGACTCGACTTCCGGTCGGCGAGCGAAGCGGTCGCAGGGAGAGGGGCTCCCGCAAGCGGCAGAGAGCAGGGAAGGGACCCCCCGGGCAGGCCGGTCGGCGGAGGAGCATCGGCAGCGGCGGCGGCAGCGGGGCTCGGCGGCGGCGACAGCGGGGCTCGGCGGCAGCGGCAGCGGCGGCGACAGCGGGGCTCGGCAGCGGCAACGGCAGCGGGGCTCGGCAGCGGCGGCGACAGCGGGGCTCGGCAGCGGCGGCGACAGCGGGGCTCGGCGGCGGCGGCGACAGCGGCGGCGACAGCGGGGCTTGGCGACAGCGGCGGCAGAGAGGCTCGGCAGCGGCAGGTCCAACCCGGTCCAAACCCCTCCCCCCCCCCCCCCCCCCCCCCCCAACGCAGGCCAGGAGTGGTGCGGCAGCGGCAGGCCCTCTTTCCCCCCCCCCCCCCCCAAACGCAGGCCAGGAGCGGTGCGGGACCGAAGGGGGGGCCAAGCCGGAGGCAGCGACCAGGAGGCCGCGGGGTGCGAAGTGCGGCAGCGGGGACCCCCCCCAACCCCAACCGGCAGCGGGGACCCCCCCAACCCCAACCGGCAGCGGGGACCCCCCCCAAACCGGCAGCGACCACCACGTGGCAAGAACAAAGGGACTGGGCAAAAGCCTCTCTCTCTCCTGGGTGAGTGAGGAGAAAGGAAGGGGGAGATAAAACAAAAAAAAAAGACTTATATTTCTGTTTTTAAAAAAAAAAACCCAAAAGAAAACTGGTAAAGAGAAAGGGGGGAATATATACTATTTTCTCTCTTTATACACTCGCTCCCAGCAAAAGTAAGCCCACGGAGAGGAGTTGCATAAAAGCGGGGAGGAGGAGAGAAAATAATTAAGAAATAAATAAATAAAATAAAGGGGTAAAGGAAAGAAGGGGGGGGGGGAAAATAAATTAAAAAAAAAAATAAAAAATAATAATAAATAAAATAAAAATAGGGTGCGGAAAAGGGGGGGAAAGAAAAACAAGGGGAGAAGAAAAGATGAAAGGGAAGGGGGAGAAAAAAATGACAGAAGGGGGCCAAGAGAAAGGGGGCACCAGAAGTGGACGGGGCAAAGGGCAAGTTAGCTCGGGTGAACGAGTCAGCACACGAAGCGGCGGGAAGGATGTATCGCCGCATCAAAAAGAGCTGGACAGACAGGTACCCTCTCCCCTGGGGTTAGAGGGGGGTGTGAACTGGAAGGCAGCCTTGGCCGAGGTGGTGAGGGAGCAGCTGCAGGCAATCAAGGCAGAGTTGAAAGCGGACGGAGAGGCCGCAGTACAGACAGCAGTGGCCAGGACCATGTCAGGGGTGCAGCAGGCTCTGACCAGGTTGGAGGAGAAAGTGGATGCCCAGGGGGAGAAACTGGCAGCCCGTGAGGCAACCATTAAAGAGCTGGAGAAAGCAGCGACCGACGTGAGCGACATGGTCACGGCCCTGGAGAGGGAAGTGGCGAGACTGGGTGCAGTACAGGGGAGCCTGAAGGGCAGGGTAGACGACCAGGAAAACAGCTCGCGAAGGCAAAATGTTAAGATAGTGGGCCTGCCAGAGGGGGTCGAGGGCAGAAACCCCACAACATTCGTGGCTGCGTTGCTGGGCTCCTTAGTGGGGGGGGATACCTTTCCCACCCCACCGGAAATGGACAGAGCTCATCGGTCACTGCGCCCGAAGCCCAAGGAAGGGGAACAACCGAGAGCAGTCATAGCCAAACTGCACCGGTACCGGGATAGGGAGACAATCCTGCGCTGGGCCAAGGAAAATAGAGCCTGCAAATGGAAAGGGCACGCCATCCGAGTCTACAAGGATCTTGGAGCGGACATAACTAAGAGACGGGCTGAGTTCAACAGAGCGAAAGCAGCCCTCTACAAGAGCAAAGTGCGTTTTGGTATGCTGTACCCAGCAAAACTCTGGGTCACATACCAAAACAAGGAATATTTCTTCACAGCCCCTGCTGAGGCGAATAGGTTCGTCGAGGAGCACGGGCTGGAAAAACGCCATGGGAAGTAGGGACGAGGGGCCCATGGCAAGGAGAAACGACATGCTGACGGGGGGGTGGGGAGGGGCGAGGCAAAGCCAGCCCCCTCCCCCCCAGCAGGAACACCCAGAACAAAAAACAACCCACTGCCCAAGGGACCGCTCCAGGTGGGAGGCCAGGCCCCAGCACGAGGGAACGGGAGTATTGGAGAAGGGAGAGGAGAAGCGGGACAGCAACCTCCGAGAGGGGAGCCACTGTGCTAGCAGGAAAGCTAGCGACGGGGGCACGCAACAAAGCAGGGCCGCAGCGCACCCCCAACAGGGGGGAAGGCGTCAGGCAGGGGAGGGGGGGGATCACCCATCAAAGTCGGGAGAGCAAATGGGGACAGGAATAGGGGATGGAGGGGCAAAGGAGGGGTATACAGGGGAGGGGGGAAAAGGGAGAGAACGGGGGGAGGGGGGGGGCACTCGGGGTGCGAGAGACCAGGGAGGGGAAATGCAGGGACAAAGGAACAAAAGAGGCCAGAAAAGGACCAGGGCCACAAAGTGCCACGAACAAGGGCTCGAAACAGGGAACCGCTGCAAGCACCCACCTAGTACGGTCTGTGAGCAAAGGGGCCCCCCGGAGTGCAGGGGACTACCCGCGTGGCGGACACACAGTGGACGGCCATGGCGGGTGCCCCCGGGACAAGGGGAAACCCCGGAGCGCAGAGACCCGACCGCATGGGGAGAGCAGTGATAGTGGCCATCCTGGACGGCCCCCTAACAAAGGGAAAACCCGGAGGGCAGGGGCTCGTCCACCAGACAAATATGGTTAATCCCACAGGAACGAGGGGGCAGAAGCCCCCCACCAGGATAGTCACCTGGAACGTAAGGGGACTTAACGGCCCAGTGAAGAGATCTAGAGTCCTCACCCACCTCAGAAATATGAGGGCCGACATAGTCTTCCTCCAAGAGACGCACCTGAGGGAGCAGGACCAACTGCGGGTAAGAAAGGGCTGGGTGGGACAAACCTATCATTCCTGTTACGGGACAAGGGCCAGGGGGGTGGCGATCCTGATTGGCAAGAGGACAATGTTTAGGGCGACAAAGACGGTTACAGACCCAGGGGGGCGGTATGTCATGGTCAGCGGGGCCCTGGATGGGGCGCCGGTAGTTCTAGTCAACGTGTACGCGCCCACTGGGACGACACGAGCTTCATCCAAAAGACCATGGCAGAAATCCCGGACATAGCGACGCACCGACTAATCATGGGGGGGGACTTCAACTGTGTACAGGATCCAAAGACGGACAGATCAAACCCCAGAACGGGGAAAACCTCAAACATGGCAAGGGAACTCAGTCACTATATGGAGCAGATGGGAGCAGTGGACCCCTGGAGATTCGCCCACCCGGGGGAGAAAGAATTCTCTTTCTTCTCCCCAGTACACAATGTGTACACCAGAATTGACTTCTTTGTGGTGGGGAAAACGGTGCTTCCAGGGATAGACAAGGTGGAATACTCCGCAATTGTGATATCAGACCACGCCTCACACTACATGGACGTGCGGCTGGAGACGGGAAGGGCCCAGCGCCCCACATGGAGGCTGGACGGTGCCTTACTAGCTGACAACGCCTTCAGCGAAAGGATAGCGCGGGCCATAGCGGAATACACGGAGAACAACCAAAACGGGGAGGTCTCATCCTCCACGTTCTGGGAAGCGCTTAAGGTCGTACTAAGAGGGGAAATCATTGCCTACAAAGCGCAAAGAGATAGGGAGGAAAGGGTGGCTAGGCAGAAGCTGGTCGACTCCATACTGGAGGTAGACCGTAAATACTCCGAGGCCCCGACCGTAAAGCTCCTGGCGGAGAGAAAAGAATTACAAAGGAACTTTGACCTGCTCTCCACCAGGAAAGCAGTACACTAACTCCGCCAGGCACGCGGGGCCCTGTACGAACACGGAGACAAAGCCAGCCGCCTGTTGGCACACCAGCTGAGAAAGCAGGCAGCCAGCAGGGAAATTGCGCAAATCAGAGGTACCAGAGGCACGTGGGAAACAGAACCAGAGAGGATTAACGAAACCTTCAAGGCCTTCTACCAAGAGCTATACACCTCGGAGCCCCCAACGGGGAAGGCTGGGATGAACCGGTTTCTTGATGGACTGGACATACCAGTCGTGGGAGAGGGCAGAAAACGGGATCTGGAAGCACCACTAGCACTGGGAGAGATCATGGAGAGCATTAGCTCCATGCAGACGGGGAAGGCGCCGGGACCGGACGGATTCCCGGCGGACTTCTACAAAAAATTCGCGACAGCGCTGGCCCCGCACCTGCGGGAGATGTTCACAGACTCGCTAGCTAGGGGCACACTGCCACCCACGTTAGCACAGGCCTCAATCTCGCTGATACCTAAGAAAGACAAAGACCCAACGGAATGTGGGTCATACAGACCCATATCTCTGCTGAACGCAGATGCCAAAATACTGGCCAAAATCCTAGCCAAAAGGCTAGAAGACTGTGTACCTGAGGTGGTCACAGAGGACCAGACGGGCTTCGTCAAAGGTAGACAGCTTACCGCGAACATCAGGCGCCAGCTGAACGTGATAATGACCCCCTCCGGGGAGAGAACACAAGAGGTGATCGTCTCCCTGGACGCAGAAAAGGCCTTCGACAGAGTCGAATGGAAATACCTCATAGAGGTACTGGAGCCGTTCGGGCTTGGAACAGGGTTCACCGCTTGGGTAAAGCTCCTATACAACGCTCCCATGGCGAGTGTATGGACCAACAATACCAACTCCCAATATTTCCAGCTGCACAGGGGCACCAGACAAGGATGCCCACTGTCCCCGCTGCTGTTCGCACTAGCAATCGAACCGCTAGCAATCGCGCTCAGGGCAGCAAAAAATTGGAGGGGGATCCAAAGGGGAGGTAGAGAGCACAGAGTCTCACTCTATGCGGATGATCTGCTCCTCTATATCTCGGACCCACAAAGCAGCATGGACGGAATCATAGCGCTCCTGAAAGAGTTTGGAGCCTTCTCGGGCTACAAACTCAACATGAGCAAAAGTGAGATCTTCCCAGTACACCCGCAAGGGGGGGGGGGGGGGGGGGGGGGGGGGGGGGCAGCACTAAAGGGGCTGCCGTTCAAACAAGCCCGAAATAAATTCCGCTACCTGGGGATCCAAATAGCCCATGACTGGAAAGGGATTCACAAATGGAACCTCACCAGCCTGACGGAGGAAGTTAAAAAGGACCTGCAAAGATGGAACACACTCCCGCTCTCCCTCGCGGGGAGAGTCCAGACGATCAAAATGAACGTACTGCCCAGGTTCCTTTTCCTGTTTAGATCCATTCCGATCTACATCCCCAAGGCCTTTTTCAAAGCGCTGGACAAACATATCATGGCGTTCGTATGGGGGGGTAAAAATGCTAGGATCCCAAAGAAGGTCATACAAAAAACAAAATCCAGGGGGGGGCTAGCCCTCCCGAATCTACAATTCTACCACTGGGCGGCAACAGCCGAGCGAGTAAGGGGATGGATCCAGGAGCCAGAAGCCGAGTGGGTGCGTGCGGAGGAGGCCTCCTGCATGGGAACCTCCCTCCGGGCCCTCGCCATGGCAGCACTCCCATCCCCACCCAAAAAACACTCCACCAGCCCAGTGGTGACAGCCACCCTCCAATCCTGGAACCAACTGCGGCAGCAATTTGGCCTGTACAAAATGTCGGACAAGGCTCCCATCTGCAACAAACATAGGTTCAAACCAGCTCTGACCGACGCCACCTTCAAAAGGTGGAGGCAGGACGGGGGGACACTGACAGTCAGGGACCTATACACGGACGACAGGATCGCAACACTGGACGAACTGACAGAGAAATTTCAGCTAGCTGGGGGGAACGAGCTACGGTACCTGCAGCTCAAAAACTTCCTACGAAAGGAGACAAGGACGTACCCACAACCGCCACGACAGACACTACTGGAAGACCTACTGGACGCAAGTATCCTAGAGAAAGGGAACTGTAGTGACATGTATGACCGACTGGTAGATAGGGACGACACCGTACTGGACGCAACAAGAAGGAAATGGGAGGACGACCTGGGGATGGAGATAGGGTGGGGACTCTGGAGCGAAGCACTGCATAGGGTCAACTCCACCTCCACGTGCGCAAGGCTCAGCCTGACGCAACTAAAAGTGGTACATAGAGCCCACTTAACGAGAAACCGTATGAGTAGGTTCTTCCCGGAGGTGGAGGATAGATGTGAACGGTGCCAAAGAGGCCCGGCCAACCACGCCCACATGTTCTGGTCTTGCCCCAGACTTGTGGAGTACTGGACAGCCTTCTTCGAGGCTATGTCCAGAGTGGTGGGGGTGAGGGTGAATATGAAATATGAAAACTCAATAAAAAAACATTTATAAAAAAAAAGAAGCAAAAGCAAACGGGAAGTATTATGACACGTGGGCAAGGTTAGATAGGCAAATGCAATTCAAAATGATTCAAAAAGTATTTTCCTGACCAGTTAACCTTGATGATTTTATTGCAGAGTAGATGGTTTTGCAGAATACAGTATACATTGTAAAATAAGACAGCAGGAAATTCGCTGAGGAGCCTCACATTGGCTTTTATCTGAGACACGATCAAATCACCTAAGTCATGGTTTGTTAAGTATGGAAAAGGAGGAGATTAAGTATTTTCAAATCTGGTTTTCAGATATGGGAAACTGATGATAGGAGAAATGCCAAAAATAAACAAGTTACTCATCCCGCCCCACAGACATAGACAAGCAAGGTGATTAACATAGAGTGAGATCATCTGGGACCCCGTACAGCTGAAAAAGAAAAGAATAAACGTGAATGGAAAAGTGATTTATTTTGGAGTGGCTTAGACATTTTGCACGTAGAAGACACCCAGCTGTGTTAAGGTGAAGTACAATGACTGGGATACAGGGAATACAATACAGAAAGGAGGGGGCTTCATAAGAGTAACAAAGGCAAAAATGGAGTTTGAAAGGTTAATAGCAATTTTTTTTGTACATTTGAAGTAAGTTCTTCTTTAATAGTGAATAACAGACCTCCAAGAGCTGTTGGGATCAGATATTCTGTTCCTGTCTCCTGCATTCTCCATGTGGTTTGCTGTGAGGTTGGAAACTGAAGGATTAAGAAAGCAGAGCTGGTGTATTATACCAGGGTCAGCTGAGAACACTAAAGGTATGCAGAGTGTTTGTGGAGCAATCCGGGACTGTTATATACCCCTGAAAAATATTGGACAGGATTTGAGGAAAAGGTTATGCTGGTTTTCACTCATCCTTGCCCCTTTTGGGATTTTCCAGCTCCTTGTCCAAGAAAGTGATAGGAATAAGCCATCAGACATTAACACAATCTACTGCAGTAAAGATGCTATATAAATGCAAGTTGTTGTTGTAGCTTGACATATTCAACAATATTTAGCAATTCTGGGTGTTACAAATCCCTGTAGGATCCTGGCCCCAACAGTTGGTATGGTAGTAAGAAATTAATATTTTTAAAATTCTTAATTCTTCGAAGATTCTTTGCTCATTCACAAAGGGGTAGACACGCTACAACGCAACAAGCCGTGGTTTATAAGTAGCGTAGGAGAGTTTGCTACCTCCACGGGAGCAATGCACCATCTGATACGGTCCTCAGTGGCATATTAGAACACTGACACTTTGCTGCAACACAAAAGTGACCAAACAACAGTGGAAACCAAACTTCACTGTCAAATTATGGGCGGTTTTGTATTGTATCATTTATAAATTTTAAAATCCTCATCCTTGTTTCCAAATCCCTCCATGGCCTTACCCTTCCCTCTCTTTGTAATCCCCTCTAGCCCAACAGCCCTCCAAAATCTCTGCACTCCATCAGTTCTGCCCTCTTGTGCATTCCCAATTTTAATCTCTCCACGATTGGTGCATTCAGTTGTCTGGGCCCAAAGCTCAAGAATTTCCTCCTTAAACTTCCTTGCTTCTCTATCTCTTTTTCCGTCTTTTAAAATGTTTCTTAAAACCTGCCACGCTATTGGCTTTCTGTCCTGACGTCTCTGTCAAAAATGCTTTTCCTTGCCAACGTTTTCGTCAAGTGCCTTAGGATGCATTGCTATGTTAACGATGCTATATAAATGCTAGTTGTCATTGTTTCCAAACTCATATAACTTAGGACTAATTCAGACAACAGAGAGAGAACTTCACCCGAACAAGGTTGGATTATGTACAAGGTCAGGTCAAATCGATATCTTTCAACTGTCAATGCAGCAGCTTTATTTTTCTTCTTCCCATAATGAGAAAGATTTGTCTTGTTTTAATGAGTTAAAGCTTTCACTTTGTTATATCATTCACTGTCCTAATAATACAACTGGAAAGTTTTTCAGCTCTCCTCATTCACTACATTCTGTATTCAATTATTTAGGTCACCTTGCTTGCCATAACATTATTAACATTATTTCCACAAGCGATATGGAAATGATGCAATTGAGGACCCAAAATTTTTGAGTTGAACCCACCTCCATTACACTAATCATTAAATTAAAATAATATTATCGGGTGAACTTTATACAAGTGAGTCGGGCGGTTATTTTTTAATGAATTAGCGAAGAAGAATATGGTATGGCAATTCAAATGATCCTGGAAGAGGAATTCTCCTAACTGAAGAATGCAAAGCAATAAGAGGAAACTGAGCGGTGAAAAAGTCAGAAAACTGCCCAGTGGGTTCATATGGAAACATAGACAATGGAAGCAGGAGGGACCATTTGGCCCTTTGAGCCTGCTCCGCCATTCATTTTGATCATGGCTGATCATCAACTTCAATAGCCTAATCCCGCTTTCCCCCCATATCCCTTGGTTTCATTAGCCCCAAGAGCTATATCTAATTTCTTCTTGAAATTACACAATGTTTTCGCCTCAACTACTTTCTGTGGTAGCGAATTCCATAGATTTGCCACTCTCTGGGTGAAGAAACTTCTCCTCACTTCAGCCCAAAGAGGTTTACCCCTTATCCTCGAACTATGACCCTAGTTCTGGACTTCCCCCACCATAGGGAACATTCTTTCTGAATCTACCCTGTCTAATCCTGTTAGAATTTTATACATTTCTATGAGATCCCCTCTGACTCTTCTAAACCCCAATGGAGCTAATCTTGACCGACTTAGTCTGTCCTCATATGAAAGTCCCACCAACCCAGGGTTCAGCCTGGTAAGCCTTCTCTGCACTCCCTCCATTACATGATGTGGAGATGCCGGCATTGGACTCGGGTGAGCACAGTAAGAAGTCTTATAACACCAGGTTAAAGTCCAACAGATTTGTTTCAAACACGAGCTTTCGGAGCACTGCTCCTTCCTCAGGTGAATGAGGAAGGAGCAGTGCTCTGAAAGCTCGTGTTTGAAACAAACCTGTTGGACTTTAACCTGGTGTTGTAAGACTTCTTACTTTCCTCCATAACAAGAACATCCTTCCTCAGATAACCGCACCAAAACTGCACACAATACTCCAGGTGTGGCCTTACCAGTGCCCTACACAATCGCAGTAAAACAGCCCTACTCCTATACTCAAACCCTCTCGCTATGAAGGCCAACATACCATTTGCCTTCTTTACTGCCTTCTGTACCTGCGCGCTTACTTTCAACGGCTGATGCATGAGGACACTAAAGTATCACTGAGTATCCATTCTCTCAATTTGCTCCCATTCAAATAATAATCTGCCTTCCTATTTTTGCTACCGAAGCATTTATCCACATTATACTGCATCTGCCATGCATACGCCAACTCCCTCAACTTGTCCAAATCCCGCTGAAGCATTTCTGCATCCTCCCCACAGCTCACCCTCCCACCCAACTTTGTGTCATCTGCAAATTTGGAGTCTACACGTCCTCCCCGTGTGTGCGTGGGTTTCCTCCGGGTGCTCCGGTTTCCTCCCACAGTCCAAAGATATGCGGGTTAGGTGGATTGGCCATGCTAAATTGCCCGTAGTGTCCTAAAAAGTAAGGTTAAGGGGGGGGGGTTGTTGGGTTACGGGTATAGGGTGGATACGTGGGTTTGAGTAGGGTGATCATGGCTCGGCACAACATCGAGGGCCGAAGGGCCTGTTCTGTGCTGTACTGTTCTATGTTCTATGTTCTAATACATCTAGTTTCCTCATCCAAATCATTCATATATAATGTCAACAGTTGGGATCCCAGCACAGAGCCCTGCGGTGCCCCACAAGTCACTGCCTGCCAATTGGAAAAAGGTTTAGTCTTGGTCCTGTCCGATACGACAATCCATAGTTCCAGGCAACTCATGGCCTTCTCGTGGTAGGCGGTTGGGCCATTTGACCCAACCGCCTACCTCCCTGTTACAGTTATGTTCACGCTTGTGTAGCCCTCAAGAGGAGAATGCAGTGTCCAACAGCATGCTTGAGGCCTTCCATGACTGACGGACATTGGAGGAACTAGAGTGCAGACTTGACAACATTGTGCTTTCATTTGATAAGTTTCATGTTGCTTTGACTTATAACTTGGAGTTTATTGTTTTGCATTCCTTTATAAAAGGAGCACTTTGTTCCTTTGGTTTGACCTGTTTCATCTGAATTGGCATTTTTCAAGAGTTAGAAAGACAAGTGATGATGCATTACTTGGAGCAATTTGTCTTACTCATTGGAACAAATTGGCTTCTCTGAGTCTTAAACTGTTCTAGCGGCTACAGAAGTAATTAAGTGAAAATTAGTGACAAGCATAACATTTATTTTCACATATTTTATACAAAATGGCATTCAATGCACTTTAGCAGTTTCGCACAGCTTTGGAATGGTTGCATTGGAGGAGAGAAAGTTGCTTTCTATGGTCTGGGCAATTGTTTTTCTATTGTTCATTTGTTCAGTGACGTTCCTTAGTTGGTTAGGTATTTCTCTTAATGAATTCCTTTAGCTCTTACGGTATCCTCATAACCTTTCAGCTTTCCTCAAGGATTGTTTCTGGCTGTCAACCACTTCCTCTCGGGTTAAATAATGACTGCATGAGGAAACCTTTCCAGACAGAAGCCTGAATCACATTAGTGGAGATAGCAGCGTCAGCTCCCCATGCTAACTTTCTCATGTTACCTCCAACGTAATTATTTAGATCATTGTGCAGGTGAAAGGGATTAGTGCTGATAAATATCTGACTGCATGTTGGCAAAGCCTCTGAAATCATCACTGCAGCGTTACCAAGGAGCTGTTTGCTGGTTAATTTTAACAGCAGATCTGGCCTGGGGCAAATACAAAATATCACACTAATACTTGAATGAGCATGCTTGGAAATAAACTCTGTGTGCGCACAGTAATTATTTGGCTCTGCTTCTCAAAATATGGAATTTTCAATCCAAAGCTGTGATATAACAAGCAAGGTCGGTCACGTAAGTAGGAATTAAACTCAACAAGCTGGAAACAAAACGTTGGACAGTGTTATTGCATATTTAGATGGACTTACCAGTGGTGACAAAGTCATTACGAGATGAAATATAATAATTTAACGAACAATGTGGTAGTACAGAAGCAGGAAGCAATTTTAACTCTGTACTTCCAGCTTGACACAGTGACAAACAGCCTCTTAATTAAAGGGAACTCAATATTGTAATGTAATTTATATGAGCATAAGCAAATTAAATTTAATTTGCACCAACAATATTGATAACATCTGTGTTTTTAATATTATGAAAGTTCCTGTGTGTGATTGGTCTGAAGAGTTAGGTTCTAATTTTAGTATTTTGTGATTAGAGTGCAGTTTTCTCTACTTAAAGACACTTCTCTGTAACTAGAATTGTCTGCAATAGGAAATTGCTCCCTATATTTATCTTATTTGATTTTACTTGTTCTCCAGCCGGTTATGTTAGGTTAGGAATCAATCAAAAGTGTGGGTATCAGTAATATGTACACTATGAACACAAGATAATGAAACAATTAAATATCAGAAGGCACCTGCCTAGACTCAAAGCTTACAACCCAGAATCTTCAGTTCCACCATAGAAGAAAGGTGACCCCCGCTACGGTTAATGCTTTTACTTTGAAAAGACTTTTACAGACACAAGTTCATTCCAATTCTCTTTCCACACCTAGTGGGTGCACTAAGACAGGCTTTTATCAGTTCCCATAGCTAGTTGTTCCTGGAACAGGTCTGCTGTCAGGAGCTTATAGCTTGAGAGGCGCTACTCCTCATCGAGCATGGCGGACCAGCTGTCTCTCTCACTCTTATCATCAGCCATTGGCAATTTTGGAAGGATTGGCATGCTGGTACTCAACCTGACTGGGCGAGTGGAGAAAGCACCTTCCTTGGCTATCAAGTCCTGGGGTGGGACTTGAACCCAGAGTTTCTGGCTCAGAGGCAGGGATGGGGCCCACTGCGCCACAAGACCTCCGCCCAGCTACAGGTACCCCAGCTGAAAATTGGAGGACAATGAATGTTGTCTCAATATTCAAAACAGGGGTAAGATTGAAGTCAGGATTTGGTCTGTCCAAGATGAGGAGGTGGAGAAAATGCTCATGATCGTTATGTCGGATTCAATCAATGTTCCTCTTCAGATATTCACAGGAATCAGCATGGTTTTAAAATGTGCCTCACCTATAATTCACTGAGGGGGGAGCATAGAACTGGGGAAGGTGGGGGGGGGGGGGGGGGGCATAGTTTTAGATGGAGTGGAAATTTCTTCATTCTAGAGGGATGTAGCTCTTTGGAATTCTGAACCCTAGAAAGTTCTGGTTGCTCAGCTGTTGGGCTCGATGACCCAACGGTCGATGGAGCAGCTGATGCAGTACATACAGGAGGGCTTCACCAAGCAGAAACAGGAATGCTTGGATCCGATTAAGGAATTGATTGCGTGACTGGAACTCAGACTGGATGCTCAAGATCGGGCGATCCAGAAAGTGGAGAAGGCACTGAGTGAGCAAGGGGAGCACCAAGTTGCAGTGGAGTCAGAGGTGGGGATGCTGAGAGACCAGCAGAAAAGGTTCCAGGAGAAGGGGGAGGACCTAGAGAACAGGTCACGCCGGCAGAACCTGAGAATCGTGGGTCTCCCGGAGGGATCCAAAGGAACGGACGAAGGGGCATACATAGCAGGTATGTTTGAGAAGCTACTGGGGGAGGGGACATTCACCCGACCCTTGGAGGTGGTCAGTGCCACAGAGCGCTAGCGAGGAAGCCGGGTGTAGGTGACCCCCCGAGAGCAATGGTGGTGAGAGTCCACAGGTACCTGGACAAGGAGAGGAGTGCATTCTACGGTGGGCCAGGCAGACACGGAGCTGTCAATGGGAGAACAGTGTCCTGCGTATACACCAGGATCTGAGCGCGGACATGGCCAGGAGAAGAACAGGCTTCAATCAGATAAAATCGACCCATTTTAAGAAGAAGGTAAAGTTTGGACTGCTGTATCTGGCCCGTCTTTGGGTCACCCACGAAGAGCAGCATTTTTACTTTGGGTCGCCCGAGGAAGCGATGGAGTTCGCTAGAAAGAAAGGGCTGGTAGCGGACTGAGGTATTTGGACTGAACTTTGCGGCAGTGCAGTGTTCATGTTTTTTAAAAGTTTTTGTCTTTGGACGTTACTTGTAATGCCTTCGGTATTGATTTGGGGTCTGTGGACGAGTTGTGTGAGGCAAAATTTGCATTTTCACTAATGGCGGATGTAGGTGTGAATGGTAGGTATTGGATCTTCTTTTTGATTTTCTTTATGTTTCTTTTGGGCAATTGGGTTGGGATTGTTTATGTTTGCATATGTGTGTCTGAGCGGGGCAGGGGGGAGGGAAGCGCAGTGGGGGGTGAGCAGATGTTAGGCTTGATGAAAAGGGCTGTGTGTATAGTGCTGTTACTGGGGGGAGGGGGGGAAATGTTCTGCTGACGGGGGAGGGTCTTTTTCTGCGGGACAATAGGGAGATCGGGGACAGAGGCTGCCGGGCGGGCGGTCCTGCGGATGTGTGGGGTGCGGGCTGGAGACTGGCCAAGAAAGGTGATGGCTGATCGGCGGAGGGGGGGGGAGGGGTTGCGAGAAGCCCATCAACCAGGCTGATCACATGGAACGCAAGAGTGCTAAATGGGACGGTTAAGAAGGCATGCGTGTTTGTGCATTTGAGGGGACTGAAGGCAGACGTGGCAATGTTGCAGGAGACGCACCTTAGATTAACTGACCAGGTCCGACTAAGGAAGGGATGGGTCGGACAGGTTTTCCACTAGATCGAGTCGCGATCTAGATGAATAAGCAAGTGCCATTCGACACGGGTAGAATAATTGTGGACGTGGGGGGTCAGTACATTATGGTCAGTGGGAAGCTGGAGGGGCTGCTGGTGGTACTCGTGAATGTGTACGTGCCGAATTGTGATGATGTGGAGTTCATAAGGAGGATGCTGGGGAAGATCCCGGACTTGGATTCGCATAAGCTGGTCATGGAGGGGAGTTCATCACAGTCATTAACCCAGGGCTAGACCGGTTGAGCTCAAGGACAGGCAGGGTGCCAGCAATGGCAAAGGAGCTAAAGGGGTTTATGGAGCAGATGGGGGTGGGGCTGGACTCATGGAGATTTGGGTGGCCGAGAGTGAAGGAGTTTTCCTTCTACTCGCACGTGGATAAAGTGTACCCCCGGATTGACTTTTTTATCCTGAACAGGGCTTTACTGATGGGGTAGTGGATACTGAGCACTCAGTGATCACGATCTTGGATCATACACCGCATTAGGTTGACCTACAGGTGAGCAAGGAGGGTAGCCAGTGCCCACACTGGAGGCTGGATGTGGGACTTTTAGCTGATGGAGAGGTGTGTGGGAGGCTGACGAAATGTATCCAGAACTATCTGGAAGTCAATGACACGGGGGAAGTTTTGGCTGCAGTGGTTTGGGAGGCGCTGAAGGCGGTGGTTAGAGGGGAGCTGATCTCGATACGGGCCCACAGGGAGAAGGCAGACAGAGCAGAGATGGACCGACTGATAAAAGAGATATTGCAGGTCAACAGGAGGTATGTGGAGACCCCAGAGGCAGGGCTTCTAAGGGAACGATGGAGGTTACAGGTGGAGTTTGGCTTGATAACTACAGGGAAGGTGGTGAAGCAGCTGAGGAAGGTGAGTGGGGCGATCTATGAATATGGGGAGAAGGCCAGTAGAATGCCTGCGCAGCAGCTCAGAAGCGGGAGGCGACCAGGGAGATTGGGAAAGTAAGGCAAAGGGATGGGAACCTGGTCGGAGATTCAGCTGTGGTCAATAAGGCGTTCGAGGAATCCTACAGCAGGCTGTATGAGTTGGAACCCCCAGCTGGGCCGGAGGGGATGAGGCAATTCTTCGGGAGGCTGAAGTTCTCGAAGGTTGACGAAGAGTTGATAGAAGGGCTGGGGGCCCCGATCGGGTTGGAAGAGATAGCAAATGGGCTGAAGGCCATGCAGTCGGGTAAAGCCCCGGGACCGGATGGGTACCCCGTGGAGTTTTACAAAATGTTCTCTGGGATACTGAGGTCACTGCTGATGAGGATATTTAATGAGGCAAAGGAAAGAGAGAGGGGGCTGCCCCCGACGATGTCACAGGCCACTATCTCATTGATCCTGAAGAGGGTTAAGGACCCGGAGCTATGCAGGTCCTGTAGACCGATCTCCCTACTAAATGTAGACGCCAAATTGTTGGCTAAGATCTTGTACTCAAGGATTGAAGACTGCATTCCGGACGTGATTGGGGAGGACCAGACGGGATTTGTTAAGGGTAGGCAGTTGGCAGCCAACATTAGAAGACTGTTGAATGTGATCGCGATGCCCCCAGAGGGTAGGGACGTAGAGGTAGTGGTCGCAATGGACGCAGAGAAGGCATTTGACCGGGTGGAATGGGATTATCTGTGGAAGGTACTGGGGCAGTTCGGATTTGGGCAGAGCTTCATTGACTGGGACAGGCTGCTGTATCAAGCACCCATGGCAAGTATTCGGACAAACAGGCCAACATCGGGCTATTTTAGGCTGCACTGGTGGCCAAGGCAGGGATGCCCCCTCTCCCCGCTGTTGTTCGCACTGGCCATATAACCGCTGGCAATTGCATTGAGAGCCTCAAAGGGCTGGAAGGGGCTGGTCCGGGGGTGGGGGGGTTGTGGAACACAGAGTCTCGCTATACGTGGACGATCTGCTCTTATCTCTGTCGGACCCGTTGGAAGGGATGGAAGAAATTATGGGGATTCTGGGGGATTTTGGCCGGTTTTCGGGTTACACATTGAACATGGGGAAAAGCGAGATGTTCGCGATCCAGGCAAGGAAGCAGGAGAGGCGATTGGGGGAGCTGCCGTTTAGAGTTTTAGGGGGAAGCGTTCGGTACGTAGGCATCCAGGTGGCGCGGGAATGGGAACGGCTGCACAAGCTTAATCTGGCCTGACTAGTAGACCAAATGAAGGAGGATTTATGAAGGTGGGATGTGCTCCTGCTGTCACTGGCTGGAAGGATACAGACAATGAAAATGATGGTTCTCCTGAGATTCCTGTTTGTGTTTCAAACCCATCTTTATTCCTCGGTCCTTTTTTAAACGGGTCAACAAGGTGATCTTGGGCTTTGTATGGGCGGGTAAGACCCCACGAGTTAAAAAGGGGATGTTGGAGCTCAGCCGGGGGGAAGGCGGGCTGGCACTCCCGAACTTCAGTAATTATTACTGTGCGGCGAATATAGCCATGATTAGGAAGTGGGTGGTGGTGGTGGTGGTTGGGGGGGGGGGGGGGGGGGGGGTTGGATCCGATGTGGAGCAAGTAGAGGCGGTATCTTGTCAGGGCACTAGTTTGGGGGCGCTGGTAACGGCGCCTCTGCCGTTCCCGCCGGCACAATACTCCACCAGCCCCGTGGTGGTTGCGGCCCTCAGAACCTGGGGACAGTGGAGGAGACATGTGGGAGCAGAGGAGGCATCGGTCTGGTCTCCAATTTGCAATAATCACCAGTTTGCCCTGGGGAGGTTAGATGGAGGGTTCCGGAGATGGCAAAGAGCAGGGATCGAGAGGATGGGTGATATGTTTATAGAGGGGAGCTTTCCCAGCTTGAGGGAACTGGAGGTGCAATTTGAACTGACGGGAGGGAATGAATTTAGGTACCTGCAGGCGTGGGACTTCCTAACCAGGCAGGTCTCAACCTTCCCACTCCTACCACCAAGGGGGATATAGGACAGGGTAGTTTCCAGAGTGTGGGTGGGAGAAGGACATTTATAAGGAGCTTATGGGGTCAGAGGAAACATAGACCGAGGAGCTGAAACACAAATGGGAAGAGGAGTTAGGAGGAGAGTAAGGGGATGGCCTCTGAACGAATGCATTGATTGAGTCAATGCGTCCACAACATGTGCCAGCCTGATACAATTTAAGGTTGTTCACCGGGCTCACATGACAGTGGAGGACAGGTGCGCAAGGTGTGCGGGAGGACCATAGAACAAGAACATAGAACATACAGTGCAAAAGGAGGCCATTTGGCCCATTGAGTCTGCACCAACCCACTTAAGCCCTCATTTCCACCCTATCCCGGTAACCCAATAGCCCCATCTAACATTTATTTTGGTCACTAAGAGCAATTTAGCCTGGCCAATCCACCTCACGTGCACATCTTTGGACTGTGGGAGGAAACCGGATCACCCGGAGGAAACCCAAGCGGACACGGGGAGAACGTGCAGACTCCGCACAGACAGTGACCTGGGACCCTGGTGCTGTGAAGCCACTTGTGCTACCGTGCTGCCCAGTGAACCATGTCCACATGTTGTGGGCATGCCCGAAGCTTTGGGGATTCTGGCAGGTGTTTGCGGACGTCATGTCCAAGGTGTTGAAAACAAGGGTGGCGATGAGTCCAGAGGTGGCGATTTTCGTGGCGTCGGAAGATCCGGGAATCCAGGAGGAGAAAGAGGCAGATGTGCTGGCAGCTTTGACAAAGAGTCATCAGACTCGAAACGTTAGCTCTTTTCTCTCCCTACAGATGCTGCCAGACTTGCTGAGATTTTCCAGCATTTTCCCTTTCGTTTCAGATTCCAGCATCTGCAGTAATTCGCTTTTATTTTGTTCTGGCCTTTGCCTCTCTGGTAGACCGGAGCCGGATATTATTAGCTTGGAGGGACTCAAAGCCCCTGAAGTCAGAGACCTGGCTAACTGACATGGCTAGCTTTCTCTGTCTGGAGAAAATCAAGTTCGCCCTGAGAGGGTCACTGGTAGGGTTCGCCCGGAGGTGGCAGCCGTTCGCCGACTTCTTTAGGGAAATTTAAACGTCAGCAGGTGGGGGGGGGGGGGGGGGGGGAGGGGGGGGGGGTACTGTTACTGTTATAAAACCATTCATACCTCAATAAAATGTAGACAAAAAAAAATAATGAAACAGGCCCCGTGGCTGACGAGGGAGAGAGAGGGGGTACAGAGGTTGTCCAACATCACCATAGTTTGCTGACAGTTGTGCCGCTGGCCGGAGGTGCAATTGGGGTGGGGGGGGGGGGGGGCTTCTTCCAGAGCCGGGGGGAGTAATGGGGGCCAACCAGGAGGTGGGCTGAAGGGTCGGGGTGGACAGGCAAGGGAACACTATTGCCGCAGCCAGCAAGGCAGCCATGCAGCTGCGCACACCGCTAATGGCCCACTTTGAACTTAGTGCTAGGGGTCGTATAGGTGTCCCCCCCAAGGCACCCCCTGGGTGCCCTCTGGTCCCGGCCAACCCATCAGCTGTATGGGCTTAGTCTCAGAAAAGGAGAAACTCGCCCGTTGAGTTTATTCAAGACTGAAATCAATAGGTTTTTGGTAATTAAGAGAATTGAAGGTTATGGAATAGGATGGAAGGTGGAGTTGATGTAGAAGAACAGCCATTATCTTATTGAAATGCTTTATGGGCTACTCTTACTCCCATTTCTCATGTTTTAATGTTCTTAAGCTAATGCAATAGATAGGGCCGGGATTCTCCGTTTCTGAGGCTACGTGTTGACGCCAACGCAGAATTCGTGGACTTCCATGACAGAATAATCGACGCTGCACCTGGATCGATTCCACTACTGTTGAGGGGCTAGCACCGGTGCCGCATGGAACATAACCGATTCCCATGAAAAACAGTGTGGGATTCACTGGATCTGTGATTGACACTTGGGAGGCCGACAAGTTGCAGCCGCACATACACATTCCACTCCCTACGCACACTCTTCGCAGCCAGCAAGATGGCACTGGTTTCGCTGGAACATGTCCATACAGCTGATGGGGCACCTGGGGCCAGAGGGCACCCAGTGGGTTGCTCTGGGGGACACCTACACGACTTGTGGCACTAAGTTCAAAGTGGGCTGTTAGCGGTGTGCGCAGATGCATGACAATGGTGTTCCCTGGCCCGTCCACCCCAACCCCACAGCCCACCTCCTGGCCTCCCTCTATTACTCCCCCCTTCACTGGCAGAAGCCCCCCTGTCAGTGGCACAACTGTCAGCAAACTATGGCGATGTTGGATACATTCCGTACCTTCTCTCTCTCCCTCAGCAGTCATGATGCCGGTTTCACTATTTTTAAAAGTACAAGTGAACCGCGCCGTCGGGAACACGGCCCCTCGGAGGCGGAAAATCACGGAGGCCCCGGAGAATACCTGGTAGGGCTCGCTAATGATATGCATACGGTGTCTACTGTACCTGCGTTCTCAAATGCATTGATGCCGCTGTTGAGGAGTTAGAGCATTGCGGATTGGCGGCAAATTGATGCTTGCCGCGACTTTGGCGTCGGAACCGATTCTCCGATTTCGGCATCAGCTAGCGGAGAATCCCTCCCAGGATCTATGTACATTTTCAGAAAGCAGTTAATTTGTATTCCTCATAGCAAGTATATAGAGGAAATAAGGCTCATGGAATTAAGGGAAAATGAGTCAATTCCAATGACCCTGATAATAAACTGAAAAGGAGGGCAGTACGGTGGCAAGTGGGTTAGCCCTGATGTCTCACGGTGCCGAGGTCACAGGTATGATCCCGGCTCTGGGTCACTGTCCATGTGGAGTTTGCACATCCCCCCCCGTGTTTGCGTGGGTTTCGCCCCCACAACCCAAAAGATGTGCAGGCTAGGTGGATTGATCATGCTAAATTGCTCCTCAATTGGAAAAAATGAATTGGGTACTCTAAAATTTAAAAGAAAAATTGAAAAAGATCTGATTGGAGGGGGGTGCACAGTTAAATGGAAGTTCAGTGTTTGGGTATGTGATGTTTACATTCATAACTGTGATGTGATAAAGTTTGCTGTCTTACATTAATCAATTGAGCCAAATAAGTGGCAAATACAAGAGAGTGGGCATTCAAAAGATGGATTGGTTGGTTGGAAAGATTAGGGGATAACAGATGTAACATGAATTAGTTCCTCTGGTTGTACTCACAACTGCATTATAAGTGGGTGTAAGTGCAATAAGAGAGCATAAACCTAAATTGGAAAAAAGTAAACTTACATATATTATAAAGAATATCTTTACTCAAAGAATATTAAATATTTGGTATATGATGCCAGACAGGATAGTAATGTGAAATCAAAAGGGATGTATAAACTGCACCTGGATAGTGAGGCAATATATAAAGACCATGATGGACCAAATTAACTTTTCTCCTCCTTAACTTGTCTTGTGTTCTTCCAGGTGAAATGTGGGTATGTTGAAGAGAGCATCCATTAACATCGATGGGAAGATTGGAACAAGCCAGCCGATTTTTACAAGTGCGACTTCACATATTACAATACATCTCAAGTTGTGCTCATCCTACGGTCATTTTTTGAGTGTCACTGTTCGCTCTGACAAGTGGATGCTTGTGTTCAATTTATAATTCAGCTGACAGTCACAGAGAACTCCAACTAAGCAAAAGTTTGACACTGTCAGACACAAGAATGATATCTTGCATTTGTACAGCACCTCTCGCTTTGTAAAAGGTGCTTCACACAAGAACAATCAGATGAAAAAGAGGCATCCAAAAGTCTGCGCAACGAACCAGGTTTGAAGGGCGGTCTGAATAGTGAGAGAGGATCACATTTGGGATCCAGAAGGCTAAAGGCATATTTGATAATGTTGGGGTAAAAAAGATAAGGAATTAGGGAGAGACCAGGGTCGGGATTCTCCGTGAACTGGCTGGGCGGGCAACTCCGGCGCCGAGGAGTGGCGTGAACCGCTCCGGCGTCGGGCCGCCCCGAAGGTGTGGAATCCTCCGCACCTTCAGGAGCTAGGCCGGTGGCGGAGTGTTTGGTGCTGCACCAGCCGGCGCGGAAGGGCCTTCGCCACCGGCGCGAGTTGGCGCATGCGCGGGAGCACCAGCGTGTGCTGGCACCATCCCAGCACATGCGCAGGAGGGTTCTTCTCCGCACCAGCCATGGCGGAGGTCGACAGCAGCCGGTGGGGAGGGAAAGAGTGGCCCCTCGGCACAGGCCTGCCCGTGGATTGGTGGGCCCCGATCGCGGGCCAGGCCACCGTGGGGGCACCCCCCGGGGCCAGATCCCCCAGCGCCCCTCCGAGGACTCTGCAGGCCGCCTGTGGAGCCAGGTACCACTGGTAAGGACCTGCTGTGATTTACGCTGGCGGGACCGGCGAAAACGGGCGGCCGCTTGGCCCATCACGGGCCAGAGAATCGCCGGGGGGGGCCACTGCCAGCGGGCACCGACTGGCGCAGCACGATTCCCAACCCCACCAAAACACCGGCGCCGGAGAATTCGCCAGCCGGCGGGACGGGATTCACGCCGCCCTATCGGGCTGAAGAAGGTTACAGAATAGGGAGGAGGTGGAGGAGGTCGTGGAAGGATCAGAACATGATCCTTTAGGATCCCATTAGGGGCAGCACGGTAGCATGGTGGTTAGCATAAATGCTTCACAGCTCCAGGGTCCCAGGTTCGATTCCCGGCTGGGTCACTGTCTGTGCGGAGTCTGCACGTCCTCCCCGTGTGTGCGTGGGTTTCCTCCGGGTGCTCCGGTTTCCTCCCACAGTCCAAAGATGTGCGGGTTTGGTGGATTGGCCATGCTAAATTGCCCGTAGTATCCTAAAATGTAAGGTTAAGGGGGGGTTGTTGGGTTACGGGTATAGGGTGGATACATGGGTATGAGTAGGTTGATCATTGCTCGGCACAACATCGAGGGCCGAAGGGCCTGTTCTGTGCTGTACTGTTCTATGTTCTATGTTCTATGAGCAAGGGAACATTAAATTCTTTAAGACTAATGTAAGTGAGCAAGCACAAGGATGATGAATGACCGGAACTGGGTGTGGGTTAGGACAATAGCAACAGAGTTCTAGATGTGTGCACATTTAGGAGGAACGAATTGAGATTACCCAGATGAACTTGGTTGCCCATGGAAAATCTAACAGACAGACACACTAATTCATTATTTTTTTTTCTCATAAATTCAGTATACCCAATTAATTTTTTCCAATTAAGGGGTAATTTAGCGTGGGCAATTCACTTACCCTGCACATCTTCGTGTTGTGGGGGTGAAACCCACGTGCACAAGGGGAGAATGCGCAAACTCCACACAGACAGTGACCCAGAGCCGGGATCAAACCTGGGAACTCGGCGCCATGAGGCAGCAGCACTAACCACTGCGCCACCGTGCTGCCCGACACTAATTCACTATTACAAGAACTACCAGGTATGAGGTTGAAAGTTAACCACCTCATACAATTAGCACTATCAAGAGTACAAGTTAAAGCTCAACAAATATCATTATTGCCACAATTCCATGGATCATTAATGAACTCAAATTTGTAAGAATGCAACTGTGAAGTTTCAGATGGCAATTTTGAGCTGGCTGGCAACTTTTATAAGGCGGCGAAGGAGTTCACACCATGTAGTTCAAAGAAATGTAGTTTATTTACAATAACTATAATGCACACCACAAGGTGTATTCCAACTAGGTCTGCCTTCCTGGTGCCGAACTGGCCGGTTTTATATATCATCCAAATATACATTGTTTAGAGGACCCTGCCCCCTTAACGGGGGAGCGCAATTTCTGCAAGATTCACAGGGAAATTAATTGTTCCCATCCCGTAAGACACTTGGGTACAATAACAGCAACCCAGAGGAACAGCAATTTGTAGAACTCGCCAACTCCTCATTCCAATGAAATCAAGAATGAAAGACCTGGGCTGTAAGATTAGATATTGTGAAATTCTACTTGATTTACCTTTGTGGGGGAACTTGGCTAAGCTGAACTGTTTGGGAAGAAGCCATTCTTTTCATGTTGTGATGTAACCATTGTCCAAGACGAACATAAAAAAATAGTCTGCACCAAGCAGTTAACCAATCCTGAAGTCTGAGAGCATAATATAAGTTATTGATCCAAGGCATTGCATGTTATATTATTAGACTCGTTTATGGAGGTACTTCTAGCATCCTATTCAATGTCCCTAGGAGCCATTTGTTCCTAATCTTATCGAGGATGCAATTATATTTTTGTTTAATGATGAATCATCCAAATATTAAATTTTGGTGAATTTGGATGTGAAACACTGTGCCTGGAGCAAGAAGCAGCTACAGATCTTATATAATATGTACTTTTGTTGCATCAATTAGAAATATTAAGCGATAAAAGTTGAATATTGTAAATATAATTTAAAAGTTGTCACAGCACACAAGGAGACCATTTGGTCCATCGAGCCTGTGTGGTTTCTCTGAAAAATGCTATTTAACCAGTCCCGCTCCCCAAAGAGTAAAATCTTCATCAGGTAGAAACCAGCACTCCTTCATAATTATTGACCTTGCTTCAAAGAAGAGAAGGGAAATTATTCCTGGTATCCTGGCTAATATTTAGCCCTCAATCAACATCACAAAACAGGTTATGAGGCTATTATCAGATTACTGTATGTGGGAGATTGCTGTGCACAAATTGGCTGCAGTGTTTTTTCAAGTTACAACCTTGACTACACTTTAAAATGTATTTCATTAGCTGCAAAATGCTTTGAGCTTGCTGGTAGTTGTGAGAAGCGCTATATAAATGGTAACCTATTTTTTGTGCTTCACCTTAAATATTCCAAACAATAAGAGAGGTTCAAACATATTTTTAAGAAAAAGAATTCCTTTACAACACTGTGGGTGCACCTACGCCACATGGACTGCCAAGTTCAAATAGGTTATTTAAGAGCATGTGGGGATGGGCAACTGTGAAGAATGGATAAAAAAATAAACTGATGGGGATTTAGCTGCATTAAGGCCTTGTGAGTTGCAGATTAGCCTCGTCACAGGGTAAAACCGATACTTTGTGAAGCAAAGTAGAGTCTAGCAGTCTAGTGCCTGATCATAGCCATGCACAATTTACAAACAGAGGTTTTGTTCTCTCAGAGGGTCGAACTGTTGCATTGAAAGCAGAAGAAGCTGTCTGTGTTGGACCCAGATGTTCTACTCGAAACTAGAAGAAGTGTTTCCAAACAAAAGCTATGGTCCTGTGTGGCCATTATTTGCTGGATTTGGCTCATAGTGTTAAAACCTATGAGATGTTGTTTTGGGGAAGATGTATTCTTGGAGTTTAGGAAAGTGGATAGATTTGTATTGGGGGATGTAAATCATGTATATTGTCTGGGTAATCATTATTGTCATTCATTGTAAATGTTTTTTACTGTTTTCTTTTTTGTTGTGTTTTAAGGTTTAGTAAACATTTTGTTATTTGAATAATTTCCAACAAGACTTTCCTCAACGGGTTTCATCTATTTTTCTCACAAATTGTTCCAAATAGCAAAAATTAAACTGTGAAGAACCGACATTTCAAGTTTCCCTTCTGGGGTTTGGGATGCACTCACATTGAATATCAACGGGATTCATTGTGGAACAAGTGCTAACCTTGCCAGTGATGCTCACACTCAACGAACAAATTAAACAAAAAGGTTGCGCAGTCACATTTTTGCAAAGGTGAATCAGATTAGCATTAGTGCCAATTTGTTTCTTTGAAGAAGGTGGTGATAATTGTAATGAAATCTTGTGGTTGAATTAGCAGAGCATAGGTAGAGTGGTAGTCACCTTTGGCACAACTTGAATGACTTACTTTCAGTGACTGATTGAAAACATTGCAAAGGGAACGACATCATGGAGAAGTGTACAGTCAACATTTTCCAAAATGATTGCTGAGGAAATACAACAGGGTAAGCCAGAAAGGAAACCACAACTTTCACTCAATTGCCACAGAGACTTGAAAGAAATGTCAAGAATTTTGGAAAATGTTTTCTTTGCCAAAACAAAAATTCTTACATCGCTTCATAAAGTAAAAGAGAAACATGTCTAATCTTAAGGGATATTGGTGGGAACAAAGCAGGGTGATAGAGAGAAATTCTGGTTGGCAAAGGCTGGGGTCAAGTGATGTAATCTCAAAATGAGGGCCAGGTTTTTTAGGAGTGAAATTAGGAATCAATCTTACACACACAAAGGGCGGGGGACGTTTCGAATTCTCTTTGTGGGATCCAATCTTGGTTGGTGAGCACAGGAATAATGGATGAACAGGACTTGGTACAATTTGGGATACAGGCAGTAGAGTTTAAGATGATCTCAAGTTTGGCAGGGGTGGAAGATGAAAGGCTGTCTAAGAGTGCATAAGGTAATTTTGTCCAATTTAACATATTCCTTTGGTTTAGACTAAGAATTGTCTGCGTAGGACCTTAAAACAAGCACGCCCGCCATCTTGTTTATGGCTCAGTATGGCAGAGCTGCATTTGTTTAAATTTAATTTCCATGTAAAATACAGATAATGTTTATTTAATAAAATTGTTCAAAATTTTTATGGCAGTTTTATATTCTGTTGTCACACTGCATACTGCACGTCACCTCATTACACGATCAATTGCAAAATGTTGCAATTTGTGTACAGAATAAAACCAGATTCATGGAATAATCCCTGTTGATATATGACCAGAGGTGATCGAGTTTGATCTTGCATCACACATATACATTTAAAGCATTGTACATCATTTTGAATAGAAATAACTGTCGCAGAAAAATATGTTGATATATGCAAGTCAGCGTCTTCTCAATCAGTAACTTTGCTACAATACAGATCGTCTGGTTTCACCTTCGCTACTCATCCATTTGGACTACTTAATTGAATGTAAAATAATCATAAAGTCATAGAATCCCTACAGTACAGAAAGAGGCCATTTGGCCCATTGGGTCTGCACAGACCCCTGAAAGACCACCCCACCTAGACCCAATCCTGCATCCTATCCCCGTAACCACACCTTGGGGCAATTTAGCATGGTCAATCTACCTACCCTGCACATCTTTGGACTGTGGGAAGACTCTGCAGATAACCCGAAGGAAACCCAGGCAGACATGGGGAGAATGTGCAGACTCTGCACAGATAGTGACCTAAGCTGGGAATCGAACTTGGGACCCAGGCGCTGTGAAGCAACAGTGCTAACCACTGTGTGTGCTACCATCCAAGACTGTACCTTCCACCTCATGGTCTCTGATCCAGACCCTTTGCCCAGTTCTAATGTGAGTAATGTTCTTGTCCTATATTGGCAGTTATACCTGATGATTGCTTCCCTCTGTGTGTTTGCTCATGGCACCTTACTCTGCCATGGTCTCGTAAAGTGATGTTGGGCCTAAGTTAATGTTGCAGTGAAGGAAGTTGGGGTTTTAGCTTTCTCCCCATCAGAAATTCAAATGGTGTAAAGTCATTCCTTACTAATGTTTCATGTAGAAGAGTAAGACAAGCTCAAGGTCATTGTTATTTTCCATCAACATTTTGATGGTTCTCAAATTCACAATTCGCCTGTGGATAGTGTGGTGAACTCGTCACTCAGTGGAATCCATATTCCACTGCAAGTTGCTAGAAATATTCATTCTTAAACCATGGAGCCGTTTAAATGCAACAAAGATGATCTCCGGGACAGGCGAATCAGACACGTTGTGCCTCAGGAGCAGTGTTTTTCACATGAGGAAAATTGTTTTTTCCAAGTGCCTGAAGATAGCGATCCGTGTCATGCTGCCGGAGCCGGTGGGAGTGGCACTGATTTTATAACTGAAAATAAGACTTTAGGGGCAAGTTTCTACCCATGTTAGCCATCAGCAAGGATCAGAAAAGACGATTCTCGCCGGCGAGATCGCATTTTCCGATTTTCCACGGCTCTCGTCGGTGATGTAACAAGGTTGATGCCCAGAGATGGCGGGAACCTTATTTAAATACATTTGAATACATTTTAACATACTTATTGAGCCCCCGGCCCGCCACAAGAATATTCATACATCACGTCGGCATAGTTTACAACAAGTTCTGAAAAACGTGAATCAGTTGAGTAGATCCCCCCCGGGGGTGCAAAGTTAAGTATAGCACCCAGGGATTTCATATTGAACGCACCCCACGCTGCCGGGAATCCTGCCGGGGTGGTGGGGGGGGAGTGGGGGCGGAGGGAGGTGAGGAGGAGGGAGGGTGCTGTTGGACCAGATGTTGCCACCAATGTGAACAGCTGGAAGATCTTGTCCATGGATGTCTTTAGAAGCCTGGGCTCTCAGCTCTAGAATTCCCTCCCAAATCCTTTCCACTTCCCTTTCTTTCTTTAAGATCCCCCTTGAAGCCATTTGGTGGGCACGATTTTACAGCCTCAAATTGGGTGTCCCACTGCCCCAGCGTGAATTTAAAAACAGGTTGATGACATTGGGTCGACAATATAACGTAGTCTTCCAAGTCGCAGATGTCACACCAGGTAAGTAGACATAGAACTCGGGAGTCCAGACATCATTTTAAAACCACCAGTTAACAAGCATTTGTTTTTATCATAGAGACAATTTTATGGATTTTTTTTTGTTGCCCTCTGCATTATTTGGGTGCCAGATTGGAAAAAGCTTGGGAATATTTCATGGCAAGTATGATGAAGTGGCACAAGGGCAGAAGGAATGGCCTGTCACCATGCCAATGGTTGAATGTAGCAGCATGTTCTCCTGGGGAAGGTAGCAATGTTTGTATGTTCTCTAACATAATTTATTCACTGTGTTGAACCTTCCATGAGAAAAAATTAGAGACTGAGACAGAAGGAGGATTTTAAATTCATAGCTGCAACTGATTCCCTGTTTCCAGTATAATATCTCTTCCACATGGTGTTCCGGCCGAGATGCCTCATTGAGTGTGAAGCCGCTCTTCACTTTGCTAATTAGTTTCTTTCCCACAAACAACTGCTAATTGGGTAGCCAATGCTTGATTCAACAATCTGAAATGGGTGGGACGGGGCCTAGCAGACCATGCACTCTTCGTTTCGTCTCCCTCACCCGCTGAAAATTGTAAAACCCAACTTAATGTCGACGAACTTTCTTTAGAACACCCAAGATTAGAGATAAAATAGGCTCTAAGCAAATATAGAGGCAAGGAAAGGGACAGTGGAGGAAAGAACAGAAGGGGAAGTATGTGATAAGGTGGTAGGCAGGAGAGATTATGTGAGAAAAAGAGCGATGGTGCAAGACAAAAGAGGATGGTAATGAGTGAAAGAAAGAAACAAAGAATTACTCAGTCAAATATTGCTCTTTGATTCATATTCTGTTACGATCCACATAGAGATTGATAATTTTCAAAAAAAGATGAATTTCCCAAAGGCTGACAGTGTTAACAAAAGACCAAGATCGCATGCTTTTAAGACTTTTACTGTGTCATGAAAGTGTTGCTTTAAGAAATGTTTAGCTGCTCATGTCACTGCAGTGATGTCAGAGTGTGGGTGGAGCTGAGCTCTGGCTCTGCTTTTTGGTTTCACTTTGAGAAAAGCTTGGGTGTGTCTGTGTTTTTTGATTTTGTTTTCAGTGTTGGAGCTGAAGCCAGACAAAGCAGGTGTACTGCTGTTCTCTCTGCCATGAAAAGACTATTTCTTGATCATTTGGTGAATTCATAATGATAAATGTTCTCAGTAGTGAATGTAAACCTGATGTGCTTCTGTTAAAAGTGTTTCTTTTGTCTTCTGGATGTTGTTTGGGAAGTTATTAAGGGTTACTTAGTGTTGTATTCTGTGGGGGTTGTATTTGAATTGATGGTTGCTAAGATGTTCACTATATGCTTTAAAAAGGTTAACTTGAGTTCATCGAATAAACATTGTTTTGCTTTCAAAAATACTTTTACATTTCTGCTGTACCACACCTGTAGAGTGGGCCGTGTGCTCCCCATACCACAATCTATTAAAAGTTGTGGGTCAGATGAACTCCATGATACACTTTGAGGTTCTCTAAACCCTGGCCCATAACAAATTGGGGGCTCATCCGAGATAACAGTCTATCTATTGGATTGGCTTAATGAACTTAAAGACAGTGAGGGGAGAGCATATTGTGGTTGCTTTTCAGGTATGGTATTTTAGTTTACATAGGGAGTGTGTTGTGCACAATGGCACTTTCAGAGGCTCTGAAGTTTTTGGGGGTGGAGACAGTCACACGCAGTACCTTACGGACAGAGACTAAAAGCAGACTGTTAGATTTGGCAAAAACATTGCAGTTAACATTACCTGACAAAATGCAAAACAATGAGGTAATTATGATGGTGGCTAAGCATTTAAAGTTGCCTGAGATACAGTTTGACTCATTGGAAATGGCAAAAATTCAGTTACAAATTAAACAACTGGAACATGAGAAAGAATTAAAGCAACTTCAATACAAAAGAGATAGAGAGGAAAAAGAAAAAGAAAGGGAGATACAGATCAGGGAAAAAGATAAAGAGAGAGAGTTTGAACTTCAGAAAATGGCCATGAAACATGACAGTCAGTTAAAATTGGCAGACGTAAAGGGAAGTGTACAGTTGGAAGATAGTGATGAGGATAGTGAGAAAGAGCGTCATAGTCGAAGGCTTGGTGGGGATCTATTTAAATATGTCCAAGCATTGTCAAGGTTTGATGAGAAGGAGGTAGAAGCCTTTTTCATTTCATTTGATAAGGTAGCTAAACAAATGAAATGGCCACAGGACATGTGGGTATTACTGATTCAAACAAAGCTGGCAGGTAGGGCTAGTGAAGTGTTTGCATCTCTATCAGAGGAGGTATCTGAGTCATTTGAGGAGGTGAAAAAAATCCATCTTAAGTGCATATGAACTAGTGCCTGAAGCCTACAGACAAAGGTTTAGAAATTTAAGGAAAGAACCTGGTCAAACATTCATGGCGTTTGAAAGGATCAAACAGAGTAATTTTGATAGGTGGATAAGGGCTTTGAAAATAGACCAAACGTATGAAGCTCTCAGAGAAATTAAACTTTTGGAGGCGACAATGCATTCCACTCGCATGTACAGTAAACACTGTTGGCATCTCATAAACAGGCCTGTCCCGGTATTCTCCAGGGCCTCCGGAATTCTCCGCATACACTGGGGGAAATTCCGAATGGCAAGCTTCACTTGTGCTTTTAAAAATCAAGAAACAGGTGCCGTGGCTGATGAAGCAGAGAGAGGAGGTAGGACATGGAGAGGTGTGACCATGGGTTGCTGGGCTGGACACTGGCTAGGCTGAGGGCTGAGGGCCAGGGGGCGTGCCTGGGGGAAGGATGGTGGGATCATAGTGACCCCCCCATGGATCTGGGGCGGTGCATGGACCACCATTGCCGCAGCCTGCAAGGCAGCTGTCCTGCCGAGCACCCCACTGACCACCCACCTTGGCCCCAGGTTCTGCAGAGTGATACCAGCAGCATGGATGCTCCCACCCCCGCACCCCAGCCCCCACTCTAGCACTCCCACCCCACCACCCCCGCCCCCCCACGCGACCAACATCCCTGCCACCCACCGCTGGGGCATCACGCAGCCCACCCAAGAGGGACGCCCATAGTAGCCCCTACAGGGAGGCACCAGATGGGAGGGGGGTGAGGAGCGTACCACTGGCAAGGGCAGCGCCAGCCAACTGCACCCCTGGCAGCAATGGACAGATGCCAGGGCTGGAGGCCCCCACGGTGCCTGGCACTGACAGGGCCCGGGGGGGGAAGGGAGACAGGGTCCGCAGTGTCAACTGGGCCTGGATATTGGAATACAACCAGCAATTTTGGCTTTCCTCCAAGTTGCCGCAGGACTGGGGGATGCCCTGCGGCTGTACGAGTGGGAGCTGCTCTAGGAGGAGGAAGCTACAGCAGCGGAGCCTGCAGCAGCACAGCATGCCCCAGAAGAGGAGGAGGCAGTCGCTGAGGATGGAGAGCCAGCCGTCCAACAGGCCGAGGAGGAAAAGGAGGAGGAGGAGGTGCAAAGGAGACACCGCATGAAGCCTCGCGTGTACCGGCAATGCCTGTCATTCTAGGATGTGCCAGACCGGGCATGCTGCTGAAGATTCCGGTTGAGTAGATGGGCAGTGCAACGTATCTGCCAGATCATGGTGCACCTGGCACAGCGGAGGTATGGGAGAGAACACCTGCTCTCAGTACTCTCATCCTGAACCTTTACGCCACGGGGTCCTTACAGGCGCCGAGTGAGGACCTGTCCGGGATCTCACAGAGCTTAGTGCACAGGTGCATTCACGCTGTCACGGAAACCTTATATGCCCAGGCGGATCAATTCATCCAGTTCAATGAGAACCGTTCCCACCAGGATGCCCGAGCAGCGGGGTTCGTTGCCATTGCTGAGATCCCCCCTGGGTCCAGGGGGTGATTGATGTGATGCATGTCCCCCTACGATGACCTGCAGATGACAGGCCGCTCTACACAAACTGAAAGGGGTGCAGCTGGTGTGTGCCCATGAAATGCGCATCATGCACGTCTGGGCAGTGTGCATGATGCATTCATCCTGGCACCCGCGGCGATTCCTGGGTCTTTGAGGGGTGGCTCCTGGGCAACAGGGGTTATCCGCTGTGATCATGGCTGATGACACCTATCCAGAGGCCACAGACCAATGAACAAGTCGTGCATTGGCATCCTGAATATGCGGTTCAGGTGCGTGGCCGGCCCTGGAGGGATCCTCCAATTTGACGCTGGGAGGGCCGTCCGCATCGCGGTGGCCTGCTGCATCCTCCACAACGTCACGCTGCAGAGGGGTGACGTGATGGAGGAGGAGGATGAATGCAGGGCCTCGTCCAACGAGGAGGGTGTGGGGGAGGGTGAAGATGGGCAGGACATGGGTCCCAGGCAGGCAGCGAAAGCCGCACAATGCATGCATCAGGGCCAAGGCGCAATGCATGCTCTGACTGGTCAGGGGCACAGACACCGCATGTTACCTGCCGCACTACAAGGTGGGGGCCCTGGGTTGACAGTAACAATGGGTCTGGTCCATGGGATGGAGGATGATGACAACCCGCCCTGTGATGAGCTCTGGTGCTCTGCATCGTTGGACAATGTCTGACTCCTGCCCACGGTAGCACTTTCCACCGTCCACCTGGGTGTTCCCTGCATGCAAGTTAGCCGTTCCATCACACAGTCCCATTGAATCCCTAGGGGGGGGGGGGGGGGGGGATCGGAGCAGTGAGCGCTGTCAGAGCCAAGCCAACTCCCCCCCCCCACCTCACGCACACTCTGCGGCCAGCCCAGACCAGCCCAATCCTCAAACCCTTCTGACAGAGCACCGAGGCAAGTATAACATTGTGCACAGGTGTTTCAGTGAGATCATATATACAGATATGTGCCCAAGCCCCTATCACTAAACTGTGCCCTGCACCTGTGTCAACTTAACTGGTGTCTATTTTTCTTGCCTTACGGGCCCTAACGCTACATCTAGATGGATCCTCAGACAGTACATCAGGAGTGGAGGCGGCCTGCTGTGATTCCCACCATGTAACATGTGGCGGGATTCTTCTTGGGCGACTGGGCCTGGATGTGCCCAGTTGCTGCTCGGGTGTCCCAGGTGGTGTGGTGCTGCCGTGTTCTGTCACTGCCCACCAGATGCCAGGGATAAAAGGAGGGGGGGAGTATGAGGTGCTGCAGTGTTCCGGTGTAGGTGTTGGCATGTTGTGCAGGGTGGGGTACGTGCCGGCGGGTGGGGTTTGGTTGCCTTCCGGGTGGGGGTGTTATGGGTATGTGAGAAGCAGATTGGTGCCAGGGACACAGTGCTATTCGCCCTGGCCGCCCTGAGGAGATCATGCAGTTTCTTCCTGCACTGCTGTGCGGTCCTGTGAAAGCCATCAGCAACACCATTCGGACCAGCCAGCAATGCAGGACACCACTGCACGACCTCCGCAGGATGGCTAGGGTGTGTAGGCAGCACTGTGCCCTGGCATCAACCTGCGTCCCACACACCCATATACTAACCCTCACACGGAGGACGTCTGAACCGCCACCATACAACACATGTCGGCCCCTATACCAACCGCCATGGCTGGGTGCTGCGGCCACTGAAGGCAGTAGCTTCCCACCCCCTGGGCTGCATACATCGGACTGCCTAACATTGTGCATTTTCTGTTTCCCCTCCCCCAGGAGAAGGCCGCCCAAGTGGGAAAAGACTGGAAGGGGACCACCGAACCTGCAGCCCCTCACTGCAGCAGACAAGCCATAGATGTGGTCGGCGGGCCTGATTGGAGGGCAGTCGCCGGTGTAGAGTTTGGCATCAGGTGAGGAAGTGAGTTACAGTTCCCCGTGACACATGTGCCACCCTCCCCCCAGCACCATCCTCACACCGCACCCACACCACCCCATCACCCCCACTGCACACGGCTCCGCACACCTCCCTCCCACCACCACTCCACACCGGCCCACTGTCTAATCATTCGTCCTGTCCTTTATCTTGCAGGGTGATGTGCCATCAATTAATCACAAGACGAGTAGTGAACGAAACTGAGGCTTTAATAAGCTAAACAGAAAGCCTCCCGGCCTCTGATCCCGAACTGGGGCAGGGCCGGAGTTCAGCCACCTTTATACCGAGCCCGAGGGGAGGCGGAGCCACCAGGCAGTGATTTACCACAATACATGTAGTACAGTAACAGTTTACCGCAATACATATAATATACTAACAGTGGTTTACCATACAGGGCCTGCTGCCGATGGGGCGGGTCCTTCTGGTGTCCAGGGCCCCCAGCCACAGCCAGAGCCCCGGGTACCGGGCAGCAACGATGACACTGACACGGATGCGAGCCATCAACCCGAGACCCAGGCCACCCCGGAGCTCAAGTCCGGGGATTAAAACTGATTTCCTGTCACAGCTGTCTCCACCACCACCCACCATCCCAGAGATGCTACAGCAGGCGGAGGTAGGAGATCGAAGGGGGCGATGGTCAGATGGCAGGTCGACCCTGGGGATAAGCTGCCATCCAGACGGGTTTCGGGCTTCTGGAATGCACAGTCCCATTGATCATGGAGATTTATAATTATAATCTATATTAATGTCATAAGTAGGCTTCCAATAACACTGCAGGGAAATTACTGTGAAAAGCCCCTGGTCGCCACACTCCGGTGCCTGTTCGGGTACACTGAGGGAGAATTCAAAACGTCTAATTCAACTTTTTGGGGGGAAACCGGAGCACCCGGAGGAAACCCACGCAGGCACAGGGAGAATGTGCAGACTCCGCACAGACAGTGACCCAAGCCGGGAATCGAACCTGGGTCCGTGGTGCTGTGAAGCAACTGTGCTAACCACTTTCCTACTGTGCTGCCCATATGCAGTCACAGAGCCAGGGACTGCATGAAGGGTTATCAGTGAGCACCGTCACGTGCAGGTGGAGGAGTCCAACCCCATGTAGGAACAGGAGGCAGTGTAGCCATGCGCACCACCCAGGCCAAAACCTCATGGGGGGTGTCCACGGTGGAGGCCTTGGGGGCAAGGTTTTGGGTATGGATCAGTGTATCCAAGGCCTGGGACATCTATGCAGGCAATTGCCGAGGCCCACTACTAGGTTGCCCTCTCACATGCAGCCATGTGCCAGAGCCAGCTGGACATTACAGCAATGGTCCTGAGCGTGGCCCTGTCACAGCAAGCCATGGTTGAGAGTTTCGGCAGCATTGCCTAGGCGCTGGCAGACACAGAGGCAGGAGGCCGAGAGTGGGAGGGTGCAGTCACTGGCTGATATGGCACAGACCCATAAGGTGGTGGCACATTCACAGCGTTATGTGTAGTCCCAGACGGAGGTGGTCCACACCATGGTTACGGGCATGCAGACCTAGGTCGAGATGGCAGTGGGCCTCCAGGACTGGCAGCGCCAGGTGGCTGGGGAGCCTCAGAGGTTAGCTCTGCTTGCACCTCTGTCCCATGGAGTAGCCCGGGGGACATAGGGCACCTCAAGGGAGGAGAAGGTGGTGGGGTCTGTGCCAGTGACACACGCAGGGGAGGTGCTGAAACACCACAGTGCCTTAGACTCCCCCCTCCTGTACCTGGCGCTTCCAATGGACAATGGGCAGAACAGGGTGACACCACGCCACCTACGACACCCGAGAGACTGCTGGCCTGGTCCCTCCAGATCACTGTAGTCAAAGGGGACCCAGGTCACAGGGCAGGAATCGCAACAGACCGCCTTAACCCCTGATGTGCCATCTTGGGATCCACCTAGATGTAGCATTAAGACTCGTAAGGTCAGAAAGGTAGACATCAGTTAAATTGGCACGGGTGTAGGACACAGGTTAGGGTAGAAGCTAGGGCACAAACCAGTGTAGAGATGTTCACCTATTATGTTCAAAATAAACAGCTGTGCAACAAACTATTTCGGTGCTCAGACAGAGGGTGTGAGGGATGGGATGGGATTGGCTGAGCTGGGATGGGCTGTGTTGGGCTGGGCTGGCTGCAAAGGGGGCACTGGTGGAGAGGATGGGCAGATCTTGGAGGTGGGCATGGGCCAGTGCCCCGAAGTCCGACACCGCACATTGTCCCGGTACCCCGCCCCTCATCCTCCCTCTCAACCCAACCCCCCGCTGCAACCCGGCCCCAACTTTGCCACCCCAAGGGTTATGTGGGACCGTGTGTTGGAATGGCCAGCTCACATGCAGGGATCACCCAGCGGGGTGGTGGAAATTGCTACCATTGTCAGGAGTCAGATGTCAAACCATGCGGAGCACCAGAGCTGTCATCATCCTCCATCCCAGCTGTCACTGCTGACCCAGGGCCCGGACACTGTAATGTGCCAGTAGGAACCAAGGAATCATGGAATCACGGGTTCAGGGAGGGGGTTGCAAGGAGGGGGGAGTGTGTGATTCAGGGAGGGTGGTCATGGGAGGGGGTGGTTGGTCGGGGCTGGGTGGGGGGGGGGGGGTTACGGGATGGTGTATTGTGGGGATGGGATGCGATGGGATGTTTGTGCTGCTGGCCAGGCCCCCTAGTCGGTCAACTACAATCAGTAAGGATAAACAACAACACTTCCTCCATGATAGTCCTCAATACCGGGGCCCCACACGGCTGCGTACTTGGCCCCCTACTATACTCCCTATACACACACGATTGTGTCGCAAAATCTGGCTCCAACTCCATCTACAAGTATGCTGACGACACAGCCATAGTCGGTTGGATCTTGAACAACGACAAGTCAGAATACAGGACGGAGATAGAGAACATAGTGGAGTGGTGTAACAACAAAATCTCTCCCTCAAAGCCAGCAAAACTAAAGAGCTGGTCATTGACTTCAGGAATCAAAGTATCATACACACCCCTGTCAGCATCAATGGGGCCGAGGTGGAGATGGTTGACATCAAATTCCTAGGTATGCAAATCACCAACAATCTGTACTCGTCCACCCACGTCGACACTATGACCAAGAAAGCACAACAGCGCCTATACTTCCTCAGGAAACTAAGGGAATTCGACATGTCCACATTGACTCTTACCAATTTCTACAGATGCACCATAGAAAGCATCCTATCTGGCCGCATCACAACCTGGTATGGCAAATGCTCAGCCAAAGACCGTAAGAAACAACAGAGAATCATGAACACAGCCCAGCCCTCATGCGAATCCGCCACCCATCCATTGACTCTGTCTGCACTGCCCGCTACCTTGGGGAAAGTGGGCAGCATAATGAAAGACCCCTCTCACTCGGGTTATTCACTCGTCCAACTCCTTCCATTGGGCAGGAGATACAAAAGTCTGTGAACATGCATGAACATATTCAAAAACAGCTTCTTCCCCACTGTTACCAGACTCTGAATGACTCTCTTATAGACTGACCTGATCTATTCACACATCTTCTCCACTGAGTAGTACTACACTCCTCTATGCTTCAACTGATGCTTATGTCTATTGTTTTACATTTTGTATTTATGTATGCCGTAAGTTTTTTTTCATCCATGGAAAGATCTGTCTGCCCCGTACGCAGAACAATACTTTTCACTGTTCCTCAGTACACGTGGCAATAAAACAAATTCAGAATTCAGAACTAGAGCGATTAGAGCGATGCATGCATGCTGACCCTGGCTCACATGTTGTGCAGCCTCTTGTGCCTGTCCGGGCCCCATAACCTGCCCATCCTAGCCCTCCTGCGTTGATATGAGCTTTGACAATGGGTCACCAGTTATGTGTCCATCTTGCCAGCACTCCCCTGATCCCGTGTGACTTCACCTTTTGTACCAGTCTGCCAACAAACATGTTGGACTTCAACCTGGTGTTGTAAGACTTCTTAATGTGCTCACCCCAGTCCAACGCCGGCATCTCCACATCATTCCTAGAAGTGTAACATCTTTGGGTTGTGGGCGCGAAACCCACGTAAACTCCCGGCACAACATCATGGGCCGAAGGTCCTGTTCTGTGCTGTATTTTTCCATGTTCTATCTGGACTCGAAATGTTAGCTCTTTTCTCTCCCTACAGATGAGCCTGCTGAGATTTTCCAGCACGTTTTCCTTTGGTTTCAGATTCCAGCATCTGCAGTAATTTGCTTTTATCCAGTAACAACAGTCCTCATTCCTTCTCCTCACCTGAAAGAATAAATTATTCTGCATGGTAAAAAGATCAATATGCACCTATTTACCGTATTAGAAAAATAATAGGCAACACTTTCTCAGCAGTTATAGGAAAGCAATATAATATTTCTTGACATCAAAATGACCCAAAGTAGTTTGCAGCCAATAGAGTACTTCTTTGAAGTGTAGCCATTATTGTAATGTAGGCAGCCATTTTTCACACAGCAAGCTGTCACAAACAGCAAGCTGACAATGACCAGATAACTGTTTTAATCGTTATGATTGAGGGATAATTATTGGCCCCAGGACACCAGGTCTAATACCAACTGCTCCCCTTATTACTTTAAATAGGGCCCTGGGACCTCTTATAATCACCTTAGAGCAGACAATGCCTCAGTTTGCCTCTTCATCTGAAAGGTCGCATATCTAACAATACAGCACTCCCTTAGTGTACAGTACTCCAGATGTGGTCCAGCCAGGCTTTGTACAGCTATAGAAACCTTCTTCATCTTTATTTTCTAGTCCTCTAGTTACAAAAATCTAGTATTCCAATAGCTTTTTTGAGTATTTTGTACCTGACTACCACATTTTAGCCATGACTATACATGGATTACTGAAGCTCTCTGGACTTTGAATGTTCCTAACATAACATAATATAAATAATACATGGATCTATCTGTGTTTGCTCCAAAATGGATGACCTCACCTTTACTAAGCTTCATGTTCTGGTGCGCATTAGTCACACAACCTTGAGCCTAAGACCGAGAATTGGCCCAACCAAAATCGACCCCATCTGCTTCTTTGTTGCCCCTACAACCGCGACGGTTTTCAAAGGGCGTGGAAATTTGAGTTGACATAACATTCATTCCACTCCTATGAATCACCACCAACAACCTGAAAACCACCTGATTCTCTACTTCACAATTGTTCAAGGAGTATCAGCCAGGCTGAGTGTAGGAATAGTGCAAGATCCATCTTCTGATTCATTGAACTGTGGACCATCGAACACCTGCAATTCACACAATTGATAGAGCAATGGCACTCAAATAGCTGGGAGGGCTGGAATTGAATCTGAGACAGCCAACAATAGTTTCAAATTCCTCCAATATTTAATATGAACATTCCCAAAGTCCCATTACAATCCTTTTAGGCGGCTTAGCCAGCAACCCAATTAGGAATGGCCTGACGGTATCTCTGGTGAAGATAGAAATATTCTTCCGAAAACAAAGTTAGGAAGCGGGAGATGATGGGTTTGATAAGGCCACAAAGGAGTCCACACTGAATAGTTCAAAGAAACTTAGTTTACTGACAATAACTATCATATACATCACATGGTAGATCCCAAATGGGTCTGCCTTGCCAATGCCAAACTGGCCAGCTTTATATGTCATTCAACTATACATTGTTTAGAGGTCCCCTGCTGCTTTTATGGGGGAGCTCACATTCTGCAATGTTCGCGGGGAAGTTAATTGTTCCCACCCCGTAATACCCTTTTGGGTTATAACAATGGGAAAGGCAGGAGATGGGAAAGCCAAAGAGATGCCAGCAAACCTGCCATTGACTTGCTGTGGCTCAGATCATCACAACTCTGAGTCAGAGGATTGCAGGCTCAAGTCCTGCTCCAAAGACTTGGCTGATGCTCTCAGTACAGTACTGAGGGAGTGCTGTGCTCTTGGAGTGTTGCCTTTCAGGTGTGAAGTTAAACAAGACCTTGTTTGCCCTCTTAGATGGATATTTGACCTGGAAGGAATAGAAGCAGGACAATGTTAACTCTTCAATCAATATCATCCAAACAGGTTATCTGATGATTATCATATTAGTGCTGTTTGTGGGAGTTTACAACAGAAATGTCCGCCTGGCAGTGGGGTCAATAACCAGAGGACACTGGAAGTAGATTCTTGTCTTTAAATTTTAGAGTACCCAATGTTTTTTTCCAATTAAGGGGCAATTTAGCGTGGCCAATCCACCTACCCTGCACATCTTTGGGTTGTGGGGTGAAATGCACACAGACACGGGGAGAATGTGCAAACTCCACACGGACAGTGACCCAGGGCTGGGATTCGAACCTGGGTCCTCAGAGCCGTAGTGCCAGAGGTGACCACTGCGCCACCATGCTGTACGACACTAAGTAGATTAAATAGTACCTTTCAAAAGATAATTGAATAAATACTTGCAAAAGAAATGTCAAAAGATGGGGATAAGCAGGTCATGGGACACTTGTGAGACCAGGGGATTGATATTCCCCTCCCCCACTGAGGGGCGCCCCCTTTATATCCTGTGTAAAATCGGAGGGCCATGAACTGTGAGTTGGCTCCTGTAGTAGAGTAACTGCTCAGTCCTCTTTCTGTTGCTTAAAACCTTTTTCCTTTGACTCAACGTGTTCAGCTCTGTATGGACTCCTTTCCGGACATTATTATAAGAAACCTTTGCAGGGTCAAGGGGAAAGTGCAAGGGGATGGGCCAAATTGGATTGTTCTTTCAAGAACCAACACTGGCATGATGGGCCAAAGGGCCACATTCTGTGCTATATCATTCTATGTGAGATGACGGGTAAACTGTTAGATATCTGCTACCTGAGTATTGGTGAAGTAATATTGTTTCCAAATCAAGGCTGTCTTTGCCAAAATTTCAATGTCGGACCAATTTTGGCTCTTTATTAAGCAACCTGAGGTGATAAACTATTGGCACAAGTAATATGTTGACAGACATTCCAAAACCAAGAATCTGCCAATATTCTGTCTTTCCCATTATCAGTCACATCCCACATTTTTTTTGGAAGAATCTTTCTAACTCCGTCAATGGGATCTTAGCCAATGGTTTAAAACTGCATCAAAGTCAGAACATTCGCCCAAAGAAGCACATTAAAGTTAATCTTGATGCTATTCATGTCTTAAAGTGACTGATGCTTCTTTGGTGGTAGAGTTCCTAAAATATGATTAAATAATTCAAGACAGGCTGGTGGTGCCAGCTGTGACTCAGTGGGTAGCACTCTTGCCTCGAACATAGAACATTACAGCGCAGTACAGGCCCTTCGGCCCACGATGTTGCACCGTCCTGTGAAACCCTTCTAAAGTCCCTCTACACTATTCCCTTCTCGTCCATATGCCTATCCAATGACCATTTGAATGTGTTTAGTGTTGGCGAGTCCACTACTGTTGCAGGTAGGGCATTCCACGCCCTTACTACTCGAAGTTCGAAGTTCGAAGGCTGTGAGTTCAAGTCCTCTGCCCAGACCCGAGTGTGAAAATCTAGGCCGAGACTTCAGTGCCAGTATTGTCTTTCAGGTATGACACTACACTGCAACCTTGCCTGCCTTCTCAGGTGGTCACTACTTTGAAGAAGTGCAGACAAGTGCTCCAGGTGTCCAATATTTATTCCTCAATCAACACTACACACATATTATCTAGTCATTGTTGCACTACTGATTGTGGGCAGCACAGTGGTTAGCGCTGCTGCCTCACAGCACCAGGGACCCGGGTTCAATTCTAGCCTTGGGTCACTGCCTGTGTGGAGTTTGCACATTCTCCCTGTGTCTGCGTGGGTTTCATCCGGGTGCTACGGTTTCTTCTCACAGTCCAAAGATTTGCAAGTTAGGTGAATTGCCCCTGCTAAATTGCCCCTTAGTGTCCAAAGATGTGCAGGTTAGGTGGATTAGCTGTGATAAATGTGTGGGGTTACGGGGATAGGGCGGGGGAGTGGGCTTAGGTAGTGTTCTTTTGGAGAATTGATGCAGACACAATGGGCCAAATAGCCTCCTTTTGCACTGTAGGGATTCTATGGAAAAGCTGAGGATTCTATGGAACTTGCTGTGCACAAATTGGTGCTGTATTTTGTAATTTAATGGTGGCTGCACCTCAGTAGTATTGCATTGGCTATAAACCCCTTTGAGACGTACTGTGTTTTGAAAGGCGTTATGAAAAGGCATGACTTTCGTTTTACAAATCCGGATTGGAATTTTTCAGAGACTCCACCAGGTGCTGTGTTAGTGAAATATTTCACCAGATTGCAAGTGCTGAGGTGTTTTATCTGTCGAATCCAACCTTTCAATTAATGCTCAGTTTAAGGAGATCTAGAATAAGGAGATTATTAATCCTGACTGCTGTTAAGATGTAAATAGTTATTTATAAGACGATTACCTTATTTTTTTTTAAAGCACTCTTCACTAATTTCTCTGGCCTCTTGGATAAAAGTTTCCCCTTCAAAAATTGATTTGGATTCTTGCCACGCAAACAATACATTATTACGCTCCCTATCTCCAATGTGGTCACACTTTTCTGCCAAAATTGTCGATTTTGGTCTGTCAATTGTTGCAATTTTGCCTAGGGTTGAATGCAGCAAGTTTCAGAGGTCTATCTCCCAACTCTATTGCCACATTAAATATTAAAATAACACTTTATTTATCAACTGATTTTAGGCAATACTACTAATTGTTTAAAGAATCACGTCCTATCCCAGGAATTTTTATTATTTGTTGTTACGCGGTTTTGTCAATATTAACAATGTTAGCTAACTCACTGACATTTATACTGCCAATTTTCCAATATAACTTGCCCAGAGATAAAGCCATTTGCTTGGCTTCAGCTGCTTGTCTACCTCATTTCTGCTCGGCCAGTGATAAAATTGGATCTTTAGCTCTCTTTCAAATACATCAAAACTGCTTGGCTCAAGTGGTAGGGAGTTCCACATGCTCACCACTCTCTAAGTAAAGAAGCTTCCTTTTGGATTTATTGCAAACTGGCCCTCTTTTTGGTCTCCCCCAGGAAGTGGAAACATCTTGGTCGGGATTCTCTGTTCCGCCACATCTGTTTTCTGGTGCGGCGCACCCCTGCTGGCAGCAGGATCCCCCCTCCCGGCAGCCGGCCAGTTTCCAATTGTGGGCACCCCCAAGCTGGCGGGAAATCCGCGGGGCATGAATGCGCAGCCGGAAAAACGGAGGATCCCGCTGACAGAGATTCCAGCTGCTTCTCTATGTCTACCCTATTAAACCTTTTTATAATTTTGAAGAACTCTATCTTCATTTAGTCTTTTCTTTCTGAGGGAAAAGAGCCCCAGACTGCTTAAAAATTCTTGATGGGTATATGTCTTTTATATGTATTTTACAGTGTCCAATATCCTTTTGTATAACACATAGGCCAGAGAACTGTTGACAGTGCTCTAGGAGTGGTTTAATCAACATTCTACACAGGTTTAACATAACCTCACTGCTTTTCAATTCTTTCTCCATAGAAATTCACCCTAGTGTGCTCTTCTGCCGTTGGCCTTATTGATGTGTGTTGGTTCTTTTAGTGATTTATGTGAACCCCCAGATGCCTTTAGCCTTCTACCCCATTATTTTACAAGGAGTCTGAGGTGTTCGTAATATTCCTGTTAAAATGTACCATATCACACCTATCTGTAGGTTGTGTGGCATGGTGGTTAACACTGCTGCCTCACAGCATCAGGGACCCGGGTTCGATTCTGACCTCGGGTGACAGTCTCTGTGGAGTTCGTACTGTATACTCCCCGTGTCTGTGTGGGTATCCTCCGGATGCTCTGCTTTCCTCCGCAGTCCAAAGATGTGCAAGTTAGGTGGATTGGCCATGCTAAATCGCCCCTTTGTCGCCCAGACTCGATAGGCCGAATGGCCTCTTTCTGCTCAACAATATAGCCATCAGACTTTCTGCAATGATTTTACTCTGGGTGAATTTTTACTTTGTATTTGCTTTGTGCCTGTAAGCTGTCCTTAATGACTGAACTGCATAACCTGGAGACAATCCAGAAATTACAAATAAAATGTTGAACCTTAGACAACCTAGTTATTTTGCCACGTATTATGATATTTTTCTTGAAGAAATTACATCTTTAAGACAGCTATGTTTTATATTTTAGATTTTGAATCTTGCTGTGCAACATATGTCTCATCTTAGCACTACACATTAAATATTTTAAGAAGATTCATGCAATAAAACGTCCACCTCTCCTTGACAGGATCAATTTCAATTTAACATGAAATCTTTCTTTGGCGAGTTGCAGCTGATCCTATCAGGCCTTCATTGTAGTCAATCCAAAGACTAACTTTATAAGGGTTTTAAACTGAAAAGAGTCATATGGCTTCAGGTTTGGGAGTAAGGGAAGGGGGCAGGATAGGGAGAGGAGGTTAATGCATAACATCTTAACTGGATGTTCTTTGGGCTGGTGGTAAAGTCAGTGATAGAACTCATCTGTCTGTAGCTGCAGCCACTGTGAGCACAGCGCAACCTCTGACTTAGATTTAATCACGGCGCTCAGTCTGAAGAATGAGCGGCCCTACTAATATTTTGGACCGACTGAGATCCTTAAAAGGTTTCAAAACGATAATAAAAAAATGGAAACCTCCGTGGGTGCATTTTTAGGACACCCCCCCCTGACCTCTTTGTCTCCTGAACAATATCTGAAACATTTTAGCTGGGATTTTCCCAATGGTGTGCATTGTCCTCCTCTGCAATGTTTCCTGACCGACAACATACATTGTGGTGGTGCTGTGCTGGCTTTTTATTAACAGTTTCATTCTGCGTGTTTTGATGCGCACAGATGTGGTGTAGCAGGGATGTGTATCTCATGTCATGCAACCAAGCCAGCTGGTATAGTATCACATTTCTGATGGTATTAAAAACTGGTTATCCTCTGTCAGTTTCTTCAATCCAACTGCATTCAGGTGTTTCAACTGCCTATCTATATCAGTGTGTGTGTATACATAAAAAAAAACATTTAAACTTTACTTTGCTCAACATCTTGAGGTGGAGTCTCTGTAAACTTGTGTCTCAATGTTTGATAAGAAACAGGTTATTCAGTTTAGACACGAGCAGTGACCTGGGAATCACGAGCTGCTAAACTTGTCGTCAAGTTCAGTCTTGTTCCATGTCTCAATTAGAAGAAAAACCTAGAATCATTACAGCACAGAGGGGCCATTCGGTTCATCAACTCTATGCTGGCCCACTACTAAAAAATGGCTGCTTTCAAATGGCAGCAGGGTAGCATGGTGGTTAGCATAAATGCTTCACAGCTCCAGGGTCCCAGGTTCGATTTCCGGCTGGGTCACTGTCTGTGTGGAGTCTGCACGTCCTCCCCCTGTGTGCGTGGGTTTCCTCCCACAGTCCAAAGATGTGCGGGTTAGGTGGATTGGCCATGCTAAATTGCCCGTAGTGTCCTAATAAAAAGTAAGGTTAAGGGGGGGGTTGTTGGGTTACGGGTATAGGGTGGATACGTGGGTTTGAGTAGGGTGATCATGGCTCGGCACAACATTGAGGGCTGAAGGGCCTGTTCTGTGCTGTACTATTCTATGTTCTATTTTCACAAGTGTGTATTTGAAGACAGTTGTGGCAGTAACCCTATACTCCTACTGTCACCATTGGACAATCATTTACAGCTCTCACAGATTCTGTTACAATGACGATAGAAATATAAGTATCCCGCCTGATACTAATTAATGTTAAACACATGCAATGAGGTCTTTTTAATCATAGGTTAAGGAATATGGGGAAAGGTAGGTATACGGAGTTAGGTCACAGATCAATGATGATCTCACTGAATGCTGGAACAGGCTTGAGGGGCTGAAAGGACAGACAATTGTCAGTTGGAATTTAATGCAGAGGAGTGTGAGGTGACGCACTTTGGAAGAAGTAAAAAGTAGGGAAGTTATCCTGAAGCTCCTGAAAACTCTGGTTAGGTCACAACTAGAGTATTGCATCTAGTTCTGGTCGCTACACTTGAGGAAAAATGTGAGAGTCCTTGAGACAATGAGGAGGAAATGTACCAGAATAAGTACAAATGTACCAAAATGGTTCCAGGGATGTGGGATTTTAGATACAAGGTCAGGTTGGAGAAGCTTGAGTTATTCTCCTTGGAGCAATGGATAGTGATGGGAGATACAATGGAGATGCACAAGATTATGCTAGGTAGTGTGTGGTCCAGGCTATAGTGTAGTGGTAACTAGTAACTAGTAATTCAGAGGCCCAGAAAAGGGTCTGAATGGTGTCCTCTTATTCCTATGTTCTTATGCCCTGTCCTTAGAAATGACATGGTATTATGCTTCACTAATCACTGTATCTACTGTCTACATGGTTATTTTTCTTGCCTTTCCCTTTGCCTCTTCCATTTAGCTTATTTACTGATACTGGGATCCCAGGTTCAAATCCCGCCACTGCAGATGGTGAAATATGAATTCAATAGAATTCTGGAAATAAAAGTCTACTGATGAAATGAAAATCGCTTATTGTCACGAGTAGGCTTCAATGAAGTTACTGTGAAAAGCCCCTAGTCGCCACATTCCGGCGCCTGTTCGGGGAGGCTGTTACGGGAATTGAACCGTGTTGCTGGCCTGCCTTGGTCTGCTTTCAAAGCCAGCGATTTAGCCCAGTGTGCTAAACAACCCATGAAAACATTGTCGATTGTCGTAAAAACCCATCTGATTCGCTAATGTCCTTTAGGGAAGGAAATCTGCCGCCTTTACCTGGCTTGCCCTATATGTGACTCTAGACCCACAGCAATGTGGTTGACTCTTAACTGCCCCTCAAGGGCAATTAGTATTGGGCAATAAATACTGGCACAGCCTGCAATGCCCACATCCCATGAAAGAATCAAAAACAAAATTGGATTTGGATATCATTGGGTTTCCATTGCTAAACCTTATGTGGGGGCCGAATCATAGACTATTGAAAATATGGATAGAAATTGACCCTTAATGCCCAATTCTACCATCAAGATAAGGAAGACCGTTCCAGCATTGCAAATAATGATTTTAGTCCGCGGAATTTGCTTTCCTGTGGTCTGACTTACGGGGACATCAAACATCAAATTTTAACCGGTATTTATACTTAATACTCAAATTTATACTTGCTAGAAGCTATGTACACTCAGGGATCTGTCCTCTGTAGGCTAAAGGAACATGTCCAGGCATTTTGCTTTTTTAAATTAAACAAAGCACTGAGCACGATAATTCTCTGATGCATCCTTCATGGCAGTGCCTCGACCAATCAGAATCCACTTGCCAAACAAACAGCACCCTTTTCACAGGCAGAATCATTTGTTTCTTCCTTTAAAATTTGGTATTCTTGCATTTGGTGGCACGGTGGCACAGTGGTTAGCACTGCTGCCTCACAGCGCCAGCGACCCAGGTTCAATTCTGGTCTTGGGTCACTGTCTGTGAGGAGTTTGCATGTTCTTTCCGTGTCTGCGTGGGTTTCCTCCGGGTGCTCCCGTTTCCTCCCGCAGTCCAAAGATGTGCAGGTTAGGTGTACTGCCCCTTAATGTCCAAAGATGCGTAGGTTACGTTAAGGGATTGTTGGGATGAGGCTGGGAAGTGAGCCTAGGTAAGGTGCTCTTTCAGAGGGTTGGTGCAGACCTGATGGACCAATAGGCCTCCTTTTGACTGTAGGGATTCTATGATCCGTCCTGTAGATTGCAAAGTAAAAAGCTTCGACGGGATGTCTCTTTTTTTCAGCAATGCTCAATTTCTGTTCTACCAAACGACTAATTTACACTATGTTAATTTCCACTCTTCAAGGAATCAGAGAATGATGCAGCACAAAAGACCATTCTGCCCATCATGTCTGTGTCAGATCTTTGAAAGAGCTGTCCAATTAGCACCTCTCCCATACTTTCTCCCCCAAATCCTGCAAAACTTTCCCCTTCGCTTATTTATTGAATCTCCTTTTGAAAGTTTTGATTGAATCTGCTTCCACCACTCCATTCCAGATCGCAACAGCCTGCTGTGTAAAAAATAATTCTCCGTATCTCCCTTCAATTCTTGTCAATCATCAATCAGGGGCTATACCGAATACTATACCGAATCGATAGTCCTAATTTCTGACCTCTGCGATTCACAATACAATATCATCAAAACAATTCACTTTAAAGATGTGCTTTTACTTTTCCCAACAGTTCAAGTGCTTGGCCCCTGCCCAGTCTACAGAAGGTATGTAATTATGGACATTCAGGTTTTAATAGGTTGTAATTATTACTGCTGCCGCTTCACGGTAAATAATTACCTGCACACTTCATCTGCATCATTATATGTCATAATAATCCTCAGGCTTCTTCTATAGTAAAATTACTTTGCTGCATAACTGATGATTATGGTCTGTTGGGAGGAGTGTCAGTGATGGAGAAGATTGCTTCAGTATGTCTGTTCTGATTGCTTTTCAAAATATCCTGTTCTTCCAGTTCAGCCGCAATGGAAGATGATAGCTTCAACTCAAAAAGTGGCCCTCAAATCCAAATCATTTGCTTGTGCGCAATTCCTCCATGGAGAGAAAATGGTCCGTTTGGATAAAAGGCTGAAATTTCCTTCAGCAGAAAGTGCTGGGGCTAGGAATGCTGTGGCGATTAAGTCACCTCCTGCCACCCTACAGAGGCTGGGAATTCTGCAGCGAGTACCTCATCTCCTGACTCCCCACAGCCTGTCCACCAGCTACAAGGCCCAAGTCAGGAGTGTGATGGGCTACTCTCCATTTGCCTGGATGAGTGCTGCTCCAACAACACTCTAGAACAGGAGGTCTTGTGGCACAGCTTCACTACCTCTGGATCAGAACGTCCAGGTTTGAGTCCAATACTAGGGCTTGTTGGCCACGGAAGGAGAGTTGCATTGCGGCAACTTACTAAGTTTCCTCAACATAAGAACATAAGAACTAGGAGCAGGAGTAGGCCATCTGGCCCCTCGAGCCTGCTCCGCCATTCAATGAGATCATGGCTGATCTTTTGTGGACTCAGCTCCACTTTCCGGCCAAAACACCATAACCCTTAATCCCTTTATTCTTCAAAAAACTATCTATCTTTATCTTAAAAACATTTAATGAAGGAGACTCAACTGCTTCACTGGGCAAGGAATTCCATAGATTCACAACCCTTTGGGTGGAGAAGTTCCTCCTAAACTCAGTCCTAAATCTATTTCCCCTTATTTTGAGGCTATGCCCCCTAGTTCTGCTTTCACCCGCCAGTGGAAACAACCTGCCCGCATCTATCCTATCTATTCCCTTCATAATTTTATATGTTTCTATAAGATCCCCCCTCATCCTTCTAAATTCCAATGAGTACAGTCCCAGTCTACTCAACCTCTTCTCGTAATCCAACCCCTTCAACTCTGGGATTAACCTAGTGAATCTCTTCTGCACACCCTCCAGCACCAGTACATCCTTTCTTAGGTAAGGAGACCAAAACTGAACACAATACTCCAGGTGTGGCCGCACTAACACCTTATACAATTGCAGCATAACCTCCCTAGTCTTAAACTCCATCCCTCTAGCAATGAAGGACAAAATTCCATTTGCCTTCTTAATCACCTGTTGCACCTGTAAACCATCTTTTTGCGACTCATGCACTAGCACACCCAGGTCTCATACTTTCTCATACACCCAGGACAATACATTCCAAACCTGTGATCTCTACCACATAGAAGGACAAGGGCCACAGAGGCATGGCAACACCAATCTCCAAACCACACACTATTGTGACTTAGAATGATAACGTATACCTTCACTGGGTCAAAATCCTGGAACTCCCTCCCTAACAGCATTGTGTGTGAATCTCTACCACACATACTGCAGCACTTCAAGGAGGCAGCTCACCACTACCTTCTCAAGTGTAATTAGGGATGGGTAATGAATGTTGACTTTGCTGAAGACACCCACACCCCATGAATGTGAAAGAATAACTTGTATTTATATAGCATCTTCCCTGTGGTAAAATAACCCAAATTGCTTCCAAGAGCAATTATCAAACAAACTTTAAAACTGAGCCACTTAAGAAATACTTGGGCAAGTGACCATAAGAAGGAAGATTTTAAAGGTGAGGGGAGAAATACGGAGGCAGAGAGGTTAAGGGAGGGAATTTCAGAGCTGAGGGACCAGGCAGCTGAAGGCACAGTTATCGACAATGGAGTGATTAGAATAGGGAATGTGCAAAAGGCCAGAATTGGAGCTGTGTATGTACCTTGGAGAATTATGGGGGCTGGAGAAAATTAAAGAGATAGGGAGGGCTCAAGCCCACGGAGGATGAGAATTTTAAATTTGAGGTGTTGCCTTACTGGAACTCACTGTAGGTTAGTGAATACAGAGGGCAATTGGTGAATGGGCCTTGGTACGAGTTAGGACCCAGGCAGCAGCATTTTGGATGAGCTCAAGTTCACAGGAGGTTGAAGGGCAGTCAGGAGAGCGCTGGAATGGACAAATGGGGAGGTAACAAAAGCATGCTGGTGGGGATTGCTGCAGTAGATGAGCTGAAGTATGGGTGGAAACCGGCAATAGCACTCACATCACCCTCATTCCTAAACCACACCCACCATCCCATAACAGCCCCCCCCCCCCCCCCCCCCCCCGGCAGCCCCGCACCCCCCTTGCCCCCGGCTGCCAGCCAGAGCCCCAGGTGCCGAGCAGCGATGAGGACATTGACACAGTGACCTATATAACCGAAATCCAGGACACCCCTGGAGCTCGAGTCCGAGGATGACATGGATTTCCCGGCACAGCCATCTGCAACACCCTCCACCATCCCATAGATACTCACCTCGGTTGGGCACTTTAGTGAAAAGACTCCTGGGACACTATCTGGGGGCGGGTTTCGTGCTTCTGGAATAAACAGTCCCAATGATTGTGGAGATGCAGTGGCAGAGCCAGGGACTACATGGGGGGTTGTCGGCGAGCATCCAGCACCTGCAGGTGTAGTTGGAGGAGTCCAACCGCATGCACAAGCAGGAGCTGGTGCCGACCATGTGTGGCACCCAGGCCAATACTGCACGGGTGGCGAAAGCATGGAGGCCTTGGAGGCGAGGGTTTCGGCCATACATCAGCATGTCCAAGGCCTGGAGCATTCTGTGTAGGCGCTGGCTGAGGCTCGGGAAAGGGCTGCCATCTGACAGGCATCTATATGCCAAAGCCACCTAGACATTGCTGTGGTGCTCCTGAGCATGGCCCAGTCACAGCGGGCCATGGCTGACAGCGCGCCGGCATTGTCCAGGTGCTGACAGCATGGCACAGATGCAGAGGGAGGTGGCCTAGTCCCAGAGGGAGATGGTGCAGTCACTGGCTGATGTGGCACAGGCCCAGAAGTTGGTGGCACAGTCACAGAGAGATGTGGTGCAATCCCAGACAGAGGTGGTCCACACCCTGTGTTCCATGACTGCGAGAATGCAGACCCTGGTCGAGACAACAGTGGGCCTCCAGGACTGGCAGCACCATCTGGTGGGGGAGCCTCAGAGGATAGATCCGCCTGCACCAGTGCCCCATGAGTACCTGGGGGCAATGGGCACCTAGAGGGAAAAGCAGGTGATGGTGTCCATGGCGGTGACTCCCAGTGCCGGAATACCACAGCGGGCAGAACAGCGCACCACCATGCAACCTGGGACACCTGAGCAGCAGCCGGGCCCATCCAGCCCAGTCGTCCCAGAAGACGGGTGCCAAAGGGGACCTAGGACGCAGGGTGGGAATCACAGCAGAATGCCTCCACTTGTGATGTACCGCCTGGGGATCCACCTAGATGTAGTGTGAGGGTGTTAGGGCCCATAAGGTCAGAAAATTGCACACCAGTTAAGTTGGCACAGGTGCAGGGCACAGTTTAGTGACAGGGGCTAGGGCGCATATCTGTATAAATGTTTGCACATTAAACACCTGTTCACTGTTACAACCTGCCTGAGTACTCTGGCAGATGGATGAAAGGGGTGGGCTAGTCCCGGCTGGCCGCAGGTGTGTGTGGGAGAGGGGATTTGGTGGGTGTTGGGGGTGGGCTGGCTTAGAGACTGCAGTTCGGCCAGTGGGGGTGAGGGCGGGATGTGATGTCCGCACCCCTGACTAGTCCTCCCTCCCCCTCCCCAATCAGTAAACCTGGAGGCGATTAGAGCGTCACGTGCGCGTTGGCCTTGGTGCACATATGCTCCCATGCCTGCCTGGGCTCCATGCCCAGTCCATACGTGCTGCCCATTGGAGGAGACCTGGCATTCTTTCTCCTCCTCCAGCACATCGCCCCTCTGCTGCGTGATGCTGTGGAGGACGCAGCAGGCCACCATGATGTGGGGGACCATCCCAGCGTCAAACTGTAGGGCCCCTCCAGAGTGCTCAAGGCACCTGAACTGCAACTACAGGATGCCGAGGCACCTCTCGATCACACCCCTGGTCGCTATGTGGGCATTGTTGTAGCGGGTCTCCCCTTGGTCTATGGCCTTTGAATAGGCGACATCAGCCATGACAGCAGTGGATGAACCCTGTTGCTCAGGAGCCAAACCCCCCGCCTGGGGTGCGCCTCGAAGAGGTAGGGAATCATCGAGTGTGCCAGGATGAAGGCATTGTGCACACTGCCCGGGGTATAAGGTGCAGACGTGCATGATGCCCATCTGATGGTCACATATCAGCTGCGGGTTTGTCGAGTGGAATCCCTTTCGGTTTGTGTAGAACGGCCTGTCACCTGCAGCTGCTCGTAGGGCGACATGCTTCCCATCAATCACCTCCTGTACCCTTTGCACCTGTTCTTCCTCGGCCTGTTGGGCGGCTGCCTCCTGTTTCTCTAGGGCACACTCCGCTGCTGCAGCTTCCTCCTCTGCGAACAGTTCCAGCTCGTACAGCCGCAGCGTATCCCGCAGGGCTATGGCCACTAGGAGGAAGGCCACCATTGCTGGTTGTATTCCAATATCCATTGTCTGTACGGGATGAAAGGCTGAAATGGTAGCATGGTGCGTGCCCCCATGCCCAACCAGGTCCAATGGGCTACACAGTGGCCCCAGTTGGCACTGCAGACTCTGTATGTCCCCCTCCCCCACCTACCCACCCATGGCCCCATCGATGGGGGAAGGGGTCACGCAGAGTCTGCAGTGCCAACTGGGGCCACTGGGGCAGGACGGCACCATGGGATCTCTGGCCCTGGCACTTGTCCTGGCTGCCAGGATATCATTGACTGGGCCTCACCAGCGGTGCGCTCTGCGGCCCCCATCCGCGCTGACTGTAGGGGCTACTGCCAATGGGTGTGTGGTAGTCAGTATTAGGGGTATTACGGTACCTAGGTTGGAGGTACCTGATGCTGTCAGATCATTGGTGTTGGAGGTACCTGATACTGTAAGATCATTGGTGAAGCCTGCCTGCTGGTTCCGCACAGTAAGGCGGAGTATAAGAGTCTGTGTTTCCCTAGCTGCTGCATTCTGTACCTGCGCTGCTGGAGGAAACATCTGGTTCAATAAAGCCTTCACATGTCCCACAATCTCGCTTCGGGAGTTATTTTTTAATTTTTTTTTTAAAATTTAGATTAGCCAATTATTTTTTCCAATTAAGGGGCAATTTAGCGTGGCCAATCCACCTACTCTGCACATTTTTGGGTTGTGGGGGCGAAACCCACGCAGACACGGGAAGAACGTGCAAACTCCACACGGACAGTGACCCAGAGCCGGGATCGAACCTGGGACCTCAGCGCCGTGAGGCGGTTGTGCTAACCACTAGGCCACCGTGCTGCCCTGCTTCGGGAGTTATTGATTGTTCATCAATTTATTGAACTAGATTTGAAGATTTCATTTCATTTCAAGAATGGAGCTCCGCATCAAGCCGGAGTGTCTGCAACTTAGCCCCACGCGGCAAACTCAGCGGTGACCTTTAAACACTGGCTGCCGTGTTTCAACGGACACATCAGGATGGCCACAACTACACCCACCGAGGACCAGAAACTGCAAGTTCTCCACTCAAGAGTGAGCCCAGAAATCTACACACTCATTGAAGACGCGGACGGTTTTGAGGCCGTGATGACCCTGTTGAAAGGACACTACATCCGCCCAGTAAATCAGGTTTACGCACGACATCTTCTAGCTACCATACAACAAATTCCGGGGGAATCGCTAGACGAATTCTACCGCACACTGCTGGTACTCGGTAGGAACTGTGACTGTCCGCAAGTTTCAGCCAACGACCACACCGAACTTTTAATCTGGGGCACCTTTGTTGCAGGTATGCTGTCCTCTCAGATCCGCCAGCGGCTGCTGGAAAAAGAGACGCTAAGTCTCAAGGAGGCACGGGCCCTCGCAAGCTCCTTAGACGGAGCCTCCCGCAACACCCGAGCGTATGTCTCCGACCGCGTGGCAGCCCCATGGGCAGCGTGGACCCCACCCGCAGCCGATTCCAACGCATCCCCCAACCTCCCACAAGCGTGTGCCGCGCGACTGCCAAGCAACCCCGGGGGGGCCCGATGTTATTTTTGGGGGCAAGCCAAGGACTCCCGGCAATGATACCCGGCCCGCTCCGCAACTTGCAAGGGCTGTGGAAAAAGGGGGCATTTCGTGGCGATATGCTAGGCCCGAGCGGTCGCCGCTGTCTCCGGGGGCGAACTGGGGCCGCCGCTATTACTCTCATTGCAGGCCACGTGTGGTCTGTGGGCGCCGCCATCTTGTTCCCCAGGGACCATGTGTGATTCATGGGCGCCATCACCTTGCCCACCACCGGCCATGTGCGACCCGTGGGCGCCGCCATCTTGGCTGGAATCTCAAGACCCCGATTCGGATGACCGCACACCGCCCGAGGAATCCCACCAGCCTCTGCCACAACTCGCCTCGGTGACTCTGGACCAGTCTCGGCCCCGAACTCTTTCAACCACTACGATGACGGTACTCATCAACGGATATGAGACATCCTGCCTGATCGACTCCGGGAGCACAGAGAGCTTTATACACCCCAACAAGGTAAGGCGTGCTCCTCCCCAATACACCCAGTTAACCAGAGAATCTCCCCGGCCTCCGGGTCTCACTCTGTAGAGATCAAGGGATACTGCATAGCTAACCTCACAGTCCAGGGAAGAGAGTTTAAGAATTTCCGACTCTACGTTCTCCCTCACCTCTGCCATGCCACACTCCTGGGATTGGACTTCCAACGTAACCGCCAGAGCTTAACCTTTAAATTCGAAGGCCCTATACCCCCCCTCACTGTCTGCAGTCTCGCAACCCTCAAGGTCGATCCGCCTTCCCTTTTTGCAAACCTCACCCCTGATTGCAAACCCGTAGCCACCAGGAGCAGACGGGACAGTGCCCAGGACCGGACCTTCATTAGGTCAGAAGCCCAGCGGTTACTGAAGGAAGGTATTATCGAGGCTAGCAACAGCTCCTGGAGTAGTGTTTGTAAAGACCGGGGAGAAGCACAGGATGGTCATCGATTATAGTCAGACCATCAATAGGCATACGCAACTCGACGCGTACCCTCTCCTCCGCATATCTGATTTGGTCAACCAGATTGCACAATACAAGGTATTTTCAACGGTGGACCTCAAATCCGCCAACCACCAGCTCCCCATTCACCCGGACGACCGCAAGTACACTGCATTCGAAGCGGATGGGCGGCTCTACCACTTCCTAAGGGTTCCCTTCGGTGTCACAAATGGGGTCTCAGTCTTCCAATGGGAGATGGACTGAATGGTTGACCGGTACGGTTTGCGGGCCACGTTTCTGTAACTCGACAACGTCACCATCTGCGACCACGACCAGCAGGACCACGACACCAACCTCTGCAAATTTCTCCATAGCGCCAGTGTCCTTAACCTGACCTATAACAAGGAGAAATGCGTATTCAGCACCAATCGGCTAGCCATCCTCGGCTATGCAGTGCACGATGGAGTCATGGGACCCGGCCCCGAACGCATGCGCCCCCTCATGGAGATCCCCCTCCCACACTGCTCCAAGCCCCTGAAAAGTTGCCTGTGTTTCTTTTCATATTATGCACAGAGAGTCCCTAATTACGCGGACAAGGCCCGCCCACTAATCTAATCCACGGTTTTCCCCCTGTCGGCAGAGGCCCGCCAGGCCTTCAGTCGCATAAAGGCAGACATCGCAAAGGCCACGATATACGCAATCGATGAATCCCTTCCCTTCCAAGTCGAGAGCGACGTATCCGACGTAGCTCTAGCGGCCACACTCAACCAAGCGGGCAGGCCCATGGCCTTCTTCTCACGCACTCTCCATGCCTCCGAAATGCGCCATTCCTCCGTTGAAAAGGAGGCCCAAGCCATAGTAGAAGCTGTGCGGCACCGGCAGGAGATTCACGCTCCTCACTGACCAACAGTCGGTAGCTTTCATGTTCGATAATGCACAGCGGGGCAAGATAAAGAACAATAAGATCTTACGGTGCAGGATCGAGCTCACCACCTACAACTAAAAGATCTTGTATCGTCCCGGAAAGCTAAACGAGCCTCTTGATGCCCTATCCCGCGGCACATGTGCCAACGCACAAGTGGACCGACTCCGGACCCTCCACGATGACCTCTGCCACCCAGGGGTCACTCGTTTCTTCCATTTTATCAAAACCTGCAACCTGCCCTACTCCATCGAGGAGGTCAGGACCGTCACCAGGAACTGCCAAATCTGCACGGAGTGCAAGCCGCACTTCTACCGGCCAGAGAAAGTGCACCTGATGAAGACTTCCCGCCCCTTTGAACGCCTCAGTGTGGACTTCAAAGGGCCCCTTCCCTCCACCGACCGGAACACGTACTTCCTGAACGTGATTGACGAGTACTCCCGGTTCCCGTTCGCCATCCCCTGTCCCGACATGACCGCTGCCACTATCATTAAAGCCCTCCACAGCATCTTTACCCTATTCGGTTTCTCTGCCTACGTCCACAGTGATAGGGGGTCCTCCTTCATGAGTGACGAACTACGTAAATTCCTGCTCAGCAAGGGCATTGCCTCCAGCAGGACGACTGATGCACGATCAATTGTACAAAAGACTCAGAATGGTATAACTGTGGCTTTATTACAGTCAGATGCGTGGCCTCCTGCTGCAGCTGGCAAAATGGCTGATCAGGAGGAGGTCACGCATATTTATACGGTTCCTTGTGGGCGGAGCCAGCCGGAAGGGGCTATGGCGAACCTGTAGTGCAGGTCCTACCTTACATCCCCTAATACAGGTGCACATTGGTTCACCACATTCACCCCCTGTTAAAAACGAGTCTGGCGGGGGTGGCGTGGAACTATATACAGATTTACAAATAATTTACAGTGAGGAGGTGAAAGAAATATGTGCATTTTGGTAGTCCGGTGCCCGTCAGAGGTTAAGTTGGTCCGGTGGTTTGACGGTTCGCTGGGAGCGACGTAACGGTGGCGGCGATGTCGGTGCTGGCGTCGCCGACTTTGGTGCTGGCGGTGTTGGTGCTGGCCAGTAGTCGGATGACTCCGGGAGTGTGCCGAAATCTTCCTCGTCCTCTAGCGTGGGCAGGGGAAGGAGGGATGGACCTGGTGGGGCTAATGTTGGGAGCGCCGGGGGAGGGGAGGGTGGCGTGTGGGTGGGGAAGTGTGTGGGAGTGGAACCTGAGAGAGCCAGGTCTCTGAGGGAGACAGTATCCTGGCGGCCGTCGGGCAACTCCACGTAGGCATACTGGGGGTTGGCGTGGAGCAAGTGTACCCTGTCCACCAAGAGGTCCGCCTTGTGGAGTCAGACATGCCTACGTAGAAGGACTGGTCCTGGAGCTGCGTGCCAAGTCAGGAGTGACACCCCGGATGTGGACTTCCTGGGGAAGGTAAAAACAGGTTCATGGGGTGTGTTATTTATGGTGGTGCACAGTAGAGACCGGATGGAGTGTAGTGCATCCGGGAGGACCTGCTGCCAGCGGGAGGCTGGGAGATTTCTTGACCGTAGGGCCAGCTGGACAGCCCTCCATACCGTCCCGTTCTCCCTCTCTACCTGCCCGATTCCCCGGGGGTTGTAGCTGGTCGTCCTGCTGGAGGCGATACCCCTGCTGAACAGGAACTGACGCAGCTCATCGCTCATGAATGAGGATCCCCTGTCACTGTGGATATAGTCGGGGAAACCGAACAGAACGAAGATGGTGTTGAGGGCCTTGATGACAATGGCAGACGTCATATCGGGGCATGGGATGGCGAAGGGGAACCTGGAGAACTCATCGACCACACTGAGGATATATGTGTTGCGGTCGGTGGAGGGGAGAGGCCCTTTGAAATCAACGCTGAGGCGTTCAAAAGGGCGGGACGCTTTCACCAGGCACGCACGGTCCAGTCGGTAGAAGTGCGGCTTGCACTCCGCACAGACCTGGCAGTCTCTGGTGACTGTCTATACTTCCTCGACGGAGTAGGGCAGATTGCGGGCTTTGACGAGGTGGTACAATCGAGAGACCTCAGGGTGACAAAGGCTGTCGTGCAGGGCCCGGAGTTGGTCTACTTGTGCACTGACACATGTACCTCGGGAGAGGGCATCTGGGGGCTTGTTGAGCTTGCTGGGGCGATACAAAATCTCGTAATTATAGGTGGAGAGCTCAATTCTCCACCGCAAGATTTTATCATTTTTGATCTTGCCCCGCTGCGTGTTGTTGAACATGAAATCTACCGACTGTTGGTCAGTTAGGAGAGTGAACCTCCTGCTGGCCAGGTAATGCCTCCAATGCCGCACAGCTTCAATGATAGCCTGGGCCTCTTTTTCAACGGATGAGTGCCAAATTTCAGAGGCATGAAGGGTGCGGGAAAAGAACGCCACGGGTCTGCCTGCCTGGTTTAGAGTGGCGGCGAGGGCGACATCTGAAGCGTCGCTTTCTACTTGAAAGGGCAGTGGCCCATCTACTGCGTGCATCCCGGCCTTGGCAATGTCTGCTCTAATACGGGGGAATGCATGTTGTGCCTCGATCGTGAGGGGAAATTGGGTAGACTGTATGAGTGGGCGGGCCTTGTCCGCATAGTTTGGGACGCACTGGGCGTAGTAGGAGAAAAACCCAAGGCAGTGTTTGAGGGCCTTGGAGCCTTTGGGGAGGGGGAGCTCCATGAGGGGGTGCATGCGGTCGGGATCAGGACCCATGAGTCCTTTTGGACTACATAGACGACGATGGCTAGACGGGTCGTGCTGAACACGCACTTCTCCTTGTTGTATGTAAGATTGCGGAGAGTGGCGGCGCGGAAACATTTCGAGAGGTTGACGTCGTGGTCCTGCTGATCATGGCCGCAGATGGTGACGTTGTCCAGGTACGGAAACATGGTCCGCAGACCGTACCGGTCAACCATTCGGTCCATTTCTCTTTGGAATACCGAGACCCCGTTAGTGACGCCGAAGGGAACCCTAAGAAATTGATAGAGCCGACCGTCCGCCTCGAAGGCAGTGTATGGACGGTCGGATTTACGGATGGGGAGCTGGTGGTAGGCGGATTTCAGGTCGATCGTTGAGAAGACCCGGTACTGTGCAATCTTTTTTTTTTTTATAAATGTTTTTATTCAGTTTTCGTATTTTATATTGAACAAATTACAAATTGTTAGGAGAGAGAAACAAAAAAAAAAAAAACAAACAAAAACAAACACGCAAAAATTAACATACATATTTACAGGTAAGCATCTTCGTAGTAGTAACTGCGCCCCCCCCCCCCCCCCCCCCTCAACATGTTTATTTAGCTTGGTTTTGGGCCTTAGCTAGCCATCGAACCCCCGTAACGAACCTGTAGCCCCCCCCCCCTCCCGCTACCTTCCCCCGACTATTCTTCCTCTTGTACATTGGCCACAAATAGGTCCCGGAACAGTTGCATGAATGGCTCCCACGTTCTGTGGAAGCCGTCGTCCGACCCTCGGATGGCAAATTTGATTTTCTCCATTTGGAGAGATTCCGAGAGGTCGGACAGCCAGTCCGCAGCTCTGGGCGGTGCTGCTGACCGCCAGCCAAACAGGATTCTACGGCGGGCGATCAGGGAGGCAAAGGCAAGGGCATCCGCCCTCCTCCCCAGGAATAGATCTGGCTGTTCTGAAACCCCGAAGACCGCCACTATCGGGCATGGCTCCACCCTCACTCCCACCACTTTGGACATTACCTCGAAGAAGGCTGTCCAGTACTCCACGAGTCTGGGGCAAGACCAGAACATGTGGGCGTGGTTGGCCGGGCCTCTTTGGCACCATTCACATCTGTCTTCCACCTCCGGGAAGAACCTACTCATACGGGTTCTTGTTAAGTGGGCTCTATGTACCACTTTTAGTTGCGTCAGGCTGAGCCTTGCGCACGTGGAGGTGGAGTTGACCCTATGCAGTGCTTCGCTCCAGAGTCCCCACCCGATCTCCATCCCCAGGTCGTCCTCCCATTTCCTCCTTGTTGCGTCCAGTACGGTGTCGTCCCTATCTACCAGTCGGTCATACATGTCACTACAGTTCCCTTTCTCTAGGATACTTGCGTCCAGTAGGTCTTCCAGTAGTGTCTGTCGTGGCGGTTGTGGGTACGTCCTTGTCTCCTTTCGTAGGAAGTTTTTGAGCTGCAGGTACCGTAGCTCGTTCCCCCCAGCTAGCTGAAATTTCTCTGTCAGTTCGTCCAGTGTTGCGATCCTGTCGTCCGTGTATACGTACTGTGCAATCTGATTGACCATATCAGATATGCGTGGGAGGGGGTACGCGTCGAGCTGCGTGTACCGGTTGATGGTCTGGCTGTAGTCCACGACCATCCTGTGTTTCTCCCCAGTTTTAACCACCACCTATTGGGCTCTCCAGGGGCTATTGCTGGCCTCGATGATACCTTCCCGAAGCAGCTGCTGGACCTCGGACCTGATGAAGGCCTTGTCCTGGGCGCTGTACCATCTGCTCGTGGTGGCGACGGGCTTGCAATCCACAGTTAGATTGGCAAAGAGGGAGGGGGGTCAACATTGAGGGTCATGAGGCCGCAAACGGTGAGTGGGGGTAGAGGCCCGCCGAATTTGAGGCTGAGGCTCTGGAGATTACACTGGAAATCCAGACCCAGCAATAGTGCAGCGCAGAGGTTGGGGAGGACGTAGAGGCGGAAACTGCTGAATTCTACGCCGTGGACAGGTAGATTGACCACACAGAAACCTCGGATCGAGACAGACTGGGATCCGGAGGCCAGGGAGATCCGTTGGTTGGCGGGATGGACTGTGAGGGAGCAGCGCCTTACCGTGTCTGGGTGAATGAAGCTTTCGGTGCTCCCGGAGTCCAGCAGGCAAGAGGTCGCGTGGCCGTTGATTTTCACTGTCGTCGAAGTGGTGGCCAGGTTGTGAGGACGGGACTGGTCCAGTGTCATCGAGGCGAGCTGCGGGTGGTCATCCGAGGATTCAGATGGGGAGCGTTGGCGACCCGGATCCAGCGTTCCAGTCCCGTGGGGGAGACAAAATGGCGGCATCCGGAGGACCTGTTGGGAACAAGATGGCGGCGTCCATGGAGCGAACGTTGTGGGGGCAGGGCAAGATGGCAGCGCCCATGGTGCGCACGCTGTGGGGGTGGGGCAAGATGGCGGCGCCCACTGGTTGCACATGGCCCCGGGAGGAGAAGGTGGTGGCGCCCATTGTGGGTTCGGCTCGGGGGAGGGGGCGATTGCGGGCGCGATAGCAGAAACTGCGTGGGAGTTATTGATTGTACATCAGGGTGATTGCCGTTTGGGGGGACAGTACGGTGGAGGGGGGGATGCCGGGGTAAGGGCTGAGGTGCGGGGGTGGTGGGGTGGGTGAGTGGGGGCTGGAGAGGGGGCTGTGGAATGGAGGGTAGGGCTGGAATGCAGGGATGGTGGAGTGGTGGGTGGAGGCTGGTGGGCTGGGAGAGTTGGTGCTGGGCTGCGGGGTTGGGGAAACCCATGCGATCAGTGTCAGTGCAGAATCAGGAGCCCAAGTGGGTGGTCAGTGGGGTGCGCAGAAAGATGGCTGCCTTGCAGGCCGTGCCAATGGCGGTCTGTGCCTGGACATTGCCCCAGTCCTGTGGGGGATCACCCGGCTCCACAGCCCGTCCCCCGTCACACCCCCAATCCCTGCTCTATTGCCAGCCAACCTGGCCGGTGTCAGTACCAGCAGACAATGGCCGCGTTTCTCTGTGTCCTACCTCCTCTCTCTCTCCCTCATCAGCCACGGCGCCTGCTTCTTGATTTTTAAAAGCACAAGTGAACCTCGTTGTCAGGAATTCCCCCCAGTGCAGAATCACGGAGGCCACAGAGAATACCACGTCACGCCCGTTAATGATATGCCAACGGTGTTTACTGTACTTGTGGAGTGGAACGCATTGATGCCGCTGACGAGGCACCGGAGAATTCCGCGATGGCGTGAAATTGGCGTCTGACACGATTTCAGCATCAAAACCGATTCTCCGCACAATCACGTTTCCTGATTCTAGCGTCAGCCGATGGAGAATCCTGTCCATGATTTTTTTTTAAAGTCTGACTGACTGAAGTGATCAGAAATGTAATTGAGGCTCTGAGCTTCTTTGCTATCACTCAGCAAGTGTTTTAGATGTGGAATCCACATACAAGTTGTGGGCTGTATCTTGTGTAATAATTGCCACACCTCACCAACAAGTGACTATAAGTGATCTTGTAACATGCAAAATAGCCTGAGCAATAAGCCCAAGCTTGTTCCTGTGAATCATCGTAAGCTGTTTGCACAGCACCATGGTAGACACAAGGATAGGTTTCTCTGTGGGGCCCAGAAAAGGGACAGAAACTCGGCTAGAAGATTGAGAGAAGACATTAATGTAATTTACCAATTTGTCAATATCTGTTTGAAGAATAATACTTATTCCATGATTTAATCTAGGACGTGCAGCTTTGCCTACATTGTAATCAGCAGAATTTCCAGGCCCTTGTCAATTTGTGCCTGCCTTTGCAGTCTGAATCCATGTTGATCATGAGCTCCACCTTCTATCTTATTCTGAGATTTAATGGCAAGGATTTTGTCGACTGTGTTACGTAAACGCGAATTCTTGTGAGAGCAAGAGTCTCCGCCTGTAGCACAGCAGATCGAACCTTTTTGCTATCACGGGGAAATAACTCTTAATGTGTCAAAGGATTTATTGACTAAGAACAATTATATGCACAAAGGGTTTTAACACCACAACTATATAGACCAACTCCTAACAACTCTGGCTCCAACCGCCAACCTTGAGTCCTGGGTTCATGCGTTTAATGCTCCAAAGGCTCCGGCCAGGCTCCAAATGCCACTCATCAGCCCTGACTTTGTGCTCACGCCCCAATGTCTCCAGCCTGGTCATGTGGCCCATGTAGGATGACCCATCAAAGGGGCCATACCACCACACATGGACTCTTAGAATGGTTAAGAAGGAGCCATTTGTCCCATTCGGCCTAGCTGTACCACACCTTTGAAAGAGCTGTCCAATTAACGCTATTCCAATGCTCTTTCTCATAGATTTGCATATTTTTTGCAGTGCAACGGTCTGGAATATATAGGTGGAATTCTCTGTTTTTGAGACTAAGTGCGGTGGGGGGCACCTATCAGAAGCGTTCTTGGACAGAAACATCTGTGACTGATCAAGCCTTTTCAGGAAAACCCCTATTACCTCAAATACAGAGGGCACTAGAACAGGTGCCCTAAAAATAGGCTGTCCTACTCCTGGCAACAGGATGATCTGCATCAAGTGGGTTCTGTGGTCAAAGGACAACTTAACCATTAAGCTGCATCGTGCTTTGAGACCCAACATCATAATGATGGGGCAGAGCGGAGGCAGAGCAGGAAAGAAATGGAAGCAAATCCTCCATTCCTTATCCCGCTGCCTCTTGTGGCAGGACTGGGGCTCAAGAATTGGCCTGTTCAGTCACATGAAGACCCATGGCAGAATCACGCAACCCTGAATAGACCTCACTCTCGAATCAAGCGACAGCCAAAAGTGAGCCAATGTAAATATTCCTAATTGATTTCTGGGACGCACCCGACCCTGCGCGGGAACAGTATTTGAGGGTCCCGGGGGAACTCACTCACTGATAATTATTTTCCTCATTCCTTTTTCTTTGTGACCATTGCTTGTTCTCTCTTGATGACCTTGCTGTGAAATGAAACCACTGATAAGAGACTTTAGAGGAGGTGCCACATCTCTGCACTTCACTATGAGATGGGGGAGCCCTTTAAAAATAGCACTTTTAGGCCCCATGGATGATTGAGTAATCCTCGTCAGCCCTTCGAAATTGCACAATGTGCTGTTTCATCCAGCTAGAAAAAGCACCTGTGAAACCAGTAAGTTTCACACTGTTTTTCCCGCCTGATCCAGCACTCTGTAACTTTGGAAAAATTCCACCCAGAATGCCAGTCCACAGAGCTCCCCATTAGCTGTTATCTGTACCAGTGACAATACACTCTCTATACCATGCACAAGGTTTTACTGCACAGAGGAGTACCGAGTTTTGCTTTAAAGAACAGCAAACATATTTGTGATGCATTCCCACCTGTGCAAAACCGCCTTCACTCGAACGCACTTATTGAACCTGCTGAGTTGAAGATCCTCTGATTTTGACCTCTCACACGCTGTTAGCAAAGCCAATCTTCATTAAAATTCGCCGTCACATTCAGGGTGAGATTCTCTGGCCTCCCTGTGGCATGTCACTCGGCAGCGGGAGGCAGCCCACTGTTGGCGCCTGGCTGCCAATGGAATTTCCCATCGAATCCACCCAACTCCGCTGGGAAACCCCCGACAGGGGTGTGCCATCGACGGGACCGGAAGATCCCAGATCACGTCCTTAGTGTGAAATGTGCAGAAGTGACTGTTCAAAATGGACTATTCTTATTTAAAGCTCAATCGAGATTACAAACATGTGATCCGACATATGTATCATTTTGCTAAAATATAAATCCGTTTTGATCTTCGAAGTATTTCTCTCTTCCACTGATAGGCGTTCAGCGGGAATCTCCGTTCCTGAGACTGTGTTGACGCCAGGGCAGGATTTGTGGACTTTCACAACAGGAAGACTGGCGCTGCACCTGGACCGATTCAGCGACTGTCAAGGGGCTATCACGGCGCCACACAGGACACGATTCATTCCATTGAGAAACGGTGCTGGGTTCGCCGGATTCGCAATTGACACTCGGGAGGTCGACAAGCTGCAGCCGTAAATACACACCTCACTCCTCACACACACTCATTCCCCCAGCCAACAAGATGGCACGGGTTATGCTGGAGCATGCCCAACCCTTTGATGGGTCGACTGCGGCCAGAGGACACCTAGGGGAGTGACCTGGGGTGACACCAATACGACCTGTGGACCTGGGTTCACAGTGGGCAGTCAGTCAAGGCTTGGCTGCCTTGCAGGCTGTGGCAATGGTGTTCCATGCCCGTCCACACTGACTCCACAGCCCACCACCTGGCCACCCCCCGGCACTTCCCCCGGCCCTGGCAGAAGCCCCCCAGCCAGCGGCATAGCTGTCAGCAAACTATGATGATTTTGGACGCTTCCCATACAGTGGGTGGGATTCTCCCCTACCCGGCGGGGCGGGGGGTCCCGGCGTAGCGAAGTGGCGCCAACCACTCTGACGTCGGGCCTCCCCAAAGGTGCGGAATTCTCCGCACCTTTAGGGGCCAAGCCCTCACATTGAGGGGCTAGGCCCGTGCCGGAGCGGTTGGCACCACACCGACTGGCGCCCAAACCGGCTCCAGCGGCCTTTTATGCCCGCCGCCCGGCACCGAGGCTGGCCGAAAGGCCTTCGTGGCAGATGAAAAAGAGTGCCCCCACAGCACTGGCCCGCCGGCCGATCGGTGGGCCCCGATTGCGGGCCTGGCCACCGTGGGGGCACCCCCCGGGGTCCGATCGCCCCGTGCCCCCCCAGGGCCCCGGGGGCCGGCTCGTGCCACCGATCCCGCCACCACAAGAGGTGGTTCAAACCACGGCGGCGGGAGAGGCCTCCCAGCGGCGGGACTTCGGCCCATCGCGGGCCGGAGAATCGCCGCAGGGGACTCGCCGATCGGCAGGTAGTGTTTCCCACCCCCGCCAATTCCCGGGTGGCGGAGAATTTCTGCCACGGCGGGGGCGGGATTTTCGGCGGCCTTGAGCGATTCTCCGACCCTGCGGGGGGTCAGAGAATTTCACCCCATATCTCTTTCCCTCAGCAGCCACGGTGCCTGCTTCACGATTTTTAAAAGCAGAAGTGAACCTCATTATCGGGAATTCATCCCGATGGAGGCGGAGAATTGTGGAGGTCCCGGAGAATAACGGGTCAGGCCCGCTAATGATATGCCAAAGGTGTTTACTGTACATGAGAAGTGGAAAGATTCGCGTCACTGTCGAGGCATCGGAGAATTGTGATTTGGCGTGAAATCGGCGCCCGCCATGCTTTCGCCGTCTAAACCGATTCTCTGCCTAATTGAGTTTCCCGATTCTGGCATCAGCTGACAGAGAATCCCGCCAATGTATTTTGCATTTCTGTGGGTGAGACAATCATGCTTGCTGCCGTCAATGATTCAAAAACATTCATTCACAGGACCTCGGCATTGCTGGAAGGCTAGCATTTATTGTCCACCCCTAATTGTCCTTGAGAAGATAGTGGTGAGCCACTTCCTTGAGAACTGAATGCCTTGCAAGACCATCTGAGTTAAGTGCATTGCTTTGTGAGTCTGAAATCACAGGGAAGTAAGAATTGGCAGATTTCCTTCGTGAAAGGGCTTTAATAAACCAAATGGATTTTACTACATTCTGTAGTTTGTCATTATTAATGATGAAACTAAGCATTTCATTCCAGATTTATTAATTGAACTGACAGCCCCCTGGTGCCATGGTGGGATTTGAGCTCTTGTTTTCAGGTGATTAGTTTGGAGGCTTTGAACTACCAGCCCAGTAACCAAACCACTTTGCTACCATTTTTTTTAATAAATGTTTTTTATTGGGTTTTTGAACAAAGTATATTTACCGTTATGTACACAGGATAAAAGACATATATATATACATGTATAGAAGAAAAGGGCACACCCAAACATACCAAAGAAAATAAAATAGTAAATAATGAAAAAAATAAAATAAAAAAATAAAATAGAATAACTGGTAGGGTATTGTGCACCAGCTCAACAGCAGCAACTCTGTACACCTGGCAAAAATTATTTACAACACATAAGTGGGTGACTGTTGGTGGGGGGGGGAGACTGGGGAGGTAAATATACATTTGGGGGCTGGAGAAACCATTACAGTGGGCAATACTCGAATGGGTTTGGTGTTGGTGTTGTCGCTTGCTTCTCCTGGACGGATCTCGCTGCCGTCTCGCGCTCACCTCCTCTTCTGCCGTTCCTCCCGTCTCTCGTCTTTACTCTCCTCGTTGCCTGCTCCTGGAGATGCCATGTTTGTTATTGTATCCCGTGCCTCCCTTTCAGCTCTCATTTCCTTGCCTCCCCCCCCCCATCTCACTGGTTCTCCTCTCTTGTTCCCCGTCTCTCCCCCACCCCCCCCCCCCCCCCCCCCCCCCTCCCTGTGATTCGCCTTTCTTTCCTCTTAGGTTTAGCTGTGTCCCCCCCCCCCACGGTCTGTCTCTCTCTCTCATGCTTTGGTGAATTTCTCCTGATTTTTGGCTACCTGGCTATTCTTCTGCTTGTTTGTTGGCCACAAACAGGTCCAGGAACAATTGGGTGAATGGCTCCCATGTTCTGTGGAAGCCGTCGTCTGACCCTCAGATGGTGTATTTGATTTTCTCCATTTGGAGAGATTCCGAGAGGTCGGACAGCCAGTCTGCAGCTCTGGGCGGTGCTGCTGACCTCCAGCTGAACAGGATTCTACGGCGGGCGATCAGGGAGGCAAAGGCAAGGGCGTCCGCCCTCCTCCCCAGGAATAGATATGGCTGGTCTAAAACCCCGAAGACCGCCACTTTCGGGCATGGCTCCACCCTCACCCACACCACTTTGGACATAGCCTCGAAGAAGGCTGTCCAGTACCCTGCAAGTCTGGGGCAAGCCAAGAACATGTGGGCGTGGTTGGCTGGGCCTGCTTGGCACCGTTCACATCTATCCTCCACCTCCGGGAAGAACCTACTCATACGGGTTCTTGTTAAGTGGGTTCTATGTACCACTTTTAGCTGCGTTAGGCTGAGCCTTGCGCACGTGGAGGTGGAGTTGACCCTATGCAGTGCTTCGCTCCAGAGTCCCCACCCTATCTCAATCCCCAGGTCCTCCTCCCATTTCTTTCCTGTTGCGTCCAGTACGGTGTCGGCCCTTTCTATCAGTCGGCCATACATGTCGCTACAGTTTCCTTTGTCTAGTATGCTTGCATCCAGTAGTTCTTCCAGTAGTGTCTGTTGTGGCGGTTGTGGGTACGTCCTTGTCTCCTTTCGTAGGAAGTTTTTGAGCTGTAGATACCTTAGCTCGTTCCTCCTGGCTAGCTGGAATTTCTCTGTCAGTTCGTCCAGTGTTGCGATCCTGTCGTCCGTGTATAGGTCCCTGACTGTCAGTGTCCCTCCGTCATGCCTCCACCTTTTGAAGGTGGCGTCAGTCAGTGCTGGTGTGAACCTATGGTTGTTGCAGATGGGAGCTTTGTCCGACATTTTGGTCAGGCCAAATTGCTGCCGTAGTTGGTTCCAGGATTGGAGGGTGGCTATTACCACCGGGCTGCTGGAATGTTTTTTGGGTGGGGATGGGAGTGCTGCCATGGCGAGGGCCCGGAGGGAGGTCCCCATGCAAGAGGCCTCTTCCGCGCGCACCCACTCGGTTTCTGGCTCCTTGATCCATCCCCTTATTCGCTCGGCTGTCACCGCCCAGTGGTAGAATTGTAGGTTTGGGAGGGCTAGTCCCCACCTGGATTTTGCTTTTTGTAGGACCTTCTTTGGGATCCTAGCATTTTCCCCCCCATACGAACGCCATGATTAGTTTGTCCAGCGCTTTGAAAAAGGCCTTGGGGATGTAGATCGGAATGGATCTAAGTAGGAAGAGGTACCTGGGCAGTACGTTCATTTTGATCGTCTGGACTCTCCCTGTGAGGGAGAGTGGGAGTGTGTTCCATCTTTTCAGGTCCCTTTTTACTTCCTCTGTCAGACTGGTGAAGGCGCCAAACTCTTTCAGGAGCGCGGTGATTCCGTCTATGCTGCTCTGTGGGTCCGAAATGTAGAGGAGCATGCCATCTGCATAGAGTGAGACTCTGTGCTCTCTGCCTCCCCTTCGGATCCCCTTCCAGCTTTTTGCTGCTCTGAGCGTGATTGCTAGTGGCTCGATTGCTAGAGCGAACAGCAGTGGGGATAGTGGGCATCCTTGTCTGGTGCCCCTGTGCAGCTGGAAGTATCAGGCGTTGTTATTGTTGGTCCGTATGCTCGCCATGGGGGCGTTGTATAGGAGCTTTACCCAGGAGGTGAAACCTGTTCCAAGCCTGAACCGCTCCAGTACCTCTATGAGGTATTTCCATTCGACTGTCGAAGGCCTTTTCCGCGTCTAGGGAGATGATCACCTCTTGTGTTCTCTCCCCGGAGGGGGTCATTATCACGTTCAGCAGGCGCCTGATGTTCGCGGTAAGCTGTCTACCTTTGACAAAGCCCGTCTGGTCCTCTGTGACCACCTCAGGTACACAGTCTTCTAGCCTTTTGGCTAGGATTTTGGCCAGTATTTGGCATCCGCGTTCAGCAGTGAGATGGGTCTGTATGACCCACATTCCGTTGGGTCTTTGTCTTTCTTAGGTATCAGCGAGATTGAGGCCTGTGCTAGCGTGGGTGGCAATGTGCCCCTAGCTAGCGAGTCTGTGAACATTTCCCGCAGGTGCGGGGCCAGTGGTGTCGCAAATTTTTTGTAGAAGTCCGCCGGGAACCTGCCTGGGAACCCTGTCCATGATCTCTCCCAGTGCTAGTGGTGCTTCCAGGTCCCGTTTTCTGCCCTCACCCACGACTGGAATGTCCAGTCCATCAAGGAACCGTTTCATCCCGGACTCCCCCATTGGGGGCTCTGAGGTGTATAGCCCTTGGTAGAAAGCCTTGAAGGTTTTGTTGATCTTTTCTGGTTCTGTTTCTAACTTGCCTCTAAATTGTGCAATTTCTCTGGTGGCTGCCTGCTTTCTCAGCTGGTGTGCCAACAGGCGGCTGGCTTTGTCTCCGTGTTCGTACAGGGCCCCATTGCCTGGCGGAATGGTGCACTGCTTTCCTGGTGGAGAGCAGGTCAAAGTTCCTTTGTAGCTCTTTCCTCTCCGCCAGGAGCTCTACGGTCGGGGCCTCGAAGTATTTACGGTCTACTTCCAGTATGGAGTCGACCAGCTGCTGCCTAGCCACCCTTTCCTCCCTATCTCTTCGCGCTTTGAAAGCGATGATTTTCCCTCTAAGTACGGCCTTCAGCGCTTCCCAGAACGTGGAGGGTGAGACCTCCCCGTTCTAGTTGTTCTCTGTGTACTCTGCTATGGCCCGCGATATCCTTTCGTTGAAGGCCTTGTCAGCTAGTAGGGCAACGTCCAACCTCCTGGTGGGGGGCTTCTGCCCCCTCGTTCCTGTGGGATTAACCATACTTACCTGGTGGACGCGCCCCTGCCCTCCGGGGTTTCCCTTTGTAAGGGGGCTGTCCAGGATGGCCGCTGTCACTGCTCTCTCCATGCGGTCGGGTCTCTGTGCTCCGGGGTTTCCCTTTGGCCCGGGGGCACCCGACATGGCCGCCCACTGTACGTCTGCCACGTGGGTAGTCCCCTGCACTCTGGGGTCTCCCTTCGCCCAGAGACCGTACTGGGTGGGTGCTTGCAGTGATTCCTTGTTTCGAGCCCTTGGTTGTGGCACTTTGTAGCCCTATTCCTTTTCTAGCCTCGTTTGTCCCCCCTTCCCTGCATCCCCCCTCCCCGGTCTCTCGCTCCCTGTGTACCCTCCGCCCCCGGTCTCTCCCTTTTCCCTCCTCCCCCCTATACCTCTCCTTTGTCCCTCTTGCCCCTGTTCCTGTCCCCGTTTGCTCTCCCGTCTCTGTTGAGTGGTCCCCCCACCCCCTGCCTGGCGCCTTCCCCCCTGTTGGGGGCGCGCTGCGGCCCTGCTTTGTTGCATGCCCCCGGCGCTAGCTTTCCTGCTAGTACGGTGGCCCCCCTCTCGGGGGTTACTGTCTCGCTTCTCCCCTGCCCGGCCTCTGCGGACTTCTGCCCGCTCTTCCCCCATCCTACCCTGCACTCCTCCTGCTTGCTCTCCCTTCTCCGCTACTCTTGTTCCCTCGTGCTGGGGCCTGGTCTCCCACCTGAAGTGATCCCTCGGGCAGTGGTTTGTTCTTTGTTCATGGTGCGCGCGCCGTGGCGGGGGCAGGATGGCCTGGCATTGCCTCACCCCTCCTCTTCCCCCTGTCGGCATATTGTTGCCCCTTGCCAGGGGCCCCTCGTTTCTACCCTCGCTGCTGGTTTTCCAGCCCGTGTTCCTCGGCAAACTTGTTTGCTTCGGCGGGGGCTGTAAAGAAGTATTCTCTTTCTTGGTATGTGACCCAGAGTTTCGCTGGGTACAGCATACCAAAACGCACATTGCTCTTGTGAAGAGCTATTTTGCTCTATTGAACTCGGCCCGTCTCCTGGCTAGATCTGCCCCAATGTCCTCGTAAATTCTAATGGAGTGTCCTTCCCATTTGCAGGTTCTATTTTTCCTGGCCCAGCGCAGGATTGTTTCCCTGTCTTGATACCGGTGCAGTTTAGCTATAACTGCTCTCGGGTGGTCCCCTGCTTTGGGTGCAGCAACCGGTGTGCTCTGTCCATTTCTGGTGGGTTGGGAAAGGTTTCCCTCCCCACTAAGTTGCCCAGCATCTCAGCCACGTATGTCGTGGGGTTTCTACCCTCGCTCCCCTCTGGCAGGCCCACTATCCTGACATTTTGCCTTCTTGAGCGGTTTTCCTGGTCGTTCACTCTGCCCTTCAGGCTGCCCTGTGTTGTGCCCAGTCACGCCACCTCCCCCTCCAGGGCTGTGATCCGGTCGCTCATGTCAGTCGCTGCTTTCTCCAGCTCCTTAATGGCCGTCTCTTGGGCTTCCAGTTTCTCCCCATGGGCCTCCAGTTTCTCCTCTGCTCTGCCCAGGCATGCTGCACCTCTGTCAGGGCCTTGGCCATTGCTGCCTGCACTGCGGCCTCTATGTCTGCCCTAGCCTCTGCCTTGTTTACCTGCTGATGTTCCCTCAGCGCCTCGGCAAAGGCTGCCTTCCAGTTCCAGCTCCCCACTGGCTCTGGGGGAGAATGCACCTGTCTGTCCAGCTCTTTTTGATGCGGTGATACTTCCGTCCCGCCGCTTTGTGCGCTGATTAGCTCATCTGAACTGGCTCGCCCATTGCCCCATCTGCCTTTGGTGCCCCTTCTACCTCTGCTTTGGCTACCTTCTGGCATTTTTTTTCACCCTTCCCTTTCTTCTTTTTTTTTCTTTTTTTCCCTTTTTCCCCCCTTTCTTTCCCCCCCTTTTTTGTTGTTTGTTTCTTCCCTTTTTCTTTCCCACTCCCTTCTCTCCTTTACCACTTTATTTTTCACCTTTTATAAAATTCTTTTCAGGATTTCTCCGCTTCCGAGGACCCAGCTCCCGATTACGCGGGACTTTAATTTTTTTTTAAAGGGACCCCCTGAAAAGCCCCGTGATGCACAATCAATGGACACGAAACGTAGGAGTAGTGCGAATCAAAAGGCTTTAATCAGCAAGAAGTGAGCCCAACAGCAGTACAGAAATGGCCTGGCTGCTGGGGAACACGGGTTCTTATACCCAGCCTTGTAGGCGGAGCTACCTTCCTCTCGACCAATGAGGATACAGAGAACACGATACTTGGGCCAATGGGCAGCGAGCCCTCTGCACCAATGGCAGCTCACACTCCCAGGTACCGTAATACCCCTGGTCATACTACCACACCCTGACTTCGTGGACCTGTGGGAGCCTTTTTGCTGTGACCACTCCGCTCACAAAACGTCACCGTTTGCTACCATAACATCACTCCTCATGGCTGTTATCCTCGAAAGTGTGAACAACAGGTCCATGTTTTACAAAGGAAGTTCTGGAAATTTGCATATGGGTGTACCTAAGTTTTGTTAAATTGCCTGCAGGGTTACTGATAACTCTGGCAGTGAGAGAATGTAGGAAGATCACAGGTTTAGATTGTGTAGGATAAGCTAGGGGTCCCTGAGGAAGGTGATTAAAAGTGGCTTTTAGAAGTTTGCACATAATAATAATCTTTATTAGTGTCACAAGTAGGCTTACACTAACACTGCAATTAGGTTGCTGTGAAAAGCCCCTAGCCACCAAACTCCGGCACCTGTTCAGGTACACAGAGGGTGAACTCAAAATGTTCAAATTACCTAACAACACGTCTTTTGGAAATTGTGGGAGGAAACCAGAGCACCCGGAGGAAACCGACACAGACACAGGGAGAACGTGCTGACTCCGCACAGACAGTGACCCAAGCCAGGAATAGAACCTGGGGCCCTGGTGCTGTGAAGAAACAATGCTAACCACTGTGCTACTGTGCCGCCCATTCTCCCCATTTCTGCGTGGGTCTCACCCCCACAACCCAAAGATGTACAGGGTAGGTGTATTGGACATGCTAAATTGCCCTTTAATTGGGAAAAAAAAGGAATTGAGTACACTAAATTTATTTTAAGAAGTGGATCTTGGATACATTACTGACTTGTCATCATCAAGAGTGCGGACAGAGGCGGAGTAGGCCAGATACAACAGCAGAAAAACGGAGAGCAGATTCAGAGTGAGAAACATGGCAGAGATAAGCGGACCCGGCCAGTTAAAACTGTGGGAAGAGGGAGAGCAGATTCAGAGTGAGAAACAGTAAGGGGAGAGTTGCAGAAACGAGACAGGAATGTCGGAGTGACAAACAAGGGGGACAAAGGCAAACGCGGTGAGTTAAAACTGCAGGTAAAGGAGAGCAGCTTCAGAGTGTGAACCAGCACAGAGAGAGGCAGACCCTTGAGGTTACAACATGACATTGACAGGATGCAGAGCTGGGCTGAGAAGTGGCAGATGGAGTTCAACCTAGATAAATGCGAAGTGATCCATTTTGGAAGGTCGAATTTGAATGCTGAATACAGGGTTAAAGGCAAGGTTCTCGGAAGTGTTGAGGAACAGAGGGATCATGGGGTCCATGTACATAGATCCCTCAAAGTTGCCACCCAGGTTGATAGGGTTGTTAAGAAGGCGTATAGTTTCTTGCCTTTCATTAACAGGGGGGATTGAGTTTAAGAGCTGCCAGGTTTTGCTGCAGCTTTATAAAACCCTGGTTAGACCACTGAGAATATTGTGACCAGTTCTGGTCACCTCATTATAGGAACAATGTGAATGCTTTGGATAGGGTGCAGAGGAGATTTACCAGGATGCTGCCTGGACTGGAGGGCATGTCTTATAAAGAAAGGTTGAGTGAACTAGGGCTTTTTTCACTGGAGCGAAGAAGGAAGAGAGGTGACTTGATAGAGATGTATAGGGTGATGAGAGGCATGGATAGAGTGGATAGCCAGAGACTTTTCCCCAGGGCGGAAATGGCTGTCACGAGGGGACATAATTTTAAGGTGATTGAAGGAAGGGAGAGGGGAGATGTCAGAGGTCAGTTCTTTACCCAGAGAGTGGTGGGTGCGTGGAATGCTCTGCCAGCGGAGGTGGTGGAGTCAGAGTCATTAGGGACTTTTAAGCGACTCTTGGACAAGCACATGGACAGCAGTAAATTGAAGGGGTGTAGGTTAGGTTGATCTTAGATTAGGATAAATGGTCAGCACAACACTTTGGGCTGAAGGGCCTGTACTGTGGTGTACTGTTTTATGTTCTATCATTGGTTTCTCTTTGTTATCGAAGATGGCTGTTCCTTGCGCCTTTAGAGTAATCTGTCTTGTGTTCTAACGTGGCTGTGGAGCCCCATTGGAGCATGGCTTAGCTCAGGCAAGGATGAACAAATGAGATGTGAATGCAGGAATCGGTATGGTGTGCCCACAAGACTCACCAGCAAGTGAGTTGATTGCAGCGAAGGTGGATTGTGCTTTGACAGCCCTACTCTCTCGGTCTTACACATCTCACCTTGGTGGCTTGACAAGTCCAGATGACTGGCGATCTAGCCGAATGAAGTAGGTGACTCACAGGACCTTCTGAGCCCAAGCTGTATCATCGACTGTATATTTCAAACTACAAAACCCAGGTGTACAGCAATAACAGTATTTTATCAGGTACTTGCACCTTATTATTTTTGTATGTTTCAATGCTTTAAAGGGAATTCAAATGTCTTGAAAGCCTCCTGTGCGGTGCCAGGACATTCCTCTCAAGGGCTGGGTCTTAGTTCCACACTAAGACATGAGTTGACAATTACCGGGGCTGATCTCCGCATTACACCACCGAGCAAGATTTTAACTGATGTGATGCTATGCATGGTCTTTTTGCCCCTCTGTTACCAAACTACAAAAATAATATTTAAGCCTCAGAGTTTAAATCAGATATTCAAAGATTTCCTGGACTTTGAAACTTTTAACAACAGAGAGACAAGTGCTTAAAGGTAAAGTATCACATTTGTGCCCTGTAGGGTATAATCCTGACCTCTTCCTCAGCAAAAATCTAGCAGTGTATCATCTGACACTCTCCCATTATAGAACCTTAAAGGTTCTCTGTAATTTTCCTGAAACTTAAGCCAGGACACGACAAAGCACTTTTATTGGTTTGTTGATAAATTTTACAGCTTTTTTTTCTACAGTAGAACTGTCATCTTATGTTACTGAGTTTATTTAAAATACCTTAAGCTATAGGACAAAGCTTGTATAAGTGGAAAAGAATGTTGTGTGCATAGTTCATTCTGATACTGTCACAATACATTCTTTGTGAGCCAACGACAGGTACGCCATTTCTTTAAAGTCACAAGTGATTGGATACCTTTGGTAGATCTTTTATCTTGCTTTATATGGTTAACCCTCAGTCCCGTACTGTCTACCTGGGAAAAGTAGCCTCAGATCGCCACGCTAGCTAAATGTAGACACTCTTGTTTTAGCTCAGCATGTACAGCAGGTGTAGTAACATGCTGGTATGTCACTAGACTGGGAATCCAGTGGTCCAGATTAATGATCTGGAGATGTAAATTCAAATTTTGTTCCTTAACAAAGGTGGAATAACATGGTAGTATCATATACACTGGCTTCCCATGGCTTGTGAGGATTTCTGTTTTGATCTGAATGCTTTATTACCCAATATCTATCCATACGATACCACAATCCAGGAGTAGGAACAATTAAATCTGGGACAAGCGTCATTGTCACATGTGTGCCCCCATGTGCATGTCTCCTACTCCTGAAAAGTGACAAAGCCTCTAATTGCAAATCAGTGCACTGATTTATTTTATATAGAATATGTGAGAAATTAGAGCGATATGATTACAAGAGAGGCTCGGCCAGTGAGGGATTAAAAACATGAATTAGAACATTCAATTTGAGGTGTTGGGAGGAGCAACAACTGACGTAGATGGGTGATGATGGAGCTATGGATGGGTGGCTCCAGGATTGAATAGGCGGTAGATATTGTGGGTGTCACATTCCTTACTCCATTCTTATTATCGTAACTTTATTTTGTTAGTTTTGTTTGTTTCACAATCAGTTTGGCTGGGCCACTCAGCATTAAAATTACTCTTTGAGGGGAGGAATCTGATTTATGATTGGATTTCACCCAGTCCACAGTTACAGTAGTCAACTCAAAATTGAACCTCCTACATTTGGATACATTTTCAGATTCCTGTTCAAGTGTTCAAAATCACCTTTATCACTCTTAAAATCTACCTCCCCGCGTTCAGTACATTGGGGGGGGGGGGGGGGGGGGAACGTTTTCCAGCCATGTGGCAATCGGTTCAAATCCTGCATTGTCGGGAAAATACCGGGAGAGCCCTGAAACGGGATTTGCACCAGGCGGCAAATAGTTTGCAGTGTTCCCAGGCCCTTCCAGCAGATTTAATCAGGTTCACGCCATCCCTGATTATCATGCATTTAAATAGAGTTCAATATGCGAAGCCGGCTTGACGTCAAAACTTCGAGGTGTGTGCTATATTCCCACCCATCGGCGTGATGTGGTGCCAGCGTGATTTACTACTGGTCTCCATAAATGGAGTCCAGATGCGATGACCACTCTGGGGACTTGGATGCCATTGTAGCCCCGAGGTGGTCGGGCACATGGCAGTGCAATGCCTTGGCACTATCCCCTGGCACATTGGCAGTGCCAACCTGGGACCAACATTCTTGCAGGAGCATGTTAGTGCTGTTGGGAATGGGAACCTGAGTACGGAGACTCATGAGAGGGAAACAAAGACAGAAATGAAAGACTAGAAAAGTAGAAAGCAAAAGTGGAAGGCAGAGGAAACAAGGGGTAGAAGCAAATAGGGTCACCGTAGGAAAATATTACGAGTGGGATTCTTTGGCCTCCCAGCTGCATGTTTCTTGGCAGCGGGAGGCAGTACGCCATTCGCTGATGGCAAGATTCTCTGCCCCCGCCGCTGTCAATAGGATTTTCCATTGAAGCCACACCAGAAACCCACGGGAGGGGATGTGCTGCCAATGGGACCTAGAATCGTGCCAGCGGGAGCAGGAGAATTATAAAAATATTAAATAGACAAGTCTAAAAGCACTGAATCTGAACACAGAGGACATTCACAATAAGATAGACAAATCAACAGCACAAATAGATACAAATGGGTGCAATTTGATCACGATAATGGAAATATGGCTGCAGGGTGACCAAGGCTGGAACTAAATATTGAAGGGTACTGAATATTCAGGGAGGCCAGGCAAAACGGAAAAGGAGGTGGGCTAGGATGAAATCATGGAAATACTGAGAGAGGATATTGGCTCAGAAAATCTTGGTCTGGAATCAGCCTGGGTGGAATTAAGAAGCCAAAAAAGGACAGAAAACACTAGTGGGAGTTGTCTATAGCCCTCCAAGCAGAACTGGTAATGTAAAGGATGACATTAAACTGGAAATTGGAGTTGCATGTAACAAGATGCTATAGTAATCGTGTGTAACTTTAAGCTTCATAGATTGAGCTAACCAAATTAGCAGTCATATTGTGTCGGATGAAATCCTGAAGTGTGTACAAGATGTTTTTTAAGACCAATATGTCAAGGAACCAATTACGGCAGACGCTTTCCTAGATTTGGTATTATGCAATGAGAAGGAGTTAATCAATAACCTTGTTCTGCAGGGTAATTTAGGGAACAGTGACCATAACATGATAGAATTCATCATTAGGATGTAAAGTGAAGAAGTCCAATCTGAAAGAAGGGTCCTAATTCTAAGTAAAGGAAAATAAGAAGGTATGAGCCGATAGTTGACCAAGATAGATTGGGGAACTTAATTAAAAGGCAAGCAGTGGATAGACAATGGCTAATATTGATGGAATGAATGCATTGCAACAGTTATACATTCCTTTCTGGTGCAAAAACACAAGGCAACAGGCCCAACCATGGCTAACAAAATAAATTAAGGATGGTTTTAGACCCCAACAGGAGTCATATAAACATGCTAGAAAAATTAGCAAGCTTGAGGATTGGGGACAGTTTAGAATTCAGCAAAGGAGGACAAGGAAATTGATCAAGAGGAGAAAATAGAGTATGAGTATAAATTTGCAAGTAATATAAAAGCAGACAATTAAAGCTTCTATAAGTATGTAAAAAGAAAAAGATTAGTGAACGCAAATGTAGGTCCTTCACAGTCCAAAACAGGACAATGTGTAAGGGAGAACGAAGAAATAGCAGAACAATTAACAACTTCTTTAGTTTTGTGTGAGTGTGATAAATGTAAGAAATTAGGGAGTGTGATAAATGTAAGAAATTGATATATATATATTGCATGTTATATCTATTGCAGTAATGATTTTAAAAGCCTGTGTTCAGGCATATATATCCGTAGCAGTAATATTATTAAATAATCTAGGTTAACTCTGTGACTGCAAAATGTGCAATTAAGATGGTGTAAGGTGAGATCATCATTTTCCCCAACCATGTATATTGTTTACATAATTAGGGGTAATGGAATTGTGTTTACAGAAAGAAGGTTCCCTGGGGTTTAGATGATTGAGGGGTTGTGGTTAGCCTTAGTAAGATGGTCATAACCCAGTTAGTGGGAATAGAGATGAGGCGCGATTCTCCGCTCCATGCACGGTTGCCGTCTTCCCACGGCCGTGCTCGGGAGGGGACTGGCCCGCGATCGGTGCCCACCGATCGTCGGGCCGGTGTCTCCAAGAGACGCACTCTTTCCCCTCCGCCGCCCCGCAAGATCAAGCCGCCACGTCTTGCGAGGCAGCGGAGGGGAAGACGGCAACCGTGCATGCGCGGGTTGGAGCCGGCAGCCGTCGTGACATCAGCCTCGCATGCGTGGGTTGGAGCCGGCAGCCGTCGTGACATCAGCCTCGCATGCGTGGGTTGGAGCCGGCCAACCTGCACATGCGCGGCTGACGTTACTTAGGCACCGCCTTCGCGTCATTCTCGGCGCGCCGAGCATCAAGGCCCGGCGGCCGAGATTTACGGAGCACCACTCCTAGCCCCCTGGGGGGTGAATAGGGTGCGAGGAGCGGCCTCCGAGGCCTTCATGAAACTCGGCCGAGTTCACAACGGTTTTCCCGATGCCGCGCGGGAGCGGAGAATTCCGCCCATGATGTCATTAAAAAGAAGAGCCAGGTCTGTAGGGGCAGTTTAGATTTTAGTATGTTAAGAGATTTAAGCTGAGCAGATGCTTTTGCCAAAGATTGTCTAAAGACGTGCAGGTTAGGGTGATTAGCCATGCTAAATTGCCCATAGTGTCCAAAAGGTTAGGTGGCTTTACTGGGTTACGGGTATAGGGTGAAGGTGTGGGCTTAAGTAGTGTGATCCTTCCAAGGGCCGGTGCAGACTCAATGGGCCTCCTCCAATGGCCTCCTTCTGCACTGTAATGCCTCCTTCTATGATTCTGTCAGGTTTAATTTTGGTCTCCCAAAAGACAGCAAGACTTGCAGCTGGTGTCTGAAAGGGTTTCTCTCTCTCTAAGCAGTGTTTACAAGAAATCTGTATCCAGAGAACAAAAGTAACCCTGTGTTTTCTAACTTTATTTACAAGTGGCTTTTGACCTGTGATGGGCTTTGCTTGTTTGAAGATAGAGGGAGTATCAGTTAGAAGTTAGGGGGTGGGATTCTCCCGCAATCGACCGGGCGGGCTGTACCGGCGCCAAAGAGTGGCGAGAACCACTCCGGTGTCAGGGCGCCCGGATTCTGCACCTTCAGGGGCTAAGCCAGCGCTGGAGTGGTTGGCGGCCCGCCAGCCTGTGCCGAAGGGCCTCCGCCAGCCGGTGCGAGTTGCCGCATGGGCAGGAGTGCCAGCATGTTCTGGCACATGTGCAGTACCGCTGGTGTGATTCCTCCGCATGTGCAGAGGGTTTCTTCTCCGCGCCAGCCATCGCGGAGCCTTACACAGGCCGGCGCGGAGTGAAAGAATGCCCCCACGGCACAGGCCAGCCCACAGATCGGTGGGCCCCGACCGCGGGCCAGGCCACCGTGGGGTCGCCCCTGGGGCTGGATCCCCCCGTGCACCCCCGAGGACTCCGCAAACTGCCCTCAAAGCCTGGTCCCACCGGTATGGACCTTGTCTAATCCACGCCGGCAGGACTGGCTGAAAACGGGCGGCTGCTCGGCCCATTGAGGCCAGGAGAATCGCCGCGGTGGGGGGGGGGGGGGGGCAGTGCCAACGGCCCCTGACTGGCGCGGCGCGATCCCTGCCCCTGCCCAAAAACCAGCGGCGGAGAATTGGGCAGCCGGCGTCGGAGTGGTGGGGAGGGATTCATGCCGCGAGTCTCCGGCCCGGCGGGGGGTTGGAGAATCCCGCCCATCCATAGGGTAACTTCCACCCAAGCTTTAACATAGAGAAACAGAAATGAGAATATCGCCTGTATGTGCATACCCAAGCAATGACAAAACATGCACTTTCTGTCAAATCCATTCTAGCAACAGCTTGCTGCCTTGATAGAAACACTATCCCACTCAGAGTGTTTCCCTTTTATTGTTATGAATTGTTTAACTGGTAATTGGAAGCTATTTTTCTGTGATGTTGATGCAGTTTAATCCAATATTAATAATAAAGCTTGTTTTAATATACCATATCCCTATTTGTCAGTGGAACCATACCTGGAGTGAAGTATCCTTTCCTCACAGTTTTACAAATTAAAAAAAAGTTTTTAGGTTTCTTGTCCGGTATCCTAACAAGTGTCAGGGTCTGGTCTGGGATCTTAACAGGAGACACAAATAATTTAAGCAAATTTGTATTATTAAAAAAAATTGGGATTGAAAGCTGAAACATCCCCAGGACCTGATAATCTATATCCCAGGCTACTAAAAGAGGTGGCCACGGAAATAATGGATGCATTGATTGTCATCCTCCAAAATCTGTAGATTCTGGAACAGCCCCAGCAGATTGGAGGCTGGTAAATGGAACTCCGCTATTAAAAAAGGAGGGAGGGAGAAAAAAAGGAATTAGAGACTGGTTAACCTACTATCAGTAGCAAGGAAAATGCTCGAGTCTATAATAAAGTATGGATAACTGGATTTGCCAAAGTCAACATGGATTTATGAAAGGGAAATCATGGATGGGATTCCTTGGCCTCCCAACTGTGTCTTTCGTAGTGGCGGGAGGCGGTGCGCTGTTCGCTGGCGGCAGGATTCTCTTCCCATCGCTGTCAATGGGAATTCCCATTGAAGCCACCCTGCGCTGCCAGTGGGACCTGAGAATCCCTCTGCCAGCGAACGGCCGGAAAATTCCGCTCCATGTGTGACAAACACAAGACAGACAAACACAGAGGGGAAGGGTGAAAAATAATAAGGGGTAAAATGTAACAGTCCGTGCTTCAGATAATAATCGCTTATTGTCACAAGTAGGCGTCAATGAAGTTACTGTGAAAAGCCCCTAGTCGCCACATTCTGGCGCCTGTTCAGGGAGGCTGGTACGGGAATTGAACCTGCGCTGCGAGCACTGATCTGCATTACAAGCCAGCTGTTTAGCCCCACTGTGCTAAACCAGCCCCTAATGTTGAGTTATTCAATGCACCTCTTCACAGTATGAGTATGGTTTAAAGTCTCTGGCCTACGGATGTTAATAGTCTTCTTTGCAGCTCAGCAGTATATCTTACTGTCAGCTTTTCCAGGAGACACCCCTGGCTTCACAGAAACCTCTGTCTTGCAAAGAGAACCATCAGATTCTCCTCTCTGTTTCACCCCAGCCTCTTTCCTGCAGAGGGAGGGTTATCAGATTTGCGCAGCCTTTCCTGGAGTGACAAAGAGCTCTAACACTGGATTTCTGGAGAAAATTCATCAGATCCTAGCGAGAGAGAGTTAATATTCCTCCAATCAACTTGCAGAATTGAAAGTGGAATGTGAAAACCCATCTTGTGACTCTAAGAAACATGTCAGTAGGATGAGAACCAATCATTGCTGATCACCGGGCAGGGCACAGACATTTGAGCCAATTCATTGGCCAATAATCAAGCCCCTCACTCCGAGTCATCATTGATGTCTCCTGCTGTTGCAATCCTCTGCTTGAATTTAAGGTACAGCCTTAAAGATACAGGCTGCATTAAAGTCACAGGTCCATCGCTCATCCATGGATCAAAATGGTAATAGCAAAACAAAATAAAATAAAGGGAAAAATAAGGGAATAGACAGGAGCACAGCCACTAAGGGTTTCATGGACATCATTCGACTTCTAATTCTAGATATTTTAAATTAGATTAACATTTCACTGTGCGTGGGATTTGATCCCAGTTCCCCAGACCATTCCTCTGTGCCTCTGGCCCCGTGACAATACCACAATGCCACTGACTCCCCCTAATTACTGCTCGGTCAGGTTACGTGGCTCTCTGCTAGGTGCAACTTTCAATTCCATAGGCAAGGGGAATCAATTGAAGCACAATCAATTGGCTGGGAAGTGAACACAAACGCTAGGTCAGAGGGGATTCTAGGTACAAAAGGAAATAACTTGTCATTCTGTGGCAAATACGCCACCATTGGACAGTAAGAACAGTTAAACAGCAAACAGGGACACACGTGCCAATCAATGCTACCTGGAACACATTGTCAGTATTGAACCTGTTTATACTGAAATCAGATACTGCACCAACCCTGAAAATATTCACTACCAAATTCTTCCTGTCATTGTGTTCTGGACTGTGCCCTCAACTGTCAATAAAAATAGAGCAGGAATAATCAAAGTGAGTTATGACCACTACTTGGTGTTCTGTCCAATCAAAAGTTTATCATATGATAAGGGTGTTAATTCTGGATGTCTTTAGCAGGCTGCTTCCCATTGAGATATAGCACACGGCACTATCGGCAGTGTTTTATAACTCTGAGCTGAGGGGAATATAGGAGGGAGGGAGGGGGCGACTCTCTGGCTGTGTTGCGCTGACAGGAGGATAGTGGGAGGGCCCCTAAATGGGTTGCTGCCAGGCACCAATAAGTGAGGCCCACTGAAACAAATGAAATCTGGTTCACGCCCTCCTTGGGGTGAATCAGATTTGCATATTTAAATCAGCGTTTAATATGAGGTTGGCAGGAATCACTTTAGATTTCCACCACAGGAGACCAGACGTGACGACTACGTTGGGGGTTCAGAGGACATTGGAGCCCCTGTGTGGTTGGAGACATAGCAGGGAAGTGCTGTAGCACTGCCCCTGGGCACACTGACAGTGCCAACGGGTGCCAGGTTGTCACTGCCAGTAAGCCAGGTTAGCACTACCAGGATGCTGGATTGGCACTGCCAGTGTGCAAGGTTGGTATTGTCAGTGTGCCAGGGGGCAGTATTAGGTTGGCACTGCCAAGGAGGCCCGCCTGAAAGGGGTAGAGCCTGAAAGGTGGCTGGGCCTGAAAGGGGATCGGCCCTGGGGGAGCAAGAAAGGGGACATGAGAGAAGGGAATGAAGGGTGGGCATTTGCTGACCCCCTAGTGGGGTGTCGCTTACCTGGGGGGAGTGGGGAGTGCTAGTCCTGCCATTTGGTGGGGGGGGGTTAGGGGTGCCTGAACTCTCAATTTAAAAATGTCGCCCCGATCTCTGTGAAGCTGGGCATGCCGGCATGTTTAGCCACCCATCTCACTGCCAATGCAAGTCATGCCCCTTACCAAAAGAATGACGGAAACATCCAGCATGATTCACAGAGTTTCTCGCCCAAAATTATACTTAGTTGTTTTTTGGGAGAATTCTGCCCATATTTTAAGGCTAAATTAGCATCCATAATAATTGCCTTGTAATTTATTTGGAAGTGCAGAGATAATAATAACAGCTTTGTTATCCAAATTTTAGGTTCTTTAGATAGAAAGGTTTGCATTGACATAGCACCTTTCACTACCGACGATGACTCAAAGTGCTTTGCAACCTATTAAATTCTTTTAAAGTGTAGTCACTGTTAAAATTGGGAAAGACAGCAGCCAATTTGCACACAGCAAGCCCCCACTCACAGCACTGTGATAATGACCAGATAATCTGAGTTTGTGATACTGATTGAGAGGTAAATATTAGTCAGGGCACTAGCAATGACGTCCCTGCTCCTCAAAAACCATACCATGGGATCTCTTGCATCCACCTGAGGGTCAAGCAGATAGTCCTCCTAAAGGTAGCAGCTGCAACAGTGCAGTGTGCCCCCAGCTCTGAAATGGTGCCTTATCCATCAGCTTTGTACCCATTCTGGAATGGGACTAAAATCCCCAACATTCTGAATGAGAGGTCAGAGCACTGCCAATGGAGGTACAGGTGGCACACATAGTGTAGTAGGCAGGCAGGCAGAAGGACAGACAGACAGACAGGTAGGCAGGCAGAAGGACAGACAGACAGGTAGACAACCAGACAGGCAGGCAGAAAAATAGGCAGACAGACAGACAGATGCAGTTGATGGCGTCTGCTCATCTTGAAATGATGGACTATGTATGCCACTCCTCTGTTGTGGCTGTAGAGGTTGAATGATGTGTGCAGCAATGACATTGGTCTGAAGTCAACTGAATTTTTTCCTTCTTATGGGCTCTCTTTTCCACCACCTGGTTATTTCTTTGCTTCTCTATTTTTTCCACACCCTGTCTGATTGCTTGTCTTCAGGCAGCCAGCAGCATGGACTTCCCGTGTATCGATTCCGACCCTGATTAACTTGAAGTCTCACTTGCAGGCATCCTTGTATTGCAGGTGTGGGAGAGCTCTTGGTCTCATGCTGATAGCAAGTTCACCACAAAGGATGTCTTTGGGGATGTGAATGTCACCCATTTGGCTCATGTGACCCAATCAGCAGGGTCACCGCTGACTCGGGAGAACAAACATGCTTAAAGATCTCTGCAGGCTGTACTTCCATATTTGGTATTCTGTTTTGACAGGATTGCCTACTATTCACCTGAGGCAGTGAAGGTGGAAGCTGCTCAGTTGCTGTTCTTAGTTTGTGTAAGTTGTCTGTGCTTTGCTTCTGTATGTGAGGGTGCTGAGACCGAAGCCTGGTAAACATGGAGATTTTTATGTTTGGTTAGTTTGCTGTTAATCCTGGTGCAGATTTCAGCATCAAAGGACAGGTTGCTGGTGTCATGTGAGCGTCCCTTTAAGAAATGGGTTTTAATAAATGGGTGTGTATATAAATAGCTGTAGTAAGAGTACCTTTAAGAAATGGGAATTGTTGAACAAAGATCCGGGAAGCTGTTGATGATGATCTCTGGGGTGAGGTTGTCACTGTTGATAGAAGGCGGAGTCACACGTCAGTGGTGGGCAACCTATGGTCATATGTGGCCCATTTGAGTTCTCAATGGGGTCCACAAGACATTTTGGTAACTGTTGCCCAGGTGCAGGGTTGCCACATTTCGCCAATTTCTGTCCGCATAGTTTTTCCCCTACGGGTTTGACTGAATTGATACGCACGTAAAGCAAGGGCAAGTGAAGTGAGGAGTGTGCTCATTGCTCACAACTTGACTGTGAGAGCCATGCGATCCCTCTGTGTCCAAAGTGTAAATATTTATTTTGTTTTTCCATTTGCAGTTGATGGTAGTTCTATTAATATATAAAAATTGTTAAGCATTTTCTGCAACTCGTTAGGAAATATTTGGAGTGTGTTAAATGTATTTAACCTTATTCATGGGCTAATGGTTAGTGAAGAAGCTTGATTTCAATCTTGTGGCCCCCTGAGATGAAAGGGGGCTACTCGTGCAGCCCACTCATGGCCTATGTTGCCCAAAAAGGCACGGTATCCTGATCCATAACTAAGGGGCTTGTTTCTCCATTCCTTTTTTATTAAATTTAGAGTACCCAATAAATTTTTTCCAATTACGGGGCAATTTAGCGTGGCCAATCCACCTGCCCTGCACATCTTTGGGTTGTGGGGTGAAACCCACGCAAACACAGGCAGAATGCGCAAACTCCACACGGACAATGACCCAGAGCCAGGATCAAACCTGGGACCTCAGCGCCGTGAGGCAGCAGGGCTAACACACAGCGCTACCGTGCTGCCTTGGATTCTCCATTCCTGAGGCTAAGTGCCGACACCAATGGAGGATCAGTGGTGTTTCTTGATGGCAAAATTGGTGCGGCACCCGCTAGCACCGGCGTCGCATGAAACACCCGTGGAGAAAGCTTGGAGAATCGGCAGGTCCGTGCTGCACATGCACTGGGCTGACAAGCTGCAGCCGCGCATTGCCTACACCCCCCCACACGCACTGACCCTGCCGGAAAAGGTGGCGCCGGCTGTGCTGACCACATACCCGACCACCCCTCCCCATGGCTCACCTCCTGGCAACCCCCCTCCACTCCCCCCAGCCCTGGCTGAAGCCCTTCGGCCAGCGACGTGGATCTCGTTCAACTGTGGGGGCACTGGACACTGTCCATTCACCCTCTCTCCCTCTCTGCAGCTGCCACACCAGGCTCACGACCGCTGAGACCACACGTGGCCCGCGCCGTCGGGAACTAGGCCCACCAGAGGCGGAGCGTTGTGGGTGGAGCCGCTAATGACATTCCAATGGGGTTGCGACTGCGCGTGACTGCGTCCCAATTATGCCGATTTGGAGGGGGTGGAGCATTGCAACCCACTGTCAAACCAGCGCCTGCCGCGATTTCGCCGTCGGGAGCCAATCTCCACCCGATCAAAGAACAAAGAAGAAAGAACAAAGAAAAGTACAGCACAGGAACAGGCCCTTCGGCCCTCCAAGCCTGCACCGACCAACCCGCCCATCTAAACTAAAATCTTCTACACTTCCGGGGTCCGTATCCCTCTATTCCCATACTATTTATGTATTTGTCAATATGCCCTTTAAACATCACTATCACCCCCACCTCCTCCAGCAGCGGGTTCCAGGCACCCACTACCCTCTGTGTAAAAAGCTTATCTCGTACATCTCCTCTAAACCTTGCCCCTCGCAACCGAAACCTATGCCCCCTAGTAATTGGCCCCTATACCCTGTGAAAAGTCTCTGACTATCCACCCTGTCTATTCTCCTCATAATTTTGTAGACCTCGATCAGGTCGCCCCTCAACCTCCGTCGTTCCAGTGAGAACAAACCAAGTTTATTCAACCGCTCCTCATAGCTAATTCCCTCCATACCAGGCAACATCCTAGTAAATCTCTTCTTCACCCTTTCTAAAGCCTCCACATCCTTCTGGTAGTGTGGTGACCAGAATTGAAGACTATACTCCAAGAGTGACCGAGAAGATCTCCCTTCCCGATTTCGGCATTGGGCAACAGAGAATCCTGCCCTTGATCTTTCTGCCATTGATTTTCAGACAAGCTCTGTTGTTGTCCTGGGAGAACTGGGGTGGGATTCTCTGGTACCCCGGCTGTATGTTTCTCGGTGGCACGCCGTTCGCTGGGAGTGGGATTCTCTCTTCCCTACGCTTGTCAATAGAATTTCCCATTGAAGCCACCTCATGTCGCTGGGAAACCCATGTACAGGATGTGCTGCCGGCGGGAAAAGAGAATCGCAATGGCCAGAGAATTCCAGCTCAAATGATTAGATGGATAAATTAAATGGATCAATAGATATATTAGATAGATAGAACATAGAACATATAACATAGAACAGTACAGCACAGAACAGGCCCTTCAGCCCTCGAAGATGTGCCGAGCATTGTCAGAAACCAAGATCAAGCTATCCCACTCCCTGTCATTCTGGTATGCTCCATGTGCTTATAACTGCTTGAAAGTTCCTAAAGTGTCCAACTCCACTATCACAGCAGGCAGTCCATTCCACACCCTAACCACCCTCTGAGTAAAGAACCTACCTCGGATATCCCTCCTATATCTCCCACCCTGAATCTTATAGTTATGCCCCCTTGTAACACCTACATCCACCCGAGGAAATAGTCTCTGAACGTCCACTCTATCTATCCCCCTCATCATCTTATAAACCTTTATTAAGTCGCCTCTCATCCTCCTCCGCTCCAAAGGGAAAAGCCCTAGCTCCCTCAACCTTTCCTCATAAGACCTATCCTGCAAACCAGGCAGCATCCTGGTAAATCTCCTTTGCACCCTTTCCAATGCTTCCACATCCTTCCTATAATGAGGTGACCAGAACTGCACACAATACTCCAAATGTGGTCTCACCAGGGTCATGTATAGTTGCAGCATAACCCCGCGGCTCTTAAACTCAAGCCCCCTGTTAATAAACGCTAACTCACTATAAACCTTCTTCACGGCTCTATCCACTTGAGTGGCAACCTTCAGAGATCTGTGGACATGAACCCCAAGATCTCTCTGTTCCTCCACATTCCTCAGAACCCTGCCGCTGACCCTGTAATCCGCATTCAAATTTTTTCTACCAAAATTAATCATCTTGCACTTATCCGGGTTAAACTCCATCTGCCATTTTTCGGCCCAGCTCTGCATCCTATCAATGTCTCTTTGCAGCCTACAATAGCTCTCCACCTCATCCACTACTCCACCAATCTTGGTGTCATCAGCAAATTTACTGACCCACCCTTCAGCCCCCTCTTCCAAGTCATTGATAAAAGTCACAAATAGCAGAGGACCCAGCACTGATCCCTGTGGTACACCGCTGGTAACTGAAAATTTTCCATCCACCACCACCCTCTTTTCTCTATATGATAGCCAGTTACTTATCCAATTGGCCAAATTTCCCTCTAACCCACACCTCCTTACTTTCTTCATGAGCCGACCATGGGGAACCTTATCAAACGCCTTACTAAAATCCATGTATACGACATCAACTGCTCTACCTTCATCTACACACTTAGTTACCTCCTCAAAGAATTCAATCAAATTTGTGAGGCAAGACTTACCCTTCACAAATCCGTGTTGACTATCTCGAATTAAGCTGCATCTTTCCAAATGGTCATAAATACCATCCTTCAGGACCTTTTTCATTAACTTACCGATCACCAAAGTAAGACTAACTGGCCTATTGATAGAAAGATAGATATGTATATCAGGTAGATAAATTGATGATTGGATAGCCCAGAGGATATTTACGTGAAAAACAATCAGTAATATTGTGATTGATTAAAGTGTGTAACTGTTCTAATGCAGTTTTTATGTGTTCTCGTTGAACTTTAATTATTAGTAGAAGTGTTCTATGCAAAATATATAGTTGTATTGATATAAATTTTTGTACTAGGCACCTCCATACTATTTATCTCTTCAAATTTCAGGAATGTATGCAGAGTGCTCAATGTTATATGCAGCAATTTAAAAAAATAATCTTTATTAGTGTCACCAGTAGGCTTACATTACCACTGCAATTAAGTTACTGTGAAAAGTCCCTAGTCACCACACTTCAGTGCCTTTTCGGGTACACAGAGGGAGAAGTCAGAATGTCCAATTAACTTAACTTAAGCATGTCGTTTGGGAATTGTGGGAGGATACCAGAGTACCCGGAGGAAACCCACGCAGACATGGGGAGAATGTGCAGACTCTGCACAGACAGTGGCTCAAGCCGGGAATCGAACCTCGGACCTTGGTGTTGTGAAGCAACAGTGCTAACCACTGTGCTACTGTGCCGTCCTTCCTCAAATAAACAGCTGAAATATCTGTGAGAGTTTCTCAAGCTGGGATTTGCAGCAAGCCAGGGGAAATGGGTGAAAACATATTCAAGTGAGACAGAAATGTACTCAGCAAGACGGAAACCCACTAAGTGTAAGAAAAACACTTGGTGGGCAGAATATAATTAAGGCAATGGGCATCTCACCCTCCAGCTGGAGAGCACGTGAAAGCTCAGAGTCTCCTATTGTTGGGAAGGTCCACCACATTCAGTGCCAATCAAGCAGATAACTGGGCAGCAGTGGTTGTTCCTCGGGATCAAGGACATTTTCCTGGGGTCTGATGCACAGGTTCAGTCTCAAATTGATTTTGGAATTTGATTTTGCACCAAACCATCTTTTCAGTGAAGCTGGAATCACACCACATAACTGGTTCATGTTCTTGGGGTTATGCAGCTCATTTCAGTGAAAGTATTTGTATGTCAAGTGCAGTTAAAGAAATACCATGGATTTCAACCATCATTCACTTTATCCTGTGAATATGTGTAAAACAGACAGGAGATGATTCCAAACTTTACTCAAGCCTGAGTCATAATTCCATGAGAACCCCAAAAATTCTTGCATCAGCTGAAAGCAAGAAAATTATAGGAATGTGAACTTTGAAAATGCAATTTGAAAAACAGTTTTGTAAGTCGATTATTGTAAAATTATCAGATAATATTTAATGTATCATAAAGAGAAGTCATTGGGCCCAGCTCCATTGAAAAACAACCCAGTTCATCTCGCATCCCTTGCTCTTTCCCTGTATGTTTTTTCTCTTTCAGGTATTTATCCAATTCCATTTTGAAGGTGGTTATTGACTCTGTATCAACCGCCCTCTCTGGCAGTGCATTCCAAATATTGACCATTTGTTACATAAAAATGTTTTTCCGTGTGCTGCCTTCTTTTGCCACACACCTCATAATCTATGTCACCTGGGTATTGAGCCGTCAGCAATTTCTCTTTATTTTCTCTATCTGAACTCATAATGGTTTTAAATACCTCGTTCAAATCTCCGCGTAGCTGTCTCTGCTCTAAGGAGAAGAACTCCAGCTTCTCCAGTCTATCCATGTAACTGTACTAAAGAAGCTGGTTTAGCTCAGTGGGCTAGACAGCTGGTTTGTAATGCAGAACAAGGCGGGTTCAATTCCCGTACCAGATTACCCCAACAGGTGCCGGAATGTGGCGACTAGTGGTTTTTCACAGTAACTTCATACTTGTGACAATAAAAGATTATTATCAACTAATACCTCAAACTATTCTATAAAGTTGGAAACTTTAATGGTGTTAGATTGACCAGTTATCATTAAACAGACATTGCACCGTAAGGCCGAGGTAAGGGTTATTAGCTAATATCCTAAGGAGTATTTTGCTGGAAAGTTTTTTTTAATGTTTGTTCTGTCTGTGACATTCACTCTACCAACCTTCTGTTATTTTGGAGATACTTCATTATCCTGACAGCTGTACCTATTCTTTTTGTCTTTCTCCTCTTCCAACAGGTCACGTATCTTGCAATATCTTTCTGTCCAAGTGGCCAGTAAGTTTGAGGCTAAATCATTGTCTTCAATTTGTCCAGGTCAGTCATTTGTATTTGTAGACAGATACTATAGTCATTTGTGACCCATACTATTGACTTCAGCTTGATTGCTGATTTGTATGCATCCCAATAAGTGCAATGGATGTCGAGGTTTACCAACTGTTCAGTAACATAAACTTGAAATATGTGAAAATTATGTAGAAAAGCAAGCTGGAGTTAACGTTATTGTCTGCTCACTGTTGCTGTGCAGATATAATGAGCATCTTCCATCTTTAATTGATCACTGTCTGCGCTATATGGGGCTAGAACATGCTGAGCAAATGGTGTGAACAACATGCTCTGTGCTTAATGCATAAAGTGTCCACGTACCTTCGGTGAGGAAGAGATGCCCTGCGAACTGCGAAGTGTCACTAGCTAATCGACGAATTGTGCCACTTTCATGAAAATGACACCTTATCCTTAACTTACCTGTGACTTCATGAAGTTGCAGAATTTGCAGATTAATTATGTACTTAATGGGTATAGTACCTAATGACTATAGTATCTGGCAGATGGAATACAATGTTGACAAATGTGAGGTTATCCATTTTGGTAGGAATAACAGCAAAAGGGATTATTATTTAAATGATAAAATATTAAAACATGCTGCTGTGCAAACAGACCTTGGTGTGCTAGTGCATGAGTCGCATAAAGTTGCTTTACAGGTGCAACAGGTGATTAAGAAGGCAAATGGAGTTTTGTCCTTCATTGCTAGAGGGATGGAGTTTAAGACTAGGGTGGTTATGCTGCAATTGTATAATGTGTTAGTGAGGCCACACCTGGAGTATTGTGTTCAGTTTTGGTCTTATTACCTGAGAAAACTTCTTCACCCAAAGGGTTGTGAATCTATGGAATTCCTTGCCCAGTGAAGCAGTTGAGGCTCCTTCATTAAATGTTTTTAAGATAAAGATAGATAGTTTTTTGAAAAATAAAGGGATTAAGGGTTATGGTGTTCGGGCCGGAAAGTGGAGCTGAGTCCACAAAAGATCAGCCATGATCTTATTGAATGGCAGAGCAGGCTCGAGGGGCCAGATGACCTACTCCTGTTCCTAGTTCTTATGTTCTTATGTTCTTATTAATGTACCTCAGAAAGTTTAAGTCAAATAATTAGAGTGTAAAACTCCACTTTAGTGACAGTATAGTTGTTAATGCTTCCCAATTAATACCGCTAACCTAGAAAGTGACAATTAAAAGTATGGAACCACATTCCTTCAGGTGGTAAATTGTTGTTGGAGATTATAAAAAGTTGACTTTTATTTTTTTCTTACTTTTTCATTTTTCTCTTTTTTTCTCTTAATCCAACCTTTCATCCCTCAGTTTCTTTCCTCTGTTTAATTCTCTTTCTGTGCTTGATTGTATCCTATTTCCTTCTTAACTCCTTCACGTTTGGTCTCTTTTTTTTAGAAATCCCATTGCTGGAGGAAATAGACTTTTGTTCACTCGTACCTCAGATACCCCATGTTACCCTCACCATATCATTGCAGGTTCACGTTTCCATAAACTTCCAGGATAAAAATTCTTTGAGCTGAAGGTTGAAGGAAAAGATTAACAAACCTAACAGTTGAGTTGGCGAGGTGGTGGCATAGTGGTATTGTCATTGGACTTGTAAACCAGAAACCCAGGGCAATGCTCTAAGGACCTGGGTTCTAATCCTGCCACTGAAGATGGTGAAATTTGAATTCGATAAACATCTGGAATTAAAAATCAAATGATGACAATGAAACCATTGCCGATTGTCGTAAAAACCCAACTGGTTCACAAATGTCCTTTAGGGAAGGAAATCTGCCATCCTTACCTGGTCTAGCCTACATGTAACTCCAGACCCACAGAAATGTGGTTGACTCTTAACTGCCCCTTCCAGGACAATTTGGGATGAGCAATAAATGCTGGCCCATCCTATGAATGAATAAAAAATATAACAGAAAGCCCGATGCTTGACATAGCCCATAAAATTTAACCTAACCTGTAATCAAACAACCCTCAGCATAAATCCTAATCTTGTTGATTAATCCTAATCGACGGTCTTGTTCACAATTTCACATTGACTGGCAACTATTAGAAATTCCTTCCTTTGTCCATTTTTTTCAGCTTACAATCCAGGCACAGAACCTATTGTTGCAGTACACGCACCATGACATCACAGGTGGACTGCTTTGAGATACTGGCTGATATGATATGGCTGTAGGGGGTCAAATATTGAATCATTTAATCCCTACAGTGCAGAAGGAGGCCATTCAGCCCATCGAGCCTCACCGACCATCCGACAGAACAGCCTACCTAGGCCCACTCCCCTGTCCTATCCCCATAACCCCACCTAACCTTTGGACAACAAGGGGCAATTCAGCATGGCCAATCCACCTAAACTGCACATCTTTGGACTGTGGGAGGAAATGGAGCACCCAGAGGAAACCCACGCACACACGGGGAGAACGTGCAAACTCTGCACAGTCACCCAAGGCTGGAATCAAACTCGGGTCCCTGCCATTGTGAGGCAGCAGTGATAACCATTGTGCCACTGTGCTGTTCTATATAGGCCACAATCATCCAGCCCCACCATGGCAGGACTCGCCATGGGAAATTCAGCATCCCAGGTGAAGGATGAACCTAGTGGTGGGTGAGACCAGAAAATTCCACCCATAGTGTCTGTTATTCCTATTTAATAGCCATCCCTAAATACCATTGAAATGACGGGCAGAAAATGGAATTTTAAAACAATAAGAAATATTTGTTAAGTTTGTTTGATATTTCAGCTACTGTGTATGTCCCAATCTTTATTCTGCTCTCCCTAAAATGATCAACAAGTTAAGAAACTGCTGTCTGTGAGAATTCCTCAATGTGATTGGTTGCTTTGCTTTAGTGATTGCATCACTGATACTGGCGATCTTCTATCTCCGGTGCCTGAACGATATTAATGTTAGGAAAGGTAAAATCCATGCCACAGAGACCAGTAGATTTGTGACCAGCTTTCTCCAACATCAATGACAAGCACTGTCACTTTTCTACCGACCTGCAAAGTCCGGATCATTTTATATATCAAGTGATATTTAGATTTAATCTCCCACTTTAAGGTTACAATGATAATGGTCTGGAGTTCCCACACAATTATGCATTTTTTATTCAGTGCAATTTTCTAGAAATCAGTGAAGGGTCACAGGATTTCTGGCATAAATTACTTTCAGTGCAAATTGAGTTGGGGCTGGTTTAAAAACTATTAAGCTAGAAGATGATCCCTGTCCACAAAACTGGCCACGCCCAAGCTCAAATTACTCAGCAACTTTATTACTGACGCCTGTTTGCAAGCTCTCAAAGGAGCTGTTCAAATTAAACCTTTCCTTTCGCACAAGGACGTTAATAAAGCATCAAATTATCTTTCTTAAATGTATCTAGGAATACACAAATTTTGTAGAAGTTATAGTATTCAACAAATTCCGCCCAGTGGAGTTACTCTGTGCTTAATTTTTAAATTTGATTATATTTAAATGAGTTTGGGCAAAAGATAGAAAAAATATATCACTCCAGAAAATGGGAGTAATTTTGAGTGCAGTTTGTACCCACTGATTGCGAACACAGTGGACAAACTTGGATAATTTGCTTACTTTCGTGCACTGCTCCACCAAAACCTAGTTTTTACAATTCTCAACTTTGTGTTCAAATTCCTCCAGGGTCCTTCACAGTACTTTTCTCTGCAACCTCCTCCAACACTATAACCGCCCGACATATCTGCTGTTTTCCTGCAATTCTGGCCTCTTGAGCATCTCTGATTTTATTTGCTACATCATTGCTAGCCACATCTGTAGCTGCCTGGACCCCAAGCTGTGGAATTCTCTCAGAAAAACTCTCAACCTCTCTATCTCTCTCTGCCTTGCTATCTCGCTCTTGCCGCCTCTCTATTTCTCTATTGCTACCTCCCTATCTCTCTCTCACCACCTCGCTATGTCTCTCTTGCCGCCTCTCTATTGTTCTCTCCGCCTTGCTATCTCTCTCTCGTCGGCTCTCTCTCTCTTGCACGTTTCTCTCTCTCTGCCTCTCATAGAACCATCGAATTTACAGTGCAGAAGGAGGCCATTCCGCCCATCGAGTCTGCACCGGCTGTTGGAAAGAGCACCCAAGCCCACACCATCACTCTATCCCCGTAACCTATCAACCCCACAAAACCTTTTTTTTGGACACTAAGGGCAATTTATCATGGCCAGTCCACCTAACCTGCATATCTTTGGACTGTGGGAGGAAACCGAAGCACCTGGAGGAAACCCACGCAGACATGGGGAGAATGTGCAAACTCCGCACAGTGACCCAAGCCGGGAATCGAATTTGGGACCCTGATGCTGTGAAGCAACTGTGCTAACCACTATGCTACCGTGCTGCTCCCCCCCCCCCCCCCCCCGCCCTCTTTCTCTCTCTCTCTCTCTCCTCCTTTTATAGAGCCCTTAAAATTTACCTCTTTGACCAAACATTTGCTTCTGTCCCTATGTAGTGTCCCTCTTTATGCAATTCAGTGGAAGATTCTTTGATGAATTTCTTCAACGGGATTCTCCGTTCCTGGGACTAAGTGTTGATGCCGGGGCAAGATTTGTGGACTTCCATGTCGCAAAACTGGCACCGCACCTGGACCGATTGAGCGGCCATTGAGAGGCTAGCACTGATACCACATGGAACACAATTGATTACAATGAGAAACGGTAACGGATCTGCCGGATTCATGATTGACACTCAGGCAGCTGATAAGCTGCAGCCGCATTTACACACTGCCCTGCCCACACACACCATCCCAGCCAACAAGATGACACTGATTGCGCTGGAGTGCATCCAGAAAACTGATGGGTCAGTACCAGAGGGTACCTACAGGGGTGCCCTGGAGGGACTCCTGCTAGACCTGTGGCCCAGAGTTCACAATGGGCAGTCAGTGGTGTATGTAGCTGCATGGCTACCTTGCAGGCTGCAGCAATGTGGAACATCCGTCAGCAAACTATACCGGCTCAGGCCCGCTAATGATATGCCAAGGATGTTTACTAAGGTGACGGAGAATTGCGATTTGGCGTCAAATCGGTGACTGCCGCGACTTCGGCATCGGAACTGATTCTCCGCCCAATCGCGTTTCCCGATTCCAGCGTCGGCCAATGGAGAATCCCGCCCCTTATATTTATTTTATGTTATGTATCTGGTACAATCATGAATTTGAAAGCCTGGGTTAGGATCTGTACATTTCTGCTGCAGTAACATTTTTTAATATGCTGGTTTAAAAGACAGCCAGACATGGCGACTATTGAAAGTGCCATTAAGATGTTGTAAAAGTGAGGAAATCATTATTTCAAATCATTTTAATGTTTAAAAGGAGAGGCTGATGAGTTTTCGTTATGATTTCTGGAGAGTAGCTAATTAGAGACACTGGGCATAGTTCAGCCACTGCATTGCACCTGTCTGGAGCTTCAAAGATGTGGCTTTGTGATGGGCGCCAGGCCGATCAATGGCTGTGATCCAGATAATGATATTAGGCTCATTTGAATATCTGGGTGCCACATGGCGCTGCCAGCGATGCCATTCCCTGTTTGCGTGTGGAATCACTCCTGGAGTGAAGTATTCTTTTCCTCAGTTTTACAAATTAAAGAAAATTGTTGGGATCTTGTCTTTTTTCCGAATATAACTTGGCATCTGGTCCGGGATCATACTTTTATGGTAACCATTCCTGCGAAACACCTTGGGATGCTGTACCCTGTTAAAGCAGTTAACAAGTTGTTATTCTTCGAGGCATATTTTAACTTCATCTGAAAAATGAAAATGAACCTCGTGTAAGTATCCCGTCAATGGAGAGTGTTGCATTAGAAACTTGGCCAATCTTTAATACAACAAGAAGAGGTGTGGCTCAGATCCTGAAACTCTAGCTTCTAAGAGACTCTGTGTCTCCAGGAGATGTGTTTCACAGTCCATCATAGCAAGAAACCTATGGAACAGATTATATGGACTGCCAGGAGATGGCAGTGTTGTACCAGCACAGAAGAGTAATGACAGAGAACAGATGGATCCGTGGGTTTCTTCGCAAAATTTTGCAAAACGCACAATATAAACGGAGAGCTGTGATTTTCACTCTCAGTTCTGTGCCACAGCTTCCAATGTCAAATTGAGCAGGGAATTTGAAGGGGTCTGTCCCATCCATTTATCAGTGAATATGCCCTCTACCCAAATTCCTTCCTGGAAATCATTGCCTGGATGTTTCTGCGTAATACAGGTGAAAATGTCATGAAATATTCAGTTTAAAATGTCACTTTGATGGACTTCAGAATCCCGATGTTGCAGTGTGCCCGTGCATGGTTCTGCCATGTATAATGCATGCCCAAGGTGGTAAATGGCATCAGTTTTAATCCTATTTTGCAGAGGTGAAGGCTTTGAAGCCTGGCAGGCAGACCAGGAATGATCCAGTAATGTATTGGGCCTATCCGCTAGTGCCTTCACATATCTTGATTCGGGGATGGAAGAGAAACAAAATGGGAGGTATACGATAAGGTGGAGGGGAACAGGAGAGATTAAGTGGCAAAAGTATTGGTGAGACAAGGCCAAAGTAGTGGCAAGTCACTCAGTTCAAGGGCAATTAGGGATTGGCAACAAATGCTGGCAGTGCCAATGATGGCCACATCCCGTGAAAGAGAAGAAAGACTTATTGCGGCATTGGCCAATGGAGCCTATGCCAGGATTGTAGGAATCTAGTGAAGTGAATACTGACCCCAAACCTCGCCAATGAAATAAATTCAATGGATGGAGGGTAAAACACTACATTTAGACATTAAGCAAGCAATAAATTAATTGCTCAATTATTGAAAATTCCATTCCCCCACAAGGAGAAATATTCTCTCAGTGTCTACCCTGTCAAGTCCCCTCAGGATCTTATATTACAAATAATCAGTTGCAGTATACTTGAGGACTGCTGAGGCAACGCGTCTACCAATCAGAGACCACTTGCCAACCTGTGATGATCAGTATTTACCTTTAATACCTTGCCCCTTTAAGAGGCTTGGAACCCTGGGGGACTCCGCCTCTGGCTATGCCCCCTGGAAACAGGTTATAAGATGAGACTCCATTTTGCGAGCACACTTCTCTCGGATGCAGTCCTGTTCTCTGTATATTAAAGCCTTTGATTACTGACCTCGTTCTCGCGTCGTAATTGAGGGTGCCTCAATTTAATCTACAGACACATCAAGATGGACAGCGCTCTACACCGGAGAAACTCAACCTGGATGCCAGGTCGCCGGAAGCCCCGGAAAATTTTAAACATTGGCTCTGGTGTTTCAAGGACTATCTGGACTCCTCAACGACTGATGTCGACAGCACTCGCAAGCTGAGCTTACTACATGGCCGGGTGAGCCACCGACTCTCCGCCATGATCGAAACCGCTACGACCTATGAGGCGGCGATCGAAATATTGAAGAAACGCTTCATAAAAACTACTAACGAGGTACACGCCAGACATTTGCTCTCAACCTGCAGCCAGTGTTCCGGGGAAACGCTGGACGAGTTCGTGGAAAGACTCACCGCGCTCGCGAGGAACTGCGACCACAAAGCAGTGACGGCAGAAGAACACAGGAACTTACATATCCGCGACGCCCTTGTGTCTGGTATCAGGTCCTCGTACATCCGGCAGCGGCTCCTAGAAGACGGGGCAAAGGATCTCCAAGGCACCGTAACGCTCGCCTCTTCTCTCGAAACGGCCCACCGTAACCTCCGTGCGTACTCCGCGGACCTTACAAACCCCTCTCGATCCCCTCCAGACTTGGCCACGCTACATGCCTGTGCCACGCAACGATCCACTCACTCTGGGGGCTCCCCATGCTATTTCTGTGGGCAAGGCCAGCACCCACGTCAGCGTTGCCCGTCCCGATCCGCGATCTGCAACGACTGCGGGAAGAAAGGGCACTTCGCGAAAGTCTGCCTGGCTGGGCCCAAAGGCCACAAACGAAACCCTCATCGGGCCCAAAAATCAAACTCCCGGCCTCACAGACCCCGCAACGCGGCCGTGCTGCGGCCGGGCACGCCCACTTCCGACGCATCATCGACCTCGTGCGAGTCATGGGAGCGGCCATCTTGGCGGCGGCCATCTTCTAAACCCGACACGTGCGACCGGCGGCCATCTTGTGACTCTGGGAGGCCATTTTGTGAGTTCGACTCTGACGGCCCGCAACTAGGAGCGATCACACTCAATCAATCGCGGCCGAAACACCTGCGAAACCCAATGATGCGGGTGCAAATCAACGGCCACGACACTCCCTGCCTATTCGACTCCGGGAGCACGGAGAGCTTTATCCATCCAGACACGGTAAGGCGCTGCTCCCTGCGCATCCACCCCGCCTCCCAAACTATCGCCCTCGCCTCAGGGTCCCATTTGGTTTAAATCACGGGGTATTGTGTCGCTGACCTCGCAATTCAAGGTGCGAAATACTCCCGTTTAAACTTTACATCTTTCCTCAACTCTGCGCCCCCCTGCTGCTCGGCCTCGACTTTCAGTGCAGCCACCGGAGCCTGACACTGCAGTTCGGCGGACCCCTGCCCCCACTCACAGTATGCAGCCTGGCGACACTTAAAGTTGTGCCACCCCGCCTCTTCGCGAACCTCTCATGACTGTAAGCCCATCGCCACCAAGAGTCGCCGGTACAGTACCCAAGACATGACTTTTATCAAGTCAGAGGTTCAGCGGCTACTAAAAGAGGGGGTCATAGAGGCCAGCAACAGCCCTTGGAGGGCCCAAGTATTGGTAGTCCGCTCCGGGGAAAAGCAACGCATGGTTGTGGATTATAGCCAGACAATAAACCGCTTCACACAACTCGATGCGTACCCACTTCCCCGAATAGCTGAAATGGTGACCCAAATTGCCCAGTATTGGGTATTCTCCACGGTTGACCTCAAATCGGCCTACCATCAACTCCCTATTCGCTCAGAGGACCGCCCCTACACGGCTTTTGAAGCAGCCGGTCGGCTGTTTCACTTCCTCAGGGTACCCTTTGGTGTTACAAACGGAGTCTCCGTTTTCCAGAGGGCGATGGATCAAATGGTGGACCAGTACGGCTTACGGGCGACCTTCCCGTCTTGGACAACGTCACCATCTGCGGCCATGACCAGCAGGACCACGACGCAAACCTGAGGAAGTTCCTCCAGAATGCCCGGGCCCTCAACCTCACGTACAACAAAGAGAAATGCATGTTCCACACAACCCGGCTCGCCATCCTCGGCTACGTCGTGGAGAACGGGGTCCTAGGCCCGGACCCCGACCGCATGCGTCCCCTTAAGGAACTCCCCCTCCCCCGTAGCCTCAAGGCACTCAAACGGTGCTTGGGCTTTTCTCCTATTACGCCCAGTGGGTCCCCAGATATGCGGACAAAGCCCGGCCACTCATTAAGACCACGGTTTTTCCCCTGACGGATGAGGCCCAGTCGGCTTTCGACCGTATCAAGGCCGGCATCATCAAGGCTGCCATGCACGCGGTGGACGAAGCCATTCCCTTCCAAATAGAAAGCGATGCATCAGAGGTCGCCCTGGCTGCTACCCTCAACCAAGCGGGCAGACCGGTAGCGTTCTTCTCCCGAACCCTCAACGCCTCGGAAATTCGACACTGTAGTCGAGAAGGAGGCACAAGCCATAGTGGAGGCCGTGCGACACTGGAGGCACTACCTAGCTGGTAGGAGGTTCACCCTCGTCACCGACCAACGGTCGGTCGTCTTTATGTTCGATAACGCACAACGGGGCAAAATAAAGAACGACAAAATTCTGAGGTGGAGAATAGAGCTCTCCACCTATACGTACGATATTAAATATCGCCCGGGGAAGCTCAACGAGTCCCCAGATGCCCTGTCTCGCGGCACGTGCGCCAACGCGCAATTGGACCGCCTGAGATCCATCCACGATGACATCTGCCACCCCGGGGGTCATCCGGCTTGCCCACTTCATCAAGTCCCGCAACCTACCCTACTCCACAGGAGAGGTCAAGGCCATGACTAAGGCATGCCAGATCTGTGCGGAATGCAAACCGCAATTCTATCGACCAGACAAGGCCCGCCTGATAAAAGCCTCTGGGCCCTTTGAGCGACTAAGCGCAGACTTCAAAGGGCCTCTCCCGTCCAACAACCGCAACATCTATTTCCTCACCGTCATCGACGAATTCTCCCGCTTCCCTTTTGCTGTCCCCTGCCCCGATACTACCTCGGCCTCCGTGATCAAGGCACTGCGCAGCATCTTCGCTCTGTTTGGTTTCCCCGCTTATATTCACAGCGACCGGGGTACATCGTTCATGAGCGATGAGCTGGGTCGGTACCTGCTCAGCAAGGGCATCGCCTCGAGCTATAACCCACGGGAAACGGGCAAGTGGAGAGGGAGAACGCGACAGTTTGGAAGGCTGTCCTCCTAGCCCTACGGTCAAGGAGTCTCCCTATCGTCCGCTGGCAGGAGGTCCTACCCGATGCCCTGCACTCCATTAGGTCGTTCCTCTGTACGGCCACGAGGTCTTCCCCAGGAAGTCCACCTCTGGGGTCTCGCTTCCACCCTGGCTGATGACTCCGGGTCCAGTCCTACTCCAGAGGCACGTGAGGAGCCATAAAACGGATCCAATAGTCGAGAGGGTCCACCTGCTGCACGCAAACCCTCAATACGCCTACGTCGAGCACCCCGACGGCAGGCAGGATACAGTATCCCTGCGAGACCTGGCACCCGCTGGCTCTCCCACCGACCCCACCGACTCTCCCACCGACCCCGACTTTTCCCCAGCGACCCCCCCCCCCCTTCTACCGACGCTCCCGGCCCCGCACCGACCACCGACTTCGACAGCGCCCCCCCCATAGCGCCCCCTGCCCCCCAGCCGGCACTGGCACCAACCACCCTAATCACTCCTGATACCCCCCCTCTCCAAGGCGGCCAAAGGCTCAGTCAACAGTGCTCCCGGATAGACCACCATCGGAACCGACCGCATCCACGGCGCCACCACCGGAGCAGCGAAAGTCAACACGGACTATCAGACCACCACAAAGACTGAACTTATAATTTAAAACACTTCACCCCCGACGGACTATGTGTTTTTTTTAAACAGGGGGTGAATGTGATGATCGGTATTTGCCTTTAATACCTTGCCCCTTTAAGAGGCTTGGAACCCTGGGGGACTCCGCCTCTGGCTACGCCCCCTGGAAACAGGTTATAAGATGAGACTCCATTTTGTGAGCACACTTCTCTCGGATGCAGTCCTGTTCTCTGTATATTAAAGCCTTTGATTTCTGACCTCGCTCTCGCGTCGTAATTGAGAGTGCCTCACAACCAATCAGCACTGTCTACTTTTCTAGGATAAAGTTGTTATTTCCACTGACATTGGTATTCTTCTGATTGTCCTAATGAGTGCAGAATGAAAAGTTTCGACAAAATGTTTTTTTTTTCGGCAATACTCACCTTATGTTTCAATAAGATCACCTCCCATTCTTCTAAACGCCAATGATTATAGGCCCAACCTATATTCCTTTTAAGACCAGCCCCTTCACCCCAGGAATCAGTCGAGCTTCTCAGAATTCATTCAGTCTATTTAAGAGCTTATCTAAATATCCTTTTATTAACTTCAATGTAAGGAAATGCAGGTGCTCTGTTCCTGGCAACCATTCCGCCCCAGCGGATTTCCTTCTGTTCCGCACGGGCAATATTCAACATTCAGGTGGTAAAAGTAAAGAATCCGTCGCAGCATTACTGACCGAGTGCGACCTCTTCACCTGGAGCTGTGGAAAAAGTCCTCCTCTGTCACCCTGGCCAAACTCACAGGGCTCTTCCCTACTCCTGACCTTGCTGGGGACTGGTTTCAAACACCCAGTACCCGCAGTGGGCAACAGCCAGTGGAAGTGGCAGGGGCTGGGGTGTGTGTGCGATGTGGTCCGGCGCTGGGCCCCTGGCTGACTTGTCCTGGTTGTCCGCCCATGTTACAGCTGTTTCCATGGGGGCCACAGTACGATGGAAGTGTTGGAAGTCCCAGAAAAGCAGTAACAGCCCTGAGGCATCCTGGGAGGGACAGAGCCATATTTTGAGGCCTTGCCCTTCATCATTCCGTCCCTGGTGACGCACAAGCATGGGTTTCAGTCCCCGCTGTGCCACCTCCTCCCCTTCGAAACCTGCAAACCCACCATTACAATCTTCTTTTTAACTGAGGGTGGACTCCCTCTTGCTGGGAAGAATTTTTACAGGAGCCGTCCGTGCTGAAAGAATGCTGGACACAGGGAAATAGGCCAAGGCTGGGGCAGAATTGGAAGGATAGGCAGAATTTCCCACTCCTGTGGGATCTCTGCACCGAGGAGGATAATCCTGGCTGTCTACTTTAATCCCATTTTCCTGACTTTTTTACCTCTGTCGTTTCTCCTTTCTTTTCAATTACTTTTCATGATCTCCTTTAAATTATGTTACAGTCTCTGTCTTAGTGACTGAAGTGCTAAAGTGCTGAAGTATTTGCCATTAAAAGAACTCCAATTTCTTGAAGCTTTCTTTGTAGGATATAGGGCGCAATTCTCCCAAAACATTTCTTAGTGCGGTCTCCGGTGGGAAACGAGGTGCAATTCCTGCCGAATGGATTAGCGTGATCCAGATCGCAATCCACCCGCACTTTGAAATCTTCTGGAGCCAAGGGAGATTTGCATTTTGGGACCCAAGGAGGCTGGCAAGGCTGGATCCTTGGAGATTGGGCAATCTCACAATAACCCTACAGCCCCCCCCAAATGTCTGGCAAGGACACCCACAATTGCTGGCAAAGCCGCCCCAAAGTGAATGATGATTCATTATAGGCTCACCAAATGCTTCCCTCAATTTCAGGACCCGCCCTTCATGACCCTCCCCTTCAGCACCCCCCACCAACTTGAAAGGGCTTCAAATTCCCTGACAGCCTGTGAAATGCAAAAGTCCCATTCAATTTCACTGAGAAATATCTTCACCAGCTAGTGAGTGACAGTTCCATGGGTCAAATAAGGCTGCTTGGTGGATGATCTTTCCCTTCATACTTGAATGCATCTCACGTACTCTGCTTTGATGCTAACCACAATATATATATACACTCTCTTGCGAGGACTGACATCTCCTCACCACATGAAAAACAGCGAAGTGCTTTCTCCTGTGACAAACAAAATGTTGGGGAAGACGTTTTGCATTGTGGGGGAAGGAGGGTCCACTGCTGGCCCTTGATATCGAACTGCCCGCTCCCTCAAGCCTAAATCAGCATGCGAAAGAGAAGAAACCCACATTCTGGGCCCCACTCCTAGTGCCAGCGGAGACCAGTAACCACTCTCCATTGGCGGGAGCACTTAGGCTCCAGAACAGAGAATCTCAGCCTAAATGTAATTTCTGGTGAGAAAACCGGCGAGAATCCCACCAGCTGTTCCGGCACAATTCCTATCACAATCCACCCACATTTAGGGCAGGGTTCTCTGTTTGGGAGACTGAGTTCTCCTGCTGCAGTGGAGTCACTCCTGGTCTGTGCTGGTGCTAGAAGCGGTGCCCAGGAGTGATTCACTCCCTACCCATGCAGATTTATACATAGCGGAGAGCTTTCAGGATTCCATTTGGCTGCCATTTTCAGCAGCCGGCTAGATAACGAGGTCTGCCGACTGGTCCACCTCCCTCCCGCACTGACCCTCCTCAACCACCATGGGAATTATGGATCACCCCCTCCACTCCGCAGCATGCATGTATGAGGGTGACCCGATACCCCACGACCTCCCATTAGACCCCCAACTGAGAGCTTCCATCAGAAACTCAACAGAGTCCCCTCCACCAGACACCCCATCAGAACCCCCCATCAGACATCCCCATTTGACCGCCTCGTCAGACCCCCCATATCAAAAACCCCCATATCAGAGACTCCCATCTCAGAGATCCCCCATCATTCACCTCTGCCTGGATGCTAAAGAGCAGTCCAGACAGAAACAGTGAAAAATCACTGCTTTTCCACTTACCTGTTCCTTACACCTACTGCCTCAAACAGTAGTGTTGAAAGCAGTCGCTGTTACTTCCTAGAAAGCCAAAACCAATCACAAGACTTTAAACTTCCTCAGACCCTTTTATCTGTGAGGCTTTTATTCACTTTCAAAGAAACCTAACTTTTAGTAGGCTATAATTGACATGTAACTTCCTGACAGCCAGGTGTCTGGATTATTTTCATTTCCTGTCATACTTGGATGCATCTCAAATACCCTGCCGTGAAGATAACCATAATGTTTATAAATACCTGGGAGATAAATGCTCTCACTTCCTATTTATCGTGACAGAAATAATTTAACTTCTTTTCATATGGTGAGGACCAGTCAATCATATCTAGATATTAGGGTTAGGATTATGATTTGGGGGTCTCTGACGAGGGTTCTCTGATGGGGGGGGTCTCTGCTAGAGGGTCTCTGATGGGGGTCTGATGGGTGGGGTTTGAAGGTGGTGGCTGGGGGTGGAGTGGGCAGGATTTTCATTGTGGGGGAAAGGAGCTCGATGATGGACTTTTGAAGCACCAACATTAAATACTTACCCCCTTCACCCACCACGGGGTCTACTGCATCAGGGGCACACTTGAAAACACTTGCAGCACGTGCCTACGTGAATGCTGGCCCAGAGAGCTAGGGTATTATGGAGGCATGGAGAATCGAATGTCAAGCCTGTTAATCGGATGCAAATTTGCATGCTCTGGCTGGCATGGGGCATGTAGCTCACTGCCACCACCGGTGGGGAATCAGGGGTGAAATTCTCCGACCCCTCGCAGGGTCGGAGAATCGCCCGGGGCCGGCATAAATCCCACCCCCGCCGTGGCCGAAATTCACCGCCACCCGGGAATTGGCGGGGGTGGGAATCGCGCCAATCGGCGGGCCCCCCGCGCCAATCGGCGTGCCCCCTGCGGCAATTCTCCGGCCCGCGATGGGCCGAAGTCCCGCCGCCGAGAGGCCAATCCCGCCGACGTGGTTTCAACCACCTCTGGTGGTGGAAGGATTGGTGGTGCGAGCGGGCCCCCGGGGTCCTGGGGGGGGGCGCGGGGCAACCGGACCCCGGGGGTGCCCCCGCGGTGGCCTGGCCCACGATTGGGGCCCACCGATCGGCGGGTGGGTCAGTGCCGTGGGGGCACTATTTCTCTTCCGCCGCCGCCACGGCCTCCACCATGGTGAAGGCGGAAGAGAACCCCCCTCCTTGGAGTCCATGCCTTCTGATGTCTGCTTTTAAGGACCAGTACAGATTGGCACCCGTGGAATTTCAGTTTGGGGATGGGGGGCGGGTGGAGGGTGATGGGAGATTGCCTGGAGGCCGCAGAATTCCACTTCAACCTCACTAATGAGATTGAAATGATCTCCCAGTTGCAGAATCAGTCTAATGAATCTTCATTCTGATCGCTGACCGACACCGCAGTTCCTGGTTCAGTTACACATCCACTATGAAAGTCTCATGCTTGTTTTCAAATCCCTCCATGGCTTCACCTCTCCCTATCTCTGTAGCCACCTCCAGTTCCACAATCATCTGTGTAATTCTGGGCTCTTGTGCATTCTCAATTATAATTTTTCTGCCATTGGTCCTACATTCTGCAATTGTCTCCCAAAACCTCTCTGTGTTGCCTGTTTACATGCCTGGGTAAATCTACCATAATCGGTAGATGTGGCACAGGTCATGGCAGAACCTCGTGAACTCATTCTCTGCCTCCGATTTATAATTGGCCGCTTGTTCAGGTCGTAGAATATCCGAGTGTTGGTGCTGGAAATACAAACCCATGCAATTGGCTGAGTTAGACATATTTAAAGGCTGAATTAGACAGACTTTTGGTCTCAATGAATCAAGGGCTATCGTGGGACAGGCAGGAAAGGAGGACTACAATTAGATCAGCCATGATCTTAATCAATAGCGATGCAGGCTCGAGGAGCTGAATGGCCACATCTGCTCCTATTTCTTATGATCTTATAGTAATAGTCTCAGAGTTTTAAACTTCAGCTAATCATAAGTCAAGCGGTGCATCCTTTTACTTGATGTCAATTCAGTGACTTCATCATCTGTGATGTAACAGAACTCTCCAGAATTGGTATGGCAGGTGACATCATGTAGATGTTGCCACTATGGTAACACGGTCCCAGTGGAATGACACAGCCTCAGTGAGATCTATGATAGAATTAGGGTATGCCATCACATATTTAATCATTTATTTTACTTTTCACACTAACAATAACTTTCCCTAATTAGCCAGAATATGGAGAAGGCCCGATTCATTGACTCGAAACGAGAGAGGCCTAAAATAGCCACTTATAAAATATTGACTATATTCTTGTAAAAATCTGCAGTGGTGGGTCAATCACTCTTTTCTCCATTTTGAATGATATGACCTGTTAGTCTAATCCCACGGCTGAGAATGAGTATTTTTTCAGCGAGGAAGAGGAGATTTTGTTTTGACTCTTGTATTCTGCCTCATCATCCATGTTGTCTGCATACCAATGAACTCAAAGCCAAAGACTGACCTCGACGTGTTGAGGCTGCCTGGATTTTGAAGGATCATTTTCACTATATGATGAGAAATGGATTCACATTCACCCTGACATCAGGGAAAATCATTAGCTCAAAATTGCAAATCAGTGCACAAGGGTAAGGCAACCATCTGTAAACGGCTTTGACCGTCCGGTTTGCTTATTCTGGTGATTAGTGAAATGGCTGTAATGTTCTAAGCAAGGTTGCAGCTGCATGTGACATCTTATATCATGCGTCATGTTAGTCCTTTTCCTTCAAACGGTCAACGGTACATTATTTGGCCAAAGATCCTGGACAAGAGAATAATTTTGTTTCCTCCTTTAACTGATTTGCTTAATAATTGTGGCATATTTGATCCAAATTAGTGAAAAGGGGCAAAAGTGGCAAGTAGAATGGTCTTGATATAGGAAATGATTTCTATTAAATCAGGTAAATATGCTGGAGTTACCTAATACAGATTTCTTCACTTACACAGAACCCTGGAAATAAAACTGGAGATTTAAAAAAATGTAATAACTTTTATTTTTGTGGCTTAGAAATGCAGGCGTTTAACTCAAAAACAGATTCTGCAAAGTGCTGTGGGGTGCAATTCTGCCACCACGTTGCATCTGGTGCAGAGCCCCAAATTAGGCTTCGCACCGGGCCGATCGCGAGTCTCCTGACTCATTATGCCCGACGCGATCTGGATCACGTCCTCGTTGGGCATGATCCAGGGAATGATATTTAAATGAGCCATTAGGCGTGGCTGATGACACACTGGGCTAGATTCTCCGATTTGCAGACGCCGGCGTGGGAACTGTGGCATTTTACGACTGGAAAAATGGCGCAAATGCTGCAGCGATCCTCCGTCCGGTGGGGGCTAGCAGGCACGCAGCTTAAAGCCACTGACTTTACCGGCAGATATGACCAGAGAATTGCCAGGTCCGTGGCCGTGTATGTGCACGGCGGCGGCCTACAGCAGCCGCACCGTGGAACATGGTGGCAGCCTCACGCGGACCCGGCCTGCCAAAAACTGCCCCCCCCCATAACCAGCCTCACCGCCCCGGACCACCCCACCAGTTCTCTCAGCCCCTGACGAAGGCCCCTCGCCAGCAGAACTGCTCCCCCTCACCCCGACAGTGGCGGCGCTGAATTCAGCCTCCAGCCGCCATGCGTGGTCCATGGAAAAAAACAATAAGTGCTACACACTGTCGGGAACTCGGCCCATCAGGAGCGGAGCATCAGGGGAGGGCCTTAGGTGATGTCCTAAGGCCGTCCCGGCGGCTTGCAGCGTACTATTCGAGTACGCTGTTTTTGAGGGGGTGGAGCATCGCATAAACTGCACCGTACCTGATTTCGGCGCAAGCGGGGACTCTCCGGCCGATCGCCAAATGCGATTTTGCCGTCAGCGACCGGAGAATCCCGCCCACCTTTGCTGCATTCCTCCAGCGCCTGTGAGTCAACAGTCATGCCTGCGAGATCTCAACCGAATACTAAGTGGCACTGGTTTCCACAAGTGTGGACCAGGCGTGAAGGCACCTTGGTGGGTCTCAGGGGCCATTAGGGACCCTTGAATGGCTGAGGACATGGCAAGGTAATACCCTGGCGTTCCCCCTGGCACCCGGGAACTGGCACTGCCAGGGGATCCGGTTGGCACTCTGAGAGTGCCAGGCTCTGACTTCCATAGTGTCCAGCTGCCAAGTTGGCTCTGTCAAGGATCAGGGCCTTGGGGACAAAGATGGGGGGACAAAGAGGATTTGATGGGGCCACAGAGAGGTTGGGGGTGTGAAGAGGGAGGATCGTGAAAGGGACTGCCCTGAAAGGAGGGGTGTAAAGATCTGGGTCAGTCTTTCAAAATAGCCCGTGACCCATTAGGAGCCAGTCCTGCTGCTGAGTTCAGATCCCCAGTGGCGGGAAAATTTCAAAGTGTTGCCTCAACTGGGCAGAAACTCCCTCAGGCACAAAAAAATTGCTAAGTGCCGTTGAATAGCGATCTTGAGCTCGGTATTACCGCCAGTGAGAAACACCCTGAAACCACACTTTGAAATTTGTCCGGTGAATCGCGCCCATGATGCATTTCTGTTTGATGTTACCACAGCCCTTAATATTGTCTAGTTTTCCAAAAATAATTGGGTGTGTTTTTCATTGACATTATCCCATTTAGCATTATCTTTTATAGTGATAAATATTTAATTAAACCAATATGTATTTAAAATTTTGAATTAAATTTTAAAACTCAGTAACTGTTTGAAACGAAATGAGGGTGTCAGATAGCTGCATGGCTGCTGAGCAGGGTGTATGTGTGTGTGTTAGTATCTGTGTGTGTTGTGAGAGTGTGCGTGTGCGAGTGTATGGGTGTGGTTGCAAGTGTGTCTGCAAGTGTCTGTCAGATTGTGTTAGTGTGCGCGTGTGTATGTTAGTGTGCGCGCATGAGTATCGAAACTAGCAAACGTCTGTGTGCGAGTGTGTGAACGGGTGTGCGTGCGCCTGTGTTTGTGTTATTGCGCATGAATGTGCATATTTGCAATTATCTGCGAGTGTGTGAATAAGAGGGAGTGGGGACGATTGAACTAAATGGGAACAAAGTCCCTTAGCAAATGTGTTTAGCCGCATGTTTCCCGTGCTTTCAGTGTCGAGAAACGCAATGCTATTAAACATCACTTGTGTTAGATAGGGGCCCTCAGCGGCGGACGCACGGCCGAGGCCACACATAGTCCCATTTGGTGTCCCAATCTCTGGAGTACCCAAAGCGACACCCGACCCTCCCCAAGCCCCAACTTGTTATGAGCTGGTCCCCGGACCCACTGGTAGCCCCCTGCAACACCAGTGCAGGGCACACCCAGCCCGATCACTGCCATGCAAAAAATGCCAGCATGGCACCTTGGCAGTGCCAAACTAGGACGCTGACATCATCAGTGCCACCTGGTGGCAGAGCCAGGCCGGCACACAGGCTGGCAGTCCCAGGATACCTGAGTGGCAGTGCCAGGATACCACCCTGTCCATAGGGTAGGCACATGAAGGCCCCCAATCCTCTGGGAGACCCCCATGAGTGTCGTTTCATCTGGTCCCCATTCATGGAGAGCAGTGCTGAAGGGCGCTTGCCCAACGTCTCTGAGGCGGAGGGGATAAATCCCAACACTTCCGGTGCCTCTGGAAACTGCATATTACAGTGAGACTAGCTGTCTTGCTCTAATATGCAGATTTGCCAAAAAGTGATCATGCCCACAGTGGGGGTGGGGGTAGGGAGGAGTTCACACTGCAACGACTCGTGAGATCGCATTAAATCTCGCAAGGAGTTGCTAGCCGGGTAGACCCTGGGAGCGGGGTCTCCCGGCTTCTATCGACCACATTGCGCCGCTGTGCGCTGTTTTTCAGGCACAGCATGGCCGTTTGATCGCGCCCAGTGTGTGTGTGTGTGAAAGTGCGTGAGTGAGTACGTATGCACAAGAGTGTATGAGCATATGTGTGAGTGTGCGTGTGCATGTCTGTGTGTGTGTGTGTGTGTGTGTGTGTGTGCCAGTGTGTCTGTGTCTGTCTATGCGTGCATGTGTATATGTGCCTGTGTGTTATTATTCCCATAGTTTGTTAAATGTGCTCCAGGATAGACAATGGCAATGTGACCTTTCCTGTCTACCCTGTGTTCAGCATTACAGAACCATGTGGAATCAACAGATGTTGTGGCTTTTTTTGGTCATTCCTTACCTGTGTCAGTTGGGTTCATCAATCACCTTAATCACTCTGAGGGCAGCCTGTCAGCAGAGCGGGGAAAAATCCCTTCCCCATTTGATACATTCCCTGATAATGGAAAGAGTTTGGAAAAGCGACACAGCGAGGTCCATATGCTTCTGATTAGTGTGCGGTTTAGTTCCAGAACATTAACCCCTTAACAGCTGGCACCACTGGAGCTTTCTTCAGTTAATGCTGCTCATTAAAACTTTTATTCATTTTTGCTTCAAGTGCATCACAAAGTGACAAATTACTTCCCACACATTTCCAGTTTTTTTATGGAACAAAATCCTCATGCACATTTTTCACCCACAGTTTATTTTTATTACTTTTTAACATAAAAGATGCAATTACTAAAGTGACACTGGAACTCAGAGCAATTGAAGCATTTGCGCAGCCGAAAGTGGATCCTTAATTGTTTAATGGAAGAACGAATCACCAAAGTGACCATAAGTAATCTGAATTAGGGAATCTCATGTGGCATTTTCCACAGGAATTGAGACCATTTCTAAGTTTCATATAGAACATAGAACATACAGTGCAGAAGGAGGCCATTCAGCCCATCGAGTCTGCACCGACCCACTTAAGCCCTCAATTCCACCCTATCCCTGTAACTCATTAACCCCTCCTAACCTTTTTTGGACACTAAGGGCAATTTAGCATGGCCAATCCACCTAACCTGCACGTCTTTGGACTGTGAGAGGAAACCGGAGCACACGGAGGAAACCCATGCAGGCACGGGGAGAACGTCCAGACTCCGCACAGACAGTGACCCAGAGGGGAATCAAACCTGGGACCCTGGAGCTGTGAAGCCACAGTGCTATCCACTTGTGCTACCGTGCTGCCCAGATAATACTGGGCTAGAGGATGGGGATAATTGGATTAGGATACCCAGACCGTGGCTGGAATTCTCCATTTGGGAAAATGTTCTCCTGTTGGAGATGAATTGCAACTGAATTGCACTTGCGCTGGGGAATTGCAAGGAATTTACTGGAAAATCCCGCTATCCGGCCGCCATGTTGAGCAGGCGGCCTGATAGCAAGGTCAAGTGGTTGGGCCCCCTCCCCTATGCATTGTCACTCCCATGCCCACCCCTGAATTTATGGGTCACTAACTGCAATGTTTATAAACATCTAGCTATAATCAACAGCTCCTGGACCAAGTCAAAGACAGTTAAGTGCTTTCTGCAGATAAAATGAGGAACTTAGAGCACTTAAAACACTTAACTGGTTAGTTTCACAGCTGACTACTTGAAAGTCAGTGAAGGGAGATGAAAATTGTTTTTTGTCACAAGTAGGCTTCAAATTAAGTTACTGTGAAAAGCCCCTAGTCGCCACATTCCGGCGCCTGTTCAGGGAGGCTGGTATGAATTGAACCATGCTGCTGGCCTGCCTTGGCCTGCTTTCAAAGCCGGCGATTTAGATGAATGAAACAATGCAGACAGCTGGGTGTGTGTGGAAGCTGTCAGTCACAGCCGAGATAAAATTAGTCCACAGAGATATGAATGAAAAGCTTGTAGATAAAAGATCTGAGGGGACTTAAACCCAGCTGACAGGTTCTCTTTCCAGGACTTGACAGGTACTGCTTCCTCTGCCTGAGCCAGCAGGTGTACGGCACAGATGAGGACCCCAGCGGCGGTAACCACCCACTGAGAACTGCAGGGGGTCTCTCTTATGGGGGACTTCAGCAGGGGTTTCTCTCATGGGGGCTTTCAGGCAGGGGTCTCTCTTAAGGGTTGTCCCTAGTACCCAATTCATTTTTTCCAATTAAGGGGCAATTTAGCGTGGCCAATCCACCTACCCTGCATATCTTTTGGGTTGTGGGGGCGAAACCCACGCAGACATGGGGAGAATGTGCAATCTCCACATGACCCAGAGCCGGGATTGAACCTGGGACCTGGGTGCCGTGAGGCTGTAGGGCTAACCCACTGCGCCAGCGTGCTGCCCGTGGTTGTCCCTTGTAGGGGTCTCTGTAATCATGGGGGTCTCGGGTGGGGGGTCTTTGTAATAGGGGGTCTCTGGTGAAGATTTCTCTCATGGGGTCTCTGGTAGAGGTCTCTCTTATGGCGGTTCTCTGGTGGGAGGTGCACTGGAGGTTCTGATGGGGCTGGGTGGCAGGATTTTCAGTGTAAGGGGGAGGGTGGCTCTCCAATGGACTCTGGGGGAACTCGCTTAAAGAGTTACCCCCTTGGCCCACCGCGAGGTTCACAGCGTCAGGACCAATTTTCACCCATGTGAATCCCAGTCCAGAGGACCAGAGAATCACACAGGCTTGGAGAATATTGTGCCCGGCCCATTTATAGGATGGAAATGGGTCTAAATGACCCATTTACATTCTCCCGCTGGCGCGAGGTTCAAACGTTGATGCCTCCGCCAGCGAGGGGCCAGAGTGTTGGAACACCAATACCTTGGCGCCAATACCTTCTTTTGCCCGCAGCTTCGAGAACTCTGTGACCTAATTCACTCCCTATTTTGAAGCTGTGGAGGGAGCTTTTGAGGCAGAAATTGGACTATAGTATCCTGCAAATGGTGAGGAAACTACTCAGTGCCACCTCATCAACTTGGTAACTTTATATTAAGCATCCCCAGTTTTAATCCCTCCGCCATAGGCAGCCATACCTTCAGATGCCAACGCTCTATGCTTGCCAGCTCTTACCTCACTCACATACATCAACCTACCTCTTTTGACCAAGCTTTTGGTTATCGGCCAGGGTCATCTGTAGGTCATATTTGTTTTAAGTGGCTCTGTGAAGCAAAATTATAATATTGGGCAACCTGGAACCAGCATTGCCCTGAGTACTCATTTTCAATGGCATTCTAATTGACCAGACGATTGGGCAAGTTCCAGGGGTGGAATTCTCCGATCCCCTGGGGGGTGGGAGAATCGCCCGGAGCCGGCGTCAATCCCACCCCCGCCGTGTCCCGAATTCTCCGCCCCCCCCGAGATTCGGTGGGGGCAGGAATGCGCCGTGCCGGTCGGCGGGCCCCTGCGGCGATTCTCCGGCCCGCGATGGGTCGAAGTCCCGTCGCTGACAGGCCTTTCCCACCGGCGTGGTTTAAACCACCTCTGTTACCTGCGCGGGCGGGCTCCGGGATCCTGGGGGGGGGGGGCCATGAGGCGATCTGACCCCGGGGGTGCCCCCACGGTGGCCTGGCCCGCAATCTCTGCCTACCAATCGGCGGGTAGGTCTGTGCCGTGGGGGCACTCTTTTTCTTCCGCCCCGCCATGGCCTTCACCATGGCGGGGGGCGGAAGAGACCACCTCCTCTGCGCATCCGCCGGTATGACATCAGCATGTGCGGACTTCCGCCAGCCGCTGCAATTCCCCAGCGCAAGTGCAATTCAGTTGCTATTCATCTCCAGCAGGCGAACATTTTCCCAAATAGAGAATTCCAGCCAAGGTCTGGCCGTTTGCGCCAGCCGGCGGAGCGGGAGCCACTCCAGTGTGGGCCTAGCCCCTAAAGGTGCCGAGAATTCAGCACCTTTGGGGAGGCCCGACGCCGGAGTGTTTCACGCCACTAGGTTCTGCCGGGACCCTCCGCCCCGCCGGGTAGGGGAGAATCCGGCCCAGGTGTCAATGTGAACCAGGTTCACGGGTAAAATTCATTCTTTCCATTACTTCAATATTCCCATTATAACTTCCAAGCCTGCTTCTATAATAGAAATTGCCCATATAAACGTGTCACACAGTAATTAGTAGAGACAGTGGTGTAAGAGTAATGTCACTGGACTAGTAATACCGAGGCCCAGGTTAATGCTCTGGGGACACTGGTTCAAATCCCACCATGGCAGCTGGTGGAATTTAAATTAAATTGATTAATAAAAATCAGGTATAAAAATCTAGCCTCAGGAAACTACCATGTATTGTTGTAAAATCCCATCTGATTCACTCATCTCCTTAAGGGAGAGAAATTTGCCATCCTTTCCTGGTCTGGCCTACATGTGACCCCTGACCCACAATGTGTTTAACTCTCAAAGTTAAGCCAGTCAATTCCAGGGCAATAAATGTTGGGCTTCCGAGTGATGCCCACATTCCATGAAAGAACAAAACAAGTTACAAATTTTCTATTCTGATTTATAATTATCCAAATGGGTTAGAAATGCACAGTAGACCATTCAGCCCCTTGAGCCCGTGACACCAGATCATGACAGATCTGCCTCAATGCCATTTTTGTGCACTGTCTCCAGATCCCTTGATCTCACAATCTGTTGGTCTCTGTCTCGAGTACACTCAATGACTGAGCCTCCAAATCTCTCTGGGATAGAATATTCCAAAGATTCACCACCCTCTGATTGAAAAACTTCATTCTCATCTCAGTCCCAAATGAGTCACTTTATTCTGAGATTCTGCTCCTTGGTTCTAGACCTTCCAACCAGGAGGAACATGCTTCCTGCTTCTAACCTATCGATTCCTGTAAGAATTTGGTACACTTCAATGAGATCACCCCTCACTCTTCTAAACCCTCGAGAATGTAGGCTCAGCTACCTCAATCTCTCCTCATAGGACAATCCCACCATCCCAGGAATCTGTCTGGTGAACCTTTGTTGTACTCCTGCTTTAGGCAGAATATCCTTCCTTAGATAAGAATTTAAAAACTGCGCACAATACTCCAGGTGTGGTCTCAAATCCTCTTGCAATAATGTCTTACATACCATTTGCCTTCCTAATTGTTTCCCGCACCTGCATGCTGGCTTCCATTGACTTATGAACAAGGACACCCAGGTCCCTTTGGACAGCAACACTTCCAAATCTCTCCCCATTTAAGAAATACTCTGCAGTTCTGCTTTTCATACCCAAGTGGATAACTTCACATTTTTCTACATTATATTCCAGCTGGTCACATTCTTGCCACTCACTTAGCCTGTCTAAATCCTCCTGAAGCCTCTTGACATCTTACTCACAAGTCACATTCCCACCTAGTTTTGTGTCATCAGCAGACTTGGAAATGTTAAGGGACACACTTCTTCGAGGACACCTGACGATAAGAGGAGGCCTGGAAAAGGAGCCTGAGAAAAGAATTCCAGCGATCCAGAGTCCAAGGACCAATCCTACCTTCCGGAAACACCTGCCAAGTGTGTGATCAAAGAGCAGCTCTAAGATCGGGCTCATCAGCCGTGCAAGGACACATAGAACCCATGACCAGTAACACATCTGCCGCGATTCTCTGGAAAAATGTCTAAGTCTGGTAGCGAGTGGGAATTGCCGCAAGCTCCCCAGTGCTCAGTCCAGCAAAATCATCTTGGAGGAGAGCCCCAGGGATGCCAGCATTCTTGTGGCACAGCTATCTGCCCAATCCTCCACCAGCACAGATCACACACCTCCATTGGAAATGTTAGTGGTCAGGCTTCTGGGGCACAATCTGGTGAGCACCACACAGTTGCTGATGTACAGGTAGAGGCGGGAGCCCCCAGGCGAGATAGCAGTCGGAGGTCTGCTGGATCCCAGGACCCAGCTGGGTCCCAGCCTGATGCTGAGCCTGTGAAACAGGGTTACCCGGAGCTGATGGCGATGATCGGGAGCAGCCAGGACGTTCAGAGGGAGATGTCAGGGTCACTCCAACAGATCCAGAGCAGCTTTGATGTGGCCCAAAGGCCATGGATGCAGGAGATGGCACCGGCAATGAGTGACACCGAGGCCAATACTGCATAGGGCGGCGACCGCACTGGAAAGTTTAGTGCACGACGTTGGCACCATGAGTAAAGGTGTCCAAGGCGTCGCGCAGTCGGTGATGGCTGTGGCTGAGGACCTTGACAGAATGTCCGATTCGCTGGAGGATTTCACCCAGCACAAGACTGACCTTGATGAGGTTCTGCGGGGCATGCCCACTCTCAGATGGGAATGACCGAGGCACTGCGGAGCATGTCCCAGTCACTGAAGGGAACCACCAAGGCTAGCAGAGCCAGATGATGCAGGGCCAGCCAGGGTTTTAACCAGCTGCTCCTCCATACCAAGGTGAACCCAGGGCCCTATGTGCACCACTCAAGAGGAGGGGGCACCAAGTGCCAGGCCGCACCCATCCTATGGAGTGGCAACGGTGGTCACGTTCCTCCGGGTTCCACCCCTCTGATGAGGCCATGTATGAAGGTCAGCACACGGGACAGGGCAGCCGCCGACAAGTAAGCCGGGGCCCTCCGGGCCCAGAGCCCATAGACAATGCTGGCCAGGGGCATCAAAGGCAACAGGACGAAGTAAGCAGCTGGCTGCCTCCACCTCTGATGTGAATCCTGGGGAAACACCAAGATATAATGGTAGAGCTAGGAAGGCCAAGCACATTGAGGATCACAAGAGCAGCGGGGTAGGAGGGAGGAGGTGGGAGGTATAGGTAGGGGGTGGGAAGATGGGGAGTTGAGGGCAGCACCATTGGGAGTGGGGTATTGTACAGCACATTATATAGCCTCTGTCACTTTCTTCCGCAATGCAGACTAACACCCCAACCCTTTTCCCATCCCACCAGGCACCCCCCTCCCCATGGCAATCATGTCCCCGGAGCTGTGTCCCATCCCCTGGTTGTTCGGATGTTGCGTGTGTCATGTTGCCTCTCGCAGTGCTCAAGCACAGTGTCCAGGCATCAAGGTGTGATTGGAATGCTGGACAATGACTCCCACATGCTACCTGGCCTGCCCACCTACGGAAATCCTCTTGGCATGCATTAAATGCTCACTTAACCACGATTGCCTTCAGCGATAGTCTTCAGCCGCGCAGCCAGAGTCCTCAGCAGTGAGTAGGTTATGGGTGATCGGTGGGGCAGATGGGCAGTGACAAGGGTTGCCACCAGAATGGGTACACACAATCTTTTTTAAAAGTATAAATTTAGAGTACCCCATTCATTTTTTCCAATTAAGGGACAATTTAGCGTGGCCAATCCACCTAGCCTGCACATCTTTGGGTTGTGGGGGTGAGACCCACACAAACATGGGGAGAATGTGCAAACTCCACACGGACAGTGACCCAGAGCCGGGATCGAACCTGGGACCTCGGCGCTGTGAGGCAGCAGTGCTAACCCACTCTGCCATCATGCTGCCCAGTACACACCTCTTCCGCTATCTCTGGCCTTGTTACGCTTGAGCGAGAGCTTTAAGAGGCCGGAGAATCATGCCCCAGAGTTTCTTAGGTGGACAATAGTTAGGGAGGGATTGTCAAAGCTGAAGATTACATTTACTCCCCACATCCAAATCATTGATATAGATTGTGAATAGCTGGGGCCCAAACACTGATCCTTGCAGTTCCCCACTAGTTACAGCCGGTCAACTGGAGGGTAACCCATTAATTCCTACTCTCTGGTTTCTGTCCATAAGCCAAATTGCAATCCCTGCCAATATTATTATGTGCTCTAATTTTTCTTACTAACCTGTATGGGATATTATCAAAAACCTCCTGAAAATCCTAATACATCACATCCACACTGAATTGATTGCCTCCCTTTTGAAGTTCACTGAAGATGTTAACGTTTATCTTGAATTTCCTGGATTTGAGCATTTCATAGTTGGTGCCGCGTGTTGGATGTTTTCTCTTCAGCCTTCGGTTCCAATTATTTTTCCGGCGTAAAGTTGCTGTGCGTGTGAGATGATAACCATGTGGTAAAGGAAACCAAGGATCTGGATCTCAATCAATGGTATAACCAACAGGCTATCTCAAACCCAATCCATCAGATTTAAGGATTGAGAAAGAAACATAGGAATGGCAAGAAGGAAATGGGTGATTTGAGTTAGGTATAGAAAGAAATAAAGAGGGTGAGAAAGAGAGTGATAGAGAGAGGGAGGAAAGGGACGGAAAGGAAAAACAAATCATTTATAATTAATCACATCTTTAGGGAGAATTTACTACCTGCTAGAATAAGACTCCCCTGTTTCAATTGTTCCCTTTCTAGGTCTGTCAGGGCCATACATCAAAATATTAATAAGGTCCTTATGACATAAAATGGCAGCTTTAACTTGCTGCAACAAATCTAATGTATTTATGCTGCAAATCCACAACCTCTTGATATTCACGAGAAGGTGAGTTGCCATTTTTGTGATGTTAGCGGTGCACCTAGGGAAATCGTCCCACAACTCACGGTGATTCATAAGTCACAGGTTACATCTTCCTTGCCCTAAGTTGCTAGGGTTTCAAATGCACTAATAATGGTGAAGACCATTAAACTCACCGTCATTCTCTAAGTAAATCCTGAGCCATTAATGTCCTTATGCTGTTAACCAAATAAGATGCACATACAAATCATAAATCCAATTGGCCGTTTACGTGCAATGATTTTTATTCTATGACAGTGAATTGGCGAAATATTTTTTCTTCTATTTTGCTGGGCTTTGCAAACAAGCACCATGGAGTTACAAAGGGCTGATGTTTCACTTAAAATATCAATATTGCTTTACACGGGAGTGAAAATATCAATACCAGATTTCAATCATATTGCTACTGCATATGGAAGAATCAATAAACTTTTTAAATAACCTCCACCAATTAGATCTTCACAAGATCATTTTCTTCCAAAAGCCCAAGGTGGCTATTTTCCCTGAACAAACAATTGGCCAATTAGAAAATTTGCAATGAATAATGGAAAAAAGAAATAAGCCCATCCACATCACCAAGTGAAAGTTTAGCCACAAAATATTATGGGCTGCATTTAATGCAGCCAGTTGCAATGGAAACCATTGTGCCAGGACCTGCTTCATTGCAGTAGAGGCTGCACATCGGTGGTGGGAAAACCTCCTTGATTAAGCTGGAGGCAGGAAAGAGCCCAAGAGAGAAATGTAGCCGCTTGCGCCGAAATATCAACTAGCCTCGTCATTAAGCCTATTGGCACCAATTATCCTTGTGTTCACTGAAATTTAGTGGTGGCTCAGAGTTAAGTGTAAGTGGCATGGCTGTGGCAAGTGGCAACTCTGCCGGGTTCGCCTGCGGCCTTTTGGGGAGGTGGGTAGACCCACTTTCAAAGGCATTTATTGAAGGATCCAGCATCAGGAAGTGGGGTTGCCACTGAAACCCCATGCCTCCGATCCCCTGCGCTCCCAGCTACCCATCTCTGCGACCGCCTGCCCCCGCCCATCCTGTCCTCACTCACCTTTGGCTTGGTTGGCCCTCTGGTAGGGCGCCCATTCACCAACCATTGCCCCCTGTGGTACTGACAGCAGTGAGGAGTTTGCTGGCCTCTGATTGGCAGTGCAGTTCTCAGTGGGTGGTGTTTCTGCATTGCAAATTCTGTGTGATTGATGTCGGATTTCTGACCTGGATGATTAATAGTCTGCTTCTGACTAAGCCATCGGAAAAGGGAAAGTTATCTTCCTAGACAGAACAGAGAACAGCTCCCAAAAGGATGAGATTACTCTTCAAGCTCTGAAATAGGTAAACAGCTTTCAGTTATGTTCTGATGGGGATTCTCCAGGTAAGTCACTCATCCTAAACCGTTACTTTTTCAATGTGGATTCTTGTCTCTTTGGAGTTTTCCTAATGAGCTTCTAGGAATTTAAACATACGCAATGTAACGCACATAGTTTATATTTTAAATTTTTAATAATAAAACCCCACTAAAATATGAACCAGATTGAGTTTACAAAATGTAAGTCTACTAACAGTTTGTCATTACTAAAAGAGAAATATACTTAAACATTGATATCCAAAAGTATCTCGATTGCAAAACTTTTAACTGAGTAAGAAATCCATACTCACAAAGCCCAGAAAGACTTGTTTGACAACAGAACTTTGACTGCACTCTCTTTGCAGGAAAGAAGGGTTAGTGCTGGTTCATTCGAATCTGTGCCTTTTTGTATCTTTTTCTTAAGCAGCCTGTCTTAGAGACTTTTCTTTTTTTTTTCTTTTTTTTTAATAAATTTAGATTACCCAATTATTTTTTCCAATTAAGGGGCAATTTAGTGTGGCCAATCTACCTATCCTGCACATCTTTGGGTTGTGGGGGCGAAACCCACGCAGACACGGGGAGAATGTGCAAACTCCACACGGACAGTGACCCAGGGCCGGGATTCGAACCCAGGTCCTCAGCGCCGTAGGCAGCAATGCTAACCACTGTGCCACCGTGCTGCCCCTACTTTTCTTCAGGATGGTGATAGCCTGATACTTTTTTAACCTTAACGGGACTAGTCTAGTTGGCCATTTTTAAAGATGACTATTGATAGTTGTACGATCCTTTTTTTTTTAAGGATGGTGACCATCACAGGACCTACTATCTCTATGTTTAATTGTGGTGCTGATGTCAATATGACCAGACAAATAGTCGTTCGAGCACTATGTTATTCTTATGCGTCTGTACTCGTTGGAATTCAGAAGGATCAGGGGGGGAATCTTAGTGAAACTTACAGGATATGAAGAGGCCTAGGTAGAGTGGACGCGTAGGAAAAGCTAGAACCCGAGGGCACAACCTCAGACTGAAAGGACGATCTTTTACAATTGAGATGAGGGGGAATTTCGTCAGCCAGAGGGTGGTGAATCTGTGGAGCTTTTTGCCACAGAAGGCCGCGGAGGCCAAATCACTGAGTGTCTTTAAGACAGAGAGAGATAGGTTCTTGATTAATAAAGTGTTTAGGGGTTATGGGGAGAAGGCAGGAGAATGGGGATGAGAAACATATCAGCCTTGATTGAATAGCGGAGCAGACTCGATGGGCTGAATGGTCGAATTCTGCTCCTATATCTTATGGTGTGTGGGCCTCTTGCTTAAGATATTACTGATGATGTTGGGAAGAATTTATGTTCCTCAACTCAAGATCCTGGAGTACAATTTATTCTCTTTGTTACATTTGTTGTTTTGGATAGTTTGAACTATTTAAGTCTTATTCATAATTCTATTTATTATGTTTCTACCCAATGGGTATTAGGGATTCTGAATGATAATTACATGATACAGGTTTCATTTCCACTGTTTCAACTTTGTATGGTTCAGTGTTGAATCCATCACACCTGAAGAAGGCCCGATAGTGACCAGTTAAGTGCCTGATTGGTGTTTGATTCTCTCGGCCCTCCCCAATGAAACTGAGGGGGTTCCCCACCATTTCTCGGACCGGTGGGCAATACCCCCAGTGAGCCCATTAAACCCCACCCGATAAGACACATCAACGCTCATCCAATCTTTCAGACAATCCAACCTTGGGTACCAGCATCCCCACTCTCAAGTAACGCTCACCACACACCTGGAAAATCAGCAGAAATCTGGACCAAGCTGTTTTCTCTCATCCAGTTACTCGTTTTATTTCTAGGAGCAGTCTGACCATTTTATCATCTTTTCCCTATTACAATCCATGAAGGCGACGGTGGTAATGTCACTAGATTAGTACTCCAGTGGCATAGCCTAATGCTCTGGGGACAGGGGTTCAAATCCCACTGCAGCAGCTGGTGTAATTTAAATTCAACCAATAAATCTGGACTATAAAGCAAATAACTGTGACCATGCCAATGATCACTGAATGTTGTAAAAACCCATCTGGCTTCCTTTAGGGAAAGAAATCTGCTGTCCTTACCTGGTCTAGCTGGCATGTGACTCCAGATCCCACAGCAATGTGGTTGGCTTTTTAACTGCCTCTGAAATGGCTGAGCAAGCCAATCAGTTCAAGGGCAATTAGGTAACAAATGCTGACTGTTGTGTTATGTACTCTGGGATAACACAGGCTGCAACTCGATGCAGCTTTGACCAAAAGATACTCCAGACTTTGAAGTAAGTTCAATGTGATTCATTGAACGATTAGCACAGTTCTCTATGAGTTAGACTCTCCTGCTAATCTTGCTATAGTAACTCAGTCTAACTAACCAGTCTGCTCTAAGCCACGTGGTGGGTGTGATGCTTCTGATCTGCCCCTGATCTACTCTCTAAGTGTTGCCTGTGGAAAGAGACAGAACTTGTGTGCCCTGTCCTTATATATGGGTTGTGTAATGCCCCCTTGTGGCAGTGTCACCTCTGGGTGTCTTGACTGCCCATTGGTCATGTCCTATTCTATGTGTTCATCAGCTGTATGTCTGCATGTCATGACATCTCTGGTGGTCCCTCTAGTGATTACTTAGTCATAGTGTATTTACATTAACCCCTTGTGTATTTACAGTGATGCATATCACCACACTGACCTTGCCAACGACGCCCACATCCCCTGAAACAGTAAAAAAAACACTGCCCCCTCCCCAATCTCAATTCAATGAATCAAGAATCAAAATTTTTGGCTGAATCATTGTATTGCACAGTATACAGGTTACAGAGGCACTGGAGAAGATACAAGAAAGATTGACAAGGATGATACAAGAACTGGGAAGTTATAACTGTGGTGGCATGAGGCAGACACGTGAGGCTTCCAGTAGTTAACAAAGGGGTTTACTGATGAAAAGCAAAGGCAGGTAAATAACAGGCACAGAATACAATACAACAGGTCTTAACACTTTGGTTCCTGGGTCAAACTGCACGGGGTTCTGCCCTCGAGGCCTTGCGCGAACTCCCTATTGGACAGGGTTCGCACACGCTCACACGATTGGCCCGAGTCGGACATGTGGCCTGTGGAGCCTGCCCCTTAAAAGGGCTATACAATCACAATAAACATCGGGGGCGATTCTCCGAGCCTTGCGCCGGGCCTGAGAATCGCCGCAATCGCGCCACGACGCCCCGAGGCTGGTGCGCAATTCTCCGAGGTGCGGAGAATCAGCGCCATTTGCGCCGGCGCGCTTGGCGCGCCGCTGGCCGTGGGCCACTGGAATCAGCAGGGCCGCCGATTCTCTGGTCCGGATGGGCCGAGTGGCCGCGCCGATACGACAGAGTCCCTCCGACGCCATTCGCCCCTGGTCGCTGCCGGCGGGAACTCTGCGCGAAGGGTCGGGGGGGGGTTGCCTGTGGTGGGGGGGAGGGCGGCTCCTTCACCGGGGGGGGCCTCCGATGGGGTCTGGCCCACGATCGGGGACCATCGATCAGCGGGCCGGCCTCTCCCCCACCCCGGGTCGAAATCGAACCCAGGCCCCTGGTGCTGTGAGGCAGCAGTGATAGCCACGGTGCCACCATGTTGATGCCATCGCTGGGTTGCCCCAGGTCCAGGGGATATTGGCGGGATGCAGATCTCCCGACAAGCACCCTCGCATGAGGGGGTGCACTTGACAAACCAAAAAGGATTCCACTCCCTCGATGTGCAGTTGGTGTGTGACCACCAACTACTCCTCATGTACATCTGTGATACCTGAGCAGCGTGCATGGTGCCTTCATCCTATCGCACTCAATGGTGCCCGACACATTCAAGGCAGTCCCCCAGGTGAGGGGTTGGCTCCTGGGCATCAGGGGTTATCCGCTGCGGTACACGGAGCTCATGGCTTCTGCCACCTGCGCCCAGGCTTGTTTGACATTTTCTGGTGGAAGCCTCCTTTCCACCCGGGGAACAGGGTGTCCCGCCTCTCCTCATCATCATCCAGCAGTGTCTTCAGCTCTGCTTGTGCGAATCTCAGGGCCAGTCTTCGGGGTGGCATCTTCTTGGCTGGAATGAGAGTGTACATCTGTGATTCCTGGGCAGCGTACACGGTGCCTTCATCGTAGCACACTTGATTGTGCCCGACACATTTAAGGCACTCCCCCGGGTGGGGGGGGAGGTCGATAGATTCTTTACTGACAAGGGAGTTTAAGGTTATCAGGTGGTCGATGGAATGTGGAGTTGAGATCACAATCAGACCAGCCATGAACTTATTGAATGGCAGAGTAGACTGGAGGGGCCAAATGGCCTACTTCTCGTAATTTGTATGTTCATATGTACGTAACTATGTTGGGAGGAGGTTGACGTGGAACATTAACATTGACATGGACCAATTGGGCTGAATGTATTCTTTCTATGCTTCAGACGTGATGTAACCTGATAATTAACTATCCCCCGATGAACTGATGACTTGAAAAAGGAGCAAGGAAGTGCCGACTTGTGTTTTTGTCGAACTGGATTACAGCTTTTGGAGCGGCGAGATTCATGCCACAAAGGTGTTTCCCAATGCCTTTACAATCATCGCCGAGTCACTGGGCCTGCCTGTTGGGTTTTTAAATTACAATACATTTCCTCCGCTACCACAGCCAGACTGTTTGCTGGGAACAAACTAGCATCGTGTGAGTCTGGCATTGCTGTACATGGCGACTGAAATGGCCCGAGCTGATATATTCCTGTGATTCTGAAGTAATTTCAATCGACCTGTCTTTATATGTACTGAATGTCATTTGTCAATTCCAGTGGGAAATCAAGGTGAATGCTAATTGATTTTTAAATATCATCTTCTCAAGGTCAATTGGAGACTAACAACAAATGTTGGTCTTTCATGAGTTTATACCACAATGAAAGAAATGATAAAAACATTGCCATCTCCAGTGGACAAAGGGAAAACAGAGGATCACAGTCTTTATTTGAGGATTTTGAAATTGGTAAAAACCTGAAAATCTACTTGCATGCACAGTTGAAATTCATGTGTAAGTTGTGGGTGAAGTTAAGTTTTTCCCATGGCTCACACAGTTTGAAATATTGCCCTTGAGTTCTGCTGTCTTTGTCTTGGAGAAGAGTGTCGCCACTTCCACCTCACTGATTCACTTCACTGTCTTGACAAACGAATACATTTCTTTCCTCCAACATATTTGACGGATTATCCGGGTCCCCAGCAGTATGTTTCTTGGTGGTCCACGTTCACTAGCAGTGGGGTTCTCGCTGCCTGCCGCTTGTCAATGGGATTTCCCACTGATGCCACCCAACCCGTCAGCGGGAAAAGAGAATCCCAACGGCTGGAGAATTCCGGCCATTATTCCAATGGAAATTGATTTTACTCCAGTTTTTTCAAGTTTGTGATTTAAAATGGGACCTGATGTTTGTTCCTCTTTCCCTCCAACCTTTCCGCTGGTTCATTGCATGTACTGAGATCACTACACAAAATGCAACACATGAGCTAATGCTGAACAGATGTCAGGATCATACCTTGGACTTGTGCTCCGTAGATCCCCTCCTCCACATCAAGTTACACTGTTACAGCACCAAAACAGGTTAATCAGCCAAACCCCATGTTGGGGTTGATGCTCCCTACCAGTCTCCCTACTTTATCTTCTCCATTTAACATATCCTTCCTATTCCTTTCCTTCTACTATGTTTAGCTAGCTTGCCTTTTAATACATCTGTGTTATACACCCCAACATTTAATTTGCTTTTGCTGCTACTGTCCTCATGGTTCTGCCGGGGAAAAGCATCAGTTGACCTCGGGCCAACGTTATTGACCTATGCCAGCTGCGGAAGGAGCTGCCACTCACAAATCAGCGGCTACAGCCCCAACAGTATTGACATACACCCTGAGCACAGTCTGTCGTCACCTGAAATGGATGGATTCCAATAAATAATAAGCATGCTACAATCCTGATGACACTATTTTAATCTAAAGGGTTAATAGCTATTAAGCTAAATAGCGAATGTACATCATCAGTGATGTCAGATCATGTGTCTCTAGAACTCAGAGGGAGATTTCATTGGAAAGAGCCTGATGTTTATCCCTCTCTGAGTGCAGTTGTAAATAGTTAGAAATGTGTGGAAGTTCTTGGAAGCCTTGTTTCCAGCAGTCCCTGTTCAACACACCCTGGATCCGTTTCTGAGGTGACTCCAACAATGTCCAACCATTTATTACGGAGGTAATCATTTAGCAACATCACTCATTTTGCAATAAAACCTACTGATTAATCGCCTATAAATGACCATATTACCATTGATTTGAATTTTTAAAATCCGTTTATTCTGTCAATAAAAGTCTTTTTGGTTTTTTGCATATTTCCTTCTGAGCACCAAAGTTTCTGAAATATTTTTGCACTTTCTGCTCTCTTAATCATTATAATGTTAAAGCCTTTTGCCGACCCTGCCCATCAAAGACATCCCCCAAGATGGTACACCACCTCCCACCCTCGTGTGCCTTTCTCACTGACCTCCAGAACCCAACTTCTGCCACACCCCCTTTCCCATCCATCTCGCCTTTAAGATCCCCCTGGCAAAAAGCCTGGATTCCTCTGTAAATCCGGAATCCGCGTTCTTTTTCCTTCGGACTGCTTGGAGACCCAACAGTGGAAATCCCACAATTACCTCATTAGGCTGTCCCAGTGTATTGTCACTGCGGAACAGCCTTTTATAAAATCACTGACTTTTCCACCAAGGCTTAGTGGAGGCGGGGTTGGGGGGAGAGGGGCAAGGCGGGGAGTAATACATAGCCTCCCCCACCATATTTCACCCGATTCATGTATTTTTTCTGACTTTCACTCAAAAGACATCAGTGCGGCCCATTGGCCTGTCTGCACTGGAAAGGAGGCTCTTCACTTTTTAAAAGATTAATTCTGTCATGAGATGAGGGTATCGCTGACAAGGCCGGCATTTAGTGCCCATTCTTAGAGGCCCTTGTGAAGCCGTGGAGAGCCAGGCTTCCTGACAGGCTGCAGTCTTTATGTGAAGTACTTCTGTGGTGATGTTATGCAGGAATTCCATGATTTAGACTCAATGGTGATGAAGGAAAGCGATATAAATAATCGTTGGGTAGTATGGACCTTGAGTATTGCTGAAAAAGGAGACTTGCTGTCAAAGTTTTCATCTTGAACTCACCAGGACCAAATCTCCAAGGGAACAACAATTTTTTTTTTACTGCATAATTGGACTCTCATTGGTAGAGACATTCCCATGGAGAATCCACCAGGGAACAGTCCAAATGCCAAGCTTATTAAATTCAAGCCAGGCAGGTTAACTTTGATCAGTCAAGAAATTGCCCTGTAGAATGAACCAAAGAACAAAGAACAAAGAAATGTACAGCACAGAAACAGGCCCTTCGGCCCTCCAAGCCTGCGCCGACCATGCTGCCCGTCTAAACTAAAATCTTCTATACTTCCGGGGTCCGTATCCCTCTATTCCCATCCTATTCATGTATTTGTCAAGATGCCCCTTAAATGTCACTATCGTCCACCACCACCTCCTCCGGCAGCGAGTTCCAGGCACCCACTACCCTTGTGTAAAAAACTGGCCTCATACATCTTCTCTAAACCTTGCCCCTCACACCTTAAACCTATGCCCCCACAGTAATTGACCCCTATCCACTCTGTCTATGCCCCTCATAATTTTGTAGGCCTCTATCAGGTCGCCCCTCAACCTCCGTCGTTCCAGTGAGAACAAACCATGTTTATTCAACCTCTCCTCATAGCTAATGCCCTCCATACCATGCAACATCCTGGTAAATCTCTTCTGCACACCCTCCAAAGCCTCCACATCCTTCTGGTAGTGTGGCGACCAGAATTGAACACTATACCCCAAGTGTGGCCCAACTAAGGTTCTATACAGCTGCAACATGACTTGCCAATTCTTATACTCAATGCCCCGGCCAATGAAGGCAAGCAGCCGTATGCCTTCTTGACTACCTTCTCCACCTGTGTTGCCCCTTTCAGTGACCTGTGGACCTGTACACCTAGATCTCTCTGACTTTCAATACTCCTGAGGGTTCTACCATTCACTGTGTATTCCCTACCTGTATTAGACCTTCCAAAATGCATTACCTCACATTTATCCGGATTAAACTCCATCTGCCATCTCTCCGCCCAAGTCTCCAAACGATCTGGCTGTCCCCCAAATTTTGTTTAGTTGGAAAAGGTGCAATATGTAAACTTGCTCCTTCTGTCTGCAAAGGATAGGGTCCTCTGTGAGCTGCTTTGACTCCTCATCTCCAAAGTTGTGCTAATGGTTCCACAGTTATCTGCTCAAAATACAATGGGTTTTAAAGAGGAACCTTAAAGTCATTCATTAACTGAATGGAATGACCTGAAACCACCCTGTCACATGGCTGAGTCTTCAACTGTTTGAATTGTTTAATTATGCAGCTTTTGGATTCTGTCTTCAGTTTCTGTTTAACCTCAGAAGAGACATGCAGGATTCCAGGTTCACAGCCGGCCTCTAACTTCTGTCTCCCTCAAAGCCTGATCCCCAGAAAGAATGGGATAAGAGGGGCATTTTCAGATGGCAGCCTGTAAGGAAAGATATACTGGCATTGGAGGCAGTCCAGAGAAGGTTCACTAGGTTGATCCCGGGTATCAAGGGATTTTCTTATGAGGAGAGTTTGAATGGGCCTCATTGGAGTTTAGAAGAACAAGAGGCGACCTTATTCTCAGACTTATTCTCAGTGGGCTTGACAGGTTAGATGCCGAGAGGTTGTTTCTCCTTGTGGAAGAGTCTAGGCCCATTTCCCGTAACAGCCTCCCTGAACAGGTGCTGGAATGTGGCGACTAGGGGCTTTTCACAGTAACTTCATTTGAAGCCTACTTGTGACAATAAGCGAATTTCATTTCACTTTCATTCATTTTCAGGATCAGAGTAAGGGGTCGCTCATTTAAGACAGAGATGAGGAGAAATTTCTTCTCTCAGAGGGTAATGAATCTGTGGAACTCTTCACCACCAAGGGCTGTAGAGGATAGATTGTTAAAAGTAGATTCAAGGCTGATGTAGACAGATTTTTAATCTGCAGGGGAATCAAGGATCATGGGGATAAAGCAGAAAAGTGGAGTTGAGGATCACCACATCAGATTAGTCATGATCTCATTAAATGGTGGAGCAGACTCGATGGCTACTTGGCCGACTTCTGCTCCTCTGTTTTATTGTCTAATCCTATATTTTGCCTACAAAGTGAACTAATTCCTAGAATATAAGAATATTTTGCTGTCTATTCAACTGCCTCAACCAAGCTCCTAGGCCAAAGACCAGGAATTCTGCCAACAAGGCCACCTGAAAGAACCTTCATTGGACATTGACTTACTGGTCTCCACTCCCGTGAATTATTGCCAATACCTTTTGATATTTTTCAGTAACTTGCAATTTGTACCTCCTTTCCCTTTATTTCTCTACCTTTCGGCACTGCATGCCCATGAGTAGGAATGTGTGCTGCGACCCATCCCTCAGGGTTTGAATGTGTTGATAAATCCTAGTTTTGTTTCACCTTAAAGAATTTGCTGTGGGGTTATTTTTAACATTGGACCGCTTAGACCGGGGTCTGGAAAGCACACCACGGCCCATTTCAACAAGGAAAAGGGATACTAAGGGAAACAAATTTAATTAGGAATTTAACCAGGATCTTGGGAAGAGGTGGGGAACAGTAATAATAATTCAACTTACCTCACCCTTGTGTCCAAAAGAAGTTGAAGACTTTCCAGTCACTATTTGCCTACTTTTTGTCTCCATGCATTAGCTTCTTGTGATTTGTGTGCCTGAGCACTTGAATTGCTTCGCTCCTCCACAAAGAACAGCTCCTAATCTCTTGGGAACATATTCTGAGGGCCGGAATTCTCTGGCCGTTGGGATTCTCTGTTACCGCCGGCAACGCACCCCCGTTCGCGGATTTCCCAACAGTGTGGGGTGGCAACTATGGGAAATCCCATTGATAATTGGCAGGAATAGAGAATCCCGGCGCCAGTGAATGGTACACTGCCGGCCGAGAAACATGCGACTGGGAGACCGGAGAATCCAGCCCCTGATGCGTCACTCTCAGATTGAAAATTAACGACCTCACATTTTCTTATATTAAACTCGGTTTTCCTCAATCACTCAGACTATCTATGTCCCCGTGAAAGTTCCTGATTCTATCCGCACAACTTGTCTACAGGTTCAAGCCACATCTTGATTTTAAAATTCTCATTTCCAAATCCCTCCGTGGCTTCACCCCCTCCCTATCTTGGTACCTTGCTGCGGCTTTACAACCCTCTGAGATATCTGCATTCCTCCAATTCTGGCCTCCTGCGGATTGCTGATTTCCATTGCCCACAGGACAATGTGCCTTCATGCTGCCTGGGCCTTAATCTCTGGGATTCTCTCCACAAACCTTCCAATCTTTCTAACTCACTACTCTCCTTCTGCAAATCTCATTAAGACCCAGCTCTCTGACCACGTTTGACCAATCTGTCCTCAGATTGATGTGACTCGATATCAAAATTCATTTGATAATCGCACTTGTGACATTTTAATACCTTTAAGCACTATATAGATGCAAGCTCTTGTGATAACATAGAGCAGATGTGACGTAATACGCTAATGAGCATTGCTGCTACGAGGCACGAGAGGACAGTTAAAAGTCTTTGAATATCAAGATATTCACATCCTTCCATCCAGGAATATATTGTCGCCACGAACATACTTTGCACTCTTCTTCGAGCAATTCTTGTTTGCTGATAACTCATTGGGAAATATGATTAAGGGAGGAAATCAATTAGGTGATTTTCACCACTCTGTTAAAGGCTACAAAGTTGTTTCCAAATAAAAGAAAACTGCATTTTGCATTCCTGAAAACTCTTAAAAATCTGGCTCATTCTAATATGCAGATTTGCTAAAAGGTGATCCCGCCCATTGTGGGCAGGATTCACATTGCAACGTCCAAAGAAGTGCAGGTTAGGTGGATTAGATGGATTGACCATGCTAAATCGCCTCTTTGTGTCCTTTAGGTTAGGTTGTATTACGGGCATAGGGTGGAGGCATGGGCTTGGGTAGGGTGCTCTATCCAAGGGCCGGTGCAGACTCGGTGGGCCGAATGGCCTCCTTCTGCACTGTAAATTCAATAATCAATGATCCTGTTGAATCTCGCGAGGCGTTGTGAGCCGGGTAGATCCCGGGAGCGGAGTCTCCCGGCTTTCAATGGCCACATGGAGCTGCACGGAGCTGCTTTTCAGGCGCAGTGCAGCTGTTGGATCGCACCCATAAATAATCTTGTGGAGGAAATTAAAATTTGAAGGGAGCAAAATTGGTGTTTTACGAGGGTCTCTGAGGACATGTTTCACCGAGACAACTTTCAGAGACTTTCAGGCAGGAATTCTCCGGTCGTTGGGATTCTCTGTTTCCGCCGGCTGCGCACCCCCGCCTACGGGTTTCCCATTGACAAGCGGCGGGGGTAAAGTATCCCACCCCCAGCGAAAGGCGCGCAGCCGATAAACACGTGGCTGGGGGACCGGGGAATCCAGCACTTGGTGAGGGAATGGACAGATGTGAGCTGTTTTTGTCAGTGGAGCTTTATCTATTGAACACACTGGACTATAAATTGCCCTTCATTTCCCTAGGTGTTGGCTATATCCTCTCTTCCTGCCTACCCTCCTGATGCTGTGGGGAGGAAGCTCCTTCCAGCCACTCTTTATCACATTCGACAGTGGCATAGTTGTTTACACTCTCCCCTCAAAGTCACAAGATTCTGGGTTCACGTCCTCCTCCTGGGCTTGAGCATAAAAACAAAACACGGCCGGCACCTCAGTGCTGCTCTGAGGTCATGCTGCACTGTTGGAGGTGCTATCTTTTGGATGAGGTGTGTAATTGAAATGATACCTGCCCTCTCGGGTGGATGTAAAAGATCCCATGACCTTATCTTGAACAAGAGCAGGGGAGTTATTCCCCGGTGTCCTGGGTCAATGTCCATCCTTCAATCAACGTCACAGAAACAGATTATTAGGGTCATTGCTACATCACTGCTTGTGGAAGCTTGCTGTGAGCAAATCGATTGCCACGTTTCCTACATTACAACAGTGACCACATCTCAAAAATACTTCTTGGCTGTAAAGCACTTTGGTCATCTGGTGGTCATGAAAAGCGGTGTATAAATGCGAGTCTTTCTTTCTGGAAGTAGTAAGCCTTCCGTCATTGTGATGTTACTCAGAAGACAGCAAGCTGCAGCCATTCTTGAGGTTTTGCCTGAGCTGCATTGAAGGGCTAAATCAGCTTTAGCCAAACATTCGATCAGGTCTGGGGAACTTCCCCTGTCAGCTTGGTGATAGTTGTTGCCGTAGTTCGGGCTTCATTGTATGTACTCTCCTCCTTCATCTGTGGAAGCCCTCATGGAGTCATCAGCTGTGCTGGCAAGTGAACAATCCCAAGCATCCATCAAGCCTCCCCATACATGACAGCAAATCATGAGGGCTGACATTGTGGACTGTCAGATGATTGAAGAACCATGGCAGTTCTTGGGTATTTGGGCATGATTACATTGTTGCTTGTGGAATCTTGCTGTGTGCAAATAGCCTGAAAATTCCTTATTATTGCCTACACCTCAAAGAAAAGCCGTAAATTTGCTACTAAACACTTTGGGATGCGCTGGGTTTGTGAAAAACAATGCATAAATACAGTGCATGATCCAGTGACCCCCTTTGCTTCTGGTGTGGAGTCGGGCACAGTGGGTGAATCCTGCGAGACCCCCAAATCAGATTCCATGCCAGCCCGATCAGGAGTCACTCACCTGGCACCTGGCACAATCTGGATTGTGCCCTCGTCAGCTCATTTAAATATCCAGACACCGGACTCACCTGGCACCTGGACTCAACGGCTACGCCTGGGAGTCCTCGTGACGGCGCTGTTTAGACGGTGGCCCAATCATAACGTCACCTCGGGTCTTGCAGGCCATTGGAGACCTCCGGCTAGTCAGGTCAGGGCAGGTGGCACCTTAGCACCCCCCCCCCCCCGGCACCTGGGCACCTTGGCACTACCAGCCTGGCACCCTAGTGCTGTCACCCAGACACCTTGGCAGTGCCACCCTGATCAGATCAGCTTGCCAAACAGGAAGTACAGCCTCAGCGGAGAGAAACTCCCCAAGGCCAAAGAAAATGGCAAAGTGCCATTGGATAACGGAGTATTTCTCAGCGCTGCCGCTAAAGGCACCCAATTAGTTTTAAGGCCACCGATATGCGCCCACAATCTATCTTGCTATCTTCCTAATATAAATCTACAGAATAAGGGCTGGGTGGGGAGAGAGGCCTGATGCTGATGGTGGTGGGGGTGGGGGGGGGAGTCCCTGATTCTTATGGGGGTCTCCCCTGTAGGCTTCGGGGACTGGGGGAGGGGTTTATTTTCTGTGCTGATCGGGGCGCCATTTTTAAAGGGTGCTCTCTGTGGAGCTGGTCGCTCCCAGGTTTTGTTTTTCAGTGATGCTCAAAATCTGGACTAAAAACTAGACTCTGCAGCTGGAGAGCAATACTCCAGCTTTCAGCCAGAGCCTGACACTGAAAAAATGTGGGAAAATGCGGCCCCCATGTTTTTGCACAGACTCCCATTATAAATCGAGCCCCCTTTTTCAGCCATGCTATTCTATACTCTCATTAGTGTCACCCTCAAGTTTTCCGATGCTTGTGAAATGCCACACAAGTCTCCGCTTGAGGTCTAGGATGATCCTGAGGCATAGAGGTTCATGGCTGCGGTGACCTTGATGGCCACCGGGAGCGGGTATCCTCCTCCTCCACCTGGTACCAAGTCCTCAAGTACATTGTACAGGTGCTGCACCGTTCTTGTTGAGGTGATGCATCCTACGTCACACGCTATCCGTCATCTGTTCGAAAGAGCAGCAACATCTGTACACCTTGGACTATAGCCGGCCTCCCCCTCTGGTCCCTCCTTGACCTAATGGGTGGCTGAGCCCCCAGGGCGTGGTGCAGGTCCTGCACATGGGCCGCTGCCTGGATCTCTGTTGATGCTGCTGCCACCACCTCCTCCAGTGTCTGCCGCCTGGCCTGCCAACAGCACTGTGAGGGCAGCTTCGGTGGGGTCCAATATACCATCCATCCCATGTAATATCCGTAAGGAATTGGAGAGGATGGGAGACTGACAACTGGCGGTTTCTTCCTCCCTGGGACCCTGCAGTCCCGCATTGCTCACCCCCCACATCCCCTGTCATCCAACATGCCCTGCCTACGCTGACCACAATGGGGGCCCCTGGTCACCGGTCCCCAAACCCTGTACTCAGACACCCGCATATAACATTACCTGGACCGGCTCTAGTCCCCTCCCAGGTTCACTCACCCACCTCTGGGCACGTAAATGTCCCGAGTGCTGGGGCCCAGCCCCTGGTGTTCTACGTTTTCATGTTGTTGCTTCCTGAAGTGCTCAGGCACAGTGCCCAAGCATCACAGTCTGATAGGGATGCTAAGCAATAACTCACACATGCTACATGGCCTACCCACTCATGGCAATCCACTTGGGAGGTCTGAAGTACTCACTTAAATGTGATTGGCAATTCTCCATTAGCAATAGCTTTGGTCGCCCTGCCAGAAGCCTCCACAGTCAGTGGGAGTTATGAGTGGTCAGTGTGACAGACAGGCAGGCTGGGATTGCTGCCGCTATGAGTACACACAATCCAGGGGGTGGTACGGCAGATCTGCAGGCCATGAGACACCTACCACACACCCCAGCCCAAGGGCGACCCTCCCCTACCGATGTCGGCCCACCCCCACAAGCAATGTGCCCACCCACCCACCTGAGCACTGGGGCAGCAATCCCAGTGCTCCCGAACTCATTGCCCGGGAGCGAAGATGGCTACTCACCGCCAGCTTCACTTCTTCAAAAAGCTGTACACATTACTGCCAACGTGACCACTTGCTGGGGAGGCAGTTAGATCACGGGAGGCTCTTAAATTATGGATTGTTCTTGCTAATTGTATGGAGATTGGCTTTAAGTGGTGTTTATTGGCTTCTCATCACCCCATGGCGGGATCCTGATTTCGCCAATGGGAGCGGGCCAGTTAGATCGCAGACTGACCGGCGCTCAACGCGTTCCTCGATTTTGGCCTCTCCCACAATCTAATGGCCGCGTTGCGCTCTCACTCAACCATGACATGGCTGTAAAACCCCACGCCATTATGTGAAAAACCCTATTTATTATTGGACTGTGCCCAATCATTTGATTTGATTTATTATTGTCACATGTATTGGTATACAGTGAAAAGTATTGCTTCTTGCATGCTATACAGACAGCACATAGGGAAGGAAGGAGAGACTACAGAATGTAACGTTACAGTCATAAGTGATTGGATTAGAACATTGTTGGAGAGTTTAAAAGAGTTAGAATGAAGTTTTAGAAGCATAGAATGAGAGTAAAAGATAGAATTAGAGGGTATGCTGGGCACAGCTTGCAAGATGTCACCTCGCTCCGGCGCCATCTTGGATTTTGTCCATGAGCGAGCATCTTTAGGAGAAAGTAAAAAAAATTGGGAAAATAGTTTCTTTAAAAAATTTAAATATTATTTGGAGTTATCTTGTTACCAGATGCAGTTTTGTTTCCACCCTCACTTCAGCGTGTACGCTGAAGTGTACTCCAGGAAGTGGGAAGACAAATGAACTACAATAATTTACACCACCAGACATCACTTTAATTTTCATGCAGCTCCTGTTGAACACGACTCATCAGAGCGTCAGATTTTTGTCAATATAAAGTCATCGACGATTTAATCAAAATGTTTATTTCCCTTAATCTATACAGAATATACTGCTCTGGCTTTCTAATAAAATGAGTAGAACAGGATGTTGTCCTTGAACAGAAACTTTGCTCTTACTAAAGGACTGAACATGTCAAATCATTATTTAGATCTTTTTTCAATTAAATCCTTTTTAAAGATTTATTGTGGGGAACCTTCAAACAATTCTGTTTAGTCTTGACCAAATTCCCAATGTAAGAGGGAAGTTATGCAGTCTGAAATCCATTCATTCCAATGCTCCCATCAGTGCTACGCTCAGAGCTTGATGGATTTTGTTTTAAATTTATTAAACTTCCAGAGATTGCTCAGGATGTCCTCCTGAGGAGTACCCCTCTCTGAGGAATCTGTTGCTGCTGCTTCCATCAGTTTTGGAACGTGTTTAGTTTCTAAATGCGGTTTCCTCTCGACCGTTTACAGTGCTCTGGATTGTGTGGGAAGGGGTGACGGTGGTGGGGGGATGGGTAGGGCAGGTAGGATCGAACCGTGATTAGGGAGGTGGTGAGGGCGGTCGTATCCCAGAGTGGCAGCAACTTCAATGGTTTCTTATTTGCACTCTGAAAACATGGTTCGACCTCTGAAGCCCGATCACTATTTTCTTAACAGACTGTTAAAGCAAGTTCTGTTCCTTGAGATAGTGATCTAATGTAATCTTTCAATCACTATAGTAGCTGGATAAATATTTATACAGTAAAGCTCCTGCAAATGTAATCCATTTGGATAGAAAGGTGATGGACAAAAGTGTTTTTGTTAGAAGTGGATAAGTGTGTTTGAGCAGAATAAGACTTTGGCATTCTTCACCTGCATTGTGCAGTTCAGAAAAGGTTCATCTGGATATTCATTGTGCTGACAATTAGATTCTTTCAACACTTACTGTGGAAGTTCTGTCATCAGCCTTAGTCAAGTGCAACAAAAGCCCTCAGACATCAAAACATTCCCCATTTGTTCTAATTGAGCATTACAATTCATTTCACATTTGAGGCATTGTTGACCTTTCAAACACAATATATTATTGGTCTGCTTATCTATTTTTCGATTATTTGTTTAAAAAGCGCCGGACGATATTTGACTTTTGACAGTAAAGTAACAATTCCTTTAGGCAAGAATTTCTCCATTTTCAAACTTTACCACATGGTTACATTATATTTTCATGAGGGTGTCTCTCTGTGTTTGCCATCAAAAACAAATAAGATATATGGCTTGCTTTATCTCAAAGGCCTCAGGCTACTGAGCAATCAGTTGGGCTGCTTAGTTTCAAGTTAGAAGCCTGAATGATGGTAAGTGAAAAGAAAGAGAGATTTATATTCATCTGGCACCTTAACACGTTTCTAACACCACCCCCCCCCCCCCCCCCCGACCCCCAAATCTTTTCATAGAGAATCAGCGAACATTGACAGCACCATCGCTGAAAGGAAGGAAGCCAACTTGAGCACAGCAGGATCGCACAACCAGCTGACAAATATTTATAATCGAAATCCTAGCCAGTGCCACATTTGGGCTGTATTTTTCCAGCTTCTGTCATGACGGGCTTGGAAGTGTGGGAACCAGTGGAGTATAAAGGATGAGCATTGTCAAGGTGGCCCCCTGACGTATTCATACCGCCAGGAAGTTTTCCCGGAGTAGGCTGGGAATCGGATTGGCTGCCGGCTCCACAGGGACTAACTGCAGTGATTAAGGTCGGAAACCAACTGTGGCGATTATGTGGCCTTGTCAGCATTCTGTCACCGGCAGAGTGAACACCAGCAACACCCACACCACTGCCATGTAGGGAGATAGGCTCCTTGTGGCAGACTAGGTGCACAACCGGAGCCAGAGGTTACATGCTCCATTGACAAGCATGAAAGGTGGTGACAGCAGTTGATCCTGATCACTGGAAGGGTTTCCCCTCCATCCCGATGGACCTACTGGCTGGGATTTTCTTCAACTCTTCGCTGACCTGCAACCCAGCGAGAGCTTTTCTAACCTGTCTCAGCAACATCCAACTCTCCCGGTGGGGTTTCTGAGGCTCCAATAAAATGGCCGGTAGCTCTCTTGTCTCAACAGCACCACCGGGAGAGGTGGCTCCTGCTGGGAATGCAGTGAGTACCCTGAAGAAGATGGACCAGGAGTCCAGAAGAGAATTGGAAGGGATTCTCCGTTGCCCGACGCCGAAATCGGAGCGGCGATCAGGCGGAGAATGGCTCCTGACGCCAAAATCACGGTAGGTGATTTTTGACGGCAGGCCGGGATGCCAAGCGTACCGTGCGCAGTCACAACCCCGTTTGAATATCAGTATTCAGGCCCACCCACGGTGCTCTGCCTCCAATGGGCCGAGTTCCTGATGGCACGGGTCACGTGTGGTCTCAGCGGTCGTGAGCCTGGCGTGGAGCCTGCGGAGTAGAGAGAGGGTGTGTGGACAGTGAGCAGCACCGCCATACTCCGCTGAGAGCCATGCCGCTGGCCAAGGGGCTTCTTCCAGGGCTGGAGAGTCAGTGGGGGGGTGGCTCAGAGGTGGGCTATGAGGTCAGGGTGGATGGGTACGCAGTCCAGCACAACCGGCGCCATCTTCTCTGGTACGATCTGTGCGTGTGTGGGGTTGTAGGCGTACGCACGACTGCAGCTTGTCAGCCCTGCGCATGTCCAGCACTGACCCGGCAATTCTCCTACCATTTTTCGCACGTTTCGCGGGTGGTTAATGTGGCGCCCCTGCTGGCCCTTCACCGGTAGTGGAATCGGCGCGGGTGTGGTGCCGATTTTTCCGTTGTGAAACACCATGGATCCTCCGTTGGCGTCAGCACTTATCCTTAGGAACGGAGAATCTAGCCTGATGTTTCTGGAGTCCTTCTGTGTCAAGGCAAGGTGGGACATGGGGGACCTGTGCGGGCAGGGCAAGGTAGGCGAAATCATGGGGAAATGGGAGAGGTTCCCATTGAGAAGTGATTTCCTGGACAGGAGTCAGCCCCCCTACCCTCCCACCCCACCACCCTTGGTCTGGCTACCAGCAGCAGCGGGCGAGGTCCTTTCTTGGACATTAATTGATCACTTGGACGACGAGCAAGCAGGCCACCTGTCCACCGTGGGCAGAATATCATGGACGTGGGTAGAGATGGGAAGGTGATGGACAGTGACATATCTGTGCCCTGATCTTAGTTGGGAAATCTTGGGAATCGTAAGAATCAAAACATCTACCACCTGGCAGAAACCTGAATTTTGGAAGGATATGGACTAAAGGTTGAAATTTAACACATGGACCAATGTTTGAAGATTTATTAATGAATAAACATTGCATATAATCATTCCCATGCCTTTGACTACAAAGGAAACTATAAAGTGCTTGTGACAGAAGGTTCACCTCGCAAGACAATTTCATCCTGAGCAGGGCCTGTTGTAGCTGCATTTTGTGACATTCTGACTTGGGTAACCTTAATCTCACCTCTTATGTGCCATTTGTGGGATGCCCTGAGGGGATAGAATGGCCATGTGCTGCTATCTGAGAGACGGCAGCCTCTGGAACTTGTGTCCAGCACCATTCTGTTGGGCTGTTTATGCCTGTCAATCAGTCGAGGGGCTGTTGGGGGGGAGGGCACTGAAAATACTGCAATGGAGGAAACTTTATCCATGGACCCAAGTGCCTGAAAGCTGTTATGTGGGGCAATGATTATTCTGTCTGTGCCACCATGAACCCTGGGGATTTGAAACAGGTTCCTATGAAAGTAACCTGCATTAATGATGAGGAAAGACTTCCCACATTGTTACTCTGAATGGAGGTATTGCGGATGTATACCTCCCTGTCAATTGTCACACTTGTTGAGACATTGGGTGAGTTGCCCATCACTTTTGTTTCCAATGCGGCAGGAAATACATTTCTCCGCTCTGGAATGGTAACCTCATGTGAATGGAAAACATTGTGGGGGTAATTTTGACTTTGGACAAGTGGGTAAGACTAGGGATCTCAGAACAATCGCCCCCTGTACGTCTTGTAGGATGTCCATTTCCACGAGCTTGAATGGGTACAGAAGCGGTTTACTAGGATGTTGCCTGGTACGGAGGGCATTAGCTATGAGGAGAGATGAGATAAACTCGGTCTGTTCTCACCGGAACAACAGAGGTTGAGATGCGACCTGTTAGAGGTCGACAAGATTATGAGTGGCATGGACAGAGTGGATGATCAGATGCTCTTTCCTAGGATAGGAGAGTCAAGTACTGGGGGACAAAGGTTGAATGTGCACGGGGAAAAATTTAGAACAGATGTGCGAGGCACGTTTTTTACGCAGAGGGTGGGAAATATATGGAACGTGCTGCCTGGGGCGGTGGTAGGAGCAGGTGCGATAGCAGCATTTAAGGGACATCTAGCCACATATATGAATAGGGTGGGAATGGAAGGATACGGACTCCATAAGAGCATACGGTTTTAGTTTAGGCAGGTACCATGGTCGGCGCAGGCTTGGAGGGCCGAAGGGCCTGTTCCTGTGCCGTATTACATAGAACATAGAACGATACAGCGCAGTACAGGCCCTTCGGCCCTCGATGTTGCACCGACATGGAAAAAATCTAAAGGCCATCTAACCTACACTATGCCCTTATCATCCATATGCTTATCCAATAAATTTTTAAATGCCCTCAATGTTGGCATGTTCACTACTGTTGCAGGTAGGGCATTCCACGGCCTCACCACTCTTTGCGTAAAAAACCCACCTCTGACCTCTGTCCTATATCTATTACCCCTCAATTTAAGGCTATGTCCCCTCGTACTAGCCACCTCCATCCGCGGGAGAAGGCTCTCGCTGTCCACCCTATCTAACCCTCTGATCATTTTGTATGCCTCTATTAAGTCACCTCTTATTGTTCTTTGTTCTTTGTATTACTGCATTATGGGCAGCAAATTCCTCTCACCCAATTACCACCTATGTTTCCCAAGTTAATATTTACAAATCTTAATTCGGTTGATTATTACCATTATAGACAATGGCTTCTCCATATCATCCTTTAATCATTTCACACTTTTAGCCTCCAATATGCCACACTGTCATAATTTCACAATTATTGGTTTATGTACTAACACCACAAACATTTCAAATGCTTTGTTGTTTAATGAAAACTCTTTGAAATTAATTCAGGTAACGGGAAATTTCATCTGGAGTGAAAGTATTGGTTCCAATTGCGAAGTACCTACCTAAACCTGGTGTCTGTCTGCATTTTTCCCTTTTGTAGTTTATGTGGACCAGTGATGTACATTCTGTACATCAAAAGTAACAGGCACCTCCAGGCCTCAATATTAATCTAACCTGCCTGAGAAACCGATGGGAGTGGATGGAACACTTATTTTACACCTGTCCCTATTTTGCTATTACTAAACGCAACAGAGTGCAATAGGGATGGATATTCAGCCAGCATTCCAGCGAATCTTGTGGGTTTCATGCCAGCAAGCTGGATTAATATTAACCTCCAGAGTAATCAATCTCAGCCTCAGCATAAGTTGAATCTCTTTATTATAAACATGACAATTCATGTAACAGTGCATAGATGTTAGCTCAAGGTCAAAGTGCTTGCATGACATATGTTGGCAGAATTTCACGTGACTGGAAAAGATCATGCGCGGGATTCTCCGTCGGCCAACGCCGGAATCAGGAAACTTGATTGGGCGGAGAATCGGTTCCGACGCTGGAATTGTGGTGGGTGCTGGTGTCACTTCAAATCGCAATTCTCCGTCGCCTTGACAGCGGTGTCAATGCGTTCCAGACGCGCACACAGTAAACACCCTTGGCATATCATTAGCGGACGCGACCCGGTCTTCTCCGGGTGTCCAAGATTCTCCGCTTCCACAGGGCGAGTTCCCGACGGCGAGGTTCACTTGTGCTTTTAAAAATCATGAAACTGGCGTTGTGGCTAATGAGGGAGAGAGAGAAGGTAGGACACGGCGAGGAGCGACCTTGGGCTGCCAGACCGGATACTGGCCAGGGGTGGGGGAAGGGGGGGGGAGGGGGGTGGGGGTAGCCCTGCCAGGACTGGGGGGTGATGATGGAAGAATGGGCCGTGTGGCTGGGTGACCCCCCCTCCCCAATGAGACTGGGGTAGTGTACGGGCATGGACTGCCATTGCTGGGGCTTGCAAGGCAGCCATCTTGCTGTGCAATCCACTGACCACCCACCTTGGACCTGAGTTCTGAAGACTGCCACTGGCCACATGGATGTTCCCACCCCCTGTACCCTGCCTCCGCTCTCCCACCCCCACCCCAGCACCCTGCCCCCGCTCTCCCACCCCCCCACCCCCGCACATAGCCCCACCCTACTATCCCCCCCCCCACAGCCCAGCCCCATCCCACTACCCCCATACCCCACGCTCCACCATACCACTCCCCAAACTGGCCGCCGCCACCCGGCCCACCCAGGTAAACGCCCACTGTAGCCAGTACAGGGGGGGGCACCAAATGGGGTTGCAGAGTATGCCGCTGGCAAGGGCAGCGCAAGCCGACGGTACCCCTGGCAGCAGGGATGACCACCAGGGCCAGGGCCGCTGATGGGGCCAGGAATGCGGGGATGCCGGGGGTGGGGGGGGGACATGCGGGAACAGTGCCAACTGGGGGCACCATGTAGCCCGGTGGACGTGGTTGGGCACGGGGGCACGCACCATGCTAATATGTCAGCCTTTCACCCCTGCAGACAATAGATATTGCAAAACAACGAGCAATGGTGGCTTTCCTCCTAGTCACCACAGTCCTGGGGGATGCCCTGTGGCTGGTGCTGCTCGAGGAAGAGGAAGTTGCAGCAGCGGAGCATGCAGCAGCTGAGCCTGCTCCAGAGGAACAGGAGGCAGCTGCTGAGGATGGGGAGGGAGCCTGCGATCCAACAGGCCGAGGAGGAGGTTTAAAGGAGGCGCCGCATGAGGCCTTGTGTTTACCGGTAGCGCCTGTCACTTGAGGACCTGCCAGACCGGGCATGCCGTCGAAGAATCCGGCTGAGCAGGGGGACAGTGCGACATATCTGCCAGATCATGGCACACCTGGCATTACGGGGGAATTGGGGAGGACGGCCAATCCCGGTGGCCGTCCAGGTGACGGTCGCCCTGAACGTTTATGCCACGGGCTCCTTCCAGGTGCCTTTAATATGGAATGATGTCCTCAAGAACTTCACAAATATAGATTCAATAAAGCCAATACAAAGACGCAGATATTAGAAAGGTTGATTAAAATTTGGTCGGTGAGAGGGGTTTTAAGGAGAGAGAGGGATAGAACATTATGGCGGGAATTCCAGAGCATTGGCCTAGGATTCCTGACAGATGCCAAGGAAGGAAGAAGGGGCAAAGGAAAGAACAATGAGAAATTGATTTCAACCCAAATGAATGTCAGGTCATTCACTTTGGTGTTAAAAGGATCAAACAAGTTAATTTCTAAATGGTGATAAGCCAGAAATAGTGGAGGATCAAAGAGACTTGAGGGTCCAGGTACAGAGATCATTAAAAAGTCATGACGAGCTACAGGAAATAATCAAAAAGGTATATTTAATTCAGCCTTTATATCTAGAAGGCTAGAATATTTTAGGTTAGAAGTCATGTTTCAGCTGTACAAATGTGATGACTGTCGGACATTTTTATATAGATTGTTTTATATGTAACTGTTGCAGTAATATTATGAAAAGCCTAGATCATGGTATCTATTGCAGTAATATTTTTTAAAATCCTGGTTTAACGTACAGGCAGGCGGTGTGTCTGCTATGGCTACAATTAAGATGCTGTAAAAGCTAGATAATCATTCATTCCAACCATGTACTTATTACAGACTGATGCTTAATGGATTTGTTATGAATGCAGGGGATTTCTTTGTAGAGTTTGTACATTCTTCCCATGTTTGCATGGGTCTCACCCCGACAACCCAAAGATATGCATGGCAGGTGGATAGGCCACGCTAAAATTGCCTCTTAATTGGAAATGTTTTTAAAAATGATTGATGGAGATTTCCAGGACAGTAGATAATTGAGGCATTGTGTGTAAACTTGCGTAAGCAGGTTATAGAATCTGAGTGAGTGATAGAAATCAGCTTTTCTAGTTAGCTATAGATGCGATAGATAAAAGGTTTAATTGAGAACTCATTAAGAATAATTAACTGAAAATCATATTAAGCATTAATTCATTGCAACTATTGCTGGGAATTAATCAGAGAAGACTCTCGACGTTCACATTTTGCACACTGCTTAGAGACTGCGAGGTCAAATAGCTAAAAGATCCTATTGTGTTATAAAGAACTGGGCTGAGGTCCCAGTTCTGTTTCTATGGTAAAAACCAGTCCATGGTGATATGTCCTAGCGGAAAATGTGTCTTTCTCAGGCAATGGTATGAGAAAATCAGACCAATATATTTAAATACATATCTCTCTCAAAATTGACAGACAGACACTTCGGTCGAATTGAGTGATTTATAGATTAGGTAAAGCCAATCAGAGATGAAAAGAAGGTGAGACTTTAAGATAATAATCTCCTTGAAAATCATTTGTTGGGATGGAAAAATCAATCTACTTCTTTCTGAAACTTATTTTCTTTGATTGCTTTTGCTAAATCGCCATCTTTCTTTTGTTTAAATCAATCAGCAATTTTGTACTGTGTATCATGATTTGAAGAAGAACCACGATCGGTAATTTTATTTTAAATTCAACTACTATATTCGCTAAAGACAATCTGACCTAAGTTTGTATTGTAACGAAAGTTTACCAGTAGACATAGCTGACAAATAAAGTTCAACAAAACTTTGCCAAAAAGCAGCCTGAATCTCTGTTATTTGGGAACTAAGAAAGAATAACGCATATCCAGGGTCCCGAATAGACATAGAGATTCATCAGTGAGATAGAGATGATGTAATTGATGGGAGGAGCCAGGTCTGTAGCAAGCAGTTTTGGCTGTAGGGTTCATTATTATGAAAAAGACAGCAGGGTTTGCAGCTTTTGCTTGAAAGGATCTCCCTCTCTCTCCAAGCAGTTTTTACAATAAATCTCTACACAATAGTACAGCAAGTATCCCTCTGTTTGCTAATTTTATTCATGTGTAGTTTTTGAGCTTTGATAGGCTTTGCTTAATTGGAGAAAGAGTAGTTACAAGTTAATAGGGTAGCACAGCGGTCAGCACTGCTGCCTCACAGCTCCAGAGCCCTGGGTTCAATTCCGGCCTCAGGTGACTTTCTGTGTGGAGTTTGCCCTTTCTTCCTGCGTGGGTTTTCTTTGGGTGCTCTGGTTTCCTCCCACTATCCAAAGATGTGCAGGTTAGGGGGATTGGGCATGATAATTTGGCCCTTATTATCTAAAAGATTGGGTAGGGTTACTGGGTTACGGGGATAGTGTGGAGGCGTGGGCTTAAGTAGGGTGCTCTTTCCAAGGGCCAGTGCAGACGTCATGGGCAGAATGGCCTCCTTCTGCACTGTAAATTCTATGATTTTAGTTTAAGAATTGTTTATCTGTTAATCAACATCTATTTTCTGTGATGTTAATGTGGTTACTCCTGTGTTAATAATAAAGTTTGTTTTGATAGAAAAGATCCCTATTTGTCAGTGGAATCACTCCTGGAGTGACAAATGCTTTCCTCACAGTTTTCAAATTGAAATATTTTTGGGGTTTCGCATCTGCTTTCCGAATATAAATTGGGTCTGGTCCAGTATCATAACACAAAGCCCTGGTTAGACCACATCTGGAGTTAATGTGAGCCATTCTGGGGACCACACCTTAGGAAGGACATACTGACCTTGGAGGGCATGCACAGTTGGTTTACCAGAATGATACCTGGACTCAAAGGTTTAAACTGCAACAGAGATTATACAGCCTAGTTTATTGACTGGAATTTAGAAAGTTAATGGTAATCTGATCAAAGTAGTAAGGGAACAAGTTGGGTGGAAAGAGAGAGACTGTTTCTGCTGGCTGGGGAGTCTAGGACTAGGAGGCAGAGTCTAAAAGTTAGAGCCAGACCTTTCAGGAGACAAATTAGGAAATACTTCTGCACTAAAAAGGATTTTGGAAGTTTAGAACTCTCTTCTGCAAGTGCAATTGATGACAGGTTGGTTGTTAACTTTAAACCTGAGATTGATAGATTTTTGTTAGCAAAGTTATTTCGGTGTTGGGAGAAAGGCAGGTATTTAAATTAGGTCACCAATCTGCCTCGGGTGGCACAATGGTTAGCACTGCTGCCTCACAGCTACAGGCTCCCTGGTTCAATTCCGGTCTCGGGTGACAGTCTGTGCGGAGTTTGCACTTTCTCCTCGTGTGTGCGTGGCTTTCCTCCAGGTGCTCCAATTTCCTCCCACAGTTCAAAGATGTGCAGATCAGGTGGATTGGTCATGCTAAATTGTCCCTCAGTGTCCAAAAGGTTAGGTGGAGTTACTGGTTACGGGGATAGGGTGGAGCATGGGTTTAATTGGGGTAGTATTTCTAAGGGCCATTGCAGACCCAATGGGCCAAATGGCCTTCTTCTGCACTGTAAATTCTCTGATTCTATGATCATTGAATGAAAGGATTGACTAGAGGGGTTAAATGACCTGCTCATGTTTCCAAGTTCCTCTGAAGAGCCATAGGCAGTCCTATCTCTGCATCTGCAAAAGCGTAGCCCAAATAGCTCTTCCTCATGAATGTGACCAGATACTTGTACTGTCCGCATATGACTTTCTTCAATGTCTCTGAAGGTAGACTTAGCTGAGGTGAAGTTTTATTTAAATCATTAAGCTGGTGCAAGGCAAACATACAGAAGAAAGCGTATAATCAGAATTACTGAGTTCAATCAATTTTGCTTGATGTGAAAAAATGGCGCATGCAAAACAACATGATACCATTTCTGTGCGCCTTGCTTAACTTAAGCAGAATAATTGCTCTGCATTCAGTCTTACCGCCCAAAGCAATGCCTCTCTCCATTCACTATGTTAAATGGATACAAGCCAGACGGTGAAGTATGAAACAAGACACAGATCATTTCCTTGATAATAGGTTTATTCACAGGATGCAGCATTGCAGATTACTGTCCCCAAACTACTAACTCAGTGTGTCAGCAGATTTTCTTTATATGTGCTCTCAGACTTTAATCAAATAATGCCAATCATCTGTGTTTCTTTAACATAATCAACCAACCATTAACAAATTCCCTTTTCTTGTTTTAAACAAGTGTTTTGCAATATACTTAAATAATTACAATGCAATCAAAGAAAAAACATAGGTCCCATATTTCTTACTACCTACCATAACATAAGGGGCTGGATTCTCCGACTTTCAGACTAAATGCTGATGCCGGCGTGGGAACAGTGGTGTTTTACACCAGAAAAAAGCGTTGCAACAGCTTCACTGATTCCAGAACTGCTGGGGGCTTGCAGCCATGCCAGGTAAAGCTCCCGGATCCCATGCCAAAAACGGCTGGAGAATAGCCGGGTCCGTGGCTGCGCATGCGCATGGCGACGGTCTGTGGCGGCCGCATCGTGCAACAGGGCGCCAGCCCCATGCGGGCCCGGTCTGCCAAATAATGACCTCCAGTAACTCCCTTCGCCATCCCCCCACCAGTCCCCCCAGCCTTCGCAAATGCCCCGCCGGCCAGTGGCACAGCTCCGCAGCCACCACGCGGGGTCTATGAAAAAAATACCATAACCAATTCCACACCATCGGGAACTCAGCACATCAGGGGATGGCCTCAGGTGACGTCCTGAGGCCGTCCTGATGGTGTGCATTTTTGAGGGAGCGGAGCATCACAAAAGTGGCGTCGCCTTTGATTTTGGCGCAAACGGGGATTCTCTGGCCGAACGCCGAAAGCGAGGAACGCCTTTTCTAGGAACTCCAATAATTCCTTGGAGCAAGCATTCCTCTTTGTTACACAGTCTGATAGTTGATGACTTGTGCCTCGGCTTCTTATTTCAGACATTTCTCCAACATTTCCTTTGTACTAGCAAGGCCAATCCTCAAATGTTTCTCAGGGACACTCTTTGTTCAATGAACATTATCCCCAAAGAGAATGGTTATCTTCGTAGCATTCAATGAGCAACCCTTTCTCAGAATGCCCCTTAGGCTGTTACATTGTATGTTGTCTCATGAAGCAGTCCAGGGGCTTGTATGTCATAAAGTCATACAGTTTTTACAGTACGGAAAGAGGGCCTTTGACCCATCATGTTCGCGCCACCAATAAAGCACCTAGTGACTTCAATCCCATTTTCCAGAATTTGGTGCGTAGCCTTGTTTGCTCAGGGTTTTCAAATGATTATCTAAATAATTCTTAAATGTTGTGAGGATTCCCACCTCTACCACCCTTTCAGGCAGTGACTTACAGATGAAAAGGCTTCCCCTCACATTTCCTAAAATCCTCCTGCCCAGTACCTTAAATCTATGCCCATGGTTATTAATCCCTCCACTAAAGGGAAAAGTCCCTTCCTATCCGCCATATCTATGCCTCATAATGTTATACACCTCAATCAGGTCCCCCCCCCTCAGCCTTCTCTGCTCCAAGGAAAACAACCCCAGACTATCAGCCTTTCTTGATAGCTGAAGTGCTCCACCTAGGCAACATTCTGGTGAATCTACTCTGCACCCTCTCTAGTACAATTACTTCCTTCCTATAGTGTGGCGAGTCAGCTGGCTAGCCAGCATTCGCGGCGGGAAGTCCGTGAGGCTTTGTTAACTGGACCATTTATTGTTGAATAGCGTTGCCGGCCTCGCTGGGCCGAGTGCCGGGAAACCCGCGGCAATTCCCGCTCGCTACAGCACTTGGAGATTTTTTTGGAAGATCACGCCCTGGAGTGTCTTCTGGAGTTTTGACGCCAGTGCAGAATTCATGGACTTCCACGACAGCAAAACCGATGCCACAGTAAGGGGCTAGCACCGGCACCACGTGGAACACGATCGATTCCAATGAAAAACGGTGCGGGTGTGATCGACACTCGGGAGGCTGACAAGCTGCAGCCGCTTATACACGTACAATCCCCACACACACTTACCCTAACCAATAAGATAGCACTGGTTCTGCTGGAGCGCCCATACAGCTGATGGGTCGGCTGGGGCCAGAGGGCACCCAGGGGGGTGGCGTGGGGGGACATCTATACGACCCGTGGCCCTAGGTTCACAGTGGGCTGTCAGCAATGTGCGCAGCTGCATGTCCGCCTTGCTGGCTGTAGCAATGGTGTTCTCTGCCCATCCATCCCGACACTACACCACCTCCTGGCCCACCTGGTACCTCCCGGCCCTGGCAAAAGCTCCCCAGCCAGCTGCACAACTGTCAGCAAACTATGGCATTATTGGACACTTTCCGTACACCGTCTCTCCCCCTCAGAAGCCACGATGCTGGTTTCATGATTTTTAAAAGCACAAGTGAAACAGCGCCGTCAGGAACTCAGAGCGTAGCGGATGCCCCGGAGAATACCGGGTCAGGCCCACTAATGAAATGCCAATGGTGTCCACTATACGTGCATTCCGGTACATGTTGACGCCGCTGTCGAGGTGGCAGAGAATCGCGATTTGGTGTCAAATCGGCGAAATGCTATTTTCTGCCCAATAGCATTTCGCGATTTCGGCATTGGCAAACGAAGAATCCCGCTCCTTGTGTAATTTCAAGGAATTAAATATAGCTCTTGGGACTAAAGCGATCAGGGGATATGGGGGAAAGGCAGGATCAGGGTATTGCACTTATAATAATAATCTTTATTGTCACAAGTAGGCTGACATTAACACTACAATGAAGATACTGTGAAAAGCCCTTAGTCGCCACATTCCGGCACCTATTCAGGTACACAGAGGGAGAATTCACAATGTCCAAATTACCTACAGCCATCGTTTGGGGCTTGTGGGAGGAAACCGGAGGATCCAGAGGAAACCCATGCAGACACGGGGAGAAGGTGCAGATTCCGCACAGTCAGTGACCCAAGCCGGGAATCGAACCTGGAATTCTGGGAGCTGTGAAGCAACAGTACTATCCACTGTGCTATCATGGTGCCATGATTAGCCATACGTGATGATCAGCCATGATTATAACGAATGGCGGAGCAGGCTCGAAGGGACAAATGGTCTCCTCCAGCTTCTGTTTTCTATGTTTCTATGTTTCTGGAAGGAAGCCAACGTTTCGAGTCTGAATACCTTCAGGCAGCTATGGATTTGCACACCAAGGCCCCTCTGATCCTCTGTACTTCCTAGGGTCCTATCATTCATTGGATATTCCCTTGCCTAATTAGTCCTCTATTATCTCACACTTTTCAGAGTTAAACTCCATTTGTCACTGTTCTGTCCACCTAACCAGCACGTCTATATTGTCCTGTAATCTAAAGCTTTCCTCCTCACTATTTACCACACCACCACTTTCTGTGTCACCTGCAAACTTACTGATCATACCTGCTACATTCACATCCAGATCATTAATATGCATGACAACCAACAAGCGATCGAGTATCGATCCCTGCAGAACACCACTAGGAACAAGCTTCCAGTCACAAAAGCAACTTTTGACCATTGCCTGCCACCAAGCCAATTTTGGATCCATTTTGCCAAATTGCCCTGGGTCCCATGGGCTCTTACCTCTTGATCAGTCTCCCATGCGGACATTGTCAAAAGCCTTACTGAAGTCCATGTATACTACATCAACTGTGCTACCCTGATCTACACACTTAGGGCACAATCCTCCCAAACAATTTTGAAGTTCATTTGTGGCGGGTTTTTCAGGGAGTTTCCTGCCGGCTCTGCCGGCGTGTTCACCACCGCTATTCAATGGCACTTAGGGGTGGGATTCTCCAGCCGCGTTTGCCCGGTGACGGGATAATCCTGCCCGTGTTAATGGAGTTCTCCATTGCACGCAGCTCGCCTGTGGCATTCTTGTACCGGGCAGGTTGGGGGAATCCAGCCATAGGCACTTTTTTTGGGCCCTGGGGAGTTTCTCACCGGGTTAACCCATATTTCAAATTTTTTTTAGCGCTGGGGAGTTGAACTCAGAGATCGGGCCATCGTTCTGAAAGGGTGCCCCGATCTTCCTCACATCCCCCATCCGTGGGCAATGTCACCCCCCCACACTCATGGGCACTACCCCACACCCCCCAAAAAAGAACACCCCAATATGGGGTCCCTGCATGTCTCCCCTTTTCAGGACCCTCCTGCCCCCCAAGCCTCCTTCCAGCACCTTCTCCCCTTCAGGACCCGAACTGTCATCCCCCGACCTTCCAGAAGCCCCAACTTACTTGCACTGCACACACCCACTCTTCAAACCCCCCTCCACCCTCATTTTTTGGGCATGGCCCCCCTCACCCCTGGCAGTGCCACCCTGACACCTGAGCACCCTTGCTCTGCCACCCTGCCACTGAAATTAGACCCACTGGCCTGTAATTACTTGTTTTTTCTCGACCACCCTTCTTGAATATTGATACCACATAGCCCATGGAATCTCCTCCCTTGCCTCACACAATAGCCTACGATACATCTCACCTGGGCCTGGGGGTTTATCCACTTTTAAGCCCACTGAAACTGTTAATACCTCCTCCTTCTCAATGTTAATTTGTTCATGTACATCCTCTAGCAACTCTAGCTCGTACAGCCCCAGTACATCCCCCAAGGCTGCAACAACTAGAAGGAAGGCCACCATTGCTGGTTGAATTCCAATATCCATTGTCTGCAGGAGGTGAAAGGCCGACATCACTTTCCCCTGCATGATAATCCCAGCTGTACTTAAATATACACCTGAAAGATTGGCATGGGAAATATCACCAAAAATAAATTTTGAGATGGAAATTTTAAAGTACATTTCTCTGCTATTTAATTTCTTTAATGTTTAATTTGCCCTCAGAACCTCCTCAGCTGTAGAATTCTTCACCATAACACTATGTTCCAACAAGCCATAACTGTTCGGCACAATATAGTGGGCTGAAGATGCCAGTACTGTGCTGTACTGTTCTATGTTCTATAACTGGCATTGGGTCTTGTAGCACGACCAATTTAACAGTTCAATCAAGCTTCTTAACTGCTCTGCTTGTTCTTTGGACACATCTTTCTGTGAGAACCTGGCCCAATTTATCGGGATACAATTAGCACTTTCTAGATACGACTGTTGATTCAAGGTTACTCCTGACCTACTCTATAGGCTTTGGGCGCATTCTTCCCAAAAGGGAACAAGTTCCCTAGCGAGCGTGTTTATCCACGTGTTTCCCGGCATTTGCAGTGCCAGGAAATATGTGGCTATTAAACACTACTCTTGTTGAATAAGGGGCCTGAACGGGGAACACGCAGCCGCGGCCATACATAGCTCCGTTTTTACAACGAGGAGCTCTGCTCGCCGGAACTGCCCTTGTAGCGAGAGATCTCCGAGCCCCAGAAATAAAATCCCTGACCTCCCCCTAACCCGAACGCAACATGGGAGATCCCAACCTGGCACCATGGCAGTGCTCCAGCAAGATGGCTGTGCCACCTGGGTACCTTGATATGGCACCCAGGTGGCAGTGCCAGGGTGCCAGGCTGGCACAACCAGGGTACCTAGGTGGCACCAGCAGTGTTAGGGCACCACCTTGCCTGAAGGGCATGCTGCTGGGAGCCTCCTTGGAGACCCTCACGAGTGCCGTTCCATCTGGTTCCCATTTGTGGGGTCCAGCACCAAACGGTGTTTGCCCGAGGTCCCTGAGGTGAAAGGATTGAATCCCAAAGCCTCAGGTATCTTGGAAATCTGCACATTAGAGCAGGTCTTACTGTCTCGTTCTCATAAGCAGATTTGCCAAAAGGCGATCCGGGCCATCCCAGGGTGGTCAGGGTAAGTGAAGGGTGGCTCCCTGGCCCTCTCCCTGCAATGCGGGCACCTTGGGGCTGCCACTCTGGTACTTCAAAGGTGCCCAGATGGCACTGGGGGTGTGTGGGGGGGAGGGGGTGTGGGGGGGGGGTGTGGGGGTGTGTGGGGGGGGAGGGGGTGTGGGGGGTGTGTGGGGGGGTGTGGGGTGGAGGGGGTGTGGGGGGTGGGGGGGTGTGGGGTGTGGGGGGTAGGGGGTGGGGGGGTAGGGGGGGTAGGGGGGTGTGGGGGGGTGTGGGGGGGGTGGGGTGGGGGTGTGGGGGGTGGGGTGGGGTGTGTGTGAGGGGTGTGGGGTGGGGGTGTGGGGTGGGGGGGTGGTGGGGGGGTGTGGGGGTGTGGGTGTGGGGGGGGGTGGGGTGGGGTGTGTGTGAGGAAGGTGTGGGGTGGGGGTGTGTGGGGGGTGTGGGTGTGGGGGGGGGGTGTGGGGGGTGTGGGCGGGGTGTGGGGGGGTGTGGGGGGTGGGGTGGGGGGGTGGGGGGTGGATGTCAGGAGAGAAGGGCAGAGGGTCCGAGGCCAGCCCGCATTGCAGAAGGAAGTGAGAGAGGCATTATAATGGTTGTGCAAAAAGTTATTTAATGTGATGTACAATACCCCACTTCCGATGGTGCTGCTCCCCCACACCTCAACCCCCAACGTCCCCTCACCAACCTACCTACCCCTAACCCCACCCCCTCCCCTGGTGCCCTCAGTGATCCTCAATGTACCTGGCCCTCCTAGCTCCACCTATGTCTCGGTGTTTCCCCAGGATGCACATCTGAGGTAGAGGTTGACAGCTGCCTACCTCATCCCGTGGCCTTCGATTTCCCTGGTGGGCGTCCTCTGGGGACTCTGGGGCCATGCCGCCCCTTCCTGTGTGCTGACCTTGAGATGTGGCCTCAACAGAGGGGTGGAAATTGGGGGAGCTCCATGTGACAGGTCCGGGTTGGCACTCAGCCCCTTCCTCTCTGTCAGTACCCATAGGGCCTTGGGGTCCTCCTTGGGAAGGAGGGGCAGCTGGTTCAAGCTCCGGCTACCCCTGCATCATCTGGCTCTGCCAGCCCTGGCAGTTCCCCATGGTCCTGTCATAATATACATCCAGGTACATGATGGTGCACAGACAGGCAGTGATTGACACACAGGATGACCAGTAAATACACAGAACACAGCAGCCAATCTCCAGACAGGACACAACCACTATAAAGCCTGGCCACTAGTTTTCCCGCTCTCTCAGGATGCAGCCTCTGAGACAGTCTGAGCTCGTGAGCAGCAACTAGAACAAACACCATGTGGTAGTAAGATAGTCCGGTCAGGTTAGCCTCAGGTCTCCAGTCAAGTCAGCATAGTGTCAACCCACAGTTAAAGTATGTATGATAGTTAAGAGTTCAATAAAATCGAGTTGCATTTCTTCAAATGTTCGAAGCCTGTCTCTCTCACCACTGCAGTAAACGCAGTCCTCGCAGACCCAGCTTACCCAACACATCATGGTACCAGGCGTGGGGTTATGCTCGAGTTTGACGGACCTGGTCCTCACAGACCCAGCTTACCCAACACATCAGGTCCCACACCATGGTGCCACTCATTGCAGGCGCCATCTCCTGCGCTTGTTACCTCTGGGACTCCTCCAATCGGCTATGGATCTGCTGGAGCGATACTGATATTCCCCTCTGAATGTCCCGGCTACTTCCAATCATCTCCATCAGCTCTGGGTAACCCTGTTCTAGAGGCTCAGCATCAGGCTGGGATCCAGCTGTGTCCTGGGATCCAGCAGAACTCTGACTGCTGTCTTGCCTGGGGATTCCTGCCTGCTGCTAAGTACATCAGCAGCAGTGTGGTGCTCACCAGGTTGTGCCCCAGAAGCCTGACCGCTAACATTTCCCATTGAGGTGTGTGTATCTGCACTTGTGGAGGGTTGGGATGATAGTTATGATACCTCAATCATGTCTTCCTCGGAGTTCTCCTCCGAGGTGCACTCCTCAGTGTCAGGAGATGGGGCGTCCGGGATGGGCCGGCTCCATCGGCTGGAGGACCTGCAGGAGAATGGACATGTGGTCAGCGGGAGGGATGGGTCAGTCAGTAAGGCAATAACAACTCACAGGTCTCCGGGTGGAGCCTGGTGGTTCCTCACCTCTACGGCATCTGTCAACCTCTGCGTGGGTGACCGTGCTGTCCACAGCCACCCTGGTCTCCTCCACAACTCGCTTCTCGAAGGAGGTGAGGATTCTTATGTCTGGCACACTACCGCCAGTCCGGGCCCCCTCCAACTGATTGTGGGAGAGCTTATCCTGCAGAGACACAGAGAGGGCATCATTAGCCACATGTGTGGCTCACAGTGATGTTGGGGAGGGTGTGTGAAGGGAGGGTTGAAGGGGGAGGGGGTGGAGGGAGGGATGGGGGTAGCCTGTGGGGATGGGGGTGTGGATGCTCCCGTGGGCAGGGAGCAATGTGGTGGTGTTGGCGTCTACTTACGCGTGCTGCCCGGTGTAGGCCGTTGACCTTCTTCCGACACTGAAGGTCAGTCCTCCTGGTCACACTGCCTGAGCTGACTGCTGCCACCACCTCATCCCAGGCAGCACTGGCTGCCTTGTGGTTCACCCTCTGGGGCCCTCGGGGGAACAGAACATCCCTCTTGACCTCCACTGTATTCCAGCAGCCTTCCCAGGTCAGCAACCCCGAATCGTGGGACCGGTCTCCTCGGTGCCATTGTTGCTAGCTGGCTGGCTGGTACTGGCTGAGCAAGTGCAGTTTTAAGTGCTGCTCAACCTTGTTAGCAGGGGGCCTGGCGAGCTAGGTGCCAGTGAATCAGTTAACGAGCCTTCATTTGCGACTGGAAGCCTGTCAGGCCTTGTTAAGTGGACCAATTAACGTTGAATTGCGTTGCCGGTTTCGCTGGGCTGAGCGCCAGGAAGCTTGCGTCAATTCCCACTCCCACCCTGCGCCGGGTTGGAAAATCCCCGGGGGGAGGCGCGAATCCCGCCCCGACGCCGGCTGCCCTATGCTCCGGCACTGGTTTTCGGGGGCCGGCGGAATTCCCACCACGCCAGTGGGGGGCCATTGATAGTGGCCCCACCCCGGCGATTCTCCAGGTCTTGATGGGCCAACTGGCCGTCAAGTTTTGGCCAGTCCCGCCGGTGTGAATTACTCACCTCATGCCCGGCAGGGCCTGGCAGGTAAGTGTGCGGGGGCAGTCTTGGGGGGGGCATGGGGAGATCCGATCCGGGGGGGGGGGGGGGGGGGGCGCACCGTGGCCTGGCTCGCAATCGGGGCCTACCGATCCTGCACGCGGGCTATTTCCGTGGGGGCCTTCTTTCCTCCGCGCTGGGCCCCCGTAAGGGTCCGTCATATTGCCTGGGGGCCGGCGCGGAGAAGAGAACCCCTGCGCATGTGCGGAAATATGCCAGCCAGTCCGCGCATGCGTGAGATCACGCTGGCCGGATCTTCGTCGCCGGCTGGAGCGGCGCTAACCACTCCGGCGTCAGCTAAGCCCCCGAAAGTTTTGAGAATTCCTCACTTTCGGGGGCTGTTGACGCCGGAGTGGTTGGCGCTGGTTTTCCCGCCGGCGTGGGGACTTAGTCCCCAGAAGGGAGAATCCCGCCCTATGTGTGGGCTAAACCAGTGTGAAATTCCCTAGGGCCCAAAAAAGTGACTATTGTCAAGATTCCTGCCCTAAGTGTCATTGAATAGCGGTGGGGAACTCCCGGCAGAACTGGCAGGAAACTCCCTCAAAACCTGCCACAAATTAACTTGGGATTGGATTCTTCCTCCCTATCCGCTGGAAGAACACTGCGGGCGAGCTGTGGACAATGGAGAAGTCTGTTGACCTCGGGCAGGATTCTCCAGTCGCCGTGTAGGCATGGCTGGAGAATCCTGCCCTTATATCTTTTGAGTAAATCGCGCCCTAAATCTCATTTTTAAATGGTTGGCACAGAATTTGACTCTCATTAAATTGTTTCCAATAATTATTGAGTAAGTTAAGTATATTTACAGTGACAAATTATTTCTCTGTCTCATGGTTTGATTCCATGAATACATCCATCTTCCTGGATCATTTACCCCGATGGCTATTGTGTTCGTTATTCCTTAATCAGTTGCCAGGAGGTCAATTGAATTGAATTTGCTAGTTTTGGCTTCAAATCCAGAATACTACAGTTAGTGAGTGTGGTTAAGGTCAATCTGAGCTTCAAACCCAAGCTCCTTGATTGGGATTTCAGCAATTCTATCAGGAGATATATTTGGTACTGGCAGAAACGTGAAATGCCTTTGGCAAGCGATATTCCAGTGAAGATGTAAATGTGTTTGTAGAAAAGCAGAGGTAACTCTACTTTAAATGGTCTGAAAAACGACCATCCATTGACATACTCATTATAAACTGTACAATGAAAATAACTTGTCCTTTGTGAAGGGTATTTGGCCCTGTGAGAAGTTGCATACTGCACTGTTCACTCATGCTTTCTGAATGTCTACATTCCTAGTTCATTCCAATATTGTGATGAGAGTTGATAATTAAAGCATCAAAAGGTCATATCGAAATGAATAGTCAGCCTGGTGTTGGACTCAGAAACCTTCTTTGTTTTTGTGCAGTGTTTAGATATTATTTGGGCCAGTAGAATTCTCTCAGGTGCGTCTGTGCTCATTGTAGCTGGAAGCAGCAAGCTGCCTCATCTTGGCTTCTGGTGTGTACTGCTAACTCTTTAGGTACTGAAGGCCCACTCAGATTTTTACATCCTTTATAACTTATACTCCTATTTTCCTCTTCTAGCTGAGCAAGAAATGGTTTTTGAAACAAAAGAAAGGACCATCTTTAATTGCCCCACTGAAGACATGGTGAGGAGCATGCAGTCACTGAGAAGAGAACAGGAGAATGGTGCATGAGGTTGATGGAAATAGAGTTGAATGGATATGGTCGTTGATGTGACAAAGGAAGCCAAGGTAGCAGCAAGGACAAAAATCAGAATTCGGAGGAAATCCATTAATGAGTAGAAAAAGATGGAGGAGAAAGATGGAATAAGGTTAGCCTGGCACAAAAGAGCAATGATTCAAGGTAACATTGTTGCTTTATAATTTAAAAAAAAATAATTGATGGGATGTGGGTGTCAATGGTTAGGCCAACATTTATTGCCCATCCCTGGACCCCTAGTTGCCCTTCAGAAAGTGGTGGTGAGTTGCCTTCTTGAACCGCTGTAGGTACACCCACTGTGCTGTTAGGGAGGGTGTTCCAGCATTTTGATCTAGTCACAGTGAAGGAACAGTGGTATATTTCCGAGTCAGGGCCCATCCGAGCCTATCCCTAATTGCCTTCGAGGGGGCAGTTAAGATCAACTACAATGCTGTGGGTCTGGAGTCACATGTAGGCCAGACCAGATAAGAACAGCAGATTTCCTTCCCTAAGGGACATCAGTGAACCAGATGGGTTTTTCTGACAATCGACAATGGTTTCATGGTCATCATTAGACTTGTAATTCCAGATTTTTATTCAATTTGAATTTCACTATCAGCAGTGGTGGGATTCAAACCCAGATCCCCAGACCATTACCCTGGATTTATGGTTTACTAGTCCAATGGCAATACTACTATGCCAGCATAGTAGTTATTCCTGAGTAAATGCCGTTTGACAGCACTGTCGATGACTCCTTCCATCACTTTGCCGAAGATAGAGAGTAGACTGATAGGGCGATAATTGACTGGGTTGGATTTTTCCTGTTTCATGTGCGCAGGACGCACCTGGGCAATTTTCCACATTGCCCGGTAGATATTGTCGTGCTGTAGCTGTATCTGAACAGCTTGGCTCGGGGTGCGGCAAGCTGTGGGGCACATGTCTTCAGTACTATTGCCCGAATATTGTCAGCTATGTCCCCTAGGTCTCGGCCAGCTCGGTCTGTAATGATACTAACCAGCCACTCTTGGTGATGGACATTGAAGTCTCCTACCCAGAGTATGTTCTGCGCCCACCCATCCCTCAGTGCTTCCTTTGCAGTATCCAGTGTCTTCTACCATTTCTTGATAGCAAGTGAAGTGAATTGTATTGGATGAAGACTGACATCTGTTATGCTGGGGACTTCCGAAGAGATTGAGTTGGATCATCCGCTCGGCAATTCTGTCTGAAGATTATTGCAAATGCTTCAACCTTGTCTTTTGCACAGATGAGCTGGGCTCCGCCATCATTGAGAATGGGGATATTTGTGGAGCCTCCTCCTACAGTGAGTTGTTTAATTGTCCACCACCATTCACGACTGGATGTGGCAGGACAACAGAGCTTAGATCTGATGTGTTTGTTGGGAAATCACTTAGTTTTGTCTATTACTTGCTGCTTTTTCCCAGTCTTGGTATGCTAGATCTGTTTGAAGTCTATTCCCTTTGGCACACAAGTAATCCTGTGTTGGAGCTTCACCAGGTTTACATCTCGTTTTTATATATGTCTGGTGTTGCTCCTGGCATGTTCTCTTACACTCTTCATTGAACCAGGGTTGATTCCCTGGTTTGGTGGTCATGGTAGAGTGGAGGATATGCTGGGCCATGGGACTGAGCACAAGTCTGCTGCTGCTGAAGGCCCACAGCGCCTCATGAAAGCGCTGTCTTTATTTGTAGATCTGTTGGAAGTCTATTCCGTTTAGCATGGTAGTAGTGCCACACAACACGATGGAGGGTATCCTCAATGTGAAGATGGGACTTTGTCTCCACAAGGTCTGTGTGGTGGTCACTTCTACTGATACTGTCATGGACATGCAGCAGGAGGTTTCCTTTCCCATATTTAACCTGAAACCATGAGACTTCATGGGGTCCGGAGTTGATGTTGATGATTCCCAAGGTAACTTCTTCCTGACTGTATACCACTGTGCTGCCACCTCTGCTGGGTCTGTCCTGCCAGTGGGAATGGTAGTTGCACTGTCTTGGGCACTGTCTGTAAGGTATGATTCTGTGAGTATGACTATGTCAGGCTGTTGCTTAACTAGTCTCTGAGACTATGGGTCTGGAGTCACATGTAGGCTCATACAAGCCCCCAGATGTTAGTAAGAAGGACTTTGCAGTGTCAACAGGGCTGGGTTTGCCGTCGTCTTTTCCATGCCTGGTTCGATGTTGGGTGGTCTGCCCGTTTTCATTCCCTTGCTGCATTTTTGTAGCGGTTGAATACAGCGGAGCAGCTTGCTCGGCCATTTCAGGGAACATTGAAGAGGGTTTTAAAAAATATTTTTATTCTCTTCCTTTTTCACATTTTCTCCCAAATTTACACTCACCAACAATAACAAATAATCAGTAACGAGTGCAATGTCAATCCCCATATCGATAACAACAATCCCATTCTCCCACCAAACCCCCAAATAGCAATCCACATGTTAACATAAACAAATAACAAAAGGGAATCAGGAATCACCCATAGTCACCATTAACACATACAGACCCCCTCCCCCCAATCCTCCCAACACCCCCCACACGATGTTCGACGTAATCCAATTCTCGAAAATGCATAATGAATAACGCCCATGAATTGTAGAACCCCTCCATCCTTCCCCTCAGTTCAAATTTAACCTTCTCAAGAGTCAGGAATTCCAGCAGGTCCCCCCGCCATGCCAGGGCACAGGGTGGAGAGGTTGATATCCACCTTAACAGGTTCCGCCTTCAGGCGATTAACGAGGTGAAGGTTACAACATCTGGATTTCCAACCCTGGTTGGTCCGACACCCCGAATATGGCCTCCCGAGGGCCCAGGTCCAGTTTCACGTGCATCACTTTAGAGATTACCCTAAAAACCTCCTTCCAGTAATCCTCCAGCTTTGGACAGGACCAATACATATGAATGTGGTTTGCCCCCCTCCCGCAATGTTCACACACATCTTCTACCCCCTCAAAGAGCGGGCTGCTCCAATACACTTCTACCAATGATACACAAAGTTGCGTTATAAGTGCATAGCTAAAGTTAGGATATCCCTGCCTCCCACAGTAGAGAAAAACACATTCCGAGTTGATGTTATTTTGTGCGGATATTCGCCCTCGGCTCCTTCTATAGTAGCTTTACCCAGTCCACAAATCTGGGTCCAATCCCAAACCGCTCCAGAACATCCATCAAGTACCCCCATTCTACCCAGTCAAACGCTTTCTCAGCGTCCAATGCCACAACCACCTCTGTTTCCTTCCCCTCCGCCGGTGCCATAACCACGTTCAATACCCTCCTAATGTTTGAAAAGAGCTGCCTCCCTCTCACAATCCCCGTCTGAGGGGGCATTTAAGAGCTAACCACATGCTGGAAAGGAAGAGTCACAAGGGGCTGGTTTAGCACAGGGCTAAATCGCTGGCTTTGAAAGCAGACCAAGGCAGTCCAGCAGCACGGTTCAATTCCTGTACCAGGCACCGGAATGTGGCGACTAGGGTCTTTTCACAGTAACTTCATTTGAAGCCTACTTGTGACAATAAGCGATTTTCATTTCACAAGCTCTGAGGTTTGATGGCTGAGGGCTTGCATTTAATGGATCACAACAGTCTGCTGTAATTTGGATGAACTTAATCTTGGCTACTGCCAGCAAACTCCAGGCATGGAAAGACGACTTACTGGGAATGTGCCTGGTTGGGGGTCAAGAAATAGAATGTTACTGCAGAGGTAAAACAGCTTAAAGTTAGTCTGTGGAATTCACTCCTCAGAGAGCAGTGGAGGCCAGCTCATTAACTTTATTCAAGACTGAGTTAGACAGACTTTTGATAGACAAGGGAGTCAAAGGTTATGGGAGCAGACAGGAAAGTGGAGTTGAGACCACAACTAAGCCAGCCATGAAGGGCTGAATGGTCTGCTCCTGCTTCTAAGTACTATGTTCCCATGCAGACAACATTTTGATCTAAACAAGTGTTTTGTTGTTTTTACAATGTCAAGAATTACAGGGGACAGAACCCTCCTTAATAAATTCCCATCTCGTGCTTTGGCATTGTCCATGCAGGATTACTGGGAGGAGGAAGGCAGATTTTGGCATTGATAGGCAAAGTACCACAGGGAGAATAGACACAGAGAACTGGGAGGAGATTGCCATCACAAGTATACAGCATGATCTGCATCACAAAGATAAATATTTATCTTTGTTTTCAAATCTCTCCTTGTGCTCAACCCTTCCTGTCCCTGGAATCTTAACCCTCCGAGATCGCTACACTCCTCCAAATCTGGCCTCTTGAGCAAACCTGAATATCTTGGCTCCAACACTGGTGGGCTTTTCAGCTACTTGAGCACTAAGCTCTGGAATTCTCTCCCCAATCCTCTCTCCTCTTCTCTCTTTTTCCACCTGTCTACCTCACTCTTTCTCCGTCTCACTATCTCTCTCTCTCTCGGCATCTCTCGGCCTCTCTCTCTAAACCTTTCTGTAATAAATCCATGGAGGCAGAAGTCCCTTCACCAGAATTCCTTTTATTTACAAAACCAACAGCCGAATAACCAGGTGCATTCAGCTTGCTGTCTACACCGGGATTGCAGAGGATCTGACACTCCCTATTACATACAGAGAAAGGGGTTCCCTGATTGGGCCACTAAACAGGGAACTAGTATTTGGATTGGCCAATCTCAAAGGCCTGGCCTAAGTCATTACACCCCTCTCCCCCAAAGTCTGAGGAGCTCCTGTGGTCCTCGTGACTCACAGGTCTCCTGCTTCATTTCTGCGCCGGGTCCAGATCCTCTACTTCGGCCTCGAGCATGGGGGTTTAACAGCCAGGCGCCCGTCTTTTCCGATGTGAGTACCTGAGGGACGGTTCGCCCCCTTCCTCCGGCGGCAGGGGGATGGCCGCGGCGTCATCCATGGTGTCCATATCCGAGTCCGATATCCTCATGAGTGGTGCCGGAGGGGCATGAATAGTTTGTCGGGGAGGACTCTCCACGGTCCTCAGTATGCTGGTCAGAGTCAGCTTCTGGGGAGGAAACAAATCTGAGGCCCACACCTGCTCCAGGTGCCTCCAGAAAAGTGAGACTGCGCATAATGGTAAAAACTGCCGGCCCACACATGATCAGCAGAACGACCCGTTGCTTTTCATCTGGAACTATATAATTTGCTCTAAAGAAGTACTTCATCCGCTCTACATATTGGGCCCAATCTTCCACTGCAGTGCCAAAAGAATCCAATTTCCCAAATAAAGGCATTTTGTCTATCAGTGGCTTACTCTCAATATGTGGCAGCGACCAATGAGCAGGTTCCTTCAGGTCATTCTGTTTTCCTCGTCGCCACTGTAATAAATCCATGGAGGCAGAAGTCCCTTCAGCAGAATTCCTTTTATTTACAAAACCAACAGCCGAACAACCAGGTGCATTCAGCTTGCTGTCTACACCGGGATTGCAGAGGATCTGACACTACCTGTTATATACAGAAAAAGGGGATCCCTGATTGGGCCACTAATCAGGGATCTCATATTCTAATTGGCCAATCTCAAAGGCCTGACCTAAGTCATTAGCAGGGGCTGGTTTAGCACAGTGGGCTAAACAGCTGGCTTGTAATGCAGGACAAGGCCAGCAGCGTGGGTTCAATTCCCATGCCGGCCTCCCCGAACAGGCATCGGAATGTGGCGACTAGGGGCTTTTCACAGTAACTTCATTGAAGCCTACTTGTGACAATAAGTGATTATTATTATTATTATTACACTCTCTCTTTCCGTCTGTCTCCCTGTCTCTCTCCTTCCGCCTTCTCTACCTCTTCAGGGCCATTCTCGGTTATGGAGCAGTGAGCCTATCTCCCTCCATAGCAGCTGAAGATCGAGGGCATTTCAAATGGAAGAGAATTCAATTTCCTGGGGATGGGGAGTTGAATTGATCCTGATGATTCGAATAAAGAACCAGAGCATCAGTCTTTCATTTTTGCATTTCATGCCGTGCCTCTATTAGCAGAAATTGTGAAAATATGTTGAGGGCAAACTTTGATTTCTGGATGCTGAACCAATAGTATCACATTGGCTGCTTGTTACAGTCTTGCGTGATATTCAGTTCCATTGACGTCAGGGAGTATAGTGGACAGCAGATATGTGAGCATCCACTTTCCCAGAATGCTCAAGGCTAATGCCTACGCCATTAAATTCAAAACCGGAAGTGGAACGTGTAGAATGGCATTCTCTTGAATGTTTGACATCTTTGTAACTTTCCCATCCTCCCACAATTCCTAATGGAAAACCATCTCCAACTTTAGACATGGAAACAATGGAACAGGCTAATGAAGGTCCTTGTAAATTTTTCAACTCTCTCATTTTTTGGGGTTTACATCATTGATTGGCCCCTGCCTCACATTTCACAAAATAACTTGCAACTGGAGCACATAACCGCTACAATACAAGCTTTCTACATCAGAGCTAACAGCATAATAAAGATGTGAGGGGAGCAGTTGAGTATGTTATTGGGTGCCAGATGATAATTACTGTTAAAGCAATAAAGATCAGGCAATAGCAGCAAGCTATGCATGATCAATGAGGAGACAGCATCTGGAGGTATTTATATCATAGTAGCAAAGGCTTCTATGATGAGTATGGTACTAAATAACAGACTTTAAAATGGATTTCTTCTGCGCAAAATAAAGAAAAAAATAGCCGTGAAGGAAATGAAAATGTGGAAGTTGTTATTGTGATTGTATTGATGCCAATGATGTTGTTACCTGTCCCACAAGGAGAGATTCGTAGTCTGTGCTTATACTCATTGGAATTTCGACAAATGAGAGATGATTTAATTGAAAATGGCAAGATTCAAGGACAGCACTGTGGCGCAGTGGTTAGCACTTCTGTCTCACGGCGCCGAGGTCCCAGTTTCGATCCTGGCTCTGGGTCACTGTCTGTGCGGAGTTTGCGCATCCTCCCCTTGTTTGCGTGGGTTTCATCCCCACAACCCAAAGATGTGCCGGTTAGGTGGATTGGCCACGCTAAATTGCCTCTTAATCGGAGAAATGAATTGGGCACTCTAAATTTATAAAACTAAAGAAATGACAAGATTCTGAGAGGGCTTGGCAGGGTAGGTGCTGAGAGGATGTTTCCTCTGTTTGGAGAGTCTCAAATTAGTTTTTTTTAAAATTCATTCAAAGGATGGGGACTTTGCTGGTTATGCCAGTATTTATTGCCCATCCCTAATTGCCCTTGAGAAGATGGTGAACTGCCTTTTTGAGCCACTCTGGCCACACCCACTGTGCTGTGATAGAGGGAGTTCCAGAAAGTTGACCCAACAACAGTGGAGGAACAGCGATATATTTCCGAGTCAGGATTGTGAGAGGCTTGGAGGGGGATTTCCAGGAGGTGGTGTTCCCATGTATCTGCTGCCCTTGCCCTTCTAGGTGGTAGAGGTTATGGGTCTGATGGTTGCTGTCTAAGGAACCTTGGTGAGTTTCTGCAGTGCGTCTTGTAGATGGTGCACACTACTGCTAATGTGTGTTGACTGTGGATGGAGTGAATGTTTGTGGATGGGGTCAAATCAAGTGGGCTGTTTTGTCCTGGATGGTGTTGAGCTTCTTGAGTGTTGTTGGAGCTGCACTCATCTAGGCAAGTGGAGAGTATTCCATTACACTCTTGACTTGTGCCTTGTAGATGGTGGCCAAGGTTTGGAGAGTCAGGAGGTATTTATATGGCTCATCAAATTCAGTTTCTGGTCAATGGTAACCCCCAGGGTATCGATAGTGGTAATGCCATTGAATGTCAAGGGGCAATGGTTAGATTTTCTCTTCTTGGAGATGGTCATTGCCTGGCACCTGTGTGCTTAGCTGCCTTTATCAGGATCATTTTGTTATAAGCTAACAAAAAGTCAAAACTACGGTTAATTCCCTCCCCACCCGGCATCAACTCTAATTTAACCAACAAGGTAATGAAGTTTAATGTACTAAACAGAGTCATCTATCTTGATACAGAGTCTAATACTTTCTCACAACTATTGAAAAATGCATAAGCCTTCTACCTTATTCATAGTTTCCCTGTTGGCAGCAGCAGACTACACCATAGAATTTCCTGTTCAATGGTTCCATCATTGGCTGCTCTATGTTTCCTCATGTAACACTGAAGGCAAACATGAAATTCAGTTAGCACAAGAAGGGCTTCAACTTCACTTTCCACCTGCTCCCCATATATTTTGATTCCCCGAGAGATCAAAAATCTATTGACCTCAGCCTTAAATACAATGATGGCACATCCTCAATGGTCTGGGGTAGAGAAAGCCAAAGATTCAGTTTTTTGAATGAAGAGATTTCTCATCTCAGTCCTATTGATTGGCCCCTTACCCTGAGACCGTACCCCCTGGTCTTACATTCCTCAACCAGCAGAAACAATCAGTAACTACCCTCTCAAGCCCCTTCAGAATCCTGAATGTTTCAATGAGGTTATCTCTCATTCTTCTAAACTCCAGAGAATATCGATACAATTTACTCAGCCTCCTGTCATAGAACACCCTTCTCATCTCAGGGACCAGTCTAGTGAGCCTTCACTATACTGCCCCAGTGGAAGTATATCCTTCCTGAAATATGGAGAACAAAATTGCACACAGTGGGCTGGATTCTCCCAGCCTGGGGTCGGGCTGGAGAATCGCCGCGAATCGCGCTACGTTGCCCCGACGCCGGGACACGATTCTCCACAGAGCGGAGAATCGGCAGTATTTGTGCCGGCGTGGTCAGCGCGGTGCCAGTCCGGGGCTGCTCTATGCGGCTCCCCCCCCCCCCCCCCCCCCCCCCCGCCCCGGGCGATTCTTGTCCCGGGATGGGCCGAACGGCCGTAACAGAAAACCCGAGTCCCACCGGGGCCGTTCTAATCTGCTCTCAGTCGGTTGGGCCGGGATTCTACATTGCGAGTGCACAGTGCTAACCATGATCACTGTGGTAATGTAGAAAATATGACTTGTTGGTGCATAACAACTTGCCACAAACAGCAAATAATAATGACTGGATAATCTTTCATTTAGTGATGTTGATTGAGGGGTAAATATTATTCAGGACACCCCCAGGGAGAGATGCCCAGCATTTCATTCAAGATTCTGAAGGGGCTTGGCAGGGCAGGTACTTGATAGGGCGGCACAGAGGTTAGCACTGCTGCCTCACAATGTCAGGGATGGGTTCAATTTCACCTTGCGTGACTGTGGAGTTTGCAAGTTTTACATAGATTACATAGAATTTACAGTGCAGAAGGAGGCCATTCGGCCCATCGAGTCTGCACCGGCTCTTGGAAAGAGCACCCTACCCCCTATCCAAGGTCAACACCTCCACCCTATCCCCATTACCCAGTAACCCTACCCAACACTAAGGGAAATTTTGGATACTAAGGGCAATTTATCATGGCCAATCCACCTAACCCGCACATCTTTGGACTGTGGGAGGAAACCGGAGCACCCAGAGGAAACCCACGCACACACGGGGAGGATGTGCAGACAGTGACCCAAGCCGGAATCGAACCTGGGACCCTGGAGCTGTGAAGCGATTGTGCTATCCACAAGGCTACCGTGCTGCCCCCCAGTGTCTGCGTGGGTTTCCTCCAGGTGCTCCGGTTTCCTCCCACAGTCCAAAGATATGCAGGTTCGGTGGATTGGCCATGCTAAATTGCCCCTTAGTGGCCAAAGATGTGCAGATTGGATGGGGTTGCGAGTGGGGGGTGGGCCTAGGTCGGGTGCTCTTTCAGAGGGTCAGTGCAGATTCGTTGGGCCGAATGGCCTCCTTTTGCACTGTAGGGATTCTATGGATTCTTCTACTAAGTGGTGGAATATTTATGTCTACTTAACAGGTTTGAACAATTATATTCAATGCACAAATGGTATTGTCAGCACATAACATGACAGTTTCTGCTCCTTCGTGCATCAATGCCTTAAATTGAAAACAAGCAGCGGCATGGTGGCATAGTCCATGGAGTACTAATACATGACACCATTGTGTGTGGGCAGCCCTTCACGTTTTCCTGCACTTTTAAGTTACTGAAGTTGGTCTGTTGTTGGGAGCACTAAATCTTCAGAGCACAGAATAAACTTGATTGCAAAATATGGTTACTATTGGTTTCCTATCTAACTTGCAACTTCTAAAGAGGCAAAATATCTTCAACGTGGAAGAATGATGTATGGTATATTTTTGCAACTCATGTGGAAATTGAAGATGATGTCCATAGTGAGTGGAATGTTTAGGGGCTGGTTTAGCACACTTTGCTAAATCGCTGGCTTTGAAAGCAGACCAAGGCAGGCCAGCAGCACGATTCGATTCCCGTACCAGCCTCCCCGGACAGGCGCGGAATGTGGCGACTAGGGGCTTTTCACAGTAACTTCATTGAAGCCTACTCGTGACAATAAGCGATTTTCATTTCATTTCATGTGTTATCACACATATTCTACAGAGGGCAGTATGAGATCACAAACAACAGCAAAAAACCCAAACAAACAAGAACACACATATCCATATACACAACACAGGCACACACACACATATTCATACACATAACTCAAGCACACACACACACAAATATTCACATTCACAACACAAGCATACACACACATATTCATATACACAACACAGGCACATGTACACATATATTCATATACACATCACAAGCACACACATATTCATATACACAGCACAAGCACACACACATTCATATACACAACACAGGTACACACACACACATGTTCATATACACAAGACAGGCACACACATGCATGTTCATATCCACAAAACTGGTGCACATACATGTTCATATACACAACACAGGCACACACATACTCACACATTTATATCACAACATAAGCACACACATACACACACACACACCCATATACACAAACATGCTTACACATCTATATACACAACACAGGCATACAAATGCACACATCTATATATACAACATGGGCACACACACACACATCTTTATACACAAACAGTCACACACAGAGATTATTATATACACAATGCAGGCACACACACAGACATTTGTATACACAAGAGAGGCACACACAAACATCCACACGTGCACATCGATATACACAACACAGTCAGACAAACACGCACATCCATATGCACAACACAGACACAAGCACATAGTTTATTACAGTGAAAACATTTGAAACGTTTCCTTTCTCTTCCACCCTCCTGGATTATTTAATCTGAGGTACACTCTCCTTATTATCTCCCATCAGATCCCCTTTAGCTTTACCACTTGAGTATTTCTCTTTTCCCCACTTTCTATCCCTCACAGGCTGAAACTGATGTTGGAAACCAAACTTTGATTCATGAACTAATTCATAATCATCTGCCATTTCTGCTGCTAATCTCATCGCTTTACTCCTCTGCTCTTCCACATGAGTTCTCACTACATCAGGAATTGAATTTTTAAACTCCTCCAAAAGTATAATTTCTCTGAGAGCTTCATACGTTTGGTCTATTTTCAAAGCCCTTATCCACCTATCAAAATTACTCTGTTTGATCCTTTCAAACTCCATGTATATTTGACCAGGTTCTTTACTTAAATTTCTAAACCTTTGCTGTAGGCTTCAGACACTAGTTCATGTGCACCTAAATTGGATTTTTTTCACCTCCTCATACGTCCCAGATACCTTCTCTGATAGTGATACAAACACTTCACTAGCTCTACCTACCAACTTTGTTTGAATCAGTAATACCCACATGTCCTGTGGCCATTTCATTTGTTTAGCTACCTTCTCAAATGAAATGAAAAAGGCTTCTACCTCATTCTCATCAAACCTTGGCAAGGCTTGTACATATTTAAATAGATCCTCACCAAGCCTTTGACTATGACGCTCATGCTCATTATCCTCATCACTCTTCTCAGCCAATTTTAACTGACTGCCATGCTTCATGGCCATTTTCTGAAGTTCAAACTCTCTCTCTTTTTCCTTTTTTCTCTCTCCTTTTCTTTTTCCTCTCTATCGCTTTCTCTATCTCTTTCTTTTTCCTCTCTATCTCTTCCTCTCTCTTTTCTTTTTCCCTGATCTGTAATTCCCTTTCTCTCTCTTTTTCCCTCATTTCGTATTCAAGCTGCTTTAATTCTTTTTCATGTTCAAGTTGCTTGCTCTGTAACTAAATTTTTGCCATTTCCAATGAGTCTGACTGTATCTCAGGCAATGTTAAATGCTCAGCTACCACTGTAAGTATCTCTTCTTTTCGTATTCGGTCAGGTGATGTTAACTGCAATGTTTTTGCCAAATCTAAAAGCCTGTTTTTAGTCTCTGCTCGTAAGGTACTGCCTGTAACCTTTTCCACCCCCAAAAACATCTGAGCCTCTGAAAGAGCCATTGTCCACAACACACTCCTGACTTAAACTGGAATACCACACCTAAAAAGCAAACACAAATATGCTCACCCCTCACCGTCTTTAAGTTCACTACGACAGCCCGATCACGAAAGATAGACTTTTATCACATACAAGCCCCCAATTTGTTATGGGCCACGGTTTAGAAAACTCCAAAGTATATCATGGAGTTTACCTGACCTACAACTATTAATAGATTTTGGTTATGAGGAGCACAAGGGCCTACTTTCCAGGTGTTTTGTAACGGAGACTTTAGGTATTTTTAAACAAAACAATGTTTATTCTATCAATTCAGTTAACATTTTATAAACACATAGTAAACATTTTATCAACTACCAACACAACTACCCCCACAGATACAGAACTCTACATGTAACCCTTAATAACGTTCCTAACAACATCCATAAGACAAACACCCTTTTTAACAAAGCAGTAGGCATAAATTCTTTACACAAGATAGTTATCACTTTTAAATTATCAAGTGATCTGGACACCTTTTAACATACTGAGAGAGAGAGACAAAATGAACCTTCCTTGTCTGGATTCAGCTTTCAACTGCCTAAAACGACAGTAAAACACAAAGCCAAAAACAGGTTCCAGCTCAAAACAAAAGTAAAAGCTAGAAACACAACCCAGCTCCACCCACACAATGACATTACTGCAGCCATTTGATCAACACTTATTTCTTAAAGGACACTTCCAGGACAATATGCACAACACAATCATTCACACACACTCATCTCTATACACAACATAGGCACACACATCTATATACACAACACAGGCACCGACATATCTATATACATAACACAGACACACACACACATCTATATGCACAAGAGAGGTACACACACACATCTGTATACACAACACAGGCATGCACACACACATCTCTATGCATAACATAGACACACACGGACATCTACATGCACAACACAGGCACACACACACACATTTATATATACATTACAGGCACACAAATACATCCATATACACAACATAGGCACACACACATCTATATACACAGAACAGGCACATACATATACATGCACACACATCTATATACACAAAGCAAGCACACGCAGACACATTCATATACACAAGACAGGAACACACACAGGCATCTATATACCCAACACATGAACACACACATACATCTATATACACAACCTGGCGCTCATACATCTATATACACAACACAGACACACATCACTGCACACAACATAATCACGCACACATACATCTATATACAAAACACAGGAGCATGCACATACATCTATATGCACAACCTGGCACACACACATCTATATACACAACACAGGCACACACACGTCGATACACAAAACACAGGCACACACACATACATCTATATACACAACACAGGCATACACAGACACACATCTACATACAGAACACAGACAGACAGACTCATCTATGTACAGAACACCGACACCCACTAAATCCACACACATACATCAATATACACAATATGGCACACACACATTTATATACATAACACAGACATACACACAAATATCTGTATACACAACAGGCACACACGCACACACATCCATATACACAACTTGGCACATACACACATCTAAATATACAACACAGGCACACACACATTTAGCTACACAACACAGGCATACAAAGACAAACATTCAACATCTATGTACACAACACAAGTACATACACACGCAGACATCTACATACACAATGCGGACACATACACAAACATCCATGCTCACAACACAGGCACGCATACGCCAATAAACACAGCACAGAAACACAGCAACATACACAACAAAGCCACATACCCAGGGAACCTGTATGCACACAATATAGGCACACACACACACATCCATTTACACAACACAGGCACAGGAACACATACACATCTATATATACAACAAAGGCGCACACACACAGACATCAATAACACAACACAGACGCACACACAGACATTTATATACACAAGAGAAACACACACACACAAACATTCATACACACACATATCGATATACAGCACACAGGCAGACAAACACACACACATCCATATGTGCAACACAGGCACTCGCACATACATCGAAATACACAACAGAGACACACACATCCATACACACAACACAGGCATTCAAATGCAGATATGTATGTGCACAACATAGGCACACTCATCTATATTCACAAGACAGGTGCACACACACACACATATATATATACACAAAACAGCTACACACATAAACATCTATATACAAAACACAGACACATACACATCTATAAGCACAATTCAGATCCTCACACACATCGACATGCAGAACACAGGCACACACACATCTATACACACAACACCGGCACACATCCTTATACACAATACAGGTATACAAATGCACACATCTGTAAACATAACACAGGCACATGCACACATACAAACATGAACATACATCTATATACACAATACAGACACCCACATACATATTTGTGTACCCAACACAGGAACACACGCACACACTTGTATATGCAACGTAGGTACACACACGGATTCATATACACAACACAGGCACAGACACACATGCAGACATCTACATACACAATGCAAACACCCACACAAACATCCATGCTCACGACACAAGCACACATACACCAATATATACAACACAGAAACACACCAACATGCACAACAAAGCCGCATACCCAGGGAACCTGTACATGCACAACATAGACATGCAGATACACACACACAAACATAAGCACACACATACACATACACAACATAGGCACACACACACATCCATTTACACAACACAGACACAGGAACACACACATCTATATATACAACAAAGGCTCACACACACAGAGGCATCGATACACACAACACAGTCTCACACACTGCCGTTTATACACACAAGAGAAACACACACACACAAAAATCCATACACCCACATATCGATATGCAGAACACAGGTAGACAAACACACACATACATATGTGCAACACAGGCACACGCACATACATCTACATACACAACAGAGACACACACATCCATATACACAATACAGGCATAAAAATGCAGATATGTATGTGCACAACATAGGCACACCATCTATATACATAACACAGACACACTCACATCTGTATTCACAAGACACGTGCACACACACATATATATACACAACACAGCTGCGCACAAACATCTGTATACACAACAGAGACACACACACATCTATATTCACAACACAGGTGCTCACACACATCTACGTGCAGAACACAGGCGCACACACACACACACCTATATACACGACACTGGCACATACATCCATATACACAACACAGGGATACAAATGCACACATCTGTAAACATTAAAAAAAAAAAAATTTAGAATACCCAATTAATTTTTTCCAATTAAGGGGCAATTTAGTGTGGCCAATTCACCTACCCTGCACATCTTTGGGTTGTGGGGGCGAAACCCACGCAAACACGGGGAGAATGTGCAAACTTTACACGGACAGTGATCCAGAGCCGGGATTGAACCTGGGACCTCGGCGCTGTGAGGCAGCCGGGTTAACCCACTGCGCCACCATGCTGCCTCACATCTGTAAACATAACACAAGCACATGCACACATACAAACACGCATCTATATACACAATAAAGACACACATACATACATATTTGTGTACACAACTCAGGAGCACACACACTTTTATATACAACGTAGGCACACACACACATTCACATACACAACACAGGCACAGACGCACATCTATATAAACAACACAGGCACACACATACAAATAAATCTATATACACAACCTGGTACACACCCATCTATATAGATAACACAGGCAGACACACCATGTGTGTGTCTGTGTGCATGTGCCTGTGTTGTGTTTCTAGATGTGTGCATTTGTATGCCTGTGTTTTGTATAAAGACATGTGTGCCTGTGTTGTATATATCGATGTGTGTATGCCGTTAATGTGCCTTTAGGTGTGTGCTTGTGCACCTGCATTGTGTCTATAGATGTCTGTGTAGTACATATGGATGTGTGTGTGTCTGTGTTGTGTAAATAAGTATGTGTCTGTGTGTATCTGTTGGGGAGAGCAAGCTTCAATGAGAGGGAGGAACTGAATGAAATTAGTATTAGTAGGGAAATGGTATGCGGCAAAGTAATGGGATTGAAGGCTGATAAGCAGGACCTGATAACCTACATCTCAGAGTACCTAAGGAAGTGGTCCTAGAAATAATGGATGCATTGGTGATCATCCTCCAAGATTCTATAGATTCTGGAATAGTTCCTACAGATTGGAGGGGAGCTAATGTAACCCCGCTATTTAAAAAGGGAGGTAGAGAGAAAATAGGGAATTATAGACCAGTCAGCCTGACATTGATAATGGAGAAAATTCTAGAATTTATTATCAAAAGTCTTATAGCTGAGCACTTAGAAAACAATGGCAGGATCACACAGAGTCAGCATGGATACATGAAAGGGAAATCATGCTTGACAAATCTACTGGAATTCTTTATAGATATAACGAGTAGAGTTCATGAGGGGGAGTCAGTGGATGTGGTTTAATTGGACTTTCTTTCATAGACGTTCATAGAATTTACAGTGCAGAAGGAGGCCATTCGGCCCATCGAGTCTGCACCGGCTCTTGGAAAGAGCACCCTACCCAAGGTCAACACCACCACCCTATCCCCATAACCCAGTAACCCCACCCAAAACTAAGGGCAATTTTGGACACTAAGGACAATTTATCATGGCCAATCCACCTAACCTGCACATATTTAGACTGTGGGAGGAAACCGGAGCACCCGGAGGAAACCCACGCACACACGGGGAAGATGTGCAGACTCCGCACAGACAGTGACCCAAGCCGGAATCAAACCTGGGACCCTGGAGCTGTGAAGCAATTATGCTATCCACAATGCTACAGTGCTATTCAGAAAGTTTTCGACAAAGCCCCACATAAAAGATTAACACAAAATGAAAGCACATGGGATTGGGGTAGTATATTGAGATGGATAGAAAACTGGTTGGCAGATAGGAAACAAAGGGCACGATTTAATGGGAATGAAATAGAGTCCTCTTAGGGGCATGTTTAATGTGTGTTTCTCGCTTGTAGCACCGAGAATGAGCCTGCTATTATTTTTGTTTATTGATAAAATCTGTCACATGTACCAAGGTACAGTCAAAAGTATTATTCTGCGTACAGACCTCTGACAGATCACTCCATATGTGTATACATAATACAACATACAAAAAATAATTGCAACTGTAAAAAAGGAAAAATGCATCGAAAGATCAATTTAATATAGTGATGGGCCATTCAAGAGGCTAGTAGTATTTAACGGGACTCTGCTTCATTTAGGTCTTGGTGGGGAATATCCCGCCGAGGCAGCACTTAGGGTCATTTCCTACACTAACAATCTCGGCTCGCCTGTGCCGGAAGTGATCAGGGCGCCATTTTTAAATGGAGCCCCGATCTCTGGACTCCCCACCACAGTCTCCGGACCCTGCTCAAGGCCCCAAAGTACCAATTAGGGAGTCCGTGAGCCCACTGCACCCAACCTCATATGGGCAAGGCACCCGCAGGCCCGATCCTCAGCAGGGGCAAGATGTCACTTGGGCACCCTGGCAGTGCCCCTGCCAACCTGGATGTGTGTGTGTCTGTGTTTTATATATAGATGTGTGTGTGCCTGTGTTGTGTAAATAGATTGGGGAAGAGCAGCAGGTCGCCTTCCCAAGAGGACAAGGTAGGATTTTTTCTGAATCTACTGTCTAATTCTGTTAGAATTTTCTAAGTTTCTATGAGAGCCCCTCTCACTCTTCTAAACTCCAATGACTATAATCCTAACTGACTTAATCTCTCCTCATATGACAGTCCTGCCATCCCAGGAATCAGCTTGGCAAACCTTCACTGCACTCCCTCCATCGCAAGAACATCCTTCCCCAGATAAGGAGATAAAAATTGCACACAATACTCCAGGTGCAGTCTCATCAATGTCCTATACAATTGCAGTATAACATCTCTATTCTTATGCTCAAATCATCTCGCTATGAAGGCCAACATACCATTTGCCTTCTTTACTGCCTGCTGTACCTGCGTACAAACTTTCAGCAACTGATGCACGAGGACACCAAGATTTTGCTGAGTATCCACCTCTCTCAATTTACACCCATTCAAAAAATAATCTGCTTTCCTATTTTTGCTATTGTAGCAGATAACCTCACATTTATCCAAATTATACTGCATCTGCCATGCATATGCCAACTCCCTCAACCTGTCCAAATCCCGCTGAAGCATCTCTGCATCCTCCCCACAGCTCACCCTCCCACCCAACTTTGTATCACCTGCAAATTTGGAGGTAATACATTTAGTTCTGTTGTCCAAATCATTCATATGTAATGTGAACAGTTGGTCCCAGCACAGATCCCTGCATTACCCCACTAGTCACTCCCTGCCAATCAAAAAAAGACCCATGAAGTTAAAACTCACCACTATTCTTAGAATTCCCCCTATACCAAAAAAAGGTCGATATTCTAAATGGTGAACAGGGATTCTCACTCCCTGACTCAGATGCAGGCTTCTGTGGGTGCTATTCAGGTCAAACTATCTTTTCAAGTTATCCCCCGGTATAACCCATACCTTCACCGAAGAATGTTACCTACTTACCCCTTAATAGCATCCATGTCCTGGGTCCTGCGTTATTAAGGAAGTGAAGTAAGCTACTAACCACTTTTTCAGGTTAAGTTATTTTTATTATTATATTTTTTCTTTTAAAAGCTGCAAACACTTTCTTTACAGAAAGGAAAAAAGATCTTGCTTCTGGCTGCTGCTGGTTGGTTGTAGAAACCTTCAGGCCCACCTTGTCAATCAATCTTCTTAAAATCTGGTCTTCTTGAGTTGTATTCGCTGGTGAACTCGGTTGCTGTGTCCTGTTCTTCCCATGTACCGAGCTGTGAGAGCTGGCTCTGGCTCTGGCTCTACCCTTTCTTCCGGTGGTTTATATTCTCTTTCGAAGAGTTATTAAGTTTTTTTTTTAAAATTTAGATTACCCAATTATTTTTTCCAATTAAGGGGCAATTTAGCGTGACCAATCCACCTACTCTGCACATTTTTGTGTTGTGGGGGCGAAACCCACGCAGACACGGGGAGAATGTGCAAACTCCACACGGACAGTGACCCAGAGCCGGGATCGAACCTGGGACCTCAGCGCCGTGAGGCGGTTGTGCTAACCACTAGGCCACCGTGCTGCCCTGAGTTATTAAGTTTTAACGACTTTATTGTAAATGGGCTTGTTTCACTTTGATAGTTTAAAAGTATCTTTGATGTAAACATTTTACTACAACTAATTATTCATTTTGGGCATATCGTCTCCTCTCAGATCTGATTAAACAATGCTTTGGTTTCAATGGGTGTGATTTCAAATCGTTTAATTTTCCAATTGTCCCCAGCTCATAACTTTGCCTTTGATTTTGACTTAAATTATGTTTCTCGTAGACAGGTCGTCTCCAATTTTCTTTTAATTGTCTTGATGTTCATAGAATTTTACACTTTAGAATTGACACCAAATTCGACTGAGCATCTTCCATCCTTTCCAGCTGTTTACTAAGAGAGTTTATTTCAATTAAGGTGTGAAACTTTGCTTTTAGCTGTATGCTAAAATTTAACTTGGTTATGACTTGAAAGACTTGCCTGTTTTAAACATTCGTCACTTAATGCAATTGAAACTCTCATCCATGCTTTTTCAGATGCTTCCTGAGATAGTTACATTCCATGAAGGTGTGAGCCATTGTTTTAGCTTACCACATGAAACCTGTGTGTTTGCTGAACCTGCTTGTGAGCAAGAATCTGCATTTTACAACCCTGCTCTTTGAAGCTGCTATGAAACTTTTGTGGGATCTTTCCCTGTATCCTCTCAAACCAGATATTGCCAGACTTCCATGTTTCAAATGACACATTTTTCTGTATTTTCAAGAACACCCATTTATTCCAACTTTTGCTTCCTGTCTGTTAAGGAGCTTTCTATCCATCTCAAGACACTACCCGCAATCCCATGCACTTTAATTTTACGTAGTTATCTGATATGTGAGGACTTGTCAAAAGCCTTCTGAAAGTCTAAATAAACCATATCACTGGTTCTCCCTGGTCATCTCTACTCGTTACATTTTCAATTTTATTTTCATAAATCCGTGCTGATTACACCACTGCTTTCCAAATGCTGTGCTATGAAATCCTCGGTAATGGACTCCGGTACCTTCCCTGTTTTCTCTCTAACTCCCTTTTTGAATAGCAGGGTTACATTCACTACCCTCTAATCTGTGGGACCCATTTCAGAGTCCAAAGAATTTTGGAAAATGACCACCAATGGATCTACTATTTCTAGGGCCACTTTTTTAAGTACCCTGGGATGAAAATTATCAGGCTCTGGAGATTTGTCCGGCTTCAATCCCATTAATTTCCTCAAACCATTTCTTTACTAGTACTAATTTCCTTCAGCTCCTCGCTAAAACTTGTGCTTCTCAGAATTCCGGTACATTATTCATGTCTTCCTTTGTGAAACAAATTTATTTGCCATTTCTTTGTTCCCTGTTATGAATTCCCCAATCTCACTGTAAGGGGGCTACATTTGTTTTTATTAATCTTTTTCTCTTGACAAACCTATACCCACAAGATGCACTGCACCAACTCACCAAGATTCCTTCAACTGCACCTTGAAAACACGTGAGGGTAAGGGCAGCATCAAGATCCCTCCAAATCTCACACAATCCTTCTTCACTGCCGCTTGGTCAGAATCCTAGAACTCCCGCCCTGACAATGCTGTGGTTCAAGAAGGTTTTTCCAAGAAATCGTTTCAAGAGCAATTTGTGGTTTGCCACAAGCACTGACCTTACCAGTGATGTCACATCCTGTGAATTGACAACAACACAGTTAATGAATGCAGCACAGAGAAGTGTGCGGGGGGACGTTTTGGCAGGAAGAATGAGGAGAGATAATACAAAATAATCATTTTAAAGTGGGGGCATGACCCGAGAGGTGCTTGCGCAATAATCTCTGAAGGTGGCTGGACAGATGGGCAAAGCAGTTAATAAAGTGCATGGGACTGTGTTGGTGCTGCTTCATGCTCTCATCTGGACCTGGAAAAATGTATCAACTTTGTTTCCAATTTCCGCCGCTCTCTCACCTTTTATATGGTACATCTCCGACACTTTGCTTACCTCCCTTGACCTCTCTGACTCCATTTCTGATGATATACTGACCACCAACACAAACCCACCATATCTCACAGCCCCTCACACTCTTCTTCCTATAAGGACTCCATCCCATTCTCCCAGTCCCTCCACCTCTGTTTCAAAATGTGCCTCTCACATGTCTGCCTTTCTCCTTAACTGAGATTCCCCCCCCCCCCCCCCCCCCCCCACCTGTGGTTGACAGGGCAATCAACCATGACTGACCCATCGCCCACACCTCTGTCCTCCCTAACACTTTTCCCATCCTCCCAGAACAATGACAGGGTCCTCTTTAGATTTAGATTAGATTTAGATTTAGATTTGTTATATGTACCGAGGTATAGTGAAAAGTAGTGATCTGTATACATAGGACATACGATAAATACACAATGTGAATACACGGACATAGACATTGGATGAGGCATACAGAGTGTAGTGCTACAACAGTAGAGAAAATATGTAGACCGATCAGTTCAGTCTATCATAAAAGGGTCATTGAGGAGCCGGTAACAGTAGGGAAGAAACTGGGCTGGATTCTCCGTTGTCCGGATTCTTTGTTGCGCTGGCAGTGCACCTACCTCTTCATTCACCTGAGGAAGGAGCAGTGCTCAGAAAGCTAGTGATTTGAAACAAACCTGTTGGACTTTAACTTGGTGTTTTAAGACTTCTTACTGTGCTCACCCCAGTCCAACGTCGGTATCTCCGCATCGTGTATATTTAAGGCTGAGATATGTAGATTCTTGATCAGTCAGAGAGTCAAGGGTTATGGGGAAAGGGCAGGAAAGAGAAGGAATTGGTGGATGTTGAGTCTGGAGAAAGATGTGTAGATAGCCTGGGTCACATTGAGATCCAAAAAGACGAGGTGCGGGATTCTCCCCTAACCGGCGGGGCGGGGGGTCCTGGCGGGATGGGGCCGGAGAATCGCCGGGTGGGGGCCCGCCAACAGGCGCGGCGCGATTCCCGCCCCCGCCGAATCTCTGGTGCCGGAGACTTCGGGAGACAGCGGGGGCGGGATTCACGCCGGCCTACGGCGATTCGCTGACCCGGCCGGGGGTCGGAGAAGCCCGCCCGAGGTGTTTGGCATCTTGAAAAATATTAAGGTGGATATGTCCCCAGGGCCTGGTGGTATCTACCCCATAATACTGAAGGAGGCAAGAGAGGAGATTGCTGAGGCCTTGACAGAAATCTTTGGATCCTCACTGTCTTCAGGTGATGTCCCGGAGGACTGGAGAATAGCCAATGTTGTTCCGTTGTTTAAGAAGCGTAGTAAGGGTAATCCAGGGACCGACAGGTCGGTGAGCCTTACGTGAGTGACAGGGAAAGAATTGGAAAGAATTATTTGAGAAAGGCTCTACTCCCATTTGGAAGCAAATGGACATATTAGCAAGAGGCAGCACGCTTTTGTGAAGGGGAGGTCGTGTCTCACTAACTTGATACAGTTTTTCGAGGAGGTCACAAAGACGATTGATGCCGGTAGGGCAGTGGATGTTGTCTATATGGACTTCAGTAAGGCCTTTGACAAGGCCCCTCATAGCAGACTGGGACAAAAGGTGAAGTCACACGGGATCAGAGGTGAGCTGGCAATATGGATACAGAACTGGCTAGGTCATAGAAGGCAGGAAGTAACAATGGAAGAGTGCTTTTCTGATTGGAGGGCTGTGATTAGTCGTGTTCCGCAGGGTTCAGTGCTGGGACATTTGCTGTTCGTAGTATATATAAATGATTTGGAGGAAACTATAACTGGTCTGATTAGTAAGTTTGCGGACGATACAAAGGTTGGTGGAATCGCGGATAGCAATGAGGACTGTCAGAGGATACAGCAGGATTTAGATCATAGAACATAGAACAAGGGCCTGTTCTGTACAGCACAGATTTCCATCACCCGCAGTATTTTGCTTTTATATTAAATCAGTGCCAACAGGGATACTTTGTGTCACACTCCACCAGCTTGACCGCATTATGGACACTTAATCCTTGATCATCAAGTCCTGGGGTGGGACTAGAACTCGGAACGTCTGGATCAGAGGCAGGGACACGACCCACTGCGCCACAAGACCTCCTGTTCCGCCCAGTGGAGAGAGGGATATAAGCCATTTTATGATGCTTAAAAAAAAAATCAGCTCCCCTGCACACACATAAGAAACAATTTTACTCACAACTGGTGTATAAAGAACCTACTATATAGTAAATTGATTTTCACGAAAGAATTGTGGATTTACTACAAACCTACACTTGAACTGACAGCAAAATGCTTGATACAGTCACCAAAAAAAAGATGAGAAATTTTCCATTATCCCATACTGTCAACCATTGCCCAACGAGTGCAGCAAGGAAGATAAGTTAAATGATATACGGCCCTCAGTTGTCAGTCATCCAGATGTAACAGTTACCTACCAGCTATCTCTTCACAGCCATTATACCAATCGTTGACCCATTAACAGAACCTTGCGAGCCAACCCATTCATATTGGTCCCTTTCTTTGTTTGTCAGCCACATGTTTCCGTGTAATGGCTACTTTGGTATCAGAGGCTAATGCTGAATATCCTGCAATATGCATCAGCAGAGGATTTGCCTGGAGGAGGCTACCTTGCTGTTGTTTTGAGGCTGTACTTGATGCTCACCAGTTGTTATGATAATAATCTTTATTGTCACACGTAGGCTTACATTAACATTGCAATGAAGTAACTGTGAAAATTCCCTAGTTGCCACACTCCAGCGCCAGTTCGGGTACACTGAGGGAGAATTCAGAATGTCCAATTCACCAAATAGCACGTCTTTCGGGACTTGTGGGAGGAAACCGGAGCACCCGGAGGAAACCCACGCAGACACGGAGAGAACGTGCAAATTCCACACAGGTCAGTGACCCAAGCGGTAATGGAACCTGGGACCCTGGAGCTGTGGAGCAACAGTGCTAACCACTGTGCTACCGTGTTGCCCTGATGCATCTAAAGCATCATGAACTACTTGTAACCACAACCAGAAATGGTTAGTCAAATGGAACAACCTTTATATAAAGGTCACCTTTGGGAAGCGTTTCCTTACATCCAAGAGGGAACTGACTAATAAAGAGACAAATGAAAACTGTTTTAGGGGTATCGTTCCCTGCTGTTTTACGCTGTTGAATAATTAATGCCCAAAACACAAATTATTCTGTGTTTTATTGCTGGCATCACCACTATGCTGGAATACCAAATGTGAAGACAAGCCATGAGTTTCATTCATCTTTAACCAATTGAGGTGTGTGGAAACCTAATGTCGAAGGTGCTCACATGTTTCTGAGTTCTTAGTAGGCCTGTTCCCATAGACAAGCACGCCAATCTGTCAGGACCAACGCTTGACTGTTTGCACATGGAACATAAGGACATAAGAAATTGGAGCAGGAGTAGGCCATTCTGCCCCTCGAGCCTGCTCCACCATTCACTACGATCATGGCTGAATCTTCTACCTCTATTCCACTTTCCCACTCCATCCACACATTCCTTGATTCCATTGATGCCAAAAGAATTAGGCATGCGTGATGCCATGCTCTGGATGAACAATAAGCCTGAATATTGACCCTCAATTTGCATATAAGTTTTTCATTAAATACTTATTTCACATTAGAGGATGATTGATGATAACAATAACAATACAGGCATTTCGCACCTTTAACATAAAAGCATTTTATAAGAGTCATTATCAAACAAAATCTGATATTGATTCACATGAGGCGATTTGAGGGCAGATGGACAAAGGATTAGCCAAAGAGATAGGGCTTCTTAATGTGGGTGAGAGAGAATTGGAGCGGTTTAAGGAGGTAATTCCACAGTGATCCTGTGCGGCACACCATTAACAATGATCCGATCAGGATAGCTATTATCTCACAATCTAACTTTAATGCACTCTATTTGTGTGTCAAGCTTGCAAGGTGAGCAAATTGCTAGGGCCCTATTTACAAAATTGCTGATAAGGTCAATCTGATAGCATGTGGAACTATACAAATGCCAACATGTATGTTGCTTGGTGAGGATAGACATGTGATAAACAGTGGAGAACATATTGAAACTATCCTGTGAAATAGTGGTTATCCATCCCTGCAAACTCGGAATTGGGCCACTTTCGAATCTAATGTTGTTTATATGGATTTCAGAAAAGCCTTTGACAAGGTCTCGCATGGGCATCTGATAAAGAAAGTAAAAGTACATGGAATCCAGGGTAATCTGGCAAGTTGAATTAAAAACTGCCTTAGTGATAGGAGACAGAGGGTGGGGTAGAAGGCTGCTTGTGTGACTGGAGGCTGGTGTTCAGTGGCATACCACAGGGATCAGTGCTGGGTCCCTTATTGTTCATGATATGTATAAATGATATAGATGAGAATGTGGAGGTGGATGAGAAGCAAATTTTCAGATGGCATGAAGATTGGCAGGGTGCTTAATAATGAGGAAGAAGGTCTTAGATTGCAGGAAGATATAGACGGGTTGGTCAGTTGGATAGATTAATGGCAGATGGAATTTAACCGTGAAAAGTGCGAGGTGATGTACTTTGGAAGGAATAGCAGGACAAGGGAATACTCAATGAATGGTGGGACACTAGGAAACTCCGAGCTACAGAAGGATCTTGGGGTGCTTGTTCACAGGTCCCTGAAGGTCAGGTTAATAGGGTAGTTAAGAAGGCATACAGGACACTTGTCTTCATCAGCCATGACATAGATTATATGGCATAGGTTATAAGCCATGATGTGGAGATGCCAGCATTGGACTGGGGTGAGCACAGTAAGAAACCTTACAACACCAGGTTAAAGTCCAACATGTTTGTTTCGAACACTAGCTTTCGGAGCACTGCTCCTTCCTCAGGTGAATTCACCTGAGGAAGGAGCAGTGCTCCGAAAGCTAGTGTATGAAACAAACATGTTGGACTTTAACCTGGTGTTGTAAGACTTCTTACTGTAATAGGTTAGAAGAGCAGGCAGGTCCTGTGGAGGACTTTGGTTTGCCACAGGAGTACTATGTTCAGTTCTGGTCACTTCGCTATAGGAATGATGTGATTGCACTGGAGAGGGTGCAGAGGAGATTCACCTGGATGTTGCCTGGCATGGAGCATTTGATCTGTGAAGAGGGGCTGGATAGGCTGGGGTTGTTTTCTTTAGAGCAGAGAAAGCTGAGGAGTAACCTGATTGAGGTGTTTAAGTTTGAGGGGTATGGATGGGGTGGATAGGAAGTAGTTGTACTCTTTCGTTGAAGGGTCAATAATGAAATGGCATCATTTTAAACTGAGGGGCTGGAAGTTTAGGGGGGATTTGAGGAAAATGTTTTCCACCCAGAGGCTGAGGAATGCACTGCCTGGGAGGATAATAGAGGCGGGAAACCTCACAACCTTTAAAAAGTATGTGGATGAGCACTAGAAATGCTGTAACATTCAAGGCTATGGGCCAAGTGCTGGAAAGTGGGATTAGTGTAGATTTTGTGTAGTTTTGTCGGTGTAGACATGAAGGGCCTCTTCTGTACTATTCAACTCTGTAACTGATAAATTTGAATGATGATATCAAGGCATATACTTGTCCAGGATATTGATGGGCAGAACATGTGGAGCATTATTCTATCATATCATCCTTCATTTACTCTATCCATTTGTCTCAATCGCTCCACTGACTTAAATCAGGTTCCTTAGTTTCTGGTTGCATTAGGCTGAGCTAGCTAGATTCTTGATTAGCAAAGGATACAGAGAAGTGCAGTTGTGGCCACAATCAAATGGCAGAACAGGCTCCAAGGTCTGAATGGCCTACATGATGCTAATTTGTGTGTCTGTCCATAGGCTCATATGATGGCCACTCAATGTCCATCCCCGGTTGGATACAGTGATCATTATAGACACTTGGCTGTTTTGTATCATTCTTCCTCACACTGTCGTCATTATTTTTATTTTTTCTTAAATTTAGTGTACCCAATTATTTTTTTCAAATTAAGGGACAATTGAGCGTGGCCAATCCACCTACCCTGCACATCGTTTTCGGTTGTGGGGGTGAGACCCACGCAGACAGGGGGAGAATGTGCAAACTCTACACTAACAGTGACCTGGGGCCGGGATCGAACCTGGGTCCTCAGCTAACCATTGCGCCACTGTACCGTCCAGTCTGTCCTCATTATTATCCCACCTCCAGTCTACTTGCCTTGCAGTTCAGCCGAACAGCATCTGGGCATCATCATCATTTTTTGCTGCAGCAGTTTTTCATTGTTCCATTCCAAATCCATTTATTTGTGTCTACATCCTTGAGCCAAAGTGCTCATTAACGATCATTTAGAAGGAAAAGATGTACTGGATCATAAAGTAACAACCCTGTATTCCATTCCCAGCCTTTTATTGACCCCTATTGAAATTCAGTAAAACAAATGAAAGCATGGCACATATACACTGCCTGAAACTCTATAATGTTCCTTTGCTCGTAAAACAAAAGACCCAATACATACTGTTGGTTAGTTGATTTGGAATTTTACCAAATCAATGAGTAATTAATGGAAGGAATAATCAAACAAATTGGTCTGCGACTCAATGTCGTTAACATCTCGGATTTATTTTCCACGAGGCATTTGTGTTTCATTTGCGATCAACACATTCCAGTCACTGATGTGCACCTATCCTTTCCAGAAAGTACTGATTTAAACATTGTAGTAACTTGTAATTGAAATGGAATGGAGATTATGGGTCTGAATTTTACACTCCACCTAGGGGGTTGGGATTTGAGGTGTGGGGGGGGAAGGGGGGGGGGTCGGTGTGCATGAAGGTAGGTGGGGGGGGGGAGGTAAGGAGTGTGGAATTGCATGGATGGGATTCTCTCCAGGATCCCACCCGCCCCATCCTGAAAAAAATAAATGAAAATCGCTTATTGTCACAAGTAGGCTTCAAATGAAGTTACTGCGAAAAGCCCCTAGTCACCACACTCCGGCGCCTGTTCGGGGAAGCCCCGGGCGTCACGCCCGGACGTGATTTTATAGTGGGGCAGGCAGGGCCTCACTCAGGAGGTCTGCCCATGTCCCTATTGAGGCCCTTAAGTGGCCATTTAATCAGTTCAAGCAGCCAGATATGATATTTTTGTCTCTGATTGGGTGAGTTGCTCCTGGAAACAAAACCAGAACCCTGACGCTTCCCCTTTGAATCAGGTTGGGTCCCAGGACCAATTTCTATTGGTCATTGAGTCTCTCAGTTTAAACACACATTGGGCATATTTCTGGTTCCAGACCTCACGCTGCAATGACACATGACATACAATGTGATTTGAAATGAGCAAACTAATTAGTGTCCAGGGAATGCTTTGGACACCCAATTAAGGACTGTGGGGGCTAGGAGGAGGTGTCTCAGTGCTAAAGGTTTGCACTCCTCCATGAGCAGGGAGTTCTTCATTGCTGTTAGTCCTCATATCCCTCCAAGTGGCTCTGTCCCATCTTCACATTTCCCCTGACCTGCCCTGCCATCAGAAGCAAGGCCATGCTGCCTGTTGTAGGGCCGATCCTCCATCAAGGGCTCCATTGTCCACAGAGTTTCCTCCATTCTGCCTTTGCACATTCAATGGCCAATGCGTGCCTCTGCCTGAACAGCTTTCTGAGCCAGTCCTCTTTAATTCACTGATGCTTAAAAATGGACTTGGCTCTTTGACTGACTCCCTAATGTGCTGTTGCCTCTCACTTGGCGATGTGGTTGTGACACTTTATGGTGATGAAAACTCGCTTACAGACCTTGAAGTGCCTGCTAATTGCCTCATTTCACTTCTCAGGTACTGGGCTGCCAAATCTGCCAGAATCCAAGTACCGACACCTCTTCGAAAGTCGGCTGAAAGCAGAACAACCTTGGAGAGCCGGCAAATAGGACCTATGTCCGATTTTGTGCTCTGATCTGCCTCCAATCCTGCCTTCTCCAGGGATTAAAAATCCAGCCCATTGTCTCTCCAGCAAGCAAAGGTGGAGACCAATTCCTGTTCCACTGCGCTTTTTATTTCAATTTTCTTTTTGCACCAATTTTAATCCTGAGACTGAGCGTACATGACAATACCTGCAATCAAAGGTGTTTCATAGGAGGATGAAAAAAACAAAGTTTCGTACTGAGCCACACAGGGGGATATTGGGGCAGATGACTCAAAGCTTGGTCAAAGAGATAGACTAAAAGACATAGGGCGGAATTCTCCGCCCGCGATTCTCCGACCCGGATGGGCCAAGCGGCCTGCCGTTCGCGACCGGTAGACGACGGCGGCAACCACACCTGGTCGCTGCCATCGTGAACATGGCGTGAGATGCCCGTTTGGGGCTTGTAGGGGGCGTACAGAGGACTGAGCACCATGACCGTGCTCTGGAGGGGACAGGCCCGTGATCGATGCCCACCGATCGTCGGGCTGGCGTCTCAATGGGACGCAGTCTTTCCCCTCCGCCGCCCCGCAAGATCAAGCCGCCACGTCTTGCGGGGCTGCGGAGGGAAAGACAGCAACCGCGCATGCGTGGGTTTTCCGTCATCCGTCGTGACGTCAGCCACGCATCCTCATAAATGGCTCGTTTGCATTTCAAACCATTTTTGCAAAGAAAGTGTCAACATTTTATTTAAAACACTGGAAATGATAGGAGACAGAAATGCAGAATCTGTTGGGTGTTAATTGTTCATGCACCATGGCTTGTACATAACTAATGTACCCAGTATCTTTGTGACTGCGCATTTGTTTAACACAGTGGGGGGTATTAAACTCCAATTCAATTGGAGCGTCTAGCATTTCTGTTTCTGTTCGAGGAAATTAGTTTAATTTACGTAGGGATGACAAGTTGGTTTAATGAGTGCTTTATGTGATGATGTACTGGCTTTCTGTTGAATTCATTTGGAAAATACAAGTTTGCAGTAATTATGACAGAAGTAATGTTGCAGTCGTAAAAATAAAAGTCCAGTGTAAACCAGAACTGGCCAGAACATTACTAACTGTTGTTTTGCTGTCAGCTCTGCAGAAGAAAAATATTCATAACTTTTCCATTTGAAAATGTTAATTAATCATTTCAGACAGCATGAAAAAAAAATCAAACATGACATGTACCAAAAGTCATTGTGCATTTCTTTCAAAGTCTCAAATAGTCATTCATTGTGCTGAGCCCTTAATAAATTGGGCAGTGATGTTAATTATTAAAGCCTCCGACTCTGATGATCTTAATGAACGCTGTCCTCAGCCTTCCATCTGTTTAAGAGAATGCAGCATGATAAATTGCTTTTAAATGAATACAACAAATTTAGGTAATTGTTTTATGCGCAGCCTTTGAGGGTAATGGGCAGCATTTTTGTCACGTCATTTATCAAATTCTGCTGCAAGATATGGGGAACCTGAAAAGACTATTTTTAAAGTTAAAGGCCATTCTCTAGGCAGTGAGTGGGTAGGCAGACCGACCTTAAACATGCAGAATCCCTTTTCCTGCAGCACTTCGAACACATTGAGCAAAATGAGAGGAGTAAAATCTGCTTGACCTATCCGTTCCTTACACGTACAGGTTGGGAAGATTTAATTGGTTCGATTTGTAAAGTTAGCCCTTTAAATTGAGGCAGTTGTGGGATTTCCTTCATCCCACAGAATGCAGAGTTTCAAGAGGTCAGCTCACCACTACCTTCTCAAATACAATCATGGCTGGGCAACAAATTTTTAACTTGATTATGTCGTCTATGTATATGAATTTTTCAATATAAGTTATAGGAAAATCTGGCCTTCGGGCTGCAAATGTGTCTCTTGAATAAAATACCATTATTATTATTATTACCATAGCTCGCAGCATATACGTCAACCAGGCATATAAGACAACTCAACTTTTTGATGACAAAATGCAAATTCAGGACTACACTTTGTGTATCAGTCGACCCCCCCTTCATTGATAAATGCAAAATTGCAGGGGCAGCAAGCAATTAGGAAGGCAAATGGCATATGAGCCTTAATTACAAAGGGAATGGAGTACAAGAATAAAGAGGTCTTGTTACAGTTGGACCCATGGTTTTGGTGAGACCACATTTGGAGTACTGTGCAGCGTGTTACGAAGCACGCTGATTTATTTGCAAGCTTATCCCAATTTGGAACACAGGTTCGTGAGGGTGTACAGTTTTGTTTGGTTTTGGTGTGAGGGGACAAGTGAAACCCCAGTGAGAATAAACAGCCCAGTCATCGGCTAACAATTATTAAAGGCTATTTATTAAAGAAAAGACAAATACACACAAAACAGGACAACTCTCCTCTCACACAATTAAGTTATATGAATTATTAAACACAGACAGTTTCTATTGAATGTACCCCTTGTTCCAAAAGATATCTACAGTCTCTGAACTCTGTAAGACTTCCCCTGTTCCCCAAATAACATCCAAATTGAATAACCAGCTATAGTTAACACACAATACAGGGATGATACTTAAATCTGGGAACTGTCTTTTTCCTGGTCCAGCGAAGATATTTTGAAACTGCTGTTACAAAGGTTTTCTGCACTGCCTTGGCTCAAAGACTTAGAAGCCTGTTTGCTGTAAACTTGGCCTAAGGCTTGATGACTGGAAACTGGTCTGTCTCCTTCCTGAGACTGCTGAATGGCAACTGCCTCTCTTCCTTCTCAGGGTCTCGTCAATTATATCTCTGTTATCTTTGATTCTGCCTTCTGTGCATTCGGCTCAGATCAACTTCCTTGACTATATACATTAACATATGCATAACTCAGTAACCTTCCCAAAGGGCAGCATGGTGGCACAGTGGTTAGCACTGCCGCGTCACAGCTTCGGGGTCCCAGGTTCAATTCCGACCTCAGGTGACTGTCTGTGTGAAGTTTGCACTTTCTCCCTGTGTCTGCATGGGTTTCCTCCGGGTGCTCCGATTTCCTCCCATAGTCCAAAGGTGTGCGGGTTAGGTGGATTGGCCATGCAACATTGCCCCTCAGTGTCCAAAGGTTCAGTGGGGTTATTGGGTTACGGGGATAGGGTGGAGGCATGGGCTTAAGTTTAAGTAGGGTGCTCTTTCCAAGGGCTGGTGCAGACACAATGGGTGAATATCCTCCTTCTGCACTGTAAATTCTATGACTCTATGATCTCCAATCTTTTCCCCTCCATAAACACACGTGATTATGTCAGTCTCCACCTATCGCTGGCCCTCTATCCCGCCCCATGACTCCACACGTCCCCCCCCACAACAGTGTAAATCTGACCCTATTTCCAATTCTCTCCAGCTTTGACAAAGAGCAATCCAGTCTCGAAACATTGACTCGCTTCTCTCTCCACCAGTATACTGTAGTTGCTGCTCACAATGCCCTGTAATCTACATTGGGGATACCAAATGCAGATTCGGTGATGGCTAACCACTGAGCCACTGTTCCAACGCATGCAAGATACTTTTGAACAATGGAGTGGATAACCTGTCCATTTTGACTTACTTCAAATACACTTCCGAGCATCAGCTATTATAAATCACTGGTCTGGCATTTGATCTCAAACGTAAGACACGAATCACGCCGGCTTCCCTATTCTCCGGCGCCGTTTTTCGGGCGCGGCGGGATTCCCACTGCGCCAGTCGGGGGGGCCATTGACAGCGGCCGTTCCGGCAAATCTCCAGGACCCAATGGGCTGAGTGGCCGTCAAGTTTTTCCCAGCCCCACCGGCGTGGATTACTCACCTCACACACGATGGGACCTGGCAGGTAAGTGTGCGGGGGCCATCCTGGGGGGAGGGGGGGGGGGGGGCTGCGGGATCCGAACCCGGGAGGGGGCCCCCTTAGTGCCTTAGTGGGCTGGCCCGAGATCTGCGGGCAGGTTGGTTCCATGGGGGCCTTCTTTCTTCTGCGCCGGGCCCCTGTAGGGCTCTGCCATATTGCCGAGGGGCCGGCGCGGAGAAGAGAACCCCGGCGCATGCGCGGAAATACACTGGGCGGTCTGTGCAGACGCGAACTCGCGGCAGCCCTTTGGCGCCAACTGGAGCTGCGGGGATGACTCCAGCGGCAACCTAGCCCCCTAGAAAGGTGAGAATTCCGCACTTTCGAGGGCCGATGATGCCGGAGTCGTTGGCGCGGTTTTCCAGCAGCCGTGGGAACATAGCCTCATTTTTAGAGAATCCCGCCCATATGTGTCTGACATGTGAATTGGTTATATTGATGGCAGGACAGTGGTCCATGCTTTTAGCTGCAAGTCTGGACCTTATTAGAGCTCCTAGGAAGGGACACCTTAATGCTTCATTACAATGATGAGCAAGAGCGACATACTTTCGAATTTTAAGCCCAAATGTCTTATGTTGTGTCAACACTACAAATTTAACATTAGTGCAAAGCACTAAACTTGTAAACTTGGATTCAGTGTCATATTGAGTTGTGTGGTTGGACTCAGGATGTATTTACACAATAATGGGTGGCACGGTGGCACAGTGGTTAGCACTGCTGCCTCAAAGCTCCAGGGTCTCGGGTTCAATTCTGACCTCGGGTGACTGCCTGTGTGGAGTTTGCACATTTTCCCGTGTCTATCTGGGATTCCTCTGGGTGCTGCGGTTCCTTCCCATAGTCCAAAGATGTTAGATGGATTGGCCGTGCTAAATTGCCCCTTAGTGTCCAACTATTAGGTGGAGTTACAGATAGGGTGGGGGATCGGGCGTAGGTATTGTGCTCTTTTGAAGGGTTGATGCAGACTCGATGGGACGAATGGCCTCCTTCTGCACTGTAGAGATTCTATGATTATCTAAACTGCCTTTCAATAATACAATAATCTTTATTGTCACAAGTAGGCTTGCATTAACCCTGCAATGAAGTTACTGTGAAAAGCCCCCTAGTCGCCACATTCCGGCGCCTGTTTGAATACACAGAGGGAGAATTCAGAATGTCCAAATTACCTAATAGCACATCTTTCGGGACTTGTGGGAGGGAACCGGAGTGCCTGGAGGAAACCTACACAGACAGGGCCGGCTCAAGGTACCGGCAACTCGGGCAGCCGCCCGGGGCGCCATGTGCTAGGGGGCGCCATCAACGAGTGCGTGACCGGCGTCAGAGACCTGCCGACAGAGAGACCGGCCCGCCGATCGGTGAGTCCCGATCATATACCAGGTCACTCCGCCCCCCCCCCCCCATACCCGACCCGACCCGACCCCCCCCCCCGCCCCCGACCCGACGGCCCGGGGCGCCAGCAACCCTAGGGCCGGCGCTGTACGCAGAGATGGAGAGAATGTTCAGACTTTGCACAGACAGTAACCCAATCCGGGAATCGAACCTGGGACCCCGGCGCTGTGAAGCAACGGTGCTAACCATTATGCTACCGTGCTGCCCTAGACCCATTACAAGGAGGCCCTCTGAAGACTGTCCACTGCTGTCTCCAAGCAGGTTCATGACAGCAGCTTTGGTCTCCACATTTAAGAAAAGATATACTTCCATTGGAGGTGATACAGTAAAGGTCCACTAAGTTAGTTCCTTGGCAGAAGGGGTTGTCCTATATGAGAGGCCGAGCAAATTGAGTTGAAATTCTCTGGAATAATGAGAGGTGATCTCATTGAAATCGACAAAATTCTGAGGGGGTGATAGGGTGGACACCAAGACATTGTATCTGCTCGAATTTCAGGTTAAGGGGCCGGTCATTTAGGACTGAAATGAGGAAAAATTACTTCACCCAAAGGGCTGTGAATCTTTGGAGTTCTGTATCCTCAGAGGATTGTGGATGCTCCATCATTGAATATATTTAAGGATGATTTCTGGTGATGAAATAACCCGTCTGACGATTTTCCTTTTTGGTGATGATGTAACCATTTTGAAGTTGTTTGAGGACCCATAACGACACATGTTTCTCCACATCAAGCCAATGGCTTGGCTCTGCTCTCATGGCATATTTGGTCTTGGGTATCTAATTCAGAGCAGATTCCTTCTTCTTCCATTCTCGCTGCAGCTTTCTAACATTGAATTCCCTCATTGCAACGGTTATTTGGCAAGTTAGCAAATGACAAAGGCTGATATAGACAGATTTTTGATCAGTAAGTGGATCAAGAGTAATGGGAATAAGGCGGGAAAGTGGAGTTGAGGATTGTATCAAATCAGGCAGGATCTCATTGAATGGCGGAGCAGACTCGATGGGCTGAGTGGCCTGCTCCTGCTCCTACCTCTTTTGTTTTTATGTTATGACATTTAGCTTGAAACCAGCATCATACCTCATCCTTTTTGCAAGAGGAGGATCATGGCATGGTGGCGCATGGTTAGCACTGCTGCCTCACAACACCAGGGACTCAAATTCAACTCCGGCCTTGTTTCCTGTCTGTGTGGAGTTGGCACGTCCTCCCTGTGTCTGTGTGAGTTTCTTCCGGGTGCTCCGGTTTCTTCCCATAGTCCAAAGATGTGGAACAATGTCAGGGATTACGGACTTTAGTTGTGTGGAGAAACTGGAGATATTGAGATTGCTCACCTAAGAACAGGAAAATTATTTCTAGAGGCTGAAAGGTTGTGTAAAGAGGGGACATAGATTTTAGGTGATTGACAAATGAGCCAGTGGCAATATCAGGAAAGAAAAAGTATGCAGCGAGAATTTTTCTGATCTGGGAGGCACTGCCTGAAAGGTGGGTGGAAGCAGATTCAATAATTACGTTCAAAACGGAATTGGATAAAGACTTCAAACATTTGCAGGGCTATGGGGGAAGAGCAGGGGAGCAAGATTAATCTCTCAAGTAAATGTCACAGGTACGATGGGACTGGAGTGATATGCATCACTGTATATACACAAGGGTTAATGTAAATACACTACAACTAAGTAACCACTAGAGGGAGCACCAGAGATGCCATGCTATGCAGACACACAATCAATGGATCATTAGAACAGGACACAACCAATGGGTAATCAGGACACCCAGAGGTAGCATTACCACAAGGGGGCACTACACGACTCATATAAAAAGGACAAAGCACACAGGCTCTGCCTCTTTCACCGGCAGAAACCAAGAGAGCAGGACAGGGTTGATTATCAGCAACATCACACCCTAGCACATGGTCGAGAGCAAGCTTGTATCGTTAGCAGAGTAGACTGAGTTACTAGAGACAGATTAGGAGAGTGTTGAACTCATTTAAGAGCATTGTTAATCGTTCTATAAATACATTAAATTTATCTCCGAGTGTGGAGCATCTTTCAGCAGAGCCTACATCAAGTAGCAGCTTATGGTAACATAACACAACAGGGACGAATGGCCTCTTCCAGGCCATATCATTCTCTGAGAGTATGGTTCCATATTTAATTTGGGCCATAGTCTCACAGGCTGCTGGTTATGGAATACATTCCTTTTAGAGGAAGTGAGTGAGGAGACACACATCTTTAATCAAAGAGCACTCACTAGGTAAATAGTTTCTGAACAATAGGTTTGTTTCTTAAAGCAACACACTGCTGATTATTTCAAAGATTGAATTCGTCCAGCTCGGAGTAATTACACACATGGTAAATCTTTAACTACAAATGTCCCTCTGTGGTGAGCAACGAGAACATTAATAAAATAAATGTTTTATGAGAACATTTTGGCTGGAACCTCTAAAGAAACAGGTGGTACTGGGTTAGTTCAATAATACATAATGATACATTTAGTGCTCCATCTGGACAACACACAGCAAGCTTGTCAGGGCCGCTCTTTATTCCTCCTGAATACTCTGTGGTGTAATATGGTGCACAAATGTAACATAAGAATGAAATTTGACAGTAGGATGTCTCACTATAACAATAACCACAGGCTAACAGTTAAAGCACTGTCGGTAGACGGCACAAAGACTTCGCTCCTGTTACAACCAACATAAACATTGCCACCCTGTGTCATCTAAAATATTTGTTTCTCAAGGATTGCGCGGCAGGGAGTGGTGATTTTGTTCCTCCTTTTTTTAAATGCAGCCACATTCGATTGGTGAGAGCTTTGAGCATGAGTGCCCAGTGTAGGTGAAAGGTCACAACTCATCACCTGCAACAATATGAAGGAATGCAGGATCGGGAATTGGTCATTCTGCCCCATGAGCCTGTCTCCCCCTTCGGTTAGAGCACTGATGGGAAACCTAGGCCAGTGAGTGGGCCGCATGAGTGACTCTCCTTCATCTCAGTGGGCCGCAAGATTGAAATCGGGCTTGTTCACTAACCATGACCCCGTGAATAAGACTAAATATATTTAATAGATGCCAAATATTTCATAATGAGTTATAGAAAATGCATAATTATTTATATATTAATATAACTGTCACCCACTTCAAATAGTAAATACAAAAGAAATATTTACACTTTGGACACAGAGGGAGTGTACAGCTCTCTCAGTCAATGTTGTGTAAAATCAGCGCGCAATCACTTCACTTTCCCTTCCTTTACCTGCGTTTCACTTCAGTCATACCAGTGGGAAAAAAACTACGGGAATGAAAATCCGCAGCATGTGGCAACCCTGCCTGTGGGCAACGGTCAACAAAATGTCTCGTGGGCTGCCCTCAGAGCCCAGGTGGGCCGCATGTGGCCCCCGAGCCACAGGAAGCCCACTATTGGGTCAGAGCATGGCTGATCTGTATCACGACCCCAATTGTCAGCCTTTACTCCATACTCCTAGATGGCCCTACCTAATACAACAAGTCTGTCAATCTCAGCACTTGTGGCAGATAAGCACTTGTGTCTTGGAGTTCGGAGGATGTGGATTCATGTCCCTGTCCAGGACTTGAGTGTGACAGTGTAGGTTGACACTCCAGTAGAGTGGTGAAGGTGTGCTGCACTGTCAGTGGTGTCACCTTTTCGATAACTTCTCAAACTGAGGCCCAATCCCCTTCCTAGGTGGGTATTAAAGATCCCATGGAACAATTTCAAAGAAGCACAGGGGAGTTTTCCCCCGTGCTCTGGCCATTATTTATCTGATAATCAACATCACAAAAACGGTGATCTGGCCATTCTCACATTGTTGTCATGCGAGTGTCCCTTTAAGAAAGGTTTGGTCTTACCACATGACTTGTAGCAGGGCTTCAGTGATATCATTTGTAGGTGGGGCTGGGCTGTGGCTGTTAGGTGAGAGGGGGCTTACTGCTTGGGTTTCAGTTTGTTGCTTTGGACTGCAGAAGAGAAGCCGTGTTTCCCTGCTTTCGTTTTAAAGCTGTTCCAGGGAACTGAAAGCACATTGGGTGTGGCAAACTGCCTTGGTAACTTTGAAGATCGAGTTGCTTTCCGGAAGAAGTTTTGAATTTGCTGGTTAGAACTGGTTCAGAATCTCAGGGAAAGGACCAGTCTCATTCAATTGAGATTACAGTGTGCTGGGCCACGCCCTTGAAAGGGGTTTTTAGTTTATTGGATTGAATTGGAACAGCTACTAAGGAGGATTCATTAAGAGTTATATACATAGATTACTGTAGCTGTTGTGTTTTCTTTATGTTTGTAATTGACAACAAATTCTTGCTGTGTTTCAGATATTTTAATGACATTCTTATAAAAAACTTTGTTTAGATAAAAGCGCCGAGGATGTCTGATGAATCACACCTGCAGTGAGCGCTCTGGTGCTCATTCTAACCAAATTCAACATAAAAGTCATAGATCAGGCGAGCTTCATAATACACTTTGGAATTTCTAAGCCCTGGCCCATAACACTGTGTGGGAACTTGCTGTACACAAATTGGCTGCTGTATTTTCTACATTACAACAGTGACTACTCTTCAAAAGTACTTCGTTGACTGTGAAGCATCCGGTGGCTGTGAAAGGTGCTATAGAAATGCATGCCTTCCCTTTTCTTTGTTGAAGGAAGGTAATGTTTGCCTGAAAGCAATGACACTGGTTCAATCTTAAAAATTACGGATGGAATTTCCCAGTCGTTCCTTTGGTCCCGTCAACAGCACATCCCCACCACAGGTTTCCCGGTGCCGAGGGTTGCACTCAATGGGAAGCCCTGTTGACAATGGCAGGACCAGAAGACCCCACCACCGGCCATTCTGGGCCACCACCTTTGCTGCAGAACACGTGGGGGGTTGTGCGGAAACTCCCGCCCTATATTCCTTCGTGACTTTCCTTTAAGTTGAGCAGTGGAAGGGCAGCACGGTGGCCTAGTGGTTAGCACAACCGCCTCACGGCGCTGAGGTCCCAGGTTCGATCCCGGCTCTGGGTCACTGTCCGTGTGGAGTTTGCACATTCTCCCCGTGTCTGCGTGGGTTTCGCCCCCACAACCCAAAAATGTGCAGAGTAGGTGGATTGGCCACGCTAAATTGCCCCTTAATTGGAAAAAATAATTGGCTAATCTAAATTTATAAAAAAAAAAGTTGAGCAGTGGAAAAGTGCTCCAGCCATCTCTGTCCGAGTACAATATACATTTCCACTCATGTTGGGTTTCTTGGTCAATTACAGGGCCAGAACCAGTGCCATGGCTCACCCACAGACGCAGCAGACTCAATTGGTGAACGTGTATAAACTAGCTCCACATTGATGTTAGTTCAAAGAATTTTAAAATCAATTTTTTTCTTGATTCTTAATGCAACAGAATCACTTGCTGGTTCGAACCAACATTCTTGTCAAGTAACAACAACAACAGAAATATCAGAAGGAGAAAGAAATAGTTGGTAAAGTTACAAGCCGGCTAATTTGTTTTTATTTTGGTGCACCATCTTTAGCTGGAACAATTGAACAGAATTTAGAACTTTCCACTGCCTTTTTCATTAGCATTATTCATGATATGTTGAGAACACATTGGATAAACTTCGCCCTTATCAGATATGAAAGCCCATCGCCATTTCAAGGGATATCAACTGATGCTGGAGTGTTGGATTTTGGTGTTATATATGCCTGGAATATATTGGCATGTCTGATCATCGTAACTGTTAGTACGGTTTTGCTTTGAGGATCAGAAATGTCATATTTTGCAGCGATTTAACATTTGGACAGTGGGTGATATCTGTATCTAAATACAGACTATAGACAAGCTTTGGGTTGAACACACTGTAAAGAAAATAAAGCTCTTTCAGCGTTCAATAATTAAAAATTGGGGCACGATTCCCATGATGCCGCTACGATGCCGGTCGGTGCCATTGATACGGTGCCATTGGCGTCGGCGTAGCACCAGAGCGGCCCCCTGGCAATTCTCCCAGCGCGATGGGCCGAGTCCCCGCCCAGTTAGGCCGAGTCCCGCCGGCACCATTCTTGTGTGGTCCTACCCGGCGGGACCTCGGCGTTCATGTTGTGGGGGGCAGCTTGGTGGGGGGGCCTCTACAGTGGCCTGGCCCGCGATCGGGGCCTACCTATCGGCGGGTCGGCTTATACTGGTGGGGGCCTACGTTCTTCCGCGCCGGGCCCCTGTAGCTCTCCACCATGTTGCGTCGGGATTTGCGTGGAGAAGGAAACCCACACGCATACGTATGCGCGAACTTAGGCTGGCAGTAGCGCGTATGCGCGAACTCGCGCCAGTCGTAGCGCACATGCGCGAACGCGCGCCGGCCGTAGCGCGTATGTGCAAACTTGCTCTGGCAGTAGCGCACATGCATGAACTCGCGGCGGCCATAGCGTGCATGCGGGATCCCGCGCAGCTTGTTCTGACGCCCGTTTCGGCAGCTGAAGTGAAGCACTCCAGTGCCGTGCTAGCCCCCTGTGCAACGCAGGATCGCTGATCCGAGAAGCCTGTTGACGCCATCGTAAAACGATCTGCCATTTACGACGGTGTCAAACGTTGCCCCAAGATCAGAGAATCCCGCCCCTCCCCTTTTTACACACACCGATCGTTAACAGCATCTTCATTCTTTACATCTGATTACTCCCCCCCCCCCCCCACCTTAGTACTTTAGTTCTTTCTGCTGAATACATAACTGCATAAAATTACATTTCAACTTTAAATAATCTTTCTTGACATTTATCTCCAATCTCTTTTTGGTCTCTGCTTTGGTACCCCTATAGTTTGTATCTGCTCTCTCCTGTGTTAGCCCCTGTAGTTTGTATCTGTTCTCTCCTGTGTTAGTCCCTGTAGTTTGTATCTGCTCTCCCCTGTGTTAGTCCCTATAGTTTGTATCTGCTCTCCCCTGTGTTAGTCCCTGTAGTTTGTATCTGCTCTCCCCTGTGTTAGTCCCTATAGTTTGTATCTGCTCTCCCCTGTGTTAGTCCCTGTAGTTTGTATCTGCTCTCTCCTGTGTTAGTCCCTGTAGTTTGTATCTGCTCTCCCCTGTGTTAGTCCCTGTAGTTTGTATCTGCTCTCTCCTGTATTAGTCCCTGTAGTTTGTATCTGCTCTCTCCTGTGTTAGTCCCTGTAGTTTGTATCTGCTCTCTCCTGTGTTAGTCCCTATAGTTTGTATCTGCTCTCCCCTGTGTTAGTCCCTGTAGTTTGTATCTGCTCTCTGCTGTGTTAGTCCCTATAGTTTGTATCTGTTCTCTCCTGCGATCGTCACTGTGGTTTGTATCTGCTCTCTCCTATGTTAGTCCCTTGTGGTGGTATGACTAGGAGCGCTGCCATTGGTGCAGAACACCGGTTTCCCATTGGCTCTGGCTGGTCATGTGCCTCTCGGCTGATTGGCTGAGACTAGTCATGTGACTGCTCACCAATTGGTCGAGAGGCAAGTAGACCCCGCCTCCAAGGAGGGGTATAAGTACCCAGAGGTCCCGGCGGCCGGCCTTTCGCTGTAGTCGACCACCGGGCTAACATCTAGCTGATTAAAGCCGAAGTTTGGACCTTCATCGTGTCTCGCGTCCAATGGATGGTACATCAATTTAATCAGCTAGAATTTTGAAATGGAGCTACGCATCAAGCCTGACTGCCTCCGCATCAGCCCGCACGCTTTGAATGTGCCTGCAACCTTTAAACATTGGCTGGCGTGTTTCAACAGTTACCTGACGACTGCAGCTAACAAGCCCACCAAGTAGCAGAAACTCCACATCCTCCACTCGTGCGTGGGCATGGCGGTATACTCAATGATTGAGGACGAACAGGACTATGACGCGGCTATGGATCTCCTGAGAGGACACTTTCTCCCGCCGGTCAACAAAGTATATGCACGGCATCTCCTGACTACTAGACAACAGTTCCCTGGTGAGTCCCTTGACGAGTTTTACCGGGCCCTCGCGGCTCTGGGGAGAAATTGCGCCTGTCCCCAAGTTTCTGCGACTGAGCACATGGAACTTTTAGTCAGAGACGCTTACGTTGCCGGCATGCAATCCTCCTCTATCCGCCAGCGATTACTGGAAAAGGACGCCCTCAGCCTAGCTGAGGCACAGACCCTCGCAACCTCCCTGGAGGTCGCCGACCTGAACGCCCGCGCATACGCCCCCGGCCGCGTGGCAACCCCTTGGGCTTCATGGCACGCACCCTCCCCGTCCTCCGCTGACCCCGACCCCCCTCAGGCCTGCAACGCCCCGACAAGCTTGCGGGGCCCCGCTGTTATTTTTGTGGCCTAGCTAAACACCCCCGCCCACGCTGCCCGTCCCGCTCCGCTCTTGCAAGAGCTGCGGGAAGAAGGACCATTATGCAGTGGTCTGCCAGACCAAGTCGGTCGCTGCTGTCCCGCGCAGCGACCGCGGATCCCCCCCCCCCCCCCCCCGGGCCCCCCCAGGGCCCAGCGTGGCACACATGCCTCTCCACCCCGCCTCCCGGCCTCCGCATCCGGCCCACGGGACGCCCATCCCCCGCTCCAGGCTGCCCCGATTGGCCCGCAGACACCGCTGACCCTGCCCCCAACCGACACGAGGGTCCTGCGGGCGCCGCCATCTTGGGCCCCGGACGCCGCGGGTGGGTCCCGGGCACCGCCATTTTGGGGCCCCGGCTCCACGAGCGGGTCCTGGGCGCCGCCACCTTGGGGCCCCGGCTCCACGTGCCGGTCCTGGGCACCGCCATCTTGGGGCCCCGATTCCACGTGCCGGTCCTGGGCACCGCCATCTTGGGCCGACACAGAAGGCCCTGCCAGCGACTTCTCTGCCAGCGAGGACAACCAGGAACTCTCGCCACGACTTGCTTCAATCACCCTCGACCAGTCGCGACCACGCACGCTCGCCAAGACGACGACGCAGATCCAGCTCAACGGGCACGAGACGAGTTGCCTGCTGGACTCCAGGAGCACAGAGAGTTTCATCCACCCCGGCATGGTAAGACGCTGCGCGCTCCCCGTCCATCCAGTCAAACATAAGATTGAGCTAGCCTCAGGTTCGCACTCCGTCCAGATCACCGGGTGCTGCATAGCGGACCTCACGGCCCAGGGGAGGGTTTTCAAGAACTACAACCTCCTCATCCTCCCCCGTCTATGCGCACCGGCACTCTTAGGTCTGGATTTCCAGTGCAACCTGCAGAGCTTGACCTTCCAATTCGGCGGCCCTATTCCCCCCCTTACTGTCTGCAGCCTCGCGTCCCTCAAAGTGGACCCCCCTTCCTTGTTTGCGAATCTCACCCCAGATTGTAAACCCGTCGCCACTAGGAGCAGATGATACAGTGCCCAGGACCGGGCCATCATCAGGTCCGAGGTCCAGAGGCTAATAAAGGAAGGAGTCATCGAGGCCAGCAACAGTTCCTGGTGAGCCCAAGTGCTGGTAGTTCGGACTGGGGAGAAAAACAGGATTGTCATTGACTAGTCAGACCATCAACAGGTTTACGCAACTGGACGCGTATCCTCTCCCCCGCATTTCCGACCTGGTTAACAGGATCGCGAAATACAAAGTCTTTTCCACGGTGGACCTTAAGTCCGCCTATCACCAGCTCCTCATCCGCGCGAGTGACCGCAAGTACACCACGTTTGAGACAGATGGGCGCCTCTATCACTCCCTAAGTGTTCCATTTGGTGTCACAAATGGGGTCTTGGTCTTCCAACGGGAGATGGACCGAATGGTTGACCAATACAATTTACGGGCCACCTTCCCGTATCTCGATAACGTCACCATCTGCTACCATGACCAGCAGGACCACGACACCAACCTTCAAAAATTCCTCCGAACCGCAAAACTCCTTAATTTAACTTACAATAAGGATAAGTGCGTGTTTTGCACCAACCGTCTAGCCATCCTCGGCTACGTAGTGCGTAACGGAGTGATAGGCCCCGATCCCGAACGCATGCGCCCCCTGATGGAACTCCCCCTTCCCAACTCCCTCAAATCCCTCAAACGCTGCCTGGGCTTCTTCTCCTATTATGCCCAGTGGATCCCCAACTACGCTGACAAAGCCCGCCCCCTCATCCAGTCCACCTTTCCCCTGTCGATGGAGGCCTGCCAGGCCTTTAGCCGCATCAAAGCGGATATCGCAAAGGCCACGATGCGTGCTATCGACGGGTCCCTCCCATTCCAGGTCGAGAGCGACGCGTCCGATGTAGCTCTGGCGGCCACCCTGAACCAAGCAGGCAGACCCGTTGCCTTCTTCTCCCGGACCCTCCACGCTTCCGAACTCCGCCATTCCTCGGTGGAAAAGGAAGCACAGGCCATAGTTGAAGCTGTACGATACTGGAGACACTATCTGGCCAGCAGGAGGTTCACCCACCTCACAGAACAATGGTCAGTAGCTTTCATGTTTGACAATGCACAGAGGGGCAAGATCAAGAACGACAAGATTTTGCGGTGGCGGATCGAGTTGTCCACGTACAACTACGATATCTTGTATCATCCTGGGAAGCTCAATGAGCCTCCTGATGCCCTGTCCTGCGGTACCTGCGCCAGCGCGCAGGTCGACCGCCTTTGCGCCCTCCATGCGGGCCTCTGCCATCCAGGGGTAACGCGATTCTACCACTTCATCAAGGCCCGCAACCTGCCTTACTCCATTGAGGAGGTCAGGGCTATCAGCAGGGATTGCCACATCTGCGCAGAGTGCAAATCGTACTTCTATCGCCCCGACCGAGCGCATTTAATCAAGGCGTCCCGCCCCTTCGAACGTCTCAGTATAGACTTCAAGGGTCCCCTCCCCTCCAACAACCGCAACACATATTTTTTGAGTGTGATTGACGAGTACTCCCGCTTCCCTTTCGCCATCCCCTGCCCCGACATGACCACGACAACCGTCATCAAGGCCCTCCTGTCCATTTTCTCCCTGTTTGGTTACCCTGCGTACATCCACAGCGACCGGGGGTCCTCCTTTATGAGTGACGAACTGCGTCAATTCCTGCTCAGTAGGGGCAGCGACTCTAGCAGGACGACTAGTTATAACCCTCGGTGTAACGGGCAGGTCGAGCGGGAGAATGGCACCATCTGGAAGACCATCCTGCTGGCCCTACGGTCCAGAGATCTCCCTATCCCCCGTTGGCAAGAGGTCATCCCCGACGCCCTCCATTCAATCCGGTCTCTCCTCTGTACCACCACTAACCAAATACCTCATGAACGTCTTCTTGTTTTCCCTAGGAAGTCGTCCTCGGGATCCCCGCTCCCGACCTTGCTGGCCACCTCTGGGCCCATCTTGCTCTGGAAGCATGTGCGGGTGCACAAGTCTGACCTGTTGGTTGAGCGAGTCCAGTTACTCCACGCCAACCCGCAGTATGCGTACGTGGAGTATCCCGACGGTCGGCAGGGTACGGTCTCGCTTCGGGACCTGGCACCCGCCGGCGTGCGGTCTCCCCCCCTACATCGCCACCCCCCCCTCCCTATCCCGATTCCCCCCAGTGCCCCCACAAACCAGTGCACAGGGCCCCCCTTCCCCGATCACAGCATCTCCACCACCGGCCCGGGGTACGGAGACAGACCTACGACCGACGCTCCCGGAGTCAAGGGCGATCAGCGGCTCAACGTCACTGGCTCCACCGCGGCGGACCGCCAGTACACCATGGGCACCCGACAGGCTGATCGAGTTGATCTGATGCCACCATTGGACTTTGTTGGACTCTATTGTACCTTTTTTTTGCATTCAACTGTGATTAATTCTGTTCGCATTTGCCACGAGTGAGTGGGAAGCCACCGTTTATCTCGATTTTCCTTACTCATACCACCAGTCCTCGCCCCCCCCTCCTTTTTTCCCTTCCCCCCCTCCAGCTTCTTTCTCCAAAAGGGGTGAATGTGGTGGTATGACTAGGAGCGCTACCATTGGTGCAGAGCACGGATTCCCATTGGCTCTGGCTGGTCATGTGCCTCTCGGCTGATTGGCTGAGACTAGTCATGGGACTGGTCACCAATTGGTCGAGAGGCAAGTAGACCCCGCCTCCAAGGCGGGGTATAAGTACTCAGAGGTCCTGGCGGTCGGCCTTTCACTGTAGTCGACCACCGGGCTAACATCTGGCTGATTAAAGCCGAAGTTTGGACCTTCATCGTGTCTCGCGTTCAATTGATGGTACATCATCCCTGTAGTTTGTATCTGCTCTCTCCTGTGATAGTCCCTGTAGTTTGTATCTGCTCTCTCCTGTGATAGGCCCTGTAGTTTGTATCTGCTCTCTCCTCTGTTAGCCCCTGTAGTTTGTATCTGCTCTCTCCTGTGATAGTCCCTGTAGTTTGTATCTGCTCTCTCCTCTGTTAGTCCCTGTAGTTTGTATCTGCTCCCTCCTGTGATAGTCCCTGTAGTTTGTATCTGCTCTCTCCTGCGATCGTCACTGTAGTTTGTACCTGCTCTCTCCTCTGTTAGCCCCTGTGCAATTTCAAGAATGAATTAGATATAACTATTGGAGCTAAAGGGATCAAGGGATTGTTCTGTAGGTTGTACATGCTCTCTCCTGTAATTTGTATCTGCTCTTCTGTAGTTTGTATCTGCTCTTGCCTGTAAGTTGTATCTGCTCTCTCCTGTAGTTTGTAACTGCTCTCTCCTGTAGTTTGTATCTGCTCTTCTGTAGTTTGTATCTGCTCTTGCCTGTAAGTTGTATCTGCTCTCTCCTGTAGTTTGTATCTGCTCTCTCCTGTAGTTTGTATCTGCTCTTGCCTGTAAGTTGTATCTGCTCTCTCCTGTAGTTTGTATCTGCTCTCTCCTGTAGTTTGTATCTGCTCTCCTGTAGTTTGTAACTGCTCTCTCCTGTAGTTTGTATCTGCTCTTCTGTAGTTTGTATCTGCTCTCTCCTGTAGTTTGTATCTGCTCTTGCCTGTAAGTTGTATCTGCTCTCTCCTGTAGTTTGTATCTGCTCTCTCCTGTAGTTTGTATCTGCTCTCCTGTAGTTTGTAACTGCTCTCTCCTGTAGTTTGTATCTGCTCTTCTGTAGTTTGTATCTGCTCTTGCCTGTAAGTTGTATCTGCTCTCTCCTGTAGTTTGTATCTGCTCTCTCCTGTAGTTTGTATCTGCTCTCTCCTGTAGTTTGTATCTGCTCTTGCCTGTAAGTTGTATCTGCTCTTGCCTGTAAGTTGTATCTGCTCTCTCCTGTAGTTTGTATCTGCTCTCCTGTAGTTTGCATCTGCTCTCTCATTTAGTGTGTATCTGCTGTCTCCTGTGTTTATATTTGCTGTCTCCTGTAGTTTACATCTGCTCTCTCCTGTACATTGTAGGTAATTTTCATTATTTGTTCTGAAAGGTTATGTGGTGAATGTAATATGATAATTCACACTATGTCTTTGTAAGCGCAGTAGCGTTATCCGACACTAGGGGGAGTAGCTCTGGGAATGCTCAGGAGATTGTACAGGGCTCCACCCTTGGCTCCGTCCACGACTCCTCCCCCTAATGCTGCTGTATAAATACCCTTGTCCAGAGTCAGCCTGCAGTTCACTGAGAGTTCATCAACGGGTAACAGGCTGGCTCTGTAGTAAGTCGATTAAAGCCTATATTCATATCGGAAACATGTGTCTGGTGAATTGATGGTTCCATCAATTTAATCGACTTAAGAACAGCAAGATCGATCATGGAATCAGCCCTCAAGCCTCGACGCCTGGAACTTGACCCGCAGGATGCAGAGGCTAAATAAATCTTCTCCCACTGGCTGCGGTGCTTCAAGGCCTACCTGGCAGAAGCGAGCACAGCCGAAATGACAGAGGAACAGAAGTTGAGTCTACTGCACGCGAGGGTGAGCGACAGAATCTCTACACAACTAAACTCGGCCGGTTCATATACTGCGGCGCTAGCAGTACTCGATAAGATATACGTGAGGCCCATTAACAAAGTTTACGCACGCCATGTGTTCACGACTCGCCGCCAGCGGCCTACAGAATCACTAGCCGAATTTCTAAGGGAACTCACTAATTTGTCCAATGACTGTAATTATCAAGTGGTTACCGCGGCTGAACACCGAGAACTTGCTGTACGCGATGTTTTTGTAGCGGGCCTCAGGTCTAATTATGTGCGCCAACGATTGCTGGAAAAGGGGGCCCAAGAATTAGAAATGACTGTGGAAGCTGCTACCATGATGGAAGTCTCCTTCCGCAGCCTTAACTCATTCCCCGTGGACCCCGCGACCCAATCATGGGCCCCTGACCAGCGACTCCCCCAGGCCTGTGCTACGCGCTGCCCAGCCACCATGCTGCCCCAGCCAGCCACTATACTGCTCCAGCCTTCCATTTCTGCGGCCAGAACCAGCACCCGTGGCAGCACTGCCCGGCCCACAACGCGACCTGCAGCAGCTGCGGGCGGAAAGGCCATTACGCAAGAGTGTGCCTCGCAAAAAGGGCCCCTGCTTCCAGCTCCCCAGCAGCACAAAGTAATCGCTCCCCTCACCCGCAGGCCCGCGGGGCCCGAAACGCTGCGGCCTATGCCCCGGCTCCGCCCCCTCCAGCCACGTGCGATCCATGGGGGCCGCCATCTTGGCAAACCTCCACCACACGGCCGGCCACGTGCGACTCATGGGGGCCGCCATCTTGGACGCCATCTTCCTCGCCACCCGCCACGTGCGATCCACGGGCCCGACCTGCACCTCCGCGCTCGGACAACTCATCGGAAGAATACGACTATGAACTCAGAGGGTAGTCATCACGGGGCCACTCCAGCACAGCTGATCGAGCCGCCGACTACCCGCAACTCAGCGCAGTCACCCTGGACCAATCACGGCCAAAGCATCTGCGGAATTCGATGCCAGAGGTTCAAATCAATAGGTACAAAATGCCATGCCTCTTCGACTCCGGGAGCACTGAGAGCTTCATACAGCCAGACCTGGTAAGACGCTGTTCGCTCCCCATTTTCCCCGTGCAGCAAACTATCTCGCTCGCTTCAGGCTCCCATTCGGTCCAGATCCAGGGGCGCCCCGCCGCGACACTCACAATCCGAGGCACTAGCTACTCAAAATTCAAAATCTACGTTTTGCCCGAACTCTGTGCGCCACTCTTATTAGGCCTAGACTTCCAATGTAACTCAAGAGCCTCTCCCTCAGCTTCGGCGGGCCCCTGCCCCCACTCACTATCTGCAGCCTCGCTACGCTGCAAATCCCCCCCCCCCCACCCCCTCCTCTCTTCGCCAATCTCACAAAGGACTGTAAACCCGTAGCTACTCGTAGCAGGCGGTATAGCCGGCAGAATAGGGTATTTATCAGAGCAGAGGTCCGAAGGCTTCTCAGTGAGGGGGTTATAGAGGCCAGCAATAGTCCCTGGAGAGCTCAGGTGGTGGTCGTTAAGACCGGGGAAAAATTCAGCATGGTTGTCGACTATAGTCACACCATAAATAGATTTACGCTCCTCGACGCGTATCCCCTCCCCAGGATTGCAGACATGGTAAACCAGATCGCCCAGTACCGGCTCTTTTCCACGGTGGATCTGAAGTCTGCATACCACCAGCTCCCAATCCGCCCGGAGGACCGCCACTACACGGCGTTCGAGGACGATGGCCGTCTCTTCCATTTCCTCCGGGTCCCTTTCGGCGTTACTAATGGGGTCTCGGTGTTCCAACGAGCAATGGACCGAATGGTGGACCAGTACAGGCTGCGGGCCACGTTTCCGTACTTGGACAATGTCACCATCTGTGGCTATGACCAGCAGGATCACGACGCCAACCTCCACCGTTTTTTCCAGACGGCACAGAAACTGAATCTCACGTTTAACAAGGAGAAATGCGTTTTCCGCACTACCAGACTAGCCATCCTCGGCTATGTCGTGGAAAACGGAGTCCTGGGTCCAGACCCGGACCGTATGCGCCCCTCTTAGAACTCCCCCTCCCCCATTGCCCCAAGGTCCTCAAACGGTGCTTGGGTTTCTTTTCATACTACGCCCAGTGGGTCCCTCAATATGCGGACAAAGCCCGCCCACTCTTTAGGGCCACATGATTTCCCCTGTCAGCCGAGGCACGCCAGGCCTTCGACGGCATCAAGGAGGACATCCCCAAAGCAGCCATGCGGGCAGTGGATGAATCCACTCCATTTCAGGTAGAGAGCGACGCCTCAGAGGTAGCTCTTGCAGCCACTTTAAATCAGGCAGGGAGACCAGTCGCATTTTTCTCCCGTACCCTATTCGATTCAGAACTCCGACACTCCTCAGTCGAGAAACAAGCACAAGCCATTGTGGAGGCTATCCGTCACTGGAGGCACTACCTCGCAGGTAGGAGGTTCGCCCTCATCACCGACCAAACATCGGTTTGCTTCATGTTCGACAACTCGCAAAGGGGCAAAATTAAAAACAACAAAATTCTGAGGTGGAGGATCGAACTCTCCACCTACAATTACGACATTAAGTATCGACCTGGGAAGCTCAACGAGCCTCCGGATGCCCTATCGCGCGGGACATGCGCCAGCGCGCAGATTGACCGATTGAAAGTCATCCACAAAGACCTCTGCCGCCCGGGGGTCACCTGGCTCGCCCACTACATCAGGGCCCGAAACCTGCCTTTCTCCAACGAGGAGTTAAAAGCGGTCACCAGGGACTGCCCGATCTGTGCGGAGTGCAAACCGCACTTCTATAGACCAGACAGGGCCCACCTGGTCAAGGCTTCTAGGCCCTTTGAACGCCTCGCGATTGATTTCCAAGGGCCACTCCCCTCAACTAACAAGAACGTTTACTTTTTAAACGTCGTAGACAAGTTCTCCCGTTTCCCATTCGCTATCCCGTGCCCCGACATGACCTCCCACACAGTCATTAGGGCCCTGTATAGCATCTTCACCCTGTTTGGTTTCCCCAGCTACGTACACAGCGACCGGGGTTCGTCCTTCATGAGCGACGAGCTGAGTCAGTACCTGCTCGACAAGGGCATTGCCTCGAGCAGGACTACCAGCTACAACCCCAGGGGGAACGGGCAGGTGGAGAGGGAGAACGCGACGGTCTGGAAGATCGTCCTACTGACCCTCCGGTCTAGGAAGCTCCAAGTCTCCCAGTGGCAGGAAGTCCTCCCAAACGCGCTACACGCTATTAGGTCCCTTTTGTGCACAGCGACCAATCAGACCCCTCACGAGAGGCTCTTCATTTTTTCCAGGGGCACTACCACGGGGGTCTCACTTCCGGCATGGCTGAGGACACCGGGCCCCGTACTCCTGAGGAAACACGTCAGGGCACACAAAACCGACCCCCTTGTTGAGAAGGTGCGCCTGCTCCACTCCAACCCCCAGTACGCATTCGTCGAGTTCCCTGACGGCCGTCAGGACACGGTATCCCTTTGGGATTTGGCACCCGCCAGATCCGCCGCCCCCTTGCGCTCCCGAGCCCGCGAGCTCGCTCCACCAGTTCCGCGCACCCGCGCCGGCCAGCCCCCAGTGCCCCCACTCGAACCAGGAGAGTATGAAGCTCAAATACAACCCTCCCTGGAGTCCGCCATCGTACCCCAGCACACAACACCCATCCAGCCACCGCAAGAGGCTGCAACCCCGGTGCTCCGCAGATCACAACGGACAATTCAACCACTGGACAGACTGGCGTTGTAGACCACCGCCCCTACCGGACTTGATCTTTTTGCAGGGGGTGAATGTGGTGAATGTAATATGAAAATTCACACTATGTCTTTGTAAACGCAGTAGCGTTATCCGACACTAGGGGGAGTAGCTCTGGGAATGCTCAGGAGATTGTACAGGGCTCCACCCTTGGCTCCGCCCATGACTACTCCCCCTAGTGCTGCTGTATAAATACCCTTGTCCAGAGTCAGCCTGCAGTTCACTGAGAGTTCATCAATGGGTAACAGGCTGGCTCTGTAGTAAGTCGATTAAAGCCTATATTCATATCGGAAACACGTGTCTGGTGAATTGATGGTTCCATCAGGTTATAAGTTCTTTTATGCCTTAATTTTGTTCCATTTTCATTTTTGAAGCTCTGTTTTCATTTACAATGCAGCTATACAATCTTTTCCAATTTACATGTATGGTTTTTATTTTACAGCTGTAATTAATTTTACAGGTTCCAAATCAAAATCTCTTCAAAGTTAAGGCAGGCCCTACCATGACTCCTTACAGGGGGGCTGGTGGAGACAGGGGTGTCAGCTGGGCCACCCATTGTACATCGCATCTAGTGTCCCTTAGCGTTGGTGTCAATTATAAGGAATATCGATCTGGGTGTATAATTCTTGACCTATCTGATTTCACCTGTGTTACAGCATCAGTGAAGGTTAAAATTACTCCTCTTCTGCGACAAGGGAAAGAAGGTTGCTCTCCAAAGAAAGAGAGAACCAATGTGCATCACAAACACTTGAGGATGGCTCCTCGCTGAGAGTTTGAAGTCGGACATCTGCAACTAATAGACACATACCATAGATTGAGGGTAAATTATTGAAAAATATGCAATTTTTGGAATTCTTCAATTTGTTTATAATTTTATTCAGATTTTCTGTCAATGAGAAAAATTGTGTCCAATTTGTGTTTCAACAACCATGACATTTTGATATAGGCAGCCGTAATTGGAAATTTCACCATACAAATATCAAATAAAACCACTTCGGAACAGAAATCATGTGCCCTATTCAAGATTTTTAATAATAGCAGTGAAATGGGTGGCACAGTGGTTAGCACTGCTGCCTCACAGTGCCGGGTACCCGGGTTCGATTCCGACCTCGGGTGACTCTCCATGTGGAGTTTGCACATTCTCCCCGTGTCTGCGTGGGTTTCCTCCGGGTGCTCCGGTTTCCTCCCACAGTCCAAAGATGTGCAGTTGAGGTGGATTGGCCAAGCTAAATTGCCCCTTTGTGTCAAAGGTTAGGTGGGGTTATGGGGATGTTCTTTGGGAGGGTTGGTGTAGACTTGATGGGTCAAATGGCCTCCTTCTGCACTGTAGGGATTCTGTGATAGACATAGGCAGACAGATCAATGTAGATATACAGATAGACAGATGATGCGGAGGGACAGATAGATAGATGGTCATAGATAGACAAATAGACAGACAGAAATGAAGTGGATTATATTCCTCGACTCTTTTTGGGACTATTCCGGTTTGAGCGTTCCCCTTGCGATCAGTCACACATCAGGTTGAGAAAGATAAACCTCACAATGAACTGGATCTGAAGAACTGATCTAATTCTTCCTGAAGGAAAGGAACCACCAGAGACCATTACCATCCTCCAGATAGCCTTTCTCACATGTTTTAGCCAGATAAAAATAACCTGGATATTATCAGAATGCGGGCACCTCACGTCAACAATGTACCTCTTCACTGAAGAGTTTACGGAGGTGAGGTTTCCAAGATTGGTTACAGAGCGAAGGCCTGTAACAACCTGGCTCCCCAGTGTTGGATTTGAGATGGGGTGCTCTGGTTTCCTCCCACAAGTCCTGAAAGACGTGTTTGTAAGGTAATTTGGACATTCTGAATTCTCCCTCTGTGTACCCGAACAGGCACCGTAATGTGGCGACTAGGGGATTTTCGCAGTAACTTCATTGCAGTGTTAATGTAAGCGTACTTGTGATATTGTTATTAAATCACGAACTTTGGATGCTTTTGTCAGTTTTAGACCAATAGTTGCTCGAGAGTTAGAGGAAATAGGTGAACTTTTAACTTCAGTGTCAATATTTTAAACCCCCAGACTAAACCCTGCATGGGATACATCCCAGACTGACAAACACCCCAGGGGACCGTCCACCTCCCCCTAACTAAGTACCTCACCTCTCATGGTATTCTCTACCTCCCAACCCCCATCCGCATGGAATTCTCCACCACCAACTTTGACCTGCCCCCCAACCCCCTCACCCCCCCCAACCAGGCCCAAAATCACACTGGCTCAACCACCGCACCCCAACACCCACAGCCGTGACATGCCTACCTGACCCAGCCTCATGCCCCTGACCCGCATCCCTGCTGATGTCCAGTTCTCCTGCCCATGTCTGACTTCCTCCTGCCTTGGGCAGCACAAGTGAATAGCATTGTGTCTTCACATCGCCAGGGTCCCAGGTTCGTTTCCCCGCTGGGTCACTGTCTGTGCGGAGTCTGCACGTTCTCCCCGTGGCTGCGTGGGTTTCCTCCGGGTGCTCCAGTTTCTTCCCACAGTCCAAAGACGTGCAGGTTAGGTGGATTGGCCATGTAAAATTGCCCTTAGTGACCAAAAAGGTGAGGAGGGGTTATTGAGTTATGGGGATAGGGTGGAAGTGAAGGTTTAAGTGGGTCGGTGCAGACTCGATGGGCCGAATGGCCTCCTTCTGCACTGTATGTTCTATGCCCAATGTCCGTCTCCCCGCTCCTGATGTCAGAATCCCACCTCTTCACCGATGTCCGAACTCCTAACCCCACATCCCATTCACTTACCTTAGAAATGTAATTTCTCCCTTTCTTTAATCACTTTTAATTTCACCTGCTTTCGGCAGCTATTGCATCACTCTTTTCCTTTTATACTTCTCCGCTGGATCTGGGGACATCTTGTGCTGCCTAACTAGATAGTAAGATAGATAAGAGAGGTGGAGAGTTGGAGAGATGGATAGATAGAGTTGGTAGGTGTCAGATTGAGACACAGGGTGCGATTCTCCGGCTTCGTTACGCTCTCGCTCAAGCAAAATGAGGCCGGCGAATATCAGGCGAGGCCAAAAACGAGAAATGCGCCAGGCGCCAAACACTTTGCGATGCCACCGGTCTGCTCCCGGAGGCGAAATCGGGATCTCGCTGTAGTGCAGCAAGAAACCAATTATCACAATTTAAGCTCCATTTCCGTGCAATTAACGAGAGCCACCCCATATCCAATGGCCTCTTGTCATTCAGAGGCCTCCACAGCAAGTAGTCATGCTGACGCCGATTAGTACACCTTTTGAAAAACGTGAACATGCGGAAGGGCTTCTGTGGGGAGCCGAGGGGGTGAGTAGACATCTTTGCTCACAGGCAAAGAGCCCTTGCCGCACCAGTGCTCCAGGTCGGGGGGGGGGGGGGGGGGGGGGGGGTTCTTGGCTGGGGGTGGGCCATCATGGGAAGGCACTGGGGGGGGCAACGGGGGGGCAATCGCTTGTGGAACCACCATGGTAACCCCTGAATTGTGTGTCCCGTTCCTGGGGCAACCCTTGTCCCTGCCTGTCTGTCCCATTGACCACTCGTAACCCTCACTGATTGCCGAGGACTCTGGTCGTGTAGCTGAAGGCTATCGCGAATAGGGAATTGGCAATCGTGGTTAAGTGAGCACTTCACACAACCAAAGTGGATTCCCGTGGATGGACGGGCCATGTAACATGTGGGAGTCATTGCCTAGCCTCCCAATCAAACCTTGATGTCTGGTCACTGTGCTTGAACACTGCGGGAGGCAACACCAAACATTCAACAGCCAACATCCAAACACCCAGGGGATGGGACACAGCTCCGGGGACATGTCTACGGCCAGAGTGTTGGGTAGTGCCACGGGGAGGGGGGGATGCCTGGAGAGATGGGCCAAGGATTGAGGGGTTGGCCCACATTGTGGAAGAGGCATTATACTGGTTGTGCACAAAGGTGTTTATAATGTTTGGCAATGCCCCACCCTCCCAATGGTGCTGCCCCTCCCCAGCCACCTCACCCCTTACCTACCTCCCCCCCACCTCAGTGCCCTCAATGATCTTTGATGCGCTTTGCCATCTTAGCTCCACCACTACGTCTAGGCATGTCCCCAGGATGCACAGCTGCTTACCTTATCCTGTGGCCTTTGATGCCCCTGGTGGGTGTCCTCTGGGGGCTCTGGGGTCAGAGGGCCCCGGCTCACTTATTGGCAGCACATGCACAGCCGTGCCAACAGCTGGCTGTGAGACACGGCCTCATCAGAGGGGGGTTACTCGGGGGAGCTGATGGCCACCATTCCCACTCCATTGGACTGGTCCGGGTTAGCATCAGTGCCCCCTCCTCCCAGTTGGTGTGCATGAGGCCTTGGGGTTCACCTTGGGATGGAGGGGCAGCTGGTTCGAGCCCCGGCTGCCCATGCAGCATCTGGCTCTGCCAGCCCTGCCAGTTCCCCATGGTCCGCACCATTATGTTGAAGCCCTCGGTGATGCTCCTCAGTGACTGGGACAAACTCCATAGCGCCTTGACCATTCCTATCTGAGAGTGGGACATGTCCTACAGAACCTCATCAAAGTCAGCCTGGAACTAGTTGACATCCCCCAATGAGGCGGACATTCTGCCGAGACCCTCAGCCATGGCCGTCACCGACTGCATGACACCTTGGACACCTTCAGTAATAGTGCAAAGGTCATGCACCAGGCTCTCCACTGCGGTCGCCACCCGAGCAGTATTGGCCTCAGTGCCACGCATTACCGGCGACATCTCCTGCGCCCTTAGCCTCTGGGACTTCTCCAAGCGGCTATGGATCTGCTGGAGTGTCACTGACATCTCTCTCTGAATGTCCCGGCCGCTTCCTAACATCTTCATTAGCTCCGGGTTACCCTGTACCACAGACTCAGCATCAAGCTGGGCCCCGGCTGGATCCTGGGATCCTGCAAGACCTCCAACTGCTATCTCACCTGGGCGTTCCTGCCTCCACCTGATGTGCATCAGCAGCAGTGTGGTGCTCACCAGATTGTGCCCAGAAGCCTGAGCACTAACACTGACGTATGTGTATCTGCCCTGGTGGTGGGTGGGGATGACAGCTGTGCCACGAGTATTATCGTCATATCCTCGGAGCTCTCCTCCAAGGTTGTCTCCTGGGAGGCTGGAGAGGGTGCTGCCCGGGATGGGCCGGCAAGATCAGCTGGAGGACCTGCTGGAGAATGGACATGTGGTCAGTGGGAGAGATGGGTCAGTCAGTAAGACATTAACAACTCACGTTTGACAGGTCCTTTGGGTGAGGCCCGGTGGTTCCTCGCCTCTGCGGCGTCAGCCAGCCTCCGTGTTGGTGACTGCTCTGTCCTCGGCACCCCCCCCAGTCACCTCCAGGGCTTGTTCCTTGAAGGTGGTGAGGATTCTGATGTCTGGTATCCCTCCGCCAGCCTGGCCTCCATAGCATCTAGCAGCCTTCTAAGGTCTGCATCGCCGAATCTTGGGGCTTGTCTTCTCGGCTCCATTGTTGTGAACTGGCTGGGGTTGGCTGAGCAAGTGCAGCTTAAGTGCTGCTCGACCTTGTTAGTAGGGGGCTGGCGAGCGCGGTGCCAGCAAATTGGCTGGCGAGCCTTCATTTGCAATAAGAAGCCCGCGAGGCTTCGTTGAGTGGACCAATTAACGTTGAATAGCGTTATGGCGTTATAGCGGAATGGCAATTTCAGATCGCTACTACACTTTGGAAATCTTTTCGGAGAATCGCGCCCAAAGATGTCTTTGAATCAATTTGTTTGGCCCCTTGCATTATTTCAACCATGTTTAATGCAGACATTAGAGGAACAACACAATATCGTTTATCTTGACCCATCATAATACTCAGCCTTTAACAAGGATTTCAGAAACGTTCAGGTTGTGGGAGGGTAAGTGGGATGAGCATGGCTTCCTCAGGAAAACTTTGAATCTAAAGTGAGGGATAAAGTGAGCAATAATGGAAGCCTGCATGTGTTAGCTTCTGGCAATTGTGATCTTTGATTTAGGAGTATTTAAGAATGCATTACCTTTTAACTCACCAATTCAAAATGTGCCAGAGCACTCATCAACCTATTGCTCAGTGCTGCTGTTAACCAGCTCCCTGCAGTCACACAGGTTTTTTACTTCTCATAACCTATTAGGCAGCCATTTGCACTTCACATGGTTGTAAAATGGAGACTTGTTTATTAGTCCCTGAAATAAGACAAGTGGGAGTTCTAATTACCTTGCTTTTGGCAGTCATGAGCAGCATGAGGCTCGCTGCATAGCCGAGGAAGCAAGGGGCCATATTGAGCAATAAGTGAACAGGAGAGGACCAATTATGTCGGTGATGGTTTGATCATTTTTCTGGCCCACAGTGTCTGTTTAAAACATTCTCACAGGGCTGTCTGAATGGTCCATTTTTTTCAGGTTGGCCTAAAAGCTTTTATGATAGAGAACTTTCTCCATCTATTCTCTGACTTTAATACTGTTGGCCATTCAATAAATAACCCAAAATAATAAAAACTTAATTATGAGCCATGCTTCTAAGTAAGGTTAGACTACACGTTGGTTGAGTGTACACCAGGCACATTGGAAAAGGGAAATCCTTTAACCTATGTTATGAAGTTGTGCTTTATGCCAAATACTGATTTTTAATTCATCAACTGAAAACCTGAATGGAACTTTTAAAAACAGACTTTTTACACCACGTAAAGCCTAACGTGACTTGAACTCACAATTCAAGATGGCTAACCCAAATTTGCATTACTTTACATTCCACATTCTGACTTGTTGGAGAGTCAGTCTGTCTGCAAAACTGTGGAATTGAATCATGTTCTAATTAAGTGTCAGTTCAGAAGGGAAAAGTGGTGTGTTTCACCCCCCCTGCTCTGCCAGTTTCCCTGCCATGCTTTTTGCCAATTTTAGTTGAAAAGATATTCAAGAGACGGGTCCCACAATATCACACCAGCAACTTTGGCTTTCAAGAGAAGTTACTGTATGGTAATGTGGTTCCCGATCTGTCATAGCGGGAACTCCATTATGACATTGGTGGTTGGGGGGAGGGAGGGAGGGAGGGCGGGAGACAATCGGAATGGGACATGCCGGCAGCGTGAAAGCCACTTTGGGATGCCTGTTGGATTTTCTGACTCATACCGGCTTTCCCGCTTACTGAAAACAGGGGCGGAGATCCCAGTCAATTACTTCAGGGCATGTGAAGGACTCACATCTCCTGCCTCATTAGAAAGGCCTCCAAGTTTTTTTAAAATTTTAGAGTACCCAATTATTTTTTCCAATTAAGGGGCAATTTAGCATGGCCAATCTGCCTACCCTGCATATCTTTGGGTTGTGGGGGTGAAACCCACGCAAACATGGGGAGAATGTGCAAACTCCACACGGACAGTGACCCAGGGCCGGGATTCGAACCCAGGTCCTCAGCGCCGTAGGCAGCAATGCTAACCACTGTGCCACCGTGCTGCCCCAGAAAAGCCTCCAAGTTAATCACCTGTGGTATTCAACTGTTGGAAACAGGCCATTAAGAATAATCACTTGGACTTCCGGTGGCTGTGATGGATCAGTAAGCCACACATTTGGAAGCTCCCGTTTTAAAGAGATTTTTCGGCTCTTTTGAGAGCCCAAAACGGAAATTTTTCGACATCTCCCGGTGGGGGAAGGTGTGCTGAACGACTTTCCCTGCAGTCCATGACTCGAACTCAGAGTGGAAAGGTGGAAAAAACAGCAGCAGCTCCTCAGAAAAAACGGGGGAAGGGATCCACGATGGCCACCGACAAAGCTCCAGGGGAGTGGAGACTCTGGGCCCAGAAACAACAAACTGATCTCCTGCGCTGCTTTAAAGAATTCAAGGATGAAGTACTGAGCTCTCTGCAGGAAACAAACAGAAGGCTGTCAGAGATTCAGTCCACCCAGGGTGCTGCCATCAAGAAGTTGCAGACGCAGGCCATTGAACGAGAGGAGGAGGCCGTGGTCCTCGTGAGTAAGGTGGAGGGGCACGAAGCACTCCACAAGAAGTGGCAGGAACGCTTTGAGGAGCTGGATCACCGCATGAGGCGGAAAAACCTGCGGATCTTGGGCCTTGCAGAGGGGCTGGAGGGATCGGACCTGACAGCCTATGTGGCTGTAATGCTGAATTCGCTAGTGGGGGCCGGATCTCTCCATCTGCCCTTGGAGCTGGAGGGAGCGCACAGGGTGCTGGCCAGGAGGCCCAAGGAAGATGAACCCCCGCGTGCGGTGCTGGTGAGGTTCCACCGGTTCAGTGATCGGGAGTGCGTGCTGCGCTGGGCCAAGAAGGTGAAGAGCAGCAATTGGGAGAATGGGGTAGTGCGGATCTACCAGGACTGGAGTGCGGAGGTGGCTAAGCGGCAGTCCGGATTTAATCGGACGAAAGACGTGCTTTATAGAAAAAAGATAAAGTTCGGAATGTTGCCGCCCGCGCGCCTGTGGGTAACTTATTCGGACCGGCATTATTATTTTGATTCCCCTGAGGAGGCGTGGGCCTTCGTGCGGACGGAGAAACTGGACTTGAACTAGGGGTTGGGGGTTGCGAGGTCGGCTGTAAGATATTAGTGCTGGATTCTGCTGTTGCTGTGTTCTCTTTTTCTTCTGTTGTTTTCTTCTTGTTTTAGTACTTTTGCAATTTTGATATGGTTATTTACGGAGGGGTTGTTCTGCTATGTTTTTGTTTTTGTGCTGTGGGACATTGTCTGGGCTGTGTATCTTGAGGGGAGGGTCGGGGGGGTATGTTGCATTCTATGCCGGAGTGGGGGTATGGAGTGGGGCTGTTATTTGGGAGCTGCGTCAGAAGGGTGTGGTGGGGCAGTGCGAAAGCGCGGGCTTTCCTCTGGTTTCCCGTGCTGCGGGGCTGGGGGGTGGAGATGGTGACGGGGGAGGCGGGGCCTTAACTGGTTCTTCCCCGCGCTGGAGCGGTGCCAGGAGGAGGGATAGATTGGGGGATGATCCCACTTCGGGAGGGGTCGGGCTATTGGCGGGAGTTTCCGGGGTCAGCAGAAGTTAGCTGACCCACGGAAGTACAATGGAGGAAGGTTTGCGGCTGGGAGGGTTCCTAGCCTGGGGGGGAAGGGAGGGGGGGAAAGGGGAATACCGGGTTGCTGCTGGTAGGGTCAAGAAGGAGCTGGTGGGGGCTGGGGGGACAGAGGTGAGGGGTTGTCGCTATGGGGACGGGGTCGAGCAGGGGGTGCTGGCCTGGGGTGGGCAGTCGACGGGCTATGGCTAGTCGACGGGGGAGGGGGGCGGGACGCCCTCTGATCCGGTTGGTCACCTGGAATGTGAGAGGGTTGAATGGGCCGGTGAAGCGGTCGAGGGTACTGGCTCACCTGAAGGGGCTAAAGGCGGATGTGGCAATGCTTCAGGAGACCCACCTGAGGGTGGCGGACCAGGTCCGCCTGAGGAAGGGATGGGTGGGGCAGGTTTTCCACTCGGGGTTGGATGTGAGGAACCGGGGAGTGGCGATTCTGGTGGGGAAAAATGTGTCGTTTGAGGCATCGGAGGTGGTGGCGGATAAGGGGGGTAGGTATGTGATGGTTAGGGGCAGGCTACAAGGAGAGAAGGTGGTACTGGCTAGTGTGTATGCCCCAAATTGGGACGATGCGGGCTTTATGAGGCGTATGTTGGGACGGATCCCGGATCTGGAGGCGGGAGGTCTGATCATAGGGGGGGACTTTAATACGGTGTTGGATCCTTCACTGGATCGGTCCAGCTCTAGGACGGGTAGGAGGCCGGCGGCGGCCAAGGTACTGAGAGGGTTTATGGATCAGATGGGTGGAGTGGATCCATGGAGGTGTGTGAGGCCGAGGGCACGCGAGTACTCTTCCTTCTCCCACGTACATAGGGTCTACTCTCGGATAGATTTCTTCGTGGTGAGTAGGGGACTGATTCCGAGAGTGGAGGAGGCCGAGTATTCGGCCATTGCAATCTCCGACCACGCTCCGCATTGGATAGAGTTGGAGATGGGAAAGGTGCGAGACCAACGTCCGTTGTGGCGGTTGGATGTGGGGTTGTTGGCGGAGGAGGAGGTGTGTAGGAGGGTCCGGGCAAGTATTGAGGGGTACCTTGAGGTGAATGATACGGGGGAGGTTCAGGTGGGGATGGTCTGGGAAGCCCTGAAGGCAGTAATTCATGGGGAGCTGATATCCATCCGGGCACACAGGGAGAGGAGCGAGAGGAGTGAGAGGGATAGACTGGTGGGAAAGATGCTGGAGGTGGACAGGAGGTATGCAGAGGCACCAGAGGAGGGACTGTTGGGGGAGAGGCGCAGCCTGCAGGCTAAATTTGATTTGCTGACCACGAGAAAGGCGGAGGCACAGTGGAGGAAGGCACAAGGGGCAGTGTACGAACATGGTGAAAAGACGAGTAGGATGCTGGCTCATCAGCTGCGTAAGCGGGATGCGGCTAAGGAGATTGCTGGAGTGAGAGATAAGAGTGGGAATGTGGTGCGGAAGGGGGTAGAGGTGAATGAGATCTTCAAGGATTTTTACGGGGAACTGTACCGGTCGGAGCCAACGGGGGAGAGGAGGGGAATGGAGAGGTTCCTGGACGGGCTTTCTTTCCCGAAGGTGCAGGAGGAGAAGGTGGAGGGGTTGGGTGCGCCGATTGAGCTGGAGGGGCTAGTTAAGGGGATCGGGCAGATGCAGTCAGGGAAGGCACCGGGGCCGGATGGGTTCCCGGTGGAATTTTATAAAATGTTTGTGGATCTAGTGGGCCCCTTGCTGGTGCGAACACTCAATGAAGCGTGGGAGGGGGGGACTTTGCCCCCGACGATATCACGGGCGCTGATCTCGTTAATTTTAAAGAAGGACAAGGACCCCCAGCAGTGTGGTTCATACAGGCCCATATCTCTCCTCAACGTGGACGCTAAGGTGCTGGCAAAAATCCTGGCCACCAGGATAGAGGACTGTGTGCCAGGGGTTGTGCACGAGGACCAGACAGGTTTTGTGAAGGGAAGGCAGCTGAACACGAATGTGCGGAGATTGCTGAATGTCATTATGATGCCGGCGATTGAGGGGGAGGCAGAGATAGTGGTGGCACTGGATGCGGAGAAGGCCTTCGATAGAGTGGAGTGGGGGTACCTATGGGAGGTGTTGGGGAGGTTTGGATTTGGTGAAGGGTTTATTAGATTGGTGAGGCTGCTATATGAGGCCCCGATGGCGTGCGTGGCCACGAATAGGAGGAGGTCGGAGTACTTCCGGCTTTACCGAGGGACCAGGCAGGGTTGCCCCCTGTCCCCCTTGTTGTTTGCACTGGCAATCGAGCCGCTGGCGATGGCATTGAGAGATTCAGAGAGGTGGAGAGGCTTGGTGCGAGGTGGAGAGGAACATAGGGTGTCGTTGTATGCCGACGACCTGTTACTGTATGTGGCGGACCCGGTGGGAGGGATGCCGGGAGTGATGGAGTTACTAGCCGAGTTTGGGACCTTCTCAGGTTATAAATTAAACTTAGGCAAGAGCGAGGTGTTTGTGGTGCACCCTGGAGACCAGGAGGAAGGAATTGGTAGGCTCCCGCTTAGGCGGGCAGGGGAGAGCTTTAGGTACCTGGGGGTGCAAGTGGCCAGGGACTGGGGGACTCTCCACAAGCATAACTTTACCAGGCTGGTAGATCAGATGGAGGAGGAGTTCAGGAGGTGGGACATGCTGCCATTGTCGTTGGCGGGGAGGGTGCAGTCCGTCAAAATGACAGTGCTTCCGAGGTTCTTGTTCCTTTTTCAGTGCCTGCCCATATTTATCCCTAGGGCCTTCTTTAGGAGAGTGACTAGCAGTATTCTGAGTTTTGTGTGGGCACATGGGACTCCGAGAGTGAGGAGGGTGTTCCTGGAGCGAGGAAGGGATGGAGGTGGGCTGGCACTGCCCAACCTTCTGGGGTACTATTGGGCAGCCAATGTGTCAATGGTGCGTAAATGGGTGATGGAGGGGGGAGGGGCGGCGTGGAAAAGAATGGAGATGGCGTCATGTAGAGGTACGAGCCTGGGTGCCATGGCACCGTTGCCGCTCTCCCCTAAGAGGTTTACCACGAGCCCGGTGGTGGCAGCGACCCTAAGAATCTGGGAACAATGGAGACGCCATCGGGGGGAAACAGGGGGCTCGATAGAGGCTCCACTGGGTGGCAACCATCGGTTCATCCCGGGGAACACGGATGGGGGATTCAGGGGGTGGCAAAGGGCGGGCATCAGCAAATTGAGGGACCTGTTTATTGGCGGGAGGTTTGCGGGCCTGGGGGAACTGGAAGATAAATTTGGCCTTCCCCAGGGGAACATGTTCAGATACCTGCAGGTAAAGGCGTTTGCTAGGCGACAGGTAGAGGGATTCCCTTTGCTGCCCTCGCAGGGGACGATGGACAGAGTGCTTTCGGGGGTGTGGGTAGGAGAGGGGAAGGTGTCTGACATCTATAAGGTAATGCAGGAGGTGGAGGTGTCGTCAGTGGAGGAGCTGAAGGCTAAATGGGAGGAGGAACTCGGGGAGCAGATAGAGGACGGGACTTGGGCGGATGCCTTGGAGAGAGTCAACTCTTCCTCCTCATGTGCGAGGCTTAGTCTCATCCAATTTAAGGTGCTGCACCGGGCCCACATGTCCGGGACTAGGATGAGTAGGTTCTTCGGGGGTGCGGACAGGTGCACCAGATGTTCGGGGAGTCCTGCGAACCACGCCCATATGTTCTGGGCATGCCCAGCACTGGAAGAATTCTGGAAGGGGGTGGCGGGGACGGTGTCGAGGGTGGTTGGATCCAGGGTCAAACCAGGGTGGGGACTCGCGATTTTTGGAGTTGCGGTAGAGCCGGGAGTGCAGGAGGCGAAAGAGGCCGGTGTCCTGGCCTTTGCGTCCCTAGTAGCCCGTCGAAGGATTCTGTTACAATGGAAGGATGCAAGGCCCCCAAGTGTGGAGACCTGGATCAGTGACATGGCGGGATTTATAAAATTGGAAAAGGTCAAAATTGCCCTGAGAGGATCAATACAAGGGTTCTATAAACGATGGCAGCCTTTTCTGGACTTCCTGGCTCAGAGATAGGTAACTGGGTCAATAGCAGCAGCAACCCGGGGGGGGGGGGGGGGGGGGGGGGGGTGCATTATTGTAGTGTTTATTCTGTAACTTTATAGTGTGTTAATTTGCGTTGTTGTTAAAATGCTGGGTTGTTCATGGGGATGGGGCGAACGTATATGATTGTTAATATTATTGTTATTTTCGGTATTTTACTAAGGTGCGTCAATGTTGTATAAAATCAAAATTTCTCAATAAAAATTATTTAAAAAAAAGAATAATCACTTGAAAAATTCGCCTCTGATGAAGTTAGCTTCCAGACGTGAGCTAATCAACTCACCTTTGGAATACAAGGATAGTATCTTATTTTGAATGCTCCTGGAAGTTGGAAAAGTAAGGCCACATGACAATCCAACTCTTTGTATATTTTAAGCACTTGTTGTCTCAGCAGCTTAGGGAGAAGAACTCAGTGTGGTCCCACCTGCCTCCTTTTTTCTGCATGCCCCCCGGTAAGTTTTGAGCCCTGATTACTGAATGTAATCACCCAGGGAGGCCCTGCTGCAGACTGAGATTTCTTAAAAGAATCCAACCCAGGATCATAGTCTCCTGAAGAACAATCAACCCAATCATCAACATCTTAAATCAGAAGCACCAACAGTATCAAACTCAGCCCGAAGCCATGAGGTCTTCAAACTCAGACCTTTCACTCTTTCAGTTTATTTTATGGACACTACTTTGGCCAGCCTACCCTTTTCACTCTGACTCTGTAATATTTATATGTGCGTGTGCGAATTTCTCGTGCTTGTATATGAAAGTTGGTGCGTATTTTATCATTTCACTTAGATTCGTTTTGGTATCTAAAGCTAATCTTTTTATTTGTTAAATGTGAAAAAACTTATTTTATTGGTTATTTTATTATCACAGCAAGTAAACAGTTAAGTCCTCGTTGAATTGACAAATATATCCCTTTCAAGCAAAATGGTGTTGCGGTCAAATGAGAGAAACAGGTGCAAAGTCATTCAACTTCTCTTCGCCTGGTTGTGAAAAGTGAAAGTCACCACACTCCCTGGTGACTATAAGTTGCTCTCTCTGTTCTTTTGAGAGAGAGCTGACCGGTGGTGATTTAACCTGAGAGTCACCACACCTCAGGCGATGGGCAAGGTAACCTCAGCCGGTACAGAAATTGAACCAGTGCTATTGGCATCACTAAGCCTGACGAAATATGCAACTGAGCTAAACCCCCAACAAGCATGTACAAATGTGCTTGCTGGGTCGTAACACATATTTGGTAGGTGTGTCTCTCACTGGATTGTGTGTAAAGCCAGTAGTACACATTACACAATATTGCTATCTATTATTTAGTACATCGAAAGGAGAACATTGGGAAATGTCCTGCTAGAGGTCTTTAAGATTATAAAGGACTTTGGCAGGATAATCTTGGAGAAGATGCTTCCAATTGTGGGGAAACCAGAACTAGAGGTCATAAATATAAAATAGTTATTAATTAATTCAATTAGGAATTGAGGAAAATTCTCTTTACCCAGAGAATGGTGAGTAGGTGGAACTCATTACCACAGGAGGTACTTGAGGGGAATAGTGTAGATGCATTTAAGGGGATACCAGATAAACACTTGAGGGGAAAGGGAATAGATGGGCATGTAGATGGGATGCGATTAAGTGGACTAGGAGGAGGTTACCAAGGAGCATAAACACCGATACAGAGCTGCTGAACCTGCTTCTGTGCTCCAGAATTGATGCAGATCCTCTGGTGGAGATTCATTCACAATGAGTTGTCAGATTAAAGTCATCACTGAGAGAATGAAGCAAGAAGATCGGAGAGAGTTATTGAAGCATAGAATGTTTTGCCACTGTTATAACCTGCCTGCTTACCACTGGATGGGGACTAATGGCAATCCCACAATCCTTAGGGAGTATGAGTTTCCCAAATGAGGGGGGGCGGAGGCATCATTAGCAGAGTCCCTGCATAAATAGAGCTGGCCAGTATGGAACCAGCTAGAGAGGAGTGAGCAGCAAGAGAGTGCTGCCGCTGCTGCTGTTGTTTGCTGCTGCTGCCGCTTGCTGCTGCTGCCGCCGCTGGCTGCTGTTTGCTGCTGTTTGCTGCTGCTGCTGCTGCTGTTTGCTGCTGCTGCTGCTGTTTGCTGCTGCTGCTGCTGTTTGCTGCTGCTGCTGTTTGCTGCTGCTGCTGTTTGCTGCTGCTGCTGATTGCTGCTGCTGCTGCTGTTTGCTGCTGCTGCTGTTTGCTGCTGCTGCTGTTTGCTGCTGCTGTTTGCTGCTGCTGCTGTTTGCTGCTGCTGCTGTTTGCTGCTGCTGTTTGCTGCTGTTTGCTGCTGCTTCTGTTTGCTGCTGCTGCTGTTTGCTGCTGCTGCTGTTTGCTGCTGTTTGCTGCTGCTGCTGTTTGCTGCTGCTGCTGTTTGCTGCTGCTGCTGTTTGCTGCTGCTGTTTACTGCTGCTGTTTGCTGCTGCTGCTGCTGCTGTTTGCTGCTGCTGCTGCTTGCCGCTGTTTGCTGCTGTTTGCTGCTGCTGCTGTTTGCTGCTGCTGCTGCCGCTGCCGCCACAGCAGCAGCATATATAATTGTAAATAAATGTTATTTCTTTCTATTCTACAAACTTGTGCTGGATTCTTTGTGGCCCTCACAGAAGCCACAGGCATTGATTCAGGTAAAGATTATTACATTTTCTAAAAGGTTAATCAGATAAATATTTGAATCAGAGGAAGATATAGAACTGTGGGGAAAGAGCACAATTGTAGTATTAGTTCCAAATTACGTGAGCAAAGACCTCCATTGTGTCACGGAAAAGTTTCAGCATTAATAAAATAAATTTGCCAGGATAAAACTCGCTGAAAACTCTTCTGACTTGAATTTTAAAAACCTGCCTCCCATGTCCCAGACGGGTTATGGAATTTGTTTCCTTTGCTGAAGCATTGATGGACAAATTATTTTATTATGAAGCCAAGTGCCACGTTTTCCAATGGTAGAGGCGGCTCACCATTGGTCACTGGCAGGTTCTTCCGGTCCCGCAGATGTCTGTGGTGTTTTGTGCGGCTCACTGTCCTGCCACCGGACAACCCACCGTGAGGGGTAACCTTTGGTGGGAGTGGAAGATCCCACTGGTGGGAATGGCCAGAAAATCCCACCCATTGAAACTCTCTAAATGAATGCTGGTGCAAGCTCAAAGGGCGACATGATCTATTCCATCTTCTATCTCTTATGTTCATATATTTGAACACCTGAATCTCTTATTTCTCTTTGTTTATCCACATATTCCAGTGGTTTTTCCTTTGAGTATACACAAGCATAAAGATATGAGAAGGCCATTTATTCTGTTCCACCATTCAACGAGAACATGAATCAATTCCACACCCACGCCTTTATCTCTTACCTTTGCTGAGCAAAAACATATGAATCTCCAGATTTAACATTTACAATTGATTATTAATGATCATTTGCAGTGGAAGAATTCCAATCTTCTACCAACCTTTGTGCGTAGAGTGTTCCCTAATTTCACTCCTGAAAAGTCTGGCTCTAATTGTTAGACTCAGTCTCCTAGTCCTAATGGAGACACTTAATTTTCCTCTCAGAATGCACCACCCTATACTGATCCCACATTGTATTGCACCCCACCTGCTTAACTCATGTCTGTCTGTGTTGCATTTTGTTAATATTGTTGCACAATATCTATTTGTAAATGTTAGGTTTCAGATAACTGGGCGCACACTGATGTCACTTTCCCTGTTAGCATAAAACTGAACAAGATACACTGTTTTAAGAATAACACAGAAATAGGAGCAGGAATAAACCACATGGCCCCTTGAGCTTGCACCTCCATTCAATACAATCCGGGCTGATCCTGGGTTTCAACTACATCTTCCTGCCCGCTGCCCATATCCCTTAATTCCCAGAGACAAAAAAATCTGTCTATCCCAGCCTTCAATATATTCAACGATGCAGCATCTACAACCCTCTGGTGAGGGAGTGAAGTAATTTCTCCTCATCTCAGTCCCCAATGATCGGCCCCCTAATCCTGAGACTGCTTCCTTGTGTTTTAAACTCCCCAAACCAGTGGAAACAATCTCTCATCGTACACCCCATCAAATCCCCTCAGAATTTAGGTTTCAGTGCGATCATCAATTCGCAGGAATTGTACACTGTAGCTGCTCCGGGAAACGCAGAACAAGGAAATAAACTTTGAATAATTGCTGACAAATACCAGACTGTACCGAGCTTGTTAAACTAGGGGTTCCCTTGTTGTGGGCAAGCATAGAAGCAACATTGCTTCTATGTTGAAGTTTCCTTCATAATCTGCTGTGATATCCAGCCCAAATGTAATGCTTCTGGACAAGTTTGCTTAGTTGGAATTAAAATATCACAATACAACTTCCACTAAAAATGTCAGATTGCAGGTTTACACAAGGAAACAGAGATGAGGAGAAGTAATTTTATCGAGTAGATGTAGAATATAAACACTCCATTGTAAATTGATTTTGAATTCCTCTGGTTTGCAAGTGCGACAAATGTTGTTTCTGAACTTGCCAGAAACCATTTTAAGATTTCTATTTGTGCAATTATTTAAATATTCCTGAAAAAGTGAAGCAAACCGACAGTTCACAGAAGAGGAATGTGTAATCCTTTTATCAAACTCTTTCGTAATTAATGTCAGAAATGAGATGAAACACCGCACAAATCTCACATTGTATTGAGGGAGATATGTTTGATTAGATTAGCTGAGAGAGCTGAGACCTAAAAAATACTATTTATTTTCTTCACCAAGAAAATATTTTGTTAACTATTTTCATGACAAATGGAGAGTAAAGTACATTTCAGGATGTAGCAAGAAAGCCCTAGGGTACTGACATTCAAATGACTAGGTGAAATCTTTAGCCTTCTAATCGAGGCATCTCATTATGGTGTGTTTTGCCCATGGGCTACTGTCTCTGCTTTGGCTGGTTCTAAGGAGGAACTGGGAAAAGGTCACACTTCAGTAATAGGCTTTAATAATCAACTTAAAAAAAGCACATTACTGGCTTCCTTCATTAGTGAATGCCCTGACGATACAAAAATATCTTCAGGCAAATGGATTTACCTGACACTAGCTTACAAATCCAAACAGATTTGTTCAAGAAAGAATTTGCTAAATCCACGATAATGTTTAGTAATCTGGGATTAAGTAGATTGATGCTTATTAATACCCACCCAAATACTTGCAATGCTGACTTTGTCGTGAACTGGTTACGTACACAGGGGCCCTCTAAAAGCAAATCTATTTTATGGATAAGATTATGGCAAAGAAGCTTTTTGCACGGCCTGGAATGTTTCTGTGTGCCTGGTAATGTTTAGCTGTAGGCTACAGAAGAGTTGAAAAAGTAAACTTTCACTGACCAGTCATCAGAAGTGTTTGCTAAGTGCTCTTACCTTAATTTTCCCAAAAGATTTTAAAATAACTTCCTGTACGTTGCAATGCAAAAATCCAATCAGCCTCCGAAGCATTTAGAACCCCTGCACTTACGACTAAATGAAGACTTGCATTTATATAGTGCCTTTCGTGACCTTGTGCCCTCCAAAAAAGCCTGACAGTCAATTTAGTAATTTTGAAGTGTCGTCATTGTTGTAATGTTGGAAATGTGGCTGTCAACTTGAGCACAGCAACCCCCCACAAACGGTAATGTGATCATGACTGTCACCACCTCCGAAATTCGGCACTCCTCAGTCGAGAAGGAGGCGCAAGCCATCGTGGAAGCCGTACGGCACTGGAGGCACTACCTCGCTGGTAGGAGGTTAGGCCACACTATATTGCAAACAATTCTGGTTGCTACACTACCAGAAGGATATGGATGCATTGGAGAGGGTACAGAAGAGGTTTGCCAGGATGTTGCCTGGTTTGGAGGGTATTAGCCATGAGGAGAGGTTGGATAAACTCAGATTGTTTTGGCTGGAACGACAGAGGTTGAGAGGCGACCTGATAGAAGTTTACAAAACTGAGTGGCGTAGACAGTGGATAGTCAGAGGCTTTTTCCTTGTGTGGAAGAATCAATTACTGGGGGACATATGTTTAAGGTGCAAGGGGCTAAGTTTAGAGGAGATGTGTGAGGCAAGTTTTTTTACAGAGGATGGTGAGTGCCTGGAACTCACTGCCGGAGGAGGTGGTGGAAGCAGGTACGATAGTGATGTTTAAGGGACATCTTGACAAATACATGAATAGGATGGGAATAGAGGGATATTGACCCCAAAAGTGTAGAAGGGTTTAATTTGGACTGGTATCATGATCGGTGCAGGCTTGGAGGGCTGAAGGGCCTGTTCCTGTGCTGTACTATACTGTATAGCCTGATTTGATGAGTTTGATTTTGAAACAAAGGATGGAATTCTCCCAAAAAGTGTGGTTGCCAGTGGGAAATGAGGCACGATACCCGACGGGTGGATCGGCGTGATCTAATCACAATCCACCCACACTTAGAAATCCTTTTGGAGCTGGGACGATTCTTTAAAAAATTTGTTCTTGGGGTGTGAGCATCGCTGGCTGGGGCCAGCATTTTTTGCCCATCCCTAATTGCCATTGAACTGAGTGGCTCACTAGGCCATTTCAGTGTGGGGGGGAGGGGGTCGTTAAGAGTCAACCAGGTTGCTGTATGGATCTGGGGTCACATGTAGGCCAGACTGGGTAATGATGGCAGATTTCCTTCCCTGAAGGATATTAGTGAACAAGATGCGTTTTTACAACAATCAACAATGGTTTCATTGGTCATCATTAGACCTTTAATTCCATATTTTTATTTAATTCAAACTTCACCATCTGCCGTAGTGGGATCCGAACCCAGGACTCCAGGGCATTACCCTGGATCACTCTTCCAGTGACAATACCACTATGCCACCGCCTCCCCCGTGAGATCCGAAGAAGCTGGCAAGCCGGATCCTCCGAGATCAGGGTACCCTCCAGGTTGGCACTGCCAGGGTGCCAGTTAGCAGTGCCAGGGCACTGTCCAACCATGTCCCTGACCAGCCGGGCCTACAAAGTTTCCTAGCCCCCCCCCCCCCCCCCCCCCCCCCCCGCCCGACATGGTCATCGTGACTATCCAGAGAATTAATTGAGGAGCCCTTGCACTTTAATATCTGAGTGGTGGCAGCTGCTTCTATGGTGGAAAGGTTCCTCCAGTGCAAGCATGCTGAAAAAGATCCAGTCTGTAAAAAAGAGTACTCAGATTGGATACCTGCTCTTTCTAGGAAACACTTCAGAGTTGACAAAAACTCACTGTGTGAAAAAAGCACTCCGACAGAGCATCTGCTCTTTCTAGGAAATACTACAGTCCAGAGAAAACCCCAGCAGAAAAACCAATGGTTAGAAACAACACCTGCTCAATGAAGAGCTATAAAAACAAACAAAGTGAACATGTCTCTTGAAATAGCCTATCCCTGTCAATCAACAGGCTAGTAAAAGGTAATGGACTTGGAAATTGAATGTAAACACTGCAGTTCAAGGTTTTAGGCTTCACAGCAAGTCCAAAGGCTTGAAAAAGTTAAAGGGGAATTACATTGAATGTGGAAAATGCTCTTCTAAGGTTTAGATAGATACATAGAATTTACAGTGCGGGACCCTGGAGCTGTGAAGCGATTGTGCTATCCACAATACTCCAGTGCTGCCCACATCAGAGTGAAGATTTTTCCCATCATCTGACAGATCTTAAAAATTAACACATGGAAAGAGTTTAAAGGTTTTTAAATTTACAGGGAAGCACCAAGGATCAAAAGGATCACCAGTCCCTTAAGGTAGCAGAGCAGGTGGTTAGTGTCTGAGAAGGCATATGGTACACTTGCCTTTATTAGCCGAGGTATAGAGCTTAAGAGCAGGGGGGTTATGCTGGAACTATATAAAATGCTGGTTAGGTCACCGCTAGAGCATTGTGTGCAATTCTGGAATCCACATTACAGGAGCGATGAGATGGCACTGGAAAAGGTGCAGAGGAGATTTACCAGGATGTTGCTTAGGGCAGAGGAGACTGAGGGGGGCATAGAATTTACAGTGCAGAAGGAGGCCATTCGGCCCATCGAGTCTGCACCAGCCCTTGGAAAGAGCGCCCCACTTAAGCCCCACACCTCCACCCTTTGCCCTTTATTCCTGTAGCCCAGTAACCTCACCTAACCTTTTTGAACACTAAGGGCAATTTATCATGGCCAATCCACCTAACCTGCACATCTTTGGACTGTGGGAGGAAACCGGAGCACCCGGAGGATATCCACGCACACACGGGGAGAACGTACAGACTCCGCACAGACAGTGACCCAAGCCAGGAATCGAACCTGGGACCCTGGAGCTGTGAAGCAACTATGCTAACCACTGTGCTACCATGCTGCCCATGATTGAGATGTATAAAATTATAAGGGGCATAGATAGAGTAGACAGGAAAAAACTTTTCCCCTTGATGGTGGGGTCAATGACCAGGGGGCACAGGGGCAGGGGGTTTAGTGGAGACGTGATGAAAACCTTTTTTACCCAGAGGGCGGTAGGAGTTTAGAATTTGCTGTGTGAAAGGGTGGTGGAGGCAGAGGCCCTCATAACATTTAAGAAGTATTTAGATATGCACTTGCAATCCGAAGGCACACAGGGCTATGGGCCAAGTGCTGGAAAATGGGATTAGAAAGTTAGGTGGCTTTTTTTTACCAGCACAGATGCGATGGGCTGAAGGGCCTTTTCTGTGCTATATGACTATGAGAGGGAAGACTTGCAACATGACCCCCATCCTGGGAAAGACACAGAACCTGAGCCCCTCCAGCCCAAGTATCCCCCCCCCCCCCCAACTCCCACCTCCCCTGAAGGCTGCCCCTTGGCACCCTGGAGGTAAATGTGGAGAGAGTACTCACCCCATTGTTCCCTCTTAGTGTCTATGGCACCTAAACCCACTTTTAGAGAGTGTAGTTATTCGCAGCTGGGTGACTTCCCACTGAGGGGGTGGAGGTGAATACTGGGATGCCGCTGCATTCAACTTTAATCTCGCTAATGAGACTAAAATTGATGCAAATGAGTTGTCAGCAGGATCTTACCCTTCTGGGCAAGATCCTGATCATGCCAGCTGGAGTGGGCCAGGAGAATGGGAAACTGATTTGCCACCAAGGCAAATCCCGTTACGGAACTCTATTTCAAATTTCCCAACATAGCGGGATTTCCTCAACATAGCCGGAGAATCTCCCCCAAAATATTGCCCAAGACAGCAGGGAGAATTCCATTGTTCTCTTAGAAACAGTGTCATAGGGTCTTTCATTAACAAAGGGACTCTGGCTATGCAAAAGGAATTCGCTGTACAGTAATACTATTGCTGTTTGTTTCTGGATAATGTTGATCATCAGACTGTGGATCAGTCACTTGATATATGTACCTGCAGCTGGAAGACTTCCAAATGTGGGTGATATCCCCTTGTAAAGATGGAAGGTTCTGTGAAGTAGGAAAACTGCAAATTTTTTCATCAATGTTTTTGTTCCCTCTGGACTCAACAATCCAACCCTCTTCTGCGTCTCCCACTTCCACCCTCCATAAACGTGAGATTATCCAAACCCCGGTTGCCCGTATCCTAGGTAACACCAAGTCCCATTCACCATCACCCCTGTGCTCTCTGAACTACATTGGGCAAGATTTTCTGGTCCTTCCCACTGAATTAATCTTCCGGTCCCGCTTAGGTCGCCCCCTCCGTGATAGGTTCCCTCAGAGCAGGATGGGCGGGCCACGCAAAATGTTATCGAGATCAGTGGGACTGGAAGATCACGACAGTGGCCAGTGGCGAGCTGTCTCTGCCACCAGAAAACATGTTATATTGGGGGGGAGAGGGTACTTCTGCTGCAAGGGGGGGGGGGGAGGGGGAGGGGGTAAGTCCCTCCCACAGTGACTCATGGAAACGCCTTAACTTTAAAATTCTCATCCTTGTATTCAGATCACTCAAGGTTCTCTTCCCTCCTTACCTCTCTAACTTTCTCCAGGCCTACATTCCTCTGAGGTAGAAGCACAGAAGAAGACCATTTGGCCCATTTTTTCCATGCCAAATCTCGGCACTTCTCCAATTTTGGCTCCTTGCATATTCCACCGTTGAGATGCCTGGGCCCCAAGATCTGCAATTCCCTCCCTAAAGTGTTCAGTCTCTTTATCTCTCTGTCCTCCTTTGAGATCTTCCCTTGAAACCAATCTCAAATTTGAGTTTTCGCCTCAATGCCCCTGTGGCTGTGATAAATTTTGTTTGGTAATTGCTTCTTTGAAGCACTTTGGGATATTTTATTATGTTAAGGGTGTTACCTGAATCATAGTTGTTGTTGCTCCTGGTATTGCTGGAGTCTGGCTGAAGAACCCCTATATGCATTCTGTAGAGCTTTGTAGGAACATCTGTGTTGAAGTACAACTGTACTTCACATCAAGAGTAAAGCAATAGGTAAACTAGCCTTTAACCACAAGTTTGTGAAGGACAAATTTTGATCTGTTTTATATGGAGATTTCAATCTACTAAAAGTGCACAGAGGTAGTGGAGAAAGTACAAAGGTTCACAATGATGATGCCAGAACTGAGAGACTACAGTTATTGGGAAAGATTAAGTAGGTTGGCACTTTCTCTTCAGAGAAAACTTAGAGATGGTTCGATCGAGGTCTTTGAAAATCTGAAAAGGTTGAACAGGGTAGATATGGAGAGAATGGGTGAAATTCTCCACTTGGGAGACTATGGGCTGGATTCTCCAATTCTGGGGCTATGTCCGCAGGATCCGCCTGGTCTTACGACCAAAAGGTCGGCGGCTCCCCCGTACCGATGCTTCTCCCAGTGGGGGGCTAGCAGCCGCGCCATGTAAAGCCAGTGGAACAGTCCCCCCCCCCCCCCCCCCCGATTGTGGGGGCACTGGACACTTACAAAAAGTGAGTGCACACGTATCCCACACCGTCGGGAAGTCGGACCATCTGGAGTGAAGCATTGGGGAGGGCCTCGGGTGGCATCCTGAGGCCGTTCGAATGGTGTGTGGTGTACTCCTCATGGGATGGCTGATTGGAGAACCCCGCCCTTTGGCATGATTCTCCGGAAAGATTTCTAAGTGTGGCAGTGTCATGTGAGAGTACCTTTAAGAAATAGGTGTTTATAAATGGGTGTGTATATAAATATCTGTAGTGAGATTACCTTTAAGAAATGGGTGTTTACTACTGCAGTGATGTCAGAGAGTGGGTGGAGTTGGGCTGTCTGTACGCTTTTTACTTTCATTTTTGAGCAGGCTGCAGGGCGTCTTTTAGTTGCGTTTTCAGAGCTGGATAGCTGCAGTCACAGCCAGCAGGTGCATGAATCTCTCTGCAATCTAAAAACTGTAAATCGATCCTGGTGATTTAAAACTAATAACAGTAATAACTTTAACTGATGTGCTTCTGGTAAAAGGTGTTTTAAGTCGTATGGATGTTAAAAAGGAAAGCTTAAAGGTTTACTTAATGTTGTATTCTTTGGGGTTGTATTTGAATTGATGGTTGCTAAGATGTTCACTGTTTGTTTGAAAAAGGTTAACTTGCGTTCATAGAATAAACATTGTTTTGCTTCAAAAAATACTTTTCCAATTCTGCTGACCACACCTGTAGAGTGGGCCGTGTGCTCCCCATACCACAATCTATTAAAAGTTGTGGGTCAGGTGAGCTCCATGATATACTTTGGGGTTCTCTAAATCCTGGCCCATAACAGGCAGCGAACGGGAACTGCCGCAAACTTCCTGCTGCTTGGCCCAGCGAGATTGGCAACACTAGGTGCACCTAACGAAGGCCCACTGGCTTCTCACCATAAATGAAGGCTCACCGGGTGGGCCCCGATCGCGGGTCAGGCCACCGTGGGGGCACCCTCCGGTGCCAGGTCACCTCGCACCCACCCCAGGACCCCGGAGCCCGCCCGCGCTGCCTGCTCCCGCCAATAAGGTAGGTGGCTTGATCCACGCCGGCGGGAGAGGCATGACAGCGGTGGGACTTTGGCCCATCATGGGCCAGAGAATCGCCGGGGGGGGTGGGGGGGGGGGACGACAACTGGTGCGGAGCGATTCCCGCCCCAGCCGAATCTCCGGTGCCGAAGAATTTAGGACACGGTGGGGATGGGAGGGATTGACGCCGGTCCCCGGCGATTCTCCGACCCGGCGGGGGTCGGAGAATCCCGCCCCATATGTTCATTCTCCCCCAGGCCCTCCAGCCTATGGCACCGGTCCATCCCTGGTGATCCCCCTCGCCAGCCTCCCAGGAGAAGACCTCCAAGGAGAGCTCCATGGATGCCACATTTGAAGCAACACAGCTGTCATACCCCACCCTCCGCCAATGCAGATACGCGCACCTCAGTGGGACCTGTTAGTGGTCAGGCATTTCAGACACAATCTGGTGAGCACCACACAGCTGTTGATGAATGAGACAGCAGTCAGAGGTCTGCTGGATCCCGGGACCCAGCTGGGTCCCAGCCTGACGCTGAGCCTGTGGAAGAGGTCACCCTGGAGCTGATGGAGACATTAGGGAGCGGCCGGGACATTCAGAGGGAGATGTTAGTGACACTCCAGCAGTTGCTTGGACAAGTCCCAAAGGCTACAGGCGCAGGGGATGTCCCCGGCAATGCGTGGCAGTGAGGCCAACACTGCAACGGTGTCGACCGTAGTGCAGAGCCTGCTGCACAATGTCAGCACGATTAGTGAAGATATCCGAGGCATCGCGCAATCGATGAAGGCCATGGCTGAGAGTCTCTACAGAATGTCCGACTCACTGGGGGATGTGACCCAGTATTGGGCTGACCTTGAGGTTCTGCGGGGGGAAAAAGAACAAAAGAGCAATACAGCTCAGGAACAGGCCCTTCAATCCTGTGCAGATCATGTGGCCTATCTAGACCAACTGCCTGTATCCCTCTACACTCTATCTGTTCATGTGTCTATCCAGATAAGTCTTAAAGGTCGCTAATGTATATCCCGCTCTGGGATGGGAATGGCCGAGGTGCCGCGGAGCTTGTCCCAGTCACAGGTGGGCATTGCTGAGGCAGTGCAGAGCATGGCCCAGTCACTGAGGAGCATCGCCGAGGGCATTGACATGATGGTGCAGACCATGGGGAGCTGCCAGGGCTGGCAGAGCCAGATGGTGCAGGGGCAGCTGGGGTTTGAACCAGCTTTCCCTCCGCCCCAAGGTGAACTCCAGGGCATTCTGAGTGGGAGGAGGGGGCGCTGGGTGCCAACCCAAACCCGTCCTATGGAGTGGCGACGGTGACCACCAGGTCCTTCGGGTTCCACCCCTCCGATGAGGCTGCATCTCACAGTCAGCACACGGGACAGGGCAACACAACTGTGCATGTGCCATCGACAAGTGAGCTGGAGCTCTCCAGCCCCAGAGCCCTCAGAGGACCCCCGCCAAAGGCATCAAAGGCCAGAGGACCAGGTAAGCATCTGGCTGCCTCCACCTGTGATGTCTATCCTGGGGACACCCCTAGATGTAATGGTAGATCTAGGAGGGACAAGCACATCGAGGATCAATGAGGGCACCTGTGGTGGCAGTGAGGGGGGTGGGGGGAGGGGGCAGCACATTTTAAACACAATAAACACCTTTGTGCACAACTAGTGTGATGCCTCTGTCACTTTCTTCTGCAATGCGGGACAACCTCTCTCCAGGTAGCCTCCCCGACTCGTGGCAATCACTCACCCTCCATCAGTGGACCTGTCCCCGGACATGTCCCAGTGTCCAGGCATCATGGTCTGGCTGGGATGCTAGTCAATGACTGACTCCCACATGCTACATGGCCGATTCCCCCCACGGGAATCCACTTGGGTTGTGTGAAGTGCTCACATAACCGCGATTGCCAATTCCCTATTAGCAACAGCCTTCAGCCGCACGGCCAGAGGCCTCGCAGTCAATGAAGGTTCTGGGTGGTTGGTGGGGCAGAAGGGCAGGGACAAGGGTTGCCCCCGGAATGGGTACACACAATCTAGGGGTTGGCATGGTGGTGCCATGGTTGTCCTCTGGTTGCCCCTACAGTACCTTCCCCCACCCCATCCTCGCATGGCGGCCCACCTCTGCAGGGAATCCGCCACCCCCAACCGAGGGTCCCCGACCACCCGCTGTGCACTGGGGTAACAAGCCCAGTTAGCCGGGCTCTTTGTCTGTGAGCAAAGATGGTTACTCACCTCCTCGGGTCCCCACAGAAGCCCTTCCACCAGGTTCATGATTTCAAAAGGAGTACTAATCGGCACCAGTGTGACCACTTGCTGGGGAGGCTGCTGAATGACAGGAGGCCGTTGGATATGGGGTGGCTCCTGTTACTTATATGGGAATAGGGATGAAGTGGTGATAATTGGCTCCTTGCCATGCTGCAGTGAGATCCCGATTTCGCCTACGGGAGCGGGCCGGGAGCGGGCCGGTTGTATCACAAACTGTCTGGCACCTGGTGCGATTCTCATTCTTTTGCCTCTCCTGCTACACACTGGCTTCGTTTCACTCAAGCGAGAGCATAACTAGTCCGGAGAATCGCACCCTAAGTGTTGACATCAGGATTAAATTGTGTGCACATCGCATACCTGTTGTGCGCACTATTTCCAAAACAATTCAGGACATACTCATGGGTCAGCCCTCTGCCCACGTAAATCTAGATCAATTCTAATTGCCGCTGGCAGCGGATTCACTGGGGCTGGAATTGGTGCTGGAGAACTTAATACGTTGGAGCTACATCTGAGCACTCCACTCCCCACACACCCATTCCAGCATCGATGATGGTCCAGAAAAGAGCAGCACCTCGCGTCACCGACTCGGAGCTCAATACAATGTTGGATGCGGTGGAGGAGAGGTGGGACACCCTCTTCCCCAGGATAGGCATGAGGCTCCTGCCCTTGGTCGTCAACCGGGCCTGGGCAATGGTGGCCAAGACTGTCAGTGCTGTGAGTCTCATCAGGTGAGCTGGCAGCAGTGTCACAAGAAGATGAACAACTTCCTCAGGGCAGCTCGGGTGAGCTCCGTTCCCATGGCATCACTCCTGTCCCATGCACTCATACCACCCTTCACTCCCATCGAGGTCAATCAAAACTCACCTGCCTGCATCTTCCTCACATCCCATATGCCAAACCCCAACAGCTGTATTATTCTCCTTGGCCAGGTGCCTTGCACACTCATGCCACCAGCTACAGACCCCCCCTCCCCGTGCAACTTGTCTTCACTATGTCCTTTATGTGTCCCCGAGGGAAAAGGCAGCCCACAACAGAAGGAAGCGGGAGAAGACGGGATATTGCGTCCCAGACCTCAGGGTCTCACCCCCACCGATAAGAGGGTGATGGAATTAGCCAGGGAGGTGCAGGAGATGGCCATCTCTGAGGCAGAGGTTGGCATGCAACAATCACGTGAGCCCAAAGCAAAATGATGTCCCTATAGCAAGTGAGTCATCCTCCTTCTGCAAACCACTTCTTCGCAAGACCTCGCCATGTTGTCTTTTGTCTTGCAGGATCACCATCACACCAGCTGGAGGTGTCCAATCACCTTCAGGTGTAGGCGGTGGTGCCGATACTGCATGGTGCCCAGGCCAACACTGAACAGGTGGCATCTGCGATGGAAGCCTTGGGTGAAAAAAATACACCCATGGGTCAAGACGTCCAAGGCTTGGGGCACACTGCAGTCGACGGCTGAGGCTCAGGACAGTGGAGCCCACTGACAGGCAGCCACTTACCGGTCTCAGATGGACGTTGCTGTGGTGCTCCACAGCTTGGTCCAGTCACAAAAGGGTGGTTGAAAATGTCGAGAACATTAGTCCGGCACTGACTGAATTGGGCCAGTCACAGAGAGATATGCCCGAGATGCAGAGCGACATGGCATAGTCTCAGAGGGACATTGCACGGTGCCAGAGGGACATGACTGAGGCAGTGAGGAACATGACATACTCGCTGAGGGATGTGACCAGTGCTCCATGGTTGAGGGCATCTAGTCCCTGTTTGAGACAAGGGCGAGCCTCCAGGATTGGCAGCGCCAGGTGATGGGGGAGCCTCCAGAGCTCACTTTGGCCTCCCCTCCACCCCATGGAGTATCCCGAGGGAGGAGGAAGAAACCATGCTGTTGCCTCCCGCAGGGGAATTCCTGGAACACCTCAGCACTTCTGAATTCCCCACCAGACACTGGCATATCTGATGGGCAGCGGGGCAGAACAGGGTGGCACTTCATCAGCTGTGACACCCGGAAGTCGGCCAAACCCATCCAGGGGAGAATATGAAGATGTGGGATAGGCTGGCGGAGCTGTCAGTAGTCAGGCCTCCTAGTAGGCAAATCTAGAAGTGATGAGGTTGTCCAATGTGTGTCGAAGCTGGAGCACACATTGAGAAGCCTGCCAAGCTAGTCCGGGCTCCATGCCCGATTCTTCCTTACCATCCTCCTCATCAGATGAGGCCTGGTGTTCTTCCTCCTCCTCCAGCATTCCCCCACCCCTGCCGAGCGATGTTGTGCATGAGGTAACAGGCCAACACGATGTTAAAGACCCTCCTGGGGTTATACTGGAGAGTCCAATGAAGCGACCAGGCATCAGATACGCATATTGAGGACTATGCACCGCTCAATGATGCTCCTGTTTGCTGCATGGGTGTCGTTATAACAGTTCGGCGCATCAATCTGGGACGGACTGAGTCTAGACCTCAGTGGGTAACCCTTGTCACCCTTAGCCAACCCCTCACTGAAGCAAGCGCCTCGAAAGTGCCGAGAAGCGACCGAGTGCGTCTGGATGTAAACGTCGGGCATGCTGGATATTGGGCGCAGGTGTGCATGATGTGCAGCTGGTAGTCACACGCCAACTGCACGTTTAGGGAATGGAAGCCCTGCCTATTGATGAAGGGCACCCCCTGATGAGCCGATGCTTGAAGGGGGTCCTGTGTGCTATAGATCAACCCCTGGACATGGGGCATGCCAACAATGGTGTTAAACCCTGCTACCTGGGCATTCTGGTGTGCCTGGTCCAGACTGAAGTTTACATAATCTGCTTCCTGGCATAGGGCCCATCACTGTACGGATACACCTGTGTATGGATGTCTGAGAGATCCCAGACAGGTCACTGTTTGGCCCCTGGAAAGACCCAGAAGCATTAAAGTTCAGGGCAGCCGTCACCTTGATGGCCACCTCCATACACCCACGGTGCAAGGTGTGCCATCATCTGGCACAGGTGGCACCCAGTCTCCCTGGTCTGCCGAAGACTTGATGGTACAGGCGGCCTGGCAGCTCCTCAAAGGACAGGGGCTGGCAGGATACATATGGCTTGATGCGATGTCTCCTTCGCACCCTCTCCTTGGCCTGTTGGACTGCCAACACCCGAGCCGCACCAGCTGGCCCCTGCTCTTCTGAGGCAGGCTCCTTTTGTGCAGGGTCCTCCCCGAGCAGGCCCCATGCCTCCACCCTCCATGTGTCCACAACAGCAGCCGCGGCCAGGTAGATGGCGAACATTGCTGGCTATACTCCGAAATTCATTCTCTGCAAAGGGGTAAAGAGAAGACATGTTAGCAAGATGACTATTGCCTTGCCTATCCAAAAACAACAGGTTACATGGTGACCCTGAGTTGTACTTCAGCTCCACCCTCCACATGTCCCTCGCCCCTCAACTGTTCCCCTCAGTGTGCTGCCTTCCACACTGCACCCCTGTCTCCATCAGCGAGCTGCACCAGGGAGCCTCTATCCTCCCCACTCGTCCTTGTCAACAGGGCTACCAATGGCTACTGCAACCCGGGTCAATGATCTGCTCTGCGGCCCTGTCCAGTTTCCCCAGTGAGGTCCACTTTGTGTGTCCTCATTGGGTAGGCCGTGTGTTATCCCACCAGCAGGGTGGTACCTGGTTGGGCAGTGGAGAGGATCACCCGAGTGCCACCAATCACCTCTATTCTTAGAGGCCTGTGTATGAGCAGATCCTTCAGATAGGGGTGAGGCAGGAAAGCTGTCAGCTGCTGGGAATTTAGCTGCACAGTGATGTGAGTCCTGGGTGTGACACACAGGTAGTGACAAGCTGTCAGGATGGACGGATGGGAGTAGGGGCGCAGTGGGCAGGCAGAGCATGGAGACAGCTGGTGGTCCTGCAGAGTGCACTAGCTGATAGTGGCACTGATGAGGCCTCGCCCCTGAGAGAGGCAGTGTGCCAAGGAGGGTCCAACAGCAGAGGTGTATGTGTCCACTGTTTGGGGTGATCTGTGCTGTTCCCCTGCTTCCTCTGCAGTGGGGCTGTGCTTCTGATGAGTGTATTGAGGAGTGGCAGCGGCTGGTGGGCCTCTGACTGAGCTTGGCCATGCCCATCCCGGGATGTGTCAGCTGGGGTCTGAGGGCTTCCTGAGGGCTCCAAAATGCCAGAGGCTCATTTAGAGGAATATATATTTTAGAGGACTATGTGAGCAGTCAGTAGAGTGATCAGCCAGGGGCCTGTAACTTGTACCAAATGGACGTGTTTAAAACAAACACTGCAGCAATGGCAGTGTGAGCCAGGCCTCCCTGTTCCCGAGGGTGACACCCCGAATCCACAAAGCTGTCACCAAGTTGCTCCCACCACTCCCCTCGGCTCTGACAGCCGACCCGCAGCTAGCACTGTAATTTTTAACAGTTTTTCAAACTTTGCTTACCTTCTCTCTCTCCCCCATAGCAGGCCTGATGCCCAGATCCTATTTGTAAATACCTGTAGTAAATTGCACTTGCGTGACTCCCACCTTGAGAGCATCAAGGAGGCCCGGAGTATAGTGGGTCAAACTTGCTAATCACATTTAAATGCATGCTGCAGCCGGTGCAGGATACAAACCTTGGCCGCGATTCTCCGGCTGCGTTGCGCTCAAGCGCGAGCACTGATGTGACTGGAGAATCCTGGGAGAGGCCTACAGCGAGCCTCCCGACAGGCTCAGTGCCTCACGGGATTCACCAAAGTCCCGCGAGAAGTCGGGAACTTGGTCCCAAATGGGCGTGACCAATGCCACTCCTGGAAGTAGCTCGTAAACCTACTTACGACCTCCTCACCCGGGACCATAGGCCTCCATCCATTCACTGGCTACCCCAGGGAGGCCTCAGCCTAGTCCCCACCAGCGAGGGATGGGGGCATGGCGCCCAAATCAGTACCGGGCATGGACCTTGATTTTGGCTGGACGCACTATTCTCTGCCCAATTGGCGTCACATTTGTGGTGTCACGAGGTGGAGAATTTCACCCAATGTTTATACTTGTGGGAGAATCGAAAACTCAGGTCCATAAATGCAAGATAGTTATTGCTAAATCAGATCAGGAAACTGAGAGAACTTACTCAGTGTGGTTAGAATGTTAAACTTGCTACCACAGGAAGTGGTTGAGGTAAATAGCTTATATATTCTCAAACAAAACTAGATGAGCACATGAAAGAAAAGGGAATTGAAAGATATGCAGAAAGACTGAGGTGAGGTAGATGGAATGGGTGAAGAGTCTGCATCAGCTAGTAGGGAAGGATGGCCTGTTTATGTAGATTCTATGCAATCTTTATATTGAATGCTTTGGGTCTCCGAATGTTAAAAAAGAATTGAGGGAGGCAGCAGCCTCACCAAGTCTCCTTTGAAAGCACCTTTCAAAGCTGCAACCTCTACCACTTAAAGGACAAGGCTCAGAAACACATAGAAACACCCACAATTCCCTTCCAAGTCACTCACTCTATCATCATTCCTTCACTTTTGTTGGGTCCAAATCTTGCAGCTCCCCTCTTTTCTTCCATCCCTTACAGCACTGTGGGTGTACTTACGCCACACAGGCTGCAACAGTTCAAGAATTTGGCTCGCCACCCCTTCTCAAGGGCAATTAGGGATGGGTGATAAATATTGGACTTTCCAGCTAAAGTCACACCCCAAGAACAAATAAAAGACAAGATATAAAACCGCACAAGTTTGAACTCGCCTGATAACGCACAACAGCAAAGTTAGAGTTTGAAATACCAAGAGCACCTTTGCTTTGTTCAGTTTTGACTTCATTGGAAAAACGGTCAAAGTGTTTAACACAGAATTTGATGGGCCGTAACGTGACCATTTACACACCCCAGCCCCCCTACCCAAAAAAATTAAATACAGAGAGACATCTGCCACATGGTAAGGTTCAGTGATTAGAATTACATGTGAGACAGTTGCTGCATTTTGTGTTAGATGAATATATAATCTGTTTAGTGCTTTTCAAATTAGACAGAATTATTTGAATCTAATGATCCTCATATGTAAACATCAGGTGTTATGGGACAATGAGCTGGCAAGACCCAGCCACTTAGGCCCTGAAGCTACATAGCATCTCAACCATTAATTCTCCATAATGTACTCAATTAAAGGTTGATGAAACACTTTTCCTTACATCAATCAATAGATGCAATTTTACATCTGTCACAATTATACAGTAACCTAGAAATGTAGCTACAGGCCCTCACTGTGGTGCAGAACAAGAAAAAAGGATCATGTCAAGGACACTGCAAACATTTGACTTACCCAACTGGCCTCTTGTCCACTCGTTGCAAGTTATCCAGGATTAAGCATTGGATTTTGGAGTTCCTGCTCCTGAAAGTGCCTCCGCCTGGGAGATGTTTTAAAAAAAAAGAATAAAGCAAATTGATTTGATGGGGACTGGGAAAGAGGAGAGATGAGCATCTGCTCCCGAGGGAAACACCAACAAACAAACAGTGGGGCGTCTCGGCAACTGATCAACAAAGGCTGTGTCACTGTCAATACAATGATCATCCGCTGGGTGAATCGGTGTTTGTGCGAATGCCCTACTGTACACTGTCCTAGAACCTTCAGTTGAACATAATGAACTTGCCTAACCATGAGATTGGTGTTCTGAGCCTTTTCCTTCAAAATCATTATCAAGTAATTGAAAGCGTATTGGCAACTCTCACATTCGAAGTTAGCATCGCTGCTTCATAAAATTATAATTAACCTCTGCAATCATAAATTCTGTTCAATCAGCTCCTTCTTTTTTGAAAGAAAATCTGGAGTGAATCCAGAAACAATGAAGTATGATTGAAATAAGAATAAAATACTGCGAAGGCTTGAAAGCTGAATTAAAACTACAAAGGCTGGAAAGAATCAACAGGATCCGGGGAGAAAGAAACAGGAAGTCTCCTGGCCTGTGTTGACACCAGGAAAAAATAAGACAAATGAAAAGAAATGAATTTATTACGAAGATCTGAATGTTTCCGAGCATTTGGGCCCCACAGAATGATTTGTGGTTAATCGCTAATTGCTGAGGGGAGTTTTAGCCTTGAATGTGTCTCACATATTTTCTGCAGCCATGCCTATTGGGGAGGTGAACTGGTAGCCAATGGTAACGGTTCCGGTTCCTCATTCACAAAGTGGTTCCAATGAGGAGTTTCTTTCGTTAAGTCCTCGTGCAGGCAGCATTGGTAGCCAAGACCCAACATGATTTACCTTCAGAGAAGGGTGGCATGGTGGTGCAGTGGTTAGCACTGCTGCCTCACAGCTACAGGGACCCGTGTTCAATTTCAGCCTCAGGTGGCTGTCTGTGTGGAGTTTGCACATTCTCTGCGTGTGTGCGTGGGTTTCCTCTGGGTGCTCCAGTTTCCTCCCACAGTCCAAAGATGTGCAGGTTAGGTGGATTGGCCATGCTAAATTTCCCCTTAGTGTCCAAAAGGTTAGGTGGGGTTAGTGGGTTATAGCGATAGGTTGGCTTAAATAGGGTGCTCTTTCCAAGGGGCGGTGCAGACTCGGTAGGCCGAATGGCCTCTTTCTGCACTGTAAATTCTATGATTATATGATTCTATGAAAGCAGTTGATGCATTTTGGATCTAAGGTGCAGGAGGGGTGGTTCATCACCTTGAGCTTCTTTTGTCTTGAACGAATTGTGTTGATTTCACACTCCCCACAGCAGATAAAGATTCTCCCTATTTACCTTATCAAGGGATATGGGAATAGGGAAAGAAGGTCAAGTTGAGGTAGAAAAGGACTGGAGCAGGCTCAATGGGCCACATGGCCTTCTCCTACTCCTAATTCTTATCTTAATTTCTTTCAAGATTCAAACCATTCTGTAAACTTCTACATTTCAGGGAACAAAGGCCCAGTTTATGTGATTATTCCTCATAATCTATCGCTTGAACTTGATGTTCCGGGGGTGGGGGGGAGTGGGGGAGTGGGGGGGGGGGGGGGGGGAGGGGGGGGGGGGAGGGGGGGGGGGCGGGGGGGCTGCAAGAGCTGGTGGAATTGAAATTCTATCAGATAATAAATTAATTGTTGTATAAAAAACATCCTGGTCACTTTGACAACTTGCTGCCCTAACTCAGTCCGGCCTACGTGTCGCTGCACACCCACAGACTCTAAACTGCCCCACTGAAATCATAGATCATAGAATTTACAGTGCAGAAGGAGGCCATTCGGCCCATCGAGTCTGCACCGGCTCTTGGAAAGAGCACTCCACTTAAGCCCACACCTCCACCCTATCCCCGTAACCCAGTAACCTCACCTAACCTGGGGGGAATTTAGAATTGCCAATCCACCTAACCCGTACATCTTTGGACTGTGGGAGAAACCCAGAGCATCCGGAGGAAACCCATGCAGACCCGGAGAGAATGTGCAGAGTCCGCACAGACAGTGACCCAAGCTGGGAATTGAGCCTGGGACCCTGGAGCTGTGAAGCAACTGTGCCAACCGCTATGCTACCTTGCTGGCCCTTTGATCACTCCGTTCAAGGGCAAGTAGGGGATGGGGAACAAATACCAGTCATACCCAAATACCATAAAAATGCCAATTAAAATAAATGTCTCCACATCCTTTCAAGGCAAATACAACTTTGACGTGCAGATATATTTCCGGGATTCACCGACCCCCCCACCCACCGCTGCCGGGTCGGAGAATCCCTGTGGGGAGGCGCGAATCCCGCCCTGACGCCCTATTCTCCGGCACCGTTTTTCGGGCAACGGCGGGATACCCGCCATGCTGGTCAGCAGCCGTTGACAGCGGTCCCTCCCCCGGTGATTTTCCGGGCCCCGATGCGCCGAGCGGCCGTCCATTTTTGGCCAGTCCCGCCGGCATGAATTGGCCACCTCACGCACAGCGGGACCTGGTTAGTGTGTGGGGGTGGTCCTCGGGGAGGAGGAGGGGGGGGGGGGGAGGAAGATCCAATCCCGGGGTGGTCCCCACGGTGGCCAGGCCCGCGATCGGGGCCTACCGTGGAGGGACTTCTTTCTTCCGCGCCGGGCCCTTGTACGGCTCCGCCATATTACCTGGAGACCGGTGCGGAGAAGAGAACCCCACCGCGCATGCGCTAAAATACGCCGGCCAGTATCATGCCGGCCGTTCCGCGCATGCACGAACTTGCGCCGGCCCTTCGCCGCCGGCTGGAGCGGCGCCAACCCCTCCCCCTCCGGAGTCCACCTAGCCCCCGAAAATGTAGAGAATTCCACACTTTCAGGGGCTGTTGACGCCGGAGTGGTTGGTGCCGGTTTTCCCGCCGGCGTGGGGACTTGGTCCCCAGAAGGCAGAATCCCGCCCATGGTCGGATGCTCATCCCAGGGTCTGACACTGAAGTCTTGAAGATTTTAGTTACCAGGGAGAGGGATGGACAATGGGAATCAAATACAGTGGCTGAAAAAAGGTGGCAGAGGATGAGTTTTCCTCTTTACATCCTCGGCAAGTTCTACAATGGTGGATGATCCACCCTGACAATTCAGTGTCCAGATAATCTCCACTTAAGCATGCACTGCACCTTCAAACACACAGGAGATGCTCCTCCCTCATTGGGGTGCTTCAGATGGCACTTCCCCTAAGATAGAAACACAACTAAATGCTCAGCAGAAAGCTGGCACAATGGAACAGATTCTTTTACTTGAAAGCTAAACAAAATGAAAAAAAAAGACAATAAAAATAAATTAAATCAAAACAGTAAAGTGAAGAGGAAAGCAAAACAACGGGCGTGATTCTCCGGAAAGATTTTTAAGTGTCGTAGCGAGCGGGAACTGCTGTCAGCTTCCCGGAACTCATACCAGCGAGGCCGGCAACACTATTTAACGTTAATTGGTCCACTTAATGAGGCCGCGTGGTTCTCGCTGCAAATAAAGGCTCGCCAGCTGATTCGCTGGCACCGCGCTCATCAGCCCTCCGTTAACATGGTCGAGTAGCTGTTAAGCTGCCCTTGCTCAGCCAACCCCAGCCAGCTCACAGCAATGGCGCCCAGGAGACCAGCCCCAAGATTCAGGGACATAGACCTGGGCGGCTGCTAGACGCAGTGGAGGCCGGGAGGGATGTCCTGTCCCCCCCAAGGGTCCTGGAGGGTCAGCCAGTGCTGCCTGTGATGAGGTGGCGGCGGCTGTGAGTGCCGGGAATGTTACCAGGAGGACTGGCATCCAGTGCCGGAAACAGGTAAATGACCTACACCGGGCAGCACGAGTGAGTAGACACCAATGCCACCCTAACCCAGACCTGTCCACATCCATGGGAGCATCCACCCCTCAAACCTTTTCCAGCCCCACCCCCTTAATACCCCTTCCTTCACATAACCCCTCCCACCACTGTGAACCACGCATGTGGCAAACGATGCCCTCTCTGTGTCTCTCAGGAAATGCTCTCTCACAATCGCCGGGAGAGGGCACCGACTGAGGATGGTGTGCTGGACGTCAGAATCCTCACCATCTTTGAGGAGCTTGTCCTGGAGGTCACTGGGGTTGCCAAGGACAGAATGGTCAGCAACATGGAGGCTGGCGGGCGTCGCAGAGGTGAGGAACCACCGGGCTCCACCCGGAAGAACTATCACACTTGAATAGTTATTATCTTACTGACTGTAGCACGGTAGCATTGTGGACAGCACAATTGCTTCACAGCTCCAGGGTCCCAGGTTCGATTCCGGCTTGGGTCACTGTCTGTGCGGAGTCTGTACATCCTCCCCGTGTGTGCATGGGTTTCCTCCGGGTGCTCCGGTTTCCACCCACAGTCCAAAGATGTGCAGGTTAGGTGGATTGGCCATGATAAATTGCCCTTAGTTTCCAAAATTGCCCTTAGTGTTGGGTGGGGTTACTCGGTTAAGGGGATAGGGTGGAGGTGTTGACCTTGGGTAGGGTGCTCTTTCCAAGAGCCGGTACAGACTCGATGGGCCGAATGGCCTCCTTCTGCACTGTAAATTCTATGATATGACTGACCCATCCCTCCCACTGACCACATGTCCATTTTCCCACACGTCCTCCAGCCGATGGCATCGGCCCATTCTGGGTGGCCCCCTCTCCAGTCTCCCATAAGACCACCTTGGAGGAGAGCTCCCAGGATGCCACCTTAATAGTCATGGCACAGTTGTCATCCCCACCTGCCACCAGCGCAGATACACACACCTCGGCGGGACATTTTGGTGGTCAGGCCTCTGGGGCACAATCTGGTGAGCACCATAGAGCTGCTGACGTACATCAGGTGGAGGCAGCAACCCCCAGGTGAGACAGCAGTCGGTAGTCTGCTGGATCCCAGGACCCAGACGGGGCCCAGCCTGGTGCTGAGCCTGTGGAAGTGGTCATCCCAAAGCTGATGGAGCCATTAGGTTGCAGCTGGGACATTCAGAGGAAGATGTCATCGACACTCCAGCAGGTCCATAGCCGATTGGAGGAGTCTCAGAGGCTACAGGCACAGGAGATGTCGGCGGCAATGTGTGGCACTGAGGCCAACACTGCTAGGGTGGCGACTGCAGTGGAGAGCCTGGTGCATGACGTCGGCACCATTAGTGAAGGTGTACAAGGCGTCACGCAGTTGGTGACGGCCATGGCTGAGGGTCTCGACAGAATTTCTGCATCACTGGGGGATGTTACCCAGAACCAGGCTGACCTTGATGAGGTTCTGCGGGAAATATCCCGCTCTCCGATGAGCCTGGCCCAGGTGCTGCAGAGCATGGTCCAATCACTGAGGAGCATCGCAAATTGTGTCGACACAGAGCCAGGTGATGCAGGGGCAGCCGGGGCTCGAACCAACTACCCCTCCATCCCAAGGTGAACCCCAGGACCCTATGGGAACTAAGGGGGTGGAGGGTGCGCCAGGTCCCAACCTGGACCCGTCCCATGGAGTGGCGACAGTGGTCACCAGTTCCCCCGAGTTCCACCCCCCTAATGAGGCTGCGTCTCAGCCAGCACAAGGACAGGGTGGCACGGCTGTCCATGTGCCGCCGACAAGTGAGCCGGGGCCCTCCGGCCTCAGAGCTCCCAGAGGACACCTGCCAGTGGCATCGAAGGCCATGGGATGTGGTAAACAGCTGCTCACTCCTCCCCAGATGTGCATCCTGGGGACACACCTAGACATGGAGGTAGAGCAAGGAGGGCCAAGCATATCGAGGATCATTGGCGGCACCAGGAGAGGGGAGAGGTGATGGGGGTGTAAGTAGGGGGTGGGGTGGCTCGGGGTGGGAACGGGACAACACCATCAGGAGAGTGGGGAATTGTAAAACACAATAAACACCTTTGTGTATAACCAATAGGATGTCTCTGTCACTTTCTCCCGTAATGCAGGCCGACCTCCGAACCCTTGGCTTATCTCTCCAGGCATGGCTGGTCGGTGACTAGACAGACAGGGACAAGGGTCGCCCCTGGAAGGAATGGGTACACACGATCCAGGCATGGTGGTGCTGTGCGTGGTTGTCCCCCAGTTTTCCACCCACCCCCACATGGGGGTCCCCAAGCTGGGTTTCTCCTACCCCCTACCAAGCACTGGGATGGCAAGTCCAGTGCCCCCAGGCTATTTGCCTGTGAGCAAAGATGGCTACTCACCTCCTTGGCAACCCACAGAAGTCCTTCCGCCAGGTTCACATTTTTCAAAAGGAATACCATTCGGCGCCTGCGTGAGCACTTGCTGGGGAGGCCGCTAAATGATGGGAGGCCGTTGGATAATGGGTTGTTCTCGTTAATTGTTTGGAAATAGGGCTTAAGCGGCCATAATTGGTTTCTCGTTACTCTGCGGCGAGATCCCGATTTTACCTACGGGAGTGGGCCAGTTAGCATTGCATACTGTTTGGTGCCTGGCACAATTCTCGTTTTCTTGCCCCTCCCGCTATTCACCAGCGTCATTTCGCTTGAGCGGTAGCGTCATGCGGCCGGAGAAAAGCGCCAACCAAATTCATGTGGTGGTGAGCAGTCACAGAAGAGCTCAATGAACAAGTAGACTAAACTCAAACAGTGATGAAAGAGTCTTATTTTAGATAGATCTATTTCATTAGAGGGTCAAGTGAGCTTCATCCCACTTCGATCCAGTCAAGCACGTCCCCTGAGAGGCAACGATACAAAAAATTTCAGGAAAGTGCTGTGCTGCCAAAACTGATTCATAACAAAAGCAACTAGAATCATGATGAAGGGGGTTCTAATTTCGAGTGGCTGGCTGCAGTCCAGGCTCGGGGAAAATGGACACAAACAAGTAGTTTCCCCTTAAAGAGGGAACACCTAAAGTTTAGAGAGAATCAACCCATCCAAAACTTAAATGTGTAAAATAACAAAGTTAAGTACAACTGATTAGATCAGAGGAAAAATCTAATTCCCCTTTTATTGTTGCTGCTCCTTAAAGGCATTTCCCCTCCCTCAATGTTAGTGTTCGGCGTTAGAATTACCAGAATGGGGCATACTGCATGTAATTAGACATTGTCCTTCACCTCAGAAATGATTCTTCCTATTTGCAGCTGGAATTGCGAGCTGATAGTGATTCATCGAGGGTAACAGGTTTTCTGGGACCGCAGTGAGCGGCAGGACCAACAGTGTGTCCTTAAACAATGAGAATTAATAACTGCAAAATGAGAAGAGCAAGGACTGAGACTAAGGGCCACTTTGAGTCAAATTGGAGACCAAGAGAAGTAAACAGAGGGAAAGACAAAGTTGTAAAGAGAGAGAAAAGACAAAAAGAACCATTTGAAAACATTTTTTAAATGATCAATTAGATTTTTAAAAAATCTCCAACAACAATTTGCGACCTGAAGGAATGAAATTCTACTCCTTTCATTGTTCACTTTCTGGGCCAGAAAGGCTGATTGACAAATCATTAACAATTCTCACATCAATATTGATTACCAGACTTAGTTTTCCGAGCTGTGTTTAATAGACAATTAATATGTAAACAGAGATTTTTCATGGGGAGGCCTGGCTGAACTAATTGGCCATTGTCGGGCCTTCACTGGGATTCAGGGCCTGGGGGTGGAAATGCTGCCAGCCAAGAGCTGTGCCAGACAATCAGAGACCACAGCAGCTCATCATTGCAGGCTGAGCCACTAGGGAGGTGGAGACAGCTGCTGGCACCCAGCAGAGACCCAGGACTGCTGAGGTACCCCAGGCTGAAGATGACTGAAGATGGACGGGGGCAGGAAGGGTGAAGTGGGCGGGTGGGAGAGGTGTTGGTGGCAAGGGTGGAGGGCTGGATTTCAGCGGCCTCCCCGCTGCCTCAGGCCTGCTCCCTCGGTCAGGTTTAGAGTACCTGACAGCAGGTGAACTGATTACTCGGTGGTCTTCAGCGGGCATTGGAGACCCCCTCCCACTCCCCATTTAATCCCTGAGCTGCACAATACTAGTCAGATGAGGGTTAATGGGCTTGAATTAGCTCATTAATGAGCTGAATTGACGTCCCACCCGGCGTCAATGGCATATTAGCCCCTTCTAACCTCCAACTTAATCAGGGGAGGTTTTCCAATGCGGAGAAACTGGGTGAAGCTGCTCCCATGATTAAGTGGGCATGGCTGCCATGTTTCCCACTGTGACAGGCTCCATAAAATTCTGCCCAAGGTGTTGGGAGCTCACCCAAGGATTTCTTGTATTCTGACAAGAGCTGTGATCATCAGGGAATTTGAATGGATATGGGAAAGCGTCTGGATCACCGGCACAGGCTTGGATGAGTGCACAATGCTAAAAATCTATGTTTAAAATCAGGCACCATGATAAGTGGGTGGAGGTCTGAAGATTATATTTCTGCAAGGCTTTTTGGAACTTTTCAAATGTTTGAACACCCAGGACAATATAAAACACAGCAGAAATGCTGCTCTCACATCACTCTGATTTTGGTTCCTACGTTCCTATGAAGTCCGAGGACGTGCTAGACACTGTGTCAAACTTGTGTCCTCCCAGGTTGTTAGCCAAATGTCTGATGAAGCACCCCACTATTCTGAAAATCAACAGAGGTGTATTTCGGAGGTTAGGGTGAGTGTTGCTCTCTACTCTCTTCTGGGGAAGCACTGTCTTAAAATAAAACCGCTCACTGAAAAAGGGTTTATCTTTGAATAATCTAATAATCTAGAATGAAGCTACTCACACTCTTACCCCGCTGCCCGCCAGCATTACAGATGCTACAGGCTGAAAAACAATTTGTACAATCACTGATTTGACAAGTGCAATATGCAGCCATCGATTGCTCAACATATAGAGGAGTCTTGGGACATCACTAGTTAACCACAGGACACTTCCAGAAAGAAAGCCAAAGGTCGAGACTTACAGATGAAGCAGTTGTGTAGAAATAAAAATCTATAGGTGTATTTGCTTTCACATTACATTATACTTGAAAAAAAAACCCAACCAGGGCAGAACAATTTGGATAACATGTTTTTTATGCATTTTGGCTTAGCACCAGTGTGGTAATTCCAGTTGGCACACTGTTAATGAGCTAATTAAAGATTAACTTTCATTTAGAGAGATGCAAATAAACCACAATTTACAGGGCAGTACGGTAGCACAAGTGGATAGCACTGTGGCTTCACAGCACCAGGGTCCCAGGTTCGATTCCCCACTGGGTCACTGTCTGTGCGGAGTCTGCACGTTATCCCCGTGTCTGCGTGGGTTTCCTCCGGGTGCTCCGGTTTCTTCCCACAGTTCAAAGATGTGTAAATTAGGTGGATTGGCCATGCTAAAATGCCCTCAGTGACCAAAAAGGTTCGGAGGGGTTATTGGGTTACGGGGGTATGGTGGAAGTAAAAGCTGAAGTGGGTCGGTGCAGACTCGATGGGCCAATTGGCCTCCTTCTGCATTGTATGTTCTATCTTCTATACATATATACCACCTTCAATGGAATGAAACATCCCAAGGTGCTTCCCAGGACAATTATAAAACAAAATTATACGCTGAGCCACCGATGGAGCTATTAGACCAGATGATCAAAAGTTTGTTCAAAGAGGTAAGCTTGAAAGAAGCAGAGAGAGGTAAAGGAGCAGAGAGGCATGGGGAAGATATTCCAGAATTTGGGATCTTGGCAACTCATGGCATGGCCACCAATGGTGGCGCAATTAAAATTGGGAATGCACAAGGGGCCAGAATTACAGGAGTGCAAATCGTGCAGGTTTGGGGGTTCTAGAGATTACAGAGATAGGTCATGGAGGGATTTGAAATCATGGATGAGAATTTGCTTAATCAGAAGCTTAATGCACAATTTTTCTATTTAGCAACACAGGAGGAGGCCATTGAACTCCTCAAACCTATTCCACCATTCAAATATCTCCTGGCTGATCTGGATCTTAACTCCAGCCACCCACCTTGCTTCCATTACACTTAATATCCATGCCCCAAAAATACATGGGCAAAGAAATGGTTCTGAGATCCTGCAGAGTCTGTCAATTAACAAAACAGAAAAAGTAATAATCCTCATCATGAACTGTAAACTACAATCAGGAGGTCTTTGAATAGCCTCAACTGCAGCTTCAACGCGAAACAGTTTCCCCTGAAATCGTGGCTAAAACTTGATGAGATAAATAATCACTGTCAGGTAGACTGTAAGTAGTTTGGGGGCTATCACACAACCTCGCTTGATCCTGGTCCGAATTATGAAGGAGTCTGTTTCAGATCTCTCATACAGGACCGTTGCAGTTATTACATTGTGAAGCAATTTCAGGATTGTGCTGAAATTTCTTGGACATCCAGATCTTTGGAGCGCAATCCCTAGAGCCTCACGATTTACTGAGTCAAATGCTTTGGTCAGGTCGATGAATTAAATGAAGAGTTCCTGCTGTTGGGTTTGTCTGGCAACGCATTGATTGAATGGAATGAGTAAGTGCAATTTGCAATGTCTCTTGTTCACACTGAGAGAATCAAATTCTACCTTATCCAATGTCACAGCTGAGACCAGGGCCTCTTGCATCAGTCATAACTGTCACTAAAAACCTTATAAACTTCAGGAATTCTCATAATTTTTGGAAGCATTGAATTAGTGAGCTTTCCATTCATGCTTATCTCAATGTGTTAGACATTTGACCTAAACTGTGGATGCTGCAACATCTTTACACTTTGTTGGCAGTTTATATTTTGTTTTATATTTGTAGATTTGTTCCACTCATGAGGATGTGTGTCAGTGAAAACTAGGATTGGAAAGCTGTGCACACTTAGAAGGCAACTAAAATCCCAAGGGTTTCAAGTGATTCTAATGCAAAGGGGTTAGAAAAGTAAATGTGAATGCCATTCACAAATGTAATAGCAAGAAAAGCTGTGAAATAGCTTAATCTACGCTGTGCGTTTTGACAAAAGGTGAAGATAGAGGGGGCGGATTCAGCCCGCGTTCGCCATCAGACTGAATGGTGACATGGGTGGAAAATCCGGAGAGAATCACGTTAGGGATTTTCCTCGTCCCATCTCCGGTGACGTCGTAAGGTTCAAGGGCATCAAAGGTCGAGTATCTAATTTTAATGGATTTCAATAAAATTTAATATGATTAGCCGGCTTCCCTGCCACTTGATTTCTCCTCACTAAATATTCATGCCTCGCTGATGTGATGCATTGGGTAGCACGGTGCCACAGTGGTTAGCACTGCCGCCTCACAGCTCCAGGGTCCCGGTTCGATTCCGGCCTCGGGTGACTGTCTGTGTGGAGTTTGTACGCTCTCTTTGTGTCTGCGTAGGTTTCCTCCGGGTGCTCCAGTTTCCTCCCACAGTACAAAGATGTGCGGGTTAGGTGGATTGGCCATGCTAAATTGCCCCATTAGTGTTGAAGGTTAGGCGGTGTTATGGGGATAGAGCAGGGGATTGGACCGAGGTGGGGTATGTTTTTGGAGGGTCGTTGCAGACTCGTTGGAAAATGACCTCCTTCTGCACTGTAGGGATTCTATGAATAAAGATCACCGCTGACAGTGCAGCACCCCCTCAGCAAGCATTGTGAGTGTCAGCCCAGAATTTCTGTTTTCACGTTCAGCTGAACGAATTAGTTCACATATATTACTGACAGTTACTTTTCTGTGCCTTTGGCTTAAAACAATATTCGATCTATTAAATAATATCACCATGTTATGAGGATTTAAAGAAGTAAGCAGTGTGGGCGGGATCTTGTCATATTTTTTCAAAGTGTCACTTTCTGACTGAAACCCCCTTGACTGAATCCCATTTTGAAAAGGCTGTTGTAATCGTGACATAGAATTTACATTGCAGAGGGAGGCCATTCGGCCCATCCAGTCTGCACCGGCCCTTGGAAAGAGCACCCTATTTAAGCCCACGCTTCCACCCAACCCCATAACCCAGTGACCCCACCTAACCTTTTGTGCACTAAGGGGCAATTTAACATTGCCAATCCACCTAACCTGCACAGCTTTGGATGAGGTAATCTGAGGCCTGCCTACTTTCTCAGGTGGCAGTAAAGGATTCTGAGCATTTAATGCACACCCACCTTCTCAACCCCCACCCCAGCCCCCAGACTGGTTCAGAGGCAGTGGGGCTGTGTGATCAGGTGGGAAGGTGTAAGGGAGAGAGATCCCACCAAAGGGCCTCATAAATGCCAGGGGTGGGCAGGTGTCTCACTGTTATGGGCCAGGGTTTATGGAACCCCAAAGTGTATCATGGAGTTCACCTGATCCACAACTTTTAATAGATTGTGGTATGGGGAGCACAAGGCCCATCAACAGGTGTGGTACAGCAGAAATGGAAAAGTATTCTTTAAAGCAAAACAATGTTTATTCTATGAACTCAAGTTAATCTTTTTAATTCAAATACAACCCCCAAAGACTACAACATTAAGTAATCCTTTAAGCTTTCCTTTTAACATCCATCAGACTTTAAAAAAAGAACTTTTAACAGAGCACATCAGGTTTACATTCACTACTGAGAACGTTTATAATTCTGAATTCACCAAATGATCAAGAGATAGTCTATTCGTGGCAGAGAGAACAGCAGTACAACTGCTTTGTCTGGCTTCAGCTCCAATGCTGAAAAACGAAACCAAAAAAACACAGACACACCCAAACTTTTCTCAAAGTGAAACTAAAAAGCAGAGTCAGAGCTCAACTCCACCCACACTCTGCCATCACTGCAGTGACATGAGCAGCTAAACATTTCTTAAAGTGACATTCTCATGACACTTATCATCTGGGGAGGTGACCCAGAAAACCCTGTTATGTTTGCCAGTGGCCTATTGGAGTAATCCCTCATTTTGTGGCATTCTGTGCCCGATTGAGGAACTTGGCATCAGGAAGGGACCTCTGCAGGAGGCCACCCCCCCCAGCCCTTGCTTCTGATTCTAGGCCAGTGAAGCCCCATCCTGCCCATAATCACCACTGTTTCTAAGGGTTTATCGGTAATTCCTATACAAGGGCCCACTATAATAATGACACTGGTCATTGCTCCAGGGTGGTGCTGCTAGTACAGCAGAGTTGCCAACCAGCAGCACTCAGAGGCCTACCCTCCTGAGGCCCTTCTTCAGATCTGGAGACTTGGTGCTGCCCAAGTAACTGCCTGATTGCAATGTAACAGCTTTGGGCCTCCCACAGAAAAGCAACCCAGAGCTCCCACCAGTTCTCCAACAGGTGGGCAAAACCTTCATCACCCATATTAAATCCTGGCCTCTGTTTCAAGGAAAAACAGGGAAGTTCTCCCCAGTCTCTTGGCCCGTGCCAAAAAGAATTAACCATACATTTCAGTAAATCTCACCTGAATCCTCTGCAGGACCTTCACATCCATTCCATAATGTAGTACTATGAGTCAGGTAACGGTGTCACGTTGGCAGCTTTTTAAAAATTCATGCATGCGAATTGGAGTTACTGAAAAGCCAAAATTCATTGTCCATCCCTAATTTCCATTCAGAAGGTGGTAGTGAGCTGCTCGTTGATTTGCTAGATCATTTCAGAGGACACAGGTCTGGAGGCCACTCTGGGTAAGGGCGGCAGATTTTCTTGCCCACAGGACATTCATGAGCCAGTTGGGTTTTCACAACATTACGATAATGGTCACTATTATCGATGGTAGCTTTTCCGTCCAGATTTACTTAATGAACTGAATTCAATTCACAAATCATCGAATGGTTACCACACAGAAGAAGGCCATTTGGCCCTTCATGTGCATGCCAGCTCTCTGCGAGAGCAACTCTGTTGCTCCCACTCCCCAGCCTTTTCTTTGCAAATCCTTTCTCTTCAAATAGCCGTGTTATTTTTTTATATTTCCAAGTTCCATTGAAGGGTAACCATTTGCCACATGAGTTAATAAATGAGCAACACAGGATGTTCTCCATTGTGCTTCTGTTGAATTATGGAGTAGCAGTTAAGAAAAATGGGAAATATTTCCATTCAAAGGGAATAGAGTCAGCATCAGCAATACCAGAGCATCAATGAACAGTAAATAAAAGGAGCAAGGACTATTGTGTAATGTATGAAGTTGAATGTTACCTGCTGAACATTAATTGGTTTGATTATGACTGAGGAAAAAGGTAAATTGTTCCATTGATCAAGAAATACAAATCTGCACTTGATGTAAAAATGGCATTCAACCAAGATTTCTTTTGTACTATCAACTTTGGCCAAGGAATGACAATAATTTGCAGTTTAATGCACTAGGTGAGTTCAGGTCAATATAACCTAAGGAGCTAAATCTGTGGTTAGCTTGCTCATCCAGAGGCCAGACCTTGAAATTGATGTTTAATTAAAAAAAATACACAAGCAAAGTTCCGAAATTCAAGGCCAATCCCTGAACAGAGTGTTACAAAAATTAATCAACAATAAAAGTGTCAAGGCACAGAGAGGCTTAAGTGAGGAAGCTAATTGGAGTCAGCTTAGAAATTATAACAACTTTCAGGAGGCCTAAGGGTAAACTATTGAGTATTCATGTAAGACATGCTGGTGCTGGAAAGAATGACTCACATTTATAGAGTTACTTTCACGTTCAAGCGTGCCTTTCACTAGTTAGTTCCAAAATGCATCGGCAGAAATCCTGGGTTGCCCGTTTCCTATCTTGTGAAGAATTTATGGGCTTGATTCAACCAATTGGGAACAAAGTCCCACAGTGAGCACAATAAGCCACATGTTTCCCACGCTCACTGAGGCTGCACATCGCCCCATTTTGTACACTGGGGAGCTCTGCTCGCCGGAACTCCCCAGTGTAGCAAAACATCGGGACGCCATTTTTATATGGTGTCCCGATCTCCAAGGTGTCTGAACCGACCCGCGAACCACCACCAGAACAAATGCACTATGGGAGCTCACCCCAACACCCATGCAGGGCACATCAGCCCAATTGCGCATGCGCAAAAACTGCCAGCTTGGTACCTTGGCAATGCCAACCTGACAGTGCCCATGCCAGCTGGCAGTGCCACCTGGGCACCATGACCATGCCAGACTGGCACTCAAGTGGCACTGTCAAGGTGCTGGGATGACACTGCCAGGGTGCACAGGTGGCACCAGCAGTGCCGGGCATCACCCCAGCCAAATGGGAGGGAGTCTTTGATCCCCTGGGAGATCCCCATGAGTGCCGTTATGTCTTGTCCTCATTTGTGAGGACCAGTGCTGAATGGCGCTTGCCCGGGATCTCCGAGGTGAAGGGAATGAATCCCAAAGCCTCGGATATCGGGGAAACTAATTGTCTCACTCTAATATGCAGATTTGCCAAAATGTAACCCTGCCCAGAATGGGTGGGATTTACATTGCAACATATCGCAAGATCGTGTTGAATCTTGTGACGCGCTGCAAGCCGGGTACATCCCGGGAGCGGCATCTCTGGCTTTTATCGGCCACGCTGTGCTGTGGTGAGATGCCTTTCAGGCGCTGCGTGGCCATTGGAACGCACCCTATGTGTGGTTCTGAGTGGGGAGGAAAAACTAGTGGTGGGGAAATGAAGGATCATTTATAGCTTCAAAAGCATGGGGCAAAATTTTACCAGAATTTGGCCAAAGGTCAGGCTCAGACTGAAAATTGGCATGCAGCGCTCCAGTTACACAGACCAGTTTTCTCTCCAAATCTTGAGCCTCGTTAAAGAACTCTAATGGGCTAAAATAGTTGCTCCCAAACTGTTAGTCCCGACCTCCAATTCAGTTACAGGATGAGATTTTGGAGTGGTGCAGCTACATTGATGGGCCAGGATTTCAGACAGACTTTTGAGAGCTGCGAGACCTCTTTAAATATATTTTGTTCTCTGTCTGTGGGTGTGCTTTAATTGTCCATTTGATTGCTGCAACAAGCACACCCTGTAAAAAGATGGTTCTTTGCTTTCCTCAGGGGACAAACTTAGTTTTAAAGCACCCCCACATCACACCCCATTCCCTGACCCCAGCTCAACAGATCTGCAACCCCTGCTCAATAACGTAACTATTTCCTCCCTCCCCCCTCCCCACCCCCAACCTCCTCCCAAAGCCCAATTTTCACTCTGGAGTCACACAAACTATAAAGCATTAAAATGGAGTAATGGGCAGCAAGGTGGTGCAGTGGTTAGCACTGCTGCCTCACGGCACCGAGGACCCCGGTTCGATTCCGGCCCCCAGTCACTGGTCGTGTGTAGTTTGCACATTCTCCCCGTGTCTGCGTGGGTCTCACTCCCACAACCCAAAAGATGTACAGGGTAGCTGGATTAGCCACGCTAAACTGCCCCCTCATTGAAGAAAGAATGAATTTGTGCTCTAAATTTATGCAAAAAATTTAAAAAATAACTAAACTGGAGTCACCGTGGGAAGAGGTTTGGTAAACACGAGGCAAAGGTGCTGCTACGTCCTCGCAGTGTGGATGTTTTTTGTTGTTTGTTTCAGATCTCCAACATTTTGAATTGGATGACTACTCGAAATAAAGAGATTGTCGGCTGAAGTGTAAAGTTAACAGAGTGGGATTAATTGGATGGTTCTTTCAAAGAGTTTGCATAGGCACAAGAGGCTGAATGGTCACTGTCATACCCTGAGTTTAAGCATCTTGGGACACTTATGAGACTCTGGAGAATATGCACTCCCCCATTCAAAGGCGGGCACCTCCTTCTACATCCTGCATAAAACCGGAGGACCATGAACTGTGAGCTGTATCTTGCAGTAGAGTAATTGCTCTGTACTTGTTCAGTTGCAGTAAACCTTTTTCACCTTTTTTCTTTCGATCCAACCTGCTCAGCTCGGTGTGGACTCCTTTCTGGATCTTATAATACTGGCGATGAGGAGTAAATTCTGGTCACTGGATGACGCTGCAGTCTTTGGCCTCCGCCGCCTCCGAAGCCCCGAGTTCCGGTTGGATTCTTCCACATCCTGGGAAGCCGTTGTTTGATCGGTCGGATCCATTTGATGCGACTCTGGAGAGTCGGGTCTGGTACGCTGAGCGCATTTGCTTCTTCTTTTGGGCCAATGTCTTTGCTGAGATGAGCAGCAAGTTGTCGTGTTCCTCATTGCGGTGGAGGGTTGAGACTTACGTGGTGATAAGACACTTGGCTTTTCATGCCGCCCCGGCTCCTGCACTTCCAAACAGCTGATCGATGTGGTTAACGGCCATTTTAGCCCATTGCTGTCGGTAATAATGCAGCGGTATAGACTTAATGATGCCATCCGTAATCCGGGGAGTCAGTGGCTGTGTTTGTGGTCCATTGGCACTGAATGGCCAAATTCTGTTTGTCTGGAGAGCCCTTAGTGGATGGCCCTGAGGGACCAGTTGGTCTGGGGTATCAGCGATGCGGAGACGCAGCGGCGACTGCTCACAGAACATTCTGTGATGTTGTCACAGGCCGTCCAAATAGCCCAGGCAAAGGAAGGCACCAACCGGGGAGTCCGGAAACTACAAGCTATGGAGGTGAACGCTTTAGGGCGTGTGGACCCCTGCTTTTTGTTGGGTCAGCGGCAGGTCCCTGAATGAGGCTGCATATGTCTCCACATCTCCTGGGGCCACAGCCTGCCCTCATCACTAGTGTTGGATCTCGGTGCCCTGCTTGTGGTTGCTCCTGCTGAGGGGCCCGTTGACAGACCAGGGCAGATTGCCCCCAAAGATCAGGCCGTGGCCAGCATTTGCCCAGGGCTGGGGCCCGAGCCAACCGTTTCGGAGATCCGGAGGAGGAAGAGCTCCTTTTATACAGTCTCGGCGCCTTGAGTAGCCCCCATCACTGTTCCCATCCGGGTAAATGGCCATCTGTTGCAAATGGAACTTGACACCAGAGCGGCGGTGTTGGTCGTAGGCTTTAAAACTTTTGAAGATATTCGAACGGGGACCCAGATGCTGGACCTATCTAAGACTACGGCGCATCTCACCACCTATGCTAAAGAACAACTGGACATTGCCGGATTTACAAAGGCCCCTGTAGTGTACAGTCATGAGGAGGCCCAATTGCCTTTAATTGTGGTTAATGGGGATGGGCCTAGTTTAATGGGCTGCGATTGGCTCTGCCATCCACACTCAGATTGGAGCCAAATTCTACAGGTCGGCTCGAGCGGTTTATGCGCTGTTCTGCGGAGGTTTCCCAAGGTATCCCGCCCAGGGCTCGGCACCATCAGAGGGGCAGTAGCAAGGATTCATGTTGACCCTCTGGCCCAGCCTAAAATTTTCCAGGCCTGCCTTAGTTGACAAAGTTAATGGAGAGTTTGTTTGGAAGCATTGGACATAATCCAGCTTTTTGTTTTGCCGATTGGGCCGCTCCTGTTGTTCCCGTCCTCAAGCCAGATCGCATCTGTTGCGATTATGAATTAACCGTGAATACCGCTTCCCAACTTGGCAAATATCAACTTCGGTGAATGGAAGATCTTTATGCAAACTGACTAGTGGCGTTACATTCACAAAATTAGACATGAGCACCGTGTATCTGCAGCTGCCATCAGATGAAACCTTGAGGCATTATGTCACCATCAACACTCAATGGGGCCTATTTGAATACACGCACTTGCATTTTGGGGTGTCTTCTGCGTGCACTATTTTTAAACACACAATAGAAAGCGTGCAACGTGGATTGCCGCGTGTGGCCATTTATCTGGATGATGCTTTGGTCACCGGCATCTCTGAAGAGGAACACCTGTAAAACCTGGAGCCAGTGCTCCACAGGTTCTCAGACTTCGGCATTCGACTGCGTGAAGATTGGATTGTATTTGTTTATTGTCTCGTGTACCGCGGTACAGTAAAATATATTATCTGTGTACAGTCCAGACAGATCGTTCCATACGTGAAAAACATAGGACATACGATAAATACACAACATAAATACATCGAATAGACATCGGGTGAAGCATACAGGAGTGCAGTACTACTCAGTTGAGAAGATGTGTGAAGAGATCAGATCAGTCCATAAGAGAGTCATTTAGGAGTCTGGTAACAGCAGGGAAGAAGCTGTTTTTAGTGCGTGTTCTCAGACTTTTGTATCTCCTGCCCGATGGAAGAAGTTGCATGAGTGAATGAGCTGGATGGGAGGGGTCTTTGATTATGCTGCCCACTTTCCCCAGGCAGCGGGAGGTGTAGACAGAGTCAATAGATGGGAGGCGAGTTTGCGTGATGTACTGGGCTGTGATCATGACTCTGCAGTTTCTTATGGTTTTGGGCCGAGCAGTTGCCATACCAGGCTGTGATGCAGCCAGATAGGATGCTTTCTGTGGTGCATCTGTAAAAGCTGGTAAGAGTCAATGTGCACGTGACAAATATCCTTAGTTTCCAGAGAAAGTATAGAGTCATAGATGTTTACAACATGGAAACAGGCCCTTCAGCCCAGCTTGTCCATGACGCCCAGTTTCTATCACTAAGCTGGACCCACTTGCCCGCATTTGGCCCATATCTCTCTGTTTCTTCCACTCAAGTGCTTCCCTCCAAGCCTCACACTATCCTGATTTATAACTATATCATCACTCCTTCATCATCACTGGGCCAAAATTCTGGACCTCCCTCCCAAAAAGCATCGTGGGTATACCTATTCTAGATGTACAACCGTGATTTGAGAAGTTGGCTCGATATTTGCCTTCTCAGGAGCAAATAAAGATGGACAATAAATGCTGGCCTTGCCAGCAATGCTCAGGTTCTGTGAATTAATAAAATAGAAATGTGACTTTGCTCTTTTGCATGGGCAGTGAAGACAAACTCCAAGGGTTAGGGTCCACCGATCACACTGAACATAAAGGAATATCTAGATCAGACCTAACATTTAGAATATAAGGCCTCACCGATGCAATAGTTTGTGGGAATAATCTTTATAGAAACTTTGGAACATATTAGAGTCATAGAGTGAAAGAGGTCTGCAGCACAGAAAAACCCTTCGGCCCATTGCATCTGCGCCGGTCAAAAACAACCACCTAACTATTCTAACCCCATTATAGAGTCATAGAGGATTGTTAAGGTATAAGTAGCTCTAATTTATTTAGGCAAAACATTAATTTTCTATTCTTCAAAAAATATGAACCTTAGACACTTTGAATATAATTATTATCAACTTAACAACTCTTCCTGGCGTGATCTATCTCCACGTTGTTGAATTTAACAAATCCTGTATAACTGACTCCAACAAAATGTTTGAATGCTTGTTGAGCAGTTAAAGGTTGTTATCAATTAGACTACATAGACCCTGATCACAGCACCGACACGTTTTTCTTCTCACTCACACAATCATATCCAAAAATGTTAATATAATACATACAATAAAAAAATGATGGTGATTATCGCTGAGAAAAGACAATTTGTCAAAGCTTTTCATCTTGCACATATAAGGACCATTGTGTAAATACCGATATCAGGGGAAACAACAACTTCATACTGTTTGAGGAGAGAGTGCTGATTGGTTGGCAAGTGGGCTTTGATTAGTAGAGCTATTGCCATGGAGAATGCACCAGTTGATGGCAATTGACAGTTAACTGCCAAACATTGTTTGAAATTTAAACCAGGCAGCTTGACTCTGAATGGTCAACAATAAGAAGTCTCAAATCCAACATATTTATTTGAAATCACAAGCTTTAAGAGCACTGCTCTTTCTTCAGATGAAGTCCAGCGCCGACATTTCCAAAGCCCGAATGATCAAGTGGAATGAATCAGCGAGTGGCTATCACTTACTTTGTTTTTACAAAACAAGCTCAATGTGTGCATGTTCTTTTATCTGCAAAGAACAGGACCCTGTGCATTAATATATGTAGCTTCCAGTAAACACAAACACCACACTGTGAGCTTGGCTTACAATTTTGAATTGGTTTCACTGAATTTTTCAACACACTGAGGATTATCTAGAAAATGTTGCCCAATTGCAAAATTCTGTAACAAAGTGAAGTCAAAAAGTAAGTTACTTTACATAGTATCTGCAGTAAAGAAATAGGCCAGTCGGCCCAACTCACCAGTACCGCTGTTTGTGCTCCACACAAGCCCCCTCCTTATCCTACTTCGCCTCACCTTATCGGCATATCTTTCTATTTCATCATAGAATCCCTACAGTGCAGAAGGAGGCCATTCAGCCCATTGAGTCTGCACTGACCATCTGAATGAGCATTCTACGTAGGGCCACACCCAACCCTATTCCCCATAACCCCATCTAAACTTTTTGATACTAAGGAGCAATTTAACACGGCCAATCCACCTAACCTGCACCTCTTTGGACTGTGGGAGGAATCCGGAGCACCTGGAGGAAACCCATGTCAACACGGGGAGAACGTGCAAACTCCACACAGACAGTGACCCAAGGCTGGAATTGAACCTGGGTCCCTGGCGCTGTGAGAATGCAGTGCTAACCACTGTGCCACCATGCCGCCCCTTTCTCCCTCGTGTGTTTATCTAACTTCTCTTTAAAAGTGTCTATGTTATTCACCTCAACTACTCTTGTGGTAGAGAGTTCCACATTCTCACCACTCCCTGGTTAAATTTTAGTTTTCAACTTAATGCCAGTCAACCAGTAAGCAATTAATGGCAAGATACGTTAAGGTGCAGGTGCCTTTGCATAATGCACAAGTGACTTGTGACAAAACATCAGTACAGTAATGTGAATAAACATTGCTTTTAGTGACAATCAATCGACATTCATCTGTAAACCCCTCAAGCCATCAGTAACTTGTAAACTGGAGGCCAATGTGTTCCCCTGTTGGTAAATTAAAACTGATGCCATCAACAGGGAGTCCATATCAGCAGTGACTGAAGTGTATACAGGCACTTAGGTTAAGCCAGAATTTTCACAATTCTGTTTGAGTTATTTAGCAGAAATACCTTGCACTTCACAGCTGGAGTATTGAACCTTGAAACTCATATGCTGATTAAGTAGTTTGTTAGCCACTTGAGAAGCATTAACAGATAATATTTACAGGGACTTTCTGTCTTGTAGGAAGGGGTCATTTTTGTGTCATTAATGAAACATTTTGTTCGCAGTTTGCAAAACACAAAGAAAAATTGATAATTTCTTCTTCCTTTTCTAATCTGGTGAAAACCAGGCCCCATGGCATCAGAAACTTGGCAAGTCTAACTAATCTTTCCATATTTTCATCACTACTTTCAAGAATTGAACAGGCAGTTTACATGAGTTGCAAATTTGCTGTACTCCTTAAGAGATGACAAAAGACACGTACTGTCTTGAAATAGTCATAGCCCATTACATCAATTGGTTCTGTCGCATGATAAAGAACTTTCAATCTGCTGTTAGTTTATCTGAAAACATTAGCAAATAAATCACCTCCCCATGCATTTGGGCTGTGTTACTGGTACTTATTGACCAGGTGACCTTTTGGAACTCGGTCGCTTTTTGGTGAGTGGCAAAAATCCATTTCTCAGTCCACATTTCTATCGCTTTTAAGAGCTGGTCTGTTAAAGCCTGAAAAGACTACTTTTATGTTATGAGAAAGTGATGAGGTTTTCCAGAGACAGAAACAGTGTAAGTAAAGCATTCTTTCAATGCTCTTGGGATAGCTCGTATGGAGGATACTGAAAGATGCTGATGCTATCTTTTAATATAGAGAGGAATTATCTCGTAGAAAGAGAACATGCCGCACTTCAGCCTCCAGGGCAGAATTATTTATCAGAAAACTGATTGTGGTCTCTCGGGTTACGCTGCCGTTGGAGTGGTGTTCAGGATTTCCCCCTATCATTATAAATCAAGGTGCTGCTCAATGAACAATCATTTCATGATTCACCGAGTCCCCCTTTACCAACTTTGTTCTGTGGAATAAGATACAACTTTGACAAATTAGAGGCACCCTTCCCCCACACCACTGTCCAGCGAGCAGTACAGTTACCCCATTATGCCCTCTCCTTCAGAAGTTAGAGGAATGTCAAAGCCATCAATGGCAGGGCCACATGCAGGAGCATTCTTTAATAAGCAAGTCTTTCAGCACTGGATTCTGTCCCTCGCACTCCCTTCTCTAATCCTACGAATTGTCTGTTCTTCCAACAGATTCCTTCCCTCTGAAATAGCTGCTGTTTGGAATCAATATTCCCTTTGTTTGAGAATTAGTGGCCAGAACCAATAATATTAAGATGATTAGTCCAATGTCTTTTGGCCACTTTTGTCAACAATCCTTTGAAAAGCCAACTGGTTTGGGGAGACAGTCCAAGCAATGTATTTCAGAATGTCCCACCAGGGAGAACATTCTATTTTGTTCTTCATCAACAGCAACAACCATTTGCATTTGTATACCTTTTATTGTCAATACGTTGGCAGTAGGTCAATGCCTACTGGCTGCAGTTGGCTCCTGCTCCAGCAAAACCTCAGTTTTAAAATTCTCACCCTTGTGTTTAAACCCGTCCCTGTCTCTGTAATCTCCTCCAACCTCACAACCCTCCAAGGTATCTGAGCTTCTCCAATACTGGCCTCTTGCACATCCCCAACTTTAATCCCTGTGGTATTGGTGGCTGTACCTTCAGCTGTCTGGGTGCTAAGCTCTGGAATTCCTTCCATTTCCCTACCTCTCTCCCCTCCTGTAAGATGCATGTTAAAACGGGCAACTTTGAACAAACTTTTGGTCTCCTATCTGAATATCTCCTTATGGCTATGTGCCAGATTATGTCTAATACCCATTCCTGGGAAAAACCTTGGGATGGTTTACTGCACTAAAGTGTTGGATAAATGTACGTTGCTGCTGTTTTTTATTGAGATGTCACACTAACTTAATTTTGTTCTGTTCACCAAACCTGCCTTGCTACCTTCTTATTTTCCATTCACATAGAATGAACCTTCAAAGGTTTTACCAAAACATACAGGAAAGATCTGACCATGAAGTGTGGTCATAGATGGGGGAAGATGTCAGCTAGACTTGTACTTTTACAAATGATGCATGTGTTCAAGAAACACATAATATAAAGGGAATTTTGCATTAAATAAAACTAATTTCTTCAAGGTGATTTTTATTGTCCGCATATACTGTGAAATATCAGTGCAGCGGAATGAGATACTTTGAAGAATTTGTATGTTGTGTCAGCAATACGAACATAAAGGTAATTTGAGCAAGGGATAGGTTGTGAGTAAAGCTTTCCTCTTCCTCAGGAGAAAGAAGATTATGGGAATCATATAAGGATCTGGCACCTAAAGGGTTAATGTGGGACTGAGTATTGTACTGCCCAGAGAGCACGTGGCCCAAACCATGGGTCAGTGTAGTGTTGGGCAGAGCTGTGTATAGAAGCAAGCATGGAGACAGATCCAAGCTTGAACATTTACTGTACCATCGTTTCTAGTAGTTAACAAATACTTACTGTTGAACGACCTAAGATGATAAATAACTCAATAAGACCCACCAAATAATGCCCAACTCTTAACAACGGTAGGTTTGAGCGTCACTCCAGAGCCTTGAACGTGACATCTAGGCTGACCCTCCAGTGCTGTACTGAGGGAGGTGCTAATTGTTGGAGGTGGAGTCTTTCAGAGGAGGCCCCTTCTAACCTCCCATGTGGACGTCAAAGATCCCATAGCTGTTTTTTGAAGGAGAGAAGGGAGATCTCCCGGTGTCGTCGAGTTGATACTTATCCCTCAACCAACATCACTGAAAGAGATTAACTGGCCATTATCACAGTGTTCTTTGTGGGATCTTGCTGTGCACATGTATTTCCAACTTTACAACAGTGACAATACTTCCAAAAGTACTTGATTGGCTGTAACGTCAGTTGTGGTGCCACGAGGTTGTGAAAGCTGTTATATAAATGTGAGACTTTCTTTTTTTTCTGCCATTTACTGCTCTTGGCCTCTCTGAATGGAGACTAACCATACAGTATCAATTAATGCTGAACTAGGGCAGCACGGTGGCACAGTGGTTAGCATTGCTGCCTACGGCGCTGAGGACCTGGGTTCGAATCCCGGCCCTGGGTCACTGTCTGTGAGGAGTTTGCACATTCTCCCCGTGTCTGCATGGGTTTCACCCCCACAACCCAAAAGATGTGCAGGATAGGTGGATTGGCCACGTTAAATTGCCCCTTAATTGGAAAAAATAATTGGGTACTCTAAATTTAAAAAAAAAAATTAATGCTGAACTGAAATCCTATTTTATGCTTTAAAGTGGTGCCACGACAAGTGCAATGATTATTTGACTGAGCATCCAATGTCTGGACTAATAATTCAGAGACTTGGGCTCGCTGCTTTTCCATCCACTCCTGCCCTGTCTCCTATGCTACAGTGGGCAGGTAAGGTATCAGGTCGCCTGCCCACCCACCTTTGTCCAATTGTAGCTCTGAAGTGGCCAATTAATGGCCATTTAAAGGCCTCCCTCCACCCCCACTGTTATAATCTTTGTGGCAGGAGATGGCGGAGGAAAGGCGGGTAGTCCGTCGGCTTTCACTGCACAGGCTGCTTCGGGCAGTAAGTGGAGGTGCCTCATTTTGGGTTACTCTCAACAGTTCTTGGTACCTTACTCTAAGAAGGATGCATTGGCTTTGCTGGAATTGCAGGGTCGATTCATCAGGATCGCCGGGCTCGAAGGGTTAAATTAGAAGGAGAGATTACACAAACCAGGGTTGTATTTCCTAGAATTTAGAAAGTTGAGGGGCAATGTAATCAAAGTCTTTGAGATATTGAGAGGAACAGTGACGTAGAGATATTATGCACTGTTAGGGGAGCCAAGGGCTGGGGGAGATAACCTATCAGGAGCAAAATTATAAAACACTAAGGATGGTAGAAATACAGAACTCGCTTCCAAAAACAGCAATTGATCAATTGTTTATTTTAAATCTGATGTTGATAAATTTTTGTTATCCAATGTATTAAAGGATATGGGGAAAAGATGGGTATGTGGGGTTAGCTGGCAGTTCAGTAATGATCTCATTGAATGACAGAACATGCTTGTGGGGATAATTGGACTTGTCCTGTTTCAATATTTCAGTGACCTTAGCCAACGCCAAATAGTTTATTAATGTGCACAACATAAAGTGAAGAAAGCACATCCTTCAATAGCATTTCTGTCAGTGAAAGATCTAGAACCAAATCAGTCCTTCCCTAAATTTCACCGGCAAATGGGAGCTGATGTGTAGAATTTAGCCCATGTTATAAATTATGCATTTTTGGGCTTGAGCATTGGTGCGATTGTGCAAATGGTATAACTATTGATCCTTGCTCATCCCTCTGTTAGGGATCATTGGGCATGAGTGCTCTATCAATATCAGATTGCCTAGCACAGTGTAAAAAGAAAGCAGATGTAAGATGCAGGGCCCCCAATCATATAATTAGAATACATGACCAATGCTATCCAATGAACGCATGAAGATGAGGTCAGAATATCCAACTTTCCTTCTTCTCTCTTGGGATGACAACTTTGCCTCAGTCAGCTGCACTCTTCCTCCTGAGTCAAGGTCAGTAGCCCACTCCAGAGATTTGAACACAAAATCCAGGCTGACATTCCAGCGCAGTACTGAGGAAGTGTTACATCATAGAGGTGAAACCAAGGGCCTTCCTATTCTCTCAGGTGAAGGTAAAAGATCTCACAGCACTATTTTAAAGAGTGAGTTCGTTCTGGCCAGTAATCACCCTATTCAGCATCACTAAAACAGATTATCCGGTCATTAGTCACACCGCTTTGGGAGCTTGCTGTGCGTAAATTGGTTGCCACGTTTCCTACATTACAACATTGCACTTCAGAAGTATTTCATCAGCAGTGAAGTACGTCGAGGTGTGCTGAGGTCATGAACGTTGCTATTTACTGGCAAGTCTTTAATATTTTATCTATCTCTCTCTTCAAAGGATTATTTGCCATGGCACTGCTGCAAAGTTACCCTCTCCCCAAAAACATGGCGGCATTCCACAAGCAATCAAAATTTCTGGCGCTTGACACCCAAAGTTTTGAGCCCTCATCCTTCACCCCATCCCTTCTGAAATTGATTGTAGGATGTGCAGGGAGCACCAGACAAAAAACTGAAGTTGAGCAACCTTGTATTGTATTAATGGGCTTGTCCACAGTAGCATAAACAGACACTGCATAAATAGCACCCTATTCTGTACTACGGCACTAAATTTTTAAAAAATTAGGTCCTCCTGGTTTACAAAATGAGTATGATGCTGTTGACTCTGACTCCATTGTTACTATCAGTGAACTTACAATATCTCCAGTATTATGAAAGGGGCAATGGTCCTTTGAATGATATGTGTACACCCTGTGGAACCCTATCATGTACAGTAGCTTGGCACAGAATGGAAACATTACTTACAACTTTGGATATGAGAATGCTTGCTGATGTCCTCCTTATTGACTGCAATCAGGTGTCAGTCATAATCAGATCTGTAGATTAATTAATTTTTTTGGAGTATGATGAAGAGCTTGACGTTAAATGGCTATCAGATCTTCTGGGACAAAATAAGACAGAAGACCCACTGTTGGAAATTATGGGACTGAGTTTCTGAAGGGGTGAGTGGTGTTGTCAGTAAAGGGCTATTTACACTATTGCTCTGACACTCTCCTGCTGAATTCATGGCAGACGATCTGGACAACCATTGCAGAAATTCATCATTTCACGAATTCAAGAATACGGAGCAGAAGTAGCCCATTCACCCCTGCTCCAATATTTGATACAGTATGGCCGATCTGAGTATGGCCTCAACTCCACTTTCCTGCCTACCGTCATAACCTTTTACCCTCTTGTCGATCAAAAATCTAACTGTAGTCTACCCTGAATAAATTCAGTTACTCAGCCTCCATTGCTCTCTGAGGAAAAGAATTCCACAAATTAATGATCCACTGAGGCAAAAAGATTCTCCTCATCTCCGTCTTAAATGGGAGACCCCAATGTTTTACTCAGCCCCCCACCCCCAGGTCCAAGACTCATCCACAAGGGTCTCGGCATCCACATAGCTTTAAACAGGCCATGAGTGTAATTATGGGGGTGGAGGAATGTTGAACAGTAATTAGATTTTGAAACAGTAGCAAAGATTCATTATTGGTTCCGCCCAATTTCTGCAGCAGAATGTGCTGCCTTAGTCTGTGAAGCACAGATTGTATCAAAACTTTGGAATGAATTGTTTGTGTTCCAGGATTCTTGTCAGGGTAGAACAATGGAATTTAGACGCTGTAAATTTGGTGTCATTTACTTTTGCTACAGTTCATTTGACATTGAAAACTTTCTTTATAGTTGGGCATCTGCCTGAACGCTGTTAGTAATGGAATTTACTTTTCTAATTCAATGTCGTGGTTACTATTACCAGTGCACTCACATACCTATACCATACTGTCACCACACATTCATCTCCCAAGTCTGGTCAAAGCTCTATTTCATCCGTTTTGCCAATCAACCCCTGTCAAAAGTTAGAATTAATGTCCAAAGAGCAATTCATCACGTTGACTTTGAGTTCCGTCTCAGCACATACAGTACTTTACTGGGAGTTTCTTGTTCAAAGTTGAAGCTGTATTAGAATGCTTGCATGATGCTAGTCAATACGATAAGGTTAGCTAGTGCTTTGTGCAGAAAACCTCTTTATTTCTTTAGAGAGTTCATGAAGATTATCAGCCCTGTCTATCTAAAATGTCAGCAAAACCTACAACCTGGTTTAATATCTACAAGGATATTGGAGTAAAGGGGATCTTAAATATGATCAAATCAGGAAAGACTTGACACTGAATGTGCATGTCAACTGGATCTTGCCATTGTTGCTTTACAGGTCAGGTGTCACATGCAACTTCCACGTTACCTATTAGTGTAAAGGAGAAAGAGGATTATTTGCCTCGACTGTGTTATATTGCTTGTTTGTAACACGTTGTTACTCTTTGCTTTATACTTCCAGAATGGTCTGATGGTTAGATTCTAAAGAAACTACCAATCTTCAACTTAAAGCAAAATAGGTTTAATGAATAACAAACTGAATAATGTTGAGTTTGTTCACTCTTACAGAACCATAACTGGTGGTAAAGTAATTCAGAATAAAGTATTAACTAAATTTGACTACACGTGCTAACTATGCTATTATCTATCTCTCTAACACTCTGCTGTCTATTCACTCCTGGTTTGAAGAGACCCAAGGTCCTTTGAGTTCTCTTATTTATACATGAATATGGTGCTGCCATCTAATGGTTGTATTACACTATGATGTAGTCATTAACCCTTTATATGTCTCCATATACACATGTCATTACAGACTGGACAGCCAAAATAACTCACAAGGCATCACACAGCTCCTGCAATATTGCATTCATTTTCATACTTAATTGATGTAGTTTTACAATGAATGTTTATTTTGGTGCAATGCTTTGAGATTATGGCCAATGGAAGTGTGCAAGTATTTTACAGATGTCTTAGCTCTCAATTAGGCTGAGAGGGGATTCACTTTTCTATACTGCAGTAAAATGGAACAGAATTGAGAAGTCAGGAGAACTTGAAAAATCTGAGGCTCTTCTCCCGAGAAAAGAGAAGGCTGAAGGATGGTGAAAGGTTTGAAAGCGTAGATAGGAGGTATTTCCTTTTGTGGGAGACATCAAATTTGGGGCTATAAATGTAAGACAGTCACTAATAAATCCATTGGGAAATTAGGAAGAAAATTCTTTACCCAAAGAATGGTGAGAATATGGAACTTGCTACCTATAAATGACCCAAATAGTGCATACACATATTTAGTGAATACTGGATTTAGTGAAGACACTTGAGGGAGATATTGGAGGGATATGTTGATGGGGTGAGATGAAGAGGGGTAGGGGGGTGCTTGTGAGGAGCAGAAACAGCAGCATAAATCTGGTTGGGCTGAATGGCCTGTTTCTGTCCTGCACATTCTGTGTAATAACACAAGTTAGTTACTTATTAAAACTTTACTGAAGCTTTGCAAAAGTTGAAAGATCTGTTTGTCGTCCTCCCGACTGTAACCAATATTGAACTATAAGTCTTTGTTTCCATTGTTCTCACCAAGGCTTTTTCAATTTACAGTGTTACAGCTTCCACTTAATAAGCTAGGCCTGACAGCGAAGTTGTTTGCAGCTAAGCGTGCATGTGACAGGCTTTCTGATGACCATATCATTGCTATGTAAAGCGTGAAACTGGAACTTGCTAACAATTTACACAGATTAAGATAGGAATTGGTTCATGATCAGTAACAGTGCAGGGAAGGGCTGGCCTAAGGAGGTACAGAAAGAGGTGCACATCCCCAATTTCCTTATACTCTGAACATCCGACCCCAATTTGGGAGACTGATTTACCAGAATTGTTAAAGTGTTTGTCCCCTTTATTCCCAAGGAATATGTTTGGGATTCACATAAAAATCGATTTAACTCAATGGAGCTGATAAATTATATTGTTCCATGACAATTCGTATCTGGGAAAAAATGGGTAATGAGGATTTGGGCATGTGCTCCAGAGCAGTAGTTTGGGATGTAACAGGTTGTTTTTCTCAATCTACAGTACAACCAATCTTGATAGGCAGGAGAACAGTGAAAAGCTGTGATCAGATATCAGAGCACTGTCAAAAATTCCTTCTTCCAGTTGTTTTGTAATTCTCTTCTCCATTATATTCCTAATTATCCAGAAAAAAAAGCTCCAAAGTTATGTTACAAAACAAGAGCTGAAGAAACAACAAATTTTACCAAATGCGTATTCCAGATATAAATCTGATTTACACTCTACCAATTAAATTCATATGTGCTATATTAGGTCTTCATTTCAAATGCCTTGAAGCTTTCTTTCAGGATTGCAAACATATTAGAGCTTATTTAGAGATTCCTTGGCATTGCTTATGGAAGAATTTTCTTTCAAAAAATGTTTCTGTCTTTTAACTATCTTTACATTTACATCTCACGCCCTTCTGTCGAGCTCCCTTGACCTTTCGGTTTGTCTTCTTCCTTCTCACATATCTTCAAAGGTCGCTGTTTTCTCAGATTATCCCCCAGGTGTTGTTTTACCAATCTATTTTATTTGTATCTTTTACCATGTCTTGTTAACAAAATGGCACTGTTGTAATGTAGTAAACACACCAAATAATATGTGTGCACTGAGCTCTCACAAACAGCAATGTGATAATGACCGAGCAATCTGTTTTTGTGAGGTTGAAGGAAAAATCTTGGTCAAGATGTTTTGAAATTTCAATTTTGACATTAATGCCAGCTGTGCATTTTAACAAACAATACAGTGTTACAATTTTGTACAATTTGGAAAAAATCCATACCCTTTCTAAAGAAATATTGCCTACCATTGTACTACTTCTGATACAACCTACTTTTGGGTATGGGAGATTTTGAGAGTTATGAGAGATTTTGAGAGTTATATCATCTAATGGAACCTGTAAAATTTAGAGGAAATTAGGAGGTAAAAAAAAACATTCAATTTCCTGGAGTGGAGTCCCTCAAGGCATCTCGGTACATGCACAGTATTAAACCAAACCGCTGTGAAGGATCATTGGGCCAGATTTGGGTATACCAACTGTAGGCTTAGTATACCAACTGTAGACTTGATATACCAACTGTAAACTTGGTATATCAACTGTCGACTGGGTATATCAAGTGTAGACTTGGTATACCAACTGTAAACTGGGTATACCAACTGTAGACTGGGTATACCAACTGTAGACTGGGTATACCAACTGTAGACTGGGTATACCAACTGTAGACTGGGTATACCAACTGTAGACTGGGTATACCAACTGTAGACTTGGTGTATCAATTGTAGACTGTGTATACCAACTGTCAATCTGGTGTGCTAATTGTAGACTGAGTATACATTGGATTGGATTGGATTTGTTTATTGACACGTGTACCGAGGTACAGCGAAAAGTATTTTTCTGCGAACAGCTCAACAGATTATTAAGTACATGAAATGAAAAGGAAATAAACGAAAATACATAACAGGGCAACAGAAGGTACACAATGTAACGACATAACACCGGCATTGGGTGAAGCATACAGGGGTGTAGTGTTAATGAGGTCAGTCCATAAGAGGGTCGTTTAGGAGTCTGGTAACAACGGAAAAGAGGGTGTTTTTGAGTCTGTTGTGCGTGTTCTCAGACTTCTGTATCTCCTGCCCGATGAAAGCAGTTGGAAGAGTGAGTAAGCAGGGTGGGAGGGATCTTTGATTATGCTGCCTGCTTTCCCCAGGCAGCGGGAGGTGTAGATGGAGTCAATGGATGGGAGGCAGGTTCGTGTGATGGACTGGGCTGTGTTGAAGACTCTCAGAAGCTTCTTGCGGTCCTGGGCCGAGCAGTTGCCATACCAGGCTGTGATGCAGCCAGATAGGATACTTTCTATGGTGCACCTGTAAAAGTTCGTCAGAGTTAATGTGGACATGCCAAATTTCCTTAGTGTCCTGAGGCAGTAAAGGCGCTGTTTACAAAGGGCTGGTTTAGCTCACTTGGCTAAATCACTGGCTTTTAAAGCAGACCAAGCAGGCCAGCAGCACGGTTCGATTCCCGTACCAGCCTCCCCGGACAGGCGCCGGAATGTGGCGACTAGGGGCTTTTCACAGTAACTTCATTGAAGCCTACTCGTGACAATAAGCGATTTTCATTTCATTTCATTTCGTTGTGCTTTCTTAGTGGTAGCGTCAACGTGGGTGGACCAGGACAGACTGTTTACCAACTGTAGAATGAGTATACCAACTGTAGACTTGGTGTATCAATTGTAGACTGATTATACCAACTGTAGAGTGGGATAAAAACAGGCAAGGTGACAGCAGAGCAGAAACAAAAGCTGAGCCCAGGACAAGAGCCACAGCACAGAAGAGAGAAAAGGGTTTTCTAATTGGATAAATCACTTGGGTCAGGGAATTATGTCAGGGCACACCAGGGACATCAGAAATGTGTCAACTATCCAAATGGTGCATGACTTCAAGTGGTCAATATGGTAGAAGCTTACTGCACTCTTAAAATCACAGGATGTGGAAATCACTGGCTTGGCCACCATTTGTTGTACATCCTAATTGCCCTTGAGAAGGTGGTGGTCACCCCTTTCTTGAATACAACTGAGTAGCTTGCTCAGCTATTTCAGAGGCAGTTAAGTGTCAACCAACTTGCTGTGGGTTTGATGTTACTATCAGCCAAGCCAGGGAGCAACAGTAGATTTTCTTTATTGAATGGACATTGGTAAATCAGATGGGAGCTTCTAAAAATCCAGTAATTGCATGACTGAGACTAGCTGTTTTTTAATTTCAGATTTTATTCAGCTACTAATCGGAGATCTGGGGCTGTATTCTCCACTCTCGGGATTTTCCATTGCGCTGGCAGCTCAGGATTTCCTGACGGCGTGGGGCTGCCCACAATGGGAAACCCCATTGACCAGCTGGCGAGACGGAGAATCGCAGGGGCACTCTGCACCAGAAATCTAGCCCCTGAACTCTTGCCTCTAGATCATTAATCCAGGTCGCTGGACAACATAGCTAACCACTATGCTACTATAACCCAGACCCACAGTAATATGGGTGACTCTTAATTAGCCATTGAAACGGCATGCTGAGCCATTCAGTTGTAGTTAAGAAGTTGTCTCACCACCACCTTCTCAAGGGCAATTTGGGGTGGGCAATAAATCCCAGTCTAGCCAGTGATCTCACATCTCATGAATAAATACAAGAAAAAAAACACAGTTGAATTAGTGAATTAAAACTCCCACCTTGCCATGACCAGCAGCCTCATCCGTAATCACAACTTCTAGGAATTTGAATCCATTGGTAAGTTTCTCTTGTTTTTCTCCTTCCTTGATTAGCAAGAAGAATCACCCAGATCTTTCTGGTTAAAACCATCAAGTTTAGGAGCAAATGTGTGCTGTCTTAGAAACTATACTCTGGGAAGATCTATAGCTGGCATTATCTTTTTATCCTATTCACACAAATTGAATTTCAACACATACCATGATCTCCTATCACTGCCTACCTATAGCACTGCATCACTTAACACTCATTTAATGTTGTAATGCCCAGTCATTCAAAGGGGAATTGGTCATCCAGGGAAAACATTTGCAGGAGAAAAGGTGGCCAGGGGAGTGGGACAGGTTGAGTTGTTCTGATGGAGAGCCGGCACTGATATGATGGACTGAATGGTCTCCTTCAGTACTGTATCCGTGATTCTGGAATCTACGTTTGGTGAGATTGATTCAAAAAACTAACTGGGATCCGCTTTTTACAAAACAAATAAATAGGTGTAACTCGGAAACAAGTGCCATGTATTTTTAGAGCTGCTTGTACTCAAAAGGAATTTACGTAAAAATAAATATTTGAATAATCCGCAGAACATCAGTAAACAGCGTTGGGCTGCCAGTTGCAAACTGACAGCAGGGATAGTTCCAAGCATTCCTCACAAGAGTGAAAAATTCTACTCAGTCCACTATCATGGAAATACAGCAAGGCAGTTATTAAAAAGGATTTAAATGACTTGCAAAGTTTGGAGACCCGCTGCTTACATTAGATTTATTCCTTCAGATAGCATTGCCCTTCCTTTAGTCAGCCCTAAAGCATAAGTCAGTGTGACAGTTTTATCCATTTCCCATGGCTGCTGGGTGTTTTTCAGGAGCAGGTGGAGAGGAAGAGAACTGCTCGAAACAGCTGCCATACAGAGAGGCCACGGTTTAATCTGTGTTCTGGCATGATTGTCAACTATAAATCTTCAGCAGTGGGCAGCCCCTAATCCTATTTCAGGTAAGGTCTAGCCTCACCCCTAACCCTGTGTATTTTAAGAGGTGTCATATTCAAGTGGCCTGTCAAGTGTTCACTCTGTGAGGCCATCAATCTTGTCTAATAGCCTCTCACTATTTTTGTTCTCCAATGAATCTGACTCGCAAATACTTTTGAATAATGAAGAAATGTTTTTTTTGCTAAGAGTAAATCTCCCATAAAATGCAGAACTAAAATTAAACTTTAATGTGACAATGTTTTGACCAAGCAGCCTACGCTTATTATAACCAGCCTCATAACCTTCACCTTGTTGACTGGATGGAGTATCGCTTGATTGACAGATGCCCAGTAGGCTGTATGTGTGACCTTTCGGCATTGGCTCAGGTCTATGTGAGCATTACAAGACAGTACACACTTACATCCAAAAGGCGCAAATACTCAGTTGCATATATAGGACATTGTGCCATAATTGTGCTTAAATTAGAAACAACAAAATAGTGGACATCAAACATAAAGTGAACAGAGATCTTCCTTTGAGTTTCTTTTTGGCTGTTCATGAAGTGCATGATCAGGATCGAGTTCAGACACATTTTAGGAACTGCTTTGGTCTCTCAGCATTGAAATGACCGGATAAGAATGTGTGACAAGTGGATTTGATATTGACAGACACTGCAGGCTGATTGTTTACTGAAGAAGATTTTTTTAAACCATTTTGAGGTCTTGCCTGACATATTCTCTCACGTTGCCTCACATCAACAGCCTGAATGACAGATAGTTTGGTTGCCTGCTGATTGTTCAATGGTAGTAAGTTTAACAGTGCACTAATATGAATTGCAGTTTGTACTTTTTGATGTGTGCATTCTTGAATTTCATCAGAGAAAACGCTTGATAAGACACAATCAAATAGGAGTTCTTCAGCTGCTTTATTGCACAGCGAATTAATCTATAGAGTAATAATCATGATCAGATTCATTTACTTCATAAACCTCACATTAAATCTGCAAAATAATGAATATGCCGGCGGAATTTAATGCCCCCTTCCTTAGGCCAGTTTGGAGGCAGGGGGCATATAATCGGGCAGAAGGGTGCAGGGTTGGGCCTTCCCATCTCCTCCCTGATTAAGTCTCAATGGGAAGGGTTGTAAATGACTTTCCAACCCCACTGCTATTTGAGGACTGAAAGAGGGCATTTACTGTCCACTGAAGGGCCGAATCCGAACCCGGCTGATTCTCACTTAATCACAGTGGGGAATTTGTCAAGCATAGAGCCAGAGAAGCAAACCCTGGCAGGGTTGCTAGTGGGCCTCTGTGTGGGGTGGTGGGGGCCGGGTTGGGGGTGAAAGAGCACTTCATTCAAAAGCATTAGGAATAGTGGGTTCGCTGAGAGCCACATCAGTACCCTGCAACCTTCTGCCCACCAACACACACCTGTGGTCTGGGACCCTCAGTGATCCAGGGCCTATGGTGGGTGAACCTCGCAGTGGTCACCCTCTCCCCGGCGGCACTGCCAGGAAATTGCAGCCAGCCTCTGATTGGCCGGCAGCTTTTGGGGGGTACTTTACAAGCTAAATCCCAGGGAAGGCTTGGCCCTGCCCAGTTAAGTGCCTGATTTGCACCTAATTTGGTGGATGTAATGAACTCCAATTGGCTTTATTGGTTGGCCAATTGGAGTATGAGCTCCCTCAATGATAGCTCATTGAGGGGGCCCATATAAGCACCTATGTAGGCTTTGTGAGCCAGTCTTAAGTTGACTCGACTGCTAGCAGCACTGTTTGTAGCTGCTCCTGTAATATCGTTATTGTAAATAAATATTGGTGTGGTGACGGAACTCCTGCCTCCCGTGGATTACTACAGAGGACCTTCCCAAAAGCAGGCAATGTAGGGCACTTGCTGGTACTCCATCATCTCCATGAAATACAGGCCACTAGGTTTCCCCACACAGTGGATCATCTTGCTTTCTCAAAATCCCTTCCCAAAGTAACTACACCACATGGTCTGTAGCCATTCAAGAAGGAGGTTTAAAGTGGATTCTATTCCTAGCCCCTTTTTAGGACTATCCCAGATCAGGCATACACATCGAATGGTCACTCTTGCTTAAGGTTGAGAAAGACTGTCACCACAGACACTTATATGGATCTGAAGAACTGATCTAACTCTCCCCAAAGGAAAGACACTACCAGAGAATATTGCCATCCGCCAGAGAGCCTATTTAATAAGTTTCAGGCAGATTTTAACAACCTGGATATTATTAGGTTTGAACATCTCTCATCAGTAATGTACCGTTCCACTAAAGAGCATGTGGAAATCGGTCCGACAGTTTTGGCGCAGAAGACTACATGAGACAATATTTCCTAAGTTTGCAGAAGTTTATTAATGAACCGAACATGCAATTCACATTTTATGGAAAGTCAATTGCAACACTGATAGTCCTAGGAAAAGAAAGTGGCTGGAATTCTCTGGTCGTTGGGATTCTCCTGCCTGATAGCGTACCCCTGCCCGTGGGTTTCCTGGCAGTGTGTGTGGCTTCAATCAGAAACCCCATTGACAAATAGCGGGAGTGGAGAATTCTACCGCCAGTGAACAGTGCGCCGCTGTCTGGGAAAATGGAGAATCCCACCCAGTATAATCTTGTTTCTAATAGAGAACCCAAGTTTTAAATCTAAATAATGTTACAGAGAGTTATTTAAGATATCCACCAACAGCTAAGGTGTCATTTACTTTAAATCCCAAGTAGAGAGCTGAAGAGTTTAGCAAGATACCTCTATCCCAATTAAGTGGAGAAGTGGAGGGGCAGCACGGTAGCACAGTGGTTAGCACAATTGCTTCACAGCTCCAGGGTCTCAGGTTCGACGCCCGGCTTGGGTCACTGTCTGTGCGGAGTCTGCACGTTCTCCCTGTGTGCGTGTGGGTTTCCTCCTTGTGCTCCAGTTTCCTCCCACAGTCCAAAGATGTGCAGGTTAGGTAGATTGGTCATTCTAAATTGCCCTTAGTGTCCAATAAGGTTAGGTGAGGTTACTGGGTTACGGGGATAAAGGGGATAGGGTAGAGGCGTGGGACTTAGGTAGGGTGCTCTCTCCGGGGGCTGGTGCAGACTCGATGGGCTGAATCGCCTCCTTCTGCACTGTAAATTCTATGAACACAAGAAATAGGAGCAGGAGGGGGCCATCAGGCCCTTCAAGCCTGCCCCGCCATTCAATCCGACCATGGCTGATCAATGCCCGCAACTACTTTTCTGTGCGATTTCCCCACAGACCTCTATTCCTCAATCCATCAAATATTTATCCACATCCATGCACCGTCTACGCACCTCAGTTTTAAATGACCAGCCCTTTATCCTATCACTATGTCCCCTTGTTCGAGACTCTCCTATTAGTGAACACATCTCACCAACCACCCTGTCAAGCCACTCAGGATTTTATATGTTTTAATAAAGTCACCCCTCACTCTTCTAAACTCCAAGTAATTCAGATCCAGACTATTTGGTATCTCTTGATAGGACAAAGCTTTCATCCCAGGAATTAGCCTGATGCACCAGCCTCTTATACAGCACCTTCTCAAATGCCTTTTGGAAATCTAAATACACTAAATCTACCAGCCCCCCCCTATATCTACTCTCCCTGTTACATCCTCAAAGAATTCAAGCAAATTTGTCAAACATGATTTATCTTTCATGAAACAATGTTGACTAGGTTTGATCATGTTCAGCTTTCCTTTTTTAAAATAAATTTAGAGTACCCAATTAGGTTTTGTTTTCCAATTAAGGGGCAAATTAGCGTGGCCAATCCACCTAACCTGCACATCTTTGGGTGAAACCCATGCAGACATGGGGAGAATGTGCAAACTCACACGGACAGTGACCTAGGGCCGGGATTCGAATTCGGGTCCTCAGTGCCGCAGTCCCAGTGCTATCCACTGCGCCACATGTTCAGCTTTCCTAAATGATTAGCTAGTTCCTCTTTGATTATTGATTCCAGTATCTTGCCCATAATAGATGATAAACTAACTGGTCTATAGCTCCTTGCCTTCTGCCTTTCTCCCTTTTTGAATAAGGGAATCACATTGGCTATTTTCCAATTTTCCAGTACCCTCCTGGAATTTAACCAGTTATGAAGAATTTGAACCAATGGGTGCACTAACTCTGCAGCCACTTCACTGGGTCCTGGTGACTTGCCTGCCTTTAACCCCTTGAGATTCTCTAATACGTTACCCCTTGTGATAGGGATTTTTGTAAGTTCTGCCGTGTTATTTGAAATCAGCCCATCGGATATCGGAGGGATATTTGCAACCAACGTGAAGACTGATGCAAAAAGTTAATTTAGCATATCCACCATTTCTTTGTTTGCTGTTATTAATTCAGTCGTGGAACCTTAGCCGCCTGCTTCCTATTTATACATCCATAGAAACATTCACCGTTTGCTGTTAGACGAGTTATCTCTCAAAATTTATTTTTTCCCTTCTTACGAGCTTTTTAGTGTTTTGCTGCTCGATCCTACAAACCTCTCAGTCCTCTGGTCTGCCATTAGGGACCAACTGTTTGAATATCTGCCACTGCTGTATCTTAGCTTGTTTATCCAGTTCACCTTATACTACTCCTCCCTCGTACCATTACAATTACCCTTATTTAAGTTGATATGATCTGTCTCTACCTGTTGTTCGCTGTTGATACTTAAACTAACCTGCACAATAGGGCGACATGGTAGCACAGTGGTTCCCACTGTTGCTTCACAATGTCAGGGTCCCAGGGTCGATTCCCGTCTTGGGTCACTATCTGTGCGGAGTCTGCACGTTCTCCCCGTGTCTGCGTGGGTTTCCTCCAGGTGCTCCGGTTTCCTCCCACAAGTCCCGAAAGACGTGCTTGTTAGGTGAATTGGACGTCCCGAATTCCCCCTCTGTGTACTCGAACAGGTGCCGGAATGTGGCGACTAGGGGCTTTTCACAGTAACTTCATTGCAGTGTTAATGTAAGCCTACTTGTGACAATAATAAAGATTATAATTATAATTAAAATTGGAGTGGAAATATACAGAGCTTTCACCAAAGATGACTGAACCAAAATTCTCATAAAGGTCCACAGCCAAAAACTTTATCAGATTACCTTTTTCTGCAGAGCAAGGGGGAGGAGGTCTCCACCTCCTGCTGACTCCATAACAATATTAAGACCCACTGATGGTCAGACTCACCTTCTGGCCATCTCACCACCTCTCCACTTTGCATCCCATCCTTTTTTACAGTACTGTTGACGAGGCATTGTAAAATTGGTTAATTAGCAAAGAGAGTGGCCTAAACTGATATCCTTCACCATGAGACTTAAAGATAAAGCAAAATCACCAACAGAAATTTCTTAAAAAGTACAAGCACCTTTTAGAAATCTTGGCTTGGATTCACGTGTCATTTGTATCTTGTTCTAAACTAGTTCCATATTCTCTACGAGTGGAATTAACGGGCATGTTTTGACTGAGAAGTTAGAATATTGTTAGCGTATGCCTTAAATTGTTGATATGTGCTTCCAGTGCTCGAGGCTTTCCTGGAGGGGCTAGACGCATAAAATTGTTCCTTGTTACACTGCAATGACAATATTGCGGAATAGAATCCAATTGTATGAGAATGTGGCAGAACATATCCATGGAATGTTACAAAACATGCACATGGAATATTACAGAGCATATACATGAAACATGCCCACGTCACACGCGATCAATTCTTTCTCTGTTGTGCATTTGCAGGAGGCCTTTTTTGCTTTGGTAACCAGGAAAAATTTGGTGCATTGGAATTATATATGGGTGATTTGCTACAATAGGAAACTAATTTATGAAGCATTAAAACATTGCATAGTAGCTACTTTTGTAGCGGTAAACATAAGTGAAGCTAAATCCTGAAATCAGACAATTAAATGATACTTTTAACAATAAATTAGCATTTACCAGAGGTTAACCAACCAAAAATAATGGGTGGGATTCTCCGTTGGCAAACGTAGAAATGTGAAACACGATTGGGCGGAGAATAGGCTTGAACGCTAAAATGGCTGGGGGTGCCGATTTGACGCCAAATAGCGATTCTCCGTCACCTCAACGGCTGTGTCCATATGGTCCGGAACGCACGTACAGTAAACACCATTTGCATATCATTAGCTGGCCTGACCCAGTATTTTCCAAGGCCTTCACGATACTCCATCTCTGATGGGCTGAGTTTCCGGCGGCGCAGTTCACATGTGCTTTTAAAAATCGTGAAACTGGCGTCATGGCTGAGGGAGAGAGAGGGGGTACAGAAAGTGTCCAACATCACCATAGCTGACAGTTGTGCCGCTGGCCGGGGGGGGGGGGGGGGGGGGGGGGTTCTGCCAGGGCCGAGGAGAGTAGAGAGAGGTGGCCAGGAGGTGGGTTGTGGGGTCGGGGTGGACGGGTAGGGAACACCATTGCCGTAGCCGGAAAGGCAGCCATGCCACTGTGCATGCCACTGACATCCCACTGTAAACTTAGGGCCACGGTTTGTATAGGTGTCACCCCAGGCCACCCCTCCAGATGTCCTGTGACCCCAGCTAAACAATCAGCTGTATGAGCACACTCCAGCACAACCAGTGCCATCTTGTTGGCTTGGATGAGTATGTGTGGAGATTGTAATGTGTATAAGCGGCTGCAGCTTATCAGCCTCCCGAATGTCAATCACAGACCCGGCGAATCCCGCCCTGTTTTCCATTGGAATTGATTGTGTTCCATTTTTTAGCCCCTCCACAGTTGCTGAATAGGTCCAGGTTCAGCCACAGTTTTGCTGTTGTGAAAGTCCACAAATTCTGCGTTGGCATAAACACTTAGGGCTGGATTCTCCGATTTTGACGTGATGTCCGGAGCATGTGTCTAGTCTTAAGACCAAAAAGTCAGAGGCGCCCCCGCACCGATGCTCTGCCTGGTGGGGGGCTCGCAGCCACGCCACATAAAGCATCCAGCTTCACCTGCTGATTTCGGATGGTGAAGTGCTGGGTCCGTGGTCGCGCATGGGCACGGCGGCGACCTGCAGCGGTCACCCCGTACAACATGGAGCCGGCCGCACGTGGACCTGGCCTGCCCAATAGTGCTCCCCCGTAACCTCACTCTCCACTCCCAGACCAGCACCCCCCCCCCCCAGTCCACCCAGCCTCTGCCGAAATCCCCTCGCCACCGGAACGGCTCCCCCCCGCCCCCGCAACTGTGGCAGCGCTGGACACGTGTAAACCCTTTGCATATCATTAGCGGGTCTGACCCGATATTCTCCTGGGCTTCCGCAATTTTCCACTTCTGATGGCCTGAGTTCCCGATGATGTGGTTCTCTTGTGCTTTTAAGAATTGTGAAACCGTGCCGTGGCTGATGAAAGAGAGAGAGGAGGTAGGACACAGAGAGGAGTGACGGTGGGCTGCCAGTCCGGACACTCGGGTGGGGCCCTGTCAGGGCCGGGTGGGGGGGTGGCAGGGGAATGGGCTGAGTGGCTGGGGCCCAGCCCCGGACCGCCATTGTCGCAGCTGCTGCACACTCCAGTGACGAACCACCTAGGCCCCTGGTTCTGCAGTGTGACACCAGCCGTATGGGTGCCCCCACCCACGAACCCCAGATCCCACTCCTGTACCCCACCCTCTGCCATACCCTGCACCTGTCATCTGCAGGTGCTGGTAGGGGAACATGCATCCCGTCGATCATCCCTTCGATCCGGAGCATGTCAGCATAGCGGTGAATACCGCTGCCCAGGCATGCTTGTGGTGCGTGGGTGGGGGCACCCATACGGCTGGTGTCACACTGCAGAACCAGGGGCCGAGGTGGTTGGTCAGTGGAGTGTACAGCAGCCGCGACAATGGCTGCTGATAAGTGCCCACAGATCCGCATCATGCATGTCTGCACCCGATACCCTGGCCGCCACTTGCCGGCAGGGTGTCACGCGGCCTACTCAAGGGCAACGCCCACTGTAGCCGGATGTCACCAGCCGGGAGGTGTGGAGTGTACCGCTGGAAAGGCAAGCGCCAGCCGACATTACCCTCGGCATCATGGACGGGGGCCAGGGCCAGAAGCCCCCATGGTGCCGGCCACCGGCGCGGCCAGGGGTGTGGAGATGGTTGGGGCATGCGGGAGCCGAGCCCGCAGTGCCAACCGCGGCCACTGTTTCGGACCTAGTTGGGCAGGGGGGTATGCAACAGGCTCACATGTCGGCCTTTCACCCCTTGCAGACAATGGATATTGGAATACGACCAGCAATGGCGGCCTTTCTTCTAGTAGCCACAGCCCTGGGGGGTGCCCTGCGGCTGTACGAGCTGGAGCTGCTCGAGGAGGAGGAAGCTGCATCAGCAGAGTGTGCAGCAGCGGGACAGGAAGCAGCCACTGGGGATGGAGAGCAAGCCGCCCAACAGGCTGAGGAGGAGGAGGTGCAAAGGAGGCGCCGCATAAGGCATCATGTTTACTGGCAGCGCCTCTCACTCGAGGACCTGCCGGACTGGGCATGCCGTCGACTCCGGTTGAGCAGGGAGAAAGTGTGACCTGGCACCACGGGGTATGGGGGAGGACACCCACTCCTGGTGGCCACCAGCGTGATGGTCGCCCTGAACCTTTACACGACGGGGTGCTAAGTGGGGGCCTGTCCGGGATCTCACAGACCTCGGTGCACAAGTGCATCCGTGCCATCCTAGAGGCCCTATATGCCCAAATGGCACAATAAATCCACTTCAATGTGGACCGAGCCCACCAGCATGCCTGGGCAGCGGGATTCACCACCATGCTGACATGCTCCGGATCGAGGGGATGATCGACGGGATGCATGTTCCCCTACCAGCACCTGCACATGACAGGCTGCTCTACACAAACTGAAAGGAGTTCCACTCGATGAACGTGCTGCTGGTAAGTGCCCACAGATGCGCATCATGCACGTCTGCACCTGATACCCGGGCAGTGTGCACAATGGTTTCATCCTGGCACACTCAACGATTCCTGACATGTTCAAGACCCACCTCCCACATCCCCGGGTTGAAGGGTTGGCTCCTGGGCAACAGTGGTTATCCACTGCTGGTGCCTATCCGAAGGCCACAGGCTGATGTGGAGGCCCATTACAACAACACCCATACAGCAACCAGGGGTGTAATCGAGAGGTGCCTCAGCTTCCTGAAGATGCGATTCAGGTGCCTGGAACACTCTGGAGGGGCCCTCCAGTATGATGCTGAGAGGGTCGCCCGCATCATGGCGGCCTGGTGTGTCCTCTTGCTATGGGCCAGGATTTAGAGAACCCCAAAGTGTACCATGGAGTTCACCTGACCCACAACATTTAATAGATTGTGTTATGGGGAGCATACGGCCCACTCTACAGGTGTGATATAGCAGACATCTAACAGTATTTTTTAAAGTAAAACAATGTTTATTCCATGAACTCAAGTTAACCTTTTTAAAACATGCAGTGAACATCTTAGCAACCATCAATTCAAATACAACCGCCAAAGAATACAACACTAAGTAATCCTTAAACTTTCCTTTTAACATCCATAAGACTTTAAAAAAAACTTTTAACAGAAGCACATCAGGTTTAAATTCACTACTGAGAACAGTTATCACTCTGAATTCACCAAATGATTTGGCTTCAGCTCCAACACTAAAATGAAACCAAAAAACACAGACACACCCAAGCTTTTCTCAAAGTGAAACTAAAAGCTGACAGACAGCGCAGCTCCACCCACACTCTGACATCACTGGAGTAATAAACACCTATTTATTAAAGGTACTCTCACATGACACTCCACAACATCGTGCAGCAGAGAGGCGATGTGCTGGAGGAGGAAGAATAGCAGGCCTTCCTTGACAAGGAGGATGCAGAACAGGGTGAGGATGGGCAGGACATGGGGCCCAGGCAGGCACAGGAGACGGAACGACATGTGCGCCAGGGCCAACGTGCATGGGATGCTCTGATTGCCTCCAGGTTCACCGACTGGAGGGGGGATGCTGGCTATGGGCACGAACACTGCATCCCACCCCCACACCACTCACCGGCCACCCGCCCTCCTGCAACCCCGTCCGTGATGCATACCTGCTGCACTGCAGGGCGCAGGCCCTGGGTTGGCAGTAACAGCGGGTCTGGTCCATGGGATGGAGGATGATAATGACTCACTCTGCGATAATGGTGCACTGCATTGTTTGACAATGTTTGACTCCTGCTCACGATCGCACTCTCCACCATCCACCTGGATGCGAGCTGGCCATTCCATCACATGGTCCCATCGGACCACTGTGGCAACGCTGGTGGGGACGGTCGGGCGTTAGGGAGACCCCCTGCGCCCCACACCCCGTCTGTGTCCAGCCCAGATCAGCCCACCCCTGATGCCCATCTGACAGAGTACCAGGCAGGTTGTAACAGTGTTAGCAGATGTTTAATGTGCACAGCTATTAACGGATAAGTGCCCTAGCCCCTATAACGAAACTGTGCCCTGCACCCGTGCCAACTTAGCTGGCGTCTAACTTTCTGGCCCTATGGGCCCTAACACTGCAATAATAATAGGTACATAGGCAAGCTAGTGAATGGTTAATTATTAAATCTCAGCTTAATTCAACCACTCGAGGGCACCACCATTTCTCTGTGTATAAATAAGACCTCAGGGAATGCTGGGTAGTTAGTGAAGGAGAAAGCCTGTGAACAGCATGAGGAGTAGATTAAATTAGAGAGATTAGCACGAGCAGCGGGATTCTCTGACCCCCCCCCCCCGCCGGGTCGGAGAATCGCCGCGGGGCGGCTCAAATCTCGCCCCGACGCTGGCTGCCGTATTCTCAGGTGCCATTATTCAGACAGGGTTCACGCCATGCCATTCAGGGGCCGTTGGCAGAGGCCCCCCCAGAAATTCTCCGGGCCCCGTTGGGCCGAGCGGCCGTCCGTTTTTGGCCAGTCCTGCCGGTGTGAATCACTCAGCTCACGTACCGGTGGGACTTGGCAGATAAGTTGGCTGGGTCGGGGCCCACCAATCTGCGGGCGGGCCTGTGCCATGGAGGCACTCCTCCCTTCCATGCCGGCCCCTGTAGGGCTCCACCATGGCCGGCACGGAGAAGAGAGCACCCCCCCCCGCGCATGCGCCAAAACTCTCCGGCGGTTCCGCGCATGTGCGAGATCACGCTGCCCCTTTGGCGCATGCGTGAACTCGCGCAATCCCTTTGGCGCCAGCTGCCACAAACCCCTCCGGCGTCCACCTCGCCATCGGGAAAGTGGTGGTAAGTGGGGGCCCGTTGACGTTTCTCACTTTGGGGGCCCGTTGACGCCGGAATCGTTGGCGCTCTTTCTCCCCCTGGCGTAAGGACTTACTCCCCGGAAAGGAGAATCCCGGCCGAGGATATTAGTGACTACTAGATTATTACTTACTGCTAGACAGATTCAATATTACTTTATTATTAACTATAGCTCTGTAGTGTGTGCGAACTTCACTTAATTTATCGTTATCCAATAAATTAGTTTTCTTTCAATCTCATGATTGAAGATTTTTTGGCATCAACTCAATGGACCATTCTGAATTAAAAGGCAAAGAATACAACATATTTACCACCGAGGATAATATAACAAACACTACATTGAGGTTCATCCCCAGACGGTACATCAGGTGTGAAGGTGGCCTGCTGTGAGTCCCACCCTGCGATATGGGTCCTCGTTGGTGGGTGTCTTCTGAGGCGACTGGGTCTGGATGGGCCACGCTGCTGCTCGGGTGTCCCAGGTAGCGTGGTGCTGGCCTGTTCTGCACGCTGCCCACCAGATGTGCCAGGGACAAGGGGGGAGGGCAAGTCCGAGGTGCTTCGGTGTTCTGGCACCTCCCCTGCGGGAGTCACTGGCACAAGCCCCAACACCTCCGCCTCTCTTGGGGTGGCTGATGGCCTCCTGGCTACTCCATGGGACAGACATGTGAGCGAAGCTATCACCTGAGGCTTCCTTGCCACCTGGCGCAGCCCATCCTGGAGGCCCGCTCTGGTTTCTACCAGTGTCTGCACGCTCAGAGCCATGAAGTGGACCATCGGCGACTGGGATTGCACCACATCACCCATTGACTGTGCCACCACCTTCTGGGTCTGTGCCACATCAGCCAGTGACTACGCCATCTCCCTCTGGTACTGGGCCATCTCCCTCTGTGTCTGTGCCACGTCAGCCAGTGCCTGGGCAATGCTGCTGACATTCTCAGCCATGGCCTGCTGTGACTGGGCCACGCTTAAACGCACCGCTGCAATGTCCAGGTGGCCTGTACATGACTACCTGTGACAGAGCAGCCCTGGCCTTGGCCACTGCCCACATAGAGTTCCCCTGGCCTCAGACATTCTGATCCATAGCCACAACCCTCGCCCCCAAACCTTCCACCGTGGACACCACCCATGTGGTGTTGGCCTGGGTGGCACGCATGGTCGGCACCACCTTCTGGTCCTGCACACAGTTGGACTCCTCCACCTGCACCTACAGGTGCTGGATGCTCGCCGACAACCCCTCATGTAGTCCCTGGCTCTGCAACTGCATCTCCACAATCATTGGGACTGTTTCAGAAGCCCGAAACCCGTCTGGATAGCAGCTAGTTTCTCGGTCGGCCTCCCCTCCGACCGTCCGCCCCCTCGGGTGTTCCTACCTCTACCTCATGTACTGGATCAGCTGTGTGGCGTCCCAGGAGCCTCTTCATTAAAGTGCCCTAACTGGGGTGAGTGACTCTCTGGTGGAGGGCGTGGGCGACAGCTGTGGTGGGAAATCTGTGTTATCCTCGGGCTCGAGCTCCGTGGTGTCTTGGGTCTCAGGTCCATGGCTCGCGTCCGTGCTGCTATCCTCATCTCTGCTCGGTGGCATCAGTGGTAGTCTCAGTGGCCAAGGCGCCCAGCTATGGCGGACGGTATGGGCGCCGGAATGTGGTGCAGGGTGGGTGTTCAGCCGACCTCCGGGTGTGGGGGGTGGGCAAGGTTACGGGTACATGGGACGGGGGTTAGTGCCAGGGGTGGGGCACTGCCAACTCACCCTGGCCACCCTGAGGAGATTGTGCAGTTTTGTACGGCACTGCTGACCGGTCCAGATGGTGTTGCTGGTGGCGTTAAATGCCTCTACCACCGGTGCCCAGGCACGGCAAATGGCAATGGGTGGCAGCCTCCTTCCCGGACCAGGGTACAGAATCATCCGTCTCTCCTCCACCGTGTCCAGGAAGATCTCCAGCTTGATGTCCATAAATCGTGGCGCTGCTCTCTTCCCTGCCATTTGTTGGGTGGTGTGCTTGGGGAACGGCGCTCCAGAACCAGTGACAACGGGTCATGATTGTGGGCATCGACAGCACTGACTGGGCGCTGGCTGACCTGAGCCAGTCACAGATGGTCCTGGCACAGTAACAGAGGGACGTTGGCACAACCTCAGAGGGAGGTGACACAGTCCCCGTACTGCATGGCCGCGAGCATTGAGACCCTGGTTGAGACGAGAGCAGGATTCCAGGACTGTCAGCGTCAGGTGGCAGGGAAGCCCCTGGAGCTTGCACCGTACGCACTCCTGTCCCAAGGAGTAGCCCGGGGGCCATTAGGCACCCCGAGGGAAGAGAAGGTGATGGGGGCATGCGGTGAACCCGCAAGGGAGGTGCCGAAATACCGCAGCGCCTTGGACTCCCCCCCCCCCCCCACCCCCACACTGTCCCTGACACATCGATGGGCAGCGGGCACTGTAGGATGGCACCATGCCATCTGAGGAGTCCGAGAGACTGCTGGGCCCATCCAGACCCGGTCGCTCCAGAGGACAATCTCCAAAGGGGACCCAGGTCACAGGGCGGGAATCGCAGTAGGCCGCCTCCATTCCTCACGTACCACCTGGGGATCCACCAGACATAGCGTTAGGGCCTGTGAGGCCTGAAAGTTAGACAGCAGTTAAGTTGGCATGGGTGCTGCACACAAAGTGTTAGGGGCTAGGGCACAAACCTGAAGATACATGTTCACCTCTTATCAATAAACACCTGTTCACAATGTTTCAACCTGCCTCAATGCTCTGTCAAAACAGTGTGAGGGATGGGTTGAGCTGGCTGCGGAGGTAGCGTTGGGGATTGGGGGATGGATGGGCAGCCTTTGGAGGCGGCATGGACCAATTGAACAGATCTTATATTGTAGAACTCCATACATTGACCACTGGGCCAGTGTGAGTTGATGTTCCTCAGCACTTCTTGAAGAGTTTGATCCTTCCTGGTCTCTTCTTGGATCTCATGTAGTTTTGTATCTGATAATGGGCAGCACGGTAGCACAAGTGGTTAGCACTGTGGCTTCACGGTGCCAGGGTCCCAGGTTCGATTCCCTGCTGGGTCACTGTCTGTGCGGAGTCTGCACGTTCTCCCCGTGGGTTTCCTCCGGATGCTCCGGTTTCTTCCCAAAGTCCAAAGAGGTGCAGGTTAGGTGGATTGGCCATGATACATTGCCCTTAGTGACCAAAAAGGTTAGGAGGGGTGTTGGGTTGCGGGGATCGGGTGGAAGTGAGGGCTTAAGTGGGTCAGTGCAGGCTCGATGGGCTGAATGGCCTCCTTCTGCACTGTAAGTTCTATGTAATTGTAGTAGTGTGGAAATAGATTGACATAAGAACATAAGAACTAGGAGCAGGAGTAGGCCATCTGGCCCCTCGAGCCTGCTCCATCATTTAACGAGATCATGGCTGATCTTTTGTGGACTCAGCTCCACTTTCCGGCCCGAACACCATAACCCTTAATCCCTTTATTCTTCAAAAAACTATCTATCTTCACCTTAAAAACATTTAATGAAGGAGCCTCAACTGCTTCACTGGGCAAGGAATTCCATAGATTCACAACCCTTTGGGTGAAGAAGTTCCTCCTACACTCAGTCCTAAATCTACTTCCCCTTATTTTGAGGATATGCCCCTAGTTCTGCTTTCACCCGCCAGTGGAAACAACCTGCCCGCATCTATCCTATCTATTCTCTTCATAATTTTACATGTTTCTATAAGATCCCCCCTCATCCTTCTAAATTCCAACATGCAGATCTACATTTTTTTTAATAACCTTAGAGTACCCAATTCATTTTTTCCAATTAAGGGGAAATTTAGCGTGGCCAATCCACCTACCCTGCACGTCTTTGGGTTGTGGGGGGCGAAACCCACGCAAACACGGGGAGAATGTGCAAACTCCACACGGACAGTGACCCAGAGCCGGGATCGAACCTGGTACCTTGACGCCGTGAGCCAGCAGTGCTAACCACTGCGCCACTGTGCTGCCCTGGAAGATCTGTATCTTCAGCAATTTCATTCCTGATATTTTGCATGGGCACTCTCGATAATGCATCGGCTAAGAACAAATATTTGCCTGGCTTGTAGATGAGATTGAAGTCATAGCATTGTAACGACATCATCAACCTCTGAATGAGCGGAGATATTTGGTTGAGATTATTCGTGATGATGTTAACCAAAGGACGATGATCTGTCTCAGCTGTGAAAGTTGGAAGCCCATACACGTAGCCGTGGAATTTCTCCAAGCCATATAATAATAATAACAACAATAATAATAATAATCTTTATTGTCACAAGTAGGCTTACATTAACACTGCAATGAAGTTACTGTGAAAAGTCCCCAGTCGCCATATTCCTGCGCCTGTTCAGATACACGGAGGGAGAATTCAAAATGTCCAAATTACCTGACAGCACATCTTTCGGGACTAGTGGGGGGAAACCGGAGCACCCGGAGGAAACACACACAGGCACAGGGAGAACATGCAGACTCCGCACAGACAGTGACCCAAGCCGGGAATCAAAGCTTACAACTAAACCAAGGCATTATTTTCAATTTGAGCGTTGCAAGATTGTGGTCACTTGTTTTAATATTGGCTTATGTGTCTTAGGACATTTCACTGTGTTAAAGTTGCGAGATAAATTCAAGCTTTTGGTGTACTTGAGCCTTTGTTGCTGAGGATATTTGGTCTCAACCACAATCAAACCTGAAGGAACCACAGCACTTGTTCTGCAAGAGCACAGAATGTAGGAAAGCTGTCCTTGTTCTCTCATTACAATCTATTTGTGGGAGTTTGAATTTAATCAATGAAAAGGTTCCTGTGATAAATGAGAGTCATGTCAAGATGCTCCCTACTAAAGGGCAACCACCCAATCTTTATTTGGATCCAAGGAGAGACACAGTGAAAGGAGTGCAAGATTTTTCAAAGGGGTGCATTTTACTGAGCTGGGAAATGTTAAATCGCATCAGGTTTGATAAACAGTTGGCGTGCCCTATATCTTAGATAATTGATCATGACAAACAATTGATTAATGCCTCAGCTCATGCTTTGTCTTACTGACTAACCCAATTTGACATAATTTAGTAAGTTTGACCTTTCCTCAAAATGCCAATTGATTCCATGATTGCAAGAATATTTGATTAGAATACAGTTATCAACTGGCTATTGAAATGAGTGTTGGGCTGTCACTTTGTGCAAGTTGTATCAGGTTCAGTACTTAGTGGCGGATGTGTGGTGATGATGTCATTGCACCCTATCCAGCAATCCATTGTTTTTTTTTGGGGGGGCGGAGAGGAAGTGTTTCTGGCATCTGACTTAATAAACCTCAGAAAGTGAGACTATAAATGGCTGGTCAATGTCCTTTCACCTTTCAGCCTGCAAGCAACCAATCAAGAATATAACCCATAATAGTCATAAAAACCTGTTTAAGTGCGACATTATTTTGGAATTGGCACTTGTGTATCATACGCATCTCTCGAACCATGGGGGAATTCTTGTCTGTTCCATAACTTTTCAGAGGACTGCACTTTTCACCATGTAAAGCAACAAGGGCAGCAGATACATGGAAACATCACCACCAGCAATCTCCTTTCCAGGTTACACACCACCCTTGGAACTATATCGCCATTCATTCATCATCACAGGGTCAAAATCCCAGAGCTCCCCGCCTGTGGGTGTATCGATGCTGAACAGGCAGCAACAATTCAAGAGGAGGCGTCCCAGCACCGTCTCAAAGACAAATAGGTGTGCTGCCCTAGCCAGCAATGCCCACAAATGTGGAATGAAAAAATGATCCCTGTCACAATGAAGCTGTTTTTGGCCTCTGTAGTTGGATTCTAAAGAGGAGCATTAAGCAAAGTGTAGGATTTCTATCAGCTAGAGTGCCATGTTGGACTTTTATCATTATGAATAGGATTTCTTGGGCAGATAGAACCTTTCTTGGCTTGTAGAGGCATCTACGACAAAGGGCTGTAATCTTAAAATCAGAACCAGACCTTGCAGGAAATAGCACGGTGAATAGCACTGCTGCCTCAAGTGTCAGGGACCCAGTTTCCATTCCTTGGGTGACTGTCTGTGTGGAGTTTGCATATTCTCCCGGTGTCTGCATGGGTTTTCTCCCCGGATGCTCCGGTTTCCTCCCACAGTCCAAAGGTGTGCAGGTTAGATGGATTAGCCATGATTAATTGCCCATTGGTATCCAAAGGCAAAGTGAGATGGCGGGGGAGTGGGCCTAGATTCGAGTACTCAATCAGAGGCTCAATCCAGACTCGATAGGCTGCATGGCCTCCTTCTGCACTGTAGGGATTCTATGATTCCATGAAAGAAATTAGAATAGATTGACCTGGATTCTCCGTCCTGGAGATTAAGTGCAGCTGCCAGTGGAGAATCGCGGTAACTACGTGCTGTCAGTAGCAGCGCCGGCGAGGAGAAATTCAGGTCATGGAAATGAGCCAGCACAAAGCCCACATGCAGCCCGCCTGATTCTCAGCTCCGCCGGCATTTGTTTCGCTGGAGTCGGGATTCGTGTTCAGAGTCTGCCAAGCTGGAACAGCTTTTAAGCGCCTCACTCAGCACAGACTGTCATTCCAGCCAAGAAAAGGACTGCACAAAGACCAGCACCAAAGTTCCTGGATGCTCACCCGAACGCACGCTGGACACCATTGAGGAGAGGTGGCAACTCAAGCCCGCTATATTGAATGAGGCCTGGGATGAGGTGACATGGGTTGTCAGTGCTGGCAGCCTTACCAAGAGGCCCGACATGTAATTCCGCAAGAAGATGAACAACCTCATTCAAGCACCTCAGGTGAGTAACCACCTCCCTGCCCCTGGCATCACTCCCATCCTCACATCTGCCCCCAATCCCCGAGAGACCAACAACACCCCACCTTCCTGCATTTCCCTTACAATCCACCCTCCGCGAACACGCAACACATGTATTGTCCGCTTTGGCTAGGAGCCTTGCATACATGTGCCACCAGCTACAAACATCCCATAAAACATGTGTCCCAACAACTCACTATGTCCTTTCTGTCTCCCCAATGGTAAGGTGACCCATAATCGCAAGAGCACCAGAAGACGACAGGGGACATCCCCAGTATTCAGGTCCACACCCCCCTGAGGAAAAGGCACTGCACCTCGTGGGGAGGGTGGGGAAAGGGTAATAGCTGAGATAGCAATGGCATGCGCCGAACAAGTCAGTCCGATGCAACACCGATGTCCCTTTAGCAAGTGAGTCACCCCTCTCCTATAGACCAGTCCTTCCCAAGATCAAAGCTCCTCGTCTGGGTCTCACCCTATGTGTTTTTCTTGCAGGATCCCATCAAACAAGGCTGGGCCATCCGGGGTTGCTATACCCCCATTCAGACCCTCAGAACACCCCGGCGCACTACTCCAGGGAAGACACTGACATCTCAGCACTGCTTTCACCTGCACCATCCACCATCGCAGAGACTATCACCCCATGGGTAATGTTAGTGATCAGGTTCCTGGGCCACCCTCTGAGCACCACACACATGCTGCAGCACATCAGGTGGAGCCAGGGGCCTCCAAGGGAGCGGACAGGTGGAGGGCTGTCCGATCCCAGAAAACAGCTGTTGCCTAGTGTGGTGAATGTAACATAGTAATTCACACTGTATTTACCAATACCATTGTAAGCGCAGTAGCGTTATCCAACCACTAGGGGGAGTAGCTCTGGGAATGCTCAGGAGTTTGTACAGGGCTCCACCCTTGGCTCCGCCCATGACTCCTCCCCCTTGACTGCTGTATAAATAACCGTGTCCAGAGCCAACCTGCAGTTCATCGAGAGTTCAACGGGCAACAGGCTGGCTCTGTAGTAAGTAGATTAAAACCACTGTTCATATCTTAAAGCACGTGTCTCGTGAATTGATGGTTCCATCACCTAGACAGATGTTGTGCTTCTGGAAAAGATGATCCCATCACTGCAGCAGATGCAGAATCAGATCCAGAATCTACAGGAGGGAGTGTCAGCAACTTTCCAGCGTCTGCAAGTAAAGCTCGAGGAGTCCGCTTACAGGAGATGGTGTGCCGACAATGCGTGGCACCCAGGCCAATTCTGAAAAGGTGGCGACAGTGGTGGAAGGCCTGTGGCAAAACATCAGAGCCATGTGTCAGGATGTCCAAGGGTTGGGGCGTACTGCCAATGTCCAAGGGGCAGGACTCAATAGCCCAGTCACATGTGGACTTGTCCCAGGAGCAGATGGACATTGTTGCGGTGCTGCAGAGCTAGGTCCATTCACAAAGGGTCATGGCTGATGGCATAGAGAGCATTGGCCGGGTGCTGACTGACCATAACCAGTCACAGAGGAACATGTCACAGGCACAGAGGGACAGGACACATTTGTAGAGGGACATGACCGAGGCAGTGACAGACATGGTTCACACGCTGAGGAACGTGACCCAGTCTCAGTGTGCCATGGCTGAGGGCATTGACACCTTGGTTCAGACGAGGTGGCCTCCAGGACTGGCAGTGCCAGTGGTGTTGAGGCCGCTGGAGCTCACTCTGGCTGCCCCTCCATCTATGGAGTTGCTCTGGGCCAGCGCAACTAGGATATAGTCCCCCAATGACACTGGCACATCTCATGGGCAGTGTGCAGAACAGGCTGACACATTATCATCTGTGACACGTGAATGTCCCACATGCTTAAGTCCTCATTGGGAGGGGGCAGGGCCCTGGAGCAGCCGTGTGAACCCGCCTTGTATGACAGCATCCCCAGTGAGTGAGCCCTAACTGGTCCAGGCATCAGAGGCACATCTTCAGAATGCCGATGCACCGCTCGATGACACTCCTGGTTGCTGAGTGAGTGTTGTTATAACAGTTCTCCACCTTGGTCTGGAGTCTCCGCACAGGTGTCATTAGCCATGCCCTCAGCGGGTATGTCTTGTTGCCTAATAGCCAATCCCTCATCCGAGGGAGCACCTCGAAGGTGCTGGGAATCACAGAGTGCACCAGGACAAATGCGTTGCGCATGCTGCTTGGGTATCGAGCGCAGATGTGAATGATGTTCAGCTGATGGTCACAACACATTCAGGGAGTGGAAGCCCTTCTATCAATGAAGGGTACCACATGTCGAAACGGTGCTCAGAAGGTGACATGCTTGCCATCAATTGCCCCCTGAACCTTGGGCATACCAGTGATGGGGGAAAATCCTGCTGGTGGCTGGACATCTTGGTGGGCCTGATCCAGGTTGAAGGTGATGTATGTAGCTGCCTAAGGCAGTGCGGATACATCTGTGCAGGGACATTTGCGAGATCCTGCGCAGGTACCCACCTGAGCCTTGGAATGAGCAGATGCATAGAAATTGAGGGCCACCAACACCTTGAAGGCTACTGGGAGTGGGTGTCCTCCTCAATACGCCTATGGTACCATGTGCACCACCATGTGGTATAGGTGGCACACGGTCTCCCTGATGAACACTTTCGCCTCCATGCATCCGCAACAGCGGCAGCAGCAAGGTTGATAGCGAGCAGAACTGGCTGTAGTCCGGATGTCCAAGTATCTGCGGAGGCGAGGGGTGAGAGACAGTCAATGTCAGCAAGATGGGAAGCCCCTTGATCATTCAATGTCACCGTGTCACATAGTCACCCTGAGTTTTACTGCGGTGCCATATTCACTATTTGCCCCTCCCCCGGCCCCTTTGAGATGATGTAGTCCGCACTGCACCACTGTCCCCATCAGTGACTGGCACCTGGCCTGTAATGTGGGAAGTCTCTACCCTCACCAGCCATCCCTGCCAACTGGATTATTGGTGCCTGCCGCAATCAGTGTTCGTGATAGGCTCTGTGGACCCTGTCCTGTTTCTCCACTGGGGTCCATGTTAGTTTCCTCACTGGGTGAGCCTTGTGCTCTCCAGCCAAGTGGGTGGCAACTGGTGGTCTGCAATGAGGTCGCCAAGGGCACACATACCTTCATGCTTCCCTTCAAGGCCCCTTCATGACCATGATCCCTCTCAGGGTCTCACCCATTGGCAGTGTCCCTTGGCACTGCCAGGGTGCCAGGGCAATACCCTCGTCTGTCCCCAACCACCCAATGGTCTCTGAACCCCACGGTCTGGACAACACAACCCCTTTCCGGTTTTGAAAACCAGTAGTAAATACCGCCAGTCTCGCACTGCTATGGCAGAGGCGGAGATTCCTGAGCCGGAAGACTCTGCCTTCGAACAGGTTGCGCATATTTAAATGAGTTTAAAGACTCATTTAAATATGCCCATCTTGTTCACGCTCAGCGAGGGCATGAACCAGGTTGTATCGGGTGTCGCGGGCTCGCAGCATCCCGCTCTGTTCAGCGCCTGGCGCGATCTGCGTTTCGGCTCTTTCCCGGTATTCTCCAGGAATAGCAGAAGGTGCGCCGGGCGCAACAGGGATGTAGACTCGCATCCTAATAGTCAAACCTGAGGATAGAGAATCCAGTGAGATTATTTAAAATGCCGTTAATATTAGGAGACCAAGTACTCTTCACGTTGATCGGAAGCCTGAAGAAAACCATGAGGCCTCTCCTGAGGTTGCACATTGGAGCAGCAGGAACCATTCCAGTTATTTGGACTTGTAAGTTTTCTTACTGAGAGTCCCATGTGTGCAATCGTTTCTCTTCCCTTTGGAATATAAGAATGAACCCATTTGGAACCTCAGGGCCAATGTTCCATCACAATCATATGAAAACAATTTTGGCAGAAATGAGGCTTTTCTCCCTAATGTCTTTAAAAGCACATTCACTGCAAATAATGATGGATTTTGTACATTCTGGAATCTAATAACTGTCCAGATCAGTACCTGAACACATTTATCTGCAGGCCTGTAACTGACTGAAATTGTCCAGTGATGGTTTCAATTATCTTCTCCTTGTGGCTGACATTGACCTTCTTAGTGCTATCTAACGAAATTGAGGAACATTTTTATGTATAGACCACAGACATTATCTGACTGATGTCAAACATGAAGCAGCAACCATTTGTTGAATAGTAAACAGTTGCTGTCACAAGAGTCACATGCTTAAAAAGTTTACCGTTATTGTATCCGGAAATTATTCAATGTTTTATTTCCTTCAACATTTCGGAAAGGGTTTTACTGAAACTCAAATCTCAATATTTATGTCAAATGGACACCTTGGTAAATTGGACAGTTCAAAAAAGAGAGTGATGGATCATTCGAACAATACCAGTTCAAACAGAATAAACACAAATCTGCAACATCTAAATGTTGGGTAAAGCACCACTAGTCTCTTGTTGTTCATTCTGTAATTTCAATACTTAGGGCACAATTCTCCCCAAAGATTTTGAAGTGTGATCTCCAGTGGGAAACGAGGTGTGATTCCCGTTGGGTGATTCAGCACAATCCAAATCGCAATCCACCCACACTGAGAAATGTTTTTGGAGGTTGGGGTGAACTGCACCCTGAATGAGGGACCCAAAGACACCGGCAGACCCAGTTCCTCAGGGATCGGGATTCCGCCCTTAAGGGGCGCCCCGATCTCAGCCTACTGCTCCTCCCCTCCCCTTCTCACCAATTAAGGTCACCCCTGTAATCGCCAACAAAGCCTCCCCCCAACTGTTAGTGAGAGACACCCTGTTATGGGGTCTCCAAACACCCTCCCCTTTATGCCCCTACATGACCTCCACTTTAAGCATTCCCTTCCTGCCCCTTCCCCTTTCAGGCTCTGCCATCTTTAGATCCCATCCCCGAATGGTCCTGTCCCTTGGCAGTGCCAAGGCTGGTACTGCCTTGGTTCCAAGGTGCCAGGGGCCTGCGGCACTGCCCTGCCATGTCCCTGACCACCCGGGGATTACAATGGCCTCTGAGCCCACTGGCATGGTCATCACATTTGGCCTCTATTTTGTGGCAACCAGTAGAGATTTATGCCGACTTCACTTGCGCCGGCAGGAGCCGGGATAATCTGGGTAGAAACAGATCCTGTTTAATTAAATGAGGTTTGAAATATGCTAATCTGATTCACACATAGCTGGAGTGGGCCAGAAGCATTTGATTTGATTTGATTTGATTTGATTTATTGTCACATATACCGAAGTACAGTGAAAAGTATTTTTCTGCGGCCAAGGGAACGTACACAGTAGACAAAAGAATAATCAACAGAGAACATTGTCAAATGATACATCGACAAACAGTGATTGGTTACAGTGCGTAACAAGGGGCCAAACAAAGCAAACAAAGCAAACACATGAGCGTCATGCATAGGGCGTCAAGAATAGTGTTCTGACAGATAACAGGGCCGGGATTCACCCCTACCCGGCGGGGGGTCCCAGCGGGATGGAGTGGCGTGAACCACTCTGGCGTCGGGCCCCCCCAAAGGTACGGATTTCTCCGCACCTTTAGGGGCCAAGCCCTAGCCTTGAGGGGCTAGGTCCACGCCGGAGTGGTTGCCGCCCCGCCGGCCGGCGGGAACGGCATTTGGCACCACGCCAGCCGTGGCCGAAGGACTTCGCCGGTCGGTGGAAGTCCGTGCATGCGCCGGAATGTCAGCGGCTGCTGACGTCATCCCCGTGCGGGCGCAGGGGAGGGGGTCACTTCTGCGTCCGCCATCGTGAATGTTATGGCCAACGCAGAAGGAAAAGAGTGCCCTCACGGCACTGGCCCTCCCGCCGAGCGGTGGGCCCCGCTCACGGGCCAGGCCACCGTGGGGGCACCACCCGGAGCCAGATCGCCCCGCGCCCCCCCCCCCCCCCCCCCCCCCCAGGACCCCGGAGCCCGCCCGCGCCGCCAGTCCTGCCAGTAAGGTAGGTGGTTTGATTCCCACCGGCTGGACCGGCATGACAGCAGCGGGACTTCGGCCCATCGCGGGCCGGAGAATCGCCGGTGGGGGGGGGGATCCCGTCGACAGGCGCAGCGCGATCCCGCCCCCACCGAATCTCTGATGCCGGAGAGTTCGGGAGACGGCGGGGGCGGGATTCACGCCGCCCACCCCCCCCCCCCGGCAATTCTCCGACCCAGCCCCAGATCAGTCCAAGGGGGAGTCGTTGGGGAGTCCTATAGCTGTGGGGAAGCAGTTGTTCCTATGTCTGGATGTGCGAGTCTTCAGACTTCTGCACGTTCAGGAACTGTTGAGCTCCCAGCGCAAGTGCAGTTTCGGGTCTGTCCCGGAATTTTCCCAACATAGCAGGATTTGCTGGAGAATCGGCCCCTTATTCCCATTCAGCCTTTAATGTGTCACAGTGACATGTTAAAATCACAGAATAGTACAGCGAAGGAGACCATTCGGTCCTTTAGGTTACTCCTGGCTCTTTCACAGAGCAATCCAATTAGTCCCACTCGCCGCTCTTTCCCCATATTCCTTCAATACAATATTTTTCCTCCTTCAAGTACTTATCCAATTCCCTTAAGAAAGCTGCAATTGAATCTGTATCCACCACCCTAGCTGGTAGTGCATTCCAATCCTGACCACTCGTTTCATAAATAAGTTTTTCCTTATGTTTCCCCCTGTTCTTTTAACGGTCACCTTAAATCAGTGCCCTCTACTTATCAACCCTGAAGCCATTGGAAACAGTTTCTCTTTGTTTACTCTGCATAAACCTTTCATGATTTTAAAACATCTTTGACGAACACAAATGTTTACAGCTTCAACTGTTTCATGGGCTTAAAATATCGGACACGCATAATATTGCAAGTCAAAACAAAGGATTCAGTTTCCTATTGCTGTGGTTAAAATTCGACATGCAAACCTTTACATCAAAGTTTGTGCAATTTCCTTAATTTGGGTGGTGCGAATTGTAAGTGGGTCAATTTTGAGTTTTATGTCGAGTTTGGTTGCAGTTGGAGGCAGTCTGCTTATGTGTTCATTCAAATCTTTTTGCTATTTGTTGAAACTCAGTGGGCGGAATCTCCGTCCAGCCACGCCAGAATTGCGGAGCGCAATTGGGCAGAGAATCACGCGTCAGCCAAGCATCGAGGTGCCCAATGGAATGCCATGCGCTGGTGCCTCGACAGCAGCGTGAATGCGTTCCTCGCCGCATGCTGGCGTGGTCATGCATATTGTATAGTAAATGCCATTGGCATATTATTAACAGGCCGGCCCGGCAATTTCCGGGCCACCTGTGATGCTCTACCTCCGCTAGGAGAAATTGTGGACGGCGGGGTTCACTTGTGGTGTTTAAAATCGGAAAACAGAGAGACGGGGTATGGAAAGTGTCCAACATTGCTTTAGTGTGCTGACAGTTGTGCCGCTGGCCAGAGTGCTTCTGCCAGGGCCGGGGAGTAGCTGGGGGGCAGCCAGGAGGTGGGCTGTGGGGTCAGGGTGGATGGGTACACCCCACCATTGTCGCAGTCTACAAGGCAGCCATAGGGCTGTGCACGCGCTGGCTGCCCACTGTGAACTTAGCGGAACTGGTCATGTGGGTGCCACCCCCTGGCCGCACCCCCCCAGGTGTGCTCTGGCTGGGTGAGGGTGTGTGGGGACTGGAGTGCCTATATGCAGTTCCTGTTTGTCAGGCTCTCAGGTGCCAAACACGACTCTGGTGAATCACATATCAGCATTTGTTGTAATTGCACTACTTCCATGTGACGCTGGTGCTAGCCCATCAGGATGTCCTGAATCGCTCCGTGACCAGCGTTGCGTTCATGAGACTGTAGAACTCATGCGATTCAGTCCCAGCATCAGCACTTTCTGCACAGAGAATATTGGCCAATATGTATCACAACTGCTAAAAGGGAAACCCATTGACTTCAAACTTGAAAGGGGAGCGCCCCAACCCTTCACCACAGAAAGGAAAACTACCCCCATCCACACCACGCAGGCATGAGGGAGACCCGTCCCCCTTGCCCCAGTCAGCGACATCATTGCTCCCTCACTCAGAGGCATCATTGCCCCCCTCTCCGGTCAGAGGCATTATTCTTCCTCCCACAAGAGAGAAACATTTCGCTTTGGGGTCACCAAGGTGCGCTTGGCAGTACCATGTCGCTGACCACCCGAGGCAACGGAAAACCTCCGAGCCCTCATAATGTCGATTCAGATAATTAAAGGATGGCTGCAAGCAGGTCACATTGAGGAACCCGAGGACTTTCATTTTTGAGTTGTGCCAGTTTCGTCAATGGCTGAAAACAGCCTCCATCAGGCATGCTGTTCTGGCATAGGACATTGGAAAAGACCCACTATGAAAAAAAAAGACAGATAGACAGATCACCTGGCCTTTCTAAGAAGGGCTTCCGAACAAAGAAAAAGCCTTGATGAAAAAACTGCAGTTAGCAGCAACACCTGCTCAAAAGAAGAAACAGAGTTAATAACCATGAAGAACTATCAAAACAAATAAAGCTAATGCCTCCTTTGAAATAGGCTGCACATGTCAATCAAGAGACTTGTAAAAGGTAATAGACTGTGACATTGAATGTAAACAATGCAGTTCCAAGCTTTTAGGCTTCTCAGCAAACCCAGATTTTGGGAAAGTTAAAGGAGAATGAAAGTAAATTTGGGAAATCACTTCTAAGGTTTCCAACACATAAGAAGGAAGCCTAGGGGCTTTTCACAGTAACTTCATTGAAGCCTACTTGTGACAATAAGCGACTATTATTAATATTATTTTATCTTCACCTGACAGATCTTTGAAATTGGCATACTGGGAGAGACATCAAAAGTTTCCAACACATCAAAGGGAAGACTTTAAACTAGAAACGACAGCTCTTTGAAGCTGACATGCTGAAAGTGAGTTTAACGATTTCTAAAGCTACAGATGGAAGACTTGTCACAGGAGTCCCATCCTAGCAAAGACCCCTGACCTGAGCCCTTCCAACCCAGCCTGAGCTCCCCCTGACCACTGTTTGCCTTCCTTGAACAGCCCCTCTTGGTACACTGTAGATAAGTGTAGAGAGGGTACTCAACCCCTTGCTCCCCTTCAATGTGCATATCACCTGGTCCCTGCTTTTAGGGATTCGTGCCTGGGTAACTTCCTAATGAAGGGACACTTCCTGATGGGAGGCCATTGCATTCAAATTTAACCTCACTAATGAGATTAAAATGAATGCAAATAAGTTGTCACCCTTTTTGGGTGAGAATCTGACCACACCAGCTACAGCAGATGAGAAGAATGGAAAGCTGATTTGCACCTAGCACAAATCCCATTTCGTAGTTTTACCACAATTCTCCAGATATAGCGGGATTTTCTCTGGGCGTAACGTGGGCCGAGAATCACCCCATATGTCACAATTTCACTCATTCACTTTTTGAGTTGTGGTATATGTATTACTGCTACCATTCACCATTGTAATTGCATTACATTGTATTGTATTATGTTGATGCCCTTGTGGGCTCCGCCCCCTCGGGGAGGTATATAGAGCTGCCACCTGTAGGCGGCACTCAGTACAGAGCAGTCGCAGGCAGGCACAGTTCTAGCTGCTTAAAACCACTGTTCACTTCAACTCTCCGTCTCGCGTGAATTGATGGTCGCATCATTAGTCATAACTACTTTTGCGGACCTTTACCAAATGCTGGAATATTGGAACATGAGAGGTAATTTAGCCCCTCAAGCATCTTCTTCTATTCAATGAGATCTTGGCTGAAGATTAAGGATTGATTTGACCCAAGTTTTCAACATATTAAGCGGAAGAGATTGGGTCGATACAGAGAGACTATTTCTGCTGGTTGGAGAGTTGAGGTCTTGGGGGAGAGTCTAAATATTAGAGCCAAACCTTTCAAGAGTGAAATTAGGAAACACTTCTACACGGACAGAAGTTTGGAACTCGCTTCCAAAAATGGTAATTGTTTCTCAATCAACTGTTAATTTTAAATCGGAGATTGATTTAAAAAAAATTCTGAATCCAAAGGTTTAAGGGATACAGAGCAAAGGTGCGTTTAAGGAGTTAGATCACAGATCAACCATTGATTGACGTCACAGTCTCAAGAGGCTAACTGGCCTCCCCCTGGCGCTATGTTTCTGGAATGAGTATATGTCAAGAGGAACCATGTCTACAATATCACGGAGGTATTCATTAAAAATGACAAGGAACTTGGGTCATGTTTAGAATTCAGTCATGGTAAATGGACAATAGCCCAAGCAGTATGAAAATAAGTGATCCACATAGTGTTAGTATGGCCCATCAGGTTTACCAAACGACTTCAGTTAACATATACTAACACATGCTAACAATGATGTGTCAGAGTACAGGAGGGAGATAGAGAACCTAGTGGCAAGGCGCAATGCCAACAATCTATCCCTCAATGTTAGCAAAACTAAGGAGCTGGTCATTGACTTCAGGAAGCCAAGTATCGTACACCCCTGTCTGCATCAATGGTGCTGAGGTGGAGATGGTTGGCAGCTTCAAATTCCTAGGTGTGCACACCACTAACAATCAGTCCCGCTCCACCCACATCAACACTAGGACCAAGAAAGCACAACACTAGGACCAAGAAAGCACAACAGCACCTACACTTCCTCAGGAAACTAAAGAAATTTGGCATGTCCACCTTGACTCTTACCAAATTGACAGATTTGATTTGATTTATTGTCACACGTACCGAAATACAGTGAAAAGTATTTTTCTGTGGCCAAAGGAAGGTACACAGTACGTACGTAGTAGACAAAAAGTACATTGACAAATGGTACATCACAAACAGTGATTGTTTACAGTGCGGAACAAATAGCCAAACAAAGCAAATACATGAGCAAGAACAGCATAGGAATAGTGTTCTTACAGGGAACAGATCAGTCCGAGGGGGAGTCGTTGAAGAGTCTCATAGCTATGGGGAAGAAGCTGTTCCTATATCTTGATGCGCGGGCCTTCAGACTTCTGCCTGATGGAAGGGTCTGGAAGAAGGCAATGCCTGGGTGGGAGGGGTCGCTGATAATGCTGTCTGCCTTCCTGAGGCAGCGGGAGGTGTATATAAAATCAATGGGAGGGTGGCAAGCTTGTGTGATGCGTTGGGCTGAGTTCACCACACTCTGCAGTTTCTTGCGATCTTCGGCTGAGCAGTTACCATACCAGGCTGTGATGCAACCGGATAGGATGATCGAGTTGTCCACGTACAACTATGATATCTTGTATCGTCCTGGGAAGCTCAATGAGCCTCCTGATGCCCTGTCCCGCGGTACCTGCGCCAGCGTGCAGATAGACCGCCTCTGCTCCCTCCACGCAGACCTCTGCCATCCAGGGGTGACCCGCCTACACCATTTCATTAAGGCCCGCAACCTGCCCTACTCCATCGAGGAAGTCAGGTCAGTAACCCGTGACTGCGACATCTGCGCTGAGTGCAAACCGCACTTCTACCACCCCGAGCGCGCACACCTGATCAAAGCATCCCGCCCCTTCGAACATCTTAGCATTGACTTCAAAGGGCCCCTTCCCTCTAACAACCGCAACATTTACTTCCTGGCGGTTATCGACGAACACTCCCGCTTACCCTTCGCCATTCCCTGCCCCGACATGACCACATCGACCGTCATTAAGGCCCTACTCTCCATCTTCTCACTGTTCGGCTACCCCGCGTACATACACAGCGATCGGGGGTCCTCATTTATGAGCGACGAGCTGCGTCAATTCCTGCTCGACAGGGGCATCGCCTCTAGCAGGACGACCAGCTATAACCCTCGGGGTAACGGACAGGTCGAGCGGGAGAATGGTACCATCTGGAAGACCATACTACTGGGCCTCCGGTCCAGAAATCTCCCTATTTCCCGATGGCAAGAGGTGATCCCCGATGCCCTACACTCTATCCGCTCACTCCTCTGTACTGCAACTAATCAGACACCTCATGAGCGTCTTCTTGTTTTCCCCAGGAAGTCATCCTCCGGATCCCCTCTCCCGACGTGGCTGGTCACCCCCGGGCCCATCTTGCTCCGGAAGCATGTGCAGGTGCACAAGTCCGACCTGTTGGTGGAGCATGTCCAGTTACTCCATGCTAACCCGCAGTACGCGTATGTGGAGCACCCCGACGGTCGGCAGGACACGGTCTCCCTCCGGGACCTGGCACCCGCCGGCGTGCGGCCCCCCACCACAGACCCCCCCTCCCCTTTTTCACCCCAGCACCCCACTCAGCTTCCCCATCCCTCATCCATGGCGTCTCCGCGGCCAGCTCAGGTGACGGAGACTACTCGAAGTCTATCGCTCCCGGACTCCAGGACATCAGCAGGAACATCAGCCGATCCGACGACAACTCCTCCACTGCGGCGCTCGGCCAGGACGTCAAGGACCACCAAAAGACTGATCAAATCCTTCTAGAGTTCTACAGCCCCATAGACTTTCTTTTTGTAAATATCGTTATGTCTGGTCCAGTGGGAAGCCCCCAAATTCGATAAGTGTACGGAGAGAAAATTATTCTCCCGACGGCTACTCATATCACCAGTTCTCCCCCCCCCCCACCCCCCCCCACCCCCCCACCCCACCCTGGGTCTCGTTCACACACCCCCCCCCGCCTTCCTTCTCCGTAAGGGGTGAATGTGGTGATATGATCTGCATACTGGTCTGCCATTGGGCCAGAACGTCGGCTTACCATTGGCCCTCGTCGGTCATGTGCCTCTCGACCAATTGGCCGAGAGGCTGAGTTAACCACGCCTCTATTAACGAGGTATAAATACTCAGACGCCTGACGATCGTCCCTTTCCACTGTAGACGATCGCAGAGCTGTGTTCTAGTCAATTAAAGCCAGACTTTGGTAAATCACTCGCCTCGCGTACAATCGATGGTACATCACTCTCTATGACACATCTGTAGATATTTGTGAGAGTCGATGCAGACATGCCAAATTCCTTTAACTTCGGTAGGAAATAGAGACATTTTTGGGCTTTCTTGACTGTTGCATCAACGTGAGTGGACCAGGTCAGACTATTGGTGACCCTCAGGAACTTAAAGCTATCGACTATCTCCACTTCGGAGCCATTGATGCAGACTGGAGTGTGTGTCGTGTGTAAGAGTGATTCATCATTGTTTGAGATACAACCCACCACAGTCTATCATCCGCAAACTTATAGATTGAGTTGGAGTTAATCTTGACACACAGTCGTATGTTTATACGGAGTACAATAGAGGACTGAGCACATAGAAAGCATCCTATCTGGCTACATCACTACTTGGCCCAATACTGTAATAAACTAGAGAGTCGTGAACATTGTCTAGTCCATCGCACGAACCCGCCTCCCATCCATTGACTCTGTCTACAACCCCTGTTGCCTTGGGAAAGTGGACAACATAATCAAAGACCCCTCCCATCCGAGCTATTCTCTCTTCCAACCTCTTCGATCAGGCAGAACATACAATACCAGATTCAAAGACAACTTCTTCCCGCGGTTACCAGACTCCTAAATGGCCCTCTTATGGACTAAACTGATCTCTCTATGCACCTTCTTTACTGAGTAGTATTACACTCCTTATGCCTCATCCAATGTCCATGTCTATGTATTTATTTTGCCAGCAGTCCACGGATTTCCCAACGAGGTGGGGGTGCCCACAATGGGAAACCCCATTGGCCAGCTGCCGCAACAGAGAATCCCCCTGCCAGTGGGGGTGCAACCCACCAGAAATGGGTGCGGCGGGACGGAGATTCCTGCCTAATTAACTTCATAATTATCAGCTGCTTTAGGCTAAAAAAAAATCAGTCCCTCTGATAGACAACATAAGACCCAGGGCAAAAAACATGAACAAAGAACATACAGTGCAGAAGGAGGCCATTCAGCCCATTGACCCATAAGCACCGACCCACTTAAACCCTCACTTCCACCCTTTCCCTGTAACCCAATAACCCCTCCTAACCTTTTTGGACACTAAAGGCAATTGATCATGGCCAATCCACCTAACCTGTACGCCTTTGGACTGTGGGAGGAATCCGGAGCACCCAGAGGAAACCCATGCAGACACAGGGAGAACGTGCAGACTCCGCACAGACAATGACCCAGCAGGGATTCGAACCTGGGACCCTGGCGCTGTGAAGCCACTGTGCTAACCGCTGTGCTACCGTGCTGCCCTATAGGGAACAGTCCCTGAAGGTGCTTCTTTATGACTAAGATGTTGGATTTACTTAAAACTGATTAATGTCTCTGTAGTGCAGGGTGAACTTTCAGCTATCCATAGTTGAGATTCAATTGTTTTTTCCATGGTATAACTTTAGAGCTGATATGTTGATGATGCTAACGAGTCTCTGTTTTTGTGTTACTAATCTGAGATGAAGGCCTTTTACACTTGACATTGCTTAAGGCTGTCACTATAGCCCAGATTGTGGATTCAAGCCGGTATCTGCACAATGGGATGCTCAGCTCATAGATCTGACTTACCCTGACAGCAGCAGATTGCGTTGAACTCTGGAGCAAGTACCGTCCCTCTCCTGTGATTAAATGAACATCTGACTTTTAATGTTATAGAAGAGAAGAAAACATGCATTTTTCTGGAGCTGCTCTCAACCTCAGGCTGCCCAAAGTGCTTAGCAGGTATTTTTAAAAAATTGTACAGTAGGAAACACAGTGGCAAATTTGCGCATGGCAAGATTCCACAAGCAACACTTAAATATTTTGCTTTAACAATTGTTTGAGAGATAAATGTTGGTCACAGATCGCATATGTCCGCCGGAGAGAGCAGATGGTGCCCCAGTTTAACCTATCATCTGAACGATGCCACCTCCGACAGTATAGCGCTCCCTTAACAACCGAATCAGACATTTTACGCTCAAGTCTCAACTATGAGTGAGGGTAGAGAGAGATCATTGTTTGCCTCAAAACTCCCAGGAGATCCAAATGACAGTCTGTAAAATGCTGCATTTCAAACAGTTAGATTAGTCTCACTCCAAAATGTGAGGTAATCTTAACTCTTAGCTTTGCTGTGATTGCAAGCCAGATAAACAGCCTCAGAAACTGTAGTTATACTGCTGGTGCTGATGTACTGCTTTTCGCCACGGTGATCGAGTCCACATGTCAACTCAGTTGCTATCCCCTATGAGAATTATCACCAGTATACTCTTGTCAAGGCCAACACCCTGATTGCCTGTGGTTGCAAACATGGCACCACAATACCTATGCTGTGAATTCATTAGTCGCCAAGGGAGGCTACCAATTCGTCAGCAAGGACACTCGAACCAGAGTGACTTGACTAATCCATCTCAAATATAGAAGGCCATTTTGGACCAGTGCTGATGTCCTCCACCATGTTCCCTTGGTTTTAATGAATGATGGAACAATGCTCGGAAGAAGTGTGCATGATACTTATAGCGTGCTTAGAGAGGACCCACGATACAACCTGAAAGAGCAAACTGTCCTCACAAATGGTGGACAACCAACAACAGCCTTAGCGGCACGGTGGCACCGTGGTTAGCACTGCTGCCGCACAACTCCAGTGACCCGGGTTTAATTCCCACCTCGGGTGACTGCGCGGAGTTTGCACTTTCTCCCCATGTCTGGGTAGGTTTCCTCTGGGTCTTCTGGTTTCCTCCCACAGTCCAAAGATAATTAATTGCCCCTTAGTGTCCAAAAGGTTAGAGGTTATGTTAGGTGGGGTTACTGGGTTCAGGGGATAGGGTGAGGGTCTGACCCTAGGTAGGTTACCCTTTCAAAGGGTCGGTGCAGACTCAATGGGCCGTATGGTCTCCATCTGCATTGTAGTAATTCTATGATTCTATGAAAATCAATCATGCCAATCATGCACATCCACAGATGGAAGATTAAAGAATCTCCATCATGTAACAATGAACCTCCTCACTCAAACCCTGAAACACATATTGAACACAGTGCAGACAAATATTTTTATTTTACTCATTCATAGGAAGAAAGTGTCACTGGCAATGTCAAGCATTTATTGTCCAATTGTAAGTGGCTTTGAGAAGATGGTGGGTTTCCTCCGGGTGCTCTAGTTTCCTCCCACAAGTCCCGAAAGACGTGCTGTTAGGTGAATTGGACATTCTGAATTCTCCCTCTGTGCACCCGAACAGGTGCCGGAATGTGGTGACTCGGGGCTTTTCACAGTAACTTCATTGCAGTGTTAATGTAAACCTACTTGTAACAATAAAGATTATTATTATTAGCAAAAAGGTTCAATCGGAGTGCCTTCTTACAGCTACAGAAATCCAGCGAGCGGTCCTAATGTGGAAGCCTTTTCTTTTGGAAGAAAACGTGTTCAGCACAGTCTGTGAGTGTCAAAATGCCAGCATGAAAGCATGAGTGATCGCCCAGTTTATGGAAAGTGCCAAAAGCGAGGTGATTGAATTGCAAAATGTGCAAGCAGGCGAGGTGCACCAGGAGTGGCGGCAAGCCGCTAATTGTCATGGCGCCAAGGATGAGGGCGCTGACATTGAGGGAGGGATTGTTGCCATTACACCATGCCACTAGGTTCTCTATCTCCCTCCTATACTCTGGCTCATCGATGTTTGAGATCCGACCCACTGGGTTGTGTCATCAGCAAACTTGTAGATGGCGTTGGAGCCAAATTTTGCCAGAGTCATATGTGTATAAGGTATATAGTAGGGGATTAAGTACACAGCCTTGTGGGGCCCCCAGTATTGAGGACTATTGTGGAGGAGGTGTCGTTATTTATCCTTACTGATTGTGGTATATAGGTCAGGAAGTCGAGGATTCAGTTGCAGAGGGAGGAGCCAAGTCCTATGTTTTGGAATTTGGATATGAGCTTGTTTGCAGTTTTGGTGTTGAAAGCAGAGCTGTAGTCACTGAACAGTCTAATGAAGTACTGTACCGGCTCCCCAAACAGGCGCCGGAATGTGGCGACTAGGGTTTTTTTCGCAGTAACTTCATTGAAGCCTACTTGTGACAATACGCGATTATCATTATTATTAATGTAGGAGTCCTTGTTGTTGGTATGTTTCAGGGATGAGTGTAGGGCCAAGGAGTTAGCGTCCGCTGTGGACCAGTTGTAGCGGTAAGCAAATTGCAATGGATCAAGGCAGTCTGGAAGTATGGAGTTGATGGGTACCAACCTCTCGAAGCACTTCATTACGATTGATGTCAAGGCCACCGGACGGTAGCCATTGAGGTACGTTGACAGGTTCTTCTGTGGCACTGAGAGACAGTTGTGGCCATTGGGTGCTTTTCCCGTGATCTGGAATGCAGCAACCGATCACTCCATTACCCTCCTGACACCCGCCTCTGACTCACCCATGGGTCGTGACCCTGAGTTTGAAAACCCTGTGGTACAGCAACAGGTGGGGGTCCTTCAGCAGATCAACAAACACTCTAATGTCTCCTTAATTTAAATAATACAATAATTACTTTCCCTAGAAGTTGTGAGGGCAGATAGAAGTTTATTTTCTCTTTGCTAATTAACATATCTTTTAACATGATGGAGGTTTGCACTTTACCAGCTTGGTTTATTTTGTATCTGGACTTAAGATTTGAAAATTTGAAAGGACTTTGGTTCTATCATGCCTCTACAGTTTCTGGGGTTTTGAAGAATGAGACGTCATCTCATTGAAATGTTTAAAATTCTCAGAGGGTTTGACCGTCCAGGTGCTGTTTCCACTGGCTTGAGATTCTAAAACTAGGGTCTCTGTCTCAGAATCAATGGTCAGAATCCTAATATACTTATCCAGTGGTTTGTTCCTCACTAAGGATGTTTGTGGTTGACAATAGATATTTGTCCCCCTATGACTGCCGTTTCTCTTGTTTTGTAAGAAAATCTTTCCAGGGATTAGTAATTATCTAATTATTGGATAGGCCATAAAAACCTGGGAGGTTGACCCAAAGTATCTCAATTCACCAAAATCGCAATTTGTTGTGGCTCCAGATTAGATAAAATTATATTTTGCTTTGTTACTGAGCACTGTGGGTCCAGGATGTGGTTTTATAAAGGAGTTTTTAGATTTATGAATTTGTTTCAAACAACATATTGAAGCTATTTCAGCAACTCCAAGGCTTTAATGTAAACGGTATTGATTTCTTTCAATTCCTTCAGCATCTTGACTCAACTGAACAACTAATAACCAGGGTACTTATTCAGTGACGTTTCTAGACACACACCATGCCCTGTTTTTATCGAACTCCAAGCAACTAATCTTATATTTATGCCTCCAGATAAGTAAAAAAGTCTTTAGTTACACGCAGCCCGTTAACTTTTCCTTTTCAAGTTTCGACCCATGATTACTAAGTCAGCCGTCGGCTTAAGAGGTGAACACGGTTTTATTAGCCTTTGTTCACTTGAAATGTTTCTCCAGTACCCGGAACCACTTCAAATGGATCGCGAAAAATTCTAGGAAGTTTCCGAATGGGAAACATGGAGTGAGCCATTACTTGGGGTTGTCCTGTGCCAATGCACATGGTCATTGCCCCTCATTACCTCCTCCAACCAAAGTCTTCTTTCCAGTGAACTCAAGCCATGTGCTGATCCTGTAGACTTTAATATTTTCAGAATTAAGCAGCTCAGTATGTTTCCTGCCATTATGATGCTAGTCTGATATTTAGCTCTCTTAATTCCAATACAACAAGGAAAGTGAGACAGCAATAAACTGTACACAAATTAGAAAACTCTTTTATAAGAGTTGCGTCTGTGAGAGTGAAGGAGATAAATAGTGGAAGACATAACAAGGTGCCGAGAAATTAATGAGGATTGTAACTGAGGAGATTCTCCAAGATGAAACAGTGTTTCTGAGCTCTTTAGTAACAGGCAGAGGCCATTTAGTCGCTTAAGCCTGTTCTGCTATATAATGAGGTTGTGGCTGATACATTTGTCCTGGCTGTATGTCTGATAGAAATTGGCTTTCTAATTAGCTATAGATGATATAGGTAAAAGGTTTAATTGAGAACTCATTAAGAGTAATTAACTAAATCATATTAACCATGGGAGTGAGGAAAGCCGAATAGCTGGGAACATTTTGGACTTGTAAGGACAGTGACGTCAAATAGCTAAAATGCCCCATTGTTATACAGTAAAAGAACATTTAGTCGCTTAAGCCTGTTCTGCTATACAATGAGATAGTGGCTGATACAGTTGTCCTGGCTGTATGTACCTTTGTGATCTGGAATGTGCTACCTGAAAAGGAAGTGGATGCTAGTCAACAGTAACTTTCAAAAAGGGAATCAGATATATTCTCGAAAATAATCCATTTGTAGGGCTCTGGGGAAGGGGAAAGAGAGTGGGGCTATTTGGATAGCTCTTTCAAAAGAGCCTGTTCAGGCGCAATGGACTGAATGGCCTCCTTCAGTGCTCTGAGAATTTGCAATTCTTCTTTTGTCTAGAGTTAGGAGGGTGCTATTGGAAATAGCTGTGTGTAATACCCTGCGACCTCCCATCCTTTCAACCTCCCTTTCTTTCTTCATTATGGGTGGGACAATTGTTTGCCATAAGGTAGAGGAAGCAATTATTTACCCGGGCAATTATCATTTGGTTCAGAGCTGCGCTGGCCAAGATTCTGGTGTAGTTTGCCTGATTACCACCATCTCAATCATGGTTGAGGCCTGTGACATGGAACATCGAGGAAAGTCAAGATAGAAAAATGACATATTTTTGCAAAGACGTAAACATAATGCAAGAACCTGAACTACTGCTGAGGCGACGGTTGATCTTTGCAGAGACACCAAGTGCTATTTGTAATATGCATATGACTGTAATTAATTTACTTATTGACATGATAATATACTCTGCACAGGCAATTGATCTTCTGTTTAACCTGAATTTTGGCTGCTTTATGTGCTGTTGCAGTCCCATTATTGCTTCTCGTTTCCTCCTCTGCATGTTTGCTGTTTAGTCCTTCAACTTGCCTCATTACGGATCATTTTCCCTCAACTTTAAAATCCCCCTCCAACCGAGAGAATCTGCCTTTAAACTAAAGCGTAAAAGGGGCAGAATCCATTTGTGAAAGCAAAATCAGTGTTAAAATATTCACATTAAAGTGATGCTAATATACTCTGTGTTGTGAGACATGGCAACTTTAGCCATGCCACACCAGAGTATGAAGAAAATTGCATTAAAACCAATTGACCTTAAACTGGTTGCTAACTCATTTCTTTCCAACTTTACTGAGAACCAGTCTAAAAGCAAATCCAATGAGTAGCTATCCGAATGCTTGTGCCTCTTAAATGACTACTTTCATTTTAGTTCTTGTCCTAGGAGTTTCAAATAATCTATTACTTTCCAATTCTGTCTTTTTCATCCTTCAATCAATTTCTTCTTACAGTTTTTGATGTATTACTGCAATAAAGTTTCTAAAACAGTATGTGTAAAGAATATAGATCTACATTTGTCACTTCACAGAAACCCATCATTTTGGTTTTCTTTCTCACCCCCTTGTCTATGACCACTGACCTACTGCTCAGCCAACATGGAGGCTGGCTGTAGCACAACTGACAATGTCGCTATTGGACATCCCAAAGTCCCACAATATCTATGCTGATGCCCCAGTGTGGTACTGAGGGAGTGCTGCACTGTCAGAGGCACTGTCTTCCAGGTGAGATGTTGAACTGAGGCCCTGTTTGGCCTCTCGTGTGGATGTAAAAGATCCCATAGCCACTATCTTGAAGGGCAGCGGGAGTCCCAGGTATACATGCCAATATCTAGTCCTGCACCAGCAGCTGAAAATAGACTTTTACGACATTGTTGCTTATGGGATCTTGCTGTGTGTAAATTGTGTGTTACATTTCCTACATTCCAACAATGACCACGCTTTAAAACTGAACTGCATGGCTACTGGGTGCGTGCAACAGCTTGAAGTCATGATGAACGTTATATAAATGCAAGTCTTTCTTTAGCTGATATATCCCATATTTCGCTCCCATATGCACATGGAAGTGGATTTTACGAATGGACAATTGCACTGTAAGTTTTTTCATGAAGGGACCATATATCAAGGATTCCGACATAACGATCACTGCATCCCCCGTGGTTTCCAACTCAGACATCTGGCCGGAATTCAGTAAAACTGATCCCATGTGTATTTTCACCAGGTTCCCCTGTGCTCTTTCCCAGCTCCCACCCCCCCCCCCCCCCCCCCCCCCCCCCCCCCCCCCCCACCCCCAGCCCCAACCATCCACCCCACTTAAATAGAATTTTGCAGCTTCCCATTAAGCACCATAATGGGCAGCACGGTAGCATTGTGGATCGCACAATTGCTTCACAGCTCCAGGGTCCCAGGTTCGATTCCGGCTCGGGAAAGTCAGGTCAGGGTAGAATGTTTGCAATTGAAAATAAGAGAAATGCTAAGGCCCCTCTGCCATCCTGAATTTCCCTACCAGCACATGTGTGGGGTGGGGCCACCCTGTGGCCAAAAAATGCCAGCGAGAGGAGGTGGCTTCCAGGCGGGAAGCCAGGTGAGAGGACAGTGCTATATCTCATTCAGAACATGCCCATTCAGATCCATCATGGCAATCAGTGGAGAGATTGCCCTTCCACGATGATAACCTGGTATCTGGGGCCACTTTTAAATCAATTTTTTTTAACAAGGCCTCGGAGGCCACCCTCCTGAAAAGAATTACATACACATCCTCTGGCCACTAATTGGTCAGCTCGACAGAAATTTGGGTTGGGTGACTATTCCTGAGACGTTGTGGGATTGGGACCTGCATTTGATCCTACTGTCAGGGAACAATCTGGAAAATCCAGCCCTAAAACGCTCCCCCCCATACATTAGTATCTTATATTTCTGAGACTGTGCCAGCTAAGGTTATTCATGAAGGTCCTGCCTTCTCAACGTTGCCTCTCGCCTGAGGTGTGGTGATCCTCAGGTTAAATCACCACCAGTCAGCTCTCCCCCTCAAAGGGGAAAGCAGCCTATGGTCATCTGGGACTATGGGGACATTTCTTACTTTATGTTTTTGAGACCTGTCTCTTGCATTTCGAATACCATACTTAAAATTTAATCATCTATGTATATAAACATATATCTATATATTTATATACTTACATTTTATATATTACACTAGACTGTGTGGAGTTTGCACGTTCTCCCTGTTCCTGCGTGGGTTTCTTCCGGGTGCTCCGGTTTCCTCCCACAGTCCAAAGATGTGCAGGTTAGGTGGATTGGCCATGCTAAATTGCCCCTTAGTGCCCAGGGATGTAGAGTTAGGGTTACGGGGACAGGAGAGGTGGACGGATTGTGGACCTGGGTGAAGTGCTCTTTTGGAGGGTCGGTGCAGACCCGATGGACTGAATGGCCTCCTTCTGCACTGTAGATATTCTATAAGATTTGGGATGGAAGGAACTGGGGGCGGAATTCTCCGACCCCCCGCAGGGTCGGGGAATCGCCCGGGGCATTCGTAAATGAAATGATGGAAGGAACAGGATTTCTGACAAATGCTTTGCAAAAGAAACAATTTTCAGCAACATTTTGCTTTTGCTGACTTTGCTAATCTTTAGAGGGGACCTCTTGTTTTTTATAATTCTCCTTATTAAGGCTAATGCATAGTGGGAAACCCTGTGGAGGTCTTTTAGAAAAGAGGCCGCCATTAATGTATCCTTTTAAACAGGGCCAGTCAACAATTAAAATTAAAAAGTTCAGAGATGCATTTTCCAACCATTGGATTGGATTACACTGTACAAAGCAAAACGCCAAAACCTTTAGCAATCAAAACAAAATAGCAGCCCTTACTGGAAACACCTGTGGAGCCCTGCCACACACATGCACTGGAACATTCCATGCACTGTTTATGGTTAGATTGTGGAATGCAGTGTTTAGGGAGAAAACATCTATTCCTGCTAAAATCTGGAACTCCATAGTTGAGGAATGGTTCACTTTTACAGTGGCAACTCTAGTTAATGATGGTTCAGCGTGCTTCAGGACAGCTGCATGCATGTATGGGCCAGTCTGTTTTTCTTACCACAGATGCTGCCTGAGCATGTATTTCCAACAATTTGTTTCAGATTTCCAGCACTCGCCGGCACTTTACCTTTAGTATTTAATTTGATGCCCCATCTCTCCCAAGTACTTGCTCCTTGAAGAAAGTTTGCTCTTCCCTCCTTTAATAATTAAAGTCTCTAATTTCTTCCAGTTTTAATGAAGGGTCATCAACCTGGAATGGCGATTCTAGTTTTCTTTCCCTCAGCAGATGCTGCCAGACCTGCTGAGTGCTTCATTGGTCCTCTCCTGTCGCTGTTCATGCTCGACCTCCACCTGGCTCTGTCAGAGGCGTTCAAAATGGTTGGCATCTTCGCCGATCCTTCTTCACCAGTTTGGGTGGTCTTGAGTAAGAGATATGCACTTATCATAAAACAGAAGCTCTACTGAAGGAGGCCATTTGGCTCATTGAGTCTGCACCGACCCTCCAAAAAGACCACTCACATAGGCTCACTCCCTCGCTCTAACCCCACCACCCCAGTTAACCTGCACATGAAATGAAAAAATGAAATGAAAATCGCTCATTGTCACAAGTAGGCTTCAAATGAAGTTACTGTGAAAAGCGTCTAGTCGCCACATTCCGTCGCCTGTTCGGGGAGGCTGGTACGGGAATTGAACCGTGCTGCTGGCCTGCCTTGGCCTGTTTTCAAAGCCAGCGATTTAGCCCTGTGCTAAACCAGCCCCTAAGATCTTAAACATCTTTGGACTGTGGGAGGAAACCGGAGCACCTGGAGGAAACCCACCCAGACACGGGGAGAATGCGAAAACGCCACAGAGACAGTCACCGAAGGCCGTAGTTGAACCATGGTCCCTGGCATTGTGAGGCAGCAGTGCTAACCACTGTGCCACCATGTGCTACTGGTGAGCATGTTGCATTTTTTTAGGGAGGTTTTGAGGACATCCCTGAAACGTTTCCTCTGACCTCCTGGTAACTGCTTGCTGTGATGAAGCTCCACGTAGAGAGCTTATTTTAATAGTTTTGTGTCAGGCTTGGGGACAATGTGGTCCACCCAACGTAGCTGATTAACCATGACCAGTGCCTCGATACTGGGGATGTTAACTTCCTTTCTACTTTATTGCCATATTGTCTCTCGATATTATGGCATTGAAGATTTGCAAAGTCAATGGGCAGCTATATCCTATTTTTCTTCAGTTACGCTGTAATTTGAAGAAGGATAGGAAAGTTTCCCTGCGTGTCCTGGGATCAAGATATATTCCCCCAACAATCAGATGATCCGATCATTATCACATCATTGTATATGGGAGATTGCTGTGTACAAATTGGCTGCCATGTTTCCTACATTCCAACTGTGACTGCAAAGTGATTTTGGAGGTCATGAAAGGTGTTCTGAGGTCATGAAAGGTGTTATATAAATATTTATTTCGGTTTTTTCTTTAATATATTCATCTCACTAAAATGCATATGGAAATTAACGTTAATGATATGACACTTGCAGTGCAAAGCCATGCATACCAGGAATTCAGGATCAAGATCACCATATACATAACGATTTTTATTTTGGAAAACTTGGTGGAAAGTTGAAGTGGGAAAGTTGATCCCGTGCTGATTTTCTGATTGCATAAAATTCTAAAGTAGTGGAACTATGTTGAACTTGTACAGGACACCCTGCTCAGTCTTCACTTAGAGCACTGTGCACACTTCTGGTTCCCCAAATTATAAAATGGACATGGAAACCCTGGGAAAATTGCAAAGGAATTTTCAAAGGTGAAAATTCAAAGCTACAGAGAAAGATTCAACAGGTTGGGTCAATTTGTCTTTCGAGAAGAGAAGACAGAGGAGACCGAGAGGAGGTTAGATGTGGAGAGAATGTTTCCACTTGATGGAGAATCAAAAACTAGTGGTGATAAATACAAGATTGTTACTAATAAATCCAATAGGGAAATAAGGAGAAGTTTCTTTTCTCAGAGAGTGGTTGAGGTAAATAGCTTAGGTATTTTCAAAAGAAAAGCTAGACTAGTACGGGAGGGAAAAGGGAATAGAAAGATTTGACAAAGACTGAGATGAGGGAGATGGAATGGAAGGAGATTTATGTGGAGTGTAAACAAGAGCACAGACTAGTGGGCTGAATGGACTGCTTCTGCGCTGTATGTTTGGTTCTTGCAAACTGGCCATTCCTATATCAGAATGTGCAGACATTTCCATTCACAGCTCTGACTGAAGATACTTTTGTGCCACTAGCCCGTGTAGCCTAGAGTGTCTATTATTGTTCACTACCTGTGGTCTCTGGATCTGTACCTCAGGCTGACACAACACCAGGTGGGCCACTCTTCTGAAAATGAATACACAGAGAAACAGAAGTATCTTGTGCATTTTTCGGACATGGATAGTAATTCTGAACTTTGAAAGGTGGCACTTGCCAAAACCGACTGGAAATCACACACGAGTCAGTCTAATTCACCCGGTCCGTGTTGCCCAGCACAATCGGGATCATGCCCTTGCTGGACATAATCCAGACAATTTTACTTAAATAAGCCATTAGGTTCATTTAAATACGCAGGAGTTCTTTGAGACCGCATTCTCCCGGTGCCCAGGAGTCACTGGCCATATCGGCAAAGCCTCAACCGAGTGCTGAATTTGTATTTGTCTCCACAGGCGGGAACCAGGCGTGGTGATCACTCTAGGGTGGTTGGGACAGGTAAGCAACTTGGCACTCCCCCAGCACCTGGGCGTATGACATTCATAGAATTTACAGTGCAGAAGGAGGCCATTCGGCCCATCAAGTCTGCACTGGCTCCTGGAAAGAGCACCCTACCCAAGGTTAACACCTCCACCCCATCCCCATAACCCAGTAACCCCACCCAACACTAAGGGCAATTTTGGACACTAAGGATAATCTATCATGGCCAATCCACCTAACCTGCACATCTTTGGACTGTGGGAGGAAACCGGAGCACCCGGAGGAAACCCACGCACACACGGGGAGGATGTGCAGACTCCGCACAGACAGTGACCCAAGCCGGAATCGAACCTGGGACCTTGGAGCTGTGAAGCGATTGTGCTAGCCACAATGCTACCGTGCTGCCCTGGGCACCCTGGCGATGGCTACTTGTCACTGCCAGGGTGTCAGGGGCATTGTTCGGGTGCCAAGCTGTCAGTACCCAGGTGTCAGGTTGGCACTACCAAGGGGTGGGGCCTGAGGGTGGCCATGCCCATGAGAGGGGGATGAGAGGTGTATGAAGGGTGGGGGGTGAAGGAGAGTATGAAAAGGCTTCATAAAGATTGGGAGGGTAAGGAAGGTTCCTGAAAGTGGGAGTGCTTAAAGTGGTGTGGGGAGCCTGAAAAAGGGGGTCCCACAGTGACCCCATAGCAGGGTGTTCTCACTTAGAGGGTGGCAATGTCTGTGGGTGGAGGTGTGGGAGATTCTCAAGCTCACTTAGAGATTGGGGCACTCTTCCAGAATAATGCCCAACCTCTGAGGAGGTGGTCTCTAGGCAAGTTTAGTTCCCTACTGCTGAAAAAAAATTTGAAATGTGGGTTAGACAAGGGAGAACCTCCCCAAGGACTAAATGTTGTTTTGTGTGAGTTTGGCAGGGTGTTTCCCGTCAGTTTTTTGGATGAGATCCAGACCTGGATTCAACCACTTCAAATACAGCTAAATGTTCTCAATTTCCAGCTCAGCAATTCAAAATCACTCACGCGTGAAGGGGGTGATTGGAATGCACTTAACTCTCTTTGATGTGGTTGATGTTTGTAAACATTGTGTTTACAGTATTTAGAGTTACTCATCCACAAGGAAGATGAACGAAGCCAGGCTGACACATGTGTTTGTGGAGGCTAAATGATCCAAGGGGTTTAAACATCAGTCAATGCTTTTCTCTTTCCAGGAATGGACACGTCCTGCTTCCTCTGTCTGAGCCACCAGGTGTATGCCCAGGTGAGTGTTACAACAGTGACTTTTTTTCACTGACCCTGTCGGGACTGCTCTCTAGCTTCCAGACAGGGGTTTCTTTTCTGGAGATGTCTGTGGGGGTGGGCGGGGGTCCCTTTAGTCAGGGGGCCCCTGCGGAGTCTCCCTATTTAGGGGTCCCTAAGGGGAGGATCCCCTTATCCAGAGAATCTCGAAGGGGCTGCTATCCAGTGGTTTCTGGGTGTCTCCCCAGTCAGTGTTTCTCAGGGGGATCTTCCTATTTAAGGGGTCTCTGGGGTGTCCTGTTTTAGTCATCTCTGGGGGCAGTGGTGGCGAGTGGAGGGTCTGGTCGGGGCAGGATGGGCAGGCTGTGCATCGTGGGGGGAGGTAGGGTGGCCCTCATGTGGAGTTTGAGGGGAAATGCCTTTAAGGGGCTACCCTCTGGCCAAGAGCGGGGTCCATCACATCAGGGCCATGCTGGCAAATATCAGTAGTACTTCACACACATGTGATTTCCGGCCCGGAGGGCCGGAGAATTGCGATGGCCCAGAGACTCTGATGCCAGGCCCATTAAGTGGATGCATATTGGTAGTTCGGACCCATTTGCATCCATCAGCTTCCTCCCATTGGTGTGCAGGCGCAAACCCTGATCCCACCCCCACCGGGGGACTGGAGCATAACGGTCAGTTCGACACCTGGTAAACCTCGATATCGGCCGGACGCTCGGTTCCCGGGTAATACTGGGGAGATCAGTATTGTGTTGATGACAGATTTTTTTATGTGTTTCGCCTTCGGCATTGGTTCTATTCTATCTGTGTCACCATGAAAATTCCCAGGCTGCGGTAGTTAGTGATGAACTCTGATTACAGAGCTGGTCTTGGAGCATTGGGTTTACAGTGTACAAGGTCAATAGTTAGCTCTTTAACATTTAAAAAGTATAACATCAGAAAACGGGACAGTTCAGGGGTGTTGGTTGAATCAGCAGTGCCTGTGTTTATTTAAACAAAGTCTCTTAAATGGTTATACAGTATAAACAAACAAGATCATTTTTAAAAAATAAGTTCAGGATATTTTCTTAACCAAACTTTGCTCGTGTAGATGCCAAGAATCAGATCAAAACATAACACAGGCAGAGAGCTGTGATGCAGAGGACGTAAATGTGCCTCACGTCAAGGGAAACCTACAAATAAATGGCAGAAAAGTGGAGGTTTTAATGGAGCATGAACTGCTTGGTCCAGATGGCCTGTTTCTGTGCTGTATACTACATGTATTCCTGGTGGGATTCTCCGGCCTCCCAGCCACGTGTTTCCTGGCGGTGCGCCATTTGCTGACCCCGGGGTTCTCCCTTCCTGCTGCTTGTCAATGGATTCCCATTGAAGAAACCCACGGGCGGGGGTGCACTGCTGGCAGGAACAGCGGGCGGGATTCTCCAAGCCAAAATCGTGCTAGGCGCGGGAACGGAGAATGGGGAATCAGACCCGCGATCGGGTCCGATGCCTTCCCACGATTCTCCGCGGACCGGAGAATCACCGCCAGTCGCGTGCAGTCGAAACGGCGCTGGTCGGGGGCCATTGAAAGAGGCCCCCGCGGTAATTCTCTGCCGGCAGCTGGCCAAGTTCCCGCCGGCGTGGTTCACTCATGGTTCCTCCCGGCAGGAGCTCGGAGTGGCGGCTGTGGACCCAGTCTGTGGCCGCCCTGGTGGGGGGTGGGGTAATCCGCCACTGGAAGGGCATCCAGGACGGCCAGGCCCGCGATCGGGGGCCACCAATCAGCGAGCGTGCGCGATCTAGGTCGGGCCTATATTGTTGGGACCAGCTTACTGTGTGGGTCCGCCATGTTGCACGGAACCACAGCTTAAAATTAATTTTCACAAGAAGCATTGATTTTTAAAACAACAACTTCCTTCAAATGCACATTTTAGGATAGTATTATAAAAATGTGCAAATTCTGCTCAGAGGAACCTCACTGATAATAAAACAAACAGGTAGAGGCTTAACAGGATCAAATTTATCCCAGAGAGATCAGAGTGTTGCCTCGATCTTTCTGCAAGGACTATTTGTGACATGGGTCTACTGGCAGTAACACATTGCTTGAGGTGGAAACTCTTGCACTACATAATACTGCCCTGTCTTGCCTCGTCTCTACAGGAGCCTGAGATTCGAGCCTAGCTTTCAGCTCTGAAAAAACACCACTGTATGACTTTGATTTAAGTTCGACAAGCCAGTACATCTCCATCACATTCAGAAATTGAATTCAAGAAACAAAGCACCTTTAACTCTTTGAGTTTTAATTTAGAATCAAGCAAAAGTGATGAATTCTGATCCACATTGAATTTGAGTGGTTTGAAAGAAGCTCTTGACTAGATGATACATCAATTCTGGGCATTTGTTTATTACACCCTGAAGGTTGAAACACAAATTCAGTGACCACAGAGCAGGTTCCTATTAAAAGATGAGGAGTTGTTTAATTCTGACCATGATACACACCACAATCTGCCTATTTAGCATCATAAAGCATTGAAACCTTAGGTTCTGAGAGGAATGACCTGAAATGTATTTGATGATTTTACTGACCTTCTTAAACTGAATGCAGAGGAAATTGATATGCATTGTATTTATTGGGCATTAAACAAATACAGGACAATCTGATTTAGCTATGGAGCAGCTAGTGCCCAATCTGTACTGGCACTGAGTTAGCCCATGGAATTCCTCAGAGGACTTTTGCGACCACATAGATTTTTAGTTAAGAATAACGATGAGGTTATCAACACTCATCTTTATTACGGAATAAATTGTACTGCAACTTCCAGAGTCCGTACACGCATGGTTAAACGCGGAGATACAGATGTTGTTCTCTGGGTTGACCTGTTTCTCCGTGTGTTGTGCTACTTCAGTACTTTGCCGAGGGACTCAGCATTGAAACACATGAAGGGCATGAAATTACAATATTCAGCCATAAACTACTTACTAAAACATACTGGAAAATGTTCGGGATTTTCAATTCAGATATAAATGAATTTTTAACAGTATGATAAGTCATAATTTATGCCAAACAACCACTCGTCTTTTATAAGTGTGGAGTCTCCTTCCTTCTGATATTAATTGTTATGTTTCAAAAAACTATGGGCTTAATTCTCCCTTTGAGAGACTATGTGCTGACACCGGCGTGGGAATGGTAGCGTCGTATGACCGATAAAATGGCGCAAAATGGCCATCGATCCTCCGTCTGATGGGGGGCTAGCAGGCACGTAGGTTGGAGCTCCCGTCTCTAGCCCGCGGACTTAGTCCGCAGCTGCCATGCTGAGTTCCCGAAAATAAATACCACACGTGCCCCACGCCGTCGGGAACCCAGCCCATCGGGGGTGGAGCATCAGGGGGAGGGCCTCAAGGTAACGTCCTAAGTCCATCACGTCGGCATGCGGCATACTCACAGAATTCGCCATTTTTGAGGGGGCAGAGCATCGCAAAAGCGTGCCGCCAAAATTTCGGCGCCAACGTGGATTCTCTGGCCAATCGCTGAACGCGATTTCCGCTTCAGAGACCGGAGAATCCCATCCTATATTTTTTTTTACTGTTTCCTTGCCTTTTTATCTCTTTCTCTCCCACAATTCCATCTTTCTGTGCCTCTCTTTATTTTACTTTGTACACATGGTTTGGTACTGAATCAAATGTTTTAACTTGCACTCCCTGGTTCAGACCCTACGTGTCTCAGTGAGGATTTCAGTCTGATTGGATAAGGAGATGCACTGTTGCTTGCCATGTTATCTGGATCGCCTGTGGAGGACACAATTTTGAAATGCCTTTCTAATTACTATAGGTTGCCACAGAAAAGCCCACTAAACAGTTGTAATAAATGGCACGCACTGTCTTTTCTCTGCTGACTGTAAATTTTGGACCATTAAATATATTTTAATTTGGTAAACAAACCTCATGCCGCAGAGCCAGGGGGAGCAGGAGGTTCCCCCAACACCACAGGAGTCACCATTAGACCTTCACACCCTTTTCCCCCTATTACATATTCCAATCCCATCTGCCGGTATTTAACTGAGAGGTCACTGCCAATGAGGAGTCCAACATTGATGCCTCGAGTGTGCTCTTGAGGAGTGGACACTGATGCCTTCTTTTGGGCGAGCTGCCTGAAGAATATGAACAACCTTGAATCACTGCTAATAAGGCCTGAGAAGAAACTTCCTTCGCTCCACTTGTTTTGGGTGCACTATGCCCCGGATCCAGCAAGGATAGGTCACTCTCCCTCTTTGCTCATTGTGGCTCTGATAAGGGCGCAGGCTGAGGTGAGGCAGGCTGAGGTGAGGCTGAGGTGAGGCAGGAGGTGAGGCAGGAGGTGAGGCTGAGGTGAGGCTGAGGTGAGGCAGGAGGTGAGACTGAGGTGAAGCAGGAGGTGAGGCAGGAGGTGAGGCTGAGGTGAGGCAGGAGGTGAAGCTGAGGTGAGGCTGAGGTGAGGCAGGAGGTGAGGCAGGAGGTGAGGCTGAGGTGAGGCTGGAGGTGAGGCTGAGGTGAGGCAGGAGATGAGGCAGGAGGTGAGGCAGGTGAGGCAGGAGGTGAGGTGAGGCCGGCTGAGGTAAGGCAGGCTGCGGTGAGGCAGGAGGTGAGGCTGAGGTGAGGCTGAGGTGAGGCAGGAGGTGAGGCAGCAGGTGAGGCTGAGGTGAGGCAGGAGGTGAGGCCTCGCCTCCTGCCTCACCTCAGCCTCGCCTCAACCTGCCTCACCTCAGCCTCACCTCCTGCCTCAACTCAGCCTCACCTCCTGCCTCACCTCAGCCTCGCCTCACTTCCAGCCTCACCTCCTGCCTCACCTCAGCCTCACCTCAGCCTGCCTCACCTCAGCCTCACCTCCTGCCTCACCTCAGCCTCACCTCCTGCCTCACCTCAGCCTCACCTCCTGCCTCACCTCAGCCTAACCTCCTGCCTCACCTCCTGCCTCACCTCCTGCCTCACCTCCTGCCTCACCTTAGCCTCACCTCAGCCTCACCTCACCTCAGCCTCACCTCAGCCTCACCTCAGCCTCACCTCAGGCTGCCTCACCTCAGCCTGCTCACCTCAGCCTGCCTCACCTCCTGCCTCACCTCAGCCTCACCTCAGCCTCACCTCCTGCCTCACCTCAGCCTCACCTCAGCCTCACCTCAGCCTCACCTCCAGCCTCACCTCAGCCTCACCTCAGCATCACCTCAGCCTCACCTCCAGCCTCACCTCAGCCTCACCTCAGCCTCACCTCAGCTTCACCTCAGCCTCACCTCCTGCCTCACCTCAGCCTCGCCTCACCTAAGCCTCACCTCCTGCCTCACCTCAGCCTCACCTCCTGCCTCACCTCCTGCCTCACCTCAGCCTCGCCTCACCTCCTGCCTCACCTCAGCCTCGCCTCAACCTGCCTCACTTCACCTCAGCCTCACCTTCTGCCTCACCTCAGCCTCACCTCCTGCCACACCTCAGCCTCGCCTCCTGCCTCACCTCAGCCTCGCCTCAACCTGCCTCACCTCAGCCTCACCTCCTGCCTCAACTCAGCCTCACCTCCTGCCTCACCTCAGCCTCGCCTCAACCTGCCTCACCTCAACCTCACCTCCTGCCTCACCTTAGCCTCACCTCCTGCCTCACCTCAGCCTCACCTCAGCCTGCCTCAACTCAGCCTCACCTCCTGCCTCACCTCAGCCTCACCTCAGCCTCACCTCAGCCCCACCTCCTGCCTCACCTCAGCCTCACCTCAGCCTGCCTCACCTCCTGCCTCACCTCAGCCTGCCTCAACTCAGCCTCACCTCCTGCCTCACCTCAGCCTCGCCTCAACCTGCCTCACCTCAACCTCACCTCCTGCCTCACCTTAGCCTCACCTCAGCCTGCCTCACCTAAGCCTCACCTGCCTCACCTCCTGCCTCACCTCAGCCTCACCTCAGCCTCACCTCAGCCTCACCTCAGCCTCACCTCCTGCCTCACCTCAGCCTCACCTCAGCCTCACCTCAGCCTCACCTCAGCATCACCTCAGCCTCACTTCAGCCTCACCTCCTGCCTCAACTCAGCCTCACCTCCTGCCTCACCTCAGCCTCACCTCAGCCTCACTTCAGCCTCACCTCCTGCCTCACCTCAGCCTCGCCTCACCTCAGCCTCACCTCAGCCTCACCTCAGCCTCACCTCAGCCTCACCTCCGCCTGCCTCACCTCAGCCTCACCTCAGCCTCGCCTCAGCCTTACCTCAGCCTCGCCTCACCTCAGCCTCACCTCAGCCTCACCTCCAGCCTCACCTCAGCCTCACCTCAGCCTCACTTCAGCCTCACCTCCTGCCTCACCTCAGCCTCGCCTCAGCCTCACCACAGCCTCACCTCCTGCCTCACCTCAGCCTCACCTCAGCCTCACCTCACGCCTCACCTCAGCCTCACCTCAGCCTCACCTCAGCCTCACCTCAGCCTCACCTCAGCCTCACCTCAGCCTCACCACCTGCCTCACCTCAGCCTCACCTCCAGCCTCACCTCAGCCTCACCTCAGCCTCACCTCCTGCCTCACCTCCTGCCTCACCTCAGCCTAACCTCCTGCCTCACCTCAGCCTCACCTCAGCCTCACCTCCTGCCTCACCTCAGCCTCACCTCCAGCCTCACCTCCTGCCTCACCTCAGCCTCACCTCAGCCTCACCTCCTGCCTCACCTCAGCCTCACCTCCTGCCTCACCTCCTGCCTCATCTCAGCCTCACCTCAGCCTCACCTCAGCTTCACCTCCAGCCTCACCTCAGCCTCACCTCCAGCCTCACCCTCACCTCAGCCTCACCTCCTGCCTCACCTCAGCCTCACCTCCAGCCTCACCTCAGCCTCACCTCAGCCTCACCTCCTGCCTCACCTCCTGCCTCACCTCAGCCTCACCTCCAGCCTCACCTCCTGCCTCACCTCCTGCCTCACCTCAGCCTCACCTCAGCCTCACCTCAGCCTCACCTCCTGCCTCACCTCAGCCTCACCTCAGCCTCACCTCCTGCCTCACCTCCTGCCTCACCTCAGCCTCACCTCAGCCTCACCTCCTTCCTCACCTCAGCCTCACCTCCTTCCTCACCTCAGCCTCACCTCAGCCTCACCTCAGCCTGCCTCACCTCCTGCCTCACCTCCAGCCTCACCTCAGCCTCACCTCAGCCTCACCTCCGCCTGCCTCACCTCAGCCTCACCTCAGCCTCACCTCCAGCCTCACCTCAGCCTCACCTCCTGCCTCACCTCAGCCTCACCTCCTGCCTCTCCTCAGCTTCACCTCAGCCTCACCTCAGCTTCATTCAGCCTGCCCTCAACCTCACCTCAGCCTCACCTCCTGCCTCACCTCAGCCTCACCTCAGCCTCACCTCAGCCTCACCTCCTGCCTCACCTCCTGCCTAACCTCCAGCCTCACCTCCTGCCTCACCTCAGCCTGCCTGACCTCAGCCTCACCTCAGCCTCACCTCCTGCCTCATCTCAGCCTCACCTCAGCCTCACCTCCTGCCTCACCTCCTGCCTCACCTCAGCCTCACCTCAGCCTGCCTCACCTCAGCCTCACCTCATCCTCACCGCAGCCTCACCTCCTGCCTCACCTCAGCCTGCCTCAACTCAGCCTCGCAGGAATTTTGCCCAGCAATGGCGAGATGGAAAAAATTCAAATGGGCCTATCAAAGCAAGGCCTCATGGAGCCCTGGATGTTGAAAGGCTGCTTTTGCGCGTTCAAACTGGTGTTTAGCAATCACGTAGTGGCCGTCAGCTTTGCGGATCCTCTGTAGGCACTTCACTGATCCCTGGGCATCCGTGGACCCCAGTTTGGGAACTCCGGCCCAACATGATACAATGATTGAAATGATTTGCATAGATACACAAACATATAAGGGAGGAAAGGTAGAAGGATATGTCGATTGGATGAGATGAAGAGGGGATGGGGGGAGGTTTGTGTGGAGTATCAACACCACCATTGGGCTAGTTGGGCTGAATGGCCCATTTCTGTAATATTTTATATGATATTGAACATGTCTGTTTGTTACCCTCTGTTGAAGGATCATCGACTCGAAACGTTTGCTCTGTTTCTCTCCCTACAGATATTAGCTGGAAATCTCCAACTGTTGCGATTCACTTTTCTTGCCGGAAGCACACCTTGAACTGTGGGTTTCCCAGTGATGTGGGGTGGTTTCTGTTGGAAATCTCATTGACAAGCGGCAGTGAACGACGCACCGCCGAGAAATACTCGGCTGGGGAACCGGAGAATCCCGCCCACGGTCAAACCTGCTGAGTATTTCCAGCATTTTTAGTTTTTATTTCAGGTTTCCAGCATCCCAAGTATTTTGTTTCTGACTAGAGATCCATTTATTTTAGGTCACCAGAAATTAAAAAGCAATACAACTTGGATAAAAGCAAATTACCGCGGATGCTGGAATCTGAAACAAAAAACAGAAAATACTGGGCAATCTCAGCAGATCTGACAGCATTGGTGGAGAGAAAAGGAAGCTAATGTTTCGAGTCTGGATGAGAGTCATCTCGACTCGAAATTTTAACTCCCTTTTGTTTCCACTGATGCTGCCAGACCTGCAAGATTGTCCTGTATTTTCTGTTTTGATTTGGATGTCTTTTAAACATAATAGTTAAAACTAAACCTACTGTGCACTGCCTACCTTTGCAGGAGTTCAATTTTGTGATGAATGTAGGAATTTCAGATATTTAATATTATTTGTACTTGGTGCAGTAAGGGTTAAAAGCCTGCATTAGTGTGTGTGTGACTGCTGCAGTCATGTTTTTGAAAATCCTGGTTTATGAGACAAGCAGACACTTAGGCTACAGAGGTACAATTAAAGCATCGTAAAAGTGATACCATCATTCATTCCAGCCATTTATATTGTTTGCTGAAGTTGGGCTAATGGAATTTTGTTTATATAAACAAGGTTCCCTGAGGAGTAGATAATTAAAGACATTGGCCAGAATTCTCCGGCCATTGTGATTCACTGTTCCCACTGGCAGCGCAGCCCCACCCATGGGTTTCTCAGGGGCTTGAGATGACTTCCATGGGAAATTCCATTGATAAGCGGCAGGAGTAGAGAATCGCGCTACCGAGGAACACACAGCTGGGGGAACAAAGAATACTGCTCATTGTGTTTGGCTTTAGTAAGGTAATGTAGTTAATGGGAGGAGCCAGAGGCTGAAGCAATCGGGTGCTGAGTTTTGGAGTTCAGTTTTGGTTTATCCATGAACAGACCAGCAGTTTCTTTCAAAGCAGTTTAGTTAAAAAGATTTTGCCTGTGAACAGAACAGTGGTTTTGGAAAAGGCTGGCAGGTTAAACAATCGTTTGACACAGTTAAGAACCTGCAACTGTTTCCTTAAGGATCTCTTTTTCACAAAGCAGTTTATCCAAGACATCTCTTTACAGCAAGTTTTATCATTTTTATTGTCACAAGTAGGCTTACATTAACACTGCAATGAAGTTACTGTGAAAAGCCCCTAGTCGCCACATTCCAGTGCCTGTTTGGGTACACAGAGGGAGAATTCAGAATGTCAAATTCACCTAACAGCACGTCTTTTGGGACTTGTAGGAGGGAACCGGAGCACCCGGAGGAAACCCACACAGACACAGGGAGACCGTACAGACTCCTCACAGTGACCAAAGCTGGGAAACAAACCTGGCACCCTGGTGCTGTGAAGCAACAGTACTCACCACTGTGCCACCGTGCCACCAAGTAGACCTGGGTTTACTAACTATATGTTGACCTGAGATGGGTTTTGCTCGAGTGGAGATAAAAGATGCCAGTTAGAATTTAGTGTTATTGTCATTGTTAAGTATTGTTTAACGGGTAATTGTAAGCCATTTCCTTTATGATGTTAAAGTTACTTTAATACACTGTTAATAATAGACTTTGATTTAATATACCATATCCCTATTTGTGTGTGGAATCACACTTGGAGCAAAGTATCCTTTCCCCACAGTCTTGCAAATTAAATACAATATTGGGGCTTCTGTCTGGTATCCTAGCAACTCTTGGGATCTGGTGCAGCATTGTAATAATTTCTTTACCTAAGGTTCACGTATAACTGGAATATTGTGTCCAATAGACACCTTACTTCAGGAAGGATGTGAGCATATAGGAAAGAATGCAGAAAAGAGTTGTGAAAATGGTTCTGGGGGTCAGAGACTTCAGTTACTGGAGTTGAAGCATGGACGACATTAATGAGAGAAGGTTGAGAAGAGATTTGATAGAAGTGCTCAAAATCATGAGGGAACTGAACAGAGTGGATGGGGAGAAACTGTTCCCACTCGTGGAAGGATTGAGATCTAGCGGACACAGAATAGCAAAAGAACCACCAAGGAAAGGAAGAACATATTTATTTCTGCGCTGAATACTTAGGACCTGGAACACACTGCCTGAGAGCAGATTCAGTCATAGAATCCCTACAGTGCAGAAGGAGGCCATTGTGCCCATCGAGTCTACACCGACCCTCCAAAGGAGCACCCTAACCAAGGTCCACTTTTCGGCCCTATCCCCACAACACCACCTAACCTTTTGAACGTGAACGTGAAAGGGTAATTTTTGAATGGCCAATCCAACTAACCTGCACACCTTTGGACTGTGGAAAAGTGGGGACAGGACGGAGGGACACTGACAGTCAGGGACCTATATACGGACGGCAGGATCGCAACACTGGACGAACTGACAGAGAGATTCCAGCTAGCCAGGGGCAACGAGCTAAGGTACCTGCAACTCAACAACTTCCTACGAAAGGAGACAAGGACATACCCACAACTGCCACGACAGACATTACTAGAAGAGCTACTGGACACAAGCATCCTAGATAATGGGAACTGTAGTGACATGTATGAACGACTGGTAGAAAGGGCTGACACCGTACTGGATGCAACAAGAATGAAATGGGAGGAGGACCTAGGGATCAAAATAGGGTGGGGACTCTGGAACAAAGCACTGCATAGGGTCAACTCCACCTCCACAAGCGCAATGCTCAGCCTGACGCAACTAAAAGTGGTACATAGAGCCCACTTAACAAGAACCAGAATGATTAGGTTCTTCCCGAAGGTGGAGGATAGATGTGAACAGTGCCAAGGAGGCCTGGCCAACCACGCCCACATGTTCTGGTCTTGCCCCAGACTTGCGGGGTACTGGACAGCCCCCTTTGAGGTAATGTGCAAAGTGGTAGGGATGAGGGGGGAGTCATGCCCAAAAATGGCGGTATTCGGGGTCTCGGACCAGCCAGATCTATTCCTGGGGAGGCAGGCGGACGCCCTTGCCTTTGCCTCCCTGATCGCCCGCCGTAGAATCCTGTTCAGCTGGAGGTCAGCAGCACCACCCAAAGCTGCAGACTGGCTGTCCGACCACTCGGAATTTCTCCAAGTGGAGAAATACAAATTCGCCATCCGAGGGTCGGACAACGACTTCCACAGAACGTGGGAGCCATTCACCCAATTGTCCCTGGACCTGTTTGTGGCCAATGAACAAGCAGAAGAATAGCCAGGTAGCCAAGAATCAGGGGCAAGTAGCCAAGGTGTGAGAGGGAGGAATAGACCGGGGGGGCAGGGGGGGGGGGGGGGGGATCAGCTAAACCTAAGAGAAAAGAAAGGCAAGCCACAGAAGAAGGGGGGAGGGGGGGAAGGCGGGCAGAAGGGGGAGGGGGAAGAGGGAGGAGACAGGGGACAATAGAGGGGAACAAGAGAGTGGGGGGGGGGGGGGGAGGCAAGGGAATGATAGCCGGAAGGAGAGCACGGGAAACGACAACAAACTTGGCAAATAACAGAGAACATGGAAAATACGGGCGAAAGATGGGACGAAAGGCCGAAGTGAAGGTGAACGCGAGACGACAGCGGCAGCGTAAACCGTCCGGGAGAAGCAAGTAACCACACCAACACCAGACCCATTCGCATATTGCCCTCTCCGTATTGGACATAACTAATGTTATTGTTTCTCCGGCACCCAAATGTATACCTCCCCAGTTCCCCCCCCCCGCCTCCACAAACAGATGCCTACTTATGAGTCAAAAATATAATTGCCAATTGTAGAGAGTTGCTGTTGTTGAGCCAGTGCACAATACCATACCCGTTTTTTCTTGTTTTCTTCTCCTTTATATATATATATGTATTCTATTCTGTGTACATAATGGTAAATATACTTGTTCAAAAACCCAATAAAAAACATTTATAAAAAGAAATATATTTGGACTGCGGGAGGAAACTGGAAAACCTGGAGGAAACGAACGCAGACACGGGGAGAATATGAAAATTCACACAGTCGCCCAAGGCTGGAATTGAACCTGGATTCCTGGTGCTGTGAGGCAGCAGTGTGCCACCTTACTGTGGCTTTCAGATGGGAATGGGATAACCATCTGAACCGAGGACATTTTCAGGGCTCTGAGAAAAAGGCAGGGATGCTGAGTTACAGGGAGCCAGCATGGACATGAAGGGCCATATGGTGTCCTGCTGTGCTGTAACCATTCTTCAATTCCATTATATATGTATCAAATCTCCATTATATCCCAATCTCAAAGAGTGGCGTTAGCACAGGTCTTGCATCAAAGTAATGCAAAAAAAATCCCACCATTCCAATGTAGAATTGACTGTTTGAGATCACAACCTGTGCACAACCTTCTTGTCCGTCTCACACCTTATTGTTGAACTTTCATCCCTGTCACTCCAGCTGAATAAGAAACCTGGCCACATTGTTTCTTACACCAAGTCCACAATCATTGCTCTAGGGGGCAGTATGTTTCTAAAGTACAGAGATTTTTAAGAGTTGTGACTCTTTAAGTAATGTTTACCTCACCGTTTACCCAGTTTACAATTTTTTGCTATTGTTTTCACTGTGAGAGCTGGTTCTTCAACTGTCCTACAGCCCAGAAACTTGTAATTTTTTCCATTCATCTCTGCCGTCATTCGATTTACTTAAATTGATTGGGTGAATGTGCAATTTGGAAAAGCTGTCTTCAAAATGAGCTGCAAAGACCTCACATTTATATAGCGTTTTTCACATTCTCTGAATGCCCCACAGCCTGTGACATTTGAAGTGCAGTTACTGTTGCGAATGCAGCAGCCAACTGGTGCACAGCAAGCGCCCACAACCAGCAAAGAAACAAATGACCAGATAATCTGGTTTAGTGATGGTGGTTGAGGGATTAAAGTTGGCTAGGATCCTGGGGAGAAGTCCCTTGCCCTTTTCTGAGCAGTGCCATGGGGTCTTGTATCTGAGAGGAGCTCAACTGAAGATCTTGGCCGAAAGGTGTGGGCTATGTGCTCAAATCTTCAATGTGGGGCTTGAACTCAAAAACCTTCCAATTTAGAGGCATGTGCGCACTGAACCAAGGCTAACATCTTGAAAACAAATCAGGTATGATTTTTTCCAAAAAGTCTATGGTCCCATCCCAATGGCACTGTTTGTTTGTACACTGGACAGTGGGAGGTCAGTCTTAATGATGAGGAAGATCCTATGGCGTTTTCCAGAAAAGGATGATCCAGTTCAGTTTCTATTGATTGGACACCAATTAGCCTTTGAATTCTGAGGAAGACAGTGGAGCAGGTTTACCCGTGATCTCACTCATTGTTTCTGCCTCTGCTGTTGCTGTTAGCTGCCATGCATGTGGGCATCTGGTTGGGTTTACCTGTGTTGCAATATGTAGTTAAATAGCTTCCTCTGGCTCAATTGGCTCACGTGAAGCATTGCATGCTGAGGTACCATTTGATAGTTTGTGTCCATGGAAATAAGTGGGTGACTTTCTGGAGGAGGGGGTGTGTGGTGTGGGGGGAGGAGAGGTGGTGTTTAACAACTGGAGAGGGAGGTGGGGATGTTGAAAATATCTATTTCTATCACATACCGTGTTTCCTAACTTACATTATCTGCGAGTAAATGTCCTAGTCTGTGGAAAACCAAAATACAAGCCTTGTAAGTCTTTGCCTCTTACTCAGTCAGGTCAAAACACTTGTCATTCTCTCCCAGCTTTCTGAACTTCATTTAAGCTGCAATACACAAGGAGAGCCAGTTTGAACTATGAGTCATGCAAGAAGGTGAGAAAGTAATAACTTCCTGCGGCTTTTTACAAGCAGCTGGGGCCTGTGTGCCAAAAGCAGCTCCTTTACACACACTCCTGAGGTTTCACTGCTAATATACTTATAGCAAATAAGGTTAGAACCTTCACCTTCTAGCCTTTAGTGAAGTGCTTTGAAACTAGCTTTTTGTATTGTTTTAAAGGTCATCCCATTTGCTGTACGGTGAGAATATTACAACATACGGCCAGGCTGTACGCTGAGCAGTGGATCTGTCGTTGTTTTTCACAAATAGACTCGCCCGACTCGAAATTGCTTAACAGCATGATCAGAAACTTCCATCTCTTATGATTTTGAAATTAAACCTCACCATGGCCAGCTATGGGCTGTTTTAACTATTCAAACACTCTCACAATGTGCGTTGTGTTGACCATTTTTGCATCCTAATTGCCCGTAACTTCCTGCTCCTCAGCATCAGATTTGGGAGTACCCCAAAGATGGGTTGGGGAATCTCTCTCGGACGTTCCCGGACGTTGGGCTTGATGCGGCAATTGTCCCGAAGGACTAACTTCCTCTGGACACTACCGCTGTGCTGGGAAAGATCTGACAAAGAGATTTAAATCCCAAACTTTGGATGGTTCTGCCAGTTTTACGCCAATAGTTACTCTTTGAGTTAGATGGAATAAAACCACTTCTGATTTCAGCATAACTATTTTAAACACACAGACCGAACACTACAGGAGACAACCCCCACACATCAGACAACCCCACAACTAATCAACCCCCAGGGCATTCCCAAATCCCCCCCTTACAACACCCCCTCCACCCCATGGGATGACCCGAACCCAGCTGCACAGAACACCTCAACTTTCAGGCTCGACTCTCCTGTCATAATATACACACAGGTATATGATGGTGCACAGACAGGCAGTGATTGACACACAGGATGACCAATGAACACACAGAACACAGCAGCCAATCTCCAGACTGGACACAACCACTATAAAGCCAGAGGGCACTAGTTTTCTCGCTCTCTCGGGATCCAGCCTCTGAGACAGTCAAAGCTCGTGAGCAGCAACTAGAACATACACCATGTGGTAGTAAGATAGTCTGGTCAGGTTAGCCTCAGATCTCCAGTCAAGTCAGCATAGTGTCAACCCACAGTTAAAGTATGTATGATAGTTAAGAGTTCAATAAAATCGAGTTACATTTCTTCAAGTGTTGGAAGCCTGTCTCTCTCACTACTGCAGTAAACGCAGTCCTCGCAGACCCAGCACATCATTCCCCACCCTCCCCAATTTGAGCAGCCTCCCTCCCCACCGAGTGGATCAATCCCGACCCCACCCTAGTAGCAGATCCAACACCCCCCTCCCACTCCACCCACTGGCACCAGACCTCCCCCTGCCAGATGATATCCTGAGGTTGTGAAAGGCCCAATAAAAATGGAAGTTCTTTCTATCTTTTCTTTGCATCAATGTATTCGCATGGGAATCCATACGAGCATGCATGTATCTCTACACCTGTATATTATGCTGCATGCATTTTTGCGATATAACACCCTGGTTAGAACACAACTGGAGTATTGAGTAGTGGAATGCATGGCCTGGAAGTGCAGAGGAGGTAGGGTCAACCAAGGCATTAAGAGGGCTTTTAGATGATTATTTGAATAGAAACAATATGCAGGAGTATGGGGGAAAAGAAGGGGACTGACAGGGAATCATGAATAAAAGTGCTTGTGTGGCGAACCAGTGCAGACATGATGGGCTAAATGGCCTCCTTCAGTGCCATAACAATTTTGGTGATAGCTGGGGCCACAACGAGGAAGGATATATTGGCCTTGAAGGGAGGGCAGTGTAGATTTCCCACATGGTACCTGGACGTCAAAGGGTTAAATTACAAGGCATGATTACATCGACTAGGGTTCCCTGGAATGTAGAAAGCTAAGGGGTGATTTGATCAAAGTTGTCAAGATATTGAGAGCAACAGATAGGGTAGATAGAGAAAAACTATTTCCTCTGGTTAGAAAGTTCAGAACTAAGGGGCACAATCTAAAAATTAGAGCCAGACCTTTCAGGAGTTAAGTTCAGAAACATTTCCACACAAAAAAGGCAGTAGGAGTTTGGAATGCTCTTCCACAAGCAGCACTTGATGTTAAATCAATTGTTCCTTTTAAGACTGAGATTGATGGACTTTAATTAACAAAGGTATTAAAGGATATGGGGTAAATGGTGGCATATGGAGTTAGGTCACAGATCAGACATGATCTCATTGAATAGGATCGAGGGGGCGAAATGGACTAATCCTGTTCATATGTTTGTGTGTGTCATGATATGCAAATATGCAACCAATGAACACTCAGAATAGGTCGCAACCAATGGACAGTCAAGACACTCAGAGGTGGCATCCACACAAGGGGGCATGACATAAACACTATAAAAGGGATGAGGCACTCACACGCTGCCTCTTTCCACAGACAGACATCTAGAGAGTTAGACAGGGTTGATCAGCAGCACCACACCGCAGCACGTGGCTTAGAGCAAGCTGGTACAGTTAGACTGAGTTGCTACAGTTAGATTAGCAGAGAGTCGAACTCATTGAGAACTGTGTTAATAGTTCAATAAACACGTTGAACTCATTTCAGAGTCTGGAGCATCCTTTAATTAAGACTGCATCAAGTGTGTCCAAAGCAGCATAACACAACATGATACCAGGAGTGACTGTTCAATCTATTTAGTTCAACTCAGCAAGATCCGTGACAACCAGCTACTGAACACAGGCACAATCAACAAGATTCAGGCTCCTCATCAGTTCAGGACCACCGGCAATCTTAGTGCCAACTGGCGATCATTCAAGCAGAAATTTCAACTGTACGTGGAAGCATCCGACCTCAATGGCGCGACTGATGCTCGGAGGATAGCTCTTCTACTCACCACTGAGGGTGACCATGCGATAGAGATCCTCAACTCCTTTCACTTTTCCGAAGGGCAGGACAAAATAAAGTACCAAACAATCCTGGACAAATTCGACAGCCACTGCGAGGTGGACACCAACAAAATCTTCGAGCGCTACATCTTCAAGCAGAGGATGCAAGGTAAAGACGAATCCTTCAACTCCTATCTAACTAACCTTAGACTGCTAGCGCAATCCTGCAACTTCAGTGATATCACTGACTCCATGATCAGAGACCAAATAGTTTTTGGAGTCCACTCTGATCCTCTGCGAGAGCAATTGTTGAAAATCAAGCACGTGACTCTGCCAGTCGCGATTAAAACATGTTCTGTGCATGAGCACTCTAAAAATCGCTATTCACAGTACAAAATGGCAAAATGTGAAAAACAAGCCTCCCACGAGGGGGAGAGTGTTCAGGTCATCTCCCGGATACAGCGCCTCAACATTGACAAAAGCGGCCATTTTACGTGCTCTTCTCGGAGCCCGGTGCATACGCAATGCGATCAGGAACACAAAGCGGCCGAAAACCACACTGCGCAGGTGCAGACGTCCGAGAACCGCACCGCGCATGCACAACGACGCACTGAGCGTCATGACGCCGATGTCATGATGTGTGCGAACTGCGGTATCGCCCATTTTTGAAAAAAACTGCCCTGCAAGAGGCAAACGCTGTTTAAACTGTGGGAAACCAACCCACTATGCAGCCCTGTGCTGATCTGCACCACCAGTCAGGAGCCAGCGCTCCCAATTCCAAAAGCAGCGCATCAGAAGTGTGCACCACCGAATGCATGACTCTGACCCAGGCAGTGCGACGGATCCAGATAATGAATACCTGGGCAACACGTACGGAGTGGGCATTATTACAAAGTGCGAATACGCCACACCGGACACATCGCGAGTCTAATTAATCCTGGCTGTGGATTCCGAGGACGAATGGCATGCAGTGATGAAGGTTAACCACTGCCCCATCCAGTTCAAACTGGACACAGGTGCCTCCGCCAACCTGATTTTGCAGGTGGACTTCAAGAGAATCAAGAAGCCCCCCACAATCCTTCCAGCTGCCTGCAAACTCCTGGACTACAATGGAAACGCAATCAAGGTACTGGGGTCCTGCCATCTGCAGGTGTCCAGCTGACACAGAAAAGCAAGCTTACGCTTCGGGATTATTAAACCAGACAGGGCGTCCCTGCTAAGTGCGCACGCCTGCAAGCAACTGAACCTCATTCAAAGGGTCTACAGCACGCGCCATCCCATTCGGATCTTCAGGCCAGCATCGACGACATCCTAACCCAGTACCCAGATGTATTTAGTGGGATGGGCACGCTGCCGTACGAGTACAGGATTCTACTGCGGTCTGATGCTAAGTCAGTGGTCCACGCACCACAACATGTCCCTGCTCCACTGAGAGAGCACCTGAAGGTAGAGCTCACGTGTCTACAACAAAAAGGCATCATAGGGCCCAGTGTCCTAGTGGTTAGCACAGCTGCCTCACGGCGCTGAGGTCCCAGGTTCGATCCCGGCTCTGGGTCACTGTCCGTGTGGAGTTTGCACATTCTCCCAGTGTTTGCGTGCGTTTCGCCCCCACAACCCAAAAATGTGCAGAGTAGGTGGATTAGCCACACTAAATTGCCCCTTAATTGGAAAAAATAATTGGTTAATCTAAATTTATTTTTTTTAAAAGGCATAATTTCCAAGGTCACTGAACCAACCGACTGGGTCAGCTTGATGGTGTGCGTAAAGAAGCATTCGGGGGACCTACACATCTGCATTGACCCCAAGGATCTAAACAAAAACATTATGCGGGAACATTACCCCATCCCGAAGAGGGCAGAAATCACAAGTGAGATGGCACACGTGCGCTTCTTCACAAAATTGGACGCATCCCAAGGATTTTGGCAAATCCAACTTGAAGAATCCAGCAGAAGATTCTGCACCTTCAACACACCTTTTGGCAGATTCTGCTCCAACCGAATGCCATTTGGCATCATCTCGGCATCAGAGATTTTCCACCACGCCATGGAACAGATGATGGAGGGAATAGAAGGGGTTCGTGTCTGCATTGACGCTATCATAATCTGGTCCACAACCCCAGAAGAACATGTGTCACGACTCAAGAAAGTATTCTGACGCATACATAAACATGGTCTCAAGCTAAACAGGTCCAAGTGCTGATTTGGGACATCCACGCTGGAGTTCCTGGGCGATCAGATTTCACACATGGTGTGCGCCCGGACACAGACAAAATTAAAGCCATCGAGGACAAGAAGGCAGTACTGCACATCCTGGGAATGGTTAATTTCCTTGACAAGTTCATCCTGAATTTGGCCACACACACCACAGCCCTACGCAACCTGGTGAAAAAAAATCAACCGCCTTTGATTGGAAGGCGGAGCACCAGAGTGGCTGGAACTGAAAGCCAAGCTCACCACTGCACCCGTCCTTGCATTCTTTGACCCAGACCGAGAGACCAAGATAGCAACAGATGCGAGTCAGGGTGGCATTGGGGCAGTGTTGCTTCAAAGAGACGACATGTCATCCTGAGACCAGATATGCACAGATTGAGAAGGAGTGTTTAGGTCTTCTCACCGGCATCCTCAAATTTCATGATTATGTCCACAGCTTCCCAACATTTACTGTTGAGATGGATCATAGGCCTCTGGTCCACATCACCTTGCACTACTTGCATATCGGGCGACTCCCTTGTCCACTGGCATGTCGCCAGCTCAACCGCTGATGAACAGGGACCTGTGGACGATGCTTCCAGCCATACATCTGCCCAACCTTGATCACCTCCTGGTGCTGCAGAAGATGCAGCAGCTTCGCGACAGCCAGAAGCAGGGCTATGACGCACATGCCACCGATCTGGATGTGATATCCCCGGCAGACATGGTCAGGATCAAGATACCAGATGGTCAGTGGACTACTCCGGCTGTCGTTGTTCGACAGGCCGCACCCAGATCCTATGTCATACATATGGCTGATGGCTCCATTGTGCAAAGGAATCGAAGGGCACTATGAAAAGTTGCTTGCCCACAAACACTTTCCCCTCCATTTCCACATGTCGAATTGCCACCTCCAGACACCTCGAACCAAGAGGCCACCAGTCGTGCCTCCCACTCGCCTGTCAAGACACCATCATCCCCTCCACCACCTCTCCGGCGGTCGACGAGGATCAGAGACTGGACTTATGAGCATTTGTTTTGTTTGTTCTGTTCTGTATTCCTCAGTCAGTCACATTAGACAGACACATTCACATCTACAAAAAAAAGGAAAAAAAAAGGGGGAGATGTCATGATATGCAAACATGCAACCAATGAACACTCAGAATAGGACACAACCAATGGGCAGTTGGGACACTCAGAGGCGGCATCACCACAAGGGGGCATGACAGAAACACTATAAACGGGATGAGGCCCTCACACTCTGCCTCTTTCCACAGACAGACATCTAGAATTAGACAAGGTTGATCAGCAGCATCACACCCCAGCACATGGCTTAGAGCAAGCTGGTACAGTTAGACTGAGTTACTACAGTTAGATTAGCAGAGAGTCAAACTCATTTGAGAACTGTGTTGATAGTTCAATAAACACGTTGAACTCATTTCAAAGTCTGGAGCATCCTTTAGTTAAGACTGCATCAAGCAGTAGCCTGTGTTATCCAAAGCAGCATAACACAACAGTATGGGTGCCTGAGTACAAGTATATATTCATGCATGTATATTTGCACACCTGTTTACATAACATGACTTATTCCATTGCAGCCCTTCCTCATTACGTTTTCCTCCACTGACTCTGTGTCTAGATCTGTGGTATCATCTTCCCTTGCTATCATTTTAATCTCACCTGAAACAGCATCAATGCATGTCTCCCACTGGCTCATATTCCCACATCACCTACCTTATTCCTTACATAGTGTTCACTCTCTCCTGTAAAGTAACCTATATTCCAGTCTGACCTCTCCCTGGTCTCAATCTGTATGTTGTTCATCAGTGACAACTGCAAACATAGGGTCAGCTTCCTTTGTACGTTGGTCATATTCTACCTCTCTACGTTGCAATTCAGCCATATTTTGCCACCTTACACACTCCTCTAATCCATATAATTTCACATTTGAAGATGATATTGTGGTTAGAATTGTGGGGAAATATTGTAAATGATGGAGGGTATAGTGGTGCAGCCCACCACACCCGCCCCGCTTCCCCATCCCATAACTGCTACCTGCTGTCTGACTACCTACCCGACATCAAGCCATGATTAAGACATCACCTTTAACAGTTCAGTGTTAATCAATTTGAAGCCATCTAATTCACCTCCATCCCAAAGCTTTGTGCTCAACTGCTAACTGTGGTCTCTCACACATGCTGAAATCAATAACGTACATTTTCCTTACCTTCCTCGAATCTAAGTGGAGCTACAATCCCCCATTCAATCGACTGCCAACACTGACTGATTACACCTCTGGAACATTTCCTTCCTTGGCTTCCGCCACATGCCATCACTAGGGTTACTTTCAACAGTATCTTTGTTGACTCACATTGGGATATTTGCAATACTCTCTTCACTATTCCTCCGCTACACAAATTGCATAAACTTGATTTTTTAAATCTGCACCACTATGCCCTCCATGTAAGTCATCATTTCCACTACTTCACCACAATTCTAAGGACAATATCGCCTTCAAATGTGAAATCCAATGAATTAGAGGGGAGTCTGAGGTGGCACAATACGGCTGTATTGCAACACAGAAGAATTTGAATTTGAAATTGCCAGTGGGAATCTAATAGGTAACCTGATGAGGAATGCCCACTGTTGGAGTGCTGCACTGTTGGAAATGCGTTCTTTCAGGTGAGAGGTTAAACTGGCGCTCTGTCTGCCCTCTCAGGTGAACAGGAAAAACCATGTTACACTATTTTGAAGAAGGGCAGGGGGCTATTCCCCTTGTTCTAGCCAACATTTACCCATCAACAAAAACTGCTTGGAAGTTTGTTGAGCACACTACATTACAACAGTGACCAACTCCCCTTCTCATTGAAATAGTGACATGGCATCCTTTACATCTATCCCAGCAGGCAGATGAGAATCTCAGTTTAGCATTTCATCCAAAAGACAGCACTGCCGACAGTGCGGCAGTCCTTCAGCACCGCACTGGCATGTCAGCCTTGATTTTAGTGCTCAAAACCCAGGCATGGTTCTCAAACTCAGAATTTTTGTGATTCAGAGATAAGTGTGCTATCAACTGAGCCATAGCTGGCACACAATGCCAAACACTGAAGAATAGAAGGATAGAGCCTAATTATTATGTCTGCTTGGGTTTCCTCCGGGTTCTCCGGTTTCCTCCTACAGTCTAAAGATGTGCAGATTAGGCGGATTGGCTATGCGAAATTGCCCTTAAGTGTCCAAAAAAGGTTAGATGGGGTTACTGGGTCAGGGGGAGGCTCTTTCCAAGGGCCAGTGCAGACCCGATGGGCCAAATGGCCTCCTCCTGCACTGTAAATTCTATGATTATGCTCTTTGATAAACTTTATAAACCCAGATACACATTACAAACATGCAACTTCCTAAGCTGACAATAGCAGTTACAGTCTGCCCCTATATATTTGTTTAGAAAGAATCCAAAAATAAACAAATGAACTAATAAACAAATTAACAGTCCCTTAAAGGGACACTGCAACAAAAATCCAAACTTTAAAGGAATCTTAGCTAATTAAATTAATATAGCATTCCAGGGGCTGATCATGCAGGCCAGACACTACAGAGTCTGTTCCTGCTTATAGCAGCACAAGTGAATCCCCAGTTAATGCCCCACACATGCATACAATTAAATACACAATTAATATACAATTTCTGATAGGATACTGACAACACTTTCCTGGAAGCAACAACACCTGACCTGTATTGACCCTATTAGCAATTCAGGCAAATCCTGAAGCATTCTTGCAGGATATGCTTTTGCAGAAGATCGAAGCCAGATATATTGGGGCTGATTTTATTTTCAAGCGCACCTTCAGCAATCAATGGATGGAGCTATTTGACTGTGCACCCAATTTTAGCAATGCAAGACATTCTAATGGTTGGGCATTGGTACCAGACAGCTCCTTGTGGGAGGGAGAGTTCCAGATTTCCACAATGCCATGTATGAAGAAATGCTTCCTTGACATTGCCGTAATTTTAATGTTATACCTCTTTGTTCTACATTATCAAATGTTTGAATCATATTAACCACCCAGTCAGGCCATCCCTTATCTTATATACTCAAGCAAGCACAAACCTAGTCCATGTAGATTCGTAATTCAACCTTTTTATCCTCTGTTTCATTCTCATGAATCTGAACTGCACTCCCTCGAAAGCCAATATATCCTTCCTGAGGTGCAGTGTTCTGAATGGGGTCTGACCAGAACTATATTTGGCTAAACTATCACTTTTTCCCCTTTAGTTTCAGGTCCCTTTGAGATAAAGGCCAACATTCCATTTGCCTTTTCAATTTCTTCTGCGCCTGTTCACTAACTTTTTGTGATATTTGTACTTGAACATCTAAATCTCTTTGCTCTTCCACAGATCCTCAACTCTTAGAAAGTATCCTCATCCATTGTCCTTAAGTTCAAAGTGCATCTCTTTACACTCCCCCACACTGAACTCTTTCTGCCAGAGTCTTGCCCATTCACTCTGTCAACCTTTCTTTGCAGTGTTCTGCCTCCATTTTTACTATGGCAAGCAACTTGATATTATCAGCAGACTTTTAAAAAAATAATAATCTTTATTGTCACAAGTAGGCTTACATTAACACTGCAATGAAGTCACTGTGAAAAGCCCCTAGTCGACATATTCCGGTGCCTGTTCGGGTACACAGAGGGAGAATTCAGAATGTCCAAATTACCTAACAGCATGTCTTTTGGGACTTGTGGGAGGAAACCGGAGCACCCGGAGGAAACCCATGCAGATACGGGGAGAACATACAGACTCCGCACAGACAGTGGCCCAAGCCGGGAATCGAACCTGGGACCCTGGTGCTGGATATATCATTAATTATTTTTTCAACAAAGTCATTTGGAAATATAGTGAAAAGCTGAGATCCCAGTACATATTCCTGCGGGATACCACTTGTCACACTCTGCCAATTGGAGTATATATCCATTATCCCCACACTCTCTCTCCGGCCCAACCAGATCCCTAACAATATTCATAGACTGCCTCCAATACCATTCACAAGCCACATCTGTATTCCCCATTAACTACATGTGGCTACTGGCATTAGATAACACACTTTTAGCAAAGGGCATCAGTGGCAAAATAATAATCTGCTGAGAATCTCGGCTACTGTCCGGCCAAGTGGCAGGGAAAGGTCAGGACTACCTGAAAAGGTCACAGATTTCATTGGATTTTCCTTGAAGTAATTTCAGATTGAATGGAAAGATCTGCGAGATATTATTGAAATTGTTGCTTGGTAGTAGAGAACTTGAATGTTGCTGAAAAGGATGATGTGTTGCTCATGTTTTTTTCATTTTACACTCATCACGACAAATGGAATCATGCCAATTTACAAATAATCACAACAATTTATACTGCAGGAGAAAAGTGTGCTGGTTGGAAAACAAGTTGACTTTGATTGGCTGAGTCGTTACCATTGAGAAAGCAAGGGGCTTCCCAATCTTCCGGGTTTAAAAAAGGCATAAGGCATGAAAATATTCCTTTTGTTTACAGAGAATAGGCTCCTCTGTGAATTATGTCACTTTTAGCAAGGGTAAATGAGCTACTTTATGAGCTTGACTAATTATCCTCTGCAGTTCAATGTAATTTTGCAGTTGGGCAGCACTTATTGAAAATTACTGAGCATATTAATAGCTACACTAACAGGGAATGCAAGATCATAATTTATCTGATGATAGTATAGTGATAATGGAAGAGTGGAGTTGATTAGAGTTAAAATAGAGGAGTAGAGCTGTTCAGAGTGTAAATGGGGGTGCAGAGTTGATTAGAATGTAAATGGGGGAGTAGAGTTGATTAATGTGTAAATGGAGGAGTAAAGTTGATTAGGGAGCAAATGGGGTAGTAGAGTTGATTAGAGTGTAAATGGGGGAGTAGAGTTGATTAGAGTGTAAATGGGGATGCAGAGTTGAGTAGAGTGCAAATGGGGGAGTAGAGTTGATTAGAGTGTAAATGGGGGAGTAGAGTTGATTAGAGTGTAAATGGAGGAGTAGAGTTGATTAGAGTGTAAATGGGGGAGTAGAGTTGATTAGAGTGTAAATGGAGGAGGAGAGTTGATTAGAGTGTAAATGGAGGAGTAGAGTTGATTGGAGAATAAATAGAGGTGTGGAGTTGATTAAAGTGTAAATGGAGGAGTAGAGTTGATTTTTTTTTTATTACTTAGCAAATTGTTGTGATCCGAAATGGCCTGAGGGGCCGGTGGTGGCAAAAGGATAGACTCTCAAAGTCTTGGGTACCTTTTGATTAAATTTATTATTATCACATGTATTAGTATAGAGTGAAAAGTATTGTTTCTTGCATGCTGTATAAACAATGCATACTGTATATAAGGAAGGAAGGAGAGACTGCAGAATATAATGTTACAGTTAAGCAAGGTATAGAGAAAAGATCAACTTAATACGAGGTAAGTCCATTCAAAAGTCTGATGGCAGTAGGGAGGAAACTGTTCTTGAGTCGGTTGGTACGTAACCTTGGGAATCTGCATATTAGAGTGAGGTTTACTGCCATTGTGGGCGGTATTCCCCTTGCGTTGAATCCCCTGAGGTGTTGCGAGCTGGGTAGATCCCGGGATCGGGGTCTCCCGGCTTTCACCGGCCATGCTGTGTCTCGGAGAGCTGCTTTTCTGGCACATCGGGGATGAACAATTGCGCCCCTTGTGTGTTGTCTTGTTCTATATAACAAGTCGACAGGAAGTGTGAGGAAATAATTCACTGATTAAATTCTTTGGAAGAAGAAGATGATCAATGAAGTGAGATTCTACCAGATGTACCCAGAGTTTCATTGACCTAGTGCTGTCTATGCAATGCTGTCTTTATGACTATGATTCACCAGAAAGACTGGGACATGGTTCTACCACAAGCTGAAACCTGGGTCGGAGAATCGCTCAGGGCCGGCGTAAATCCCTCCCCCGTCGTGGCTGGAATTCTCTGCCACCTGGGAATTGGCGGGGGCGGGAATCACGCCCCGCCGATCGGCATGCCCCCCGCAGCGATTCTCCGGCCCATGATGGGCCGAAGTCCCACCGCTGAGAGGCCAATCACGCCGACGTGGTTTCAACCACCTCTGGTGGCGGCGGGATTGGCGGCGCGAGCAGGCCCCCGGGGTCCTGGGGGGAGCACCGGGCAATCGGACCCTGGGGGGTGCCCCCACGGTGGCCTGGCCTGCGATCGGGGCCCACCGATCGGCGGGCAGGCCTGTGCCGTGGGGCACTCTTTTTCTTCCGCCGCCGCCATGGCCTCCACCATGGTGGAGGTGGAAGGGAACCCCCCTACTGCGCATGCACCGGTGGTAATGCAGCGGCCTCTGACGCACCAGCGCATGCGCGAACCGGCGAAGTCCTTTCGGCCAGCCCCGACGCCGGGCGGCAGGCGTCAAAGGCCATTGGCGCCGGTTTTGGCGCCAGCCGGCGTGGCGCCAACCACTCCGGCGCGGGCCTAGCCCCTAAAGGCGCGGAGAATTCCTCACCTTTGGGGATGCCCGACACCGGAGTGGTTGGCGCCACTCCGCTACGCCGGGGCCCGCCGCCCCGCCGGGTAGGGGGGAATCCCGGCCCTGATACCTAACACAAAGCTGCTGGAATACTGAACTTCAACAATAACTGGCATCTATATAACAATCTTACGATAATAAAACATCCCAAAGGGTTGCACAGAAGCGATTATGAAACAGGATTTGACATTAAATCGCAACAGCAAATAGTAGGACAGGTGACATAAAGCTTGGTTAATGAGGTTGGTTTTCAGGAGTATCTTAAAGGAGGAAGGGGAAAGAGAGACAAAGTCAGTAAGGGGTTTAGGGAGGGAATTCCAGAGCTTAGGGTTCAGACAGCTGAATGGATGCGAATGATGGAGCGATGAAAATTGGGGATGCTCAAGATACCAGACTTGGAGGAGCGCAGTGATCTCGGTAATCTCAAAGGTATGTTGTAGGCTATATAGTAGTTGTGAAAAGTGCAGAGATCTCAGAAGGTTGTAGGATATCATGTGCCTGATACGTTATTTGCTGAAGCAAGAAACTTAATCCTGTTTCCTGTGAACTGGCAACAGTATGAAAGGGATGGTACCCGAAAGTCCACAGAGTCATTGTTGGTATCTATATGGCCCCATAGCATTCTTACAGCACAGAAACAGGCCCCTGGGCCCAACTGGTCCATGCTGGTGTTCATCCACCACACGAGCCACCTCTGACCTCTCTCCACATCCATGACCACATGTAGCTGTGACCACCAGCACAGGATCATACCAAGAACACTTTGTGAAAACAGTTGAGCCAAATGCTGTTTTGTAAACGAATGTGAGCCTGTGGCCCAGTTTTCATTTCCTCGTTCTTTCCCCTCAGCGACAGACTGGACACGGGAAGGCACAGCCATCTGATGCATTTCTGGCATAATGTGGCAGGGGGAGTGAGTTAGACCTGAAGAAGGAACATGTGAACTGTATGCTTGGAAATGCCAAGCCCCATTTCTACATCCCTCACTCACTCAAAATCTTGGGAAACAAGGAGACTTCAAAAATTAGTCAGTGCACTGAGACTCATTGGACTTCCCGCCACCTGGCCTTGCTCCTGCCCATTACGCGAGATAAGAACCTCATAGTGAATGAGAGCTGAATATCCAATTATCTGAAGCACCTGCAGTGACAGCAAAGTGCTACCGTCTGACCAAAAAGGCCACATGGTTAAGCTCATGCAAATTACAGCCATGTTCAGTTGGGAAGTGTTAAAGGTGAATTTCTGTAAGGATGGAAGTGAATGAGAAAATATTGCAGCCATGAGCTGTTGCTCCATTTTTTGTATTAGCCAAGAAATATTTTTGCAACATTAAGAATGAAAGAATTTACCCCAAACTTCCTCAACACCCCCTAAAAGTGTGAGAACAAAATGATTAAGATAGAAGATTGAAAATGTTCCAAAACCAATGGTTAGAAATACAAGATAGTTGCCAATAAATCCAATCAGGAATTCAAGAGAAACTTCTTCACCCAGGGAGTGGTGAGATTGTGGAACTCGCTACCACAGGGAATAGTTGAGATACGGACATATTTAAGGGGAAGCTGGATAGAACGAGGGAGAAAGGAACAGAAGGATCTGCTGAAGAGGAGTGGGAAGAGGCTCATGTGATGTAGGAACGCCAACATGGAGCTGTTGGCCCGAGTGGCCTATTTAAGTGCTGCAAACTCAGTGTGAGAAGGTTAAAAAAACAAATGATGCAGATACAGGAAATATGAAACAGAGCAGAAAATGCTGAGGAGACTCAGAATCAGGTGGTGGTGAAAGGATTAACAAAAAGGTGACGTTAATGTTTCAGGTACATTACTCCCCACCAGAATCGGTTATGTCTGGGATAATGATAACATCATAAATGGGGGCATAGCATTAACCTTTGATCCAATATTACCCTTCAAAGCTGCTGGGTGGTGAGCATCTCTCCTCCTGCACCTGCCTGTTGCAATCAATAAGAGCCCAAAGCATTTAGGTGGGTGGGCCTCATTTAACTGGAGTCATGCGCTGCCAGTGCTAATTGGCTTAACTTAGAAACAGCTTGCCAGTCTGCACAATTTTAAAAGGGAGTTGCACCTTTTAATAGTGGCTGAGTGCAAACAATTTTCTGAAGCAGAAAGCAGCACTTCTTCATCCAGTACCTTGGTATTCTCACACGTGATGAAGAATGAGTAAGTCAGTAGCTGGAAGTAGGTTTTCTTCCCCTCTGTGGGGGTGATAGTTGTTCAGATCGGCAATGGAAAAATGTGCTCAAACAGGTAAATGTGATCAGGACCTGGCTACAGTACAGAAAACAATTTAATGACCTCACCAGGACTGCCAATATAAGATTTCCTTTCACATCTCTCTTATTCTCTGCAGTCTTCCTTCAAACTGCATTAGTACCAGAAGGAGGAATGCCTCAACATTTTCATTCACAGGCAAGGAGCAGTCGAAAACGCCTTTGGTGAAGTCCTGTAAATAGCTTCAGGTACCCTGGGCCACTACTCTGTAAAATGTTCCTCATTAAGGATCCCATTAATAGATTGGCATGTTGTCGATTGTGAAATGTTTAACCAGCTATGTCATTTGAATGGCATTCACAACTTGTGATGCCATTTCAAACTCTGCCATCGTGAAGCTACGGTTCTGCAAACAGGCCAAGTTCAACTGAGATACAGCGAGTCCAGTAATTCACTGATTTAGCAATATCCTTTCTGTGACAAATTATTCCCATAAAATTCAGGCTTCCTGTCTACATGGAAATAACACAATCATTATTTTTAACATATTTAAATTCACAAATCAATTGTGGGTACCACTTTGGTGGACCTGAAATGTTCTTCGTTCACACCTGTGATCACTTTCCATATCAAAATAGCTAATTCCCACACACAAGTTTCTTTTACTGTTTCTTTGGTGCCAATGAAGCCATGAATACGGTGCAACAGTATTTTGATATGTGCAGTGGTTAAACATTAACGACTGTCTCTCTCAAACTGGCTTTCCCATGTCACTTTCCTGTTTATATTTTAGATAGTGTAATCTATTTATTACAGTTTGTAACCTGTGTGATAGCTTCTCAGGGCAATGTGGGAAAGTCACCTCAGACACCAAGCAGGAGCTACAGTTTAAACATCAAAAAGGGCAATGTACGGAACATACACTCAGGGAAGTTTGAGCTAAATGGCACCTTTGTGTAGTTAACTGCTATTGATTAGAAATATTAGGGCAGTTATTTCAACAAAACCATTCCTGTTTTGATGTAACTAAAGCATTCTTATTTATTGTCCAGCTTCGAAAATGCCTGGATTTAGTGTAGTGTCCATTACACTCTGAGTGTTGGTCGGGAGAGCAGTGAGGAAAATCGCTGAAATGAGAGAATGATACAGCATCAAACTAGGCCACTTGACGCATTGCGTCTGCGTTGGCTCTTCGCAATTGTTGTCCAATAAATCCCACTCCCCGGTTCTATGCCCGTGTTTATGGGGGTTTGCAGCGTGCACATTGGCTGCTACAGTATCTACTATATAAAGGTGACTACATTTCACAAAGGATTTCATTCACTGCAAAGCACTTGGAAATATCTGTTGGTTACAAAAAATGCTATTTGAATGCAAATCTTCCTTTCCTTTCCTTCCTTCCATTCCCAGCATTTCTCGTCATATTTTTCTACTTTCCGCAGGCTTATGCCATGATCCAATGCAATAGTGAAAGCTATAGTTGCTATCCATTGTGACCCATTGAAGAGAAATAAAATTACCCGTGTACAAATTCTTGAAAAACCCTGAAATTCGGTTAAAGTCAGCTTTCAGTCATACAGATAGTTTACACTTCAGGTAGGGACGACAACTTCCATTTGTTAATTGCTACCTCATCGCCATCATCTAAACAAATGCACAAGCTAAAGCAAATTGTTGCAGGTACTGAAAGTCTGAAATGAAAACAAGATATGCTGGAAACACACAACGGGCCTAGCAGCATCTGTGGAGGGAGAAACGGGGTTAGTGTTTCAGGCTGATGACCTTTCATTTGCCTGCCAACCATACCCGTGGAATCAATTATCAAACTGAATAAAACAACACCCAGATGTTAAAGAAAAAATGGAAATTTCCCTGATCCCCTCATGTAGGCGGTTAGACTTCCAGCATACCCATGTGCAGTGTTCCCTCTCAGATGCCTGCTTATGCAGCAACTCGGAAGGTACCAAGGTGAACCCTTCACAAATTGCCCCATCTGGTTTTGATTTGGATATGTTTATTGTACCGAGGTGCAGTGAAAAGTATTTTTCTGCGTGCAGTTCAAACAGATCATTTAGTACATGAAAAGAAAATACATTTTGGGGTAAGAAGAGGATTTGTGTGAGAGAGCTCGCAGAGAGTCGCCACACTCCGGCGCCATCTTGTTTGAGGCTAGGTAAACATATCTGGAGCTATTGGGCATTGAAATGAACAGACTGCGCTCAACGAAAAGGTAGCATGGTCACAGTCCCAGGCTCCAGCCAGGCCGCCAAGCTGGGGTTACCACTCCATTCTATGGATAACACCTCTCTGTGCACCGCAGGTTCTTTACTGGAATTTTCCATTGTTAAAACCAATAAAGATTATGATTTTTTGAACAAAAGTCTACTTTATTAATCAAAAGGAACATTTAAAACGTAAATTAAATCTGGCATTCAAAAAACATGACACTTCTGTTAAAAAAAATGATATGCAAATTGTTCAAATATCGATTGAAATTCAAACTGCAGTCCGTCATGCAGTCACTAAATTCTCCAAAATAAGGTGATTTCTACAAGCGGTTATTGACACTAAATCACAGCAACTTACGTTTAGTGCCCGGTCGGCAACTGATAAGGGGATTGTATCAGGTCATCGTGTGATGTGATGAATTTTCTGGGAAAGTGTGTGTTTATGCAAGAGGTGAGCTCTCTATTTGCTATACTGTATATTTATCAATGGTGACACAGCATCAGTAGGCCAAACGCCTGTCTGTTTACAGGCTCTGTCTACTGAGGCCTCTATCAGTGGCAGTCGGATTATTTACAGAGGAAAGTATCTATCAGTTACAAGGACATGACATTAGCCGTGTCAGATAACAAAAGAGGTAATCTTCTTCGAGCTTGAATGAAGGATATATAATCAACAAAGAATCTCTGGTTCTAAAGAGCTACAGAGCAATAGGGCTCTTTGGCACAGTGCCTGGCATCTCCTGCAATAGTGCCTTTACCCCGCTGATTAGATTAGGAATTATTAATGGGATGTACAGAGTGCAGCAAGGGTCACTTAGAGTTTAATTCTGTTCTCATATAACTTAATTTTAACTGATGCGATTGTTATTTCTTATGTCTGATGTATTTTAAAGAGACGCAAATCTCATTCTTAGCGAAGTAGTCATAACATTCTTCGGACGAGAATCACTGTCTTTATTTTATGATCAACCAGGCAACAACTTTCAGAAGTCCACTATTTATACCACAGCAATCCTCCAGCGAAACTGGCATGGCAAAAATGTCATGGTTCTGTAAGTGTAAAGCTGTGCTTCAGCGAGTTGACTTTGTCTTCTCAACGGTACATGTGACGAGGTTTGTTATCTAGTTGGCCCATTATCGTGGGTATTGCCATTTGTGTTAAACTGAGGGGAACATGGCTCAAAGGTGCCCATTCACATAATGTCAACCAGATTATTCATTACGGTCAAATGTCGTTATCAATGGTCTGATATAATCGAAGTAAGTCAATAAAATTAGAGAAAATGACTTCTGAAAGAAACAATTACAAAAACACACAGGCACATGAGCTATGAAAACTTTTAGTGGTGCTGTACTTATATTTTTTAAAGCTTCTCCTGTTCACAGTGACTATTGCAGATCATTAATTGATAATACTCCTCACCTAACTATTGTTGTGTATTCATGTTTGTTCCTTGGAACAAGGTCAATTTAAGAGTTTGATCACGTGATGTATTGATGATGTCATCAGCAGTTTGGGTGGGTTAACAGTCAATCATTCTTTACAGCCTGTTGTGTGAAGACCTTTCTAATAAAGCTCTGGTTTGTTTTTACCCTCGTGGTCTGCAATACCACAAAGAAAACTGGCGACGAGGAGGTCGGAATCACACTGGCAGACTCCCAGAAAAGTAACAAAGAAATAGAAAAATTATCGATCTGTGTGCAGCCATCTAAAAAGGATTAAGAAGTTAGAAAACATGACTACAGCAAAGGTCACTGGAGGGGTGCCAAATAATAACTGCAACCATCAAAGGAACCAAAACTTTTAGGGAAAAAATTTTTATGGAAAAGAAGATTGCCACGTGCTTTTCCTAGGAAGGTTGTGGAACACTCCTTTCTCCACTGTGAGTAGCAAATAAAGTAACAAATAATTAAAAGCTTGGGGAGGTTTGCAATGCCCGCTGCAAAATTCAGAAAGGAATAGGCTGAGATCAGGGTTACCTTGTTTGAAAGGGGAAAAAAAGAAGTGAGGTAGTACAAAAGAATTTGTGGCACATTTGTGCTTACACAAACCTTCACATAGTATAATGGCTTTTGGCACCATGGGACCATATGATGAAAGTACCCAGCGCTGGAGCTCATAAAGTGAAATATTTGAATACTTTGCCACGGTGAACAAAATTGTGGCAGACATAGAAGTCTGACTTTCCTGAGCAGAACAGAGTGGAAAACTTTCAACCTCCTGCGAAGTCTGGTGCAACCAGAGAAACCAGGCTCAAAACATATGGGTTATGGGGATAGAGTGGAGTTGTTGACCTTGGGTAGGGTGCTCTCTCCGGGAGCCGGTGCAGACTCGATGGGCTGAATAGCCTCCTTCTGCACTGTAAATTCTATGAATAACTATGAATATGATGAGATTGTAGAGATATTACAGGGCCATTTCTCAACAAAACCCTTGGTCATCGCCGAGAGGTTCAGGTTCAATATCATAGCCAACAAGATAGTAAATCAATCAATTCAAAGCTACTCGGAAGAAATTAGCTGAATACTGTGAATTTGGAGACGTCTTGAACGACATCATTAGAGACAGACTAGTGTGTGGATTAAGAAGCCAGGCTATCAAAAAAACGCTGTTAACTGAAATTTTAAAAAAGACTTTAGAAGTCACAATCTCTTTGGAACTTGCAGAAGGAAGCCCAATAATTAAGTTTGACCATTAAAATCCATATGATATCAACAAAAACCTGAATATCGGCACAAGCCGGGGCTTGAAGGGGCTGTTTAGCACAGGGCTAAATTGCTGGCTTTGAAAGCAGACTAAGGCAGGCCAGCAGCATGGTTCAATTCCCGTACTAGCCTCCCCGAACAGGCGCAGGAATGTGGCGACTAGGGGCTTTTCACAGTAACTTCATTTGAAGCCTACTTGTGACAATAAGCGATTTTCATTTCATTTTCATTTTCAAGCTCACAATTGCAAAACGGGGTATACAGCACATGATTGCTGGAATAAAGATGTAAAATACATGAATTGTGATAAAAGGGGCACATCAAATGTGCATGTTGGAGAAAGAAACAAGAAGCTGGATTCTCTGTTTCAGTGGCTAATTGCCGGCTCAAACCGAGAATTCGCGGGCATTTTCCGATGCCAAAATTGTCCCTTAACCCTCTCCGATTCCGGGACTGGTGAGGGGCTAGCAGTTGTGCCAGGTGAAGCTCCCGGCTCCTGTGCCAAAAACGGCCGGAGAATTGCCGGGTCCGAGGCCGCGCATGTGCACAGCGATAACCTTCACGTCGGGTTCCTGACCGCTCAGACCACACGTCAACCGCAAGGTCGGGAAAATCGCATCGCGGGAGGGCCTTCCGATGACCGCCAACACCGTTGCAACGACGTGTGGCGTGCGACACAATTATGTCACTTCCGTGGGGGCGGAGCATGGCTGACTGGCGTCAAACCGGCGCCGGCCCCAATTTGGGCATCAGAATGGACTCTCCGCCCGATCGGCGATTATGATATCGGCATCCGGCAATGGAGAATCCCGCCCAACAAGTTTCAAACAAGAACTACAAAAAGAAAGAATCAAGTGTATCAAATGAAAAATGGCATAAAGGGAAATGATCCATGTGATACAAAAAGGCACTAAAAGGACGAGAGTCACAGTCAGATGATGAACTGTCATTGAATGTACTGGCCGTCGCTGGGGCAACCAATCATTACTGGGCCACTCCTTTACTGGACAGACAACCGGTGAAAATGGAGGTGGACACTGGAGCAGCCATTTCATTGGTGCCAGAAACTGTCCCTCAAGAGAAACTATGACATATCGCCTTAAAACACTCAAAGACAATACTAAAAACCTATACTGGGGAAGGAGTTCCATGTGGGGCGGTATTGATGTAAATATGCAACTAAACGGACAACCTCAGACTTGTCCCTGCATGTTGTTCAAGGTAACTATCCAGCCCTAATGGGCAGAACCTGTCTGGGGAGAATGAAACTAAGCTGGGCCGTGGTGAATCTCATGGCGGAGACTGAATTGGGTCTTTCAAAGATTTTAAAGAAACAAGCCATTGTGTTTAATGGAGAGCTGAGAAACATGAAAGAAAATCTCAGTCAAGAGAAAGCCAAGCAAAATGCTTAAAGGCTCGGTCAGTGCCGTATGCCATCAGGCCTAAGGTCAGGACAGAATTAAGACTGGTCAAGACGAGGGTCCTCAAACCCATTAATGTAAGTGATTGGGCCACACTCATTGTCCCCATGATGAAGAATGATAGGCGGTTTGCATTTGTGATGATTTGTGATCGCATATGTGATTGATGTCAGCATCAATTGGGTACTGTGTGCAAAGCAGTGCCCTCTGCCTTTAATTGATGATCTATTTTCTGGGTTGGCTGGAGGCCAGTATTTCAGTGGAGTTGACCTTAGTCAAGCTTATCTCCAGATAAATGTGGATCCAGATTCACAACCATTTTTGGCAATAGTAACACACAGAGGACCATCCAGACATAAAAGACTTTTGCCATCACTTCTGCACTTGCCTTGTTCCAACGTGCCACGCATAAAATTTTTAAATGGAGTGGAAGGGGTCCAGTGCTCCTTAGAGAATGGGCTGGATTCTCCGCACCCCGACGCCAAAATTGTGTCCGGCGCTGGGGTGGAGAATCCACTTCCACGCATGAAATCGGGACCGGCACCGGTTCCCCGATTCTCCGGGCCCCAAAAAACGGCGCCCCGTATCCCCTACCTGCGGCCATTGCTGGAGGCCCGCCCCGCCATTCTCTGCCCCCAACCGGCCCAAGTCCCGACGGCGTGGATCTAATCTGGTCCTGCCGGTCGGGGTACTCGTGTGGCAGCTACGGCCTCAATCCACGGCCGCTATGGTCGGGGGAAGGCCGATCGGAGAGCAGGAGGGGGGCCTCACACGGGGCCGGGCGCTGGACCCCTTCTAGTCCACTTTAAAATTTTATGCGGCTGATCGGGAGCACTGTTTAGGTGGTCCAGCTCCGCGGTCTGAGTCCACCATGGAGTAACGGTGCGGCCGCTGGACCCGGAGGTGCAGGGCCCTTATCTGCAACTAAAGTTGTTAGATTCACGACTGGTCCCGGCTGGCCCCCTGCAGGGGCTATGAATGTGTGGCCTTTTCACGCCAGTTTTTCTGCCGTGGAAGGCCACAGTTTTTACCACGGTGTGGGGACATCGTCCCAAAAACGAAGAATCCAGTCCGATATCTTAGTTACTGGAAAGAATGAAGAAGACCATCTTCAAAATTTAGACTCTGTACTCCAGGAACTAGGTGATTACAGAGTATGAGTACGGAAGGACAAATGTGAATTATTCAAAACTGCCAGGACATCCTGTTGGGCTCGATCCACATTGAAATGTATGTACTGTGCTGACTGGGCAGATAAGATCTCCGTGATGGCGTGGCTGCACCTGCGCACCAAGCTCGGTGGGCAGGTCCCCACTCAACGCCTGGAAGGACGCCATGGCATAAACGTTCAAGGTAACCGTCACCTTGACGGCCACTGGGAGCGGGTGTCCTCCCCCATTCCCTCACAGTGCCAGGTGTGCTATCATATGGCAGATATGTTGCACTGTCCCCCTGCTCAGCCAGAGTCTTTGATGACATGCACAGTCCAGCAAGCCCTCGAATGACAGGCCCTTCCGGTACACATGAAGCCTCATGCAATGCCTCCTCTGCACCTCCTCCTCGGTCTGTCGGGCGGCTAGCTGTCCACCCTGGGCAGCTGCCTTCTCTTCCTCTGGGGCATGCTCCGCTGCTGCATGCTCCTCGAGCAGCTCTAGTTCATACAGCCACAGGGCATCCCCAGGGCTGCGGCCACTTGCAAGAAGGCCACCACTGTTGTTGAATTCCAATATCCATTGTCTGTAGGGGGTGAAAGGCTGACAGGTTAGCATGGTGTGTACCCCCGTGCCCAACGAGCTCCAATGGGCTACATGGTTCCCCCAGTTGGCACTGCGGACTCTGCCCCCACATGCCCCCCACCCCATCCCTACACCCCTGACCCCGTCAGTGCCCGGCACCATGGGGACTCTGGCCCTGGTACCCATCCCTGCTGCCAGGGGTGCCATCAGCTGGCACTACCCTTGCCAAGGGTATGCTCCACGGCCTCCGCCTGCCCACAGGGACAACTGTTGGCATTTCCCTTGAGCAGTCCGCGTGATGCCCTGCTGGTGGGTGCCGGCCAGATGGGTGGCAGGGGTTGGTATGGCAGAGGCTGGGGTGTGGGGTTAGTGGTGTGGGGGGTGGAGGCTGGGGTGCAGGGACAGGGGGGGAACCAGTGGCACGGTGCAGAACCAGGGGCCAAGGTGGGTGATGCGACCATCAATTCACTCAAGACACGAGTAGAAGTAAACTGTGGCTTTAATCGACTTACAACTGAGCCTGCCTGCGACCAGGTGAACTGAGGGCAGGCTCGCAAGACCGCAGCACGTTATACTTCCGGTTGTGGGAGGAGCCATGGGCGGAGCCATGGGCGGAGCCAAGGGTGGAGCCCAGTACATGCTCCTCATCTCCCCCTGTGGGCAGAGCCGCGCAATGGCTCACAGATGGAGCCAACAGGGACACAGTGATACACAGTGTGAATTATACATTCACCACGTTGGGGTGCGCAGAAAGCTGGCTGTCTTGGAGGCTGTGGCAATTGTGGTCCGTGCCTGGACACCGCCCAGTCATGTGGGGGTCACCCTCGCCACACGGCCCATTCATGCTTCCCCATAACCCCCCAGGCCCTGGCAGGCCCCCCACCCCACCCCAGATAGCCTGGCCAGTGTCCATCCCGGCAGCCCGCAGTCACGCTTTCTCAGTGTCCTACTTCCTCTCTCTCCCTCATTGGCCATGACGCTGATTTCATGATTTTTATAAGCACAAGTGAACCTCGCCATCAGGAATTTGGCCCATCGGAGACGGACAATCCGGGTTGGGCATGCTGATGATATGCCAACGGCATTTACTGTACGTGCGTTCTGGAACTCATTGACGGCACTATCGAGGCGACGGTGAATTGTGATTTGCCTTGAAACTGGCGGCATCCATGATTCCGGCGTCGGAACCTATTCTTCGCCCAATCGCGTTTGCTGATATTGGCATCGGTCGACGGAGAATCCCACCCATTGATTTTATGTTATGGCAATTATTTATTATACTGCTATTCTATGGAATAGTCACTAACATATGGATTACGTCCAGATTAAAGATAATTCGGAGAAATCCTTGATTTGGGTTCATTTATTGAGTACCTGAATATCGTAATGTTAGCGTAATTGGGTTTTGATTACCCTCCAAACATTGTTTTAAGCCTGATAGCCTACTGCCTTGATGTTTAAGAGTACAATATGGCCACCATGGAGTTCAGCTTGTTGAGAGGCTAAATGTACCTACCTCCCATTTGATCCACTTGAATGTGCTCAACAATAACCTGCATTCTTCACTTTTCAAGCCTGATTTCTGTTTTAAGGTCTCCAAAGCTCTACCCGATGTAAAGAACAACTCAGGTACAATCCCCTCATCAGCATAATTTCACTCATAATGTGCTTCTCACCCATTACAATGGATTTCACTGACCTCTTTTGCTTTCCTGTTTCCCAACACATTTGAATTTTGAATGACCTTGGCCTTATCCTTTCCCAGCCCCTCCCTTTCCTACCTCTGCATCTTCTCCAGCCATAAGTTCCACATATTTCAATCATTCCTCACCACGCTCCTGCGTTATTACCAGCTTTCTCAGCGGTATCTTCTGGAACTCTTTCTGAGTAAACTCTGTCAGAGTTAACATCACTCCCCATTTTCAAAATCTGCTTCAAGATCTATCTCTTCCAACCATCACTCTTTCAGGGAGTAACACTGACCCGCAACATACTGTTGGAATCAGATCAACTGCCCATTCCCCACCCTATCCAATTGAACATTGCCCTAAGGTAAAGAGAAGGAAAGGACATGAGTCAGCAATGAAATGCTTTGAAGGTGAGTCACTGTTGTTATGCACATGAATGCAGCGACCCTGTATGCACAGCACCAACTGGGGTGAATGAGCAGTTTTGATGTTAATTAAGGAACGAATGTTGATCAGGACACCAGGAGGATTCTCTGCTCTTATTTGAATGGGATTGCGATGGTATAACTAGGAGGTTTACGGTACCTATCTGCCATTGGTGCAGAGCACTCGCTGCCCATTGGCTCAGGTCGGTCATGTGCCTTTCTGCTGATTAGTTGAGGCTAGTCATGTGACTGCTCACCCATTGGCCGAGAGGCCAGTAGTCCCGCCTACGAGGCAGGGTATAAGAACCCGTAGGATCCGGCAGTCGGCCTTTCTCTGTAAGTCGACTGCCTGGCACACAACTAGTTGATTAAAGCCTGATATATGGAACTTCTTCACGACTCAAGTCCAATTGATGGTATATCAGGGATCTAAACATCCACTTGAACCATCAGAAAATGAAGCCTCAGTTTAATGTCTCACCCAAAGGATGACACCTTTGACAGTGTAACACTCCCTCAGCGCTTTAATGAAGCAACTGCCTCAATTATCTGCTCAAAAAGAGAGGGGAAAGTATGGGTTTTTGAGAAGATGACACAATGACAGGGGCAGACCTGTCAACTCTGTCAGTAATGAGACATACACACATCATTACACTATTCACACTGGCAAAGCCACATGGCAGAAATGGTTGCTGATAATAAACTTATCAGCAAAATGGAGATCTCTTTTTAAATCGAAACTGTAGCGCAATGTAAAAGTACATTACAATAATCCATTGACATTGGTAATGATGTACTAATGTGTTTTTTATTCATTTGTTCATACGATGTGGGCCTAGCTGGCTAGGCCAGCATTTATTGCCCATTTCTAAATGCCCTTGAGTAGGTAATGGGGTGAGTCACCTTCTTGAATCGCTGCAGTCCATGTGGTATAGGTACAACCAGAGTAGTAATCAACTGTTTGGGAGGGAATTGCAGGGTTTTGGCCCCGTGACAGTGAAGGAACAGCGATATATTTCCAAGTTGGGGTGGTGAGTGGCTTGGAGGGGAACTGCAGATGGTGGGATTCCCATGTGTCTGTTAATAAAAACATAAGAACTAGGAGCAGAAGTAGGCCATCTGGCCCTTCGAGCCTGCTCCGCCATTCAATGAGATGCTGGCTGATCTTTTGTGGACTCAGCTCCACTTTCCCGCCCGTGCACCATAATTTTTTATTCCTTTATTCTTCAAAAAACTAAATATCTTTATCTTGAAAGCATTTAATGAAGGAGCCTCACCTGCCTCACTGGGCAGAGAATTCCATAGATTCACAAGCCTTTGGGTGAAGAAGTTCCTACTAAACTCAGTCCTAAATCTACATCCCCTTATTTTGCGGCTATGCCCCCTAGTTCTGCTTTCACCCGCTAGTGGAAACAACCTGCCCGCATCTATCCTATCTATTCCCTTCATAATGTTATTTGTTTCTATAAGATCCCCCTGCATCCTTCTAAATTCCAATGAGTATAGTCCCAGTCTACTCAACCTCTTCTCGTAATCCAATCCCCTCAACTCTGGGATTAACCTAGTGAATCTCCTCTGCACACCCTCCAGTGCCAATACGTCCTTTCTCAGGTAAGGAGACCAACACTGAACACAATACTCCAGGTGTAGCCTCACTAACACCTTATACAATTGCACCAAAACCTCCCTCGTCTTAAACTCCATCCCTATAGCAGTGAAGGACAAAACTCCATTTGCCTTCTTAATCACCTGTTGCACCTGCAAACCAACTTTTTGTGACTCATGCACTAGGACACCCAGGTCTCTCTGCACAGCAGCATGTTTTAATATTTTATCATTTAAATGATAATCCCTTTTGCTGTTATTCCTACCAAAATGGATAATCTCACATTTGTCAACATTGTATTCCATCGGCCAGACCCTAGCCCATTCACTTAAACTATTCAAAACCCTCTGCAGACTTCCAATATCCTCTGCACTTTTTGCTTTACCACTCATCTTAATGTCGTCTGCAAACTTGGACACATTGCACTTGGTCCCCAACTCCAAATCATCTGTGTAAATTGTGAACAATTGTGGGCCCAACACTGATCCCTGAGGGACACCACTAGCTACTGATTGCCAACCAGAGAAACAACCATTAATCCCCATTCTTTGCTTTCCATTAATTATCCAATCTTGTATCCTTACCCTTAATGCCATGCATCTTTATCTTATGCAGAATCCTTTTGTGTGGCATCTTGTCAAAAGCTTTCTGGAAATCCAGATATACCACATCCATTGGCTCCCGGTTGTCTACCGCACTGGTAATGTCCTTAAAAAATTCCACTAAATTCGTTAGGCATTGTGAAACCATGCTGCATCTGTTCAATGAGACAATTTCCATCCAGGTGCCTCGTTATTTCTTCCTTGATGATAGATTCCAGCATCTTCCCTGCTGTTGAAGTTAAGCTAACAGGCCTATAATTACCCGCTTTCTGCCTACCTCCTTTTTTAAACAGTGGTGTCACGTTTGCTAATTTCCAATCCGCCGGGACCACCCCAGAGTCTAGTGAATTTTGGTAAATTATCACTAGTGCATTTGCAATTTCCCTAGCCATCTCTTTAAGTACTCTGGGATGCATTCCATCAGGGCCAGGAGACTTGTCTACCTTTAACCCCATTAGCTTGCCCATCACTACCTCCATAGTGATAGCAATCGTCTCAAGGTCCTCACCTGTCATAGCCTCATTCCCTGGCATGTCATTTGTGTCTTCCACTGTGAAGACCGACCCCAAAAAAAAGTCCGGTTCCTCAGCTGCTTTCTCATCTCCTATTATTAAATCTCCCTTCTCATCCTCTAAAGGACCACTCTTTTTTGTTTAATATATTTGTTGATCAGGGGCTTGTTTAGCACAGGGCTAAAGAGCTGGCTGTTAAAGCAGACCAAGGCAGGCCAGCAGCACGGTTCAATTCCCGTACCAGCCTCCCTGAACAGGCGCTGGCTGGAATGTGGCAACTAGGGGCTTTTCACAGTAACTTCATTTGAAGCCTACTTGTGACAATAAGTGATTTCCATTTCACCTTGTCCTTCTAGCTAATGGTTTGGGAGCTGCTATGAAGCTGCCTTAGCAAGCCACTGCAGTTGCAGTACAAGGGTTTCTTAGGTGGACAGGCAATGAGTTATAAAAAGAAATATTTGCCAATGCAACAAATTTGATACAAAAAAAACATAAAGCACTGAAAGCACTGAGCAGGCAACATCTGCGGAGAAATCAGAGGAACTGACATTTCTGGTATCGGCTCCTCATCAAAGATTCCACAGCCCAAAACATCAGATACTCAGCTCTGTCCGCTGATACTGCCCAATGAACAGGGCTTCCAATATTATTACACAAAGAGTTGCACTAAAACGCCAAAACACGAGTGAGGAGATTAAAAGTGTGAAAGTGAAGACAAAAGTCTTCATCCTATGTGGATTAATGCCCCAGGAATGTTACTGTAACATCTTACTGTTGTCCCATTTTGCAGAATCGCTCAGTCATGAAGGTAACACATGGGCACTGACTAGGGATCTCTGTGACAGACTGCACTGTGTCCCAGTGACTGATTACCAGAGGGATGATTAACATTTCACAATAGTCGGTATTTGATGGCGATGTATGAGGCTATTTTTAGCTCCACTTTTCTTTTCATTACTTTTCAGAATGCAGTTTATTTGAAGGCGCACTCGGAGTATTACAGATACACTGTGGATTGGTTCACGATGAAAATGCAATTTTGCAGGTGGTAGACCACAACAAACACCAAAAACATGATTTATGACAATAATTAAGCAGCCAATCTGGAATCTCTAGCCTGCAAAGCACATTCAGCTGTCTCGCCCACTGCTACAAGCCTTATCTTATCACACTCTGAAATCACAATGGAAAGGTGCAAGGTGGGCAACATCTTTCTCACAATTATCACAAAGTTGTTTTCATTGCAGACAGTGAAAACAGACAGGGAAGAAAGAGAATTGATGCATTCCCATGTATGCTCATGTATACCCACCTATATGGACAGGAGGGGATGAATGTATCGACCCTTAACCTACATATTCACCAAGTGGTGGTTCCTTGTTGACATGGTGAGGGTGATACAACCCAGGCAGGAATACTCATCGGTTGTCCTGATGACTGAAGCATAATGCTTCTACTTTTCTATTCAATTATCCTCACAATAAACAACATTTGTTTTGCTTTCCAAATTACTTGCTGTGCCTGTACACCAGCTTTTTATGATTGATGCTCTTGGACACCCAGATCCCGCTGTACCTCAGAGTTCTGCAATCAAATTGGCAATCAGATTTCCATGGGAATACTGATGGACTCTCTAGATTACCTTTACCGAACAAGTCGGCAATGAAGAGTTCAAGTAATAAGATTTTCTATGGTGAAGAGGTCAATAACACTCCTGTAACCGCATGACAAATTAAGAAGTATACCAGAAATAATCCACTCCTGGCAGAGGTTACGAACATAGTGCTTCGTGGCATGACCGCGGAAGGAAATTTGGAGTTGAAGATAGATGTTACCCAAAGATTAGAACTATTGATACAGGCTGGTTTCTTGTCTGGGGAATGCGGATCATTCCGCCATTGTTAAACCAACTTCATGAAGGTCATTGGGGTTTAGTAAGAATGAAGGAGATAGCCAGAAGCTATTTTTGGTGGCCAGTGCTCAATAGCGAAATTGAGGAGAAGATAGGTAGGTCCTCGGCCTGTTCAAAGGTTCAAAACCTGCCTCCACGAGTATCATTACACCCATGTGAATGGCCAGAAGGGCCATGGCAAAGCGTTCATATAGAACATGCCGGACCATTTGAAGGACAAATGCTTTTCATTGTGGTAGATGCACACTGGAAATAGCCCGAAGTCACCATAATGAACACTATGTCTTCGGAGAGAACGATAGAAAGACTTGGTGAGATTTTTGCAATATTCAGTAACGCTGAACAACTTGTTAGCGACAATAGGCCACAGTTCATTTTGCAAGAGTTCACAAATTAGGTGAAGGAAAATGGAATCCAACACATCCGATCTGCTGCTTCTCATCCTGCCACAAATGGGTTGGCTGAAAGTTTGTTCAGACAATAAAGCAATCATTGAAGGTAACTCGTGAGCAAGGATCATTGTTTAAATGATTAAGCCAATTCCTGATGACATACAGGAATACAACACATTCCACAGCCAGAGGTCCTCCGGCATTACTCATGATAAAAGGACAGTTATTCAGAGCATTTGATCTGCTGAAGCCGGCTGAGACAAGAGAAATTGTTGAGGGGAAACTGTAAAGTCAAGTTTTGCGACGTGAGAACAGGGTGAAACGCCATGGGCAGGATTCTCCGTCAGCCAACGCTGGACTCGGAAAAGGCGATTGGACGGGGAATCAGTTGTGAAGCCAAAATGGTGGCAGGTGCCGGGCACACGTCAGAATGCCATGCTGCAGTGCCTCGACAGCAGCGTCAATGCTTTCTACTACTCCGCATGTACAGTAAATGCCATTTGCATATCATTAGCGGGCCTGACCCGGTATTCTCCAGGCCTCCGCAATGCTCCGCCTCCACAGGAGGAAATTACCGACAATGAGTTTCACATATGGTTTCAAAAATTGGGAAATAGGCACCGTAGCCGATGAGGGAGAGAGAGGAGGTAGGGCATGCAGAGGTGCGACTATGGGCTGCGAGTCCTGCTGCTGGCAGGGTTGGCTAGGGGGGAAGGGGGGCCTCTGCCAGGCCCATGGATGGCAGGGAGGGGTGACGGAGCTGACCAGTGGATGGGCTGTGGGAGACCCCATGGTATCTGGGTGTCCAGGCACGGACCGCCATTGCCGCGGCCTGCAAGGCAGCCATCTTGCTATGCACCCCACACGGGTTACCTTCAATTAATCCTTTATTGTTTACTGACTGTCCATCATGGCCCCTGGATGTGCAGAGTGACACGGCCATATGGGTACCTCGCATGGTGAGGATTGTGAGGGATTCCCTAGGGAATCCTACTATTGGGCTGCCATTTTGAGCAGGCAGCCCCTTAGCAAGATCCCACAGCTGCCGCCCCCCCCCCCCCCCTCCATTACTGTAGCGCAATTCAGCTCCCCCACCCCAGGATTTTCTGGGTCACCACATCAAACAGAATTAAGTGCTTTCCATTCATCTCGCTTCATGGTTGATTGACATTGAAGTAATCAGCAGTGCAATGAAACTATCGTAACTCTGTTTGATGTAGTCCTGGAACTGTCAATCAAGCTTGATATTTAAAAACATTGCGCTTCATTTTACAGCTGAAGGCTTCAAGGTTACAAAACCGTGATGGGAGTTGAATGGAACAATGCCCATAGCAGGGGGGGGGGGGGGGGGGGGGGGGGGGGGGGGGGGGTGGAAATCGGCAATCACAGCCTCGTAAAATCAATATCAAAGAGAAATAAATGAATGGATTGTAGATCAAAGATCTGTGGGGGTGTAAATCCAGCTGATTGGCTTTCTCTTTCTAGGGTCTCTATTTAGGGTGTCTCGGTGGGTGATCTCTTTATTTAGGGTCTCTCTGTGGGGAGTCTGTTTTATTTCGGATGTCTGTGGGGGGGGATCTCTTTAATTCAGGAGTCTGTGTGGGAGTCTCTTTAATTAAGGGGTCTCTGTTGGGGATCTGGTTACTTAGGGGATCTCTGATGGGGACACGGCGGGGAGGTCTTTTATTGTTGGGGTGAGGCTGTCCCTCTGATGGACTTTAGGGGAAACTCCCTTAAAGAGTTACTCCTTTGGCCCACCGCACGATCCACCATGTCAGGGCCATGTTTGTCAGGACCAGTAGTAATTCTCGCCCACTTGATTCCTCACCCGGAGGACTGGAGAATCACACGGGTCCGGAGAAGATGGTGCCCAGCCTGTTAATAACATGCAAATGGATCTTAATAACCCATTTGCATCTTCCCACTGGTGTGGAGCACGAACCTCGATCCCAATCCCAGCGGGGGACCAGAGCATCGGAAACAGGTAGGCGGTTAGCACTGATCCCATTTTCCCCCCGATGCTGGATTCTCCGCCAGGTTGGGAACTCCACTACCGGTGATGGGCAGCAGAGCATCCAAACCATCGTGTTTCACTGCAGGAACCTCTACTATATTGGGGAAGGAAAGTGTTGTGTATTCATGTTTGTTCCTTGTTAGAACAAGGTCACTTTAAGAGCCTGATCATGTGACATATTGATGATGCCATGGACCATTTGTGCAGGCAATTGGGCAGTCTATCTTTACAACCAGTCGACGAAACACCATTCCAATAACGCTCTTGTTTGTTTGTATCTTTGTGATCTGCAAGCTTATCTTTTAAAAACACCACAGTACGGGGTAAATATTTCCTGCTGCTTATCAGCCCAAGCCTGGCTATTGTCCAGGTCTTGCTGCATGAAGGCATGCAATGCTTCAGAATCTGAGGAGTCGCGAATGGTACTGAACATTGTGCAACCATCAGTGAACATTCCCATTTCTGACCTTATAATGGAAGGAAGGTCATTGATGAAACAGCTGAAAATAAACTCTTGCAGCAACTTTCTGGAACTGAGATAAGTGCTTCAAACAACTGCCATCTTCCATTGTGCCCGGTATAATTCTGACCAGCGGAGAGCTCCCCCCCCCCGCCCCCCTCATTCCCATTGACACTTGTTTTGAGAGAGCTGCTTGATGCCACACTCAGTCAAATGCTGTCTTAATGTCAAGGGCAGTCACTCTCACCTCATCTCTGGAATTCAGCGCTTCTGTACACGTTTGGCTTGAAGTTATAATGGAGCCTGGAGCTGAGTGACTGTGGTGGAACCCAGTATTATAGAGAAAGGAAGAAACTGCCTTTCATTTCTTTAAACTTCACAGTCAATCCATTTTGAAGTGTAATTACTGTTATTGTGTGGGCAAATTTTGCAGCTTATTTTCACACAAGTCACATCTAAAAAACAACAAAGATGTAATGACCACACATGTTGCAGGAATAGGAGTGAAGGAAGTCAGAGGGATTTGTTTGAATTTGATTATTAAGAGTTAGTTGGAAATGTTTCATTTTCTGTGTTGAAAACAAATAACAGGAGAGAACTTGCATTTCTGTTGTCCCTTGCAAAGCCTCTGGATCTCCCAAGGTGCTTTACAGTCTCTGATATTTTTTTTTGAAGTGCAGTCATTCTTGTAATGCAGGAATCACAACAACCAGTTTATGCACAGCAAGCTCCCAGACACTGCAGTATGATAATGACCCAATAATCTGTTTTAGTGATACTGGTTGAGGTAAAATAATGTATAATGCACATCATGTATAATCTTTAAAATATTAAATACTTTTTGCCTTGATATAGAAATAAATCAATAGATCAAAGTTGCAACATGTGACCTGCAGTCACTGTTCGATGCTTCTCATGTCCTCATCTGGGTATGACACAGACTGAATATCATGAATTAATTATCATTCACTAAGTTGTGTTCAATATATTCTTAAGGATGTTTGAGATGCTTGTCCCCAATAATTACAGACTAGAAGCTACATATATTCATTCACAGGGATCTTTCTTCTGCATGCAAGAGAAGCATATCAAGGTACTGTGGCTTTTTTGAATAAAAAAAAACATTGAGAGCAAAAGTTCCTTGGTGCATTCTCCATTGCAGTGTCTCTTCCAATCAGAGTTGACTTGCCAACCAAGCAACATCCTTTTCACATGCAATATAAATTGTTGCTCCCTTTGAAATTTGGCATTCTTGCATTTGTCCTGATCAGTGTAAAGTGAAAAGCTTCAACAGCATGTCTTTTTTTTTCCAGTGATGCTCAGGTTCTGTACGACCAAGTGACTACTGCCAATAAACGTTCAAATTTCTTTTTGTATTACGTTATACATTTAGCACAAAATTCTAATTGCTGCTACTTGTCAATATTCCTAAGTTATGATCTTTAATGTAGGGAAAGAAATACATACAGTAGCGTTCTATGTTCTATGTTCTAAGGCTACAGCACTTCTGAAATTGTACCCCGGTGTGTCTCTATGTCTTCAGGAGAGGAGGGGGGTGAGTGAAAATCAAAATCTGAGAGAAAATTACTAAAGCAAAAGAAATACCACAAGGCATTCAATGCAATAAGGCTTGCTGCTTGCCACTGTGCTACGTTTGTTAAAAAATGGGACTTAATAACCTTATAAAAATGTTCTGCACCTTATATATGAAAAGCTTTTGCTCAACAGAGGGCAATTAAATCACTTGGAACAAGCTATGCCTCCATCACACTGACAGCCATGATGATGTTGTGTCAAATTAAAATGACAAATCGTATATGTGAGAATAAAAATAAATTCCACAACACAGAAACTACTGCTATTTTCCGTGAAGTCTTGGCACACTGCTAAATCACTGCTTACACTTGTACTTGTTTCCGAGCTGACATAGCTCCACAGCTATCAGCCAAACCTCCAGAACTACTGTCAAAACCTCCGTAACTATCTTTCATTGTGGACCTGTCAATAATTAGTTGTGCTTTTTCAAACCTAATATTGGAAGGTATGATGTTCACTGACTTGTAAAACTACACTGACATTCTGGAAGATGCTGCTCGCCGAGCGAGGGCCGTGTTGTTCTTTGGTGGTAGTAACTTGGGGGGTGTTACAGTGCTGACGTTGTGTGCCAGGCTCATGTGGGTCATTAGTACCAGAGTCATACCTAATCAAGTCCAACATGCAACATCCGAGGTTTATACAATGCCCGCTTGAGATGTTCTCAAAATATTAAGGGAACAGATCGGGTAAATTAGATGAACCTGTTTCTGTTGCCTGGGGGGGGGGGGGGGGGGGGGGGGGGGGGGGGGTCTAGAAATAGGGGACATAGCCAAAATACTAAAGCCAGACTGTCCACTAATGAAATAATACTCTTTATTATTGTCACAAGTAGGCTTACACTAACACTACAATAAAGTTACTGTGAAAATCTCTTAGTCACCACATTCCGGCGCCTGTTCAGGTACACAGAGGGAGAATTCAGAATGTCCAATTCACCTAACAGCATGTCTTTCAGGACTTGTGGGAGGAAACCGGAGCACCCGGAGGAAACTCACGCAGACACAGGGAGAACGTGCAGACTCCGCACAGACAGTGACCCAAGCCGGGAATTGAACCTGGGACCTTGGCGCTGTAAAGCAACAGTGCTAACCACTGTATCCTGGCACAAAGGGTAGTTGTGTTTTGGAACTCTTCCATAAATGTCAATTGATGCTAGATCAATTGTTAATATTAAAGCAGAGATTGATAACTTGTGAACTAAAGGAACCAGGAGTAGGTGGTGTTTGGTTTCAGATAAGCCATGATCCCACTGAATGACAGAATACGTTCAAGGGACTGAATAGCCTCCTCCTGTTACCACATTCTTGATCATTATTGAAGATACCATTGAAATCTTACAGCAGTTTTTCAGATAACTTAACTAATCAAGGAGCCCCCTAATGTGCAATCCCCTCAAAGGATCTCACAGATAATAGCCATCTTCTGTATGTTCACACTTCACTGTCCGCTGGGACTTTGCACAGTGTGTGGTGGTGGTGGGGGGGGGGGGGGGGGGGGGGGGTGGCAGTCACAAGGGTGTTGAAGAGTAATATTGTGAGTTGTGGTTTGGAAGAGGGTGAGAGGAACAGTGCTGATTACTAATTCAGCAAGGAAGACTCCAGGCACTAATTCAAGATGCATAAATACTTAAAGCAGAATCTGCACCTGCTCAGCAATTTTCCCCAAAGCATTTCTGCCAACACTTCCCTGTGCAGGGTCTTAAAATACTATCCATTCCCATCTGCCATGCTCCTGTTTCATCCTAACCAATAATATGCAAATGCATGGCATAATGTCAAAATTATGTGTATGGTTGCTGTCTGTGGTTACTGTGCTTTCCCTTTATTTCTTTCTGATGCGTGACTGACTTCTCTTGTGGAAGGAGTAAGTGTGCAGACTGGCTGCAGGGTTTCACAGATGTAATGCCAGTGGCTTTGAACCCCTGTGTGTTGTGCACTGAAATGTCTCTGCATTGTCAGTCCAGAGTTGCTCTCTGGTCCTGCCTGCTTATTGTCACCTGCATTGCTACTTCCATTCTAATGTTTAACGCCACTTTGGCTTCAGAATGACCTGCGGCTATCTGATCTGTCACTGCAGCCAGCCTCTTCTTCAACAACAAGGGAAAAGCCCTCGTCTCCCAGCTCCTCAAAAACATAATCCAGGCTGACACTCCCAGTGCAGTACTGAAGGAGTGCGCCATTGTCAGAAATACCGTATTTTGGATGTGACATTAGACCGAGGCCCTCTCACGTGTACATTAAAGATCCCACGGCTCTAATTCGATGAAGAGCAAGGGAGTTACCCCAATCTCTAGGTCAACATTTGTCCTTAAATCAATGTCACAAAAAAATAGACTATCTGGGTCATTATCACATTGCTGTGTGTGGAAACTTTCTGTGCAGTAATTGACTGCTGCATTTTGACATTACACCAATGAGTACATTGCAAACGTATTTAATTAACTACAAGGCACTTTGAAACACCCAGTACTTGTGAAAGGCACTATGTAATGGTGAGTCTTTCGTTTTTCTGAAATCATAGAAAAGGGCATATCCAGAACAGAAAACAATAAGAGCATGAGATGCTCATTCAGCCCTTCCAACCTGCTCCACAATTCAACAAGATAATGGCTGACCTTCTACTTCAACTCCATATTCTCACCCTCACCCCATATCCCTTGGTTTTCAACTCTTGAATATAGTCAATGATAACCCAGCTACAGTACAGTCACAGCTCCCTGAGGTAAGGATCTCCAAATAAAAAGTTTCTAAGGTGCATTCACAATTCTGATATGTCTGATAAACACTTGCCACATATCGAGATGCTAGAATAACAAACTCTTCAAAGGATTTTAATACGCTCAGTTTCAAATATTTTCTGGGCACCTCCTGCCCTGGGATGTTCTGGGACAGAAGTATGAACTAAAGAATAGTTGCTTCTCACGTTCACCCTCTCAAATGGGCCTTCCAAAAACCACTTAAGTGAACCTTTCTCTGGGAAGTTCCTGGGAAAATAGAAGACAGAGCATTTTAGACTGATAGTAGCACCTGTAGTGCTTATCATGAGTTCAAAAAACCCTCCTGTTTCATCAGTGTAGGGGTCCTGCCTGTTTTATCCCCTTATTTCCCCTTTTAAAACATTTTTACAGTTATTTTTACGGACGACCTTAGCTGTACTCTTGTTACCTCTTCGAACCCAATAGCCTCAGATCCGAACAACGGCCATTGTTCCTCTGACCTAAGTGGGCACCCGAAGTTAAGTATAGGCGTTAGCAATAGAGATAGTTTAGCCTGTAGTGTTATTGTGCATGAGTAAATCATACTGTGTGTGATTTAGTAATAAAGTAAATAAAGTAGTATTGACTGAACTAACTAACTGGTGTATTGGCTCTTTGATCGGTATTCGGGTTGAACCTTGTGGCAGTATCGAGAGATACCTGGCGACTCTGAAAGCATATTCATAATTAGGATTAAGAAAGGCGACCTTATTAACCGCCATATTTATAGCAAGCAAACAGAGCAACAACATGCGGCAAGAGTTTTTTAGGGATCAGAGGTTGGTTGCTCCAGCCCTTCACTGTACTGCTCCATTTCCACCAATTGGCATCCTTTTCTGAAAATTCTTTCATGGGATGCAAGCATCGCTGGTTTGCCCAGAATTTATTTCCCTCCCCCAATTGGTCTTGAGAAGATAATGGTGAGTTACCTTCTCAAACTGTCTATGTGTACACCCACAGTGCTATTAGAGAGGAAGTTTCAGGATTTTGACCATATGACAGTTCCAATTCAGGATGGTGTGTGATTTGGAAGGGAATTTGCAGGAGATGATGTTGTCATACATCTCACAGAATTATAGAGGTCTCCAGCACAGAAAAGGCCCTTCGGCCCATCATGTCTGCATGGGTGAAAAACGACCACCTAACTATTTTAATCCCATTTCCCAGCACTTGGCCCATAGTCTTGTATGCCTTGGCATCACAAGTGCATATCTAAATATTTCTTCAACACTATGAGGTTCTCTCCCACCACCACACTTTCAGGCAGCGAATTCCAAACTCCCACCACCCTCTGGAGGAAAAGGATTGTCCTCACATCCCTCTCTAAGCCTCCTGCCCTTTACCTTAATCTATGCCCCCTCGTTATTGATCCCTCCACTAAGGGAAAAAAGTTTCTTCCTATCTGTTCTATCTATGCCCCTCATAATTTTATACATCTCAATCATGTCCCCCTCAGTCCCCTCTGCTCCAAGGAAAACAACCCCAGTCTATCCAATCTCCCTCCATAACTAAAACTCCCCAGCTTGAGCAACATCCAAGTAAATCTCCTCTGGACCCTTTCTGTGCGATCACATCCCATGTGGATTCCAGAAATGCACACAATACTCGAGCTGTGGCCTAACCAATATTTCATACAGTTCCAGTATCTGCTGTCCTTGTCCTTCTCGAAGGTGAAGGTTGCAGGTTTGGAAGGTGCTGTCGAAGGAGCTTTGGTGAGCTGTTGCAGTGCAACTTGTGCCTTCTATCACCACCACACTTTACAGCCATTGGAGTACTTTTTGAAGAGTAGTCACTGTTGTAATGAGGGAAACCTGACAGCTAACTTGTGTACAGCAAGCTCTCACAAAAGTAATGAGATAATCACAGAATCACTACACTGCAGAAGGAGGCTATTTGGCCCATCGGGTCTGCAAACTCCACACAGACAGTCAGCTAAGGTCGGAATCAAACCCGGGTCCCTGGTACCGTCAGGCAGCAGTGCGAAGCAGCGTGCCACCGTGGTTAGATAATATGTTTTTTGTGCTGTTGATTTATGAATAAGTATTGGCAAAGAGACCAGGGATAACTTCCATTACTTTCCTTCAATAAAGCACGATAGGATCTTTTATATCCACCCGAGAGGTCAGTAGGGCCTCTGTTTAACATCTCAGCTGTTAACAGTACCACTCCAGAAGTGTGCTGGAGTGTCAATCTTGAATTGTGTGCTTATGTCCTGGGATGGGACTTGAACCCACAGCCTTATCGTAGAACCCCTACAGTACGAAAGGAGGCCATTCGGCCCACCGAGTCTCCGACCCTCTGAAAGATCACCCTACCTAGGGCCATGCCCAACCTTACCCCCTTAACCCCACCTAACCTTTTTGATAGTAGGGGGCAATTTAGACTAGCTAATCCACCTGACCCGCACATCTTTGGACTGAGAGAGGAATCCGAAGCACCTGGAGGGAACCCACACAGACACAGAGAACGTGCAAACTCCACACAGACACCAAGGCTGGAATCAAACCCGGGTGCCTGGCGCCGTGAGGCAAGGGTGCTACTCACTGATTCATGGCATGGCTATGTGTGAGGATACAGCAGCATGAAGATGAAAAGAATATAGGACATTGGGGTCTAAAATGATCCAGGAATGTTGCCATCATTACATAAACTAAAATTGGATTGTGAATGAGTTGCTTTCCTCAAAATAGATTCGAAATAATTAAGATTGTCATTTAGTTTTTGCATTGACCCCGTTCAGACCTCAACTCACCTCCTTCCAATGCAAACCGGGCTGAAGTTCTTCCAGAAATAAACTTTGTTGCATCCTCAAGAAATATTACTCATTTCAACTGTGCAAAGCATTTGGGGAATTCTTGTAAAAATGCTACATTAGGTCTTAAAGAGTTCAATCCTGAGGTCTGCCAAACCCAAAGCTACTCTCTGTCCAGGGAATTGATAATGATGGAATGCAGAGAAACAGGAAATGGATTAGCTTACAGTTGTTGATTGGTTGGTGTGCCCCAGGCATTGCCCAGGTGTCAGTAATATAGTCATCAGGTGTGGATTCACAGCAGTTATATTCCAATATTACTGTAGTTTTATTTTGTGTCAGACTTGTATTTTTTTGTTTCGTAATCCAATCATTTAATACCACAGACTTTCATTTTTTCAGTTTATTGGCTGGGCAATAACAGTAAAATTATGTTCTGTGCTTATGGCGTCTCTCTATGGTAAATTTACGATGATACTGTAATTTTCCTCCATTACCTCGTTGCCAACGCACATTATTATGCGACTGTCTCACTGTTTACCCATAGGAGAAACTGTGCCATTAAAAAGTGTGCAATTCATTCTCCAAGGTTCCGAATTAACAATAAAATTTTACCTCTGTTCCTGTGAACAGATGTAGTCCTGTGCTCATCCAGTCTAAAAACTGCTACACTTAACTACAGTTACTGAGCCGTGACCTTCAGCCTAAGGCTAGTGGCAATAAAATTTTCATGCAACCATATGGAAGAATATTTTTAATAGAGATTTACTGTCAGCGACAATCCCAGAGGAGAAAATAAGGAAGCTGTAAAATATTGCCTACTGTAAATCACTGAGACTTCAACAGAGAAATGAAACCTCCTCAAGGAAGGCCGTCCTACCTCGACCCTTTAAATATTGGGCAAGGCGGCTTATGAGGGAATATATAGTGAGGCGGATCTGCTGTTTTGCTAAGTATGTCAAATGTTGTTCCAGTAAGCCCTGCAATTATTTTACACGGTGATTAATCATCATTAAGGAATTTCCTATTAGAGGACGCCTCACACAGAAAAGCATTAAACTGCAATATTGGATTATTTATTTTTTTGGGAGTGTAATGTAATATTGCCACAATGTTATTTATTTGATTGTGTTTATTTTTCATCTCAACGCAATTAAACATCAGGAACAAACAAAAAGGAAAGAGCGCCTAATATCTGTATTGATGAAGCATGTGAAGGTCTGGTACTAAAGCTCGTCCAAATTACATATGTCAGTACATGCTGGCATCAGAATGATGCCTAGAGCACAGTGCTTCAAAATGCATTGTGTTTTCATTAAATCATGAGTTTGTCACAGTAAATCACAGCTGCCAGGAAGCTACGTTAAATTATGAACAGAGGCGTTCTCTGCAAAACAAATTGTCAACATGCCTGCTTTCAAGGTAATATTTAGCTAAGTGCCTATTTCAAACATAACCATGACACCTGGAATCTACTAAAGCCAGAAATCTGACTCCAACTTGACTTTGTTCCAGGATGGCCAGTAAAGTCCTTTGACCTTTGAATTCTTTTCTTGACGACGCCAAAGCTTATCATATTTTGTCTAGCATTTATAAGTCAAAGATATCGCATCTTATGGTGAGGATGGTGAATAGGAGCAAATGATTTTTATCCTTCCGGATTGTTGTGACTACTGTGAATTACTTTATACGAATGTACAGGTGACACAGCTATTCTTGAGTAATTATAATTGAGGAATCCAGGGCAGCACGGTGGCGCAGTGGGTTAGCCCTGCTGCCTCACGGCGCCGAGGTTCCAGGTTCGATCCCGGCTCTGGGTCACTGTCCGTGTGGAGTTTGCACATTCTCCCCGTGTTTGCGTGGGTTTTGCCCCACAACCCAAAGATGTGCAGGATAGGTGGATTGGCCACGCTAAAATTGCCCCAATTGAAAAAAATGAATTGGGCACTCTAAATTTTAAAAAAAATAATTGAGGAATCCACACGGTTGATGGAACATTCGTATGCTTGCTGTGAGTGGTCCATTTAGTTTTCTACCACAGCTTTTGGTGATTAGCTTTGTGGGAAGTTGAGATTTCTGGGTTACAGGGGTGCCCTTGACATCTCCTTCTATATGTGTATGTTTTAATGTCCAGTCAAACTCTTCAGTGATGGCACCATCAGTGGAGTGAGAGAAATATTAACATTTCAGATCTGTGACCTTTCATCATGTCCTGAAATGTTGCCCTGGATTTTCATTTGAGTTGGGAATGGCTCACATTAAAAATGGCGAACAGGTCCCAATTCCGGGATCCACAACCCCATTCCCAAGCTTTCCAATATTTGTGAGTGCCTTTTAAGGTTTGGAAGTTTGGGTCGGAAGTCCACATCCTGCACACCCAATCTGACTGACTCCATGGTCTCCTCTTTCGCAATATCCATGGAGTCAGGTCAGCTTTTCAATGAATCGTGGTTCAGTCTGAAAATTTAAAAGGTAAGTTCAAAAGGCTCTCCTCATATCACCCCAAGTTTAGGTGTGCTCCTCCCGCACCCACCCACAATGGCCCATCATGCCCCTGCGCCAAGCTATGGCATTTCCATGCCCATTGACCCACTATAAATTGCCCACGACCAATAGACCTTATAGTGATAGTAGGATGTGTAAAAAAACCTTGAAAAAACAGCAATTCATTTGTTCCATTTCACTGTTTACCAAGCTCTTCTGCTACAGCCCAATAAAAGTGTCAATTATTCATACCTTTTCCATCTCCACTAGTTGAAACTGCGGGTACTTTAAACATCTTAGAATCTAGAATTTACAGTTCAGAAGGAGGCCATTCAGCCCATCGAGTCTGCACCAGCCCTTGGAAAGAGCACCCTACTTAATCCCACACCTCCACCCTATCCCCATAACCCAGTAACCCCACCTAACCTTTTGGACACTGAGGGACAATTTATCATGGCGAATCCACCTAACCTGGACTGTGGGAGGAAACCGGAGCACCCCGAGGAAACCCATGCAGACACGGGAAGAAAGTACAAACCCCACACAGACAGTCACTCAAGCCCAGAATTGAACTCGGGTCCCTGGAGCTGTGAAGTAGCAGTTCTAACCAGTGTGCCACCATGCTGCTCCTTAACCTTCCATAAATAAATATTGTGAAACTGGCCAAAGAGGTCAGAGCACCAGGGCTGTCAATCAAGCAATGTTTTTTGGGGGGGCTCAGGTGTTCTAGCACTCTAATGGATTTTTGAAATTTCAGCCAAGCCTCCATCTATTCTTTGCTATGAACCCAGACATCCATTAGAGTATTAAAACATTGGAGCCCCAGAGAATCTTTTGCCTAATTGGCAGCTGAATTTCTGATCTCTTCTGTCAATTTCACAATGTTTATTTACACGAGATCAAGATGTTTCAAATGCTTGCAGTTCAGCTGTTGAAACTTTAATGGATCTGGATGATTTACACTTTTATTGGGCTATGGTAAAAGGATGTTTACCATAGGAGTAAGTAATGAATGAGTGACTTTGTTTCTAAAGCTTATTTTTTACATATCTTATTATCCCTATAGGTTTCATTGGTTCCATGCAAAGTGTACTGTATGAAAGGCATGGAAGTGCCCTAGTTTAGATAGGGGGAATGAGAAACCATGAAAGTGGGTAGGAATTTTCCCAACTCTTGCCACTCACATCATTCATGACAATCCAGATTGTAAACTGTTTTTCTCTCTCCACAGATCCTGCCAGATCTGCTGAACACTTTCAACATTTTCTGTCTTCATTTGAGGTGTCCAGCATCCACGGTATTTAGCTTCTGCATTTCTAGCACTGGTAATGCTAATCCGCTGTGGCTCAGTTGTTAGCATTTTCAGTTCAGAGATCACAAGGTCAAGTCCCATCGTCAGAGACCTGCGTGCAAAAAGTAAGGGCTGACACTCTAGTGAAGTACTGGGGGCAGTGCTGCACTGACAGAGCTGTTATCGTTTGGATAAGACATTAAACTGAGGCTCTGTCTGTTCTATCGGGTGCGTGGGAAAGGCCCTCTGAAGTGAGGCTGGATCTCCTGACAATATTCATCCCTCAGTCAACAGTACAGAAGCAGATAATCTGGGCAGTCACATTGCTGTTTGTGGGAGCTTGCTGTGCAGAAATTGGTTGCTACTTTTGTAAAGCACTTTGCAATGTCCTGAACCCGTCATAAGCTCCAGAGAAATGCAAGACTTTTTTTTTTCCTGCTCTGCTTCTGACTTCAGTTTATGTTAGATATTCTTGAACAGCCTCATGTATATGTCTCACCATTGCTGCCACCACTTTTCAAAATGGTGCATTTACACTCTAACTGCAGTTACGGTGCAATGCTGTGAGCATAGTGTAGATTCAAATTGCATCTGTTGTCAAACCCCCACCTGAAAGTGGAGTGAACCATCCGGAGGCAATCATACTCCTCTTGGTTCCAACCTTCAAACCAGATTTACAAGTTTAATAGTGGCATGGATCGTAAACTGCTTTAATAACGGAAAGAGGAGCTGGATTAGGTTATTGAGCCCCATGGGACTGCTGTCCGGAAAATCATGGCTGATCTTCTACCCAATATTCCTTCTCATTTCTCTTTGTTGCATGCAGCCTGTTTATTGCACTGTACGCTACATTCCAGTTTGTCGCTCCTCGGCCGTTGAGAGGGAACATTGCTGTGACCTTGACTCCACGTTCCCCCCTATCCCACAGCCCTTGATTCAGTTGTATCTGTAAATCTCAGTCAAGTATACCCAACGGCTGACCATCCACAACTCTCTGGGTTATAGAATTTTGGTGATTCACAAGAATCCGTCTTAGTCCTCCCCTGCCTCAAACCGGAATGTTTAATCTTGGCGCACCTTTAGTGACTGGATTAACTATCGGTGAGTTTAAAACTGAGCAGATATTGGTCAAAGAATCAGCTTCATTCCAATATAATGCCAGCATACACTCTGAATTCCAAATATATTTACAACAGCAGTTAAATCCAGATAAGCATTTAACAAGTTAGTTGGGAAATGTTAGACAAGAGTTAAGATTACGAGCTGCAGATAAAGATAGCCACATTGGGAAATCTTTCTCTCACCACTTCTTGAATCATTCATTCAGCAATTCAATGTTAACAAAGAAAACACTTAACAAAAACACATATTTTACACGCAAACGATTAGATGTTTGAAATGTTCTGCTGTCTCCAGGGGGCAATAAGTCGTGCATTAATCATTAAAAACTGGATAACTGGGGAACTTTTTTTTAAAAAATTGGTTCCTGAAATTTGATGTGGCCGGACACACTGAAACTCTGGCATGGTCTGTTTACTTTTAATGAAGAAAGTCGGTGAAAATCTAAGGCCATAGTGTAGGAAAATACTAATGATTAAAAAACAAGAGAGATGAGTCAATGTGCGACTGGTGCCAAAGCCAGATTTTACAAACCTATGATCGCGGGTAGGAAGTAAAATTTGATGGGACATTGAAAGGTACGTTGACCTCGCGCAGGAACGTCTGGTCTAGGGGGGGTGGGGGGAGAGGTCGGGACCAGAAGATCTTGCCCGAGAGGAATAAAGAAGAAGTAAAATGGGGTTTGGAGTTCCAGTTTCTAATCCTGGGAAACATGAACTCTCAGTAGTGAATGACACTAACATTTGATTACGACACCAAGAGGAGGGGCTAGGGAGTGATGCTCGATCAATGACTCCAGAAGCAAAATTGGACGACAATTGAAGTCTTTATTGAACTAGATGTTTCCCCCAGCAGCGCAGGTACAGAATGCAGCTGCTGGGGCTACACAGGCTCTTAGACTCCGCCTTACTGGGCGGATCCAGCAGGCAGGCTTCACCAATGATATAGCAGTCTCAGGTACCTACCACACCAATGGTCTTACAGCATTGTCCGGGGTACCGTAAGACCTCTTGTCTTGTTATGCTCTTGGCGTAGCATAAGTGGCTTCCTTGATGTACACTCTGACAAAGGAAGGTTCAGACGTGGAGATAACTTCAACACATTTATTAAACTATTTACAATTCTCCTACTCGGATTCACCACTACTGTTAATCCTTCTATAGCTACACAGACTGATGAACCAGTCTGCTACAATTCACGTGGTGTGTGTGATGTTGAATCAACCCTGTGTCTGTACTCACTGAGTGTCTCCACTGGAAAGAGGAAGATCATGTGTGCTGTGTCCTTTATACATGGGTTGGTGTAATGTGGTAGTGTCACCTCTGTGTGTATCGTGAATGCCCATTGGTCGTGTCCTATCTTACTGACCTATTGGTTGAGTGTCTGTGTGTCATGTCTCTGGTGCTCCCTCTAGTGACTAGCTAGTCTACGTGTACTTACATTAACCCCTTGTATATCTACAGTGATGCATATCACCACATCCCCCCTTTTTTGTGTTACATATTTTCTGTACACTGTTAAAGAAAATTAAACAAAAAACAGGTAGATAAGTGATGCTCTGTACAAGTCACGATAACAGTGATCACTAAACAATAAGTCCAAATCATATGTGCGAGTCCAAAACCCATCAATTATCATGGTTGAATTTCTTTCTTGTTGGGTTTGTGAGTTGGTGATTTTGATGGTGGCATGTCCTTGTGAACATCATCAATGTCCCTGTGCATAAGGAACCAAGAAGTGGTCAAATCACTTTGCCGTCTGATTTGGAGTCTTTTTGTTTCCCGATGCTTGTGATAGCGATGTTGGATGGCATCCGTCCTGAAAGCCAGGTGGCCTGTTGGTAGTGCAGCACACGTGAATTGGGAAGATGCATCGTCCTGGTATGTCATGGTATGTCATTGTACTGAGCTGAGCAGTAACAGTGTCCCTCATGGGCAGAGTTGTACCATGTCGTACCAGTCGTAGTTCCATTGGTGTAGTCTTTGTCGTGCTTGCTGTCAACGATGTTGCCTTTGGTACGTGTCGTGTCGTTGTCTTTGATATGGTTTTCATAGGTTGTGTTGTTGTGTTGGTTGGTTTTGTTGTTGTGTTCGCTGCGCTCAAGGACCACACTCTGTGGATAATACAAGCCCTCCACACAGTTACTCGTGTCAGCGTGCTTTGTGGCATCTGCTGTTTTCTTGAGCGTGCCGTCACTGAGTTTGCGGCACTCCCCGTCTGGAGTCAGGTCCGGATTACTTGAACCAGCTTTGGCTTGTGGTCACTCCCCATCTGGAGTCTGATCTGTGTCACTTGAGTCAGTTGTGGTTTCTTGATGCTCCACGTCTGGAGTCATAGCAGGTTCACTGGAGTCGGCGAGATTTCTTGATGCTCCACGTCTGGAGTCAAAACATTCAGGAATGCATTTGCTTGTGGAGAGGCTCGAGCGAATGAGCTTTGAAGTAACATGGTGTCACCGGAGTCACCAGTAGTCTCACTGTGATCGTCGAGTGCCTCTGTACACACTAGCTGAGGTCTGTCATATTGCACATCTTGTATGGGAAGTGGGATGCTGCCATCACTTGTCTCACATACAGTGGCTAGAGCCTCAGTAGCTTCTTGTTGTTCATTTGAGCTAGGTAGACTCTCAGAGTCTTCTTCTTGTGGCTCAAACAATGTGGGTGGACTGTCATAGTTGCTTTGTTGTTCACTGGAGCATGGTAGACTATCATAGTCTTCTTGCTGTGCACTTGAGCATGGCAGACTTGCATCGTCTGCTGCTGGTTGCTCAGAGGAAGTTGCTAGACCCTCATGGTCTTGTTCATGCAAGGACTGCGCTTTGGAGTCTTGCGTTGCTTCTATCGTGGAGGCTGTCCACGAGCTCGCTGTGGAGGCTTGTGTCACTCGAGTCACTTCTTGTTCATGCAAGGACTGCGGTGTGGAGTCTTGCGTTTCTTCTATCGTGGAGTCTGTCCACGAGCTGGCTGTGGAGGCTTGGACCCTTCATGGTGCGTGGACCACTCTCTGTGTGGCAGCAGGCCACTCTCTGTGGGCTTGTACCGCTCTCTGTCTCTTGGTGTCAGGCCGCAGCATAATCCTGCACTCACGAGTTGGGATGTCATATATGCTGGGCTGAAGATGCTCAAATCCAAAGAACACATCCGCGTCTGTGTCGGATTCTTCACTGTAGAACACATCTCATTGCAGTTTGGATTTGGTACTGGGGTCGCCATCTCTAATGATGAAACCTTTGTCTGAGTCGTCGTCTTCTAGGACCATATCCTCACTTTTTGTGTCGGAGCTGGCATTGGGCTCGTGATGACCAAAGAAGAAATAAAGGTCGGAGGCGTAGTATTCAAGGACTGTATCATCTCTTTAATTGGTGCTAACTGCTTGTTGCAGGGTTCTGCGGACGTTACTTTCAGCTACTGGTTGAATTTCAGGCATTGTGCTGTCATTCCAGGTGAAAGAATCAGGTTTTACGGCTTAAAATTTTTTTTTCTTGTTTTGGGACATTTCCCCTTTAAGTGGACGTGGTCTGGGGCCTCTGACATCACGAAGCGTGTGACGTAGGTCGTAGGAAGCGATTGGGCATGCTCAGATCACTTTTCCTTTACTTGGGGCCTTTTTCTCAATTGCGCATGCGCAGCACCTTTACCAAGATGGCTGCAATTCAAAACTGCAGATTTCTGCTGCAAGCCTACCTCATGGTAAGTTTTGGTTCTTCTTTTACCGTTTTTTCCGGTATTCTCCTCGCAGAATTCTTGGAATTTGTCTAGGACTGCCTGGAAATCGCTCTTATTTTGCCCCTTTGAGTATTTGAAGGTCTGGAAGATTTCAGCTGCTTCCGGACCTGCGATGGTGAGTAGAAGCTTTATTTTCTCTGCATCCGCCACGCCATCAAGGTCGGACGCTACCAGGTAGATCTCAAATCCCTGCCTGAACCAACGCCAGTTTTCACTGAGATTGCCTTGGTACCTGAGCGGCTGCAGAACCGGAATCCCGAACATCGTCTTGCCTGGCTGTTGTTGCTGGTTGTCACTGCTTGCTGAGTTGTAACTATATGGATTGAAACAGTCACTCAACTGGTACCATGTCTTGTTATGTTCTTGGCGTAGCATAAGCTGCTTCCTTGATGTACACTCTGACAAAGGAAGGTTCAGACGTGGAGATAACTTCAACACGTTTATTAAACTATTTACAATTCTCCTACTCGGATTCGCCACTACTGTTAATCCTTCTATAGCTACTCAGACTGACGAACCAGTCTGCTACAATCCACGTGGTGGGTGTGATGTTGAATCAACCCTGTGTCTGTACTCACTGAGTGTCTCCACTGGAAAGAGGAAGATCATGTGTGCTGTGTCCTTTATATATGGGTTGGTGTAATGCCCCCCTGTGGTAGTGTGGTATTGTGTGAAGCAAATAATGGCATGATGGGAAAACTAGTCAAGTCTTCTTGGTACAATTGAATTTAACCTAAGACACAGATTCAAAATACACAGATATACACAGCCGAGGTCGACTTGACCTAAGAACCGAGTGACTCTAAAATTCTAAGATAAGGTGTTTTCATCATTCGCCTAAATGTAGTCTCAATACATAACAAGCTGAACAACTGTCTCTCCCTGTATGTAAACAACTTCTTCCCTTTCTTAAAACAAAGACAAGATAATGATATGAAACTCAAGTCCCCTAAAGGTCAGAAGGTGACGCCATTGTAACGATTATTACTTATGTTTTACTTTCAATCAAATTCCTGACCAAGCTGTATTCATGTTATCTTGATCCTATAATGTATAAGAATCGCCTTCTTTTCTGTACTATCGCAGACTTGGGACGGACTCCGCAGTTTGTAATTGACTGCCTTCCGACTTTCCAAGTATCAGCCATATTCTGCTAGCAGTTCTAATTAGTGAATAAAGTTCAGTTTTGCTTATCTAATGAATGCTGTTTGAATTTCTCTATCACAGTCAAGACGCGGGGAAAATATAAAATACAACAGTAGTGTCACCTCTGTGTGTATCGTGAATGCCCATTGGTCGTGTCCTATCTTACTGACCTATTGGTTGAGTGTCTGTGTGTCATGTCCCTGGTGCTCCCTCTAGTGTCTAGCTAGTCTACATGTACTTACATTAACCCCTTGTGTATCGACAGTGATGCATATCACCACACCCCTAATATCGACTACCACAGGGAGGAAGGGAATTTGCAAGATGAAATTTACTGGTGCAGCCTGCACTTAATTAGCATGCAGTATGTATTTAAATGATTTTTATTGGTGCTTCACCCTGTGTTGATGAGCTAGTAATATTCAAGGAGGATGTGAGGCCAGCAAGCCTAACAAACTGAGGTTTGATGAAAAATTATCAGTGTCAAGAAACATCTCACTATCCAATGGCATTTTGTCATTTATTTTGGCCTCGTGATGTTTCTTCCACCGAGGCTGAACTTAGAGGGCTATCTGGCTGAAGTTCGCCAGCAGGAAATGCTCCTCCCAGATCAGGGTGCCATTTTGTTTGATAACCCTGATATTCTTCCCCCCCCCCCATTTTGAGGCTACCCCTGCCCCGGCTTTCTCGTTTCCCCCCCCCCCTCACTGCCCCAACATCGGGGAGGCCCCCGGGAAACCCGTCACCCTGTTCTATTTGGCAAGTTCCACTTGGGCCCGACCTTTGGCAGTGCCAACCTGGCACCCAGATACTTTGGCCCTGCCAGCCTGGAACCCTGGTAGCACCCCTGGTACCCTGTGAGTGCCACCGGGGCACCCTGGCACTGCCAAGGTACCAAGGGGAGAATCAAGGTGCCACACTGTCCAGTCTCCGACTACCCAGGGGTCTCCAACGGCCTGGCAAACCCTTCCCCAGGTTCTGTTAGGACTGGTGCAAGTTTGAGTGGAACAGTACTAAATGGTGCCCTGGTGAATTCTCCCAAGCACAACCGGTGAGCCTCAGGCGCTAGGTAAATCTGGCATACAGGTATTTAAATGAGCCTTTAGGCTAATATAAATATTTAGATCTGGATCTCACCCAGTGTGAATGAGATTCAGATTGCGCCGGGTGGAGCAAATCAGATGACTTGCGATCGGCCCGGTGCTGAGCCCGATTTGGGGTTCACCTGTTGTGCCCGGATTCGCGCCGGGTACAATGGGGTCACTCAATCGTGCCCGTTATATCTGTTTCTCTGTCCACATATGTTGCCTGACCTGTTGAGTGTTTCCACCATTGTATATGGAATTTTGCCTCTCAGTGTATATTATGGTCAGTTGCAAGTAATGTCTTACCAAAAAACCTCACAAGATAGAAACAATCAGAAGGGAACCGAGTATCTCCAGCAAAACATTCCCATTTCGTGCGATTTAAATTTTTGACCAGTTCTGTACACTACATCCTTTTATTAATAATGCTTCAAAAATATACTGCAGAGTCCCAGAACGGAGTGGGTGTAGTTAATGTCAGTGAACCCTCAACCCTGAGTCAGAACGTTAGGAGTTCAAACCCCACCTGAGCACTTGAATATTAGCTGATAGATCAGTGCAGTATTGAGAGAATGCTGCATTGTCAGAGGTACCACTTTCCAGATGTCTGCTCATTCAAGTAGATGTGAAAGATCTCACGCCACTGTTTATAGGAATAAAAAGGGTGTTATCTCCTGGTGTTATGCCCAATATTTATTCATGAATCAAAAGCAGTAAAAAATAGATTGTCTGATCATTATCACATTGTTGTATGTGGGAGCTTGCTGCCTGTCAATTGGTGTAATATTGAGTATTGTTTAAAAAAGAGACACGCTGTTGACGTTTTTAATCTTGCATTCACCAGGACAGATACAAGTATACCAAATTTCAAAGGGTGCAACAATTTATACTGCAAGAGGAAATTCATACATTAATAATACGAACAATCTTTATTGTGACAAGTAGGCTTACATTAACACTGCAATGAAGTTACTGTGAAAAGCCCCTATTTGCCACATTTCAGCGCCTATTCGAGTACACTGAGGAAGAATTCAGAATGTCCAAATTACCGAACAACACGTCTTTCGGAACTTGTGGGAGGAAACCGGAGCATCCGGAGGATACCCACGCAGACAGTGGGGGGAAGGTGCAGACTCCGCACAGACAGTAACCCAAGCCAGGAGTCGAACCTGGGACCTGGGGCTGTGAAGCAACATTGCTAACCACTGTGCTATGAGAATAGTGACTATTCTTCATCAGTTGGAAAATACTTTCAAATATTCTGAGGTTGTGAAAGCACTATTAAAATGCAAGACTTTGGGGGCGATTCTCCGATATGGCGGCCAAGTGTTTGCGCCGTCGTGAACGCCGTCGCGTTTCACGACGGTGCGAACAGGGCCCAGGCACGTCCTATTCTAGCCCCCACAGGGGGCCAGCACGGCGCTTGAGCGGTTCACGCTGCTCCAGCCTCTGTACGCGGCGCCAAATGGGCGCCGTGCCAACCCGCGCATGCGCAGTTGAGGCAGCTCAATCCTGCGCATGCGCAGTTATCATAGAATTAGAATTTTGGACACTAAGGGCAATTTATCATGGCCAATCCACCCAACTTGCACATCTTTGGACTGTGGGAGGAAACCGGAGCGCCCGGAGGAAAACCACGCACACACGGGGAAGATGTGCAAGACTCCACACAGACAGTGACCCAAGCCGGAATCGAACCTGGGACCCTGGAGCTGTGAAGCAATTGTGCTATCCACAATGCTACCGTGCTGCCCAGTTGGGCCGCGCCATCCTGCGCATGCGCGGGGAACTTCGTAAGCACGCCGGCCCCAACGCATTATGGCGTGGGTGCTCAGGGGCCGGCCATGGCGGGATGTAGGCCGGGGGTGGGGGAGAGGCCGGCCCACTGATCGGTGGGCCCCGATTTTTTAACCTAACTATGGTGTGACCATTCTAAGATTCTAAGTTAACCACAACAGGTGCATCAGGGCTGCAATATCAGTGGCACTTGCCCCATTAAAATGACCAATGTGCCAGGCTGCTTACTGCCCTTCTATTGGGATTTAAAGGGTCACAGCAACTATTGTGCCAACCACGCAGGGCATAGGAACAGGAGGAGTACATTCATCCCCTTGAACCTGTTCGACCATGCAATTAGATCATGATTCATCAATATTCTAACTCCATCCATCCATCTTCATCTATCCGTTATGTTTCCATAATCTTTAATGCCCTTGGTTAACAAAAATGGAGTCATCTCAATTCAACCAGTAGTTACCAGTATGTATTTCAAACTTTTTGTCTTCTCATGTCTATGACTCAGTTATGGCTCAGTGAGTATAACACACTAATCTCTCTATCAGAAGGTGGTGTGAATAAGTACCACTCTGGGGACCCGTAGGCCGAGGTTTTCTGGCCTTTCACATTGGCGAGATCTTCCGACCCACTGATGGTGACCTCCCACAGTGGTGGAGGGTACAGGACACATATAACCCTGTCGACATCGGCCAATGGTGAGGCGCCTACACGCCAGAAAATACATTGCTGAGGGTTAGGAAACTCCCACCCATATAGAATGGCTACAGCACAGCAGGATTCCATCATATCCATGCCAGCCCTCTGAAAATGTTGGTCCCACTCCAATGCCTTTTCCCTGCAGCCTTGCAATATTCTTCACCTGTTTCTCCCAATTCCTTTTTGAAAGCCACAATTCAATCTGCCTCCACCACCCTCTCGCCTTGAGCAAAACAATCCAGGCAATACTCCTGTGCGGTACTGAGTGAGTGCTGCATTGTTGGAGCTACCACCGTTTGGATGGGCCGTTAATCCAAGGCTCTGTTGCCCTCTGTGGCAGACGCAAAATATCCAATGACTAGGGTTGCCAACTCTGGATGGACATATTCCAGGACGTTTCACCACATGGCCTTTTCAACTTCCATTGGCCTACCCAGAAACACAGCCCCCGTCACCCCCCCCCCCCCCCCCCCCGACCCCTCATTCCCCTCTCCAACACTTTTATAACTAAGAAATCACACAATTCTTTAAGTTCCATTAATGTTTCTGCTGGGTTACACATCGCAGTGTCCTGGAGATTTTTCTTTTATTCCTGGAGACTCCAGGGCAATCCTGGAGGATCAGCAACCCTACCAATGATTTCTAAAAGGAGCAGGAGACTTACCCCCAGTGTCCAGGCCAATATTGTCCCTCAATCAACGGCACTGAGCGCAGATAATCTCCTCATTATGACATTGCTGCTTGTGGGAGCTTGCTGTGCAGAAATTGGCTGCCACATTTCCAACATAGCAAAATGGCTGCTGCATTTCCGACAATCAGACAGGGACTCCACTTCAAAAAGTTCTTCACTGGCTGTAAAGTGCTTTGGGATGTCCTGAGATATCGAAAGGTGCTATATAAATGCAAGCCATGCTTGATTTTCTTTCAGAAGTTTTGGGGGAATCAGGCCTTTGTTTCCACTTTTTAATTCTTGAATTCAAGTGGCTGATAAAAAAAATCACCCTCCCTGGAGATCAATACTGTTAACCAGGGATTTGCAATTACCGATAATTGACAGAAAGAAAGTTCCATTTGGAAATCTTCCTTCCAGATGGAACTCGTTTTATGAACACCTATCCTAAAGCAACTATTTAATTCATCAGAGTGTACGGAATCTGGAGTGGGTATTCCACTTGTGTTCTCCTTGTGTCACTGAATTTCTTTTGATCCATTACTTTACCAGAAGGTGCAAATTCTTCAAAACTGCAAGTTAATGCCAACCCTTATTGCTGCTGTCACGCCAATTACTCGAAAAGGGGACATACACCATCTGATCTGAATTGCCCCAAAAGGTGATCAGACATCAAATCGCAGCCATGACAACACAAAAATAAGAGACAGTATACATCAGATAATGGCAATAGTTTGCAGTCTAATTCCATTCAAATCAACAATCTGGCTTTTAAAACACACAGGCATTTAGCAGAATCTTACAACTAGGACAATTACTTCAACAGAATATTGACAGATTATTACTGATATAGTGTCTCCTTTGCTGGGAACTTTTAGAGTATATCAGAAAAACAGGACAAAGTGCCGCAGCCACTGTTTAATGATGTATGAAAAATTGGCTAGTAAAGTGCACCATTAAGAATAGCTAAGACCAATACATCACAAAGACTTGATGAAATATTTATGCCATTTTGGCCAATTTTGTTCTTGCTCAGTTGCAAACAGCCAGTAAAGTCAGACTCCCATGGGAGCCAAACAACAGGGGGGTCTGACAATGCAAAGGCAAAACTCTGCAAACAATTGACGTCGGCCTGAGTTTGCTTTCAGTTGAACGTTGAAAGATGTTGTCATTAATTGCACGTTGCATCTAAACATTGCCTGTCAGTGCATGGCCTTGTTTCCAGACATGAAAGGCCCCTTCTGAATTTCCAGGATTGTTAAAGGACTTTCGAACAGTGGGAAGCAGTAACAGGAATGTTGCAAGGCTGTCATGTTTTAATTGGACAGCGGGCAACCTAACACAGTCGGGAAAGTCTTCCAACACAAAAGTGATGTTCACATGTATGGATGTAAAGCAATCAGTCACTGGCGAGTAACCTTCGGAGTATGATTTCATTGACTTCTTAGTTAGAACCCATCATATTCTGTCTCTTAAGGCTTTCGCTGCAGCAATATGATGGATTTCACTTGCTGTCATTTCTTTCAATGACCCCATTTACATAAGCATTTCAAATTTATTCAACCCATTGCTCCACATGGAATTAAATTCTTACCATATTAGTAAATGATTAAACATTCGAGAGTATTTGCATGTGTTGGACCAAACAGTTGATTATTTTCTTTTTCTGGAAAGTTTAACTTAACAAGAAACACTGATGTACCCAAGGTGTCGGACAATCCTAAAACTTACTTGCAATCAGGAATATATGGAATCTGCAGTGTCAATTTCCACACATATGCTGACTACACCGAGCTCCGCTTCATCTCCACCTCCCTCCATTGTCCCTAAATGACCAAACTGTTTATTTGACATCCAGTAATGGATGTACAGAAATTTCTTCCATATGAACAAATATATTCACGGATCAATTAGGAGCGGGAGTAGGCCATTCAGCCCTCGAACCTACTCTGGCATTCAATAAGTTCATGGCTGATCTGATTGTGGCCTCATTATGCCAACTCTGCCTTACAAATATTCACTGGCCCTGCCTGCACCGTTGTCTGGGGAAGAGAGTTCTAAAGATTCACAACTTTCTGAGAGAAAAAAATTCTCATCTCCGCCTTAATTTTACAGTAAAAACTCGTGTCAGAGCCATATAGTTCATTGTAACTCAATCTAACAATAATTCAAGTATTATTTAAAATTAACTAACTAGTGCTTAAATGTCACTCAGCGGGGTATTGTGCTCCAACTGTGAGATGTGGCAGATCTGTGACGCTTCCAGCGTTCCAGTCGACTACATCTGCAGCAAGTGTAACCAATGGCAGCTCCTCGTGGAGCAGCAGTTGGATGCACTTAGGAGCATGCAGGTGGTGGAAAGCATCATAGATAGGAGCTAGAGAGATGAGGTCACATCCAAGGTGCAGGCAGTCAGCGCAGGAATCCCCTGTGGTCGTCCCCCTCTCTAACAGGTATACCATTTTGGATGCAGTTGGGGGGGGGGGGGGGGGAGATATCCTGTCAGGGGAAAACAAGAGCAGCCAGAACAGTGGCACCACAACTGGCTCTGTTGCTCAGCAGGGGAGGGCAAAGTGCAGGAGAGCGATAGTTATAGCAGACTCCATAGTAAGGGGCACAGATAGGTGCTTCTGTGAACGTGAAAGAGACTACAGGATGGTATGTTGCCTCCCTGGTGCCAGGGTCAAGGATGTCTCTGAACGAACACAGGACATCCTGAAGGGGAGGGTGAACAGCCAGAGGTTGTAGTACACATAGGTACTAATGAAAAAGGCAGGAAAAGTGATGAGGTCCTGCAGAAGGAGTTCAGGGAGTTAAACAGTAAGCTAAACAGCAGGACCTCTAGGGTTGTAATCTCAGGATTATTCCCTGTGCCAGGTGCCAGTGAGGCTAGAGATAGGAGGATAGTGCAGCTAAACACGAGGCTGAACCCGGTGTTGTAGGAGAGAGGGTTTCAGATTTCTGGACCATTAGGATCTCTTCCAGGGCAGGTGGGACCTGTACAAGAAGGACGGGTTACATCTAAACTGGAGGGGCACCAATATCCTGGCTGGGAGGTTTGCTAAATTCAATCGGGAGGATTGGTGACAGGGGGGTGGGAACCAGAATGTGAGCTGAGAAGGTGTAATAACTGAAGGGGAAATAGAGAATCAAAATAAAAGAACAACATCACCCTCAGGCAGAGCAAAAAAGGTGACAAGTGTGAAAAGGGAGGTGGTCAATGCAGGATTGAGGGTGTTGTACCTAAATGCGCGTAGTATACGGAGCAAGGTAAATGAGCTTGTTGCGCACATTGAAATTGGCCGGTACGATGTTGTGTGCATCACAGAGACATGGCTGCAAGGGGATCAGGGTTGGGATCTAAAAATCCAAGGATATGTGTCCAATGGAAAGGACAGGCAGATGGGCAAAGGGGGCGTGGTTGCATTGTTAGTAAGGAATTAAGTTAAATCGATAGCAAGGAGCAATATAGGATCAGAAGGTATAGAATCTCTGTGGGTAGAGTTGAGGAATTGCAAAGGTAAAAAGACCCCAATGGGAGTTATGTACAGGCCCCCTACCAGTAGTCAGGATGTGGGGCAGAAAATAAATCAGGAGATCGATAAGGCATGTAAAAAAGGGAATATCACAAAAATCATGGGGGACTTCAATATGCAGGTGGACTGTGAAAATCAGGTTGGTAGTAGATCCCAAGAAAAGGAATTTGTGGAATGTCTAAGAGATGGTTTTTTGGAGCAGCTTGTGACAGAGCCTACTAGGGAACAGGCAATTCTGGATTTGGTGAATTGCAATGAGGCAGACTTGATTAGGGAACTTAAGGTGAAGGAACCCTAAGGGAGTAGTGACCACAGTATGATAAAATTTACCCTGCAGTTTGAGAGGGAGAAGCTGCAATTAGATGTAACGGTATTACAATTAAATAAGAGTAACTACAAAGACATGAGGGAGGAGCTGGTCAGAGTTGATTGGAAAAGGAGCCTAGCAGGGAAGACAGTGGAACAGCAATGGCAGGAGTTTTTGGGGGTTATTCGGGAGGCACAACAAAAATTCATCCCAAGGAGAAAGAAACATGCTAAGGGGAGGACAAGGCATCCATGGCAGACAAGGGAAGTCAAGGACAGCATAAAAGCTAAAGAAAAAGCATACAAAGTGGCGAGGATTAGTGTGAAGCCAGAGGATTGGGAAGCCTTTAAAAGCGAGCAGAGGACAACTAAAAAAGCAATAAGGGGGGAGAAGATGAAGTACGAGTGCAAGCTAGCTAGTAATATAAAGGAAGAAAGAAAGAATTTTTTTCAATATATAAAAGGTAAGAAAGAGGCAAAAGTAGACATTGGACCACTGGAAAATGTGGCTGGAGAAGTAATAAAGGAAACAAAGAAATGGCAGATGAACTGAATAGTTACTTTGCATCAGTCTTCACGGTGTAAGACACTAATGGGATGCCAGAGCTCCAGGAGGACCAGGGGGCAGAGGTGAGTGAAGTGACCATTACTAAGGAGAAGGTTCTGGGGAAACTGAAAGTTCTGAAAGTGGATAAGTCACCTGGACCGGATGAACTACACCCCAGGGTTCTAAAAGAGATAGCGGAGGAAATTGTGGAGGCATCGATGATGATCTTTCAGGAATCACAGGAGGTAGGAAGGGTACCAGAGGACGGGAAAGAGGCTAATGTAACACCACTGTTTAAGAAGAGAGGGAGGCAGAAGAAGGGAAATTATAGGCCGATTAGCCTGACTTTGGTCATTGGTAAGATTTTATAGACGAGATTGTGGAGTACTTGGAAGTGCATGATAACATAGGACTGAGTCAGCTCAGTTTCATCAAGGAGAGGTCATGTCTGACAAATCTGTTAGAGTTCTTTGAGAGGGTAATAAGCAAGTTAGACAAAGGAGAACAGTGGTAGTGATTTATTTAGATTTCCAGAAGGCCTTTGACAAGGTGCCGCATAGGAGACTGTTAAATAAGTTAAGAGTCCATGGTGTTCAAGGTAAGATCCTGGCATGGATAGAGGATTGGCTGACTGGCAGAAGGCAGAGAGTGGGGATAAAGGGGTCTTTTTCAGGATGGCAGCCAGTGACTAGTGGTGTACCTCAGGGGTTGGTGCTGGGACCACAACTTTTCACAGTATACATTAATGATCTGGAAGAAGGAACTGAAGACACGGTTGCTAAGTTTGCAGATGATACAAAGTTCTGTAGAGGGGCAGGTAGTATTGAGGAAGCAGCTGGGCTTCAGAAGGACTTGGACAGTCTAGGAGAATGGGCAAAGAAGTGGCAGATGGAATACAATGTGGAAAAATGTGAGGTTATGCACTTTGGAAGGAGAAATAAAGGCGTAGACTATTTTCTAAATGGTAAGATTCTTAGGAAATCAGAAGCATAAAGTGACTTGGGAGTCCTTTTTCACGATTCTCTTATGGCTAACGTGCAGGTTCAGCTGGCAGTTAGGAAGGCAAATGCAATTTTAGCATTCATGTCGAGAGGAATACAAGACCAGGGATGTACTTCTGAGGCTGTACAAGGCTCTGGTCAGACCTCATTTGGAGTATTGAGCGCATTGTTGTGTCCCGTATCTGAGGAAGAATGTGCTGGCCTTGGAAAGGGTCCAGAGGAGGTTCACAAGAATGATCCCTGGAATGAAGAGCTTGTCATATGAGGAACAGTTGAGGATTCTGGGTCTGTACTCATTGGAGTTTAGAAGGATGGGGGGATCTTATTGAAATTTACAGGATACTGCGAGGCCTGGATAGAGTGGACGTGGAGAGAATGTTTGCACGTGTAGGAAAAACTAGAAGCAGAGGGCACAATCTCAAACTCATGGGACAATTCTTTAAAACAGAGATGAGGAAGAATTTCTTCAGCCAGAGGGTGGTGAATCTGTGGAACTCTTTGAATCAGAAGGCTGTGGAGGCCAAATTCTGAGCGTCTTTAAGACAGAGATTGATAGGTTTTTGATCAATAAGGGGATCAAGGGTTATGGGGAGAAGGCAGGAGAATGTGATGAGAAAAATATCAGTCATGATTGAATGGCGGAGCAGACTCGATGGGCGGAGTGGCCTAATTCTGCTCCTTTGTCTTATGGTCTTAAACTGCAGAGCCCTTTTTTAAGATTCTGTCTCCGAGTTATTGTTTCTCCCACTGGGGGAAACATCCTTTCCACATCCACCTTATCAAGTCCCCTCAGGATCCTATGTGTTTCAATAACATTACCTCTCATTCATCTGAACTCCAATAGATCCAGGACCAGCCTGTCCAACTTTTCTTCATATAAATTATATATATAAATGACCTGCAAGCAGGGACAGAGTGTAACATAGCAAAACTTACAGATGATACTAAAATAGGTGGGAAAGCAGATAAATATTTTACAGAAGGATATAGATGGGCCAGGAGATTGGACCAAAATTTGGCAGATGGAGTTTAATGTGGAAAGTGTGATAAGTTTGGCCGAAGAACTAGAAAGGTAAATTCTTAACTAAATGGAAAGCAGATTCAAAATGTGTCCGGGCAGAGGGATCTGGGTGTCTTTGCTCATGAATCGTAGAAAGTCGGTATGCAGGTACAGTATATAATTAAAAAGGCAAATGGAATACTAGCATTTATTGTAAAAGGTCTGGAGTATAAAAGTAGATAAGTATTGTTACAATTGTATAGGGTGTTGGTGACACAACATCTGGAGTATTGTGTCCAGTTTTGGTCTCCTTATTTGATAAAGGAAGTGGTGGCATTGGAGGCACTTCAGAGGAGGATCACGAGATTGATTCCGGGGATGAAGGGGTTGACATATGAGGAAGGATTAAACAGTTTTGACTCATACTCGCTGAAGTTTAGAGGGATGAGGGGGGTCTGATCGAGGTATATAAAATACTAAAAGGGATTGGTAAAGTAAACGTAGACCAAATGTTCCCCCTTGTGGGGTAATCTAGAACAAGTGGTCACAGATATAGGTTGACAGGCGGCAGATTTAGAACTGCGAAGAGGAGACACTACTTCTTGCAGAGGGTGGTGAATTTGTGGAACTTGCTGCCCCATAGTGCGGTGGAGTCTGAGTCATTATATGGTTTCAAGAAAGAAATAGAGATATTTCTGATTTTGAAAATGGGTTAAAGGGAAATGGGAAACAGGTAGGGAGGAGACTTGAGACCAGGGAGAGATCAGCCATGATCTAATTGAATAGCGGAGCAGGCTCAAGGGACTAAATTACCTACTTCTGCTCCTAATTCCCATGTTCCTATATTTGTAACATCCATTCTGTGTGACATTTTTGAAGTTAGGATTGTCCTGGAGCAGGGGAAGTTAAGGGAGACTTAATAGATGTGTTCAAAAGGGTTTTTGACGGAGAAAGTAGGGAGAAACTGTTCCCTCTGGCAATTGGGTCCATAACCAGAAGCCATAGATTTAAACAATTGGCAAAGTAGCTGGAGTAGAAATGATGAGAAATGTCTTCATGGAGAGGGGAGAGGGTTTATTAAGGTGTGGGATGCAATATCTCAGTGGTGTTGGAGGCAGAGTCCATGTGAATTATCAAAAGAAAATTGGACATGTATTGAATAGGATTAATTTGCAGTGTTGTGGGGAGAAAACTGATGTGGGGGATTAAATCAGACAGCTGTTTCAAAGAGCTGGAACTAGCGTGATGGGCTGAATGGACTCCTATGTTTTAAGATTCTCTGATTCAATCATTCTAAATCAATGGTATTTCATAAAAATATAAGAGTGAGCAGTACCAGGAAAATCTGAAGAAGATGAGATTCAGAAGAAGACAATCCACTTTGCGATATCCCCTGCAAAAACCCTTCAATGTGTTATTTTTGTTGTTTTCAATTGGATTTAACACAGGTATGCCACAGTGTAATAGCCCAGTGTGAATGCTGTTGAAAGCAGTAGCTGAAGAATGGTGATTTGAGGGTTATAGACATAAGAAGCAGTGCATCACTATATAAAAATAAAGTGCTGCATTATCCTGACAGAGCCAGCACCTAGAGTGACTTTACATGCACCAGAGGTGATGTTACAATGACTGGGAACGTCATTGTACAAACAGTGTTCAAGCTATGAAATAAATTCTATTCTACACACACACACGCCAATCGTTGAGCAATTGCAATTCTATCAAGGGGCAGTGAAGATCCTTTGAAATAATTCTACCAGTTGCAACCTTCTTGATTTTTGGAATCTCAATTTTTTCTTATAAACAGCAAATCCTTGTGACACCAATGAAGATGAATTAACCTGGACAATGGAAATAATATAATCACTAATACACTCAATCTTTGTTGAAGGTCATATAGTTCCTTGACCTGCTCTATCTGAATTATTACCTCTTTATGCTGGAGCTCGGGATTTGCGTTTACAGAGTGTAATTCAGCTCTTTGCCAGTATCAGTAAGATTAAAAATCTAACTATACAATGGTTGTACGTGTATTTCAGCTGGTATGTGAAGTGACCTGCTGTGAGACTACTTCCATTGTGAACCTTAAACTGCTTGTTCAAATTGAAAGTACCTTTAAATCGGTAACTTTCATTTATATTTGCAGAGTGGCAGCAACCTTCATGTCCCTCGAATTCCCAAGGTATTTCATAGTGAATGGACTACTTTTGAAATGTAGTCACCAATGCTTTGGAGACACAATAATTGCAGTGTATTGAAAATTGAATTGTGCATTTTGTCCACTTGAATCTACCATACGCACATGTACCAGCAGAGGGAGTGAAAATAAACTAACAAGGATCCATGTTTTAACAACATGCACAGCAATTCTATTTCTTCCCGAATGTGGCTGAATTGTACTGTTCTTCCCAATGACTTCACAATAATGTAGTTTCTGGGTCAATCACCAACATCACATTTTAACCTATGCTGACTGTCAGGTGCTCCATGCTCTGACCTAGGTGGCCTTTGGTCCAAATTATATCACTCTCATGTTTTGAAATATTATCAAATCAAGGAGTTCTGTGTTATTTTTGTAATTCAGCCCATCTTCCTGTGCTAGCACTCTGAACATGCTATTCCATTCTCATGTCACCTGGAAGTCTTGTGGTGCAGTTGAAGTGCATCTACCGTTGGGCCAGAAGTTCCCGGCTTGGGTCTTACTCCCGGACATTATTGGCCGTGGAAGGAGCGTTCAGTGGGCTGATAATCAGCTCGGGAATCATTCCACCACATCCCTCCACTATTTTCCAAAGTGTAACAAATAGCACGGGTGTGAAGGTCCGCAAAAAGAAAATTCCCATGTCCTGCACTATGCTTGTACGTGGGAAACATTAGACTACAGCAACCATTTTATTTGACTTGTAACTGTCAAATTGTTACACTGATGACACTGATGACCAAGAAAGATTAGAAATTACCTTTTTATTATGTTTTTACAGCAACAAAATGAGTTTACACATTAGTCCTCATTCTTTTAATAAATGATCAAAGTTGTTTGAAATTGTAAAAGTGTCCCAGCAGAATTTGAACTTGATGCCCGGTGCTAACCTGGAGTTAACACTCACCTTCACATTATAGAAATAGCCCCACCTTCATTTCCATTCACTTCTCTCGTGTGGCTTTGTAATAAGGCTGAATCACAACTTCGGGCAAAAGTTGGAAATAAACCTTATTATCTTTTACCACTCTTGGTGTTGAAGCTGCTACTTCCCTCAGTAGTTCTGATAAAGAGAAAAGAGTTAGTGAGAACTGGGAGAAAGACTTTGAATATCCCCAAACTTCAGTTTCTTAAAATGCCTGTGGAAAGGTATGCACCAGTCTGTATATAGGAATTGTAATAATGGTAGAATTATTGTTGCGCACATAATTAATATTTGTGCATCATTAGAACATACTTCAATTGTGATCAGAATGTGAATCTCATCAACATAGGGAGTGGTTGAGGTAGGTAGCTTAAATACTTTCAAAAGGAAAGTGCAGGAGAGGAAAAGGAATTGAAAGATTTGCTGAAAAACTGAGATGGGGCCAATGGAATGGGAGGAGAGTTATGTGCAGTACAAAGACTAGCACAGACTAGTAGGGCCGAGTGCTCTGTTTCTGTGTTGTATGTTCTATGAAGGGGGGGGGGGGGGGAAACAAGAATATGGAGCAGGGGATTGGGTTTAATTGCAGAACTGTATGAATCAGCCAGAATAGGTATGATGGGCAGAGTGGCCACTTCTGGTGCTGTCGCATACAATGATTCAATGAAACTGCATTTTTACGGTTTCATACTAGAGTTTTGGGTTTACTACAGGCTTGATCTTCAAAGAGGAAAGTGTAGAAATTGCACATGGTAACATCGGATTTTGGAAATGATATTGAGTCTGGGATTCTCTGGCTCTCTCCCCCATTCAAACTTCAAATTGTGATTCTGGGCAGTTGGGAAACAGATATTTCTTTCTCGTCGCCCCTCCATTCAAGCAGCGGTTTGGGGTATTCCTGGGTGGCCCAGGTTGGAGCCTTTAGACAAATCATAGAATCTTGGAGCAACAGAGCACAGCAGGAGACCATTTGGCCCATCACACCCGGCAGGTGGAGGTGCGATACTGGTCATCCATCATCTTATTTCATGGGGGTAACAGATTTGTGGGGCCTCCTCCTGTTCCTATGTTCCAAGCAGAGGCTATAGTTTCTCCCACTGTTTTTAGGTGAAGGGAAACAGTGTTAACAAATCAGGAGTTGATAACATCTCATTACCACTGGTGCCATTGAACTCCAATCACTAAATGACGCTAATTGGACCAAAGTATTGTGTCTTTGGATGAATATTTCCTTATGCCCAATCATATGTAGCTATCAATGGCACTTCTCCTGCCCAAGGTTGCTGGACTTGCAGTTGGCATCTCATCTTAATGATCATTAGCAACAAGTTGTCTCAACCAGCAATAGTGACATATGAAATGTTGGCATTCTTGCCCGGATATATTTTCCCTGATAATTCTTCATAGAAATACAATTTCCTCTCTAAAGTCTGATCTTCACTTCACAGAATCACAGAAGAAGTCCATTCAACCCATTGTGTCTGTACTAGCTCTCCAAACAGGCATCATGACTTAGTGCCATCCCCCCTGCCTTTTCTATTTAAATAATCATCTAATGCCCTCTGGAATGTCTTGATTGATCCTGTCTCCACCACACTTGCATGGATATATTTGCGTGTTAGGTTATACTGTATTGTGCTTCTGTGCCTTGGAGCCAGGTAACTAGCCACTTCATCAATACATACATACCCAGACACTTTTCAACAACATTGCACAATGCAAAACTAAAATACTTCTGTGGGAATAGCAGAAAATATCTTAAGAGGGTGAGGGAAATACAGACTGTTGTACCTGAGTCTGGAGACTAATCACTCCCTTCAAAAGTTGTCTGGTGCCAGCATTTTATTCATTTTATTCATGACAAAAGACATTCTGCAGAACGAAGTGTGCCATTACCACCAGCAATGACATTTCTGCATTTTTATTCCACAGATGCAGTGATTAAGCCTAATTTGAAATGTGCAGACACACATATTGTGACATTACTTGAGCTTAAACTTAAATTTTTGTTGATCATATATACTTCTTAATTAGCTCAGAGTCCAGGTTTTAAGATTTAAAAATTGAACTCTCTGGTGTGATAAAGCAGGACAATGATAACAGTAACTGTACTCGGCATGATCCCCAGGAAAACAGAGATAATTGTTCATTATAATATCACTATATTGTTGCTTATAGTGCCCAGCGTCACCTCATTTAAAAGGTGCATGAATTATTTCCCACAAAACCCATTATTGCTCAGTTACAATGATCATTAAGATTGTCAATGGCCCGGCATTTTAGTTTCCCTGACAAGTACCTCAAAGTGAAATTCACCTCTCCATGCAATCCGCTTGAGATATTGTCTTGAAAAGTGACATTTGAATTGATGCAAGGATACAGATACTGTGCCGATGAGAGTGTATCACATATGGCAGTAATGATACTTGGTCTGAAAATTTGTTCAGTTACCTAAATATGACTAATCACATAGTTTAATGTAATCCGTCTGCTTCTGAAATACCCTCAATCTTCGAACAATTTTGACATGCAGTATATCAGATACTTGACATAAGTGCATTTTGGACCTCATGTGATTCATTACATTGCAGTCATAACAGATCAGCCGACACAATTTATAGACAAACTGAATAGCAGCCTTCAGACCACATTTGTTGCTGTAAGAGGGAACTGGCAAAAAGCAGGTTATGTAATAATATGTAAAATATCTATTACCTTAACAATCAAAATACATCGAAAAATGTTCATCTTACCCTCCTATTTATTGGCAAGAAAACCTGCATTTGGAAACAAATCTGTAATGGAGAGCTGAATTTGCTCAGTCAGTTATCAGATACAATTGCCAATCAGCTCTCCTCTTTGTCTCCTTCGCTGAGATCTCCACGCTCTTTCAATTCTGGTCACTTGATCCTCCCTGACTTTATTCACCCCAACTACTGGCAACTGGCTTTTCAGCTGCCTTGCCTCAGGACTCTGGAATTCCCTCTGTAAATATCTTGGCCTCTCTACCTCTCTCTTCTCCTTCGAGACGTTTCTTCAAGCCTACCTTTTGGAGCAAGCTTTTGGTCACCTGTCCGAACATATCGTTCTGTGTCTTGGTTTTAAAAACGTCAGAAACGTTTTTATTGATATTGCTCTTGTTAAGCACCTTGGGATGTTTTACTACATTAAATGCGCTGCGTAAGTTGTTTTGTAATGCTGCCAGCACACAATCACGGTAGAAACGTCTGTCAGAAAAAAACCTCAGTTTTCTTGGGCAGGAATCTCCGACCCCCCCGCCGGGTCGGAAAATCGCCGGGGGTCAGCGTCAATCCTGCCCCTGCCATGTCCCGAATTCTCCGCCATCAGAAATCCGGCGGGGGCGGGAATCGCGCCGCACGGGTCGGCGGTCGTCCCCCCGGCAACTCTCCGGCCCGCGATGGGCCAAAGTCCCGCTGCTGTCAACCCTCCGTCGCCGGCGTGGATCAAACCACCTATCTTACCGGCAGGAGCAGGCGGCGCAGGCGGGCTCCGGGGTCCTGGGAGGGGCGCGGGGCGATCTGGCCCTGAGGGGTGCCCCCACGGTGGCCTGGCCCGCGATCGGGGCCCACCAATCGGCGGGTGAGCCTGTGCCGTGGAGGCACTCTTTTCCTTCCACCTTCTCCATGGTCTTCACCATGGCAGAGGCGGAAGTGACCCCCTCTCCTGCGCATGCGTGGGGATGACATCAGCAGCCGCTGACGCTCCGGCGCATGCGTGGACTTACGCCGGCCGGCGAAGTCCCTTCGGCCCTGACCGGCGTGGCTCCAAAGGCCATCCACGCCAGCCGGTGGAGCGCCAACCACTCCGGCGCGGGCCTAGCCCCTCAAGGCGAGGGCCTGGCCCCTAAAGGTGCGGAAAGCGGCCCGACGTCGGAGTGGTTCACGCCACTCCAACACGCCGGGTCCCCCCGCCCCGCCGGATAGGGGAGAATCTCGGCCCTTATTTCAGAGGAAAATAATTTGTCAACATTAGTTCATTTTCCGATTGGCAAGGCACGAGTCTTACCCCAGTGTCACAAACAATTTTGTTTTGAGCGGAACGCCAATTTTGTTGAATTGAATTAAAAGTCCATGTAACGTAAAATGATCTTCAATCTCAGAACTGTGTAACTATTTTCCTCTGCTTGAACGGTCAAACGTGAACAAGTCATTTTATAAATTGCAGTCGAGATATGCAGACGGCTGCTTCACTGGGCGGCACGGTGGTGCAGTGGTTAGCACTGCTGCCTCACTGCCCTGATGACCTGGGTTCAATTCAGGCCCCAGGTCACTTTCCATGTGGAGTTTGCGACATTCTCCCTGTGTCAGTGTGAGTCTCACCCCCAAAACCCAAAGATGGGCAGGGTAGGTGTAATGTCCATGCTAAATTGCTGCTTAATTGGAATAAAAATGTTTTTTTTAAGTTGCCTCAGTGAGTCACCAGCCTCACTGATCAGTCAACATATGATCAGAAGATTGGCAAAGCTATGCCAAATGTAGTAGAAGGGCCTGGCATACATGGGGTTAATGTGACACTCAGCACAGTAGTGCCCACACAGTGATGTAAGGGCGCACATGACTCAGACCTGGGGTCAGTGCGGTGTTAGCCTGAGACTCATCAAGACCTAGAGATGGAGATGGCTCCATGCCTGCACCCTTTTTCTGTAAATATATATATATAGTTACAAGTAGTCATAAGGACTTGTTGTTAACATATAGAAGACTACAAAGAGCTATTTAACGGATACATTTGGTAAACAACACCATTATAACAGCAAATGCGGATGGTGAGTGGTGGGTGTCAAGCATCGCATGATGGGCAGTCAACAACCTTCTCCAGCCAAGTTTTTCCATCTCAACAAGCAATTTTATTTAATGCCTAAGAATGCCACCAGACCACAGAAACAAGCCCAGAGCCGTTCTAGTACTGCCACTCCCACCTGTCGATTAGAATCCCCCTTATTTCATTAATAGCCATCGGCCATGATACATTTTCACAAGCTTATCTTTTTGTTTTAAACATGTATCAGGTAATTAGGAATAAGTCAATATGAAGAAAATGCTGACAGTTATATATCATTGAAGAACGAGTTGTCCTTTTCTTTCTTGAAGTATCATTTAAACTCGGAAGAATACTATTCAAACTTTATGAACACACGACAGCTATATATAGAATACAAAATCAGAAGTGTGCCCTCTACACTGAATCCTGCCCAAGGTTAGTCTTTAAACTTTGAGCAGTATGATCAATAATAATAATAATAATCGCTTATTGTCACAAGTAGGCTTCAATGAAGTTACTGTGAAAAGCCCCTAGTCGCCACATTATGGCGCCTGTGCAGGGAGACTGGTACGGGAATTGAACCCGCGCTGCTGGCATTGTTTTGCATTTCAAGCCAGCTGTTTAGCCCACTATGCTAAACCAGCCCCAATGTCACCTGAACTGAGCATGTTGCATCGGATTGCCCTTTTACAAAAACCACTACTTGCATTTATGTAGCAGCTTTAACATACTGAGACATCTGAAGGCATTTTACAGGACACCATGCCAAATAAGGATGTATGAGAGAAGATGTCCAAGAGCCTGATCAAAAGGTAGGTTTTAAAAAGTTTTTTTTTAAATAGAGAGAGGGAAGGAATTCTAGAGCTTAGGGCCCAGGTAACTGGAGGCATGACTGCCAACAGCGATTAAAATCAAGAGGCCAGAATTAGAGGCCTGTAGAGATGCTCAGGAAGGAAGTCTTGTGGGTAGCGTCCCAGCCTCTGAGCCAGAAGCTCCTGGCTCGTGTCCCACTTGATGGCCACGGAAGGCGCGTTCATAATACAGTCAAACAGGTTGAGTGTCAATCGGCAAATCCTTCCAACACGCCAGTGGTTGTTGGTAAGAGTGGGAGAGACTCCTGGTCAACCATACTTGATGCAGAGTGGTGCCCCTCAAGCTATAAGCCCCGTGTGACAGACTAGCAACCTGTTCCAGGAATAACTAGCTATGGGAACAGACAAAGGTCTGTCTTCGAGCATCACTAGGTATGGCAAGAGAATTGGAATGGAATGGAAAGATTTGGGGAGGTGTTGGGCCAGACGAGGTTGCAGTGATCGCGAGGTGCAATACCCATGCAGGGGTTTGAAATGAAGAAAGAGAAATGTATTGACTGGAGTTTCAGACTGAAATAGATGCACCAGCCAACCTGCTGTCCCAGTTGTTTCCTGATTAATGCAAATCTTCCCATTGTCAAGAAATGTTCACGGTTAGTCTGAGAAAACCAATGACCTGGAGTTTCCTGGAAAGCTGGAGTTCACAGAATCATAGAATCCCTACAGTGCAGAAGGAGTCCATTCGGCCCATCGAGTCGGCACCAGCTGTTCGAAAGAGCATTCTACCCATCCACCCAGCCCTATCCCCATAACCTAACCCGCACATCCCTGGACATGAAGGGGCAATTTATCATGGTCAATCCACCTAACCCGTACATCTTTGGATTGTGGGAGGAAACCGGAGAACCCGGAGGAAACCCACGCAGACAGTGACCCAAGGCCAGAATTGAACCCGAGTCCCTAATGCTTTGAGGCAGCAGTGCTAACCACTATATCACCCTGCCACCATTTGAATTCCTGAGGAGGTTTGAATGTAGCTGTTATACATCAGTTTTACTCCAAAAGATTGTTATGCACATGTTTCCTTGATGACTTGTGCCATCTCCTGAATCCACTTAACTTGTTAACTTAGAAGCACTTCTGGTGGTGGCCATGGAGTGAGTGGTCGCACATGTCATGGCTCATGCTCGAGGTGGAATGTTTTATCCTTCTCCACCCAATCTTAGGGGTGCTTGATGGCAAAAGGTGCATGAGTACTGAGTGAATGTAATACTTCCCTGCTGAGACCAGTTTATGGCTTACCAGAAAGGGGCTGGATTCTCTGTTTCTGGGGCTATGTCCCCACGCTGGCATGGGAATGGTGGCGTTTTACACCAGAGAAAATGCTGCAAAACGGCCACCGATTCCTCGTTTGCTGGGGGTGAGCATGCCGGCCGCACCCTGTTACATGGCGGAGGCTGCTCGTGGATCTGGCCCCTTTGTTCGGAGGGGGTCTTTGACTGTCTTCTCGAGATGGACCGAGTGCACACGGCGCTGAGGAGGAGGCCGCAAGCGGGAAACCACTGAGGGTGATGGTGGTGAGGCTGCATTGTTTTCTCAACAAAGAGAAGATTCTGAGGTGGGTAAGGCAGACAAAGAACTGCACCTGGGAGAAGAACAAGTTATGTATTTGTCAGGACCTGGGAGGGGAGCTGGCCAAGCGGAGGACCGGTTACAATTGGATTAAGGCCTCCCTCTACAAGAAGGGGGTGAAGTTTGGGGGTTCTGTACCCTGCTCATCTGTGGGTCAAGCACCGGAACCAAGAGTTCTATTTGACTCACAGGAGGAGGCGAAGGACTTTATGAAAGATCATGCACGGAGGAGTGTGAGGACATTGAACATTGGAGTTGTGCTATGTATAGGTTGTGGGCACACAGGGTGGGTGGATTTGCAAACACTACGGCAATGGGAGTGGGAAGGTTGAGTGGGCCTTTTGTTTTTTATTGTACGTTTGTTGTTTGGGGGCATGGGGGTAGCCAGAGGTCCCAGGTGGGGATCACTATGCTAGTTGGTTGGACTAGTTAACGGGAGTGAAGTGGGGGCTTGTCAGGAGGAGAGGGTGGGGGAGGGGGAAATGGGTTGGTTCTTTGTTTGGTTATGGGGAGCGTGTGGGGGGTTGGGGCGAGGGATGCTGATGTGGGGGTGGTTGGTGTGGCGCAGTTGGTTAAGGAGGGATAGTGGCGACATCTTGGGATGGGCCTGGAGGAATGTGAAATGCAGACCAGGGGGAACTGACTAAAGAAGGATTGTGACTGAACGGCAGAGAAAGGGGGGCGGGGAGCACCCCCGATCCAGTTGATTAGATGGAACGTGGGGGTGGGGGGGTGGGGTTGAATTGAATCGGCTGGTTAAATTGTTGCATGTTTTTGTGCACTTGAGGAGTTTGAAGGCGGACGTTGTGTTCCTGCAGGAGATGCACCTAAAGCTGGGAGATCAAACGAGGCTGAGGAAGGGATGGGTGAGGCAGGTGTTGCACTCGGGGTTGGACATGAAGACGATGGGGGTGGAAGTGCTAGTCAACAAGAAAATGGCCTTCGAGCTTGACAGTATTGTAGCTGACCCGGGAGGCAAATATGTGATGGTTAGTGTGGATGCCTGTGATTCTGTTGAAAGTTTATGCCTCAACTTGGAATGATGTGGATTTCTTGAGGCAGGTATTAGGGATGATTCTGGACCTGGACATGTAACTGCTGATAATCGGGGACGATTTTAACATGGTTCTGGATCCGAGGCTGGACTGGTCGTGTCCCAGGTATTTGAAGGTTTTGGCTCTGGCAAACAAGCTGAGGGGGTTCATGGGCCATCTGGCAGCGTGGGGGGGGGGGGGGGGACCGGTGGCGGAAAGCTGGAGCGAAGGATTTCTCGTACTTTTCTCATGTGCACCGGGTGTACTCCCTGATTGACGATTTTATAATGGATAAGGCGCTGTTAGCGGGGGTAGCCAATTCGTAGTATTTGCCGATCGTGGTCTCTGACCATGCTTCAGTGGCTGCAATGGATATTCGATGTGGGTTTGCTGGCAGTTAAGGGGGTGTGTGAGAGGGTGAGCATGGCCATCCAAAGCTATGTAGAGCTGAAGAACACGGGGGAGGACAAGGCATCCACGCTGCGTAAGCACTTAAGGCCATGGGTAAGGGGTGAATTCATCTCGATTTGGGCGCATAGGGAGTGGGTAGAACATGAAGAGAGAGCGAGGCTAGTGGGTGAGATTGTGAGGGTGGACCGGAGATACTCGGTTGCACTAGAGGAGGTGCTATTGAAGGATAGACAGAGGCTCCAGATGGAGTTTGGATTGGTGTCCATGGGAAAGGCAATTGGACAATTGCAGAGGGCCAGAGGGGCATTGTATGAGTATGGGGAAATGTTGGCGCTCCAACTGAGGAAGCAAGTAGCGATGAGGAAGATCGGAAGGGTGAGGGTTGAGAGAGGCAAAGTGTTGTCGGGCCCAGAGGGGGTGAATCGGAATTTCAGGCCTTTTAGAGCAGGCTGTATGAGCCAGAGCCTCCACCTGGGGAAGAGGGTAAGAGGCGGTTCTTGGATGGGCTGCAGTTCTCAAGGGTGGAGGAGGAGAAGGTGCAGATAAGGGACTCCAATTGGACTGAGGGAGGTGATGAACTGCATAGGTTCGATGCAGGCAGGGAAGGCCCCGGGGCTGGATGGGTTTCAAACCGAGTTCTATAAGACGTTTGGTGTGGAGCTGGGGCCCCTGCTTGTGGGGATGTATAATGAGTCAAGATTAAAGGGGGATGCTCCCACCTACATTGTTGCAGGCGTCCAGTTCCTTGATTTTAAACAAGGATAAGGATCCGGAGAAGTGTTGGTCGTACCGTTGTTAAATACGGATGCTAAGTTGTTAGCGAAGTTGAAGGTGAGTTAGCATTGCAGATAGAGGACGGTGTGCCGGGTGTGATAGAGAGGATCAGACGGCGTTTGTGAAGGGTAAATGTGCGCAGATTGCTCAATACTGTTATGATGCCTTTGGAGGGTCCAGAGGTAGACGTTGTGGTGGCAATGGATGCGGAGAAGGTGTTTGATCAGGTGTTGTGGGCGTATTTGTTGGAGGTGCTGGAGGACCGGTTCAGGTTTGGCCAGGGCTTCGTGGATTGGGTCCAGCTGCTGTACAGGGTGACGATGGCTAGTGACCGGACAAACAATATTTATGAAAAAAACTTATTAACATAGTTTTGACCCCACACAGAAGACTAGAAAAGGCACATTTCCTCCATTTGGGCCCATTCTTAATGGCCATAAATTTACATTCAATATTTTAGGTGCTGCAGGATCCAAAGTCATGAGTTATGTTGACTAATGATTCATTTCAGCAATTTTGAAAAACTATTTTTGTTGTTTTTCAGTGCCTTCCTTTGGCACCAGAAACTATTATATTAAAAAAAGAAAACCTCCCAAAATTGGTTGCGCATAAATAGTAATGTTTGGTGATTTCAAACTTTAATGTTTGTAATATCAGTCAGTTGAAGAGAAACTTTAAGAACATTGTTGCAAATGTTTTATACTTTCCTCAAACCTGCATTAATTATGCTAATTAGCATTTGTTTTATGTTTGCACATTTGCTGGTGGGACTGTCAGGAAATTTTGGCATAAATTTTCATCAGTAAGCCTTGCATGGAAACTGACGCAAATTTCACCAAAGTTTCGGTGAAGGTTCGATTGGGGTGACGAGGCCCTAACATAAGACAACAGATAAATGAGTAGTGTAACTACAGATTTAACTTCACAATCCTTTACCCTGGTCCTCTGTCCAAAGTAGAGGCCTGAATTTTGGGATCCAATGAAGAGGTGATGGCTGCTGAACTGACATCACTTCAGGATTTCACTGCATTTTTCATGAGGTTTGATAAAAATATATTGTTCCATTATTGGCGAGCATTGCGATGTTTAGTTGACTTTTTTACTGCAATGAAATAATTCTTTCACTCATTCACCGAACGTTTTCAAGGATAACAAAACCCAAATTAATTATCTTCTCAAGCTAAGCCTGTTACCTGAGATGGTATGATCTTGCCAAAAAGTGCATTTCGCTGTATCTTGCCTGCAGGCCAGTACTTAAAAGACAAGCTACAGCGGCAACAAAAGACATATTTTAAGGCAACATGTTCACTGACCAGTTCTGAAACTGACATTTGCAACCATTTTCCTCATTCCAAAAATGTTTAATTGCTCGTTCTTAGAAGACATCAAGCAAATCAGAGATTCTTTTAAACAAAAAAAGAATTGTGGTGCTGCTTGCCTTGAATCGTTCCAAGTCATTCTGTGCAATGCTGCTGCTTTAACCCTCCTCTCATTGTGCTGATATTGGACGTTGCCAGTTTCGAACAAGGGAATCTATTTTTCCACTTTATTTTGGCATAGGCACGATTTGGCTGCATAGATTCAGGTCAAAAAACAACATTAGACTTTCTCACATTATCCTGACAGCTCAATGGAGTCACTAATCCAGAGAGTGCTGCTGTGGTGCCATGCAATTTATTCAAATCCCTGACAGTCAGGGGCGGAGGGGTAACTGTAAGTTCAATGTATATGGGTCCAATTTTAACTGTGCACTAGTGGATGGATTTTGAGTGGGTTAAAATCTCACCCTTTGTGCTGAGTGGGGACGAATTGGAAACTATCTAAACCCATCTCTTCCATGAGCTTTCAGGTAGAATTTTACGATCAGTGTTTGTTTACTCCTAAATGTTTTGTTTTGGAGCACTGTACCAGCGTAGGCTTGTAAAAACTGTAATCTATACTGTGGGCCTGGTCAATGTTCAATCATGTGCAAAACCACTCCCAAAATCCAGTGAAGTGTGCAAAAGCTTCTTCAAGTGAATGTCAAAATCATACAGAATACAGACGGACAGAACACATGACAGTGACACTGAAAGACAACGTAGTCAGTGGGAAATTAAATTGGGCAGAGTCATGCCGCTTTAAGTTATATTCTTTTTTAATTCATTCGTGGTAACGTGACTGTCACCGGCAGAGCAAGCGTTTATTGCCCATCCCTTTCAGATTGGTTTGCCAAGGTTATTTCAGAGGGCAATGAAGTGTCAACCACATTGTTGTGGTTTGGAATCACATCTAGGCCAGACCAGGAAAGGAGAGCAGATTTTCTCTCTTGAAGGACATCAGTAAACCAGATGGGTTTTGACGACAATTTGGGAGATTTATAGTCATCATTAATGAGACTCGCATTTTGTTCCAGATTTATCAATGATTAATTCATTGAATTTAAATTTCTACAGCTGCCATGGCGGGACATGTCTCTGGAACATTTGCCCAGGCCCCTGCTGAGCTCTCTGTAATCTCAACACATGAATCGAACCCTGATTATATTTAAACTGCGATCAGGAAGTAGTGAGGTTAGCTCAAACTTCCTTGTGTTGAAAAATGTCTTCATATTGAAGAGGTTTTGCAAGCTAATGGAAAACTTTCCTTTGCAAAGCCAGGAAGAGCAGGAGTGCTTGATCAGGCCCCGCAAAGGAATGTTGCAGGCTGGGGTCTGACCAGCTTTACCACCTAAAGACCCTCCCAAGTCTCCTTTCACTCCATTTTCCTGGTAAGTGACTAAGGACTGCCCAATCTTTCAATTGTGAACCAAGAACGGAAAGTTGAAATTGGATTTAATCTAAACCTGGGTTCAATGCAGGAAGAGGCTCAATGTAACTTTCACATCGCACGGTAGCATAGTTGCTTAACAGCTCCAGGGTCCCAGGTTCGATTCCTGGTTTGGGTCACTGTCTGTGCGGAGTCTGCACGTTCTCCCCGTGTCTGAGTGGGTTTCCTCCGGGTGCTCTGGTTTCCTCCCACAGTCCAAAGATGTGCTGGTTAGGTGGATTGGCCATGCTAAATTGCCCTTAGTGTCCAAAAAGGTTGGGTGGGGTTACTGGGTCATGGGGATAGGGTGGATGTGTGGGCTTAAATGGGGTGCACTTTCCAAGGGCCGGTGCAGACTCGATGGGCCCAATGGCCTCCTTCTGCACAGTAAATTCTATGATTCTATGATACCTATGACCATCTCCAATAAGAGACCATTTCCATCTTAGGCAGCACCTTCCAAACCCTCGATCACCACCCAGAAGGACAAGGGCAGCAGATACCTGGGGCGGAATTCTCCGACCCCCCGCAGTTTTGGGGAAACGCCCGGGGCCTTCGTAAATCCCACCCCCGCCGTGGCCGGAATTCTCCGCCACCCGGGAATCTGTGGGGGCGGGAATCATGCCGCGCTGGTCGGCAGGCCCTCCGCGGTGATTCTCCGACCCGCGATGGGCCGAAGTCCCGCCGCTGTCAGGCCTCTCCCGCCGACGTGGTTTAAACCACCTCTGTGCCGGCGGGATTGGCAGCGCGAGCAGGCCCCCGGGGTCCTGGTGGGGGCGCGGGGCGATCGGACCCTGGGGGGTGCCCCTACGGTGGCCTGGCCCGCAATTGGGGCCCGCCGATCGGCGGGCAGGCCAGTGACGTGGGGCACTCTTTTTCTTCCGCCACCGCCACGGCCTCCACCATGGTGAAGACGGAAGAGACCCCCCTACCGCGCATGCGCCAGGATGATGTCAGCGGCCGCTGTTGTTCCGGCGCATGCACGGCCTCACGCCGACCGGCGAAGGCCTTTCGTTCACGCCGGCTGGCGGGGCGGAAATGCCGTTCGCGGTGGGCAGCGGAAAGCCAAAGGCCGCTCGCGCCGGTCGCCGGGGCCCCAACCCCTCCAGCGCGGGCCTAGCCCCTAAAGGTGCGGAGAATTCCGCACCTTTGGGGAGGCCTGACGCCGGAGTGGTTGGCGCCATTCCGGTATGCCGGGACCCCCCGCCCCGCCGGGTAGGGGAGAATACTGCTCCTGATTACAGCACCACCTGGAGATTTCCCTCCAAGTCACTCACCATCCTGACTTGGAAATAAATTGCTGTTCCTTCACTGTCACTGTGTCAAAATCCCTCCTAACTGCACTGCAGTGGTTCAAGAAGGCAGCTCACCACCACCTTCACAAGGATAACTCGAGACAGGCAATAAATTCTGGTTTAGCCAGCAACACCCACAGCCTGTAAATGAATAATATTTTGTATCCAACTCCTGACTTCTCTTCACAAGATTTGCCAAGACTCTATTCATTCCCTTTCCCAAAGACTGTCTCCTATTCAGCACATCTGTCATCATCTAGCGGAAGATTGCAGATCTGTCTTTCTCTTTGCCAACACACTCAGCTCTCTTCTCACAGCCTGTTACCTGCATAAACAGCAACTACTCCCAGAACCCTTTCTCCATTTCTCATTCTGTTCTATCGTCAGATTCCTATGCTAATTCCGTATTGTCTCGACTCCACCTCTCACACGTTGCATCATACCTGCACATCTTCTTCTTCGTAGGCATTTTCACGGGATTGAGGGGTATTTGCTTCCACTCTGGTTTGATGGATTCTGAGATGATTTATACTGACACACCCCCACTAACAGATTGAAGGGTCAGTGGAGAGGAATTTAAGGCTTGTCTGAATTTGGCAGTGACTGGCAAAGCATGGTAACTGTCCATGCTGTTTAGAGGAGATTGTTCCGCACAAAGTGGCTGCAGCAGAGACAGATTTACAGTCCATTGGGGCCCCACACTCACCTTCATTTCTGTCCCCCCCTCCCCCTGTGGTGATATGCATCACTGTAAATACACAAGGGGTTAATGTAAATACACGTAGACTAGCTAGACACTAGAGGGAGCACCAGAGACATGACACACAGATATTCAACCAATAGGTCAGTAAGATAGGACACAACTAATGGGCATTCACGACACACACAGTGGTGACACTACCACAGGAGGACATTACACCAACCCATATAAAAGGACACAGCACATATGCTCAGCCTCTTTCCAGTGGAGACACTTAGTGAGTAGACAGGGTTGATTTGAAACACATCACACTGACCACCTGGATTGTAGCAGACTGGTTCGTCAGTCTGAGTAGCCATAGCAGGATTAACAGGAGAGTCGAATCCAAGTAGGAGAATTGTTAACAGTTTACTAAATGTGTTAAAGCTATCTCCAAGTCTGAACCTTCCTTTGTCAGAGTGCACATCAAGGGAGCAGCTTATGCGACATCAAGAGCATAACAAAACACCCCCAACCTCTCGACCTCACCCAACCTTGCCTCACAGAACGCAAAAGCGGAAGCCACAAAAATACGCAAATAAATGCAGCTTTTGAACTTGTAAAAACAGGCCGATATGAATAATTGGTGAATTGAAATCCAAGCTGACCTCCTGTCAGAATAACGATAAAAATGGTCAATATTGTGATGTATGTCTTGAGGCGAGCACCATGGGAACTTGCTGAGGCACAGATGATGCAGGACAGAATGAGCCAGTCCAGCACAAGAGCAAATACGCCAATCAACAAGATGCATATTCTGCCATTCAATATATTTCAGAGTCACATTCAGTTTGAAATGTTAACTTACTTCCTGATGCGACCATCAATTCACACAAAACTAGGAGTAGACGTAAGCTGTGGCTTTAATCAACTAGAACAGTGCCTGCCTGCGACTGGTCTGTTAGTGGGGGCCGCCTACAGGGCGACTGCTCTTTATAACTCCCCTCAAGGGGTGGAGTCAGGGGCGGAGCCCACACAGGCCCCAGCATGCTACATCATAGGTAATACCATACAATGCTCCATAGGTGGAGCCCACATGGGCAACAGCGTAATACAGATAAGCACATGGTGAATTGTTACAGCAATTAATTCACCACAATCCCTCTCAACAAATTCAATGTAAATTGATGTGAGTGGAATGTCCAGTGAGCTCAATTCCAATATCAGTGGCTCTGTCTACAGGATTCTGTTCTTTGTCCTGAAGAAGCTTTCTGAAAGCCAGTCTTTGGGGCTATAATGGTTGGAACTATCTCTATGAGACCAGTGCAGCCATTATATCATCCCAGCAATGGACCATTTTGAAAAACAGAATTTAAACAACAGAATATGGAAGATGAACAGATTTTTAAGATTTTCTTGCTTCATCCCCTTGTTGGCATGGCGATTTAGATAGCTTTTTTCGTATACTTTCTCTTCACAAAATTATCAGTTACATCATCGTAGATAAAATCTTGTAAAGACACACTTTCTTTTTTTTTTTTTTTTAAATAATTTTTATTGAAATTTTTCGATACAAACATTTACCCCTACTACATTTTAAATTATAACACAACAAATCCCCCCTGGAAAATCCTCCCCCCGCCCCCCCCCGCGCGCACCCCCCACCCTCCCCCCCCCCCCGCGCTACCCGTCTAGCAACCAAACCGTTTTTCCCTTTCTGCCGATGGCCTCGGGCAGTCATTGCCCGCGACCCCCCGCTGACGTGCTCCCTTCGTTGCTCTCCCCCCCCCCCCCCTCCCCCCCCCCCTTTCTCCCCGGGTTGCTGCTGTTTCGGCCTCCAGTTCCTATCTCTGATCCAGAAAGTCAAGGAAGGGCTGCCACCGCCGGAAGAACCCCTGTACCGACCCTCTCAGGGCGAATTTGATTCTTTCCAATTGGATGAAGCTTGCCATGTCGTTTAACCAGGTGTTAACACTTGGTGGCCTTGTGTCCCTCCACTGAATCAAGATCCTTCTCCGAGCTACCAAGGACGCAAAGGCCAATATTCCGGCCTCCCTTGCCTCCTGTACTCCTGGCTCCACCCCAACCCCAAAAATCGCTAGCCCCCACCCTGGTTTGACCCTGGTTCCCACCACTCTCGATACCGTCCCCGCCACCCCCTCCCAGAACTCTTCCAGTGCCGGGCACATCCAGAACATATGTACATGGTTCGCAGGGCTTCCCGAACACCTAACACACCTGTCCTCACCCCCGAAGAACCGACTCATCCTAGTCCCCGTCATATGGGCTCTGTGCAGCACCTTAAATTGGATGAGGCCCAACCTTGCGCACGACGACGACGAATTGACCCTCTCTAAGGCATCCGCCCATGTCCCATCTTCTATCTGCTTAAAGACACACTTTCAATTGTCAATATTGCAGAACTTGTCAAATGGTCCTGACTCATCAGGCTTTGCAAATCATTTTTTACTCTTTTCAATACAGAAAAATTATATTCAATGGAAGCATTTGTGACAGGTATTGTTAAAAATATTTTCAGAATGGTTTCCACATTTAGAAAACCATCACGTACAAGTCTGTACAAATCAGCTGGTGACCTCGAAACACAGAACTCATCATGATCGATGAAATGAATGAATTACTTCATTCCATCTGCAAAACGATTTGTGTCTATGTCCCCCCAATAAATTCATTTAATTTCTTACTGCAGTGTTTTTTTAGCATTTTAATCCAAACTTCTGTCAAAGCCAAACAAAGCAAATCAACAGTTTTCTTCAGAGATTCACTTCCAACCTGTAATTGCACAAATTTTGTGTCAAAGTAACCTTGGCAGTCTCAACGACAATCTTCTCTTTCCCTTTTGAAGTGATTTTATTGTCTCCAATTTAATCGAAAAATAACTTTTTGCATCTTTTATTGCAGTACCCTGTGAATCAGAGTGACCTTGGTGTGCACACCAGTCCCTTGAGGTCGCAGGGCAGCTTGAGGACGTGGTTCAGAAGAATATGGTATACTTGCCTTTATTAGCTGAGGCATAGAGTTTAAGAGCAGGGAGGTTGTTCTGGATCTGTATAAACCATTGGTTAGGCCACAGCTAGAGTATGATGTGCAGTTCTGGAATCCACATTATAGGATGGATGAGATTGCATTAGAAAGGGTTCAGGGGAGATTTACCAGGATGTTGACTGGGATGGCCAGTTTTAGTTATTAGATAGAGTGATTAGATAGACTGGGGTTGTTTTCCTTCGAGCAATGGAAGTTAAGGGTGGGGACAAAAGATATATTAAATTATGAGGGGCATAGATAGCGTAGACAGGAATAATTTGTTCACTTGGTGGAGGGATGAATGACCAGGGGGCATAGCTTCAAAGTAAGGTACAGGAGGTTTTGAGGGGATGTGAGGAATAATACCTTTCACCAAGAGGGTAGTGAGAGTCTAGAACTCACTGCCTGAAAGGATGGTGGAGGCAGAGACCCACATAACTTTTAAGAGATATTTAGATGTGCACTTACGATGCCAAGGGATAAAAGTGCTGGAAAATATAATTCGAATAGTTAGGTGGTTGTTCTTTACCAGCGTTGGCATGATGGACCAAAGGGCCTTTTCTGTGATGTAGACCTCTATGACTCTATGAGCGGGACCTATATTATTTGTTAATGTTAGTGCCTTTGCTTCCATTGAGTTATAGCCATTTCGAACTTCCATGAAAAATCTTTCAAGTGAGGCTAAGTATTGTGAAGCATTCAATAAAGTTGAATCAACATTTTGCAGTCATTTGCTGACGGTATTAATTCTTTGAAGTAAACAGTTCCATAAAGAGTTAAAACAGCAATACTATACTTTACAAATTTCTCTGCTAAGGATTTTGCTTCAACTTGGACACTGAATTTGATATGGCTATATCTAATAAAGGTTTCCTTTATATCAGCAAAGTTAATTTTCAAAGCCAAACAGCATCTGCATGAGCAGACCACCTGCATCATAAATTCTTTTGACTGTCAAATGTTTTCCATGTGCCTCCTCCAAGCGTGATTGCAACATATTCCACCAATGTGTGTAAACCAAAAAAAGGCATAAACGTTTTGAACAAAGTCAATAAAACATATAGCTCCCTCACAAGATTCAGCTGGAGCATTGCTGATCAAATTCAAGGCGTGGCTGGAACTTGGCATGAATAATGCAGATGGACTTACATTGTTCAATCTTACTTGTGGACCTGAATATTTTCCTGCAGCATCATCAAAGCTCTGCCACAATTATTGATGTCCAAACCTAAATTTCCAATGATTTCCAAAACAGTTGTTTTCAGACACTCAGAAGTGTGGGATTGTAGCTGGACAAAACAAAGAAAGTGCTCTACAACTTCACCATCGCTGGTCACATATCTTAAAATTAATGTTCATTGCTCCATATGACTCACATCCGGTATTGAATCAATTATTATAGAATAGTATTTGGCATCTTTGACTTCATTAGTGAATTAGTTTCTGAGCTGCTCTGTCATTATAGTGATGAAGTGTTAAATATCTGGTCTTCCCTGAGCCACAATATTTGCAACTTTCAAATGCTCTTTAAATTAAATTGAATTCATTGACATATCCAAGGCAGGCTAAAAAAATTACTTCTTTGACTTGACAATGATGACTCATTATGTCCTCTTAGAGTGTTACCGGGCGGCGCGCCATTTGCTGGTGGTGGGATTCTCTGCTCCCGCCATTTGTCAATGGGATATCCCATTGAAGCCACCCCACGTCCCTGGGAAACCCACAGGTGGGGGTGTGCTGCTGGCTAGAACATTGACAACATTTCCTTTTCTGTCTCAAAACAGAGACTAAATAAGTCCCTTGTAAACCATTTATTGAAGAACCCGAAATTGGATCCCGCATCACCTCTGACCTACCTTAAAATCCAATGAGGATACCTTTTCAATACAAAGTTTCTGAAAGGTCACCCGACTGCTGAGAGAGGCCAGGCCCACAAGAGCAGGCAATTGTGAATTAAAAGAAGGATTTTCTACGGTATGTGTGCAGCCCAGCTAAACTGGTTGCTGCTCGAGTTGTTAGATGTAATAAGGATACCATAACCTGGACGCCCATCCTTCAGGGATTCTGTTACTTCATCCAGAGTAGTGAGGTGAAAAGCATTCGAGGGGAATCTAGATAAACACACGAGGGAGAAAGATTTAGAAAAGTGTGTTGATGAGTGAAATTAGGAAGGGGTGGGAGGAGGCTTCTGTGAAACATAAACACTAGCATGGACTAAATGGTTTGTCTTCATTCTGTAAATATTATATAATACCAAGTAAACTCTTTTGAGGTTGGTGTCAGCTAATCAGAGTGAGATGGCAACAGCTCTGAAACAGTTTTTATGGAATGGAGGCTCTTTATTCAGCATGCACAGAAATAGAGAAACCACTCTGTTCACTCACCCCAGAGATTTGAGCATAATCTTGGCTGCTGAGGGAGTGCTGCACTGCCAGAGGTGCCATCTTGTGAATGAAGCATTAAACATGGCTCTGCCTTCCCTCTCAGATGAATGTAAAAGATCTGGCGCTATCTTTAAAAAGAGGAGGCTAATTATCCATGGTGTCCTATCCAATAGTTATCCTTCAGATTATCTGGTGAGCAGCACGGTGGCACAGTGGCTAGCACTGTTGCCTCACGGTGCTGAGGACCCGGGTTCGATCCCGGCTCTGGGTCACTGTCCGTGTGGAGTTTGAACACTTTCCCCGTGTCTGCGTGGGTCTCACCCCCACAACCCAAAGATGTTCAGAGATTGGCCATGCTTAATTGCCCCTTAATTGGGGAAATAAAATTGGGTACTCTAAATAAAATAAGCAAACTTGTCTGGTCATTATTATATCGCTGTTTGTGGGAGCTTGCTATTCTTAAATTGGGAGCCGCCTTTTCTACATTATAACAGAGACGACACTTCAAAAGTACTTCACTGGCTGTAAAGCACATTGGGAGGTCGGGCATTTAAAGACGCTCTATAGATTCACATCTTTCTTTGAGAAAATCTCTATGAAAATCCAAACAAGTCATGTGTCTAAGAATCAACAGCAGTTTTACTATTAGATTCTAATATTCCCCTCTCTGAAGCCTAAGTACTAAAATCTGTACGACGTTGAGTGTATGTAACAAATGATTTTATTAACTTAGTGATACTAATCCAATGCTCAGGTTTACTGCTAACTGAGTTATTTGGCAATTTCTCCAGGATTTAAGACATTAACAGGTGGGCATAGGAAAACTACACAATCTGATGAATAACTACTTCTCAGGAAGATCCCACATTTCAGACTTTACAGCTGTATCGAGGATCAGAGAACATAAACACAGCTCAGATAATTGGCACATGTGTCCAAGACAAGATCATTGACATTGCTTACCAATTGGCCATTTGCGAATGAAATCCTCTCTTGTGTCTGAAAATGATTTTCTTTCCTGCTCGCTCCTGGGATGTTGCAATGTCAAAGAGCTCTTGTTTTCTTCTTATTTATTGCTGTGGGTCAAAGAGAAGCAGATGTGGTTGTCAAATATACCAAGCACGACAGCTATTACCTGAGAGATGGATCATAACAGTGATGCCTGACTAATGTCCACAATAGCTAACTGTCTAAGGTCCGGGAGATAGATAGCTAGAGTGAGTACTGTATTCATTTCTCCCAATTGGCAGATTCAACAGCTGCAGGACTCTACAAATCTCCTTATAACAGATCGTGTGGAGGACACATCATTACAATGCAATGACACAGCGCAGAAGGAAACCATTCGGCCCAGAATGGTTATACTGGCACTTTGAAAGGGTTATCCAATTAGCCCCACACCCACCCCATTCCCCCCTGAGCGTTGCAGATTTGTTCTATTCAAGCATTTATTTAATTCCCTTTGGAAAGTCATTATTGAATCTGCTTCCACTCAGATCGCAAGTTCCTGTGTAAAATAAAATTCCATTTAACTTTGTTCTTGTTATATTGTAACAAGGATACATATCAAACCATTGTATGAGGAGTTTCTTATATCATCAAACAAGGGCAGCAGAGAGTATTCATTTAAAAATGGAGTAGTGAAGAAGATTTTACATTATCTCACGCTACTGATCGGCCATGATTATTAAATTGAGGAACAGGCTTGAGGAGCTGACATAGTCTCCTCCTGTGTTTTGGAAGGTGACAAGCAAAGGTCCTGTCAAAGAATATCCCATGACTCTGGGAGGGATTTACTGAGCAACCCGCCCATCCAACGGATTTCCCGTTGACTGCACCCTTCGTCGCTGGGAAACCAGTGCGCCATCGGTAGGTCCGGAATATCATGCTAGCGTAAATAGCGGGTACATTCTGCCCTACATTTCACAGAAGAACAGGGGAGTTCTCCCCAATGCCCAGCAAATAGTTATCCCTCAATCAACATCACAAAAACAGATCCTATCACACTGCAGTTTAGGGTAACTTTCTGTGCACAAATTGGTTGCCGGGGTTCCAATGCTGCAGTGATTGTCCTTCAGACGTAGGGCTTCATGGGCTGTTAAGTACTTTGGAACAACCTGAGGTTGTGAAAGGTGCTAGATAAATGCAAGATGTTCCTTTTTTTTTTGCTAATCTAGTAATTACTATTAGTACAATGCTTCTGCAGTGGAATATATTTCCGTGAAAATACAAAAGCTAAAATGTAATTTAGAGAAAGCTCTATGAATACACTGTTGGGTATATATGACTGGTGAAGGGTAGACCAGTGAGGATTCATAGCTGGCAGTGAATAGTTGCTGGGCTCACCCACCAATGGACCCAGTCAAGCCACACAGTGTTCAATTACAGCGATAATTTACAGTGAATCTGACTGCACAGTAATATAGAACTGATAGGATAAAATACCTGGGATTAAAATCAGGGTCCCAAGGTACTCATAAAATTAGAAAGCCCTTCTCCATGTGTCACATGTACCATGTGTACAAATTCATATTGCTATGTCACCGTAACCTTAAGTTAAATTGGATGTATGGGGACATTTTTAGCTGATTAGGTGCGCAGATTTTAACAGTGGCTGTGGAAATAGGATCTTGGTGTTCACCTTCTCAGCAATGCGAAACAGGAGGAAATCCATGTCTGCGTTATACATTTGTCAATCTGAAGGAATTCCCATGGGCTGGGATAAGAGGGCGTTTTCAGATGGCAACCTGGAAATTGCGGAGTGCCACAGGTATCAGTGCTGGGGCCACAATTATTTACAACATATATTAATGACTTGGTCGAGGGAAGTGAATCCATTATTGCCAAGTTTGCGGATGACACAAAAATAAATGGGAAAGCAAGTGGCGAGGATGACAAAAAGAGGCTCCAGAGGGAAATAGACTGGTTAAGTGAGTGGGCAAAGATTTGGCAGATGGATTATAATGTATGAAAATGTGAAGTTTTGCACTTTGAGAGGAAGAATAAAGGAGCTGAATATTATTTAAATATAAAACTGCAGCACAGAGGGATTTGGGGGTGCTTGTGTATAAATTACAAAAAGCTAGCATGCAAGTTCAGCTATTAGGAAAAGCAAGTGGAACGTTGGCCTTTATTTCATAGGGAATGGAGTAGGAAAATAGAGAAGTCCTGCTAAAACGATACACGGCACTCATTAGACCATACATGGAATACTGTGAACAGTTTTGGTCCCCTTATCTAAAGAAAAACACACTGGCATTGGAGGCAGTCCAGAGAAGGTCCACTAAGTTGTCCTGGGTATGATGGGATTTTCTTATGAGGAGAGTTTAAGTAGGTTGGGCCTGTATGCAATGGAATTAAGAAGAGGTAGAGGTGACCTAATTGTTTCTCAGTAGGCTTGACTGGGTCGATGCTGAAAGGTTGTTTTGTCTTATGGGAGATTTTAGGACCAGAGGGAATAATCTCAGAGTAAGGGGTCCACCTTTTAATACAGAGATGAGGAGGAATTTATTCTCTCAGAGTGGAGTGAATCTGTGGAATTCTTTACCTCAGAAGGCAGTAAAGGCAGAGTTGTGAAGCGTGTTCAAGGTTGAGAGTGGCAGATTATTAATCAGTAAGCGAATCAAAGATTATGGGGATAAGGCGGGAAAGTGAAGTTGAGGTCTGAGTAAGGTTGCCTTGCCGCTGAACACCGCCCACTAGTCGGAAAATTGAGGCTGGGCAGAAAATAATTGACCTATTAATGTCCTCAAATGGGGCAAGGATGAGCCGTCCCAGCATAAAATTGTAGAGAGGATGGGGAGGACGGGAACCTGTCTGGACGCCTGTGCGACAAATTTCACGCTAACCCCTTTCCTCCTCACTTCCAAACATGCCAGCGGGAGGAAGCAAAATTCTGCCCTTAAAAATCACTCTGTGAATATGAATATTCAGATCGCAGAGACCATGGGCGGAATTTTCGCTCGGCTGACGCTGGAATTGGGAAACGCGGTTGGGCGGAGAATCGTTTTTGATGTCTAAATCATGGCGGGCGCTGTTTCACGCCAAATCGCAATTCTCTGTTGCCTCAACAGCAGAGTCGATGTGTTCCACTCTGCACGTACAGTAAACACCGTTTCCATATCATTAGGGGGCCTGAACAAAGTATATCCAGGGCCTCCTTGATTCACCGCCTCCACTGGGCGATTTCCCGATGGCGCGGTACACTTGTGCTTTAAAAAATTGAGAAACAGGCGTCTTGGTTGATGAGGGAGAGAGAGGAGTTAGGACTCTGTGAGCTGTGACCCTGGACTACTAGTCTGACACTGGCAGGGCGGACTGCGGGGAGGGGGCTTTGCTTAGGGCCGGGGGTGGGGGGTTGGGGTGGTGATGGGGGTAAGGGCCATGGAGATGGGGTGACACCCCCCCCCCATGAGACTGGGGCAGTGTTCAAGCACGGACCACCATTGCCATGGCTTGCACTGAGCACCCCACTGACTACCAACCTTGGCCCCTGGATCTGCAGTGCCACCAGCTCTATGAGTGCTCCCACCCATGTACCCTACCACCACTCTCCCACCCCACCACCCCTCTCACCCCATCCACTGTCATACCAATCCCTGAAATGGCCACCATCCCCCTGCTGGGCATTATGCAGCCCGCACAAGGGCAATGCCCACATTAGCCCCTTCAAGGAGTACTAGATGGGGGCTGAGAGGTGTACAACTGGTAAAGGAAGTGTCAGCTGACATTACCCCTGGCAGCAGGGACGGGCACTAGGGACAGAGGTCCCCAAGGCGCCAGGCATTGATGGAGCCTCAGATGCGGGGATGGGGAATGGGGGAGGGGGAACATGCAGGGCTGAGTCTGCAGTGCCAACCGGGGGCCCGTTGGACCTGGTTGGGCACAGGGGTATGCACCATGTCTGCCTTTCACCCCCTGCAGACAAGGGATATTGGAATTCAATCAGCAATGGTGGCCTTCATCAGCAGCATTTATCATTCGAGGACCTGCTGGATCGGGCATGCCGTCGAAGAGTCTAACGGAGCTGGGGAATTATGCAACACATCTGCCAGATCATGGCACACCTGGCACCGCAGGGGAATAGGGGAGGATACCCGTGACTGGTGGCCGTCAAGGTGATGGTCGCCCTGAATCTCTATGCCATGGGCTCCTTCCAGGCGCTGAGTGGGGACCTGTCCGGGATCTCACAGGTGCATCCGCGCCATCACGGAGGCCCTATATGCCCAGTTGGCACAATACAGCCATTTCAACATGGACCGAGCCCACCAGGATGCCCAGGCAGTGAGATGCCCCGGGTTCAGGGGGTGATCCATGGGATGCACGTCATCCTATGAGCACCTGAAGATGTTAGGCCGCTCTACACAAATCAAAAGGGGCTCCACTTGATGAACGAGCAGCTGGTGTGTGACCATCAGATGCGCATCATGCATGTCTGCACCCGATGCCCAGCAGTGTGCACAACGCCTCATCCTGGCACACTCAACGGATCCTGGCTTCTTTGAGGCGCACACCCAGCTAGGGGCTGGCTCTTGGGCGACAGGGGTTATCTGCTGCAGTCATGGCTGATGCCGCACATCCGTGTGGTGTTCTTTTGTTTCTTATTTCAGGATGGTGAGTGCCGTGTTCACAATGACTATAAAATAGCTTGAACTTAAACAAAGCTACAAATTTATTAACACTACTAACTTGGATTCGACGCATACTCCGAAAGAATACACAGTTGATTAATAGCATCTAAACTACACTCATCTACAGCTAATCTTACTCCTGATATAAACTATGATCTACTCTCACTTACACTATCTGTACTTCTGACTCTCACTAGTTAACTCCTGCACACACTCTCCCACAAGGCTTAGCATCACTGCCTTACATAGTTGTAACAGTAGCTCCCTCTAGTGGTTACTCTCGACACTTCATTAACCCTTGCAGTGCTGACAGTTATGATAATAGTACAATCCGAAGGCTACAGACCAACATGATGACCCACTACAAAAACGCCCATGCAGCGACCAGGAGTGTGATCAAGCATTGCTTTGGCCTCCTGGAGATGCGGTTCAGGTGTCTGGTCCGCTCTGGAGGGCCCTCCAGTATGACGCTGGGAGTGTTGCCCGCATCGTGGCGGCTTGCTTTTTTCATTTTGTTTCCAATTAAGGGGCAATTTGGCATGGCCAATTCACCTATCCTGCACATCTTTGGGTTGGGGGGGTGAAACCCACGCAGACAGAGGGAGAACGTGCAAATTCCAAACGGACAGTGACAGTGAGCTGGGATTGAACCCGTGTCCTCAGCGCCTTGAGGTAACAGTGCTAACCACTGTGCCACCGTGCCGCCCTATCGTAGCTGCCTGTTGCATCCTACACAACATGGCGCAACAGAGGGTGACGTGCTGGAGGAGGAGGATGACCCGCAAGACCTCGTCCGATGAGAGAATGCAGGGACGACGCATCCTTCATCGGACAAGGCCTTGCGTTCATCCTCCTTCTCCAGCACGTCACCCCTCTGTTGCGCAATGTTGTGTAGGATGCCAACAACATGAGGTAAACTCGAGGATTTATCGCCAGGAGTTCTTGCAAGTTGCTTCTGATTGGCTGCCTTATTTAAGAGCATAGGAATTAGGAACTGGAGCAGGCCATTCAACTCCTCAAACCTAAGCAGTTATTCACCAGGATTGTGACCGATCCTTGACCACAAATCCACCTCACCATCCTATCCCCACATTTCTTAAATTCCCTTAGTATCCCCAAAAAACTATCACTCTGACTTGAATATTCTCAACGACTGAGCATTTAGACCTCTCTGGACTGGAGAATTCCAAAGATTCACAACGCCCAAGTGAAGAAATTTCTCCCCATCTCAGTCCTAAACTGTCATCACCATACCCTGAGTCTGTGACCTTGTGTTCTAGATTCCCAGCCAGGGGAAAACATTTGCTCAGCATCTGCCCTGTCAAGCCACTTAAGAATTTTATATGTTTCAATTAGGTAACTTCTCATCCCTCTAATCCCTGGGAATATAGGCCTAATCGACTCAATCTGTCTTCCATAAAACAACCCTCTCATTGCAGGAACCTTCGCTGCACCCACTCTAGGCATGTATGTCCCTCTTACTTAAGAAGGCAAAAACTGCACATAATACTTTGGATGTGTCCTCACCAATACTCTGTATAATTGTTGTAGGGCTTCTTTACTCTTATAATCCCTTTGTAACAAAAACTTTGCTGGTGCAAGATTGGTGGAAATCCTTTTTATGGTGTAAATGCCATCTCTGCCAACCAAAACTCCTGGCACCTCTGAAATTTTATAGATTTTAATAAAAACAATTCATGTTGCCCCTGCTATAGCCAGCAATGCTGGAGTGAATGAGGTAACTTCCTCCTTTGCCATTGTTGGTCTCAGCCAATTGCTGGACTATGCCGAAAGACGGGTAGAATGGCCTAAAGCGGCACATCCAACATTTCTTCCAGCCTTTCTGTGGGTCGTTACACCTAACCTTGAATGGCATAGAAATGTACAGCAGCAGAAACAGATTGGGCGGGATTCTTCAGAAACCGGCGGGACAGGCAACTCCGGCGCGAAGGAGTGGTGTGAACCACTCCGGCATCGGGCTGCCCCAAAGGTGCGGAATCCTCCACTAGGCCGGCACTGGAGTGGTTTGTGCCGCGCCGGCTGGCGCAGAAGGGGCTTGCCACCACGCCAACCGGCGCCAAAGGGCCTCCGCCAGACGGCACGAGTTGGCGCATGCGCGGGAGCGGCAGCGTGTGGTGGCGTCATCCCAACACATGCGCAGGGGGGGGTTAATCTCCGCGCCGGCCATCGCGGACCGTTACACCAGCCGGCGCGGGGGAATAGAGTGCCCCCACAGCACAGGCCCGCGCGCGGATCGGTGGGCTCCAATCGCGGGCCAGGCTACCATAGGGGCACCCCCCGTGACCAGATCGCCCCGCGTCCCTGAGGACCCCCGGAGGCTGCCCACGGAGCCAGGTTCCGCCGGTAAGTACCTGTCGTAACATACATGGTCACGACCGGCCAAAAACGGGCGGCCACTTGGCCCATCGCGGGCCGGAGAATCTCCCCCCACCGCCAAATCCCCGGCCCCGGAGAATTCGGCAGCTGGCTGGGTGGGATTCATGCCGCCCCCCCCCCCCCGGCGATTCTCCCACCCAGCGGGGGGTCGAAGAATCCCCCCCATTATTGTCTACTTTTCACTTGGTTTACTTCAATTTACAACATGTACAGCGTTAAAAGAATAGCAGCTGCATACCCATATTTCAATTCAATAAGAAGTCATTTGCAATTCCAGTGTAAACTGACCTGCACAAAATATATTCCTCACATCTGGCACATTAATATGGCAAGACGGAGGTCTGGTGGAGCAGTTCATATTGAAGGAAAACTTTATAAAGGGATGAGTTGGAAATGCCAACTGCTGATAAAAACAGATGGTGTGGTAAATGACCAGGAGGCCAACGCTCAAGGCATCACTTTAGTGAAAGAATTAGTCAGCACTCCTCAAGTGCAGTCTAGGTCACAGCACATGGTGCTGCTATAGTATCTTCAAACCCAACTACTATTTTTTTACTCTTTGGCGAATAGTGGTGGAAATGGTGGAAGGATTTCCCAGCTGATTATCAGCCGATTGAACCGTGTTGAATGCTTCTGTCCATGACCAGGCATTGGTCTCGAACATGGAGTTCCTGGTTCAGTGGTAAGGATGCTATCACTGCGCCACAAGGCCTCCTACAGCACATATTGAAAATATAGCTAAAGGACCAGAGTTTCAATCCATTTTTAAAATTTATTTCATGAGATGTGCGTGTCATGGGAAGGCCAGCACATGTGCATCCCTAATTTCCCTTGTCAACATAGGAACATAGAAAATAGGTGCCATTCAGCCCTAGGAAATAGTAGGCCATCAACACTTCCAAATCTCTCCCCATTTAAGAAACACTCTGCATTTCTGTTTTTCCCACCAAAATGGATACCTTCACATTTTCACATTGCAAAAAAAAATAATAATAAAAAATATTCCAGCTGCCACGTTCCTTCCCATTCATGTGGATTGCCTAAATCCCCTTGAACCTTCTTTATATTCTCCTTACAATTTACATTCCCATCTAGTTTTGTGTTACCAGCAAACCTGGAAATATTATATTTGGTCCCCACATCCAAATCATTGACACATGCTGGTTTAGCTCACTGGGTTAAATCGCTGGCTTTTAAAGCAGACCAGGCAGGCCAGCAGCACGGTTCGATTCCCGTACCAGCCTCCCCAGACAGGCGCTGGAATGTAGTGACTGGGGGCTTTTCACAGTAACTTCATTGAAGCCTACTCGTGACAATAAGCAATTTTCATTTCATTTCATTCATTGTGAATATTTGGGGCCCAAGCACTGATCTGTGGGGTATCTGAGTTGTCACAGCTTGTCAACCTGATAATGACTCATATTCCTACTCTATTGTCTGTGTATTAACCAATTTTCAATCCACGCCAATATATTACCCCCAATCACATGTGCTCTAATTTTGTTTGCTAACCACTTGTCTGGGATTTTATTGAAAACCTTCTGAAAATCCAAATACTCCACATCCACTGGCTCTTCCTTATCTATTTTGCTAGTTACACCCTCAAAATAACGCCAACGGATTTGTCAACATGATTTCCCTTTCATAAATCCATGTTGACTTCACCCAATCTTACCATTATTTTTTAAGTTTCCAGTTATCAACTCCTTTTTAATTGATTCAAACACATTTACTGTATTTGATGTTAGGCTAACAGGCCTGTGGTTCCGTTTTCTCCCCTCCTCATTTCTTAAATAGTGGCGTGACATTTCTTAACTTCCAATCTGCAGGAACTATTCCAGAATCTATAGAATTTGGAAGATGAACACCAACAGATCCATTAACTCTACAACCACCTCTTTCACCACTCTGAGCTTTTTTTAATGAATATTAATTTCTTTCAGTTCCTCATTCTCACTAGTTTCTTGATCCTCTAGTATTCCTTGGAGGTTTTTCATATCTTCCTCTGTGAAGACAGGAACAAAGTATTTTATTCGTTTCTCTGCCATTTCCTTTCCTTTACTTTCTCCTTTTTACATACCTATAGAAGTTTTACAGTCCACTTTTATGTTTATCTCCAGTTAACTTTCATATTTTTGGTTTCTCTTTCTTTTCCAGTTTCTTGGTCCGCCTTTGCTGAATTCTAAAATATTCCCAATCCTCAGGCTTACTATATTTTTGAACAAAAGACTGAATTAAAGGCATGTGTATCTGAGACTGCGTATGGGTATTATAATTTCATACATCCCTCTTTGAGAAAGATTGTAGCTTTGTTTGTCATTTGGATCTGTTTTTCCCATGTTAGGAGTGACAGAAACACCTTTGGTAAATTTAATCATCTTAACATGTTAGCAACTAACGAGAATAGAGGCGGCTCAGAGCTGCTAATACAAGTTGGGTCATGACAGTGCTGTCAGTCTGGACAGTTTAGCTGAGGGCTGCATGCCCGAATAAGGCTACTATAACACGTAGCTTGGTCAGGTCACATCTCCATATATTCAATTGTGAAACAGCTTTGTGGAACCTGTATTGACCATTTTGAATGAAAGTTGATAAATAAAATATTTTCCATTGATGCTGTTACATGCTTGCTTGAGAAGTGTAAAATGAGTAATATTCCAGGCAAATGAAAAAGCAAAGTATTCCATATCCCGGAAATGCAAAGTAAAAGCAAGGGAAATTTATGAAGGCCCGCCTTCTCTACCTTTTTCCTCACCTGAGGTGTGGTGATCCTCAGGTTGAATCACCACCAGTTAACGCTCCCCCTCAAAGGGGAGAGCAGCCTGTGGTCACCTGGGACTATGGCAACTTTACCCTTTACTTACCTCGACATTGAGAAATTCCTTTGATTTCTGACATCTTTGCAAAGAACTAGCTGGGAATCAACATAGACACTAGAAACATTCAATAAATGAGTAGGAAAGCTATAAAGGAGAAATAACCAAATTGATTTGTTTATGGGTTTTGTGTCCTGTGTCTAACAAGACACAACCAGAAATTGTACAGATTGTACCAACTGAATTTCCATTCGGTATTTTGTAGCTTTGTCTATGGTAAGATGAAGCAACCTATCAACCAAATCAAATGATACCTTCCCTGGTGTTATTTTTATTCATTCCTTAGGTGTAGGCATTTGTTGTCCATTCCTAATTGATGCTTGAGAATGGAATGGTGAGCCACAGTCTTGAATACAAATGAATAGCTTGCTGGGCTATTTCTGAGGGCAAGTAAGAGTCAACCACATTGCTGTGGCTCTGGAGTCATGTGTAGGCCAGACCCAGGTAAGGATGGCAGATTTCCATCCCTGAAGGACATTGGGAAATAGATGGGTTTCGATGACAGTCAACAGTTTCATGGTCAACATTACTGATGTCTTTTTGCTCTGGATTTATTTAATTAACTGCATTGAAATTGCCTCAGGTTGCTGTGGTGGGATTTGAGCTCACATCTCTGGATCATTTGTCCAGGCTTCTGGATTAGAGTCCAGCGGGTAAATAGGGGTGGGGTTCAGTAACTGTTATAACCTGCCCGCATCCTATTGGCTGGGGACAATTGGCTACCCCATGTCCCTTGAGGAATATGATCTCCCCCAATGAGTGGGCTAGAGGTGGGGGGAGGGGCAGGGGGTGCAATTGTTAACAGTGCAGCTGTATAAATAGAACTGGCCAATGGCTAGAGAGGGAACTATTAGTGAACTACTGGTATTGTATCCTTGTTGTTGCAAATTAAATTATTATCTGTTTGACTCCACAAACTCGTGCTGGATTCTTCATGGCCCTCGCAAAAAAGTACCATAGGAGAGTGACCTTTAGGGATAGTAAAGAAAATCACTTGCTTAAGACTCAGAGATCTGGTCCAGGTCACAAGAGAGTTTCATTATTATAGACTCCCAACTCTTGCTACTGCACCAACAAATACAAGAAATCAACAGCAACTTCTATAAACTTAAAAGCGACCAGGAGTATTTCAGGCTGAAACCAATCCCATTGAACCCAAGTGGCAGACCTGAAATCGATACAGTTGTTAACTCTTCTTCAATAAAAGAGGAAAATGCACCCAACAGAGAATAATAGATAAATAGTAGCGAGTTACAGAAAACAATAGATGACTTGGGATCTATTATAAGATTACAGTGTACACCTTGAAGAGACCAGTAAAATACAGCCAAAAGAGAAAGAAGTGTGATGTTCCATTGTAACTTTATTACCCGTTCAGCTGAACCATTTCAGCTTCACGCCAAGCACATCATAATGGTCATAAAATAAAAATGGACACAATTTTAAAATGTAATAAATAACAGGCACGTTTGCAGCAGATTAATCTCAGGGTTCTGTTGATATTCATAAAATATTCACTTAGGATTTATGATAATAAGGAAAAAAATGTTGATTGGCCCACTGTGTTTTACTGCTTGCCATCTTTACTGCCCTAATGTATAACCCACAGAGTAAAAGCTTATCCGGAGAACGTGCTATCTGCTCAGTCCTACTCACAGGCATCTTTTTATAATTTAACATGTATAGCTTTCTGATTTTTCCATCTCCCTTCATCATTGAAGCTATTTGTTCTCTGATTGTGGCACATGTTTTCTGTACGAGCACTAACAGTTGGCAACGGTCCCAAGAAATTTGTTATGAGATTTTCATGGTCCAGTTTGCTCTCAATGTAACAGTGGGGCCAAAAATGCTCGGAAAAATGTTAAACACCGAAATCCAGAAGATGCTGTCTAGGTTGTTGCTGTTGGTTTTGTGTGAACGACTTCACGTTGTCTGTCTCCCCATTAAAATTCATCAAATGGTGTGAATTTTGTGTATTTGTGCAGTAGACATGACTAAATTCACTGTAGAAACGTCTTGTCGTTTTCACAGGATAACTGTTATTTACTGCCAATGGGTACTCTGGCACTAAAAATGAACTATTGTTAGTATGGAGTATCATTTCTTCAAGTAGTAATTGTTGTTGGAGATTTTTTAAAAAATTTAGAGCACCCAATTATTTTTTTTCCAATTAAGGGGAAATTTAGCGTGGCCAATCCACCTACCTGCACATCTTTGTGTTGTTTGGGTGAAACCCACGCAGACCTGGGGAGAATGTGCAAACTCTACACGGACAGTGACCCAGGGCCGGGATTCGAACCCGGGTCCTCAGCACCGCAGCCCCAGTGCTAACCACTGCATCACATGCTGCCCTGTTGTCGGAGATTTTAAAGATGAAATTTATTTTTCACTTCTCCTGTCTTTTGATCCAATTCTTCTATCTATCCCCTTATTTCTCTTTCTGTAACTGACTGAATCCACGCACACTAATTTACACATCCTTCTCAATTCTTAACAATCTAACAAAGGAGATAGGCCTGTTGGTCTAGTTCACCTGGATCCCAAATGCTCGCTTTCATTCTCTGTGACTCTACTAACTTGCACCTTCAGCAAACCTGCCACACAAGGAATTGAAAACAGAAACAAAATAAGGCATGTTTTACCATCCATCCCATTAGATTTCCTGCCACAGCAAAATCTGCCTCCATGCCTTGAAACAAAAATGATCACATTCAGAAATGGTGCTGCATAACAATGATTTAAACGAGTTGCGTTGGAAGAAGGCCATCCATTCAATACAGCAGTGAGAGTTCAGGCTTTACTCACACTACATAAAGCAGGATAGGAAAGTAGGCTGTCAGCTGATAATTATGACCTCAAAAGAATGACAATATGGAAACTATTTCCAAAATTACCAGATCATAGGTCTGGTACTAATAAATATGATTTAGTAGGAAATCACGTGAAGAAAAGAAAGCAATCACAATTAATTTAACAGAACAAATGATCAAATCCCTGCAATATGCTACAATGTTGTTAAAAATTAAAAGTTTCAGCGTGGAACTCTATGCGTTGTGAAAAAAGTCGGGGTTTCCATGCTACATGTTACACAGAGGGATTCTGTTCTAATCAATTGCCGCATGTCCAAATTTAATCAGTACAATCAAATGAGAACTAAATCGTACATATTCACTACAGTCTGCTACTCTCTCAACTTCAGCACAGCAAAATTAGTATTAAATAATAATTACACAGTTGTCATGGCCATGTCATACTGGAGATGTAGTGGTAATACCACTGGATGAGTAATCCAGAGTCCCAGGCTAATGCTCTGGGGACATGAGTTCAAATCCCGCCAAGGCAACTAGTGGAATTTAAATGCAATTAATAAAATCGGGAATTATAAAGCTGGTCTCAGCAATGGTGACCATGAACCTGTCATCAATCGTCATAAAACCCACCTTGTTCCTGAATGTCCCTTTAGGGAAGGAAGTCTGCTGTTCTTACCTAATCTGGCCTACATGTGACTCCAGGCGTACAAAAACATGGTTGACTCTTAAATGCCCTCTGAAATGTCAGAGAGAACCACACAGTTCAAGGGCAATTAAGGATGGGCAACAAATGCTGATGCCTACATCCCATGAAAGAAAAAAAATGATATATCTGTAAAACATGTTAAGAAGATGGACACTTTGGGCGAAATTCTCCGCCCCCCACGACGGGTGGGAGAATAGCGGGAGGGCCTTCCTGACATTTTTGCCGCCCTCCCACTATTCTCCCCCCCCCCGCCGAAGTCCCGACCCGAATCGCTGCCGCCGTTTTTTTAAGGCCGGCAGCGATTCTCAGCTGTTAGATGGGCCGAAGTCCCAGCCCTTTACGCGTTTTTACGAACGGCAAACACACCTGGTCTTGCCGTTCGTAAAAACGGCGTGACTAACTCGCTATTAATAACCATGGCACCGATTGGCACGGCCGTACCACGGCCGTGCCAAGGGTGCCATGGGCCCGCGATCGGTGGGCCCGCGATCGGTGGGCCCGCGATCGCGGGCAGCGGGCCCGATGCCCGCGCACTACTTGTCCTTCCGCCGCCCCGCAGTATCCATTCGCGGGGCGGCTGAGGGGCAACCCGGCCCGCGTATGCGTGGGTTTCGCGCAAAAACGCGATGACGTCACCCGCGCATGCGCGGGTTGGAGTCTTCCAAACTGCGCATGCGCGGCTGACGTCATATGACGCGTCAGTCGGCGCTAACTCCGGCAAGACGGGCTTAACGAAAATCGTTAAGCCCGTCTTGCCGGAGCCTACGACGTCGGGCTGCTAGCCCCGACCGGGGACCAGAATCGGTCCCCGGTCGGGAAGGGGCGCGCTGCCGTAAAACCCGCCCGGGTTTTACGCCAGCTTTACGATTTCTCCCGTTTTGGGAGAATCGCGCCCTTTATGTTTTTAAAGGTCCGTCAACTATGGACAATTTACCTGAACAAAATGAACTCCAGAGGTGGTTTATTTTGTAATTTCGAACTCCAGGGATTAACTTCATGACTGGACATGCCTCTGAAAAGGTGTTAAAATGTAAATGGCCTTACATTGAAGATACTTAAAGAAAAGTCACCACGTCCCAGATGACCATAGGCTGCTTTCCTCTTTGAGGGGGAGAGCTGACTGGTGGTGGGTTAACCTGAGGATCCCCACACCTCAGGCAAGGGGCAAGGTTGAGAAGGCGGGGGCTTCATGAATAACTTCAGCTGGTACCGGAATTGAACCGATGTTCTGAGTCACAAATCAGCTGTCCAACCAACTGAGCTAAACCAGCCCAGGTGACAATGACTGTTAGCCTTCCTGACCCCTTGAAGACAGAATTTCAAATAAAGGCATTTCAGAGGTTAGTCATGTGGTGTTATGTTACTTTGAGCAACATAAGCTGCTACTTGATGTAGGCTTTGCTGAAGGATGCTCCAGACTCTGAGATAAGTTGAACGTATTTATTGAGCAATTGACAAAGCTCCTAAATGAGTTCTACACTCTACTAATCTGAGTCAAGTAACTCAGTATACTCTACTAACTATATGAGCTTGCACTAGACCATGTGCTAAGATGTGATGTTGCTGTTAAACACCCATGCCTTGCTCTCTAGGTTTCTGCTGCTGGAAGAGGCAGTGCCTGTGTGTCTTGTCCTTTTTATAGTGGTTGGGTGGTGCCCCCTTGTGGTAATGCTACTTCTGGGTGTCCTGATTACCCATTGGTTGTGTCCTATTCTGATGACCCATTGGTTGCGTATCTGCATATCATGACAAGTCATAGCTGGAATATTCCTGACATAGCAATCATCTTCCATTGTGTATCAAGTTGCATCTGTCATCAACCCGTTGTGTGGACAATAGAAAACATCAATACTGTTGTCATATTACTGAAACCCACTTATGATAAGAAATGCCTAGAAATACATTAATAGTCCCACAAGACAAGTTAGTACAGTCTGGAAGCAGCTCCTCAGAGGATGGGATCTCAAGCAGCGTAGAAGGGCTGATCTTTCTTATCTGCAGGATTTTGATCCTCACTACAGGAGATGGAGCACAATTTCAATTTGAAAAACCAGACATTTCCAACCTCCTTTATCTTCAGTAAACCAAGAAAGAATCTTTAAGGCTTGCAAATTAAAGACTGTTTAAAGGAGTGACCTGTTTCTTTTTACTCTTTCAGCAAACTAAGTACATGTTACACATTTAGATATCATCTTTTCTTGTGTGTGTGCCTGCACGTGTTCGTATACGCATCTTGTGTGACTGAGGAAAGGGTGTTTGGTGCATTTATGACCAGAATTTCTTCTGGCTGTTCTTGCCGGCGAGATCATCGAGTCCCGTCGACGGCTAACCCCACCGCAGGTTTCCCGGGGGTGCTTAAAATGGGAAACTCCATTGACAACGAACCCTCCGCCAGTGAGCCACCTCCCTCTGCTGTGAAACACACCGCGTGTCCTGGAAGGGGCACCTGTCGTACGGGTAAATGTGTACGCTCCCAACTGAGATGACTCAGAATTCACAAAGAAGACTATGGCGGAAATCCCCTACCTTGACACACACTGACTGATTATGGGAGGTGACTTTAACTGCGAGCAGGAACCACTGACCGACCAATCAAACCCCAGAACAGGGAAAATGTCTGGCATGGCTAGGGAGCTAAGAGCCTTCATGGAGCAGATTGGGTCGGTGGACTCATGGAGATTCCTGCACCCGGAAGAAATGGAGTTCTCGTTCTTTTCGCAGGTTTACAAGGTATACACCCGTATCGACTTCTTTGCAGTGGGGAAATCGGTGCTTCCAGGGATCATGGGAACAGGCTACTCCACAATCGTTATCTCCAACCATGCTCCACATTATATGGAAGTGAGGTTGAAGACAGACAGGGCCCAGTGGAGGCTGGACATGGATCTCCTGGCCGAGAAGGCCTTCTGCCAAAAAGTATCACGGGCCATAGGCGATTATGTTAGTAACAACCAAAGCGAGGAGGTCTCACCCTCCAAGTTCTGGGAGGCACTGAAGGTAATGATCAGAGGAGAGAGCCTACAAGGCAAGCAATTATAGGGAAGAGAGGGTGGTCAGGCAGCAGCTACTGGACTCCATTCTGGAAGTCGATAGAAAGTACTCCGAGGCCCCGACCGTAGAGCTGCTGGCGGAGAGGAAAAAGCTGCAAATGGACTTTAAGCTGCTATCCATTAGGAAAGCAGTGTACCAACTCCACCAGACATGGGGGACCTTCTACGAACATGGAGACAAGGCTAGCCGCTGATTGGCTCACAGGCTGAGAAAGCAGGCAGCCACGAGGGAAATAGCACAGGTTAAGGATAGCAAAGGCAGATTGGTAACAGAGCCAAAGGAGGTCAATCAGATATTTGAGACCTTCTACCGGGGACTGTACGCCTCCGAGCCCCCCAACAGGGACACAGGAATGAAACAGTTCCAAGTCAGACTGGAACTACCAATGGTGGGGGAAGACAGACGGGGGGAGCTGGAAGCACCAATAGACCTGGGAGAAATCATGGAGAGCATCAGCTCCATGCAGGTGGAGAAGGCACCAGGACCCGACGGGTTCCCGGCAGACTTCTACAAAATATTCGCACCAGTCCTGGCCTCACACCTAAGGAACATGTTCGAGGATTCACTGGCAGGGGGTACCCTGCCTCCAACTCTAGCATAGGCCACAATCTCACTAATATCCAAAAAAGATAAAGACCTAACGGAATGCGGATCATACAGACCCATTTCACTGCTGCACGTGGATGCGAAAATACTCGCAAAGGTCCTGGCCAAAAGGCTGGAGGGCTGCGTAACAGAGGTGGTCGCAGAGGACCAAACGGGCTTTGTCAAGGGTAGGCAGCTCACAGCAAACATCAGGCGGCTGCTGAATGTGATAATGCCCCCCCCCCGGAGAGAACACCAGAGGTGATTTTTTCCCTGGACGCAGAAAAGGCCTTCGACAGAGTCGAATGGAACTCCTTGAGGTATTGGAACGGTTTGGGCTAGGAGCGGGAACACCACCTGGGTGAGGCTCCTGTACAACGCTCCCAAAGTGGGTGTCTGAGCTAACACCACCAGCTCTGAATACATCCAGCTACAGAGAGGAACAAGACAGGGCTGCCCCTAGTCCCCACTCTTGTTCGCGCTAGTGAACCTGGCGATAGCCCTCCGGGACGCAAAAAGCTGGAAGGGAATCCGAAGAGGAGACAGAGAGCACAGAGTCTCACTCTATGCAGATGACCTGCTCCTCTATGTCTTGAAGCCACAGGAGGGGCTGAAGGCAATATTGCAAATCCTGGAAGGGTTTGGAACCTTCTCAGGCTACAAACTTAACCTGGGCAAAAGTGAGACATTCCCAGAGGGGGGAGGGACAGAGCTGGAGGGGCTCCCATTTAAATTGGCCCAGAACAGATTCCGTTACCTGGGGATCCAGATAGCCAGAGACTGGGCACAGATCCACAAGTGGAACCTGACCAGCCTGGTGGAGGAAGTAAGAATAGACCTTCAACGGTGGGGCTGACTCCCACCCTCCCTGGCGGGGAGAGTGCAGACGATCAAGATGAACGGACTGCCAAGGTTCCTCTTCCTGTTTAAATCTATCCCGATCTTCAACCCCAAGACCTTTTTCCAAATATAGGCAGTTTAATCATGGCCTTTGTGTGTGTGTGTGTGTGTGTGTGTGGGGGGGGGGGGGGGGGGGGGGGGGGTATCATAGACCGATCCAGAGGGCAACGAAATGTACATAGAGTTAGTTAAATGAAGGACAAAATAAAGTAATCTCGGTGAAATAAAGTAAATTAGCGCGGGCAAGAAAAGTGTAATGTATAAACACAATAACTGTTTATAAATATGAGAAAAGCCAATAAAAAGATTTTCCAAAAAATAACTTGCAAGAGAGTTGGCTTTGGTGTTTGCTCTTTAAAGTACAGCACTTAAGGGGTTAAAACATTCCTTGTCAAAAATACATCTTGTTGCAGTCAGTCGAGAGGTGGTCAACAGGGAGGAAATTATCCCACATCTCGCTCTACTCATAATGCAGCAAATTATGGAAAATTGCAAAACAAGTGGCAGAAATATTTAACGATATTTCCTACTTTATTAGTTCACAGAATCCCACATATTTTCAATTGGTATTTGTGGAAAAACCTGCAAATTGCTTCTGTTTGGTGAATTTTAGTGAATAATGTTACAAGCAAATAACTGGTGTTGTCAATTGGCTCCTACCCCATCATACTTTCCATTGCAAATACGCCTTATTTGATCCTAATTTGAGCAAAGGTATATGTGAATCCTGCTTTTCTAATCTCTGATAATCTTCCTGTCTAGTTGTAGCACATAACAAATTCCAAGTGGATATATGCTACTTTTAAAACATTTACCAGGTCAATAAAATATTGTAACTATAACAAATAAATTAACTATTCAAAAATAGCAAAACATACCAAGGGAGTGTTGCACTGTTGAAAATGAAATGAAATGAAAATCGCTTATTGTCACAAATAGGCTTCAATTAAGTTACTGTGACAAGCCCCTAGTCACCATATTCCAGCACCTATTCGGGGAGGCTGGTATGGGAATTGAACGGTGCTGCTGGCCTGCCTTGGTCTGCTTTAAAAGCCAGCGATTTAGCCTAGTGTGCTAAACCAGTCCCTTTACATGTGCTGTCTTTGGGGCAATTCTCCGGGCCCCGATGGGCTGAGCGGCCATCCGTTTTTAACCAGTCCCGCCGGCATGGGTTACGCATGGTCCCACGTGGCAGGACCTGGTAGGTAAGTCAGCGGGGGCAGTCCTCGGGGGGCACGGGGGGACCTGACCCTGGGGGGTCCCCATGGTGGCCTGACCCACGATCGGGGCCCACGATCTGCGGGCGGGTCTGTTCCGTGGGGGCACTTCTTCCTTCCGCGCTGGCCCCTGTAGGGCTCCGCCATGGCCGGCGCGGAGAAGAGAACTCCCGCGCACATGCCAAAATACGCAGCCGGTCGGCGCAGACCCACGCTGGCGGTTCCACGCATGCGCGAGATCACGCCCACCGTTCGGCACATGTGCGAACATGCGCTGTCCCTTCGCTGCCGGCTGGAACAGCGCCAGCCACTCCAGCATCCACCTAGCAGTCCCTTCACAGTGTGAGCACATGTGTCCCTGCCGTTGGGGACTTGGCACATCAACAGCAGATCATCGGGGGAGGGCCTCAGGTGATGTCCTGAGGCTGTCTGTATGGTGTGCAGAGTACTCCCTGAGTACGCCGCTTTTGAGGGGGCGGAGTATCACAAAACGGTGCCGTCCCCGATTCTGGCATAAACAGGGATTTTCCGGCTGATCGCCGAACGCAATTTCGCTGTCAGCGATCGGAGAATCCTGACCCGTGAATTCTGCGTTGGCGTCAACACTTAGTTTTAGAAATGGAGATGTATCGGTGTTTTAAAAGAGTGAAGTCTGTCAACTTTTGTTGAAGTTAGTGGGGACAAGGTAAAACATCGATTTTTATAAACTAAGCTAAAAACAGGGGGCTGGATTCTCCGATTTTGAGGCAATGTCAGGAAGATGTGTCTGGTTTTATGCCGAAAATGTTGGTGCCGCCCCCGCACCTATGTTCCAGCTGGTGAGGGCTAGCAGCCATGCCACATAAACCTCCCGACCTTCACAAAATAATCGGCAGGAGAATTGCCAGGTCCGTCGATGCGCATGCGCACGGTGCCGACCTACAGTGGTGGCATCGTACAACATGGCGCCAGCCGTGCGCGGATCCGGCCTGCCAGATTGTGTCCCCCTGGACATCCTCTGGCCACCCCCTGGCCACCCCACGTCAGCCCACCCCCAGCCCCCGCCGCAGACCCCCCAGGCCAGCAGCACGGCTCCCCCCGCGGGACTGGACACTGCTGGACACAGTCCGCAGCCGCCACGCCGGATTCCCAAAAACTAAGGGCACCCGTTCCCCCGTGCCATTGAGAACCCGGCCGATCGGGGGCAGAGCATTGGTGGAGGGCGTTCAGTCCCAATGGCGTGCAGCATACTTTGCGATGATGCTGTTTTGGAGGGGACGGAGCATCAGAAAACAGGCGCCACCCCTGATTCGGTCGTAAACAGGGATTCTCCGCCGAATCGCTGATTACAATATCGGCATCGGGCAACAGAAAATCCCACCCAGGGTATTGTCGGAAGTTCAGAGTCAGCTGGTAACCAATTACTATTTAATGGACTATCCATAAAGGGAAATTGTGACATATCTGAAATATTAACTCCGAATATCAGTATCTAACCAATACAACAGAAATCCCTTAATCATTATAAACTAACACAGCTACCAAGGTACATTTATTGCAGATCTGGCAATAACAGTTTATTATTAGAAGTATCACCTGGGATTCACATTATCTTTATCGCCCGCAACCTTCAGGGTAAGTGGAACGAATGAACAGAACTCTGAAACAGCGACTTGCCAAACACCATCAGGAAGGAATGCCTTGGCCCCAGGCACTACCAATAGTCCTGTGCAGTATTAGGGCAACCTTGAACAGAACTACGGGCCTGAGTTCATTTGAAATCATAACAGGGAGACCCATGTCCCTGCCAGGAACCATTGATTTGCGAAAAGCTTATTGTTACTTCATGAGTGATGCCTTATTAGAATATTGTCAGAATCTAATAAATACTATCAATTCTGCTTCTCAACAGATATGGCAGCTTGGGGAGATCCACCAGAAGGGGGGCACAACATTGTCCCCGGTGTTTGGGTTTATGTGAAGAAAGTACAAAAAGAACCCCTAGATGCTAAGTGGGAAGGACCTTATCAAGTGCTCCTGACCACCCAAGCAGCTGTTAAAATTCACACATCTCACGTTAAACGAGCACACCGTGATCAAATAGACAATTTTTACTCCTATCTTTTGAAAGGATAATTCCTACAATTTTTGTTTTACATTTTATTTTGTCAATATGTTTGACCATATTGTTGTATCCGTTGTTTGCATTTTCAGTTTTTGCAATCCTGGTTTTCCCTTAACCAGCCAGTCCAGCTATACAACTCCAAACAGAGATAAAGAAACTCAAACAACCACCAGCCAACACCTTGTGGAGCTGGTCATATGGATGGCTGGGCTCAATGGGAACCACTCTTGTTTAGGGCTTGATCTTATTTTTCATTTTTGTTCTCATTTTGTATTGTGATTTTATGCTCATTAAGTGTTGTAACCGAAGTCCCTGTTAAGGTTATGCCTTTCAAGACTACCCTTCATCCCCTTTTGCCTGATACGCATGCTTCGTATATCTAAAGGCTTGTGACACTGTATAGGCTTGCCCATTCCAGTGTTAAAGGCTGTTCCTAAACAAAGGGACTATCAAAGGCATCTGTGAATGTGTTCCTCTCACTATTGCTGCCTGCTAGCTTTTATTGATTCATTTTCTTAAAACCTTTTTTAGAAGAATCAAAGGGGGGAATTGTAGGGAAATAGTTAAAATCCAAGTTTTTAAAATGTTGTAACTGCAGTTGAACTACAAGTTGCATTGTTCTGAGTCAAGGTTAGTTTGGCAGTGAAACCTTCCACTGGCCCCTCAGCTAGACTGCAAAGGGAGTAAGTCAGATATCAATGTGATTAATGGTAAAGACCACCATTTAGCTGTCACAATTTAAAACTTATAAACCAATAGGAGGTAAAGAGGGGGGTGGTATCAAACACAGGTTTAAGGTTACTAGCACAAGTGTGCGCTGCCTATGTGTGCATGTCTCTCTCTCTCTCTTTGTTCTTCCTATGTCCTGCTGGGCCTGTGTCTCTTTTGTTCAGTAGTTTTGTGGTTCTTGAAGTGTGCTAACTAGATTTTTGCAATAAAACTCAATCTCACACTACCACTTGACTCTTGTTTAAAAAATAACAGGTCCTACAAAATCAATATATTTTTTTAAGATTTAGATTTTTCTTTAAAACAATGCAAAGGAATCCACCCCGTACAGCTAGACATAGTTTAATTTTTTTCTAAATTTGAAAATGCATTTAAAATCAGGTTTAAAATCTAGTGGAGTGATGAACAGGGATTTTTTTCAAAGTCTTTTCAAGTTAAACACATTTTCAACTACATTAATCAAACTTTATCAAATCACGGCTTTTAAATATATCAAGGAAAAATGTTGCGTTGAAAAATATCCCTTACAAAAATATGTTTTGAAACACTCTCGATTGGGTTGGTTCGCGGTGCGTTGTGTATTGTAAGTGATGATTTGTAAGTGAGGTTGAGAAGAGACATTGTTGGGGGGGTGGGGGGGGGGGGGGGGACAGAGGGGTGAGGAACGTTTCAGAACGGATGCAATTTTGGGCTCAACTTGTGTCGGAATCTTTGATTGAGGCCTGAGTGAAAACTCAACCCCCCTAATTCTTACCAGGCACTGCCTTAACATTACCACAGCATGTTGAACAGAAGCTACCCTGGCCTTCGCTTCTTTAGCAGAAGGAAGTTAGTAAAATTCCCTTTCAGTGAGTTGATCACATTTCTGCACTGCATCACTTTCATTCCACGCCTGGTCATCACTCAAAACACACTCGCAAATCTTAGTTCACCTTTCAAACTCCAGCAGAACAGAGGCTCCGAGTGGTTGGATCCACAGATAAACGTCTTTTAAACACATTTTACAGTTTGATTCTTCAAGAATTCTGACCATCTGGCAACAAAATCGTCTGCAGGTGCTTCATTTACAGAAATATCTGGCCTGGAGCATCTCCAGCAGCATAGTTTCCTGTTCAAAACTTGTCTGAATAGTTTTAAACTATAGCCACCTGAAAGTGATTGCACTCACAGCAAATCTTTATACAAAGATTTTTTTTTTAGAAGAAGTACAGAATGTTTCCCTTATGCACATATCTGGGTTCAGCTGACCATCATTTATTGTTTTATTTTTCCCAACGTGAATTGCTGCATGTTGACTGGATATTAACTGGCTGAATGTATCCATCTCGGAACACTTAATCTGTTTTCAAAACTTTAGGGATTTCCCACATGAATGTACACAATTTGGCTTGCGGGGGTGGGGGGGAAGGTGGGGGGGGGGGGGGGGGGGGGGCGTACAAAGGAACTTTGAGCGATATTGCTTCATAGTTTGGTTCACTTTACCACCAACAGGAGGTGCAAAATAGAAGCAAACTAGAAAGAAACAGCATTGATATACACATAAAAAAAATATATTCAGGGGAGGAATAATAATAATCTTTATTATTGTCACAAGTAGACTTACATTAGCACTGCAATGAAGTTACTGTGAAAATCCCCTACACTCCGGTGCCTGTTCGGGTACACTGAGGGAGAATTCAGAATGTCCAAATTACCTAACAGCACGTCTTTCGGGACTTGTGGGAGAAAGCCGGAGCACCCGGAGGAAACCCATGCAGCCATGGAAGAACGTGCAGACTCTGCACTGACAGTGACCCAAGCCGGGAATCGAACCTGGGACCCTAGCGCTGTGAAGCAACAGTGTTAACCACTGTGCTACCGTGCCCAGCACATCTCAAATTGTCCTTTGAGAAGCTGGTGGGGAACAACCTTTTTGAACCATGTAGTGTAGACACACCAACAGCGCTGTTAGGAAGAGAGCTCCAGGATTTTGACGTTATTCCAGTGAAGGAACGGTGATATAGTTCCAAGTTATGTTAGCCTGTGGAAACTTGCAGGTGGTGGCATTCTGTTCTACAATTGAAGGCAAAAATCATCATAATGATCATGCAGGGATGTGTGGTGAAGTGGATCTAGGCAGGGTGCTCTTTCGGAGGGTGCGTATAGACTTGATAGGCTGAATGGCCTCCTTCTGAACTGTAGTGATTCAATGATACCATGACCTGGAAATATTTGCAAAGGTGCAACTCAAGATTTTCCAGTTGAAAATACAGGGCAGGATTCTCCGGGAATCGGCGGGGCGGGCAGAAACGGCGCAGTGGAGTGGCGGGAAGCACTCCGGTGTCGGGCCGCCCCCAAAGGTGCGGAATTCTTTGCACCTTCAGGGGCTAGGCTGGCGCTGGAGTGGTTTGCTCCCCGCCGGCTGGCATGGAAGGCTTTTGGCGCCACGCCAGCTAGGGCCGAAGGGACTCCACCGGCCTGCGCGTCATCCCTGCGCATGCGCAGGGAGGTTCACCTTTGCACGGCCACCGCGGAGGCGTAGGTGGCCGGTGGGTAGGAATAGCGTGCCCCCACGGTACAGGCCCGCCCGTGGACCGGTGTGCCCCGATCGCGGGCCAGGCCACCGCAGGGCCACCCCCCGGGGACAGATCGCCCCACCCCCCCCCCCGCCCGAGGACCCCGGAGCCCGCCCGTGCCGCCAGGTCCCGCCGGTAAGGGACCAACTCCAATTTACGCCGACGGGACCTGCATAGAACGGGCGGGACATCGGCCATCGCGGTCCGGAGAATCGCCGGGGTGAGCCCACCGACCGGCGCTGCGCGATTCCCGCCCATACCAAATCTCCGGCGCCGGAGAATTTAGCAGCTGGTGGTGGCGGGATTCACGCCGCCCCCCGGCAATTCTCCGACCCGGCGAGGTTCGGAGAAACCCGCCCACAGTCTTTTTTTTTTGTTGCTTTTTTAATCGTATCGAGGCAAAGAAATATTATTCACTGAAGTAATTCTGAGAAGCTTTGCCAGACTATACAAGAGAACAGGATCGTTAGGTTCCGGCAAACGCACACCTCAGATACATGAGGTTATTAACTCACTTAGATAGGTTTGTACATTGAAACCAATCTAAAAGGACTTAAATACTTTCCACTGGATAAGCAGCCAAAAGGAAAACCCAGTTTCAAGGGAGGAAAATGAGGCCAAAGAAATGTCTCCATTTAACGAAAAACTAATTCATCATGTCTTAAACCTGAGCTCAATGCTTCAGAGGTTGACTGAAATCTGGATTCTCTTAATGCTGTTTTGGCTTCTGAGAAGAAAATAATACTTCTATTTGTCTGAAGCACAGCAAAAGATATTAAATATGGAATCACAGTTCATTTTCAAGCAAATAACTATTAATCTTGTTTCAAGAGTGAGAGAAGTTTTGAAAGTAGTGCTTCAGGCACCAGGACCAAATCGTGGGATAAGTCACTTTGCTTGATGTAGTTGCTTAACTACAACATCCCCTTCTCATTCTGATTATAGGAACACTCCAAATAACCTGAAGTCAAAAAAGCAGAAAATGCTGGAAATCTCAATGTATCCGAAGGTGCTGAGGGGAGGGAAACAGAGTTAGTGTTTCATGCCAAAGATCTTTCAGCAGAACTGGGAAATGTTAGGGGATGTAACAAGTTTTGAGCAAGTAAAGAGACAGGGAAAGGGGATGAAAGATCGGTGATGGAGGAAGGCAGGAGAGATAAACTACTCTGTTCTGACCTCAGAATCTGAACGATAAGACCATAAGACATAGGAGTAGAATTAGGCCACTCGGCCCATCAAGTCTGCTCCGCCATTCAATCATGGCTGATATTTTCTCATCCCTATTCTCTTAGAAGACCATAAGACATAGGGAACCATAGTATAGTAGATACAACTTTATCTTATTTAATGTAATTTAATATTAATATACAGGTCGTGATGATGGGGGGGGGAGATGTACACTTGATGGATTTGAGATAAAACTTTTTTAAAAATACATTTAGAGTACCCAATTCATTTTTTCCAATTAAGGGGCAATTTAGCGTGGCCAATCCATCTACCCTGCACATCTTTGGGTTGTGGGGGCAAAACCCACGCAAACACGGGGTGAATGTGCAAACTCCACGCGGACTGTGACCCAGAACCAGGATCGAACCTGGGACCTTGGTGCCATGAGGCAGCAGTGCTATCCACTGCGCCACCGTGCTGCCCTAATTTGATATAAAACTTGAGACAACACATGGGGTCTAGGAGGAAAGGGTAGCTGGAAATCATGTTTGAAATTATAGACGGTAGACTAGTCACAGTCCATAAAACGCATTTATTCAACAAACCAAAAAATTGTTCTGTTTTTGAATCTTAACACTGTGTTTTCCTTGTACCTGTTAGCAAAGGCCACCTTTGGAGTAACAGGAGATCATTCAGCCTCTTTAGCCTGTTCCACCCTTCAGTTTAATCAAGGCTGATCTGTACCATAATTCCAGCTCCAAGCCTCGGTTCCATAATCTTTAATACCCTTGCCCAACAAATATCTTATCAATGTTCGTTTTGAACCTCAGATTTTTTTCGGAAGAGTATTTCAGGTTCCCACTGCTTTTTTTGCGAAGTACTTCCTAACAGCACCCCTGAACAGCCTCGATCTGGTTGATAATCAACCTGTGTGGTTGTTCTGGGCTCCCCACAAGAGGAAAATAGTTTCTGTCTACACCCATTCCCTCCTTTAATCACTTTAAATACCTCAGTTAGATCACTTCCTAATCCTCTATACACAATGGAATAGAAGTCTAGTCCATGCAACCTGTCCTCATAATTTGACACTTCTATTCTCAATTGAATTCTGGCAAATGTGTTTTAAAACAGGCTAGAAGATAGCAGGCAGCTTTCAGTACACAGCATCTGGTAAAGTAGAATGTTAGTGATCAAACAAAAACCCTGGTGACTGTCTTCAACTTATTTCATGCATCACAAACCCCCTAGATGTTGGAAAACAGTAGAATCAACATTCTCTCAGACCTTGGCTGAGCGATACATTGCAGGATGAACGGTTAAACAATAAATAAGAAAGCTGCAAGGCTTATTTACCATAATTGTACAAAACGTACTCATTCGTCACAATATAAATGTTGTTTCCCCTGCATTATAGTTCACAGTAGAATTGAAACTAATAAGGTCCTTGTGGTGCAGTGTGTAGCATCCATACATCTGGGCTAGAAGGTGCATTCTAAATGTGGCTGAACAGCCTGACAACATGGAGAGAGTTTCCTGGTTAGCCATACTGCAGACGGCAACGGCAAACCACAGCATCACTTTGCCAAGCCTAATCATGGATCAATCCAATGGAAAGCCTTGGTCACCAATGCCCCCTGTGGGCATGGCACCTGAAGGAGGAGTATGTCCTTCAATGGCATGCTTGTTAGGTGAATTGGACATTCTGAATTCTCCCTCTGTGTACCCGAACAGGCGCCAGAACGTGGCGACTTGAATATTTTCACAGTAACTTCATTGCAGTGTTAATGTAAGCCTACTTGTGACAATAATAAAGATTATTATTGTAGCAAGAGATCAGGATGGCATTTAAAAATGGCATCCGGATCTCCAAGCCCACAAAGAAATAAACAACATCCCCACCACCCCAAACGCAACATGCGATCGTCCCCCCCCCCCCCCCCACCCCCCCCCCACCCACCCCCCGCAGGCAACCCTGGCCCAATCACACTCAAAAATTGCCAGTTTAGCAGTGCTAATCTGGCATCCTGGCAGTGCCCCTGCCAGTTCCACCCAGGCAGTGCCAGGCTGGTACCCAGGTGGCACTGTCAGGGTGTCAGGCTGGCACAGCCAGTGTACCTAAGTGGCACCACAGTGGCAGGGCACCACCCTGCCCAAAAGGAATGCAGCTTGGGCCTCCAATCCCCTTGGAGACCCCAAATGCCGTTCCATATTGTCCCCATTTTTGGGGCCCAGTATCAAATGGCGCTCGCCCGAGGTTCCCAAGGCGAAGGGATTGAATCCCAAAGCCTTAGGTACCTTGAGAATCTGCATAGTAGAGTAAGGCCTCGCTCTAATTACTGCCTCGCTCTAATATGCAGATTTGCCAATAAATTAATCCTGCCCATCGTGGGCTGGATTCTCCTTGCAACGTCTCGCGAGATCCTGGGTGCGGGATCTCCTGGCTTTCACTGGCGGTGCAGCGTGGTCGGACGATCGCACCCTGAAAATTTATTTTGGCAATGGGGAGCTGAGTTCAGAGATCGAGTTGCCATTATGAAAGGGTCCCCCAATCTCCAAGTGGTCTTGTGGGTCCCCACATTCCCCACCCATGGACAATGTCACCCCCCCCCCCCCCCCCCCCCCCCCCCCCCCCCGACACACATGGACACTTACCTCATACGCCCAAATCGGGACACCCCGCTATGGGGTCCCTGGGGATCTCCCTCATCAGGCCCTCACAAACCCTCTTATAGCATCCCCTCCCTTCCAGGACCCCCACCTGTAATCCCCAACCTCCCGTAGGCCCCTACTTACCTGCCCTTCATGGGCATGTCCCTGCCCCTTGATAGTGCCACCATGGCACCCAGGCATCCTTGCATTGATACCTGGGCAGTGCTCCTGCTAGCTTGGCAGAGACATCCAGGCACTATGGCAGTGCCAATGTACCCATGTTCTAGGGGGAAGGCCAGGGGGCCACCCTGCATCAATGACCCAGGAGACCCCCCAGGTGCTGTTCTGCCTGGTCCACGTTTTGTGTGGAACAGCACTGGGGAGGCCGGTGAACAGATGGAGGCCGGTGTATCCCAGTAAGTAGGTCTTAAGTAGGTTTAAGACCTACTTCTGGGAGTGCCGTTTGGTCCTGCCCCTCCGACGTCTCACGGTTCTTGGGTGAATCCCACGAGGTATGGAGTCTGCCGGGAGTCACGCTCTAGGGCTCTCCCGGGATTCTGTGGCCGAGTTGCACTCTCGCTCAAGTGCAATGCGGCAAGAGAATCGCACCCAGAGGGTTGTAGGGCTGGAAGAAGTTATAGCAAGAAGGAAGGAGTGAGGCCGTGGAGGGATTTTAAAACAAGAATGTTCATTTTTAAAGGGAGATATTTTTGGATCTGGAGTGAAAACAAGCGATTGACAAGTGGAACATGGTGCTGATTGGAATATGTGCAGCAAAAGTTTGGAAGCACTCAAGCTTATCAAGAATAGAAGATGGGAGGCCAGCAAAGATTGCACTTAAATTGTCATATCTAGAGGAACAAAGGCACGGATGAGGGTTTCATCATCAGTTAAGCTGAGGGGTAGAAACAGATACAGAAAATATTGGACAATCGCAGCAGGTCTGACAGCATCTGTGAAGAGAGTACGGAAACATTTCGAGTCTGGATGACTCTTTGTCAAAGTTTTGACAGTCATCCAAACTCGAAACAATAGTTCTGTTCTCGCTCCACAGATGCTCCTGCGATTGTCCAATATTTTCTGCTTCTGTTTCAGACTTTAGCATTCGCAGTAATTTGCCTTTTAGATAGAAACAGGTGATGTTACGCTTGTGTAAGAAGCTGGTCAAATTGGGTACCGAATTGTGAAATGGGATCAAGCCTGACAATGGAATTGGTAACGAAAATTGGAAACTGGTTCTTGCAGTGGGCCAGATTATTCCTTTGTGTTTCATGTTTATATAATCTTAATGGCAGAGGTGCAGGAGCAGCACATTTGGCCCATCAGGTCTATGCCAGTTCTTTGTAGTGCAATCCAGTTAGTCTCATTTTCTTGCGCCCCCTCCCGCTGCCACCGTCCCCACATTTCTGTAACCGCGTTTATTTCTGTCAAGTACCCCTCCAGTTTCTTTTTCAAATCATTGACCATCGCTGCTTCCACGACCATCGCTGCTTCCACCATCCTCGTAGGCAGCAAGTTACATGAAAGAAGGCTGGAGGTTTTAGAGATTATAATTTGTTCAAGGACCTGAGGGGAATGTAAGGATTGAAGTGGGGGGGGGGGGGAGAGGGCAGCACGGTGGCCTAGTGGTTAGCACAACCGCCTCACGGCGCTGAGGTCCCAGGTTCGAATCCCGGCTCTGGGTCACTGTCCGTGTGGAGTTTGCACATTCTCCCCGTGTCTGCGTGGGTTTCGCCCCCACAACCCAAAAATGTGCAGAGTAGGTGGATTGGCCACGCTAAATTGCCCCTTAATTGGAAAAAATAATTGGGTAATCTAAATTTATAAAAAAAAAAAAAAGGATTGAAGTGGGGTGATACTTTGTAATGACAAGAAAGTTCAAGGGTGGGATTTTCTTTTTTCAAAAGCAGATGTGGAGTGCAGTTTGAAAGGGTGAAGGAAGTACCTGAAGAACATGAAGCGTTTTACAGCTAGCATTGGGGTCATAAAAGGAATTTAGGTGATAGAAACATAAAAAATAGGAGGAAGCCATTCAAGCTTGCTCCGCCATTCATTATCATGGTTGATCATCAAGTTCAATACCCTGATCCCACCTTCCACTGCCGCCCCGCCCCCCCCCCCCCCCCCCCCCCCCCCTCCCCTCCCTCATATCCCTTGATTCCTTTAGCCTCAAGACCTTTTTCTAATTCCTTCTTGAAATTACACGTTTTGGCCTCAACTTTTCTGAGGTAGCGAATTCCAGATTCACCACTGTCTGGGTGAAGAAATCTCTCACCCGTCTTTTTTCCCCATTGTCCTCAAACTATGACCCCTCGTTCTGGACTCCCCACCATAAGGAACATTCTTTCTATATCTACCCTGTATAATCCTGTTAGAATTCTGTAAGTTTCTATGAGATCCCCTCTCACTCTTCTAAACTCTAATGAATATAATCCTAACCGATTTGGTGTATCCTCATAGGACAGTCCTGCAATCCCAGAAATCAGCCTGTAAATCTTTGCTGCACTCTCTCCATGGCAAGAACATCCATCCTCAGATAAGGACACCAAATCTGCCGATAATACTCTAGGTGTGGCCTCACCAATGCCCTATATATGCAGTAGTTATAGGGGAGGGATAGGTTCACAGGAGCAGGAGATGGCATCAATGTCCCTGCTAAACAGAGCATGAGTGTGACTACAGCATGTTTCTATTTGATATATAATGCATGTTCATGGCTGTGCAAAGAAATTTATAGTAACCTGCCACTGATGAATGGATGGTGGATAACTAAATTTTAAAGGGAACGTTCGATAAGCGATGTGGATGAGATTAGACACTCACTAGCAGCTTCCGGATATCTGAATTGCCATATAACAATTTGGATTTAGAATGGAGTCAATTTAAAACCAGCTCGACTTACATCTTCATTTTCATAAAATGCTGTCGGACTCTGGCAAGCAATAGTGGATGAAACATATGCATTCTGAGAATAACCTCACTGCTACTTTGCAATGTGCTATTTTGCTACAATTTTATCATGCACTCAACCAAATATTGAAATTTAACTAGATTATTCCCTTAGGAATAGTAAATAGGACTGCATGAGAAAAATTCAAGGTACAATAATTTGTCATTTTATAATACCAAATGATTCTTTTTTTTAATTAGAAGTCTAGACACTGGTTAAAAAGCACCAGGTATACATAAACACTTACATATGTACAGTTGCCAAAGTATTATGTACATAGACCAATAGAAACATATTAAAAATAATGATAGATTCAGACCACAGTTCTATTGCAACACTTTAAGATATTGTTTTCCAACATGAACAGTATAGTGCAAACAAAATAAAGTTAGATTTTTACTAAATTTCACTAAAAAAGGTGTGATATTTAATAGCTAAAAGTTTAATTAGTACGTCATCAGAAAACAGTAATTAACAACTGCATCGGAAAGCAATTGACCAGGATCAAGAATATTTTCGATAAATACTCATGATCTGAGGTAGGTTACAAAAAATAATAGAAAATGTTTGTACAGTAAAACTTTGATTAGGTCCAGTTACAGACTCGAAGCACAGTCGTGTAACAAAGACAGAATTAAAACATCACGAGCTTCATTCATGTGGCACCCTGAATCCAAATTAAACAGTTGTCCAAATCTGCACTTCACTTAAGTTCAGTTGAAAATTGAGATTAAACTTCCAAGTATACTTATTCCAAGTTCCCTCCACGGACCTTTCTTGGAGCAGTAGTTATGGGTTAATGGCGACATTCAAATAGAGTTCAATTAAATTTTTAAGTGAATACTTCACGCAGAGTACTGTTACAGGAACTTGAACCCAGGACAATTTAAAACAGTAAGAAAAAAATTGTATGGCACGCTTAACAGGAATAAGAAATTAAAACCAATACACAGGCATTGGCCAACTTTTACAAGAAGAATCCCTTGCACTGTAACAATGGTCAGTCATGAAGGCAATTTTATTTGCAAAAACAGAAATTCATCTGGAAAATTATTTTCATAATGTTTCTGGCAGCTCATATTTCTGAAGGTAAATCGGAATGATTGGCAGAGGATGGCAGCGATTAGTTATCACTCTACTGGAACTCAGCTCAGGTTTTCATTCGCACTTCAATCAAAATGATGGCAATGTTTCTGGAAAGCCTTCCGGGTATGACTCTTTGACCACAATGTCAGGAAAATCCCAGCTTTGATCCTCAGTCTTGGCGAAAGTAGCTTATCTCAAGTAGGCTGCAGGAGGGAAACCTTAATAAACCCCTCAAATCTTCACTTGGAAGGGTGAAAACATTCCAGGGTTCCTTCCCCTGCTCACTCGTGACCCCACAGCCTCTGCTACTGATATTGCACGTGTTGGTCTCAAAAAAGACTGGGCTCAGATGTGATGCTTTCCACAGTCTAATAATCTGAAGGCACACAGCAAGGAGTCAGTGTCTTTAAGTGGAGGCAAGGGTGGGAAAAAAAGGGGGTGGAAAGCAAAGACTTTTATGTCATGATATTGGAAACACACCAGTGTGATAAATACTGCAATGTAATTTTAATAACTTATTTATGATGTATATACACAATTATTTTTACCAGTTAACTCAAGTCTCTACTGATTTGCCCAGCTACATTGCAGACAGAAATTAAGACGCTGAGCCAGATTATCTGGAAAGAAAATGTGCACTTTTGCAGTCAAGTGCTACTTTCTTCATAACATTCCCATAATAATCAGTCATCCTTTGGATTTGTGAAGTCACATAGATGATGGATGAGCATAGCCGACATGCATTTTCATCTTCCTCCGAGCTAACGCTGCCAACTTCTTCTGTTCAATCTCTTGCATTGAACATTTTGCGACTGGCTTCTCCACAACTACACAAATGGAAAACATAGAAAGCAATATCCTTTGAGATCAATAATAGCTTAGATGTAGAATGTGAATTTCATAAAACATTTTATGAAGTTCCAATTTTAGCTAAACAGAACTTTGAAAAATGGTCAACTGACACAGATCCCTAGCCATGATTATTTTACCAGAAGGATCATTTGAAAATAATCAATTATCAAAATGGATATTCACTGTGTAGAATTTGCTGAGAATTATTTCCACTTGTTTATTACTACCTTCCTCTACCTTGAATTACTAATTCTTGCTTTTACGAACATATGAATTAGGAGGAGGCCATGCAGCCGCTCGAGCCTGCTCCACTATTCAATAAGATCGAGGCTGATCAAATTTGAATCTCAATTCCACATTCCTGCCTACCCCGATAGCCTTTCACCCCTTGCTCATCAAGAATCTATTTGGCTCAGCCTTAAAATTATTCAAAGGCTCTGCTTCCACTACCTTTTGAGATGAGAGTACCAAAGTCTCACAATGCTCAGAGGAAAATAAATCCTCATCTTTGACTTAAATGAGCGACCCCTTAATTTTTTAAACAGTGGCTCCTAGCTCTAGATTCTCCCACAAGAGGAAACATCTTTTCTACATCCACCCAGTCAATACCCATCTGGATTTTATAGGTCTCAACCAAGTCATAGAGTCAAAGATGTTTAAAGCATGGAAGCAGGCCCTTCGGCCCAGCTTGTCCATGCCGCCCAGTTGCTATCACTAAGCTAGTCCCACTTGCCCGCATTTGGCCCATATCCCTCTGTACCTACCCTGCCCATGTAACTGTCTGACTGTTTTTTGAAGGAAAATATTGTACCCGCCTCTAACATTGCCTCTGGCAGCTCGTTCCAGATGCTCACCACCCTCTGTGTGAAGAGATTTCCCCTCTGGTCTCTTTTGCATCTCTCCCCTCTCACCTTAAACCTATGCTCTCTAGTTCTAGACTCCTCTACCTTTGGTAAAAGGTGTTGACTATCTAACTTATCTATGCCCCTCATTATTTTATAGATCTCTATACAATCATTCCTACGCTCCAGGGATAAAAGTCCCAGTCTATCCAGCCTCTCCTTATAGCTCAAATTATCAAGTCCTGGTAGCATCCTCGTAAATCTCTTCTGCACTCTTTCACGTTTAACAATATCCTTCCTATAATAGGGTGGCCAGAACTGAGCATAGTATTCCATGTGTGGTCTTCCTAATGTCTTGTACAACTTCAACAAGACGTTCCAACTCCTGTATTCAATATTCTGATCAACAAAACCTTGCATGCTGAATGCCTTCTTCACCACCCTATCCACCTGCGACTCCACCTTCAAGAAGCTGTGAACCTGTACCGCATGATCACTTTGTTCTGTAACTCTCCCCAGCACCCTACCATTAACTGAGTAGGTCCTGCCCTGATTTGATCTATCAAAATGCATCACCTCACATTTATCCAAATTAAACTCCATCTGCCATTAATCGGCCCACAGCCCAACTGGTCAAGATCCTGTTGCAATCTTATATAACCTTCTTCACTATCCAGCTATGCCATCAATCTTGGTGTCATCTGCAAACTTACTAATCATGCTTCATACATTCTCATCCAAATCATTAATATATATAACAAATAACAGTGGACTCAGCACCGATCCCCGAGGCACACCGCTGGTCACAGGCCTCCAGTTTGAAAAACACTCCACAACCACCCTTTGGCTTTGGTCACCAAGCCAATTTTGCCTCTTGTCAACTCTGTTGATCAGTCCTATACCCTCAGCTAGTCTACCATCTCCACAAACTCCAAAAGCAACCTGCATTGCACATCACAAAAGCGTTATTTTATTTGTTCATTCATGGGATATAGGTATCGCTGGCTGAGACAGCATTTATTGTTCAACTTCAATTGTCCTCAAGTAGGTGTTGGTGAGCTGCCTCCTTTAAATGTTGCAGTTCATGTGGTGCAGGAAGTTCCAGGATTTTAACCCAGTGACATACCCCACACCAGCAACCCTATGATTTGCATTAGCTCCCTATCCCTTCAGTCTATCACATTTAATTTAAAATCTTGCCTTCAAATCACATCATGCCCTCTCCCAAATCTATGTTCAGAAATCTCCTCCAGCCTTGGAATCCTCTTCACATCCTCTAGATCTCTGTGACACTGTTTTTTTGCCCCAACATCTTTCAAAACAAACCAAGCCAGTTATATTCCCTTTTTAAGATCAAGCCTGCTTTATTCATTACTTGTCCTGTTGACATTAACAACAATGGGTACATGGAAAGCACCACCTTGGTTGTAGGTGGAGGAGAGCGAATTCCTTTTGCCGCAGTCACAATATCAAGATCACACCTGTGCACCTCAAATGATCAAGGCATTAACTCTAATACTGGGAACTAATTAATGAGGGAATTTTTAAATGCTAACCGCAGGATCAAAAGTAACTCATTAAGTAACAGGGGATTAACTTTCCTCATGTGCGTGGACAGAAAGTCTCATCAGCTGGGAGTAGACGACAGAAATGTGTGTGCACCCAAGTCTCTGAATGTAACCCCCCTTGGTAAGGCTCCCTATTGGCAGCAGAAAGTCAGAAAATGATTCTTGCTTTAACAGTGTCCAGTTGTGCTACTTGTAAACAAGACATTATTCATCACAAGAATTTCCAACAGGGCATTAATCACATTTTGCTGGAATTCCACATGAAATTATGAAAACAACTGCCTACCTTTTGTTTGTAAAGTAGAATCAGAAAAATGTCTCTTCAGGGGTGCTGCTGGGTATTGTGTAGCTGCGGACACTTTATCTGACTGACCATTTTTTTCCATAGGGCTTTTTACATGATGTCTGTTGCCAAAAGTCTTCGCACTTTGTATTACATGAGTACTGGTGTTCTGCCGAACACTCATCAGAGAAGAATCTGTAATCTTAGTGAAGGTGAACCGTGGAGTCCTGGGAATGCCAGCAGTATGCTGTGAATTGCGGACTGCATGAGCTGGGCTTACAGTGGCTGTACAAAGTTTCTGGCTAGGGTTACAGTTTGCAGTAATTGAAGCCTGGAGCAAAGTTGAAATGCCAACACCATTTCTGGAGCCAGGCACAGAATTGGATCTGTTCAAACTCACTTTGCATGCGTGTGTAGTGTTTGAAGATTTACCTTGGAAATTGCTTTGAGAATTAAAATGATGGCTTTGTGTAGGGAGTGTAGTTGTAGAACACACCATGCATGTAAAACCTGTGGGCCTTGGCAGATGCCTCGTCAATGCTGCCGCATTTTGTTTTGCTGCTAACAGTCCTTTGGAAAAGATTTTGCTTTCTGACACAAGCGAAGATTGGTTGTAATTTAAGTGCTTTTGCTGCCCATCCAAGCCTTCAGTAAGCTGATTCTTTTGCATGCCTGAAGTCAGAGTTGCATTGTTTGTTAAACTTTGGTTACCATTTGCTATTTTTAGTCCTGTAGTCTCACTGGTTGTAGTCACCTCAGAATTCTGGCTCTGAATCAGCTTTTCTACATCCTCGCACATCCTGTTCAAATCATCATCGTCATCGCCAATTTCCCACAGATTGTCCAATTCAGTAAACATATTTTGAATTTCAGAGGAGAACTTTTCATCATTCCAGTCATCAGCCGCCACCTCAGGTGGAGCACTTTGAACAAACGCATCAACCCTTCTCTGTGAACCAGCACTAGAAGCTTTTCCAGATTCCAGCCGATCAGCGGAGTTCAATTTGGCAGGCACTGAACAGCTGGTGGAAACAAGGCAATCCTTTGTATTTTTCTGTGCACTGTCACTATGCAATGTCTGCCGATTAAAAGGTTTTGTATGAGTCAAGGAAGTTGATTCCATTAGAGGTCCATTAAACTGATGGGAACTGCATTGAGGTTTTGAAACTTCAGGATTCTTCGGTTCTTTTTGTATTAATGTGTCAACCACAGGTTTGAACACATTGCTCTGTTGAAATTTGTCGAGAGATTCCTGTTCAGCCACCTTACTACTAGACTTGCTTTGCAGCACAAAGGTGGCCCTTGGCTTTGGTCTCTCAGATCGTTTTTCAAATTGTAAGGTTTTGGCTACCATTTCCGTGTCCTTAGCTTTGTGAACAGAACATTGCATCTGCTGCATCAATGAGAGAGAGGGTACCATGCCAGAAGCAGTCTTTGGATTGGTTGAATCATTAAATTCCTTTGTTACATTCCGCTTAGCAGCATCCAAGGTATGATTTGATTGTTTTGTGAAATTAGTGCATTCCTCAGGAATGGCAATAAGTTCTGGGTTTTGTGTAACTTGCATTACAAAAGAGTCCTCTGTCATCCAATCATCATTCTCCCAGTCATCAAACCCATCGTCCTCTGGAACTGTTTCAGATGTACAAAGTGTTGCTGTCTCACCTATGGAATGAACTGTGGACTGACCATTAGTATTGCTTTGCTGGTTTATTTCACGACCTGTAGTGATGGCCTCACAAGCAAAGCCCTTGCCATGCTTGGAGTTTGCTGCGTTGTTGTAAAGAGTAACTCTCCCTGCATCTAATTCAACTGGCTTTGAGGCTTGATGTTCACTAGCCTGTTTACAAGTTGGAGAGGAAACCGTTATATCTTCTATCCTTGTTATATTAGTGCCTTTGCTATGGTCAATGTCATCTTGTGCAGAGGTTGGAACCACTTTGGGAGTATGAAATCCGTCTAATGTTGGGCTTGATGAGCCATCGCTCGAGAGACCCTGACTCAGAGGTCGACCAGTATGTTGGGTGGGTCCATCAAACAAAGCATTAACGGCGGCTTCAGTTTCGAGATCCAGTGACTTCTGACTGCTATTCTGACAGTGCAGCTCGACTATAGGAAGGGTGCTGCCTACACCATCTTTACCTGGCCCAGTGGCTCCAGTCACAGGTACCTGTCCCAATGCTGAAAAGTAATCATTTGGTTGCTCTGTCCGTGGCATCTGTTCCAAATCTGCACAATCTGAAGTCCAGTTAACTTCACTGGCTTCCTGAGCGGAGCCGATATCTTGTTCCACCATGTTTCGGTCAAATTCTTTAGCTAACTTCATCAGTTCTTCCTCTGAACTCCTTTGAAATCTAAAATGAATAAAAATTTGACAAATTCTCATATGCTTTTAAAACAAAGTTAACTTTAATTAAAATATCAATTCCCTTGTAGTCATGTTGGTTCCTATTTTAAGGATATTTTACTCCACAACTGCAGAGCTTCATCGATAATTAGCAAAAATCTATAGATTTGTTAATATGCTTTCAAGTATTGTTGTAATATTGCCATTTTTATGTCTGTTGCCTGTGCAGATGACCAAAAGCTTGGTCACAACAGGTTGGCTTTAAAAAGTCTTACAGCAGGAAAGAAGGAAGAGGTTTAGGGAAAGTTGGAGCTTAGGGCCAAGAGAAATAAAGGCATGGCCAACAAGAGTTGAGCAAATAAAATTCAGGATGCTCAAGAGGTTAAAATTAGAGGAGCAAAGATACCTTGCAGAGACCATAAGACATAGGAGCAGAATTAGGCCACTCAGCCGATTGAGTCTGTTCTGCCTTCAATCATGGCTGATATTTTTCTCATTCCCATTCTCCTGCCTTTTCCCCATAACCCCTGATCCCCTTATTAATCAAGAACCTATCTATTTCTGTCTTAGAGACACTCAGTGATTTGGCCTCCACAACATTCTGCGGCAACAGTTCCACAGATTCACCACCCTCTAGCTGAAGAAATTCCTCATCTCTGTTTTAAAGGATCGTCCCTTTAGTCTAAGATGGTGTCCTCTGCTTTTAGTTTTTCCTACAAGTGTAAAAATCCTTTCCACGTCCACTCTATCCAGGCCTCGCAGTATCCTGTAAGTTTCAATAAGATCCCCGCTTATCCTTCTAAACTCCAATGAGTACAGACCCAGAGTCCTCAACCGTTCCTCATACGACAGAGTTGTAGCACTAGAGGAGATCACAGAGATAGGGAGTGGTAAGGTCATGGAGGGATTCGAAAACAAAATGTTACAGAGTATTTTAATAGTGTTTCAATAAACATCTTCCTATTTGATTGTGTATGGATGGCTTTAACAAAAGTGAGCATGCGTGTGCGACATCATCAGGAGTGAGGACTTGCGCGGGTTTTCAGTTTAGCCATGAGGTGCTCATGTATAGTTGGGTATTTAGCTGCCGCTGGTATCTGAAGCGACGCTGTATTATTACTTAAATGTTTTCTGGCGTGAAGTAGATTTAACTTTCACAACGCATTCGACTACCTTTCTTGTTAAGCAATGCCTTGTTTTTAATATTCACAAGAGATGTGAATATTAAAAGTAAAGCATTGCTTAACCAGGATCCGGTTTGGCTTAGCAGTCTCAGGGGTGGTGGGTGAGAGTCAGGACATGGGCAGCAGAATTTTGGAAGATAAGATACTGAGGGTAGATGGTGAAAGAATGTTTCCCTCATGGGAAATCAGAATGCAGCGGTGGGGGGGGGCAAAGAGGGGTTGGAAACAACCACTCTCCTTCTGAATAAGGGGTCTCCCATGTTATACGGAGATGAAGGAGAATTTCTTCTCCAGAAGGTTGTTAATCTTTGGAATTCTCCTCCAGGGAGCAGAAGGCTGGGCAGTTGAATATATTCAAGACTGAGTTGGACAGATCTTTTAATTCAACAAGGATTATGGGGAAGGGGAGGGGGGGCAGTTAGGAAAGTGGAGATAAAACTACAATCAGATCGCCATGATTGTACTGAATGGTACTACTGCTGCTCCTATTTCTACGTTACGTTCCAGTTCATGGAGGGCTGAACACGACAGCTCAGTCAGCAGTGTTTTTGAATAGTCCCGTTTGGAGGTAACAAAGGTAAGCTGAGGTTTCCAGATGAGCTGAGGTAGGTGTTAAACTGAACAATGTTACCAAGCTGGGAATTGGTAGTCTTAGCGATGATGTGGATATCTGGGTGAATCGCTAAGACACCAAGGTTGCAAACAGCCTGGCTCAGCCTCAGGCAGTTGCCAGGGCAAGGGATAGAGTCAGTGGCGATATTAAATTCAGAATATTGATCTGCTTAAAGCCAAGTTAAATGTGTTAACATTCCTGAACAAGCACATGTCAAAGTGGTAAATGTGCAGATAAACACGTTTAGAACATTGTTTTCAAAACTGAAATAATTCTTGGGTCTCATTAAATTTGATTGAAGGCATCATATTACTAGCTCAGTACCCCTAGGAATCAAATGATGATCAGAATGTCCTGGCAAAATAAAATCCTAAAGTTCACAAAGTGATTTATCTGACGAGTTTTTTTTTGTCCAGTTTTGTGACTGGGCTATTTCAGACTCTGCCGTGGTTTATTAATAACGGTCATCAATTTTGAGCATTATACATACTTGGATGTGGGAACGCCAAGTCCACAACCTTCTTCTAAATAATCTGATCAAGACGCTTGCTAAAGATTGGCAATCAGCAGCGCTCAAGTACATGTTAACTGCGGGAGCTATTTTAACGGTGTATTTCACAACTCTTCATAATTTATAGTGACTCTTACAAACCTATTCTTAGGGGTTTATAGATATATTTAATTGATGTTTATGCCAATGTTCTACAAAGAGCACAACAAAATTTGCCTTACAAGTAAATACTCCTATAGCCTTGTCTTAACCTCTTTGCTTGCTATAAAATGTTCTTTTTGTGGCACGTACCTCGAATTGCTTGCTTTGATCCTTTCTCGAAAGGAAACAGTAGGGCTACACTGGATTGCATCCTCACCTAGCCATATGTTCAGAGGCACTTCAGAAGATCGCTACTTATCCCAAAAACAAAAATGGCTATTAATTAGAGTGACACTGTCAATATTTCTGCCTTGTTGAAATATAATTTGGAAAACACAAAGCAGATAACAGAACAATTTTACTTAATAGGGATCTTTGTTGCTAAATAAAAACTGTGATTAGGTATAAAGTGGAAACCATAACTGAAATAGGTAAACACACTATGCTTCTCATTTGTTCATCTTTCACACACACTCTAGTATCATTAGCCAACATTGACACAAACTGGTTGACATGATTTTAAGGCTTTCCCTAACGCTTTAGTGAAAACATAGGATGATGCCAAACAACTCAAATCAAAGACAACTGCCCATAGGGTAGTCATGGTTCAGACAGAATGAACTCAGACCTTGCCCGCAGCCCACTCATTGGCAACACAGCAGATTGCATTCCTTGACCTATTTAGTACACTGCATCTGCACAGCCAACCCCAAGATTGTGATGGCTTAATGGATAACTGAAGCACAGGGGTGATGCATTGAACCAAACAGACTAGCACTAGCAAGCTACCAACTTGGGTAGCTCTGCAATAAAATCAGAAAATGCTGAAAATACACAGGTCAAACAGCTTCTGAGGAGAGAAAAAGAGAACAAACATTTCAGTTTGATGACCTTTCATCTTTTGTAAAAGTAACCCTCTGCAGAATGACTAGGTTATTAATTGTGAGGCATCATAATTGGCCAGTTCCCCCAGGCTTGGGGTGTGGGTCAACAAACGTTAAACTGTTCAACACTCATGTCTAATACAGTAGATGTACAAAATAGATATTACCTGAGGAGCAATGCGCTTAACAACGTCGGATATTTCCACTGCATGTTGACAAACCACGAATGACTTTTTTCCATTCTCTGCATAGGCAAAGGCAAGAGGCTAAATTTGATTTGACTTTCATGTCCTTCAAAACCTATTACTTATTTTCAGTAAAGCCACGATTGGCTAAATTTCTTTTAAAATAAAAACTTTATCAAACAAGCTAATGATGGGTTTTACAGTTATGCAACATACCCAAAATAATAATGCAACTCTACACCTGATTTTAAACTTATTGGTTTTGATACTATGCTGAGTGACACTGGCAGAAAATGCTCAACACCTTTGCTTGTAACGGTTCTGAGGTATTTTAGCAGAAGCATCAATCAATTTAAAATAAAACCGGGGTCTGGTTCTATCGTGAACATTATAAATACCTAACACGGCCTTCCAACAGGAAAAAAAGATCCTATATCAGTATAACTCTTTGGCCAGAGAACCTGTTCTTCAGTATAATATGCAACAGCTTCAAATAACATCTACTCTGCCTTTAAAACGTATACATTGAGCTACAGAACTTACCATCTTGAAGGCAGTGAGAAAAATATAAAAACAGAGCAAAGAATGCAAGACTGATCAAAAAACTAAATAAAGTACACATAGGATAACAATCCTATTTCATATATTTGATAACATGTATTCCATTACCTAATTTAAATGCAGTTGGAGAGTGCTGGTCCCAATAAATATCTTGCTGTAGCTCGGAATCATTGACAGGGGAATTGCGATTTGCAACGAGCTGCTGCTTTCTCAATATTCTCTTCGGAGTTTTATATGAGAATACTTCTGGAAGATAAAAATCAGTTTAAATATGGTGCAGAGTACAAATAAAAAGAAGCGTTTAAAACAGGCTGGCTGTCCAATTCAGATAGCACAGCATCTATAAAAGGATGAAAATATGAACCACAAAGAAGCATGGGAAAGGACTTCAACCAACATATAACAAAATTTAATATCTGAAATAAATAAGCCACCACTTACTAATACATTGCTCTCTGCATCTCTCATATCGATCGACTTGTTACACAATGTAAGCATTAAGCATAAATATTCCGAAGGAATATTTCAGGACAGAGAAATCCTACTTAAGTGGGATAATCCAGTGTTCCAATTTACTTATCACTTGCTGTATTGCTGAAAAAGGGAGACATGCTGTTGAAGCTTTTCAACTTGCACTTATCAGGACAGGTATACAAGGATATCAATTGTAAAGGAAGCAACAATTTGAGTAACAGGTGAAGCTAGCTGCTACTATGCAATAAGAGCTGTATTCTGAACTAACAGGATGCTGCCATCAAGCCAAAATATAGGTACATGAATTTCAGTGCTGGTGCGATGCCAGGCAAGCTGTACTTTCCAATGACTGGCAGATCATATCAAACAGAAAGTCCCATTGGCTGTTCGGAGCAGGCAAAGTACTAACTGTACCCAATCAGCCCATGCTTACACAACTCAGGACATAATTATTCCAGAATTGAACAACACGTGCAAAACAATCATGAATATGCTAAGAATTACACTGACAACTAATTTAAGATCAGTCAGGCTCACAGTGTGGCTCACATATGCATGCTAGAAATGTACATATTCACGCACAGGGCCCTGTCCTTTGCAGATGGAAGGAACTTGTCCACATACTGCATCGTTTTCAACTAAACAAAAGCTTGGGGGACAGCCATTTCCCAAAGAAAAGCATTGACAGGGGTTAACCTGCCTGGATTGAATTTAAACAATAGCTTAACAGTTAATTGTTCCCTGGTGCAATCTTCATGACAATGTCTCTACCAACCAGAGTCCATTTGCCAACTATTCATCCCTCATGCAATATAAATTGTTGTTCCCTTTACAATTGATATTCTTGTGAATCTGTCCTAATGAGGGCAAGACAAAAAGCTTTGACTGTAGAGGCTGGATTCTCAGGTTCCCAGCCATGTGTTTCTCGGTGGTGCGTTGTTCACTGGTGGCGCGATTCTCCACTCCCACCGCTATCAATGGGATTTCTCATTGAAGTCACCCCACACCATCGGCAAATCCGCAGGCAGGAGTGCACTTCTGGTGGCAACAGAGGATCTGAACGGCTGTGGAATTCCAGCTTATGACTCTTCATTCAGCAAAACTCTCTAAGCCGCTGGTATCATTTTCACTTAATATGGAACATCATCCTACTTTTTTTTCCAATTGGATAGAGGCACCCAATTTGAATGTCTTTCCCCTCATTACTGTTTCAAGAAGCTGGGAAAATAAAGAACCAGCATTTTAAAGAGGCTTGTTCACATTCAGAAAACTCAAAGGTTTACCGTATCCAATAAATTACATTTTAATAAATGTTGACTAAGACAGCAGCCAATTTGCATGCTGCAAATCCCACGAATATAAGTGATGAGTTAATCTGATTTTACTGGTATTGGTTTAGTAAGGATGGAGAGAACACTTGTCCATCTCAAATGGACCAAAACGAACCAAAATCATGCATCAACTTCACAATACTCCCTTTGTAAATGTTGGTACTAGATTACCTGCTTACAATTTGGAGTGGGGTTTGAACCCACAGATTTCTGACCCAGACAGAAGTGTAATCAACTGACTCAAACAGAACAGACAGCTGCATATTTAGATATCTATGCACATTGGTAAGGCTTAAAGAATGCAAAGTATGCTTAAATGGCAATTACTGCTACAGATTCACCCCCAACACAATCTTCCCTTCCTCAGCTAATGAGGGTAATTAAGGTACAAGATAAACTGCATATAGGTCTGAGGCTTCACACAGGATGCATTTGAACAATGAAAGTGAAGATATGATCTTACTTTGTCTGCTAATGTGATTATCTGCTGAGGCATATTCATCATTTGGAGCTTCTCCCTCCTATTAGATGTTAACATGGTTGAGTTACTGATATTAGGAAGAAGCTTACAATGTGTAAAGCTTCCTTTACCAAGTAATGGGATTGTTTTACAACTGAACATAAAGGCTGATACATAACTTTTAACATATCACCTGAGCCGGTACACATCTTTTAACGAATTACCTGGAAAATCTCCCCCACATCTGCACATTCCAACTCTGTAACACCACTTGTCTCCATTCCCATCTCTACAACATTGTAACCAGTGACCATGTACTTTTACAAACTCGAGGGTCAACTTTTGCCACTGTTAACCAGCCTCCCCACCTCAATCCTCCATACGCTTCAACTCATTCAAAATATACCACTGCACTTATCCTCATCCGTACAACAGAACACAATCCCCACAGCCATCCCAAACATATTGCCTTCAAATCCTCCCATGGGCTCGACCCCTTCAACCACAGATGGCAGTTTCCAGTCCTAAGCCTTCACACAGCCCTTTCCCCCCCAATAGAATTTCTGCTGCTTTCCACCACCCTGTTCCATCATTGCTCAACAGTTGCAATGCCCTGCCCACTACATACCCAGTTGTCTCTCCACCTTCCTCCCATTGTTTTGTTTTTAATAAAACATTTCCTTTTGACAGTATATTGGACACCTCGAGCCCGTTGCGCCATTTAATGAGTACATAGCCGATCTGTATGTTAACTCCGTTCACCTTCCATTTCTCCTTTCCCTTATTACACTTGGCCGGCAAAAGTCTAGCTATCTCAAGGTTTAAGAGTGGTTAATTGATGTCTTTTTGCACAAGTGTTCTACATTTCTACCATGTTTAGCACAAAGTGTTTTCTAATTTCTCACTTGAAGGGCCTGGACCTCTCCCAAACTCTCTGCACTTTCATATTTTTGTCATAAAATGATACAGTACAAGAGGCCAGTCAGCCCATTGCACCGCAGCTCTTTGAAAAAGGTATCCAATTAATCTCATGGCTTCCCCTTGCTCTGTCACCTAGATTGGCCCAAGTACTGTGTAAACAACATTTATATTGCACCTTTACACAGTAAAGCATTCCGAGGTGCTTCACAGGAGCATTATCATACAATTTTTGACACTGAGCCTTGCAACCAAAAGCTTGACCGAAGAGACAGATTTTAAAGCATTCATTAAAGGGTGAAAGAGAGATAGTGAGGGAATTCCAGAGCTTAGGACGGTGATGGGAGAACAGGGCTTGGTGCAAACAAATGTGTGGACAGCAGAGATGTGACTGAGCTCAATTTATGGATGGAACAAAGCATCGCCTTGCACAGGTTAGATGGACATGGAAATGTTTATATGGGTTTTTGCTGCCCCGTTTTTGTCCCAAGAGATTTTTGTTCCCAGCTTTTTTTAAATTGCACAAATTTTGTTCCCTGTTTTTCCTCCCAGCTTTGGCACCCAACCTCTTTTCCCATAGTTTCCAGTTTTTTGCTCCCAGGCAGTTTGTGTTCCCAGTTTTTGTTCCTAGATTTTTGCTCCCAGAGTTTGTGTTCCCAGTTTTCTTGCTCCCAGAAAGTTTGTGTTCCCAGTGTGTGTTCCTAGATTTTTGCTCCCAGTTTGCGTTCCCAGTTTTTTGCTGCCAGTTTTGGCTCGTGGTTTGTTTTGCTCTCAGACAGTTTTGGTTCCCAGTTTGTGTTCCCATTTTTGGTCCCAAACAGTTTGTGTTCCCAGTTTTTGCTTCCAGTTTGTGTTCCCAAAATTTTGCTGTCAGGTTTGGCTCGTGGTTTGTTTTGCTCCCACAGAGTTTTGGTTCCCAGTTTTTTGCTCCCAGTTTGTGGCCGTCAGGTTTGGCTTGCTCCCAGACATTTTTGGTTCCCAGTTTGTGTTCCCATTTTTGGTCCCAAAAAGTTTGTGTTCCCAGTTTTTGCTTCCAGTTTGTGTTCCCAATATTGTGCTGTCAGGTTTGGCTCGTGGTTTGTTTTGCTCCCACACAGTTTTGGTTCCCAGTTTTTGCTCCCAGTTTGTGGCTGTCAGGTTTGGCCTGCTCCCAGACATTTTTGGTTCCCAGTTTGTGTTCCCATTTTTGGTCCCACACAGTTTGTGTTCCCAGTTTTTGCTTCCAGTTTGTGTTCCCAATATTTTGCTGTCAGATTTGGCTCGTGGTTTGTTTTGCTCCCACACAGTTTTGGTTCGCAGTTTTTGCTCCCAGTTTGTGGCTGTCAGGTTTGGCTTGCTCCCAGACATTTTTGGTTCCCAGTTTGTGTTCCCATTTTTGCTCCCAATTTGTGTTCCCATTTTTGCTCCCAGTTTATGTTCCCATTTTTGCTCCCAGTTTGTGTTCCTAGTTTTTGCTTCCAGTTTGTGTTTGCTCCCAGACAGTTTTGGTTCCCAGTGTTTTTACTCCAAGTTTGTGTTCCCACTTTGTGTCCCCGGTGTTTTGCTCCCAGACAGTTTCTGCTTCTCTTACACCTGGTGTTTAGCTGTAATGAGGGAGATGAGGGTTGGGAAGCTGCTGCAGGGAGACTGCCAGCGAGTTTTTCACCTTCAGCCGCCCGGGGCCTAGCTGCAGACCTGGAGCCTCGGCTCAGCCTGCCAGTCCGGGCCGGGGGAGTCGGCCCGCGGCCGCTTCCTCGCTCCCCAGGCGGCCCCGGGCTGGGGATGAGCCGAATCCGCCGCCTCCTGCCGACGGCCGCCTCCGTCGCCGTCTCCTCCTTCTCATCCTCCCCCTGCTTCATCCTTCAGTCGGCTGCCGCCGCGCTCCAGAACCGCTCCGCCATCTTCCAGCTGGGCAAAAAATACCGCCGACACCAACACCCTCCCCTTTAAGGGTTCTGCCCTTTACCGATTGGCTGATAAACGACAGCTGCCGGCTCTGATTGGCTGCGCTGTTGCTGTGTGTTGGCCCCGCCCCTAGTTACAGTGTCAATCAAAGCTGGAGAGGCGTTTGCAGAAACTAGTTTGAGAGCTTGAAGAGGAATTTCCCAAAGTAACCCAGAAGGAGAAAGATTGAAAGAAGTTGCATTTATATAGCATCTTTCATCCCCATTACAACTTCTGAAGTGTATTCAACCGCTTCTTCCCCACTGTTATCAGACACCTAAATGACCCTCTTATGGACTGACCTCTTTTTTTGGGTTTGTAATTTTAATGCCACCCAAAGGTGCAATCATTTTCCATTATAAAGTCTGAAATACAAACTCTGAAAGATGTACAAGTCAAAAATTAATGTTTCATCTCCAATTCTACAAGTAATTTACATTTGTTAAATTAAAACAGATACCAACAACAAGAGTACCGACATTAGAGGGCATGACACTGGGAAGCTGCACTTTTGACATGGTTGGAGTCAGCCCTCGACGCTGCTGTAGTTCTTCAAACAGTCTCAAAACAGAGGTCCATGTCTTTTAAGGTTCCTGGGATGTTCCATACATTATTGCAGACATTAAAACAGCCTCAGTGGGAATACTGCTCGCTGCAAGATAACCCAAGGTTTCTTCACAGGTCCCGTGATTTGATGGCACAAAAGATTCTGAACTATGCCAGTTTTTACAATGCAAACACGGTTTAAAGTGTTTTCATCTCTCTCCTTTCGCAATTTAAAACTTGACGGGGACAGGCAGCCATTTTCAATCTTTAATCAAAGTGAATTGCAGTGTAAAAAATTATCCAAACAACCAAAAACAATGCAAAAGATGTCATGAATCCCTCTTTTGTTAGTTCCCATGTTCCGCCATACTCTTCCTCGTCTACTTGCTGAAAGCTGCTAAAGTAGAGGTACAGAAGCCCAGCATTGATGAGACAAAATATTGCTATTCCCAAGAATCCTTTAAGTGGAACAACTCCCCATATAACACCTAAAATAATTGCAATTATTTTTCGAAACCAGTAGATCAAATCGAGAAACTCATCTTTGTCCTCCCAGGCCGCGTTACTCTTCAGCACTTTGCTCCACACCGACACTTTCATGCCGCCGTTGGCCAGCGGGTGTTCTCTGGACTTGCCCCCGCTCATTCTCCCGTCCTCGCTCGACAAGTCGCCCCACCACCGCCGCGGTCCCGCCCGCCCAGCCGACTCCTCTTCCCCAACTGCAGGCGCCAGAGTGGCGCACGCGCGCCCCGTCCTGGACTGACCTCATTAACACTATACCCTGTACGCTTCATCTGATGCAGGTGCTTATGTAGTTACATTGTATACCTTGTGTTGCCCTATTATGAATTTTATTCCTTTGTCTTCCCATGTACTTAATGATCTGTTGAGCTGCTCGCAGAAAAATACTTTTCACTGTACCTCGGTACACGTGACAATAAACACATCCAATCCAATCCAATTCCTATTTCCACCTCTGTCACATCACGCGCCTTCATCAAAATAGCGGCTTTTCACAGTAACTTCATTGCAGTGTTATTGTAAGCTTACTTGTGACTTGTGACTTGTGCCTCAATTCATCTGCTGCTGAAACCCTCATCCATGCCTCCATTACCTTTAGATGTTTTGATTCCAACGGACTCCTGGCTTGTTTCCCACATTGTACCCCTAGTGAACTTGAAGTCACCCACAACCCTGCTGCCCTTGTCTAAATTTTCAGATAGTCCAGTTCCGCAATCACCCTTTGTGACAATATGTATATTGTAAGAATAATGAAGGGTTAACAATTGACTGTAACTGCATCCAACAACTAGATGGTGATCAAGCACATACACGTGGATCACGTGATACTCTTGATTCGGGGAGAAGGTTGTTAGGTGAGGTAGAGAATAGACTTGTTATCAGGAGCTCTGTAATTAGAATTATAGTTTTAGTGAATATTTTTGTAATAAGAACATAAGAACATAAGAACTAGGAGCAGGAGTAGGCAATCTGGCCCCTCGAGCCTGCTCCGCCATTCAATTAGATCATGGCTGATCTTTTGTGGACTCAGCTCCACTTTCCGGCCCGAACACCATAACCCTTAATCCCTTTATGCTTCAAAAAACTACTATCGTTACCTTAAAACATGTAATGAAGAGCCTCAACTGCTTCACTGGGCAAGGAATTCCATAGATTCACAACCCTTGGGTGAAGAAGTTCCTTCTAAACTCAGTCCTAAATCTACTTCCCCTTATTTTGAGGCTATGTCCCCTAGTTCTGCTGTCACCCGCCAGTGGAAACCACCTGCCCGCATCTATCCTATCTATTCCCTTCATAATTTTAAATGTTTCTATAAGATCCCCCCTCATCCTTCTAAATTCCAACGAGTACAGTCCCAGTCTACTCAACCTCTCCTCATAATCCACCCCTTCAGCTCTGGGATTAACATAGTGAATCTCTTCTGCACACCCTCAGCGCCAGTACGTCTTTCTCAAGTAAGGAGACCAAAACTGAACACAATACTCCAGGTGTGGCCGCACTAACACCTTATACAATTGCAACATAACCTCCCTAGTCTTAAACTCCATCCCTCTAGCAATGAAGGACAAAATTCCATTTGCCTTCTTAATCACCTGTTGCACTTGTAAACCAACCTTCTGTGACTCATGCACTAGCTCACCCAAGTCTCTCTGAACAGCGGCATGCTTTAATATTTTATCGTTTAAATAATAATCCCATTTGCTGTTATTCCTACCAAAATGGATAACCTCACATTTGTCAACATTGTATTCCATCTGCCAGACCCTAGCCCATTCACTTAACCTATCCAAATCCCTCTGCAGACTTCCAGTATCCTCTGCACTTTTCGCTTTACCACTCATCTTAGTGTCATCTGCAAACTTGGACACATTGCCCTTGGTCCCCAACTCCAAATCATCTATGTAAATTGTGAACAATTGTGGGCCCAACACGGATCCTGAGGGACACCACTAGCTACTGATTGCCACCAGAGAAACAACCATTTATCCCAACTCTTTGCTTTCTATTAATTAACCAATCCTCTATCCGTGCTACTACTTTACCCTAATGCCATGCATCTTTATCTTATGCAGCAACCTTTTGTGTGGCACCTTGTCAAGGGCTTTCTGGAAATCCAGATATACCACATCCATCGGCTCCCCATTATCTACTGCACTGGTAATGTCCTCAAAAAATTCCACTAAATTAGTTAGGCATGACCTGCCCTTTACGAACCCATGCTGCATCTGCCCAATGGGACAATTTCTATCCAGATGCCTCGCAATTTCTTCCTTGATGATAGATTCCAGCATCTTCCCTACTACCGAAGTTAAGCTCACTGGCCTATAATTTCCTGCTTTCTGCCTACCTCCTTTTTTAAACAGTGGTGTCACGTTTGCTAATTTCCAATCCACCGGGACCACCCCAGAGTCTAGTGAATTTTGGTAAATTATCACTAGTGCATCTGCAATTTCCCTAGCCATCTCTTTTAGCACTCTGGGATGCTTTCCATCAGGGCCAGGAGACTTGTCTACCTTTAGCCCCATTAGCTTGCCCATCACTCCCTCCTTAGTGATAACAATCCTCTCAAGGTCCTCACCTGTCATAGCCTAATTTCTATCAGTCGCTGGCATGTTATTTGTGTCTTCCACTGTGAAGACCGACCCAAAAAACCTGTTCAGTTCCTCAGCCATTTCCTCATTTCCCATTATTAAAACTCCCTTCTCATCCTCTAAAGGACCAATATTTACCTTAGCCACTCCAATTGGCTTTATTGGTTGGCCAATTGGAGTATGAGCTCCCTCAATGATAGCTCATTGAGGGGGCCCATATAATCACCTGTGTAGGCTTTGTGAGCCAGTCTTAAGTTGACTGGACTGCTAGCAGCACTGTTTATAGCTGCTCCTGGAATATCGTTATTGTAAATAAATATTGGTGTGGTGACGGAACTCTTGCCTCCCGTGGATTACTACAGTGGCGACGAGGTAACTACGAATTTTGCGGAGACCAGCTGCCGCACTCGGAGGGTAAGCCTTTGCCATTTTAAAAATGCCGTTTTTTGGGAGGTTAGAGGCATTCGACCCGGCTATTGAGGACTGGTCCCAGTATGTGGAGAGAATGTGTACTTCTTCGGGCAAATGATTATACTGATGGACGAAAGGAGATGCGTATCCTGCTGTCGGCGTGCGGAGCCTCCGCTTTCGCCATTATACGTAGTCTGACTTATCCCGATACGCCGGACACGAAAACTTTCCAAGAAGTAACGGAATTGGTTGAAAGAGCACTCACGACCCAAAACCACCCCTCATTTTGCGTAGGTACAGATTCTACACAGCGAAGCGGGAAGACAGGGAGTCAGTCACAAATTTCTTGACCCGCCTGAGAAGGCTGGTGAAAAATGTGAATTCGGCCCAACGCTAAATGAAATGCTTAGGGACCGGTTAGTGTGTGGTATAAACGACCTCACAATATAGAAACGCCTGTTGGCGGAAAACGGAGCTAGACCTGCAGGCAGGCGTTACAGCTCGCACTGTCCCTGGAAAAGGCAGCAAGTGGGGAACAGGAACTACAGGGCACGCCAATGGAGGTAGATACCTGTGAGAGGGACTACCACAATGGGTCCTGGCTACCAGATAGTCCGCTCTCAGGAAAAACCTGAGGAATAGAGGAAACAAGGAAATCCCAGAACTGCCCCCAAGTCTGCCAGACTAACTGGAGACCAGAGGGAAGTGGGAAGTAGTGGATTTTGAGGCTCCCCCAACAGAGAAGGACCGTTTGGCACCCGACACAGAAGTGGGGTTAACAACGACAGCAAACCCTAGAAGGAGGTGGCACAGAAGAGCAATAGCGGGTGGGACGCGGTGAGGACAGTACACAACTAGACGCCCCCATCCTCCTCCAAGGGGAACAATTATATAATATTACAACGAAGAAAGCAGAACCCATTAGGATTACCCCACAGGTGAACGGGCAGCCGACAATAATGGAAATAGACACGGGTGCGGCCGTATCAGTAATGGGAGTGGCAGCATTTAGAAAAATCAAAGATGGACTCCAGCCACTAACCCCAACAAAAACATCGACGAAACTTAAAACCTACACGGGGGAACCCCTGGAAGTTCTAGGCACGACTCATGTACCTGTGGAATATGAGAAACAATTGCTCAGATTACCGTTGACGATAATAGAGGGCTCCGGACCGAGCTTAATTGTACGGAACTGGCTGAAAGACCTGAAATTAGATTGGATGGAAATTTTCCAGAGTGGAAGCGGGCAGTTGAGTGGAGTACTCCAAAAATACCCGGAGGTCTTCCAGGAAGGTTTGGGGGAAATCATAGGCACCAAAGCAACTTTGCACGTGGACCCAGAAGCCCTTCCGAAATTTTGTAAGGCCAGGCCGGTACCTTTTGCATTAAGGAAGAAAGTAGATGACGAAATAGAAAGGTTACGGTGCGACGGCATTATCAGACCAGTACAGTTCTCGGAATGGGCAGCGCCGGTGGTACCAATTTTGAAGCCAAACGGCTCGATACGTCTCTGTGGAGATTTCAAACAGACAGAAAACAAATACGCACTGCTGGACAAATACCCAATCCCAAAAATAGACGACCTATATGCCAAATTGGCAGGTGGGCTTTTGTTCACGAAACTAGACATGAGCCACGCCTACCTGCAGTTAAAACTGGACAAGGACTCCCAGAAGTTCGCTACGATCAACACCCTGAAGGGCCTTTTTCGTTATACTAGGCTACCTTTTGGAGTGTCATCAGCCTGCGCTATATTCCAGCGTACGATGGAAAATATTCTGCAGGGACTACCGCAGGTGGCGATTTATTTGGACGATATCTTAATCATGGGTAGGACAAATAGGGAACACTTAAGGAACCTGGAGGAAGTGCTCAGGCGTTTCGCAAAGGCAGGCGTACGGCTAAAAAGGGGAAAATGTGTTTTTCTGGCCCCACAAGTGACGTACCTGGGATATAAAGTAGACGAGTCAGGCTTACATCCATTAGAAGACACTCTAAGTAAGTGTCTTAGTAAGGGCAATAAAAGAAGCCCCAGCTCCCACCACGGTCCAGGGGTTACGATCATTTCTAGGGTTGGTAACCTATTATGGAAAATTTATTGAAAATAAGGCATCCATCCTAGAACCTCTCCACCAGCTACTAAAAAAGGGGCAAGAATGGAAATGGTCCATCCGCCAAAACCGAGCATTTAGGGAATATTAAGGAACAGCTGTCATCCGAAAATGTCCTAGAGCATTATGACTCAAGGAAGGAGTTGCTGGTCACTTGTGATGCATCCCCTTACGGGGTAGGAGCCGTCTTAGCCCATGGAGGAAGGAATGGGGAAGAACGGCCAATAGCCTATGGTTCGAGGACCTTGGCGATAGCTGAGAGGAAGTACGCCCAAATCGAGAAGGAAGGACTGGCGGTGATATTCACAGTAAAAACATGTCACCAGTATCTGTACGGGCGGAAATTCACCATAGTGACGGACCATAAGCCGTTATTAGGGTTATTAAAAGAAGACAAGTCAATACCCCCGATTGCATCAGCTAGAATCCAACGCTGGGCGTTGCTACTGGCGGCATATAGATACGTTCTGGAGCACAGACCGGGAACGCGAGTAGCACATGCAGATGCTTTGAGCAGACTTCCCCTCCCGGACACTCCGCCGCAAATACCAAAAGTAGAGGAGACAGTAATGACTCTAAATTTTTTTGGACACCCTACCAGTAGACGCACAACATATTCGGTTGTGGACGCAAAAAGACCCAGTTTTAGCCAAGATGAAGCATTTACTGCTAACAGGGGAACTGGAAAGACCAGTGGAGCCCCAGATGCACCCATACTTGAGCAGAAGGGACCAAATAACCATAGAAGACGGTATCCTATTATGGGGAGCCCGGGTAATCGTCCCAGCTCAGGGCCGTTAGGCAATCTTAACTGAGTTACATCACGGACACCCAAGGGTGTCTAAAATGAAGATGCTAGCTCGAAGTTACGTTTGGTGGCCAGGTTTGGACACAGACATAGCAGCCTTGGTACGTCGGTGCCAGGAGTGCCAACAGGGGCAAAGAGTGCCACCAGCGCCGCCATTGCACCCGTGGGAATGGCCAGGCAGACCGTGGACCCGCCTGCATATTGACCACGCCGGCCCTTTCATGGGCTCAACGCTTTTGGTGATAGTGGATGCCCACTCCAAATGGTTGGACGTCCACTGGGTAAACACGGCAAGCACAGCATCGACAATTAAAAAGCTCAGGGCCTCGTTTGCAACACATGGACTTCCGGAGGTATTGGTGTCGGACAATGGAACGGCATTCACAAGTGGGGAATTTGGAAAATACCTGAAGGAAAACGGAGTCCGTCACATCAAAACGGCCCCTTACCATCCAGCGACCAACGGCCTGGCAGAGAGAGCGGTCCAGACACTTAAAGCGGGACTCAAGAAGCAGCCAGCAGCGTCAATGGACACAAAGCTCTCCCGCTGGCTGTTTGATTACAGGACCACACTGCATTCCACAACAGGCATACCGCCAGCTGAACTCTTAATGGGAAGGCGGCTGCGAACGAGGCTGAGTCTCCTTTTCCCAAATTTAACGGGGAAAGTGGAGAAACAACAGGAGGCCCAACGCAGGGGGCATGATAATAGTCGGCAGCAGAGACATTTCCAGGTGGGGGCACCGGTTTGGGTCAAGAATTATGGGAATGGACCAATGTGGGTCAAAGGCATGGTAGAGTCCCAAACAGGGCCCATATCCTATGAGGTTTCAATAGGAGGTAAGGTGCTGAAGAAACACCTAGACCAAATAAGGGCAGCGGAATCACACCTGGAGGCAGGCGAAGCAGGACCGCCTCAAGCTGGGATAGCCCAGATGGAATGGATACCCACACCCCAGCCCTGAGCAATTTCTCCAGACCCTGTCATCCAGTCATCAGAGTCGGAGATGGACACACTCGGCGAGGCCGCCGCGACACCTCTCCCCGAGGAGGAGGAAGAACAACTTCCAAGGAGGTCGTCAAGGAAAAGACGGGCACCTATAGGTACACCCCCGCCCACTTCGGCGAACGACCCGGAGAATGACACAGAGGTGACAGACCCAGACATGAGGAGCAGGAAGAAGCTCAGAGGAATGCCAGCTGGCAGGAATTCCTCGACCTTGGGGGGGAGGGGTGTAATAAACTCCAATTGGCTTTATTGGTTGGCCAATTGGAGTATGAGCTCCCTCAATGATAGCTCATTGAGGGGGGCCCATATAATCACCTGTGTAGGCTTTGTGAGCAGTCTTAAGTTGACTGGACTGCTAGCAGCACTGTTTGTAGCTGCTCCTGTAATATCGTTATTGTAAATAAATATTGGTGTGGTGACGGAACTCTTGCCTCCCGTGGATTACTACAATTTTATATTTTAGCAAGCAAGTCAAATCTATTTAGTTGTATTGTAAATAAATTAGCTTTGTTCAAAACTTAGTTTGATGTACTTTGTGAGACACTGCACTTTAAGACATCCTCATTCAGAATGCAAAGATCATCACACCCTTGAGCTTGCTGATCTATTTTGGATCCATACTCTAACCCCTCTCCTTATCTCGGTAATCCCTACAATCCTCTGGCATATGGACATTCCTCTAATTCTGCCTTTTTGTGTACTCTAAATTTGTCTTTGTGTCGTCCTGTTTTATAAGTCTCCTGTGAAGCTTCCACGGGATGTTTTACTATGTTAAATGTGCTACATAAATATACATTTTTGTTGCAGTATAGGAAATGTGGCAGCCGCTTTGCACACAGGAAGCTCTCACAAATAGCAAAGCGATAATAGCACAGTGGTTAGCACTGTTGCTTCACAGCGCCAGGTTCCCAGGTTCAATTCCCGGCTTGGGTCAGTGTCTGTATGAAGTCTGCATGTTCTCCCTGTGTCTGCGAGGGATTCTTCCCACAAATCCCGAAAGATGTGCTGCTAGATGAATTGGACATTCTGAATTCTCCATCTGTGCCACCCGAACAGGCGCCAGAATGTGGCGGCTAGGGGCTTTTCACAGTAACTTCATTGCAGTGTTAATGTAAGCCTACTTGTGACAATAAAGATGATATATTAATCTGTTTTTTGTGATGTTGGTTGAAGCATAAAAATTTACCAGGACACCGAGAAAAATCCCTGCTCTTCTTTGAAATATTGCCATGGCATTTTTTACATCCACCTGAGAGGGCAGACAGGGCCACAGCGTAACATCTCACCCAAATGATGGCACCTCTGACAGTACGGCACTCCCTCAGTACTGCACTGGAGTGTCAGCCTAGACATTTGATGTCTTGACATCTCTGGTCTTCAGTCACAACAGCACCTGAGTTGTGTAGAATTACCTCGAGACTTCAGCAATAATATCCTATTTTTAAAATTTGATGTTTTTATTCTCCCTTTGAATGGTTTATTTGTTGTTTAAAATGTGTGCTGTTCTGAACAGAATTACTTTGGTTAGATCATATGTTTGATGACACTGGAATAAGCCAATATCTTATTTTTTTTTTAAAATTTAGATTACCCAATTATCTTTTCCAATTAAGGGGCAATTTAGTGTGGCCAATCCACCTACTCTGCACATTTTTGGGTTGTGGGGGGCGAAACCCACGCAGACACGGGGAGAATGTGCAAACTCCACACGGACAGTGACCCAGAGCCGGGATCGAACCTGGGGCCTCAGCGCCGTGAGGCAGCTGTGCTAACCACTAGGCCATCGTGCTGCCCTCAATATCTTATTATTGACCCAATTAAAAGACTTGCTTGATGCAAATTGGCTGCTGTATGTCCAACATTATAATAGTGACTACACATCAAAATAGGCTGTAAAGTTTCCAAAAACATGAAAAGTGGTATATATATGCATGTCTTTCGTTTTTCTAACTTTCTATTCCTTTCTTCTTCACATGTATACCTAGCTCCCACGTAAATGCATTTCTGAAATTCACTTCAACCTCATGGTCACAAATTCCATATTTTTACCACTCCCTGGGTAAAAAATTCTCTTTGGATTTATTTGTGACTATTGTACCCATATTGTCCCTAGTTTTAGTTTTGCCCAGATGTGGGAACATCTCCTCCATGTCTGCCCTATCAAACCCTTTCTTAAAGACCTCTGTCAGGTCACCCCTCAGCCTTCCCTTCTCTGCTGAAAAGAGTCCCAGCCTGTCTCTACTGCTGCAGCATCCCATGGTCAAGAGTAGCCCACCACCATAACTTAGCGGGAAATGTGGCAATCCACTATCTTTCACCGGTGAGATGGAAACAGCCAAGAGAATATTCCAACAGGGAACATGCCACAGTGACCCTCAGCTGCTGCAGTGTCACTAACCCAATACCAGTCAATAAACTATGAAGAACCTAACAACAAAACAAAGGAAATAAAGTTTAAATAATAATGGGCGGGATTCTCCTTTCCCCACGCCTGCGGGAAAACCGGCACGAACCACTCCAGCGTCTACAGCCCCCGAAAGTGCGGAATTCTCCGCACTTCCGGGGGCTAGGTGGATGGTGGAGGGGTTGGTGCCGCTCCAACCGGTGCCAAAGGGACAGCGCGAGTTTGCGCATAGCGCCGAAGGTCCGGCGTGGTTCCGCAAATGTGCGGAACCGCCACCGGTATTCTGGTGTGTGCGCAGGGGGTTGTCTTCTCCGTGCCGGCCCCTGTAGGGCTCTGCCATGGCCACCATGTGCCACCATGGCACACGCTCGCCACAGATCAGTGAGCCCGATCGTGGGGCCAGGCCACCGTCGGCCCCCCCCTGGTCTCGAATCCCCCCCCCCCCCCCCCCCCCCCCCGCAAAGGACCGCACCAGCTGACTTATTGCCAGGTCCCGCTGTGTGGGACCATGTCTAATCCACGCCGGCGGGACTGGCCAAAAATGGACAGCCACCCGGCCCATCGGGGCCCGGAGAATTGCCGGGAGTGGGGCGTGGCAACTGCCCCCGACCGGTGTGGCGTGAACCCCGCAGTGCCGGAGAATACAGCAGCCGGCGTCGTGGCGGCGGGGTGAGATTCACGCCCCCCCCCCCCCCCCCCCCCCAGGGGATTCTCCGACCCGGTAGGGGGTTTGGCAAATCCTGCTGAATGTTACCAGCTATTATCCATTATGCCCTCCAAACCCTCTGATACCCACCTCCAAGAGATGGCCTCAAGTGTACCAGTGGAAACCTTAGTGTTTCTTCTCTAGGCCACTCAGATACGAACAAGACTGCAGAAGCAAGGCGACATTGGAAATACTTTCTTGAATACCAAGAAACAAAGGCTAACTCCAAACCTGTCACCTGAAACGAGACTTGTGATTTTAGTTTAAAAAATATGACTTAGCTCACTTTGAAAGTTAAACTCAACTCTGTTATGATAGCATTAAATATCTGTCAACTTCTTTTGATCATAAATTCAAACTTTAATCCTTTTCCAAATGTCGACAACTCAGATTCCAACAGGTTAAGTTGTTTTATACAAATAACTGTCACCTCCAGAGATTTGCAATAACTCTGGTTTGGCACTATATTTGACTATTTCAAGTAGGACTTCAATGTTGTTATCACACTCTGGTACAGAAAATGTTATTTAGAACACTTCAGTTAATCCAAACACCATGGATTGTAAATGCATTTAATTGCCTTCTTTATGCCATTTTTAAAAGCTTAACATCTAACACTAGCAAGCTCAGTCTAAATATCACAACACCCAGGTGTACTGAGGGGGTGCTGCACTACCAGAGTGGCCATCATTTGGATGAGATAAGCAAGGACTTATCTGAGGCCATCTCTTGTAGGTGGGTATCAGAGGGGCTGGAGGGCAGCCCCCCCCCCCCCCCCCGGCCCCCCCGGCCCGACGCCGGCTGCCATATTCAATTGGATGTGAAAGATCCTACGGCACTATTTAAAAAAGAGCCGGTGAAATTTCCCCAGTAGCAATATTTAATGCAAATTGTATTTCAACAATTTGTAGAGCAAGCCTGGGTTGAGCAGGAAGGACTATTTCATTTATCAAGTTAGATGCTTGCATATTGCAAACACAATATTCTCTTGATGTGGACTCTGCTTGGTAAAGTATGAAATCTCTCTCAAACCCTGAGGGAATAAAATTCCAGTACGTAGTTCAACTCTAAAATCAATACTATTATTGCACAGATGATATATTTATCACCGCAACAGCAAGAAAGCATTGCATCTGAAGACTACATGGTCATATTTCTTTTTCGTCATATTACCCTCAAAACAATCGTAAACAGCTATAAACTGACTTATTTTACTAAGGAATGAATTTGCATATTATTAAATGCTTTTTTTTCTCGAGGTTACGATGGCATGGATTCAAGAAGAAAAAGAAATACTGGGGCGCGATTCTCTCCGCACCCGCGGAAAATCACGAAGTCGGCTATGAAAACGGCCTCCCCCATCCTCTGTTCCTTCCCACCCCTGCCCATTTGGACACCTCCCCCATCCTCTGTCCCTTCATGAACCCTGCCCACTTGGACACCTCGCCCATCCTCTGTCCCTTCACACACCCAGCCCACTTGGACAACCTCGCCCATCCTCTGTCCCTTCACACACCCTGCCAACTTGGATACCTCCCCCATCCTCTGTCCCTTCACACACTCTGCCCACTTGGACAACTCCCCCATCCTCTGTCCCTTCACACACCCAGCCCACTTGGACACCTCCCCCATCCTCTGTCCTTCACACACCCAGCCCACTTGGACAACTCCCCATCCTCTGTCCCTTCACACACCCAGCCCACTTGGACAACTCCCCCATCCTCTGTCCCTTCACACACCCTGCCCACTGGGACACCTCCCCCATCCTCTGTCCCTTCACAAACCCTGCCCACTTGGACACCTCCCCCATCCTCTGTCCCTTCACACACACCCAGCCCACTTGGACACTCCCCCATCCTCTGTCCCTTCACACACCCAGCCCACTGGGACACCTCCCCCATCCTCTGTCCCTTCACACACCCAGCCCACAGGGACAACTCCCCCCATCCTCTGTCCCTTCACACACCCAGCCCACTTGGGACAACTCCCCCATCCTCTGTCCCTTCACACACTTCCCCACTGGGACCGTCCAGCGCCCGGCCGAGCGAATCTAAATAACCCTTTCATTCTCTTCCCTAGGACGTGATGCCGAACGACCAGGGCCGTCTGCCTCCAGGCAGAAACAGGCATCTGCCCCCACCGCACCCAGGGCCGCACGACAGAGGGTGCCCGATCAGCGGGGAGTCCCATCCTCCCCAACCGAATCTGTGGAGCAGGACGCCCAGAGGGCGGCGAGAGAGCAAGAGAGAGAAATGGCCCGCGAACGCCCTGCGGCCTCTCAGCGGGCCGATGACATAGAGGAGGTGTCCACCCAAGACGACCTTGAGCTTGCGGCACTGCTATCTCCCACACCATCCACCATTCCAGAAACACTCACCCCGGTTGGCCTATTAAGTGATGAGGCTCCTGGGTCACAGTCTGGGTCGCACATCACAGCTGAGGCAGGTACAGCAGGTGGAGGTCGGAGCAGCCGAGGGCCCGGACTGGCGGAGGGCAGGCCAGGCCCAGCATCCAGCTGGCTCCCAGACGTTTCCGAGTTCCTGGAGTTTCTCAACCCACCCGCACAGCCGATGCATCAAGAACCCAGGGAAACAATGACGGGATGAGGGCTGTCTTCCAGACTCTGCAGACGCTGTTAGAGGAGTTGAACCGCGTCCACGAGCAGGGAGTGGTGCCGCTCATGGCAGCAACCCAGACCGAAATCGCACGGGTGGCATCCGCGGTGGAGGCAATGGGTCAGGTTGGGCTTAATGTGCACGCGTTGCACAGGGTTGCCCTCCCACAGGCAGCAATGTGCCAGAGCCAACACAACATTGCCGGCACGCTGCGGGCCTTGGCCGAGTCTCAGCAGGTCATGGCCCAGTGGCAGCACGCCATGGCACAGTCACAGCAGTTGATGGCACAGTCCCAGCAGTCGATGGCACAGTCCCAGCAGTCAGTCGCGGAGAGCATCAACCGCTGACACATGTGCTGGATGGCGTCGTGCACTCACAGGTTGAGATCGCACAGTCCCTGGCGGGAATGTCTAACTCCCTGGACTCCGTCTCTGCAAACCTTCGGATCCTGGTGGATACCATTGCAGGCCTCCAGGACTGGCAGCGCCAGGTTGTCGGTGGCGCGACGGGGCACCTCCCCGCTCGCACCTCTGTCCCAAAGTGAGGCCCGGGGCCACCGGCTCCCCGAGGGAGGAGGAGGTTTCGGGGCCCGTCCCATCAACTCCATCACGGGACGTCCCGGAATTCTCGGCCTCCCCCCGTCCCATCCCTGGTGCCTCGGGGGGGCAGCAGGCAGAGCAGGGTGGCACAACGTCACCTGAGACGCCCGCAGAGGCAGCCTGGCCCATCAAGGCTGGGTCGCCCCAGGAAACGCTTGCCGAAGGAGAAACGAGTCGAAGGGGGGCGATTTGCAGCAGTCCTCCTCCACTCCTGCTGTATCATCTGGGGAATCACTTAGACGTAAGGCAACAAAGAGAGACACTTATAAGTTGGCACGGGTGAAGGGCACAGTTTAGTTGTAGGGGCTAGGGCACCTGTAAATTATTGTTAACATTAAACGCACTGTTCCACCTTACTTGTAAAACCGTTTGATTGTTCCACAGCCACAGGAATCGTGATACTGCCATGGGTCAGACTCTCTCTAAACGATTCTGAGCTCACAGCTCTTCGCAGAGCGGGCTGTCATCATTCACATGGCACTGATCACACACGCTGACCCAGCCATCATGTTGTGCCATACCGTCTGGACCCAGTGGTAAGGGTGATGTCGAAGTGGAGCACTGTGCACAGAGAGGTTGGGGGGGGGGGGGGGGGGGTTGTGGTGTGGTGGCAGTTGTGTGTTGACCCTCTGCACGACTACGATGCAGGTGGTGGTTTGGTGTTCAGCGGGGACGTCGCATGCAACGCGTGAACCGTGCTGCCACCAAGGCGTCGCGTGCCCGCCGTCCTTGCCGTGTCCGTCGTGCCGCCTCCCTGGACATCACCATCACCTGGGTCGTGTCTGCGTGCTGCGCCCGCCACTCCACTCCGCCAGCCTCCTCCTCCTCCTCTTCTCCCTCTCCGTCCTCCTCTGTGCTGGCACCACTGCCACTAGGCTTCTTCTCCCTCCGCCTCCTGCAGCAGGTCAGCTCCCCTCTGCATCGCGATGGTTGTGCAGCGCACAGCAGACCACTACAATGCGCAGCGACCCTTTCGGCCTGGTACTGCAGGGCCCCTCCGGAGCGGTCCAGGCACCTGAAGCTCATCTTCAGGAGGCCAAGGCAGCGCTCCACCACACCCCTGGTTGCTGCATGGGCCTCGTTGTATCGGGTTTCCGCATTGGTCTGAGGCCTCTGTATATGCGTCATCAGCCAAGACCTCAGCGGATAACCCCTGTCGCCTAGCACCAGCCTCTCAGCTGGGGTGGGACGTCCCTCAAACATCGCAGGGATGTACGACTGCGCCAGTATGTAGGAGTCATGCACACTCCCTGGGAACCTTGCACAGACTTCATGAACGTCATGTGGGGGTCACATACCACCTGGATATTCATGGAGTATGTCCCCCTCCTGTTTGTGACACCTCCCTGTCCCCTGCAGGCGGGCGCATGGGGACGTGAACACACGTGCTCCCCCCCCATAGCTGCTCGACGACTGGCAACTCCTCGGCCCTTCCCTCTGCTGCTGCAGCTGGCCCTGCATCCACTGCGAGTTGTGGCTGTGGATGCTGCTCCATCTCCAAATGCAGTGCAGCAGCCCCAACCACTGCGCAGAACATAGCCGTTCTGTTCGCAGACATTGTGCTAACCTACAGAAGGGTGGTGGGGGGCAGAGAAACGCGACATGTTAGACGGAGATTAGTCGACACCAGTCGGCAGCCGCCTGCCACGGGATACCTGTGTGTCCCGGTGGCCTGGTCGCGCTGCTGACACGCGGGCAGCCTAACACCGGTCACTTTCTGCATTGTGGCGCTAACATTATACATAAGCCGAGAGACTGGTACAATAGAGGCTTTATTGCTGTAGCGATGTTGTCCCTCCATCCGCAAACTGTAGACTGAGGGACTGAGCAGCTCTCATACATATTTATAACACAACTCCCTGTGGGCGGAGCTAGCCGGCAGGGGCTGACCGGAGGAACCTGTATTACAGGTACAGGCATACATTCCCCCTACTGCAGTACACATGACTCACCTAACTACAGTGGTTATCTCACCACATGCATCCAACGGCAGTTAACTACGTCCTCTTCACCGGTGCGTCAGTGGCCTGTGGCCGGAAGCCACAGGGGAACCAGCGCCGCGTACTCGTGACCGGCACGCTATGGCATGCTGGCAGACATTTTGTAACTGGGGTTGGACGGGTCGCTCGCTCACTCTCTCCCTACCCCACCCCCCCAACCTGCCACTCCCCCCCCCTCCGTCTCACCCACTCCCCCCTCCGTCTCCCCCACTCCCCTCCTCTCTCCGTTTCCCCCCTCCGTCTCCCCCACTCCCCCTCCGTCTCCCCCACTCCCCCCTCAGTCACCCCCATTCCCCCTCCGTCCCCCCACTCCCCCTCAGTCTCCTCCCCACTCCCCCTCAGCTCCCCCCACTCCCCCCTCCGTCCCCCCCCACTCCCCCCTCAGACTCCCCCCTCCATCCCCCCACTCCCCCTCCGTCTCCCCACTCCACCCTCCGTCTCCCCCACTCCCCCTCCGTCTCCCCCACTCACCCCTTAGTCTCCCCCACTCCCCCCCTCAGTCCTCACCCACTCCCCCTCAGTCTCCTCCACTCCCCCCTCCTTCTCCCCCACTCCCCCCTCCGTCTCCCCCACTCCTCCTCTACCGTCTCCCCACTCCCTCCTCAGTCTCCCCCACTCCACCCTCCGCTCCCCACTTCCCCCTCAGTCTCCCCCACTTCCCCCCTCCTCCCCCACTCCCCCCTCAGTCTCCCCACTCCCCCCTCCGTCTACCCCACTCCCCCCTACGTCTACCCCACTCCCCCACCGTCTCCCACGTCCCCCATCATCTCCCCCACTCCCCCCTCAGTCTCCCCACTCCCCCTCAGTCTCCCCCACTCCCCTCCCTCCTTCTCCTCCACTCCCCCCTCCGTCTCCCCCCTCCTCCCTCAGTCTCTCCCCTCCCCCCTCCGTCTACCCCACTCCCCCCCTCAGTCTCCCCCACTCCCCCCCCCCCCGTCTCTCCCACTCCCCCCCTCCGTCTCCCCCACTCCCCCCGGCTCTGGACCCCCTCCCGTTCTTGGGGATGCCTTCCCCGTTGTGGCCAGACTCCAGCTGTGCACTGAGCGGTGCGCTCACCTCCTCGAAGCTCTCGTCAGCCAGCACGACTGGTTGACGAACTTCAAAAGCAGGTGTGTTGGCCGGCGTGAAAACATGGCGTGAGGACGTCTGGACTTTGGCCCATCCGGGCCGGAGAATAGCGGGGTGCCAATAAGTCGGGATTCTGGTCGTGTCGGGGGGTCTTTCGAGGCCTTTGCCGGGAATGCCGACGTGTAGTTTGTGCGGGGTTCAGAGAATAGCAGGAGGGCGTCGGACCGGCGTCGCCGTGAAAATATGCACGGCCCGCTATTCTCCAAACCGGCGTGAGAGCGGAGAATCGCGCCCTTGAATTTTTGTAGCACCATTCACAAACTCAGGAGGCTGGATTCTCCGCAGCCCTATGCCAAAATCGCAGTCCCGTGGGGGCGGAGAATCCCCGTTTACACGGGAATCGGGCCCAGCGCCGCTCAAGCGATTCTCTGTTCCCTGATTTACGTGGCGCAGCATTGACAGAGATCCCCCCACATGATTCTCCGGGCAAAATTGTCCGAGTTCCCGACGGCGTGGTTCTAACCACCTATTGGCTGTCGGGAATCTCGGATGGCGGCTGCGGACTCAGTCTATGGCCGCACCGGTGGGGGGTGGGGGGGGGGGGGAGCAGCATGGGCGGTCAGGGCAGCGATCGGGCGGCTCGGATCCGCGGACGTGCGCCATCTCAGGGGAGCCTACATTCACGAAGTCGGTCCGCTGACTGAGTCCACCATCGTGCACGGCACGGCCCTGCAGGCCGCGGCTGTGTGCATGCGCGGACTCTCGACCGGATGTGCGGTGGCCTGTATCCGCAGCCAGATCTGCGAGAAGCACTCCGGGACCCTGCCAGCCCCTTGCAGGTAAAAGAATCGCTCTTGACTTTTTAAGGAAAGTTTTTATGATGGAGTGGGGACATATTTGGAGAATCACAAACTGCTTTATAGCCAAGCACATTTTGAAATGCAGCCATTGTTGTAATGTAGGTGTTACATCCTGCACGGGATTTACAGGGTGGGAATGATTATCTTCCCTCTGGTTCTCACGGAGTACAAGCTTCCCCGCTGTGGGGTGGGGCTACTCCATTCAGCTACGTATAAAAGGTCGGAGAGTAAAGCACCGACCATGGAGAGATGCGGTAGGGATCTACCAGGAGTTGTATCTAACGGAACTGAATGCACCAATGTTCTTTATTCTTACTCGGTGTAGACTCCCCGTGTCCTTGTTAAAGTAGGAATTGCAGCAATTAATTTATGTACAAACTCCCCCAAATCAGACAATGGTCAGATAATTTTTTTTTGATTGAGGGATAAATATTAGCCAGGACACTAGGAAGAACTCCCTTTTGGAGAAGTAATTCCATGGAATCCTTTATTTATACCTGAGGGAGCAGACAGAACCTTGGCTTAAGAGATCGCACTCCGACAGTCCTGCATTAGAAAGTCAGTGTACATTTTATGCTTAAATCCGTGAAGTGGGGTTTGACCCCACAACCTTCTGCCTCAGGAAGAGAAGTGTTGTCAACACTCTTGCGGATGGTGAGCTTCAAATTGCTGCTCACACCTGAGGCCTGGTAATTTGTGTGAAATCGCAATATGTTAAACAACAGTGGTATGGCCACCCACCAGGTGAGATTCCCCAAAGTGTTGATCCAGGCAAGACCCCTCTATTTGTCACTATCTGACAGGGCTATCCCCAAATTGTTACAATCCCAGATGAGGAGGGATGAACAGGCTCCCTGTTTGTGTTCAAACCCCCCCCCCCCGCACCCGCTCCCTCCCCCCACCCAACCCCATTGGTCGCAACAAGATTTAATCTAAAAAGGATCCCTTTTTGTGGATACCTTGTCCCAGATTCAATGGTCATGTTTTTAATGGTTCTGTTTTTAAAAGAGCCAATTTAACCAGGCTTTCTTAAGTTAGAGTTAGTTTATTAAATACTAAGACAAGAGTAAAAATGGTAGAATACATGCATAAATATTCATACAGATTGGAAGTGAGAATTGAGTTAAAAGTGAGTTTAAAAAAAGGTAGACGGAACAGTCCTTGATTTGCGAGGAGTAGATAATGAAGCGTTGCCATCATTACTGTTAAAGATTCTAGTTGAGTTGACTTCAGTAGGTGAATAGTCAGTTTTGAGCTCCCACTAGAGTTGACTTCAACAGATGAATAATCGTTTTTTTGATTCCAGTGGTCTTTAATCTGGTGGAAAAGTTTCCCAGTCCTCTTTTCAGTGGTAATCCTTTTGCTGACTGGGGCTGATTTCTACAGTCAGAGAGAGAGAGAGAGAGAGATACCAGCGAAATTAGCTATTTTGCAGGGGCACTGTGCGTATGCTTGCTGGCATTTTCTTTAGTTCAACTCTCAGCACTTAGTCTCACAGAACACACATAGGAGCAGCTTTCCAGCTGACATTTAACTGCAATCTTTGTATATTCCATCTGGGAAGGCAAATCCACAATTCCGTCTAAGCATTACTCACCAGGTCTCTTGAGATGAGGTGGCCATTATGTCCCTTTGTCGCGACCGGAGATGCTAATCAGTTTCTAGATGTAGAAATACCTTGTCTGGAAATAGGGATGCGTTTCATTGTCTCTCAGAGAATCCCACTGCAGCAATCCAACCAGTGACTGACTTTCATCCTCATCCATCTTTGGCTTGTACGTCCATTAAAAAAAACTCACACGTCTTGTTTAAAGTCCAATATTTTCGTACATAATTCTATGCCTTTTCCTTCATCATCACGGCAATGTTCCATCTAGTAGGACACCAGGACATTCCACTTTTCTCTCTGATGAGAAATATTTATTCTGTTAGTCTTCCTTCATAACCACAAATCTCAAAATTACCATTGACATTCTCAGAAACCTCAACCTATCACAAAACCCAAAATCTGGACTGAACTCATTTTCCATGTGTGGTTACTGGAACTAACCGTCAAATCTATTTTGAATTGACCCAGGTCGCAGTCCTTACTTGATATAGTGTGTTCCATTCATTTAAATGTCATATTGGAAGGCCAGGGAAGTTGGGAGGAGCTGTGCTGGAAGGGCTGATGCATTCCTGCCTTGAAGGGACCTTGCCAGGTACAGGCTGAGAAATGGGGCAGCTGCCAGCTCCACAGAGGCAGGCAGGCAATTAGGGCAAATTAAAGCCCAACTCGGGACATTTTTATTGGCGCTGCTATTTCACCACCAGCATAGTGGCCTCGACTCCTGGAGTGCACAAGCCACGTTTGTCTCTTGGTGGCACATTGGATGGTGATTAGACCTGGAGGACCCATGTCCCAGTGATTGTGATGTGGAATTGGCTGGCCAATGGCCTGTCCATCAGTAGCCCAGCAGAGAGGTTTCCCCTCCACCCCAATGGTCCTACCTGCTGTAGGTCTCCCTATTTCATTCGTTCCATGGAGGCAACAGAGGTTATCTGCAGGCTCTGGTGCTCTACTGCTCGCTGGCCAGCCTTAGCTGTGCCAACCTAACATGGTGGGTTTGCCAGTCTCACCCGACACAGGACACTCTATTTAGGCTGCAGTCTCGAGGATCCACCCACTATCTTTACTAGGAATGCAGGTGCAATGGTGTCCAATTAAGAGGCTGCTTCCTGGATTGTTGCTATGGTGGGCATGCTGACAAGATGGGTGGTTTTGGGATCCCATTTGTGCCCAACATCAGTGTCCCAACCCCCCAGTGAAAAGTCCAACCCTTAATGTCAGCAGATAATTATTTTTAAATAAGTCTTCATTTCTGTTAACTTCAACAACTTGCATTTACATAGTTATTTATTTATATTTTTAAATTTAGAGTACCCAATTATTCTTTTTCCAATTAAGGGGCAATTTAGCATGGCCAATCCACCTACCTTGCACATCTTTGGGTTGTGGGGGCGAAACCCACGCAGACACGGGGAGAATGTGCAAACTCCACACGGACAGTGGCCCAGAGCCGGAATCGAACCTGGGACCTCGCCGCCATGAGACCGCAGTGCTGCCACTGTGCCACCGTGCTGCCCGACAACTTGCATTTATATAGCGCCTTTACTGTAGTGAAATGTCCCAGAACATTTCACAGGAGCAATTATCAAACAGAATTTGACACCGTGCCACACAAGGAGATATTAGAACAGGTGATCAAGCTTGGTGAAAGAAGTAGATTTTAAGGAGTTTCTTAGGGTGAGAGAGAGAGGTAGAATGCTCAGGCAGCTGAAGGCAGAGGTACCAATGGTGCAAACATTAAAATCAGGGTTGCAAAAGAGGCCAGAATTGGAGGAGCGTGGATATCTAAGAGTTGTGGGGCCGAAGGAGGGTACAGAGATAGGGAGGGATGTGGTAATGGAGGGTTCTGCAAACAAATATGAGAATTTTAAAATCGAGCATTTTTGGTTGGGGAGTCAGTGTAGGTCAGTGAGCACAGGGGTGATGGGCGAAAGGGACTTTGAGTTCCATTAAAGAACATGTTCTTTTGCCTTGTGTCTTTCCTCTCTTAATCTGGCAAAAACAACTCCCATGCACTGGAGCAGCAAAATCGCTTCCCCAGTTAACAAGAGGAAAACATCTTTAAACAATAAGGCCAGATATTTCAAGCATTCAATGGGAAAAAATTAAGTTTAAAAAATACAGGCAGAGCATGAGAAAGGCAAGGGGCTTGTTTCTCCACTCCCCGATGCTGAAATTGTGTTCGGCGATGGGGCGGAGAATCCCCGATGATGCCAATATCATGGGCGGTGCCGGTTTTCGGATTCTCTGCCTCCTAAAAAGTAGCGTACTCTAGGACAGTCGGGGGAGGGCCGAACCACGGGCAGGGGGGGGGCTTCATTCGGGGCTGGGGGCACTGTGGGCGGGCGGTCCAGGGCGCGCGGGCGGTCCAGGGCGCGGACTATTTTTGCGGTCTGGGTCTATGAGCTGAGTCCGTCATGAAGCACGGTGCGGCCACTCTAGGCCACCGCCGTGCGCATGCACGGCCACGGACCCGGAAATGCTCAGGGCCGTATCGGCAGCTAGAGCTGGGAACTCAACGCTGCCTCCCTGCTAGCCTCGAGCAAAACAGCGAATCGGTGGCTGTTTTGCGCCAGTTTTCCTGGCGTAAAACACCATCGTTTGCACGCTGACGTGGGGGACTTAGTTTCCAAAACGGAGAATCCAGCACAAGAATGGTCACATGATAACTTGATGTGGGGATTGGATGAGTAACTCTTTGTGTCTTGTCATTTCTTTAAATCTCAAGTGGACAAGACTAGTGAATGGCTTGGTTGTGGCTCAGGGTTTTCTTTTCTGTGGCACTTTGAAGCCACATGTGAAGCTGAGATGATTAGAAGCACCAGAGACAGCAAGGTTATCTCATGTGCGAACAATGTATTGCTCACAGACTACGGAGATGATGAATGATTTTGAATCTATCTTGGATCAGTGATTAACAGCAACCACATGAGAAAGCTCATCACTCTCATCATTATACTCTGCAAATCTGAAAGGGGAAAAAATGTAAAAACTGAGATGTCCCGACGGGATCTAAAAGCAACATTTTGAATATGATGTACCTTTTAATTCTGATGACAGTGAGGTTAAGATTTATTCACACAAAGCACAATTGGCATTCAATGAATGGAACAAGGTTAAAAATTTGTGCAAGTACGTAAAACAGAACATGAGAAAAATCAAACCCTGTTCCTACAATCTTCTTGGTGCATTTGGAGCTTGAAATTTGCTTCTAAATGCAGTCTTGCAAATACTCATCTCATTATTTGGTGCTCTCTCCCCTCTCCCACCCAAACCCATTTATTATTGATGCTTTGGATAGAATCATAGAAGATTTGAAATGCAGAAGGGACAATTGATCAACTCTTGCGGAATAGAGTAGCCACTGTGCAAACTCATCCAGCAATTATGAGGAGCTAGTCACATATTAACAAAACTAGATAGTCAATTTATTGCTACCCACATGTCAATCAGGTCACAAATAGAAACGCGACTGACGTCTCTGACCCCATTACCCTGAATATTTCACTGCTTTTCTGAACACTCTAACTAACTGAAATCAAAGATACTACCCAAAGCAATTCAAGGTTTGGAAAACCAGAGCACAATATCAACGGCAGTTTAGTCATGACACTGATTAAAATATATTTTTCCCCTGGTTAACTACAACACTTCAACACATCATGAATGCCAGTGGCAGTGAACGCACAATTGTAAGAAATTAGGATCCTTAATAATGCATTTTCTGCATAGTATAGAACTCTTATGAAGTTAACTAACACAGCATTGATTTTCTCTCTTTGGAAAGGCAACTTCTAAAGAGGCAACAATTCTAAACAGTCCCTGGAAATGTCAGACTCACTTGATTCAGGTGGTTGAGTTGACATTCCTAAGTTGGGAAGATGACGTCTTGTCTATCCAAGTGTTTAGAAAGGGCAAGCACGGCGTAAACTAAAAACCTGACCTCAAGTCAGGAGATGGACAAGGAGGAAGGTGACCATCCTGCCATGTTGGGAACCGACATTCATTGGATAGAAGGGCTCGAACATATGACTGACACAAGGTAAACCTCCAGCCCCCGGAAACAGGGCATGTTGATGTGTGCTTCAGGAGAAGGAGATGCCAAGCCACCATCCGAGAGAAGACCAAGAGCTCCCTAACATCTCAGCTGACCCGAGAAAAAGGAAAGAAGACTGCTATCAGCAAACTGCGAAAGACTAGCTCACCCCCTGCCACCTCCAGCTGCAGAGATGGCCACATCCATCCACTTGTCCATTCTCCGGTAACGGAAAACTGCTCGCAACTGTCATGGGCCGTATACTTTTAATTAATGCATTGTGGCTAAACTGTTGCTTCTTAGTAAACTTAATTTAAAACTAGTTATGAATAGTCGACTGCCTATCTTTGGTATCTGTGGGCCCTGAATCCAAAACCTTACACAACTCTACTGATTCATAAAAGTTCTCTCTCTGGAAATAAATATTAAAATGGTACAACATTGTGCAGAAGCACATTTAGAATGTTGCTACGTTCTAATGGTCACTGTGTATTGTCAGGCCAAAGTTTATTTAAGTAGATTCTAAAAATGATAGGTACATTTCACAGTGGACAGAGATAAACTGTTCCCACTCCTGGAAGGATCAAGAACAAGAGGGCACCGATTTAAAGTGATTTGCAAAAGAAGCAAATGCGATGTGAGAAAGAAACGTGTTCACATAACAAGTGGGGGTCTGGACTGCACTGCCTGGATGTGTGATGGAGGCAGGTTCAAATGAGGCATTCCAGAGACCATTAGATCAGGCATTGTCAAACTCCGGGGTGCGACCCGTGGGTGGGTTGCGGGCGGGTGTCGGGAGGGTCGCGGCGCTCCCAATCACGCAAATCTGTGCGCAACAGCCACAGCAGCCAGCTGTTAATAACGCCGGCTGCGAGCAGCCTTCAAAATGGCCGTGAACATGCATGCGCAGTGCGGCTGCTTTTTAAAAAACGGTCGCAGCTTTTTGTTTTACAAGTTCGGGGGGGGAGGGGTTTATTCATTTTATTCATTTATTTTATTCATTTTTTTTTTACTAGTTTGGGGGGGGGTTTTATTTGATAACATTTACAGGATAAAAATGCAGAGCTTTAGACAGATGGAGACTCCATACTTTCCGACACCGGAAGGCTTCACCTTCATTCAACAGGTTCCATTGGAGGAGCGTGTACGAGGGCCAAAGGGACCCAAAACCATTTCCTCAATATTTGTCAGCAGAAAACAAGGTAAGAGAAAATGGTGGGTCACGCAGGTCGGCCGGCGTGGGTCGCGAAGGTCGGCCGGTGTGGGTCTCGAAGGTCGGCCGTGTTGGGTCCCGAAGGTTAGCCAGTTGGTAAAAATGGGTCCCCAGAATTAGAGCATTAGATGATTATTTAAACAGAAACAATGTGCAGGGGTACGGAGAGAATATTTTGTTTACTACATGTTCAACAGTAACAAAGATTGGAAAATCAATGTCGTAACATTCCAAATATCACACCAACAGTGAGGAAACGTCACCGTTCCATATTGATACCAATGCAAAGCTATACCAGCTCATTTTCACCAAAATCAAACACACCGTATCACCCCTCGCAGATTCATCGACAGAAGTGGAGGATAAGCCTGAGAATGTGTTATCACGTCCAGACCTTTGTCGTAGAAATGATCAGTCCATCAGTGCGTTACCTGTTCCACGTATCAGTGCCATTCTCCGTCCAGGAGCCACCTGTGCAGACCCTCCCACACGGCCCAATCTCACTGCAACCAAATCCTGGGCATCCACATATTCCACTGGTGCTCAAGGTGCAGTTGAACATCCTTGACTTCCAGCATTTTAACTCACGGTGAAGCGCTATTACATGCTCATGTGGAGAGCCGGTACAGACATGGTGGACCGAGTGGCCTCCTTCTGCACTGTAACAATCCTGTAATTCAGTGCTGAAACATTTTGCAGTGTATTATTTTGTGTGAAAAGTATTTATTTACATTCTAAAGAGCATCCTGAATCACAGCACACTACAATGTTTCGACCTTTGTTCAGTGCTGCTTCATCTAAGTCCTAAAAAAGAAAATGCAGGGGGGAAACAAACTCTTGATTATAATTCCCTGGATAGAATTCAACTTGCGGCAGATTTCTTTCCCCGTCCTGTCCAGCAAGTTCAATGTAATGTAGTTATATTAGCTTATTGAACACGTTTATCATCATTTAGGAATGTTAAAATTAAAGTTGAAAAATGAAGTTGAGCTCCACAACAAAAAGCTGAAACTTGACTGCCATCTTTTAAAGTTTCTATGTCATCTCGTTGAATAGCCTCTGCAGAACCCAATATTTACAACTCCAGTGTAACCTCGGTGCTCCTATTTTTTTCAAGTGTATATATTATTAGAAGTGTAGTAAAACTATCCCTTCATCAAATTCCTCATTGTATTATGCTTAGATCAAAAATAAGATGGTGAAATAGAAAAGCTGTACAGCATAATTGAAGTGACATTTCCATGTTCTGTCTTTTCTTTGGGTGTAATGGGATACCAGCGCTCAAAAAGCAATAATTTCACTGGAATTCGAACATCCAATCATTAACGTCCAACTGTCTATGGATTTTATAGCAAACAACTGTTTTTAATCTCTGGCTTCAAACGATATCCTACACAGAAAGAGGATCAGGTTATTCCCACAGTGAAACCAAGATTGCATCATAAACTCAAATATGAGGCCAGGAAGTACAGATTCCATTGGAGCAAACCCACCATCCTGATGAAGATCAAACAGAAGGAAATATGACGTCCCCTTCAAAAACCTAACCAACAATCTACTGGCTTCACCAACAGAGTTTTAAAATTTGACTCATTCACGGGACATTGGCATCACCGGCAAGGTCAGTATTTATTGACCATTGCTTGTTGATCCTTGAGAACATGGTGGTGAGCTGCCTCTGTGAATTGCTGCAATCCATGTGGTCGAGGTACACCTCACCCACAGTGCTGCTGTGGAGGGAGTTCCAGGTTTTTGACTCAGACAGCGCGGAGCAATGGCGATATGGTTCCAAGCCAAGATGGTGTGTGACTTAAAAGGGAACTCGCAGGTGGTGATGTTTCCATGCGCCTTGCACCCTTGTTTTTCTAGGCACTGGGTGTCACAAATTTGGAAAGTGTGAGAAACACAGAAAAAATAGGATCAGGACGAGGCCATTTGGCCCTTCAAGCTTGCTCTGTCATTCATTATGAACATGGCTGATCATCCAAATCAATAGCCTAACAGTGCCTTCTCCCATATCCTTTGATCCCCGTTGCCCTATGTGCTATAGAAACATTGTTGTCAAAGAAAAGTGTCCAGATTCTTGAAGACTTGCCTGAGCAGTACACTGATTTATCTATTTCATCTGTCCCAGGAGGTGAGGAGGAAACAGAAAACATGCTGATCCACATAAAGAGTTCAAGGTTAAACTAATCATATCAAAATGAAGAAACATTTAGCGCAAAGCTAATGGAGATCAGTAAACTAGATTGGAATGTCCTACTCGATGCAAAGGATTGAACACTCCAATTTTAAGTTGTTAGGTTGTCAGCTGGAGCAGCCTCTACAGAAGTTACCTAAAGCTAATCTTAATGTTTACGCCTGGCATTTAGACAAAGCTGTAGCTGAACCTCAATAGACCATATACATTGTGTAGTAGCTAGCCCCTTTAAGGGGGAATGCACCGGAAGAGCCATATGACTAGTTCGCTCAATGGGACATGACGCAGGGCGGTACGGTGGCACAGTGGTTAGCATTGCTGCTTCACAGTGCCAGGGATCTGGGGCGGGATTCTCTCATAATCGGCACGATCGCCGGAACCCGGCAGCATAACCGGCGCGGATCACTCTGGCATCGGGCCTCCCCACAAACGGCGCAAAGTCTCCGGTCCGGAATGGGCTAGTAGCGGTGTGACGCTATTTGCGACGGCGTCACAGCACAAAAGACCAACCCCCCCTCCCCAGAGAGCCGACAAGATGGCCGCCCGCTGCGCAGCTCCAAAGTTCCAGGAGCGTGACATTGAGGTGCTCTTGGACGCAGTAGAGCAGAGACAGGAGGCCCTGTACCCCAGAAATGGCCGCAGGGTTGCCCCACGCTTCAGCCTGTGGAGGGAGGTGGCAGAGGCCGTCAGCGCTGTGGCTGTAAAACCAAGGACAGGTGCCCAGTGCTACAAGAAGATGAATTACCTCATCAGAGCAGCCAGGGTGAGTAACCCCCCCCCCCCACCCCGATATGCGGCACACCCCCAGGTGCAACCAACCCTAACCCTAACCCTAATGTGCTGCGCACCTCTGCCAATATACGCACAACCGCTGGCTTGCATGTATATCCCTGACTAACACTGTTGCCCTTTATCCCTGCCACCCCCCCCGCCCGCCCCCCCACAGGAGAAGCGCTCACACAACAGGGAGCGTGAGAGGACCAGAGGGGCCCAGCTGATGAGAGACCACTCACGTTCATGTGGAGAGGGCCCTGGAACTGGCAGGCGGACCCGAGGACTGGGAGGTTGCCGATGCAGAGGTCGAGGGCGTACCACCAAGTGAGACCTCCCACGGCCCGTCCCCCGTCCCCCTTCCCCCATATCCCCCCTCCCCATATCCCCCCTCCCCATATCCCCCTCCCCCATATCCACCCCCATATCCCATATCCTCCCTCCCCAATATCCCCCATACTCTACCCTCCCATATCCCCCTCCCCATATCCCCATACCCTACCCCCATATGCCCCCTCCCCATATCCCCCTCCCCATATCCCCCTCCCCATATCCACCCCCATGTCCCCCCTCCCCATATCCCCATACCCTTCCCCCATATCCCCCCTCCCCATATCCCCCTCCCCATATCCCCCTCCCCCATATCCACCCCCATGTCCCCCCTCCCCATATCCCCCATACCCTACCCCCATATCCCCCCTCCCCGATATCCCCCATATCCCCCCTCCCCATATCCCCCATATCCCCCGATCACGGCCTGCGTGTCTAACCATGCTGCTGTATTGTGTATTGCAGAACCTAACGTCGAGGCACCCGTCCCCGCGGATGTTGACCGCACCCAGGACGCCCCAGGGCAGCCACGAGACAGGGAGCGAGCCGGTCCCTCCAGGATGCGATGCCCCCAGGGTGACCACGAGACAGGGACAGGCCCGGAGCAACAGGGAGATGACGCCCCCATCTCGTGCGAGTGCGGCAACGGAGGCGTGCGGAACCCAGCAACGAGGGGGGCAGCCACAGGCCCCCGTCGCAGACGAGCCAGGACACCCCTACCCAGGACACCCCTACCCAGGACACCCCTACCCAGGACACCACTACCCAGGACACCCCTACCCAGGACAACACTACCCAGGACACCCCTACCCAGGACACCCCTACTCAGGTCACCCCTACCCAGGACACCCCTACCCAGGACAGCCCTACCCAGGACAGCCCTACCCAGGACAGCCTTACCCAGGACACCGACACACATGACACCGAAAGACAGGACAGTGACACACAGAGGACGGGTGGACAGGAACCGCCACCTCAAGGGACCATGGACTTTGGGTCGGATGATGAGCACGTCACAACGCCACTGCTTTCTCCAAAACCATCCACCATCACAGAGACACTCACCTCGGTTGGGCACTTTAGTGATGAGGCTTCTGGTACACTCACTGGTGCGCACAACACAGCCGAACCGGTACAGCAGGTGGAGGTAGGAGCAGCCAAGTGGCCTGGAGGTTGGAGGACATCCCGGCACAAGCGAACATCTGCCGCCCAGACAGGTCCCGGGTTTCTGGAGTTACCACACCCACCCATAGACCCGATGCAGTCACCGAACCTGGGACGACCAAAGGGGGTGATGGTCGGCTTGCGGCGGCTGCAGACGCAGGTGGAGGAGTTGACCCGCGTCCAGGAGCTGGGAGTGGTGCCGGTCATGCGTGCCACCCAGGCTGAAACTGCACGGGTGGCATCCCCGGTGGAGGCAATGGGTGCGACGGTGTCAGACATGGGGAGCAGGATGCGAGGCCTGGGGCATTCCGTGCAGGCGGCGTCTGTGGTCCAGGACATGGCTGTCCTCTCACAGGAAGCCATGGGCCAGAGCCAGCAGCAGATGGCAGAGGCGCTCAAAGCCGTGGCCCTGTCTTAGCAGGCCATGGCCCAGTCTCTGCAGGCAGTGGCCCAGTCTCAGCACTCCATCGTTGAGAGCATCGGCGCCATTGCCCAGGTGCTCGCTGGCGTCACCCAGACACAGACAGGGATGGTCAACTCCCTGAGCTCCATGGCTGCAAACTGGCAGACCCTTGCCGATACCAGGGCGGGCCTCCAGGACTGGTTTCAGGGGGGCATCGGATGGCCAGTCCGTTTGCACCCCCGACCCATGTAGAGGCCCGGGGGCCATCGGGCACCCTGAGGGAGGAGGAGGTGCTGGGGCCCGTCCGGGTCCCCCTGTAGGGGAGGTCCCGGAACATCGCGGCACCTCGGACTCCCCCCCTTCCATCCCAGGTGCCCGAGCCGCAGCCTGGCCCATCTAGTCCGGGCCGCCCCAGGAAACAGCCGCCAAAGGGATTCCGAGTCACAGGGCAGGAATCATAGGAGTCCACCTCCAGTTCTGCTGTACCGTCTGGGGAACCACCTAGACGTAGTCATAAGGCCCGTAAGGCCAAAAAATTAGACACTCCCCCTTCCCCGGCACTCGCCGTCTCCCCCTGACCCGGCGCTCACCCCCTCTCCCTGGCACTCGCCCCCTCTCCGGCACTCGCCCCCCCTCTCCGGCACTTGCCCCTTTCCCGGCACTTGCCCCTCTCACCCACGGTACTTTCGCCCTCCCCCCTCCCCTCCTCCCCAGGTACTCGCCCTCTCCACCCTCCCCGGCACACGCCCTCTCCCCCCCTCCCTGGCACACGCCCTCTCCCCCCCTCTCCCAGCCCCTCGCCATCTCCCGGGCACTCGCCCTTCTCCCCCTCCCCGGCCCTTGCCCTCTCCCCCACCTCCACCCCCCCCTCCACTCCCCCCTCCACACACTCCCCCCCCCACACCCCTCACACCCCCCTCACCCCCCTCCACCACCCCTCACACCACACGCACCCCCACACACCCCCCTCCCCCCCCACACACACCTGCCCCCATACACCCCCCCCGCAAACCCACACACACCCCCCACACACACCCCCTCGCCGCCCACACACACCTGCCCCCATACACACCCCCCCCGTAAACACACACACACATCCCCTCCACACAACCCCCCCTCCACACCGACTGCGGGCGCGCTGTCACTCTGCGGCCACCCCACGCTGTGGACCTACCTCCGCGTTGTCCTTCATCAATTCATCAGCACTGGTTGATGTCGTTATATAAGGTGGTTCAATTATGCCGACTTCGGCCCATCCGGCCTGTAGAATTCGGGCATCCCCGGGGCCCCATAGTGCCGTGCTGGTCCCCGCCATCTCCGAGGCGGGCGGCGCGATTCACGCGGGGCCCAAATTTTGGTGGGGTCGGAGATTTCGGAGGACGGCTGGGGTGGGCTTCACGCCGGCCCCCGGTGATTCTCTGACCTGGTGGAGGGGGTCGGAGTATCCCGCCCCTGGGTCAATTCCGGCCTTGGGTGACTGGTTCTGTAGGGTTGCAATTTCCCCGTGTCTGCATTGGTTTTCCTCGGGTGCTCGGTTTCCTCCCACAGTCCAAAGATATGCAGGTTAGGTGGATTGGCCATTCTAAATTGCCCCTTAGTGCCCAAAGATGTGTAGGTTAGGTTAAGGGGTTATTAGGATAGGGCAGGGAGGTGGGGTTGGTGGAATGATCTATCAGAGGGTCAGTGCAGACTCAATGGGCTGAATGGCTTCCTTCTACACTGTAGAGATTCTATGGATTCTATGGTTCTATCTTGGGGCATATTACGGGCTTTTGCAGCCAGTCTTTTTGGGGTGATCCCAGTGCTGAGAATGAAGACGTTGATTATAGTTGCTCTGTATATAGTCAGCATTAATAATAAACCGTCGCTGTTAATTAGCGAACGGGTGGTTGCCAATTACTGCATTTACTGCACGTTTCTATCGGCATGCAGAGAATAACAGCAACAAAGCATCAAGCACTGTTGATGATGTCTACAGAACCCTTGCCAGCAGCATTTCTGCATGCAACATAGTTCCATGTTTTCAGAAATTCAGCTCTTGAGTTTGACCTTATATAAACAGGATTGCTGGTTTGTTCACAAGGCCCTGGCATTTTTGAGTTTTCACTTTGCTATAGAGGCTTTGATTTTCCCATAACACACAACAGAAAGTGCAGTGACAGTGGCAATATTAATTGCTTCCCGCTGCATCCTGAAATGATGACGGACAATTATAACCTATTACCTGAAGAAGTTACACTTTATATTTGTTCTAAATTCACATTCACTAGTTCATATTTATGGTCCTGGGTATTAATCTAAAACAATATTCAAAATTTTCCACTTCTAAGCGATTTAGTATTTTTTATATATATAATGTTTCACCACTTACCACTTTTGAGCTGCAGAAATTGTTTTAATTAACCATTTATAAATATTCCATTGCCTCTGGGAATCAATTTTGTTTCTTTCTTTGCACTTTCTCCAATGCCTGCAGATCACTTTTGTACCGAGGAGTGTCCTATCACAACAGCTGGAGAATTTAAATGTAGTTTATTCAATAAATCTGAAATGTAATGCCAGTCTCAGTAACATTAATGATGAAACTACAGGATGATCACTTGAACTGAACACAATACAACAAGTCTGATTGAATGAGTGCATTAATCAGACTTAGTTGAACCCGACTAGACTCGTATCCTTTACCTCTCCTCTGTAACTATATAGAATCGTAGAATCACTACAGTGAGAAGGAGGCCATTCAGCCCATCGAGTCTGCACCGACCCTCTGAAAGAGCACCCAGGGCCAGCCCAAGGTACCGGCAACTCGGGCAGTCGCCCGGGGCGCCATGTGCTAGGGGGCGCCAGAGACTCGGGTCCCGCGCATGCGCAGTTGGGCAGGTGCCAACCAGCGCATGCGCGGTGGCCGCCCTCATCCAAGGCGGCCCCCTCTGCCCCCCCTCCGGCCGCCCCCCCCCTCCGGCCGCCCCCGCCCCTCCGTCCGCCACCCCTCCGTCCGCCCCCCCACCTCAGCCCCGCCCCCCTCGCCCCCCCCTCGGCCCCGCCCCCCTCACCCCCTCCGCCCCCCCCCCCCCCGCCCCCCCCCCCCCCCCCCCCCCCCGAAGGGCGCTGAAGTTCAGCTTGCCCAGGGCGCCAGCAACCCTAGGGCCGGCGCTGCGAGCACCCTACCTAGGCCCACGCCCGCACCCTATCCGGGTTACCCAACCTAATCGTTTGGACACTAAGGAGCAATATAACATGGCCAATCCGCGTAACCAGCACATCTTTGGACTGTGGGAGCACCCGGACGAAACCCACGCTGAAACTGGGGGAAAGAGCAAACTCCATACAGGCAGTCAGCTGAGGCTGGAATTGAACTCGGGTACCTGGTGCTATGAGGTAGCAGCGCTAACCACTGTGCTACTGTATCACCTTAATGCCCCTGCATTTTATTGTGTTTTAAACTTGCTTCACAACATTGTCTGGATGTTATCAGAAGCAAGTCCATTCTTTCTTTGAGGGTTCTTTCTGAGACACCTTATGCTATATTTATTTTTTTCCCATTGACAATATGCAAACCTTTGGGAATGGTAGCCTAATGCTCATAAGAACATAAGGAATAGAAGCAGAACTTAAGCCATTCAGCACTTCGAACCTGCTCCACCATTCTGTAAGATCATGACTGTTCTTCAAACCTCAAACTCCACCTGCCTGCACTATCCACATATTCCTGAAATCTATTGGTATCAAAAATCTATCCGCCTCTATCTTTAATATACTCAATGACTGAACATCAAGAGCACTTGGGGGTAGAGGTTTGAAATTTTCATAACTGTCTCAATAAAAAGCTTCTCCTTATTCCCAGTCTAATGGTTGACCCTTTATTCTGAGACTCTGACCTCTAATTCTAGATGCCCCAGTCAGGTGAAACATTTTCTCTTTTTCACACTGTCTAGCCCCTTAAGAAATTTTAGTATGTTGCATGCGGGCTATTCTTCTTTCCATATTCCAGAGAAAAGAGGCCTAGGCTATCAATCTTTCCTTGTAGAACAATCCCCTCATGCCAGGGATCAGTCCATGATCTTTGTTATATATGTTGCTGGATTATTAATCCAGAGGCCTGATGACAATCCCATAAGGAAGTCACTGGCAACTCAAACCATAACATGATGTTAGACATGAATAGAAATCTTTTCATGAGCGGAGGCAGATTTTGGTGGGGCCCTGTGCTCAGCTTCATTTTTGGGTCCCCCACCGACACCGAGATCATAGATCATTGACAAGATCATAGAATTTACAGTGCAGAATGAGGCCATTCGGCCCATCCGGTCTGCACCGGCCCTTGGAAAGAGAACCCTGCTCAAGCCCAATCTTCCACCCTATCCATGTAACCCTACTTAACCTTTTTGGACACTAAGAATAATTTAGCATGGCCAATCCACCTAACCCATACATCTTTGGACTGTGGAAGGAAAGCGGCGCACCCAGAGGAAACCCACGCAGACATGGGGAGAACGTGCAGACCCCACTTGGGTCAGACAGTGACCCAAGCCGGGAAATTAACCTGGGACCCTGGAGCTGTGAAACAACTGTGCTACCGTGCTGCCCATGAAGCCTGAAGTCTACCCCTCGCATTCACTCTCTCTCCTCGCACCCCTCCCACACACTCCCTCTCCCACCACCCCTCATGTACAATCCCTCTTCCCTCCACCCCTCACACCCACTTTTACTTCCCCCAATCCCTCGCACAAACTCTCTCTTCCCCAACCACTAACACACATTCCCTCTTCCTCTTCACCCCTCACACACACCCTCTCTTCTTCCTCACCCCTCACACAAACTCTCTCTTCCTCTCCACCTCTCACTCGCACGCTCTCTTCCTCGCCACCCTGCGCACAGACGCTCTCTTCCCCTACCCCTCACACAAACTCTCTCTTCCTCTCCACCCCTCGCTCACACTCTCTCTTCCTCCCCTCATCTTGTACACACTCGATCTTCCCCCATATTTCACACACACTTTGTCTTCCCTCACATCTCACACATCACCACAACCAGTGGCGTCAGGGGAAAGTTTGTAGTATAGGAGCATGTCGAAAATGTGTTGGCCATATAATTTCTCACCATTCTATTACATTTTGTTTCCTACGTATTAATCATTTGCATCCCCAAATGTCAGTAAAACAATGCTTTTTAAGTGAAAATTATGAGTACGGTTTGGCATTTTATTTCAAACCATGAATCATTGAATCATTAGTTTTCAGCTTAGATAAAAACTCATCATGTAACAGTTTGATTATGTAATTCAAGCCTATTAAAAGCATGAATTAAAGTGTTTTACCAACAAGATATGGAACAAACTGGATAAATAGAGTTAAGATGCAGATCAGCCACAATGGCAGAACCAGTTCAAGGGGTTGAATGGCCTACTCTTTTCCTGTGTTCCTATGTAGACATTAATGAATGGGGCTTGGCACATGTGTGCAAGCATTCATGCATCGCGTTCTTTCTTTCGTTAATTCAAACTAGTCCAGATACAAACAACTATTAGCCAGCTAAATTAAATGTTTGTATAGTACATCTCTGATTTTCTACAGCATTTGCGGTTAAATATTATCAGGTTCGTCAACCTGATCTATCTTCAGTGCCTCAAACTAAGCTAAGGCCATTTATGCTGTTACGTTCAATGAGCCAATATTGAAAGCATTTATATGTACTGCTGTCTAATCTTCAATAGTGAAAATGAATACAAAATATATATATTTGCATTCAAGTCATATCCTCCTCCTCAATCCAAACCACTATGCTAAATCTTTCAAAAGACCGCTGAGGCTTTTCTGGCCACAAACACAACTTACAAAGCTATACAATTGGAATGCCACCTGATCATAGAACATAGAACAGTACAGCACAGAACAGGCCCTTCGGCCCTCAATGTTGTGCCGAGCCAGGATCACCCTACTCAAACCCACGTATCCACCCTATACCCGTAACCCAACAACCCCCCCCTTAACCTTACTTTTTTTTTATTAGGACACTACGGGCAATTTAGCATGGCCAATCCACCTAACCCGCACATCTTTGGACTGTGGGAGGAAACCGGAGCACCCGGAGGAAACCCACGCACACAGGGGGAGGACGTGCAGACTCCACACAGACAGTGACCCAGCCGGGAATCGAACTGGGACCCTGGAGCTGTGAAGCATTTATGCTAACCACCATGCTACCCTGCTGCCCCAAATCAGTTGTTTTTTTTCTCCAATGTATTTTTAACTAAAGCCAATTGTGACTTTAGTTAATTTCAGTTGTCCCTGATGCCTATGCATGCAATCTTGCCAATGTTTTATACTTTGTGAAATATTTATTTCTGAGGATACTTTCTCACTATTTATGTCAATAAATTTATTTTTCTTCTCTGTAACTTATTTCCATCAACCAGCACCACCAGTACACCCCAATCTCAATTTTTGAAACCGTGATTTGAACCTGCAAATTGAACTCATTCCTACAGCAGGAATCAGGCTGACTGCAGCAATACTTTTCTCAACCAAATAAAATCTGATGATGCAATGACTATTGATGTGAATTGAGGGGTTATTAGGACATGGAATGTTTCCCGGCAGAAACAGTGGAAGGAATAGACTCAATCTTATGTTTCATATCTTAAATTTAAGAAAAAGATGTATGGGAAATAGACGGCATGAATAGTTCTTACTCAAAGCTGTGGATTATCAAATAGCTTCCAGCTATATTTGAAATTCAGGGGGTCCAACATGGAAATCAGGAACAAAATTCAGGATTAAATCCATTACTTCCCAACATGTCGAGTAGGAAGGAAATCCTGCCTGCATCCTCAACTAACTTCACCCCTGCTATAATATCTTTGAATAAGGTTAACACGCTTTATTATCTGATCAATTGCCATTGTTTTCATAAAATACATGCTAATTGTTGGGTATGTGGTTTATGCTTCAAATAAAATAACTGAAGGAATTGATTAAGCTTCTGGGGCCTAAGAAACCATCTATATTCTTGGAGAATTTTGGCTTTACAGGGCCAATTCTTGATACTTATGACATATTTATTAGTTGTCATGTCTAAACAGGTTGGCAAACCCTGCTGCTGTGATTCTATAATACGAGGGCTTTTGCCTTAATTCACTTCTGTTGCGATACACAAGGAATAAAGACATTGATCAAAAATCAGAATACATGTTCTTTCTGATGATGCAGCTTTAAAGGGGACGGACTGGGCCTCCGTGTTAGGGAACCTGCAAGAGTGTGCTCACTCTCCCGTACACCACATCCTGCTGCGATGGTGGTGCTCCTTGGATACTTCAGTAGTCAATTGCATCACAAACACCTCTGTCCCTGAGTGACTGTGAGAGCCGTGCTCATCATTTTGGTGCAGCTTGTGGGTTAAGGGGCCCTTTGCCTGGGCACAGTGTATTTCATTGTTAATCCCATCTCGAGCACGAAAGCTGGGAGAGTTTAAGCTCAGTTCTTAAGTAAATCCAAACTATAAATATAGTCTCGGGACCATGAAACTACAAGATTGTCGTCTAAAAACCCATCTGGTTCGCTAATGCCCTTTAGGGAAGGAAATCTGCCGGCCTAAGTCAGGTCTGGCCTACATGTGACTCAGATCCACCTCCCTGCCTTGGCAAGCAAGTTGTCAAGAAGACCACCACTTTCTCAAGAAAAATTCACAGTAACTTCATTGCAGTGTAATGTAAGCTTACTTGTGACACTAATAAAGATTTATTTATGTTGGCCTTGCATACAATACCCAAATCCTGGAGAGAATTAAAAAAGAAAGCCCCTCCTTTCCTTCAGCAAATGTGTAATATCCTGCAGTTTCAATTCCACCTGCAGTTTGCTCACCCATTTTCATGCCGATCCAAATTCTCAGTTGCACTGACAATATTTACTGTAATACACCTTTTAGCATCTTTAGTCACTTGAGGCAGCCAGCGGTGGTGGAACAAAGGTTTATTTTATCACATACAATATTCAGCTTACAGTAGTAACTCACTCACTCCCACTCAGTCGTTGCTGGGAGAACTAACCGCACATGCCCTGCTTTAGGCCGGCTTTCATAAAAGTCTTTAACGAGCTCCAGCTGAACGGCCTCCGCCCCCTTATCTGGGAAGCTCGTACTCCACAAGTCCTACATGGAGATCAACAATGGATCCCCCATAGAGGTTATAAACAACGTCAAATGCACATTTGACAATCTTGCAGTTAGCTCTAGAATTTATATCATTGATACAAATAAGAAGTAATAGAGATCCAAGCATTGAACCCAGCAGCAATCATTCAACTCCAACTATTAGTCCAATGAGCACCTTTCACTGCTATCTTTAGTTTCCTAATATCAGCCAAACTTCCATTCTCATTGCTCTCAATTGAATTGTGGGAGTCCTTATAAAGGCTGAAATGAAAAGGAATACTATTGCCTACTCTATGTGCACCATGAAAGAAATAAAGGGGTTATATCAAGTACTCACTGTTCTTACCGAAGCCTTGTTTAACTGATTTCAATACTACATTGACATAGTTTTCCACATTATAATAATTTTGTTTTTTTAAACTGAAGTATCAAATTTACTTTTTTCCCAATAAGGAGAAATTTTAGCATGACCAATCCACCTACCCCGCACAATTTTGGGTTGTGAAGGTGAGACCGACACAGGACATGGGGACAATGTGCAAACTCCACACAGACAGTGACCCGGGGCCGGGATCAAACTGGAACCTCGGGGACGTGAGGCAGAAGTGCTAACCACTGCCCCACCATGCTCCCACAGTATAATAATGACTAAATTCTAGCAGTACTCATTGATTAGAACACACTTTGCAATGACTGGACTTTGGTTTTCTTTCTTTACAGCAATGCCTCCACTTTAATCACGAAAGTTAGTAAATAGTTCTGTGGACCATGTCACCTGGCATATCTCAAGATCGCAAAGACTATGATAAAATGCATATATATTCCCCATCAGTGTACTGTTAAGCATGCAAAATAATTACACAAATGTTTGTTGTCAGAGTAGTAACAGGAGGAAAACAAAGAATACAGTTTCCCACTATGATTATCTTAGTACAGAAGAAGGGCATTCAGCCCCATTGCATCTGAGCTGAACCAGCTTTGAACCTGGGGCGGGATTCTCCCCTACCCGGCATGACGGGGGATCCCGGCGTAGGGGAGTGGCGCCAACCACTCCGGGGTCGGGCCTCCCCAAATGTGGGGAATTCTCCGCACCTTTGTGGGCTAGCCCCGCGCTGGAGCGGTTGGCACCAGAAGACTGGCGCAAAAAACCGGCGCCAGCGGCAGTGGGGCTGGCCGAAAGGCTTTCGCCAGTCGGCGCATGCGCCGGCGGTGCCCTCAGCGGCAGCTGCCGCTGACGTCACCACCGGCGCATGCGCGATGTGGGTTTCTCTTCCGCTTCGCCATGGCGGAGGCCGTGGCGGCCGCCAGAGGAGAAAGAGTGCACCAGGCACTGACCCGGAGTCTAAGCGGGGGCAACGATCGCGGGCCTGGCCACCGTGGGGGCACCCCCCGGGTCCGATCGCCCCGCGCCCCCCCAGGACCCCGGGAGCCCGGTCGCGCCGCCGATCCCGCCGCCACCAGAGGTGGTTCAAAGCTCGGCGGCGGGAGAGGCCTCCCAGTGGCGGGACTTCAGCCCATCGCGGGCCGGAGAATCGCCGCAGGGGCCTCGCCGATCGGATAGTGGCGTGATTCCCGCCGCCGCCACTTCCCGGGTGGCGGAGAATCTCTGCCACGGTGGGGGTGGGATTTTCGGCGGCCCCAGGCGATTCTCCGACCCTGCTGGGGGTCGGAGAATTTTGCCCATGCAGTGAAAAACTAAAAACGAAAATGATTTTTAACAGAAAAATTATGGCACAGATCACAGCACCTCCAGTGCACCTACATGATGGAACCCTGAGGCACTTGCTGAAAGATACTGGAGGAGCTAAGATAGGGAAGGTACAATTATGCAAATATTTGGATATGTTCAAAAATCCAACCCTATTGGCAAAACATGCTACATGACATTTAAGCCAATCACTCAACTCCTCACTGAACTCCACTCAATGCCTTCTGGAAATACATATAAAGCCCACTTGAATTCCATGCATATGAAAAGTTTATTTGTAAACCAACAGTGCATTTCACTGAAATGAGCATGGATCACTAAGCAACCATCGTGAAAGAATTACATTTATATAGCATCTTTCACAACCTTTGGTTCTCCCAACACTCACTGCAGCCAATGAAGTGGATTTTAAAAGTGTAGTTACCATTGTAATGTTGGACATATGGTGGCCAATTTGTGCACAGTAAGCTCCCATAAACAGTAATGTGATTATCACCAGATCATCTGTTTTAGAAATGTTGGTTGGGCGATAAATATTGCCCAGGACACAGGGGATAATCAGAACAACTCCCTTGTTCTTCTTCAATAAGTGCCATCAGATCTTTTATACTGACCTGAGAGGGAAGGCAGGACACTGATGTAACATTCCTGCAGGACTGCATTGTGGTGTCAGGCTGTACCAAGGCTGGAATTCTCCGACATTGCCCACAACTGGAATTCCCCAATTCAGCTGCAGTGTTTAGGCTGAGCGAACAAGAGCAGGAGAATTCCGCCCTACATATCGAAGTCCCTGGAGAGGGACTATGAACACATGACCTTCTGATGGGAATGCACCCTCTAAACCATAGCTGAAATGATGGAATAGGATTCATCATGAGAATACTGTGCTGTTCGTAACTCAGTGAAATTGTTTCTAATATCATGTTATGAGTGTGATTCTCCAAAATGGAGACAAAGTGTTCGCGCCGTCATTAACACCGTCTCGTTTCACGATGGCGCGAAATGTGCATGGGGACAACCGATTGGGGGCCAGCATGGGGCTGGAGCGGTTCACGCCGCTCCAGCCTTACATTCTGGTGCGGACTGGGGGCGGCGGAAACCCACTCATGCACAGTGGCGAAGCGCCAACCGACGCATGCGCGGTACACTCGCCGAACGTCCGGCCCCGACGCAACATGGCACGGGGTTCTGGGGCAGGAAGCGGAACAAGTAGGCCCGGGGGGGGGGGGGGGTAGAGGTGGGCCCGCTGATTGGTGAGCCCCGATCGCGGGCGAGACCCATTGGAGACCCCCCCTCCCCCGCCCCACAGTGAAGGAGCGATTTTCCCCACCTCACAGGCTGCCCGCCGACCCTGTGTGCAGCGACCAAGGGTGAACGGCGTCGGCGGGACTCTGCCGTTTCCGCGCGGCTGCTCGGCCCATCCGGGCCAGAGAATCAGCAGCCCTGCCGCGTACAGCGGCCCACGACTGGTGCAGTGGCGCAAATGGCGCTGATTCGCCGCACCTCGGAAAATCGCACGCCGGCGTCGGGGCGGCGTGGCGTGGTTGCGCCGATTCTCCGGCCCACGCGGTGCTGGGAGAATCGCACCCTATTTGTCTAGTTGGATGCAGAAGGAAGTTACCTCTCATTAAAAATAGGCTCTGAGCCAATCAGTAAGAGGGCTAAGGAATTTGCTCGGGGAATGCACCATAGCTATTACCAATCTATGAGACAATCTTGTTCGAGTTTGAGGCATTGATACATTTAAAGCGTTATCAAGTCCTTTCCTTTTCTAATTTGATATTTCTGTTCCTTGTTTGCTTTTTAAAAAATTTGTTTTGCTCATCCTTCAATCACATTCTTAGCAGACATATGATGAAAATGATCAGATGCTAACTGATAAAAGCACCAAAGGCAACATCCGGATGAGAAATAGATGGGGGACCAGAATAATGAAAGTGATGAGCTGACTATAGTAGGGCATGAAAATGGACGATGTAGTAAAGGCAATATTTCCGTGATTTTGACCTGCTGGATATACCCATAATGCACTGTAGTCAGCAAAAAATGAAATTGTTGAACTTCTTTTCCTGGTAGCAGTAAGTTGTCCATGTTGCACATTCGTACAGCAGGGTGCTGAGAAGGCAGATCTCTAAAGTGTGTTGGCACTAATAAAACAGGGATGGCTTTGGTGGATCGGACATAACCGCGGGATGGGAGACCGTAGCAGAACCAAGAACTTTCTGTGTGGTGAAATAGCCTGCCTCTCAAGGATTGACCTTCACAGCCATCCAACAAAGGTGAACCAAATGAAGACACCCCATGTAAATGGATAGTCTGCCGCATGTCCATCATCTCCTGTGGGTAAAAAGGTGGCAAACTAAACATCAGGGCGGGATTCTCCAACCCTCCGCCAGGTCGGAGAATTGCCGGGGGCCGGCGTCAATCTCGCCCCCGCCGAGTCCCGAAGTCTCCGCCACCAGAGATTCGGCGGGGGCGGGAATCACGCCGCGCCGGTCGGCGGGACCCCGCGGCGATTGTCCGGCCCGCGATGGGCCGAAGTCCCGCCGCTGTCAAGCCTCTCCCACCAGCGTGGATCAAACCACCTACCTTACCTGTGGGAGCAGGTGGCGCGGGCGTGCTCCAGGGCCCTGGGGGGGCGCGGGCCGATTTGGCCCTGGGGGGTGCCCCCATGGTGGCCTAGCCCGCGATTGGGGCCCACCGATCGGCGGCCGGGCCTGTGCATTGGGGGCACTCTTTTCCTTCCGCCTTCGCCATAGTCTTCACCATGGCGGAGGCGGAAGTGACCCCCTCCCCTGCGCATGCGCGGGGATGACGTCAGCAGCCGCTGATGCTCTGGCGCATGCGCGGACTTCCGCCGGCTGGCGAAGTCCCTTCGGCCCAGGCCGGCGTGGCGCCAAAGTCCTTCCATACCAGCTGGCAGAGCGCCAACCACTCCGGCGTGGGCCTAGCCCCTCAATGTTAGGGCTTGGCCCCTAAGGTGCGGAGACTTGCGCACCTTTGGGGCGGCCCCAACGCCGGCGTGGTTCACGCCACTCCATCTCCTCGCCCCACCGGGTAGGGGAGAATCCCGGCCCAGATCACCTGGTCTCATTTAAAAATTTTAGCGTGACCAATCCACCTATCTTGTACATCTTTGGGTTGTGGAGGCGAAACCCACACAGACACAGGGAGAATGTGCAAACTCCGCACAGACAGTGACCTGGATCAAACCCGGGACCTCAGCGGCACAAGGCAGCAGTGCTAACCACTGCGCCACTCTGCCACCCTAGATCACCTGGTCTAATTCCACCCTCTGACTCACTCCACATTTCTATTTTCCTATAACAATCAAATTCTGCTTTAAATATGTATGTAAACCGCTGTGTTCACAACTTCTGGCGGGGAATTGCACCTTGCCCAAAAGGATTCTTCCATCACCTCCTCTGCTTCTTTCTGTGCTGAGTTACGTTTTGATATTGCCCTGTCGACCAGTGATGCAAATGATAATGAAAAGCAATGCGTCCTGATGTACAGCATCAACTAGTTTGTCTAGCATTATAATGCTATTGCTTTTAGCCCCAAACTATTAGAACACAGAGATGAAAGCAACCGCCAGATCAAAAATGATTGATGAACACGCTTGGGACTTATTAATATTCACATGATTTACCCATCTGTTGCTGGTGGGGTGATTTGGTTCAGTAGCTGGAGAACAATCAAGAGCAACAAAAGCATGGTTTGTGGAAAGATAATTCTAGAAAACATTAAAGGTTAGTAAGATAAATAGTTCAAACAACAGGACATGTTTTGTATTACTTATTAGCTTTTACTCCCATAATTGTACATGAATCTCAATCTAGTCATTGCGTCTCACATTTGAAATATATCATTCACTTACACAGATGCTGAGGCAAAACGTAAGAGAAAACAATATATTTCTATCCTGTAAAATATGAATGCACCATCAATTTAAAAGAGCGGGGACTGCATTGAATTACTTCTTGTGATGCACATTTATTCCATTTATCTTTTTTCGTCTCTCACCAGTTAAAATGTATCTGCGTGCTGATTTTTAGCACCTGAGCTGATTCCCTCAAGCAACACCTTGAGGATAAAGCACATGAAGAGGTGATGGCAATGATGAATATTCAAATCTTCCTTTTATTCCACTGATGAGCTTGACGTATAACTCATCTGTGACTCCGCCACCTGTGAATAACAATGTCCTCCTTCATAACCGCACATTGCCTTTGTACAACAGGTGGGTGAATTATTTAAAATGTAAATGGCAATAAAAAGCAGCTGATCGACTCAAGCCGAGCCAGTTGGCAGGAATTCCTTCACGTACCACTGTTTTGCCATTGAATGGTGAGTAACTCCGACCCCATATACTTAAACTTCATTGAATCCCTACAGTGTAGAAGGAGGTCACTCGGCCCATCACGTTTGCACTGACCCTCTGAAAGAGCACCCCACCGAGGCCCAATCCCTTTCCCTATCCCTGTAATCCCACCTGACCTTTCGGACACTAAGGGGTAATTTAGCAAGGCTAATCCACCTAACCTGCACATCTTTGGACTATGGGAGCAAACTGGAGCACCCGGAAGAAACCCATGCAGACACTTGGGGAATATGCAACTCTAAACAGACAGTCAGAGTCGAATACGGATCCCTTGCGCTGTGAGGCAGCAGTGCTAACCATAGTGCTGCCCATTTTGCTCTGCAGTAAAGCCCAGTGTGTGCGCTAATTGTATGCTGAAGGATCAAAATAGTATCAATTCAATGGGTGTTCACTTTTCTCCCTGCTCCTACATCTGTGCTGGTGAGTAAATATGCCAAATGCACAATAATACTCCAGCTCAGCATTTACACTCATTGTTTGTTCAGCAGCAACTAGTGCAAATGCATTCAGAGATTACTTAATTTTCACATTGTCCCATTTCTCCCATTTAAAACAGGTGTTAAAACACAGGAGGAGCCACTAGTGAACAGAGGAAGTGATATTGGCAAGAAGATAAATTCCTGTTGGTGAATTGTGGAGCATGAATCTCACCTGAGGTTCATCAACATTCCACAGTCTGGAAGAAGGAGAAGAAGCTATTACAGCAATAGAGCACTGCTCAGATACTGAGGCCCAATGTCATTCTGTCTGCCACGACTGAGATTGCTCGCTATGATTTAACACCCGTAATAATCTACACATAATCACAAGTCAGTACTGTGGTAGCATGCCGCTTGAAGGGTGAGTCCTCATAGGGTCATTTGACCCGTTCGGCCAGCGGGCTGGAGCAGGCGTATTCGGGACTGAGCCTGGGTTTGTGGGGACGAGACTGGAGTCAGGCCAGGAGTCGAGCATACTGAGGCAACTGGCCATTTAAATCACTTACTGCCCCCACTATAGCAGAACTTTGATAGGCCAGGACTGTGAAATGCAGAGTGTGCAGATTAAACCAGGCAACACCTTCTCTGAATTTGTTGGATTCATTTGGATAGCCAGGGCAAAATACCTTGCCAAAGTACCTCTGGCTGGGTCCTGGGACACCTTCGAAGAGGTACGGCATCCTTTGGGATTGTTAAAAGTAAACAGTGCTTGATAGTTTGCTGTAGGGTTTGGGCTGCCATGACTGATTTTTACAAGCTAACATTATCACAGTGGGGTGCTTGTTAAGTGGGCAGTTTGATTGACAGCTCAAAGTGATTATAAGATAGAAATGTTTGCTTTCATAAGAGATTAGTTGAAGGAATTTCTATGTATTGAATGTTTTTTCTCAATGAGAGGATTTTTTGTTTAGGAACATAGGGACAGAAGTAGGCCACTCAGCCCCTCGAACCTGTCCTGCCATTCCATGAGATCATGACTGATCTGTGACCTAACTCCATGGGCGCGATTCTCCGCTGCCCAGGCCAGGTGAGAGAATCGCGGGAGGGCCGCTCTGGCCTCCCCCCCCTCCCCCCCCCCCCCGCGGTTCTCCCACCCCCCCCCCCCCCCCCCCAAAATGGCATGTAGCGTTTTGCGATTCTCCGTCTCGGATGGGCCAAGCAGCCTGCTGTTCCCGACCTGTTCACGCCGGCGGCAACCACACCTGGTCGCTGCCGGCGTGAACAGAGCACCAAAGGTGAGTTTGTGGCTTGTGGGGGGCGGAGAGGGGATTGAGCATCACGGCCGTGCTCAGGAGGGGACTGGCCCGCGATCGGTGCCCACCGATCGTCGGGCCGGCGTCTCCAAGAGATGCACTCTTTCCCCTCTGTCACCCGCAAGATCAAGCCGCCACGTCTTGTGGGGCAGCGGAGGTGAAGACGGCAACCGCGCATGCGCGGCTGACGTCATTAGGCGCCGCCGGCCGCGTCATTCTCGGCGTGCCAGGCCTTGACGCCAGCGTCAAGGCCTGGCGGCCGAGAGTTACAGCATGCCTCTCCTAGCCCCCCGGGGGGGGGGGGGGGGGGGGGGGGGGAGAATAGGGGGCGAGGAGCGGCCTCTGACGCCGTTGTGAAACACTCCGGGCTTCACGACGGCGTCGGGCGTTGCGGAGAATTCCGCCCCATACCTACCTTTGGCCCATATCCCTTAATTTCTTTGCTTAACAAAAACCTATCTATCTCCAATTTAATTTAATAACTGTTCTAGCTTCAACTGCTGTTTGTGGGATAGAGCGCCAAACCTCTACCCTTTGAGTGAAGAATTTCTTCCTTACATTTCCGCTGAATGGTCTAGCCCTAATTTTTAGACTTTAAAACAATGATGCCATTGTTAGGTATTGTAACCAATGCCCTCTATGTAGTGTGTTACATGATTACATGGTGCCATCATCAGCGGCACTTGGGAGATTTCCCTCTTTTCCATCGTAGTCTGTGAGCAAGCAATAACTCCGTAAATAAACTCAGACAACTGGTTAAGTAACCTACGCTGTGGTAACCTGGTTATCCTTTGTTGCTACTGAGAAGTAAAAGCAAAATCCCTTAAAACATAACAGTAAAAGACAAAGCTTTCTTTTCCCAGTGAAGGGGCAAGAGTCCGCAGCCGTCACGCGAGCATTCCGACAGGCAATAGGTGGTTAGTTCCACGCCGTCGGGAACTCGACCGGTCCTGAGCGGAGCATTGCTGAAGGGTCTCTGGCAATAGCCCCTCCGGCGGCACGGCGTACTCCGCGATAATGCCGATTTCCAGTGCCCGGAGAACCGACACCGGGCCCGTCAAACTGGATTCTCTGCCCTGGCGCCAGCCGCGATTTCGCTGTCGGGCTGCGGAGAATCTAGCCCATAGAGCATATAGGAGTGTAACATAAAAGAGAGCATTTAGCAATAGTGTTAGTGTTAGAATTGGGTTTTTACAGATTAGTACAGTTATTGGAGATGTGTAAGAGGATCTGTGTGAGAGAGCTCGCAGATAGTTGCCACGTTCCTGCGCCATCTTCCAGTCCACCAAATGGTGTCATTATGAAACATTTGATGAGAATGCAGAACCACAAAGTTCCTATGAAGAGAGATTCCAATATTACCTTGTTGCAAACAGGATGCCGAATGAAATTACAGTGATGTGTCTGAGTCAACTGTGGAACAGACTACTGAGAGTGTGAAAACAAAGATTCCTGAATGACAGATTCTGCCTGAGCAGAACCGACATCCACCTAAAAGACTCTTGTACTGATTTATATATATATATATATATATATACATATAATTTTATAATAATAATACTTGGTTAAATAATCACCGTTCACCATGAGTAAAAGTTCAAAGTGGTATTGGTTAACTCACTACAGGAGTAAAGGGGGAGGGATGTTATGTATTGTAACCAATGCCTCTCTGTATAGTGTGTCACATGATTAAGTGGCGACATCATTAGGCAGTTGAACATTTTCCCTGGTCTTCTGTCTTAGTCTGTGAGCATGTATCAGCTCTGTAAATTAATCCTGACAACTGGTTAAGTAATCTATGGTGTGGCAAACTGGTTATCCTTTGTTTCTACTGTGAAGTAAACGCAAAACCTCTTAAAACATAACAGGCATCAATAGACACATTTTTTTATGTCAGCTTGGTTTCTGAGGTTTGGCCATGGTAGATACTAAATGAGTCGGCGTGGAGGAGATGAGGGGAAAGGCTGGTGGATGAGGACATAGGTTGACATGAGTCTGAATTTTGTTGGCACCAGGGTTATGATGTGCCATGGAGATATGGGAAGGCATAAGGGATATGAGGCCATGGAGTGGGGCACATACAACATACCAATTACGAGGAGGGGTAGGCCACTCAGCCCCTCGAGCCTGCTCCACTATTTAATAAGATCAAGGCTGATCTGATTTTAACCTCAACCACACGGTTCTGCCGACCCCCGATAACCTTTCACCTCCTTGCTAATCAAGGATCTATCTAGCTTGGCATTAAAAATAGTCAAAGATTCTGCTTCCACTGTCTTTTGAGGAAGATATTTCCAGAGATTCATGGTCCTCTGAGAGGGAAAAAAATTCTCCAAACCTGGGTTTTAAATAAAAAGGTTGAAAGGCTGTGTTGGCATAGGGGATATGAGAGACCGTGGTGTGGTGAGGCAGGATTGTATTCACCTCGGGGGTATGACGGGTCATTGTGTTGGGTAGACGGATTTTTTTTTGGAATAAATTTAGAGTACCAAGTTATTCTTTTCCAATTAAGGGGCAATTTAGCGTGGCCAATCCACCTACCCTGCACATCTTTGGGTTGTGGGGGGTGAGACCCACACAAACACGGGAAGAATGTGCAACTCCACACGGACAGTGCCCCAGGTCCGGGATCGGACCTGAGTCCTCAGCGCCATAGGCAGCACTGCTAACCACTGCGTCACCATGCCACCCTGGGTAGTCGGGATTGTGTTGGCATGGGGTATTAGAGGTCTTGGGGGTGGGTGCGGGACATGTGGTGGCATAGCTTGGCATGAATGGGGCATGGGGAATTGTGTGGGGGTGTGAGAAGGTGAAGGCCTTCCACCCAGTCCACCGCTGCACTCAATCCGGGGGTAGTGGGCCCACACTTCTGATCCAGTCCAGCTCCACCCGAAAAAAAATCGAAACTGCGGGCTGCATTTTTAAAGGTCGAGTTCTTCATAGAGATGGGAATTTTACCATCTCTATGCACCCGGCCCAGGAGTGCAATTCGAGCCTGAGTTCAACAATTTCAGATCCCAACCTCAGCCCCCATTTTGTTTCTTTTTCTTAGCTGGTTGTCACTTTGTTGTTGTTTTTTTGCTTTAAGACAGCAGCTTTTCCTGATCGTAACATTCACACCTCCTCCAGAACCATATTTTGTTTTGTTACTTGTTATATTACCATCTTCTATTGCCTTGCAGCATCATCCCTTTGTCATTTAATCACTCGTGCCTTCTACCTCATCACAGATTTGTCATTTTGTTCATTATCCCACACACACTCTTTTCACTTATATTTATAACTTTTTCTAGTCCTCACGAAAGGTCACAAACCTGAAAGATTACCTCTGCATCTCTTTCTGCTTGTTCTCCATTTTTATACCGGGGTAACCCATCTTCAAAACAGTACTTTTACATCCAACCCAATAGGGTAGGCGGAGCCTCAGTTTGACCTCTCATCTGAAAGACACTTCCGACGGCCGGCGCGGTAGAACAGCGGTTAGCACTGTTACTTCACAGCGCCAGGGACCCAGGTTCGATTCCTGGCTAGGTCACTGGATGGATGGATGGATGGATTTGCTTATTGTAACGTGTACCGAGGTACAGTGAAAGTATTTTTCTATGAGCAGCTCAACAGATCATTTAGTACATGAAAAGAAAGGAAATAAAAGAAAATACATAATAGGGCAACACAAGGTATACAATGTAATGACATAAGCACTGGCATCGGGTGAAACATACAGGGGTGTAGTGTTAATGAGGTCAGTCCATAAGAGGGTCGTTTAGGAGTCTGGTAACAGCGGGGAAGAAGAAGCTGTTTCTGAGTCTGTTCATGCGTGTTCTCAGACTTTTGTATCTCCTGCCCGATGGAAGAAGTTGGAAGAGTGAGTAAGCCGGGTGGGAGGGGTCTTTGATTATGCTGCCCGCTTTCCCCAGGCAGCGGGAGGTGTAGATGGAGTCAATGGATGGAAGGCAGGTTCATGTGATGGACTGGTCTGTGTTCACGACTCTCTGAAGTTTCTTGCGGTCCTAGGCCGAGCAGTTGCCATACCAGGCTGTGATGCAGCCAGATAGGATGCTTTCTATGGTGCATCTATCTGTGCGGAGTCTGCATGTTCTCCCCGTGTCTGCCTGGGTTTCTTCCGGGTGCTCTGGTTTCCTCCCACAAGTCCCAAAAGGCGTGCTTGTTAGGTGAATTGGACATTCTGAATTCTCCCTCAGTGTACCTGAACAGGTGGCTTAGTGTGGCAACTAGGGGATTTTCACAGTAACTTCATTGCAATGTTATTGTAAGCCTACTTGTGATACTAATGAAGATGATTCGATTATTATTATTATTACAATGCAGCACTCTTCTCTATACTGCACTGGAGTATTAGTCGTACCTTCTGGATCCAAGGTTCTGGAATGGGACTTGAACCTTCAGACAGAGGCAATAATGGCCTATGGCTGACGTATGGAACGACGGGGGTGGGGGGTGAATTGCAGGCTAACAATTTTCCACTGCTCATTTTATGCCCCTACCAATGTTAAATTTTACTTTTGACCGATTGAGGAGGGGGGAAGGTGGACAGCGAGAGGGAGAGAGAGAGAATGAATGAAGGAAAAAGGGTAGATCTGTGATAGGGTGGAGTACAGAGAAGATTAAATAACCAAATATTTCCTGGTGCACCAGCCAAAGAGAGTGGCAATGGATACAGTAAAACAGTGTTCTTCAAACTTTTTTTTCCCGAGGACCCATTTTTACCAACCAGCCAATTTTCGGGACCCAACCTGGCCGACCTTCGCGACCCACGCAGGCCGAACTGCGTGACCCACCATTTTCTCTTACCTTGTTTGTTGCTGACAAAGTGGTGGAAATGGTTTTAGGTCCCTTTGGCCCTCGTACACGCTCCTCCTGTTAGATGAAGGTGAAGCCTTCTCGAGTCGGAAAGTATGGAGTCTCCATCTGTCTAAAGTTCTGCATTTTTTTTCCTGTAAAATTTGATCAAATAACCCCCCCCACCCCCGAACTTGTAAAAAAAATAATAAAATGAGTAAAATAAATGAAAAAAATTAATAAAATCCCCCCAAATTTGTTAAGGGCAAGATCATCCCAGCAATTAAACAAAATAAAAGAAGAGAAAAAAATACATGAAACAAGATGGAAGCAGAGGTTATGATCTAAAATTGTTGAACTCAATGTTGAGTTCAGATGACACAGATATGATAGTTCAGGAGGAACACTGTGAGATATTGGATGGGACAATCATAAAGAGAGAGGAAATACTCGAAGGATTGAAATCCTTGAAAATTGATAAGTCGCCGGGGCCAGATGGATTGTTTCCGAGGCTACTGAACAAGGTCAGGGAGGAGATAGTAGATGCTCTAAGGATGATTTTCCAATCCTCACTTGACACAGGGGAGGTACGAGAGTACTGGAGAAATGCTAACGTGGTACCATTATTTAAAAAGGGATGAAAGGAAATTCCTAACAATTATAGACCAGTTAGTCTTACGTTAGTGAAATGAAAATGAAATGAAAATCGCTTATTGTCACAAGTAGGCTTCAAATGAAGTTACTGTGAAAAACCCCTAGTCGCCACTTTCCGGTGCTTGTTCGGGGAGGCTGGTACGTGAATTGAACCGTGCTGCTGGCCTGCCTTGGTCTGCTTTAAAAGCCAGCTATTTAGCCCTATGCTAAACCATCCCCTGGTGGGTAAATCAGTAGAATCAATCCTGAGAGATAGGATTAACTGTCACATAGAAAAGCATGGATGAGTCAGGGGTAGTCAGCATAGATTTGCTAAAGGAAGGTCTTACCTCACACATTTGATTACATTTTTTGAGGAAGTGACAAGAAAGGTTGCTGAAGTTAGTGCAGTGGATGTTCTGTACATGGATTGCAGCAAGGCATCTGACAAACTCCCACATGGCAGATTGGTCAAGAAAGTGAAAGCTCATGGGATACAGGGAAATGTGGCAAACTGGGTAAAAGGTTGGCTTCGTAACAGGAAACATAGGGTAATGGTCGATGGCTGCCCTTGCAATTGGAAAGTTGTTTCAAGTGGTGTTGCACAGGGCTGGGTGTTGGGACCCTTACTGTTTGTGTTATATATTAACGATTTGGACATGAACGCGGAGAGCATGATTAGGGAATTTGCAGATGACACAAAGGTTGGCCGAGTGGTGGACAGTGTAGAGGATAACGATAATCTTCAAAACGATATAGACAGCTTGGTGGAGTGGGCAATAAAGTGACAGATGGAATTTAACACAGAGAAGTGTGAGGTCATGCATTTAGGGAGGTCAGACAGTTGGAGGGAGTACACAATAAATGGGAATATACTAAGAGGGTAGATGAAGTGAGAGATCTTGCCGTACAAGTACACAGGCCCTTAAAGGCAGCAGTTCAAGTAGACAAGGTTGTTAAGAAAAGCATATGGAATGCTGTCCTTCATTGGCAGAGGTATAGAATATAAAAGTAAGGATATAATGTTACAATTGTAAAACACTGGTGAGGCCACAGCTGGAATATTGTGTGCAGTTCTGGTCACCACATTACAGGAAGGATGTTATTGCTCTGGAGAGAATGCAGAGGAGGTTTACAAGAATATTGTCAGGGCTGGAAAAGTGTGGCTATGTGTAGAGTTTGGATAGGTTGGGGTTATTTTCCTTGAAACAAAGAAGGCTGAGGGGTGACTTAATTGAGGTGTACGAAATTATGAGGGGAAGAAGTAGGGTGGACAGGATAAGTGGCAGAAGGTGTAGAGGGGACAAGAGGAAATATTTTTTTATTCAGAGAGTAGTGGGAGTCTGGAATTCGCGCCTGAGTTGGTGGTGGAGGCAGACACCCTAAACTCTTTTAAAAGGTACCTGGATCTGCACTTTAAGTGTTGTAAGCTACAGGGCTATGGACTGGGTGCAGGGAGGTGGGATTAAAAAGAACTCTTAGGTGTCAACAGGTTGGCATGGACAAGATGGGCCGAATGGGACCTCCTTCTGTGCTGTAACTTTTCTCTGATTCTATGAATCTATGATCGTAGAGGGTAGAGTCAAAAGATAAGGCACTGTTCCTCGAGCTTGCATTGAGCTTCACTGGAACACTTTGCAGGTCATGGACAGAGAGGTCAGAGGGAGAGCAAAGTGGGGAATTGAAATGACAAGCAACTGAAGGCTTGCGGACTGAATGGAAGTGTTGCATAAGTGGTCACCCAATCTGCATTTGCTCTCCTTAATATGTAGGAGATCACATTGTGAGCAGCGAATACAACATAGTGAATTGAAGAAAGTACGCGTAAATCACTGTTTAGCCTGGAAGGAATGATAGGGACATTGGACAGTGAGCAGAGGAGGTGAAAGGACAGGTGCTGCATCTCCTGAGCTTGGTGCCGTAGGGAAGGGAGTGAGTGTTAGGATGAATGAGGAAGCAATGGCTCTGTCAACATTTTAGAACATGTTAAAGATGAATGAGGAATGTGGAATGAAAGGATATGGAAACAGGAGAAGTACATGTGCTCTAATAGTGTATTAACATCAATATGAGCTGTTTGGGATGAATGGCACAATCCATGTAATTAGGTTTCCAGAAGAGTCTTGGACGTCTACAGCACAGAAAAGGCCCTTCGGCCCATCACATCTCTGCTGGTCAAAAACAAGCACCTAACTATTCTAATCCCATTTTCCGGCACTTGGTCCATAGCCTGTGGGCTGGATTCTCCGCCGGCGGGATGCTCCGTTTTACCGGCAGCCCAGGGGTTTCCTGACGGCGTGGAATCCCCATTCATCAGCCAGTGTAACGGAGCATCCCGCTGGCATGCTGAAAAGGAAATGAGGCGCAGCGGGGCGGAGAATCCAGCCCTGTATGCGTTGGCATTGCAAGTGGACATCGAAATGCCCCTTAAATGTTATGAGGATCTCTGTCCCCCTTTCAGGAAGCGAGTTCCAGACTGCCACGACCCTCTGTGTTTTTCCTCACATCCCATCTAAACCTTCTGCCCCTTTGCTCAAATCTAAGCTCCCTGGTCACTGACCCCTCCACCAAGGGGAAACGTTTCTTCCTGTCTATCTATGCCCCTCATAATTTTGTACACTTCAATCATGTTCCCCCCCCCCCCCCCCCCCACTCCTCCCCAAGTCTCTTCTGCCCCAAGGAAAACAATCCCAATAAGTCTATCCAAGACGTCTTCATAACATTGGATTTCTTGGGCGGGATTTACCGACCAGCCGGCCGTGTGTTTTTCAGCAGGGGAGGTCGCCCTCCAGTGGGATCTACCAGTCTCGCTGTTACCAATGGGATTTCCCGTTGCAGCACCCCTCGGCGCCGGGAAACTCACACACAGCGTGGGAATGGAATTTCCCACCGGTGTGAACAGCCAGTAAATCCCACCCCTTTACTATGTTCTTCCAGCTAATCAAACTCCAAGTATTTCTATCTTTAGATAAAATGCCTGAGATTTTCAGGATTAAAAGGGTCACGACGTGAAGTACACAAGTTCCTGGCAGTCATATCATTCTGCTCTCCACACAAGCAATAAAAGTTCAATCCTGCATCACGCTGATTCATGTTTCACTCCCTTGAAAATATTGAAGGCAGCAGGTTGGTGCTTTAACGGATAAGGTAAGAAAGGTGTACAGTATTGAAAAAGGGAAAAAAAGCAATGACAACATCCTGGCTCTTATAAGGATTTCCTGAATTAAATAGGGTTTTCTTAACTTTAGATGATGGTGTAAAGTCAGGCAGGATTATTAACAAAACAAAGTTGATAAACTGTGCAGACTGAGGGACAGACAAGAGGGAACGTATTGTATCCTTCAGGCCTGGGAGGCAGCGAAAACAGGCAAAGAATGAAAAAGAATGGATCTGTAATAAGTCATCCTTACTCAAGGGTTTGGCCTGAACCTAACAATGACTTGTTGCATTCTAAGCCATCCTGTAGACTGAAAGTTAAAGTTGTTGTTATGAGCCTGAGCACTCGCACACCTAATCAGAAAATCCAAATGTCCTCAGATTTTCTTTCAAGCTTTTATCACAAATATTGGGCAAACCACAACAACATTATGAGAACATAATAAATAGGAGCAGGAGTCGAACACGTGGGCTGGGATTCTCTGTCGGCCGTTGCTGAAATCGGGAAAGGCGGAGAACTGGTCTTGACGCCAAAATCATGGCGGGCGTCAGGTTCATGTCGAATTGCAATTCTTCGGTGCCTTGACAGCGCCGTCAACGTGTTCCACTCCGCACGTACAGTAAACACCGTTCGCATATCATTAGCGGGCCTGACCCGCGATTCTCCGGGCATCCGTGATCTCTGCCTCCACTGGGGGAAATTCCTGGTGCCGAGATAAACTTGTGCTGTTAAAAATCGGGAAACAGAGGGCAGCACGGTGGCACAGTGGTTAGCATTGCGGCCTACGGCACTAAGGACCCGAGTTCGAATCCCGGCCCTGGGTCACTGTCCGTGTGGAGTTTGCACATTCTCCCCGTGTCTGCGTGGGTTTCGCCCCTACAACCCAAAGATGTGCAGGATAGGTAGATTGGCCACTCTAAATTGCCCCTTAATTGGAAAAAAATAATTGGGTACTCTAAATTTATAAAAAATAAATAAAAATCGGGAAACAGGCGCCGTACATCGAACATAGAACATTACAGCGCAGTACAGGCCCTTCGGCCCTCGATGTTGCGCCGACCTGTGAAACCCCTCTGAAGCCCATCTACACTATTCCCTTATCATCCATATGTCTATCCAATAAACATTTGAATGCCCTTAGTGTTGGCGAGTCCACTACTGTTGCAGGCAGGGCATTCCACGCCCTGACTACTCTTTGAGTAAAGAACCTACCTCTGACACCTGTCCTATACCTATCTTCCCTCAATTTAAAGCTATATCCCCTCATGCTAGACATCACCATCCGAGGAAAAAGGCTCTCACTGTCCACCCTATCTAATCCTCTGATCATCTTGTATCCCTCTATTAAGTAACCTCTTAACCTTCTCTCTAACAAAAACAGCCTCAAGTCCCTCAACCTTCCCTCATAAGATCTTCCCTCCATACCAAGCAACATTATGGTAAATCTCCTCTGCATCCTTTCCAATTCTTCCACTTCCTTCCTAATTGGCTGATAAGGGAGAGAAAGGAGGTAGAACACGGAGAGGCGCGACCGTGGGCTGCCGGTCCTGACACTGGCTGGGCTGGCTGGGGTGGGGCTGGGGTGGGGATGGGGGGCGTGGGGCCGGGGTGAACCCCCATGAGACTAGGGCGGTGCCCATGCATAGGCTGCCATTGCCTCGGCCTGCAAGTCAGCTATCTTGTTGTGCACCGCAATGACCACACACCTTGGCCCATGGTTCTGTGGAGTGCCACCAGCCTTATGGCTGCCCCCACCCTACCATACCCACATCCCAGCCCCCACCCCTGCACCCCAGCCCTCACCCCCACATCCAGCCCCCCCCCCTCTATCACAATGCCCCTGGACCCCAGCCCCCACTCCCGGACCCCACTTTCCACAATAACACCACCCCCAACTGGCTGCCACCCGCTGGTGGGGTATCATGGCCCATCCAAGGGTAACACCCACAGTAGCACCCAACAGGGGGACACTGGATGGGGCCAGAGATGCAACGGTGGGGTGGGGGAGACATGCGTAGCCAGGGTCCGCAGAGCCATCCGGGGCCAGCATGTAGTCTTTGGAAATCGTTGGGCACGGAGGTATGCACAGTGATAACATATCGGCCTTTCACCTCCTGCAGAAAATGGATATTGGAAAACAACCAGCAATGGTGGCCTTCCTGTTAGGCGCTGCAGCCCTGGAGGATGCACAGAGGCTGTATGCACTGGAGCTGCTCGAAGAGGAGGACCCTGCAGCAGCTGAGCCTGTTCCAGAGGAACAGGAGGCAGCTGGTGAGGATGGAGAGTTGGCTACCCAACAGGCCGAGGAGGAGTAGGAGGAGGCGCAAAGGAGGCGCTGCAAGAGGCCTCATGTGTACTGGCAGCGCTTATCATTCGAGGACCTGCTGGACCGGGCATGCCGAAGACTCCGGGGCCATCAAGGTGATGGTCGCCCTGAACCTTTACGCGACGGGGTCCTTCCAGACGCCGAGTGGGGACCTGTCTGGAATCCCACAAACTCGGTGCACAGGTGCATCACTGAGGCCCAATAGGCCCAGTCAGCACAATACATCAGATGCAATGTGCACCAAGTCCACCAGGATGCCCCGGCAGCCATCGCCCAGATGCCCCGGGTCAAGGGGAGAACGAACGGGATGCATATCACCCTACGGGCACCTGCTGATGACAGGCTGATTTTCACAAACCGAAAGGGGTTCCACTTAATTAACGTGCAGCTGATATTTAACCATCAGATGCGCAGCATGCACATCTGTGCCCGATACCTGAGCAGTGTGCATGATGCCTTCATCTTGGCACACTCGACGGTTCCTGGCCACTTCGAGTTGCACCCCGGCCTTAGGGCTTGGCTCTTCGGCGACAGGTGTTATCCACTGCGGTCATAGCTGATGACACCTCTCCGGAGGTAACAGATCAATGTGGAGACCCACTACAATGGTGCCCATGCTGCGACAAGGGCCATGATCGAGCAGTGCCTCAGCATCCTGAGGATGCGGTTCAGATACCTGAACAGCTCTGGTGGGATTCTCAGGTAGAGCACTGGGATGGCCGCCCTCATTGTGGTGGCCTGCTGCGCCCTGCACATCACCATGCAGTAGAGGGGCGACGTGCTGGAGGATGATGAACGGTAGGCCTCTTCTGAAGAGGAGGATGTGGGGGGGGGGGGGGGTCTGAAGAGGAGGAAGCGGGGGGGGGGGGGGTCTGAAGAGGAGGAAATGAAATGAAATGAAAATCGCTTATTGTCACGAGTACGCTTCAATGAAGTTACTGTGAAAAGCCCCTAGTCGCCACATTCCGGCGCCTGTCCGGGGAGGCTGGTACGGGAATCGAACCGTGCTGCTGGCCTGCTTGGTCTGCTTTAAAAGCCAGCGATTTAGCCGAGTGAGCTAAACCAGCCCCTATGCGGGGCGGGGCGGGGGGAGGGGATAAGCAGGACATGGGCTCAGGCAGACATGGGAGGCCGCAGGGGACACTCTGATCATCTCCAGGTTCAGGAGGAGGGACTGGCCCAGGCACGGACACTGCATTGAACCTCCACACCCCACCCCTCCTGGCCACCTCCTTCCTGCAACCCCTCCATGATACATACCGGCAGGGGCCCCGGATTGGCAATAATAGCGGATCTGTCCATGGGATGGAGGGTGATGACAACCTACTCTGTGATGAGCTCTGGTGCTCCACATCATTTGGCAACATCTGCCCCCTGCCCATGGGAGCACTTTCCACTGTCCACCTGAATGATCCCTGCATGAGAGCTGGCCATTCCATCACAAGGTTTACCGAATCCATGGGGTGGCGGAGTTGGGGACGGTAGCGGGGGGAGAAGTCAGGACATCGGTGAGTGCTGGCTGAACAGTGGTCCCTAGGCCAAGTCCACCCTCAATGCCCACCCATTCCCAACCCTGCCCTACCCGCACCTCTTCTGCGTCCGGCCCAGACCAGCCTACCCCTCACACCCATCTAACAGAGCACGGAGGCAAGTTGGCATATCATGTGAAAACATATATTCAGATTCGTGCCCTAGCCCCCATCACTAAATTGTGCCCTGCACCCGTGTCAACTGAACTGGTGTCCAATTATCTGGTCTTACGGGCCTTACCGCTATGTCTAGGTGGACCCCAAATGGTACAGTAGCAGTGGAGGCTGCCAGCTGTGAATTTCGTCCTGCAACCTGGGTCCTCTGTGGCAGCCGTCTTCTGGTGTGACCCGGCCTGGACAGGCCTGGCTGCTGCTCGGGTATCCCAGGTGGCGTGGTGCCACCCTGTTCTTCCCACTGCTCACCAGATGGGCCAGGGTCAGTAAGGGGGAGTCTGAGAGGCTGCGGTGTTCCGGCACCTCCCCTGCAGGAGTCACCGGTACGGGGTGCCCAATGGCTAAAGGACAAGTGGTGCAAACCATGGAGGCTCCCTCACCACCTGCCGCTGCCAGTCCTGGAGGCCAGCTGCCATCTCGACCAGCTCTGCATTCTCGCAGGCATTGAGCACAGGGAGTGGACCATCTCCGTCTGGGACTGCACCATATCATTCTGCGACTGTGCCACCACCTTCTAGATCTGTGCCAAATCAGTCAGTGACTGCGCCATCTCGCTCTGGAACTGGGCCACCTCGCTCTGTGTCTGTGCCACAGAGGCCAGTGCCTGGGAAATGCCGCTGACGCTCTCAGCCATGACCCTTTGTGACTGGGCCATGGTCAGGAGCGCCGCAGCACTGTCCAGGTGGCTCTGGTACATGGCTGCCTGTGAGAGGGAAGCCTAGTCCTGGGCCTCAGCCACCTTCTGCACCGAGTGCCCCAGGCTTTGGGCATGTTGATCCATAGCTGTAACCTTCGCCGAAACGCCTCTACCGCGGACGCCACGCATGGTCAGCACCACCTCCTGCACACGGCTGGCCTCATCCAATTGTACTCAGGCTCCGGGATGTCCTGGGATGCGGGTCAAAGGCTCCCGTCTGTTTCGGTGTCACCTTCCTCACTGGTCGGCACTTGGGTTCTGGCTGGGGACAGGGGACACCAGAAGGACCTACCCCATCACCAGCACCTCCTGCAAGACACAAAGACAAGACGCATGATTGCATCGCGGGCTGAGGGAGTGGGGGGGGGGGGGGGGGGGGGGGGGGGGGAGTTAGGCGGTGGGAGTTTGTCGGGGAAGGGGAAGGAGATGATGGAGCGGTGGGGGGGGGGGGGAGATGTAGGGGTGGGGTGGAGCTTTTACATTCAGCTGGGTGGGCCTTATCCAAAAGGGAGCAACCCAGCAGCGCACTCCCAGTACAGCTCTGGCATGTCAATCCTGATTTTTGTGCTCTGGCCCATGGGTGGAATTCGAACCCAGAGCTTTGCGATTGAGAGGGGAATGCGTTACCAGCTGAGCCACACCTTTGGCTACAAAGCATTTTGGAGCCACGACCATGGAGCTGCGAGGTGAAGGCTTATCTGCAGAGTTTAGAGAGGAAAGCATGGGTGGAATGCTGAGAGAGCCAGTGAGAAAGTGGCTGGACCAAGAGGGGACTGTATGAGGAGAAGGATGATGGTGGTAACTCTGCTGGAAGAAGGATACTGTTTGATCAAAGGAAACCATTAAAGTAACAAACATAGGAGCCAGGAGAGAGATGGAAGTTGAGTTGGAGTAGTCACCGGGTGCTCAATGAGTTTGAGGTTAGAGAGAATGCTGCAAAATGACGGGAGGTTTCAGCGAATTTGCAGGTAGTCAGAAGCAGGGGAAGTTTGGAGAAAGGGAATGTAATGGCAGAGGCAACTGCATAGGTGGCCTCAATATTGGCAATGAGGAAATCCATGAGTTCTTCCCACTTAGCATTGAAGTTGTGGATGGAAGGGTGAGGTCAAAAGGTTCTGAAAATACTTCATCATGGGGCCAAATGCCTTGGATTGTCCTTTCCTTCTGAGATGACCATGGAATAATAAAAGGGTGCGACTGAAAATAAGCGATACACAACAGTGCATCGTACATAAAGGCAGGGGGTATGGGCAATAAGGAAATTGATGAGGTAATCATAGTTCTATCAAGACCTCAGAAGTCGAGTGATTGAGATGCCGAGGTCCATCCATCAGCATGTTCCTGTTCAATCATGAACTCAAAACTCTTGTCAAACCCTCACCTTCCAAAAGGTTCACAAATCAAATCAAACTATCTAAAACAACCATCACCATTTACTGATACCAAAACAGGGGTCATTATAGGGCAGCACAGTGACGCAGTGGGTTAGCCCTGCTGCCTCACGGCGCTGAGGTCGCAGGTTCGATCCTGGCTCTGGGTCACTGAGCGTGCCGAGTTTGCACATTCTCCCATGTTTGCGTGGATTTCGCCCCCACAACCCAAAGATGTGCAGAGTGGATGAATTGGCCACGCTAAATTGCCCCTTAATTGGAAAAAAAAAGAATTGGGTACTCTAAATTTAAAAAAACGAACAGGGGCCATTGGTAAACTTCTGAACCAATTTCAGTTACATTGAGCAGCCATGCCTGTTTAATGGGAGCGGAAATGACAGTTCTGACAATGGTGATCACTGCATGAGCAACAACACCTCCTTTAACCAAATCAACAATGAATGTCTGAGCATTCATTTGTACCACTGGAATTGTATGTAACACAATGTTGAGGGTAAGCACAAGTACATATATCATCGGGAGGGTAGGACATCAGAAAGCGTTAAAAGCATTTAAAAATACCTGGGAACAGAGTATCTCTGAGGCAAAAGGGTTACTCCCTGCTCCTGGGAGCTCTTTCGAGGTGGCTGTCCTTCGCTTTTCGGTGGTTGGTGCTGAGCCGGGAGAAGAGGAACATCAGTTTTTTAAAGAAAATAACAACCGCAGGGCTGGGAATGCAGTTGATTGTGGAGCGATCAGCTACACTATCGACAGGATTTTGCGAATGTAAGCCACTTGCTTTCACCCTCTCCCTGCCCCTCCCTCAGTCCTATGCCAGAGCGACACAGAGCATTAGAACTGAAGACCAGTCCTAGCACTGAACAAGAGAAACCTACCCAGCCAGCCCATCTATAGATTAGAGGATTGGGTGCCCACTATCATATCTGATGGGTAAACATGGGCATTTTGACATGGAAACCATTGAAATGGTTTCCCCAGCCCATTTCCCTCTCCTGAATCAGTCCTGAAATCAGGACCAAAAAGGATACGACACTCTGCCCCATATTAAATTTGTGGTTTGTATAATCAGTAGATACCTTATCTCATTGAAGGACGCGTGAAGTTGCTGATAGAGAGGAAAGTCACAATGATGAGTGATAGCACCCAGCGACACAATAGGCACCCAACAAGGTTTGCTATTTCAGTGCCTTATTTATTAATGACCATTCTGATCAATGTCTGTCTGTGCAGAATAACGGCTCTGCTCAGTGTCTCAGATTGGTAATAGATCCAATTTCTAATAAAGATCTGGTTAGTTACCAAGCTGCACCAAGCAGGAAGATTGAAAGCTCTAGTGACAACTGGTGGGGGAAGGGTGAGGTTGAGGCCTATTACCTCTTGGCCAAGGGCTACAAAGGACACTGGTGATGATCCAGGAGCAGGTTGCCCACTAACTATAGACTTGGGAGCCTGATCTCACGCAGGCAGCACAGCACAAGAATGAAGCAAATTAAATCCAGCCAAAAAGGGATAAACTCAAGCAAATGAGAACAACTTAATGAGAGCAATGGATTGCAGGAAGCTTGCCAAGTGCTGTAATTTAACCAATAGAGTCTCATGATATCAAAGGACTTGAGAATGATACTGGAGGAGTTTTGATACATGCTATCAGAAAATATTAGAAATTTATACTCTCAGTGTGGAATTTTTTCCACTGGAAGAATACATCATGAATTTATGGAATGATTAGAAATTTCTGTGGCCCATTACACCGGAACTGAAAGGTCTTCTCAAAGTCAGAGCTCCCAAGCATGTTTGCATGAATCAAACAGAGGTAGTTTCATTGACTGAGGCATGTCAGCAGGATGGACAATGGCCAGATATCCGAAGATCTTCTGTGTGGTGTGGGAGCCAGAGCCAGACAAGCAGTGAGGCATGAAGGCTCCGCCTCAAGGATGCTTGCAAGTCTGACATGAAGGCCCAAAATATTGACCATCGCAACTGGGAAATAGTAGATAGTGAAAGAGGGAAATGGCAGCACCTCCTGTGGGCTGGTGTGCATCACCATGATGTGTGGCTTGGCAACAGGTATCATTGTCGAAAACAACAATAGGCAACGTAATTTAAAAACTTCATGAGCGGCATTGTCCGTTCCTGAGACAAAGTTTTGACGGCGACGCAGAATTCGTGGATTTCCCCGACAGCAAAACTGGCGCCACACCTGGACCGATTCAGCTGCTATTAAGGGACTAGCACCTACGTCACATGGAACACAATTGATTCCAATGAGAAATTGTGTGGGATTCGCCGGATTCCCGATTGACACTCAGGAGGCTGACAAGCTGCAGCTTCATATACACACTTCACTTCCCAGACATACTATCCCAGCCAACAAGATGGCGGCAAAACGCTTGGCTCCAAGAATCATTGACACTGAGCTGGAAACCCTCCTGGACGTGGTGGAGGAGAGATGGATGACCTTGAACCCCGGGGTGGGAAGGAGGTTGGCAGTCGCCGCAATTTGCCGTGCCTGGGCGCAGGTGGCAGAAGCGGTCAGCGCTGTCAGCAACACTATCTGGACCGGCCTGCAGTGCCATAAAAAACTGCACAACCTCCTCAGGGAGGCCAATGGTGAGTAGGCAGCATTGTACCGCTTGCACTTACCTGCGTCCTACACACCCGTAACCTGACACCCCCCCCCGCTCACCCAAAGGGCAGTAGAACCCCCACCCTGCACCACATGCTGGCACCCATGCCGGCCGCCATGGCCGGGTGCCTGAGCCACTCTACCCGCCAGCTACCGACCCCCTGGGCAGTATGCGTCAGTCTGTCAAACACTGTTGTTTTCTATTCTCCCCTGCCCCCCAGGTGAAAGCCATCCACAACCGCCGGGAGCGGGAGAAAACTGGAGGGGGACCAGCGGACCGGCGTTCCCTCCCCGTGGCAGAGCAGAGGTCTCTGGACGTGGTCAGTGGCCCAGAGGAAAGGGAGGTCGCCGAGGTGGAGTTCGGCAGCCGGTGAGGAAGTGCGACCCTGCTTAGTTGCGGTTCCCCGTGACACATATGTCAATCCTCCCCCAAGACCACCCCCACACCACCCTCATTCCCACATCACTCTCACCCTACACCACCCCCACCCCCTCACCCTACACCACCCTCATACCCTCAACCTACAGCACACTCACCCCTTACTCTCCCCCAGCACACGGTCTAATCAAAGGTTTTGTTGTGTGTCTTACAGGAGCTGCTGGAGATGGGCATACCCATCTGGCATCCCCTCCCCCAGCCAGTGCCACATCCGGAGACCCCAGTGAGCCGAGCAGTGATGGGAGTGTCATAATATCCACTCATGTATATAATGAGATGCAGACAGGCAGTGATTGACACATAGGATGACCAGTAAGCATACAACACAGTACAGCCAGACAGACAGTCTGTCAACACAGTACAACCAGACAGAACACTACGACTACAAAGCCAGAGGGCACAAGGTTTCCCGCTCTCTCTGGACCCAGCTACTGAGACAGTCAGAGTCCACGAGCTAGCAAGTGCAAACACCATGTGGTAGCTGGTAAGTCTGGTCAGGCTACTACTAGGTCTCCAGTCAGTTCAGTATAGTGTCGACCCACAGCTGAATATAGATTGCAGTTCTATAGTTGAATAAAACAGTGTTGGATCTTCTCCAGTGTTAGACGTCTGTTTCTAGCTTCACTGTATCGAGTGCAGTCCACATCGAACCAACCTGCCTAACACATCATGGTACCAGAGTGCTACTGATCTTCACGGACCTTCCTCGAGTGAATCAGCGTTTACCAGCAAGCAGCCATCCAGCGAAATGGAAAACATCCAGCCTCCTCCGCAACTCCGCATCTCCGGCAACCTCGGCGCCAATTGGAAAATCTTCAAGCAAAAGTTCCTCCTGTATAGCGAGGCCTCCAATCTCGAGGCAGCATCGGATGCCAGGAAGATCGCGCTATTTCTCTCCACTGCGGGGGACCACGCCATCCACATCTGCAACTCCCTTATGTTCGCCGACGGCGAAGACAAAACAAAATTCAAAACAGTCCTGCTGAAGTTCGACAGCCACTGCGACATTGAGATGAATGAGAGCTTTGAACGGTACGTTTTCCAGCAGAGGCTTCAGGGTAAGGATGAACCTTTTCAGTCCTTCTTGACCCATCTCCGCATCCTAGCGCAGTCATGTAACTATGACCCAACGGCTGATTCCATGATCCGGGATCAGATCGTTTTCGGGGTCCACTCCGACTCCCTGCGGCCGCAGCTCCTTAAAATCAAACAGTTGACCCTCCCTGTCGCTATCGAGACATGCGTAGTCCATGAGCATGCCAAGAATCGTTACTCCCACATCAGGGTGGCAGAAACTGCAAAGCTGGCCTCCCATGAGGCAGAAAGGGTGCAGGCCATTGCACAGATGCAGGGCCTGAGCATCGAGAAGAGTGGCCGTTTTGCGTGCTTTTCCCGGGTCCCTACGCATGCGCGCCACAACCGAGTGGACGACGAGACCGACAACCCGACTGCGCAGGTGCGTACGTCGACCGACCGCACTGCGCATACCCGATGGCGCACGGAACGCGCTGACGTCAGCGTCATGACGTGTCCGAATTGTGGCTCTGCCCACTTAAAGCGGCAATGCCCGGCAAAAGGATGCCGGTGTCTCCAGTGTGGCAAGCTTGGCCACTACGCAGCCCTTTGCAGTTCTGCTCCACCGCTCAGCATCCAGCGATCCCAGCTGCGGCGCAGAATTGTCCGCTCAATGCAGCAAGGCGTGCCAGATTCCGATCCCGACAGCCCAACGGACCCTGATGCTGAGTGCCTCAAGTCCCCATACCGGGTGGGCATCATAAACACACATGAGCTGGCCTCCACCACACCTGCGCAACGCCTCTCGATCCTCAGTGTGGATCCAGACGATGAGTGGTGTGCTGTCCTCACAGTTAACAAGGCTCGCATCTGATTTAAACTGGACACCGGCGCGTCTGTGAACCTCATCTCACAATCTGACCTCGACACCATCCATGCCCGACCAAGCATTCTTCCACCGGTCTGCCAGCTCCTTGACTAAAATGGCAATGCCATAGCTGCCAGTGGCTAGTGTGAACTCGGGATATCCAACAAGGCAATCAAAGCAACATTACGGTTTGAAATCGTCAGGCCTGACAGGGCGTCCCTGCTCGGTGCTCCCGCCTGCAAACTCCTGAACCTGGTTCAGCGAGTCCACACCATGTCATTGTCATCGGTGACGGCCTCACCCGATGGAAATTTGCAAGCTGACATAGACGACATTATCACGCAGTACCACAGCGTATTCGATGGAATGGGCACGCTCCCGTACCGATATAAAACCCTGCTCAAGCCGAACGCCACGCCTGTATTTCATGCACCACGCTGGGTGCCGGCGCCCCTTAAGGATCGTCTGAAGAAGCAACAATAGGACCTCCAAGTCCAGGGCATCATCTCGAAGGTCACAGAGCCAACAGACTGGGTCAGCTCCATGGTCTGCGTAAAGAAGCCATCAGGGGCGCTCCGCATTTGCATTGACCCAAAGGATCTAAACCGCAACATCATGTGGGAGCATTACCCGATCCCGAAGCGTGAAGAGTTAACCAGTGAGATGGCTCATGCCAAATTCTTCACTAAGCTGGCCGCCTCCCGGGGCTTTTGGCCAAATACAGCTGGACGTGTCCAGCCGCAAGCTGTGTACGTTCAACACCCCGTTCGGTCGATACTGCTACAACCGCATGCCTTTCAGCATCATGTCTGCCTCCGAAGTGTTTCACCACATCATGGAGCAGATGATGGAGGGCATTGAGGGGGTGTGAGTATACGTGGACGACGTGATTATCTTGTCCACAACGCCCCAGGAACACATCGCTCGCCTCAAGCAGGTCTTCCAGCGAATTCATGAACATAGTCTCCAGCTCAACAGGGCCAAGTGCTCATTTGGTCAATCAGATATTAAGTTTCCAGGTTGTTTGCGTGGGTTTCACCCCCACAACCCAAAGATGTGCAGGGTAGGCGGATTGGCCATGCTAAATTGCCCCTTAATTGGAAAGAATAATTGGGTACTCTAAATTTTTTTTAAAGTTTCCAGGTGACCACATCTCGCACCAGTGTGTGCGGTCAGACACTAATAAGGTCTTGGCGATCAACGCCATGAAGACCCCGGAGGACAAGAAGGGGTCCTCCACTTCCTCGGGATGGTCAACTTTCTCGGGAAATTCATCCCCAATATGGCATCCCACACCACGGCCCTCCGCCATCTCTTCATGAAGTCAACGGAATTCCAGTGGCTGCCCACACATGAAGCGGAATGGCGTGAGCTGAAGGCAACGCTCACCACAGCCCCAGTTCCAGCGTTCGTCGACCCAACAAAGGAAACCAAGATATCAACTGATGCAAGCCAGGACGGCATTGGGTCGGTGCTCCTCCAGCGAGATGACTCCTCATCCTGGGCTCCAGTGGCACATGCCTCCAGGTCCATGACGCCCACTGAGCAATGGTAAGCCCAGATCGAAAAGGAGTGTCTGGGTCTCCTGACAGGAATAGTCAAGTTTCATGACTATGTTTACGGCCTGCCGAAATTCATGGTGGAAACGGTCCACAGGCCTCTAGTCCACATAATCCAGAAGGATTTAAATGACATGACACCTCGGTTACAGCGAATTCTTCTTCGATTCTGCTGCTATGACTTCGAACTTGTCTACACGCCAGGCAAAGAGCTGATCATTGCAGATGCCCTATCCCGGTCCATCACCACACCATGTGAACAAGGTGACTTCATCTGCCACATAGAAGCACAAGAGCACTTGTGTGCCACCAACCTCCCAGCCTCTGACAAACAGGTGGTCCAAATTTGTGAGGAAATGACCAAGGATCCTCGACTGCAATGTGTGATGCAGCACCTTACCCATGGCTGGCAGAAGGGACAATGTCCCCAATTCTTTAACGTGAAAGATGAGCTGACGGTTGTGGAGGGAATCCTTCTGAAACTCGACAGGATCGTTATTCCTCAGAGCATGCAGGCTATGGTGTTGGGTCAACTCCATGAGGGTCACCTTGGAGTCGAGAAATGGTGATGCAGAGCTCGGGAGGTGGCTTATTGGCCGGGCATTAACCAGGACATTGCCAACATGGTCCTCAACTGCCCCACCTGTCAGAAGTTTCAACCGGCTCAACCCAAGGAAACACTGCAACAGCACGAGATCGTGACCTCTCCGTGGTCCAAAGTAGGTGTAGACCTTTTTCACGCCAAGGGGCGTGACTACATACTGCTGGTCGACTACTTCTCCAGTTACCCAGAAGTGGTGAAACTGTCTGACCTCACGTCGAAGGCGGTCATCAAAGCCTGCAAAGAAACGTTCGCCAGACACGCGATACCGCTCACGGTAATGAGCGACAACGGTCCATGCTTTTACAGCCAGGAATAGTCTGATTTTGCAGTCTTACAACTTCCGTCATGTTACCTCCAGTCCCCACTACCCGCAATCAAATGGAAAGGCCGAGAAAGGGGTCCATATTGTCAAGCGGTTGCTGTGCAAAGCTGTAGACTCAGGCTCCAACTTCAACCTGGAAATGTTGGCATACAGGGCAACCCCACTGTCCACTGGATTGTCTCCAGTGCAGATGCTCATGGATCGCACTCTGAGGACCACAGTTTCAGCCATCGATGTTCCAGACCTTGACCACCTCACGATTTTACAACAGTCTCGGGCCCAACAGAAGGCCGCATATGATGCTCATGCCACGGCTCCACCCGAGCTGACTCCAGCCGATCATGTTCGTGTCCAGTTTCTTGAGGGCGGCTGGTTATCCACAGCTGTTGTTGTCAAACAAGTTGCCCCAAGGTCTTTCCTTGTCCGATCATGTTTGTGGCCGCAGTGCTCCGCCGGCTATCATGCTTCCTCCGGACGTACCTTGCCACAAGGCCACCGATCTGCCAGCAATCCTGCCGGCACACGCGATCACCGCAATGGCAGCGATCCCGCCTATCCACGTGCAGGTGGCTCCTGATCCATCTCTGCGGCGATCGACAAGAAGTCGTCGCCACCACAAAGACTGAATCTGCAGACTGAACGTTTGTAAATTTTGTGATTGAATTCATCGATTTAACCTTTGTAAATATTGCTTCGTTTGCCATGTATCTGCACTATCGACACCTTCCCAAGTATATACGTTTGTTCAAGCACCGTTTGTATATAGTCAGGCATATATATGTATACGTGCACATACCTCAGTATTTATTTAACTAAAAAAAAGGGGGAAATGTCATAATATCCACTCATGTATATAATGAGCTGCAGACAGGCAGTGATTGACACACTGGATGACCAGTAAGCATACAACACAGTACAGCCAATCACCAGACAGGACACTACCACTATAAAGCCAGAGGGCACTAGGTTTCCCGCTCTCTCTGGACCCAGCCACTGAGATAGTCAGAGTCCACGAGCTAGCAAGTACAAACACCATGCGGTAGCTAGTAAGTCTGGTCAGGCTACTGCAAGGTATCCAGTCAGATCAGTATAGTGTCGACCCACAGCTGAATATGTTTATCAGTTCTATAGTTGAATAAAACAGCGTTGAATCTTCTCCAGTGTTAGACGTCTGTTTCTAACTTCCCTGCATTGAGTGCAGTCCACATCGAACCAACCTGCCTAACACATCAGGGAGCAGCTCGGATGGCAGTCTTCCGTCCGAGACTCAGGCAACCCCGGAGTTTGGGTCGGAGGATGACACAGATTTCCCATCACAGCATCTCCTACACCCTCCGCCATCCCAGCGACACTCACCTCGGTTGGACACTTTCATCAAGAGGCTCCTGGGACACTCTCTGGTCGGCATCACACAGCTGATCCGGTGGAGGTAGGAATTCGCAAGGGGGCGGACGGTCGGAGGGCAGACCAACTCCAGGGACCAGCTACCATCCAGGTGGATTTTGGTCTTCTGTAATGGACAGTCTGCAGGCTGTAGTAATGGTGGTCTGTGACTGGACCCAACCCAGTTCTGTGGGGGGGGGGGTCACCCCGGCCATTTGGCCCATTCCCCCACCACCCCTCTCCCCCCTGCCTTGGCAGGCCCCCCACCTTAGCCAGCCTGACCACTGTCTGGCCCGGAATCCCCCAGTCGCTCCTCCCTGTGTCCTATCTTCTCTCTCTCCCTCATCAGTCATGATACCGGTTTCACGATTTTTAAAAGCACAAGTGAACCATGTCATCGGGAACTCGGCCCATGGCAGGGGGAGAATCGCAGAGGCCCCGGACGATACTGGGTCGGGCCCGCTAATGGTATGCAAATAGTGTTTACTGTATGTGCCTTCTGGACTGCATCGACGCCACTGTTGAGGTGACGGGAGAATTACGATTTGTGAAATGGGCGCCTGCCACGATTTCGACGTTGGAACCGATTCTCCATCCAATCGCGTTTTATGATTTCACCGTGAGCCAATGGAGAATCCCACCCCATGTGTTGGCTTGTGGCAGAACCTGCCTCTCAAGGATTGGTGTTCGCAGCCATCAGCAAAGGTGCACCAAAATGAAGACACCCCCAACCTAACTGGATCATTTTCTGTCTGTTCATTCCTCTTGCAGATAAAAGGGTTTCAACAGCAACTAGGCCGTAATTCCTAACATGTGCTCCCAAAGGTACTGTGTTCCATTTTACTGGAACTGCCTGAGCACAAGTTATCAAAGAATGAGTTGCTCATCAGGGTACTGTCCACATCTTTACTAGTGTTAACCTAGTTTCCTTGCACTGTTAGTGGAAACTATTTTGGCAGTGTTATTGACCCTTTCTTATCTTCCAATCACAGACTGGAATGATTAAATTGAACAAGAAGTTTGATCCTAATGGGTTGTGACTTTTAAACAGGCTGCAGGTGGAGTGACTGCTTCAAATATCCTGCAATGAATCTGCAGACAGGAGCTTCATTCTCACCTGTGCAGTACCTCTGCAATGATGATGATGCATGCTAAACAATTTAAACAATAATCCTATACCCTACTCATGGAAGTCTTGATTTTAAAATTCTCATTCTTGTTTTCAAATCTCTCCAAGACTTCACCCCTCTCTGTCTTTGTCACCTCCTTGAACCCTACCATCCACAAAGATCTCTGCAATCCTCCAATTCTGGCCTCCTGAGAATCTCCAATTTAGGTTGCTTCATCACGCGCAGTTGTATCGCCTCACGGTAGCATGGTGGTTAGCATCAATGCTTCACAGCTCCAGGGTCCCAGGTTCGATTCCCGGCTGGGTCACTGTCTGTGTGGAGTCTGCACGTCCTCCCTGTGTGTGCGTGGGTTTCCTCCGGGTGCTCCGGTTTCCTCCCACAGTCCAAAGATGTGCGGGTTAGGTGGATTGGCCATGCTAAATTGCCCGTAGTGTAAGGCTAATGGGGGGATTATTGGGTTACGTGGGTTTAAGTAGGGTGATCATTGCTCGGCACAACATCGAGGGCCGAAGGGCCTGTTCTGTGCTGTACTGTTCTATGTTCTATCTTCAGCTGCTTAGGCTGGAAGCAATGGAACGAAGGGAGGGTAGTCACCTCTATAATCCAGTGCTCATGTTGTGACATTAAAAAATCCCATTGAGTGGCAGCACGGCAGCACGGTGGCTCAGTGGGTTAGCACTGTGGCCTCACGGCGCCGAGGTCCCAGGTTCGATCCCGGCTCTGGGTCACTGTCCGTGTGGAGTTTGCACATTCTCCCCGTGTTTGCGTGGGTTTCGCCCCCACAACCCAAAGATGTGCACGCTTGTGGATTGGCCACACTAAATTGCCCCTTAATTGGAAAAAAATGAATTGGGTAGTCTAAATTTATAAAAACAAAAATCCCATTGTCATGAAGGCTGTCCTGCCATGCATACAGAGTGTCTGCCAGAGACTGAGCCATTTTAAAGTGGTATGCCAGAACGGAAAGCCTCTTACTCAACCATTCGAAAGGAAACAAATTTGATCAAGTAGTATCCAGGAAATAGAAGATAAAAGAGGAACACAAAATGCTATTCTTGGGTGAAGTAACAAAATTGAAAGGACCCTTTTGGAGTGTGGATAGCATATTCAATGGACATAAAACCAATCTTAAGTGGGTGCAGGAGGGTCTATTCTGTCTGATTATGGTACAATGCCTGAAGTTTCCCCAACTAACTCAGATTCGACTCCATGGTTCAGAGGGCGCTTCACTGAAGGTGCAGGGGCAGTCGATTGCCATACTTTGTAACATGGGAAAAGAGATGTCAAATTATTTATGTTGGCCAAATCAGGACTGCTCATTACTGAGCCAGCAAGCCTGCTCAGATTTACAATTTCTTTACAAGGTAGAAAAATTGAACAACCGGGAAACACCGAACAAATTCAAAAAGGAATTTCTGATATTATTTATCAGTCTGAGGAAGCTCCACAATACTTACCACATCACTTTGAAGCCAAATGCCAAGAGCTGTGTTCATGAATGGTCCCCCACTTTCTCTTGAAAAAGTTGAAGCAAGTGATTGGCTCCATGCTACACCAGAGAATTGTATCACTAATAACACAATCCACCTCTTGGCACTCTAGCATGCTACCTGTACCAAAGACAACAGCTCATTTTGTATTTGTGTGGGCATCACACATTTGAACAAGGCTGTAGTGAGAGAGGTCCACCATGTGGCTTCTGTCAAAAGCTTAGCGAGGCTTGCAAGGAGCTCAGTTTTCACTTATGCTAATAATGACTTCTGGCAGCTTACATTAGATAAGGATTCAAAGTTGTTCACCACATTTAACACACCCTTTGGCCAGTACTACTTTAACACTTACCATTTGGAATTGCCTCTATGCCCGAGATCTTTCAATATATTGTTATATTTTAAATAATGAATTACCTAAAATATATAGAATCATAGAATCTACAGTGCAGAAGGCCATTCAGCCCATCGAGTCTGCACCGGCTCTTGGAAAGAGCACCCTACCCAAGGCCAACAACTCCACCCTATCCCCATAACCCAGTAACCCCACTCAACACTAAGGGCAATTTTGGACACTAAGGGCAATTTTATCATGGCCAATCCACCTAACCTGCACATCTTTGGATGAGGAAACCGGAGCACCCGGAGGAAACCCACGCACACATGGGGAGGATGTGCAGACTCCGCACAGACAGTGACCCAAGCCGGAATCGAACCTGGGACCCTGGAGCTGTGAAGCAATTGTGCTATCCACAATGCTACCGTGCTGCCCAGTTCTCAGTTCTCAGCCTGCCCAGTATAACTCTTGAATCCACCAGGATGGTAAAATGACCAATAGTCTTCTTGTTGAAAGATGAACTATTTAATGAGTAATAAAATAATAAACTATGAGTCATTTTACTCAATACTAAACTAACAATAAAGAAATAAAGTACAATATAGATAACCATATAACTATACACTATTACAACAAACTAGTTCTAACTTCTCTCACTCTAGCTATTCTATGTCTTGCTTGTTCACTGTTCTGAATCACATCATCATTAGAAAAGGCGGGAATCCAGTTCTTATAGTATGTGACTGTGAGACATCTAATGTTGAAATGACTGTACTACATTTACATACATTGATCATGTATATTGATATCTGAATATCACTACATCCCCCTTTCTTTTTGACCTTTTCTTTGAAATATTTGAAAAGAAAATTTACATAATAAATGGAGTGTAAACAGTATACAGTAATCACTAGATTATTGAAAAAGTTCACAAATTCAGACAATTGGGTCTTCTTCTCCTTGTTGATCTTCTCAACTTCAAATGTGATGAAGAATTCTCCAGTTTGTTGTGAATCAGTACATTGGATTGCATTCTTCTTTCAAGTTGTTTGGAAACAGTCTGGTTCAAATCAAGATCTGGAAACATGTTGACAGTATCTTTGACTTGAAGTATATTTCTTCTTAGAATGGTTCCATCAGAAGTTCTGATCAGATAAGATCTTGGTAAGAATTGCCTAATTATGTGAGCTTTGTCAAACCAACCTCCTTCAGGAAGTCTGAATCTAACTATATCATCATCAGATAGAGTAGACAGTTCTTTTGAATGTTGATTAAAATATCTTTTCTGACTTATTTCTGTTGTTGCATTCTTTTTAAAAGATTTTGTTGTTCTTGATCAGGGAAGTGTAATTGAGATAATGCTGTCCTCAACACTGTTGTACAACATTTGAGATGGAGATAAGCCTGTAGATAGAGGAGATGTTCTGTAATTGAGTAAAGCAGAAAAAAATCAGAATCAGATTATTTAGATTTGCTAATTAGCTGTTTCATGATGTGAACATCTTTCTCTGCTTTTCCATTTGATAGCGGAAAGTGTGGGCTTGAAGTAACATGTTGAAAGTTGTATTTCAATGAGAAATCATGCCATTCATGACTTGAGAAACAAGGGCCATTGTCAGACATTACGATACTGGGAACACCGTTTCTTGCAAAAATCTCCTTGCATGCCTTTATGACATTGTTGGATGTGATGTTGTTCAGTTTCACTAACTCAGGAAAATTGGAAAAATAGTCAATGACTACAAGATAGTCTTTTCCAAAAGAGTGAAAAAGATCTGCACCAACCTTGATCCATGGTGACATTACTAGATCATGTAGTTGCATTGCTGACTTTGATGAGATTGACATGTTGAACACGACAATATCATGTTCGCAATATCATTGTTGATACCAGGCCAATAGATAGACAGCCTGGCACGTCATCTACATTTTTCAATGCCTAGATGACCCTCATGTAATCTCAACAGCATTTCAGAAAGCATTCTTTGTGGAATTGCAATACGATCTTGTCTCATCAGTATGCCATCTTCAATAGTCAGTTCTGACTGAATGGATTGATATTGCGGACAAATGCCTTTGGGCCATCCTTCTTGAAGATGTTTCATAACTTTCATTAACGTGATAACTTTCTGTGTTCCCAATGCGAATTTGCTGAAATTTGACATCTGATACAGGTACTAATTCTTTAAATAGTTGCAAATGTGAATCAACATCATTGATGGATTCTTCTTGGAGAATTTCAGTGTTGACTGACCTAGAAAAAGTATCAGCAATTACTAATTCTTTACCTGGTGTATACTTCAGTGTGAAATTGTATCTTCTCAATTTCATCATTAAACGTTGAAATCTGGGAGTCATGTCATTTAAGTTTTGTTTTATAATGTGTACTGGTGGACGATGGTCAGTTTCCACTGTGAATTTGGGTAGACCATATATGTAGTCGTGGAATTTGGAAATCCCCGTGCCTATCCCTAGACACACTTTTTCGATTTGGGCGTACCTACACTCAGTGTCAGTCATTGATCTTGACGCATTGGCAATAGGAACTCAATTATCAAAACGGTCTTCTTGCGGTAAAACAGAACCAATGCCATTTTTACTTGCATCAGTTGAAACTTTGGTTGATTTTGTAGGATCAAAGAATGATAAGATTGGAGCTTGTATCAATTGTTGTTTCAAATCAGTCCATTCTGCAGAATGTTTGTCAGTCCATATGAATTTTGTGTTCTTTCTGATCAATTGACGTGGAGCAGTTGTTCTCGCAGATTGATTTGAAATGAACTTTCCTAGAAAGTTGACAAATCCGAGAAAGCGTAAGACTGCCTTCTTATCTTTGTGAATTTGCATTGCCTTGGTAGCTTGCACTTTGTCTTGATCTGGTTTAATGCCTTCAGCCGTTATTGTTGTCACCTAGGAAGATGAGGCGGCAAACATGCCCTTGGCTTTGTTTAACTTTAAACCATAGTTGGCAATTCTCTTGAAAACCTCCTGCAGATGTGTGATATGCTCTTCAGGCGTTGTTAACCAGGCGATTATGTCGTCAACATAAACCAGAACTCCTTCTATGTTCTCGGTGATCTGTTCCATTGTGCTGTGAAAACATTCAGAAGCAGATATGATACCAAAAGACATCCTATTGAAACAATACCTTCCAAAAGGTGTATTAAAAGTACAAAGAGGTTTTCTGGAGTCTTCTTACTGCATCTGCCAAAATCCTTGAGGTGCATCAAGCTTGGTAAATATTTTAGCATTTGCCATCTCATCTTCTTTCTTTGGTATTGGATAATGCTCTCTCTTGATACTTTTATTGAGATCTTTTGGATCCATACAGATTCTTATTTAACCTGTAGGTTTCTTTACATAGACTAGGGAGCTTACCCCATCAGTAGGTGGAGTAACCTTAGAGATTATTACTTGAGTTTGAAGTCTTAACAATTCAGCTTTCAGTCGATCTTTAAGTGGAGCAGGAACATGTCTAGGTGGATTGATCACTGATTTTTCATCCTTTTTCAGTTGGATTTTGTACTGAAAAGGTAACGTGCCAAACCCTTGAGAAACATTTGGGTATTGCTGTATAAGTTGCTGAACATCATCATGAGTGCACTTTATTGACAGGTATTCATGAAAATTCTCTGTATGAGTTGCAAATCTTTGCATGCTTGTGCTCCAAGTAATGATGAACGAGTATCATTGACAATCTCGAACCTTACTTGTTGTTGAATGTCTCTGTTTGTGACACTTAGGTAACAGGATCATGTGAAAAAATGGGGTTGCCATTTTAATCACGCAAATGAGCATTCTGGAGCAATCATTTCATAATGACTTTTGATCTTGGACAGGTCCTTGGAATTCAAAATATTTGCCGAGACACCAGTATCCAATTTAAAAGTGATTGGAATTGTGTTAACATATACAGTAGCCATCCACTCGTTGCTTACTATGTTAACTTTTTGTTCTTCCGTTGCTTGAAGATTTTTCTCATACTCTCGATGAGGTAACTTCATTGTTTTAAGATTATCCTTGCTTGCTTGTAGATCGAGCTTAATGGGCAAATCAGCTACACCAACGAAGAAAGTATTTAAGAGAAAATATCATCATCTTCCGTGAAATCTTCTTGAGTGTTGGTTTCTTCTGTTTTGTCCACAGCTCGTACTTTGTGATACTTTTTGTATGTAGGAGGAATGTATGTAGCTGTTGATTGACACTATGAAGCATAATGGTTGAGTTTCTGACATTTTAAACATTGTTTGCCAAAAGCTGGATAATTCCCCTTTAAGTGGGCGTTACCACATCTGTGACACAAAATTACATTGTCGTCATGATGTAATTGTGATGTACACGCACGTGTAGACTTCTTGAATGTCTCGCATTTTGGTGTGCACTGCGCATGTGCAGAGCTCGAAAATTCTTTCAGAGGATAGCTTCCGTTCCTTACAGATTTCTGCTTTGCTTGCGACACCATTTTAATTTTCTCTGCCTCATGGTAGAGAATTGCGTTTTTGTCCTTTGGATAAAATGCGAGATACTGGCTTTTAGTCTCTTCTGCTGATATACATTTGTCAATCGCAATTTGTAGAGTTAAATCATTTTGACGAATAACGCTTCTCTGACATTATCATCAAGTATACCATATACTATTTGATCTCTGACAAGTGAATCATGCAGATTTTCATAGTTACGCGTTTTAGCTAAGAGCTTAAGATCTGTGATAAAATTATTCACAGGTTCAATAGTTTTTTGAATTCTCTGATGAAATTTCAGTCGTTCTAAAATCTCATTTGTCTGCATTTTACAATGTTTATCAAACTTCGCTATCACTTGATCAAATTTAGTTTTCACCAGCACTAAAATGAAATGAGTTGAATATTTTGATTACTTGCTGTCCTGCAAGGAATAGAAATAACGCGATCCTTCTAGCTTCTGGTGCTGCACTTAAATCACGAGCTTCTAGTTGAAATTGCCCAGTCTCCCACATACACTCCCACCAGGTCTTTAGGTGACAGAGAATAAAAAGGTTTCTAGAGAAAGAGGAACCAAGAGACCATGCTGTACAACCACCACCACAAAGCACAGAATTCACCAACAACCACATCAGGGGAGTCCATTAGGGTCTCAGATGAGAACTGACTCAGCCAGGTTTTGAGTCAATCCAATCATCCATACTCCGATCTTGTCCAGATGGACGACAGCGTCCTCAGGCATAACAGATCCACATCATATCTTCTAGCAGACGGCCTTTACAGGAGTGGACTGATTATTCAGATGACCCAGAAGACTACCCAGCCCACTTACTGGATAGTTCACAGGCCTTCCACAGACTGGTCAAACCAGCAGAGGGTCTCTCCTCTGTGAGTCAGAGATAGCGGCAGTGATTTAAGGAAGGGTGGGTGGGGAGGGGGAGGGGGGGAATGTAGGATGTGATAATAGTTAATTAGTGGTTTAATGAGTAGAATGAAAGACTTGGGTTGTAAAGAGTTAATAGCTGTTCTTCTAATGGCTAATAATAATAATCTTTATTATTGTCACAAGTAGGCTCACATTAACACTGCAATGAAGTTACTGTGAAAATCCCTAGTCGCCACACTCCAGCGCCTGTTTGGGTACACAGAGGAAGAATGCAGATTGTCCAATTCACCTAACAAGCATGCCTTGGGAGGAAACCGGAGCGCCCGAAGGAAACCCATGCAGACACAGGGAGAGCGTGCAGACTCCACACAGACCGTGACCCAAGGAGAGAATCGAACCTGGGTCTCTGGCACTGTGAAGCAACAGTGCCCTATACATCATCAGTGATGTCAGATCACATGTCACCACACTCAGAGGGAGATTTCATTGGAAACAGCATGATGTTTATCCCTCTCTCTGTGCAGTTGTAAATAGTTACGAAACGTGTGGAAGTTCTTGGAAGCCTTGTTTCCTGCAGTCCCTGTTCAACACACCCTGGGTCCATTTCTGAGGTGATTTCACATATGATGGACACATTGTATAAAACTATTGATTAAGCAGACTATTACTCAGAATAAAGACAGAGGGTGCGATTCTCCGCTCCCCAGGCCGGGTGGGAGAATCGCGGGAGGGCCGCTCTGGCACCCCCTGCGATTCTCCCACCCCCCCCAAAATGGTGTGTCGCGTTTTGCGACACGCCACTCGGAGAATCGCCGCTCGCCGTTTTTCACGGCGACCCGCGATTCTCCGGCCCGGATGGGCCGAAGCGGCCTGCCATTCCCGACCTGTTCATGCCGGCGGCAACCACACCTGGTCGTTGCCGGATTGAACATAGCGCGAAAGGTAAGTTTGGGGCCTGTGGGGTGGGCGGAGAGGGGATCGAGCACCACGGCCGTGCTCGGGGAGGGGACTGGCCCGCGATCGGTGCCCACCGATCATCGGGCCGGCGTCTCTAAGAGACGCACTCTTTCCCCTCCGCCGCCCCGCAAGATCAAGCCGCCACATCTTGCGGGGCAGCGGAGGGGAAGACGGAAACCGTGCATGTGCGGGTTGGCGCCGGCCAACCTGCGCATGCGCGGCTGACGTCACTAAGGCGCCGACGGCCACGTCGTTATCGGCATGCCTACTTGACGCCAGCGTCAAGGCCCAGCGGCTGAGTTGCACGAAACGCCGCTCCTACCCCCCCCCCCAAGGGGGGGAGAATAGGGGGCGAGGAGCGGCTTCCGACGCCGTCGTGAAACACTCCGGGTTTCACGACGGTGTCGGCCGTTGCGGAGAATTCCGCCCAGAATATAGATCATTGACATCCATGCAGTCTTTAAATCCATCACATCACAATACAAACAGTTTGCACTAGCATTTTTTGTTTGAATACTCCGTTCTGGTTCACAAACAGAAGTTGTTGCTCAATCCAACACTAGATGGTGCCCCTTTCTTTTCTTGAGACAGCAATGTAGTTTCCAATTGAAGGTTTCACAGATAAGAGTCTGCCAGAATTTGAATCTTTATTAGATCTGTAGATGTTCTCTACATGGCACGGGTCGCTTGTTCATATTAAAATTTTATGTAGCTCAGAGATGTTACTGTGACGTGTGCAGAAAGCTTCCCATTCCCTCAAAAACACATGACAGAGGGCAGCATGACGGTGCAGTGGTTAGCACTGCTGCCTCACGGCGCCAGAGGGTCCCAGGTTCGATCCCGGCTCCGGTACGCTGTCCGTGTGTAGTTAGCACTTTCTCCCCTTATTTGCATGGGTTTCACCCCCCACAACCCAAAAATGTACCGGCTAGATGGATTGGCCAGGCTAAATTGCCTCCTAATTGGAAAAAATTATTAATTGGGTACTCTAAATTAATAAATAAAAACACATGGCATAAATCTATGGGGCGGGCATGGTGGCACAGTGTTTCATGTGTATCAGCACATGGAATTTAGTAAGCTCAAAGGAGTTACAGATCTAACTGAAATATTTACAGAATTGTCTGTAGACTAGAAGACATTCACTGATAAGGGTCCTCAACGATATGATCGCCATCAATGAAGGGGAATTAAACCAAAGAAATATGAACAGCGTTGCAGATGTGATCCGAAATTTTAGAACAACATTAATTGTGTTTGCTGAAGCAATTACCAAAAATATCAGCCGTGGAGCTGAGAGTCTGATATAATCGTGTGGTTATTCTTTTGGATTGTTTTGTGTGGAGAAAGATAGAGGCCAAATTGTCGACTTGCTGTGTAAACATTGGAGGCGAGGGATGAGCAATGTTAGAAGAAAGCTAAAAGCAAGCAATTCCATGCTGCCTTCTGCTGCCATATCCTCGGCTGACACGTTCACAGTTGTTCACTATTTAGATTATTACTTGTCTTGTTTATGATGACGCTCCCCACTGATCAAGCGATATTCATGACACTGTTTTCTCAACTTTCAAATGAAATAAGTAGCTGATCAGTCACCATATCTAGTGTTAAGTGAATGCAAACCTAAGCATTCGTTTCTGTGAATTTTGTTTCCCTCAGAGGTACAGGCTGAAGGTGAATTCAGTACGAATTCAGCAAACACGCCCCCTCCCCTTCTGCTTTCCCTTTTGAACACTTATTTCATATTACCTGCATATTGGTGTAGTCGTTCAACCCAACATCGCCGGGTTTGAATCCTGCCTTTGTAAAGCTCTCCTACTTCCCCGCTGCCTCACTAATTTACTGTTGCATGCAGCAGATTGGGGGTTTTTTGTCTTTGGCTTTTTGCATACACCTGCTCTGTACCTTGTGCAAACTCTTGCAAATCATCCTCCAGCAAAAAATACGCATATCTCGAAAAAATGGGCCCTGTATATGTTGAAGGAGTCATTAACCACTGGAGTGTGCACTCAATTCCAGAACAAGTGATTTACAACACACTGCAGTACAGCTGTTCAACCATTTACTGATCCTTCTTCTCACCATTAGTTTACAATGAATCTTCTACATGTTTTTCATTGATCAAGGTACACCATTCAGGAGGTATTAAATTGAAGCCATGGTTGAAGTTTTACGTGCCCCCCCCCGCGGGCATGTTTGCGGCGATGGGTGAGGGGGATCACGTAAAATGGTCGGGTTGTCTAGCCCACTCCCAAGCTCACCCCCATAATACGCTACGTGGGTGCCAAAATAACAGCTCACCCATCATATGTAAATAAATGCCCATTTAGGCAGTTAGCAAGCCTCTTGATCTGGATAATACGCTGCCCATGCCATAGCATGGTTGGTGTGGGCAGATAGTCAAGAGTGAGCCGGTTGTTTTTAAAGGCCAGCATGAACGAAGGAAGTGGGGGAACCTCATCCCCAAGGTGTTACCCCCTTCCCTCGTGCTGTCTGTCTGACAGAACTTGGACCCCTACCTGAGCTTCCAGCTCCCTAGGCTCTGACATTGTGGCAGCTCCCCAAGGGCAGGACTTCCTCGTTATGCAACAATTCTGCCCACCCACAGCATATTGTGGTCACAGGATGGGCGGAATGGAGTGAGTCGCCCTCTGGCAACTACTTACGGGGGTGCGAGCAGTCCACGCTCCTATAAATGCAGCCCACATTATTATATTGGCGAATAGTACATATTGGTAAATGAGTACATGGGTTTAAAAAACACATCTGACATTTGATAAGAATCTAAAAAGAGACTATTTGGTCATGTTATATTTTTAATGATTTTCACTCCCTTATCGCCAATGCACAGTGGAAGCAGTGTGTACCATCTACAAGGTGCATTTCAGCAACTCAGCAAGGCTGCTTCAGCAGCTCCTTCCAACCCTGCAACCTCTACCATCCAGAAGGACAAGGGCAAAAGACGCATGGAACCTGCAAGTTCTCCTTCAAGCCACACACAATCCTGACTTGGAAACACATCACCGTTCCTTCACTGTCACTGCGTCAAAATCCTGGAATTCCCTCCCTAACAGCACCGTGGGTGTACCTACACCACATGACTGCAGTGGTTCAAGAAGGCAGCTCATCACCTCCTTCTCAAAGGCAATTAGGGATGGGCAATAAATCTGGCTTAGCCAGCGATGCCCACATCCTGTGAACAAATAAAATAAAACATTATTGATTCATGGGAAAGGTTCACTGTTAAGTACATATGGTAAGCTTTAATTCCACAGCCATGAGATTCCAACTCTTTGCTAACACTACAGCCCTTAGCTTCGAGATTCAATAAGGAAGATGAAAAATCTGACCTGATACCAAACCCTTGAGCCATCCCACCAACTCACAAGAATCACTGCCATGTTTATAAATATTTCCCTGTTGGAGTAAAAATTTCAGCATTGATTATTAAAGTGGACAGACAGCCTGTTTACTATTAGTTTTAATTGATCTGACAAAGCAGTTGAGTGTAGGACTGTGTTTTTAAGAATAGTGACCATCAACATTTCTTATTCTACAAACCCACAGAATTGTGATTTGTATCAGGAAATGTGAGAATCTCTTATTCAATAAAGTTGTTATTCGTTTGTAGGATGTGGACATCACAAACACGAGTCAGCGTACATTGCCGATCCCTAATTATCCTTCAGAAGGTGGTGGTGAAGTTGCCTTCTTGAATTTCTGGCTGTAGTGGCCTCCCGCTGGGGAGCTGGTTAGATACTGGGGGCGGGTGCAAACTGATCAGCACGCGGCGCGGATCCCACTTTCAGTCTCCCCCGCGATCCAACTGCCGCGCATGGATACGCATGCAGAAAGCTCCTGGCACCAATCCCCTTCTCCCACCTCCCACACCCTTCACCCTCACTGCCCCCCCCTCCGGCCCCCTCTAACCCCCACCCCCCATCATGCGAGTCCCCACTAGGCGGACCGGTAGGTAGTGCTGGGCAAGGAAACCAAACCCTCCAGGCCAGGGTGGATCACCACCACCATGCCCTTGGCACCACCCCCATCCCACACACCCAAAGCCCTCCCCCTCAAAGAGGACGATCGAACCCCAACCGGCCGGTAATCCCCATGTGCCCCACCCTGCGTCATATGCCAATACCCATACCGCACGCTATGGCTGGGTGCCCTGCACACACAGGCCCCTAGCCACGAACGCCATGTGCAGCCCCCATTCATTATCTCACACTGTGAATTATCCCACCCCCCCACTCAGGAGAAGATGGCCCACAACCGCAGTGTGTGGGAGAAGACCGGCGAAGGCCCTCTGGACCTGGGCCCCTCTCTGTCACAGAGCAGAGGCCATTGGACCTACTCTGCAGGGTCAGAGAGCTAGCATTCGCCGAGGCGGGGGTCCAGCATCGGGGAACCAAGTGAGCCCGCAATGAATAGCAATGACCTTCTTGCACATCAAATGAAGTCTAACCATACATGTTGTCTTATGTCTTGCTACAAGGCGGGCCATCGCGGGTCCTTTGCCCCGCCACCCACCCCCCCCCCACCCCCCCGCCGCCGCAACCCTGAGACACTCCAGCGATGAGGCGGGACCTGTTGTGACCCCCCCCCCCATCCCCGCTGCAATCACGTGACACCCCACAGGACACATCTAGGGATGGCAGAGATTTTGCCAGGCACTGGCGTCACCGACACCCTCCATCAACCCAGAGACATTCATCTCGGTTGGCATATTAGTGAAGAGGCTCTGGACACCGTCTGTTGTGCACCACACACCTGCAGCAGTGCATCAGGTGGAGGTAGGAACCGCCGAAGGGGCGGATGTCGGAGGCCGCCCAACCCTAGTAACTAGCTGCCATCTAGACGGGGTCTCTGGCTTCTGGAAAAGGCAATCTCATCAATGCTGGAGATGCAGGCGCAGAGGCCGGTGACTACTGGAGGGAGTGTCTGCAACCATCCAGTGCCCGCAGGTGCAGTTAGAGGAGTCCAACCACCTGCAGGGTCAGGAGGTGATGTCGACCATGCATGCCATCCTGGCCAACACCGCCGGGCGGCATCCACAGTGGGGGCCTTGACTACGACTGTATTCATCATGGGTCAGGATGTTCAAGGCATGCGGCACGAGAACGGGGCAGTGGCTGATGCACAGGACAGGTCGGCAATGCCACAGGCAGCCATGTGCACAGGACCACATGGACATGCAATGGTGTTCCAGAGCGGTGGCCCAGTCTAACGGGTGCATGGCTGCGCGCATCGAGAGCATGGTCTGATGCTGGCTGACAGGGGCCAGGACAGAGGGGATCTGTCATGGTTGCTGAGTGATATGGCAGTCCCAGAGTGATGTGACAAAATCCCAGAAGGACGTGGCACAGTCCAAGTGCTTCATGGCGCGAGATTTGAGACTTGGTTGGGGTGAAAATGGGCCTCCAGGACTGGCAGTGCCAGGTGACGGCGGAGCCCTCAGTGCTTGCTCCGGCCTCACCCCCTATCTCAAGCAGTAGCCGGGAGAGCGATCTGACCCCCCAAGGGAGAAGGAGGTGATGGGGCCCATATGGTGACTCCAGCATTGCAGTGGGCAGAGCAGGGTTGCACCAAGCCACCTGTGACTCCCTGTGGACAGGTGGGCCCATCCAGGCCCGGTTGCTCCAGAGGACAGCCACCAAGGGGACCCAGATTACAGGGTGGGGATCACAGCAGGCCACCTCCACTTCCGATGTACCACCTGGGGATACACCTAGATGGAGCGAAAGGCTACGTAAAATAAGAAAGTTAGACCCCAGTTAGGTTGGCATGGGTGAAGCACATAGGTTAGCGATAGGGGCTAGGATACAATACTTACATATATATATCACACCTGTTCACCAACTCTGAGATCTGCCTCGGTGTTGTGTCTGAAGGGTGTGAGCGATGGGCTGGGCTGAGCCGGGTACAGAGGGTATGCCAGGTTGGGGTGCTGGGAGGTCACTGATGTGGGGTGCAGCTGTTGGAGGTGGGCAAGGGCAAGGATCCCCATGGCATTCAGGGCCCAGCCCCGGGGATGCCCCCAAGGCAACAGAGGACAGGGCTAGGTATGTGGGGGTGCCATGTGGTACGGCCAGCCAGGTGCATGTCCCACCACTGCATACTGCCCTGGGGTCCCACCCTGTCCCCTCCACCCCGGACTCCGCAACCCCCCCCCCCCCGGACCCCGGCCCTTTCTCCGCCAACCCAGGGATTCGATGGGACCTGTGATGGAATGTCCAGCATACATGCAGGGGTAACCCGGGTGGAGTCAGGGCAGGAGGCAGATGCTGTAAAACGATGCGGAACACCAGAGCTCATCACAGAGCAGGTTGTCATCATCCTCCATCTCATAGACCAGACCTGTTGATACTGCCAACCCAGGGTCAGCACCCTGTATTGAAGCAGATAGGAAGCACAGAGGGGAGTGAGGGGGTGGGGGGGGGGGGGGGGGAGAGTTGCAAGGAGGGTGGACAGGGGAGGGGGGTAACTGGCCGGGGATGGGGGGGGGGATGTGAGTGAGTGTGGGACGGGATGTTCAAGCTGCTGCGGGCCAGACCCCTAAGCCGGTGAACCAGGTGTAGATAAGACTGTCCCATGTGCAAGAAGATCTGGCGCACATGTTGTGGGCACCATGCCCTTCCTGCCGCCTCCCATCCTTCTCATTGGATGTGGCCTGGTGTTCTTCCTTCGCCTCCAGCATGTCACCCCTCTGCCACGTAATGTCGGTGGTGATGCAGCAGGCCACCACGATGTGTGAGGATCTCCTGGAACTATACAGTGTGGTCCAGGCACCTGAATGGCATCTTGAGCATACTGATGCACCACTTGCTCATGCCCTTGATCGCTGAATGGGTGTCGTTTTAGCAGGTTTCCACATTGGTCTGTGGCCTCTGGATAGGCGTCATCAGCCATGACTGCAATGGATAGCTCTTGTCGCCCAATAGCCAACCCTCATCTGGGGGAGCACCTCAAAGTGTTGGGTATTGTCGATGCGAGGATGAAGGCTTTGTGCACGCTGCCTGGGTATAGGGCACAGGTGTACATGATGTGCATCGCATGGTGTGGTGAATGAGAATTCACACGGTATTATAATCTGTATATATGTATCAATATTGTAAGTGCAGTTGCACTACCTGACCACCAGGGGGAGTAGCTCTGGGAGTACTCGAGAGTTTGTACTGGGCTCCTCCCTTTGCTCCGCCCAGGACTCCTCCCCCTGGAGCTGCTGTATAAGATCCGTGCCACAGGGTCAGCCAGCCAGTTCACCGAAAGTTCAACGGCTAACAGGCTGGCTCTGTTGTAAGTATATTAAAACCGCTATTCTAATCCTACAAGCACGTGTCCATAGAATTGTTGGTTCCAACACATGGTCACCCACCAACTACACGTTCGTGGATGGGTACCCCTTGCGGTTTGTAAAGTGCACAACCTCATGCACCGGTGCGCGTAGAAGGACATGCGTCCTGTCGATCACCCCTGGACCTGTGACCATTCTGGCGATGGCGGTGAACGCTGATGCCCGTGGGGCAACTCGGGTGGCTTGGTCCATATTCAGGATGCTGCAATGTGCCGCCCATGGCATTCAGGCGCATGCGACGGCACAGCTGCATCTGTGCACCGAGGTCATGGAGGTCCCCGACAAGTACCCACTCGACGCCCTGGAATTGACCCCATTGCATGAACGTTCAGGCGACCGTCACCTTTGAGGACACCCAATCGCGTTTTGCGATTCTGAACTCACTGGATGGAACCCACCACCAGCCCCACCCTCCAGCTCAGGTCAGCAAACTCAACCAGATCAGGAATCGAGTCAAATATTGTCTTGGAGTTAGATGTTTGCATGTTTGCCATTTCTAGCAAAATTGCAAATGCATCTTTTCACAATGGAATTCTGATTTCACTGCCGATAGGTAGTGACAATGAATTACATTGGTCTAGTACCTTCAAAGGCCCAAGGTATCTTTCCAGTGAATCCACAGAAAAAAATGCCCCGTCTCCTTGTGCAGTATCTCATCAATGTGCACATCTACACACTGATTGCAGGGAGAGCCTCATACAGGTATCCATGTGCATACAGCCGTGTAATTTTATTGATCAAAAGAATAAGAGAAATTAATATTTATAACATTGGAGAAAATGCCTCGGGCCAGTGCATTTTAAAATAAATTTAGAGTGCCCAATTATTTTTTTCCAATTAAGGAGCAATTTAGCGTGGCCAATCCACCTACCCTGCACATCTTTGGGTTGTGGGGGCGAAACCCACGCAGACACGGGGAGAATGTGCTAACTCCACACGGACAGTGACCCAGAGCCGGGACCGAACCTGGGACCTCGGCGGCGTGAGACAGCAGTGCTAACCACTGCGCCACCGTGCTGCCCCGGGCCAGTGCAATATTTGATGGTACTTGCTACTGGAACAAACTGTTTCCATTGCGCACGGGAGTGAGTGGTGGATTTTGCATGAACTGGGTAATCTCCCAGGTTTGATTTTTTTAAAAAACCTTTTGGAGTATTGGATAAGTGACTGAAAATATTAATGTAAGTTTCAAACTTATTTTAACATGTCTTTCCCCCTTGGAATATAATGAGCATATGGCAACCATACTCACTTGGTCCCTCAAATGACAGGGGGGACTTTATTCTGATTCCGCATCCTGTCATCAGTGAATCCCAAGATATTTTTTTTTTGTAAAACCATAAGACGTGATTTGCATTTGTCATTCAGATGGAGCTTAATATCATGCCTCTTTACTGCAGGAGCCCTCAATCAGTTAATTAAACATGATATAAATCATGGCATGAATTTGTAAAGTAAGATTAATAAGGCAAAGTGAGGGTAATAAAGAAGCATTGCCATTGTCTGAGTGTGAATCAGGAATATGAGGATTACTCTGTTTGAAATCAGATAGCTTTGAATGTTCTTTCTGGCTAATCTGTCGGTATGCTTTGAGGAACCTGACACTCTGAGCTGTCAGCTTCAGCCAAGTTCAGCTATAACCTTCTTCAGTTTTCTCCATCAGCTGAACATCATTTGAGAGCTTAGATCAAACCTTTCATCATACAATGAGGCTTCTCGGTCCCACCTGGGACGCAGATAACACATTTAATAATATTTTATCTTATTTCAGCAATAGAAAAAAATGAGTTGTTAATCCTGTGGCAAGCTGCGGTGTGCAAATGCTCCAGGGTAGCGATAGTCGTTCATGTGGTCCAGTAAGATTTATACGTTTAATAGGGGAAATCATATCTTTTCAAGTATTAATGCTGCAAGCATCTTGTTAATTTAGGCAGTTGCAGTGACATAAGATATGTGCTTGAAAAACATCAAAGGGTTTTCTAAAGTTTGCACTGTATGAAACAAGGCCAATGAATTGGTACAGTGAAAATGCACGGAAAATGCACCTCTAAAATTGAGTGTTAACTCCATAAAATGTTCAAATCAAATGGCAGGAGAGAAGAGTTGAAACTTCACACTGGATGGGCAACTTTACACTGCATGGAGACTTGGGGGTCAAGGGTAGCTGGCAGTCAGTGAATTTATGGGATGTTTTAGTTGTTTAATAGCACTGTTATGTCTAATGAGTAACCTACAGCAGCTATTCTGCTTCAGGTATAGTACGTGATAATATTAGTTCACAATTCTGAGCGAGCATTGTTCTCCCTAATATCATGTTCGGTAACTTGGTAATGAACCTGAAATAATAAAACATGCTTGATGTCATTTACAGAGCACTTATGTCATATTTGTGCTGCCTATATCATATTTTGTCTGGCTGAACATTAAACTTATTGTTTAGTGGAGTTACAGATGGTCTAGTGTAAATCCATCCCAAAAGCCTATTGTATGAACTATGGAAAGGGTCAAGTTAAGAATATTTCAGCACATTTGACAATCCTTACCAAGCTTTATAAAACCTTGGTTAGGCCACATTTGGAGTATTGCATGCCGTTCTGGTCACCACATTATCAGAAGGACGTGATAGCTGTGAGGCGAGTGCAAAGAAGGTTCACCAGGATGTTACTGGTCTTGAGGGTATTGGCTATGAGGAGAGGTTGAATAAATTAGGATTGTTTTCACTGGAAAGACAGAGGCTGAGGGGAGACCTGATAAAGGTCTACAAACTTATGAGAGGCATAGACAGCGTGGATAGGCGGAGGCTTTTTCCAAGGGTCGAAGTGTCAATTACAAGGGAGCATAGGTTCAAGGTGAAAGGGGGAAAGTTTAAGGGAGACGTACAAGGTACATTTTACACGCAGAGAGTGGTGGGTGCCTGGAATGGGTTGCCTGAGGATGTGGTGGAAGCAGGCACATTAGCAAAATTTAAAAGACATCTGGATGGATACATGAATAGGGAGGAAATAGAGGGATAGGACCGAGTAAGGGCAGAGTTTTTTTTTGTTAGGGCACCATGATCGGCACAGGCTTGAAGGGCCGAAGGGCCTGTTTCCGTGCTGTACTTTTCTTTGTTCTTTGTTCTTATATTCCTGCAGAATATTTTCTTTGCTAAGAATGAGGTTGGACAGATTCTTCAAAATAACTTGCAGAGTTTGTACGAGGTGGAATCCTCTCATCCGGTTTAAGTAGTGGTCATTCCATAATCGATCAGGTCCAGCAACTGTTACTGTCCAGAGTGTTATGTCCAGATGTTGCTTTTTGCAATATGGTTAGAATATATGCTGCAGCAAGGCATATGCCTAGGTATTCAGCACTTCTGTAACAATTAGCCCCATTGGTGTAAAGTTTGGGGAGCTGCCAAGGGTTATGGCTTCCCCACCCACAAAACAAATCAAATATTTTCCACGTAGCTGCCCTGACAGAAAGCGTTGAACTGTGAGTCAGTTCCCAGTCAAGAAAGGACGTTTACACCAATGTTCAACTCTGTTCTTTGACTTTCCAGTGGCTTGACAGAGTGAATGAGATTCAACAAACACATCCCATTCCACATATTTACCTGCCCATTATACTGCTGTTTGGAGCAGTCCCTCTGTTATTCCAACAAAGGATAAAGCTTGGCGCAGGAAAGGAAGCCTGTCACTGGTCTCTTAATGTCCTTTCAGACCGCAGAGGAATGAAAAGAAAAGTAAACCAGAGGAAAAGCTGGAGTTGGTATCCAAACGAACCAGTGATGAATGAAAAAAGGAAATTAAATTAATGGCTGTGGGACTGATTTCGTCAGAGGCACTAATGGGACAGGGAAGCAACATATTTGGCACATGAGCTGGGAAAAATGCTGCTGGATTGAAACAAAGAAAGCATGCATCTGCTTTTCAATTACCAGACATATTCTAATGAAGGACATTTACCAAGCAGGTTAAAAAACTGAGTCGCACTGATTTTGAAAATAGCTTTTTCAAAAAAAAATATTGAAACAGCAATTTAAGGAGAGCCTGAGACAGACACCCAACACCTAAGAGGTGTATCAAAGGATATCTTTTTGGAATGGGACTTGGATGAAAGCCAAGGAAAGCCTAAATATTGAACACTGAGGCCTTTTACACTCCAGTATAAAAGTTAGATCAACTTAATCCTAGAGATAAGAATGGCTCCATTTATTTTCCACAGTAATTTGTCACACTTCAGTCGTCATAGGTTAGCCTCTGGTGCAGGTTAACATGACATTGAGTAGAAGATCACAGTTCGCTTGAGAAAAAGGTGTGCAGATTAAAAGGACTCTAACTAATTCCATTACAGGTTCATCTGTGCCAAGCTACCTTTCTGTCTGCATCCATCAGAAGTTAAGTTTTCATCAATCGAGTTCTATGGCCCCAGGAGTTCAAACAAGACTGAATGAATCTGATATTGCATCATGTGAAGTCATGGAATAGGGAGGTAATTCAGCTCTCCTGGTGATATGAAGGAAACATTTAGTCATAAATGGATGCCCTAAGGTCAGCATTTCTCACACTTGCCTAAACTCATTGGAATTAATTAGTCAACTGGTGTCGAAAAAATGGATTAAACCACTGCAGTTCCGAACAGGATGAAGTCAACTGAAAACTAAAAGGCTTAATGTCCACTGCGCAGTGTAGAATTACTGGCGTGCTTATAGACTGGGTCAGAGTGCTGTTGTGCAACATTTTAACTTTGAAATTCTGAAATGTGGGACATAGCAGCCTGAAGCTGGCCAATACTTTCAAACTTCTCGATCCTCAAATAAAGTCTGCAAGAAATAAGACTTTTGTTAAGAGGTTTGACTAGCGAGTCCCTCAGAACCCACCCTTCAGGAACCTCCAACACATATAGTGGCCTCCGTGCCAATGCATGCCAACAGCTGGAACCCCCCCCCCTCCTAAAACTGGCATTCCAGGATGTCACTATGTTCTTTTCATGTCCCCAAGGATAAAGTTGGCCATAATCAGAGGGAGCATCAGAAGACGGGTGGGGATTCCCAGATATTCAGCTCATGGAACTAGCGTGGGAAGCCGAGGAGACTTACACAACCTTAGGACGACTCAAAACATTTCAGCCAACGAAGAACTTTAGAAGTGCAGTTACTGTGTTGCTCTTGGAATCACAGCAGCCAAATTGCACATGGTCAGGTCCCATTGACAGCAATGAGTCAAACAACTAGACAAACTGTCATTATGTTTAAACATCACTGTAAAATATCTAGCTCTGTAACTTTAATGGAAAAGATGTGCATTTATATAGCTCCTTACATTCTACAGAACCGCCCCGAAGCACCACACAGTCTATGAAATGCTTTTGGAGTGTAGTCACTGAGGAAATGCTGCAGCCAGTATGTGCACAAACTCCCCAAAAAATCATCAGAAAATCTGTTGTGTCACTCGTGGGGGGAGAATTGGTGGTCAAGGGTGGCACGGTGGCACAGTGGTTAGCACTGCTGCCTCATAGCGCCAGGGACCTGGGTTCAGTCCCGACCTCTGGTGACTGTGTGGAGTTTGCACTTTCTCCCCGTGTCTGCGTGGGTTTCCTCCAGGTGCTCTGGTTTCCTCCCACAGACGAAAGATATATCGGTGAGGTGGATTAGTCATGTGATTGCGCAGAGTTACAGCGATGGAGCAGGGAAGTGGGCCTAGGTAGAGTGCTCTTCGGAGGGTTGGTGTAGACTTTATGGGCTGAATGACCTCCTTCTACTCTGGAGGGATTCTATGATACTTTCTGAAGTCAGCTGCATGCCCTCCCCTAACAAATACCATGGAATTGTTTAAAATCGGTCAGAAAAGGCAGTCAGTACCTTGATTTAGCATCTCATTTAATTGATAGCAGCCTTGAAATTCCATTGCACACCTTGACTTTCAGGACCCAATATGATGTGCCGCGCCTGTGCACTCACATCTGAAGTGTATGACGCACATGTTATGTTGGTTAGGATGACCTGTAGCCATCCAAACCTGACACTTTCCTCATGGCCCCTTGTGAATAAACATGGCAAGCGCGGCATGCTCAGAACGCACTGCAGCCAGTTTTGTCCAGAACCAGAGTGGCCAAACAAGCTGCCACCCACAAAGGATATGTTTAATTTGTGAAAGTTACACGTCAAAATAGTGAGCAGCTACCAACCACAGCTCACTCCACCTGCCAATTGCCTGCCCATTTTAATTCCAGGTCAATGTTCCTGACTCAGAGGCCAGGCTGTTTCTGTATGAACGTGAAACAAGACACTTAAAGCAAGTTTCCTTTACTTGGATCAGTTTTATCCGAGTTATATCTGCGTTTGAAACTGTTCCTGAAATTAAATGACTTTTCTTTTGTTGATTGACCCATGTGGTGAATGTGATTCACACCGGACTATAATCTGTACATACATGTGTCTATATTGTAAGTGCAGTTGCACTACCTGACCTCCAGGGGGAGTAGCTCTGGGAATGCTCGAGAGTTGCACTGGGCTCCTCCCTTGGCTCCGCCCAGGACTCCTCCCCGGGAGCTGCTGTATAAAGATCAGTGCCACAGGGTCAGCTGGCCAGTTCACCGAAAGTTCAACGGCTAACAGGCTGGCTCTGTTGTAAGTATATTAAAACCGCTATTCTAATCCTACAAGCATGTGTCCGTAGAACTGTTTGTTCCAACAATTTAATATACTTAGGAAACAGTCGAAGAAATCATGGAAGCAGCCCTCAAGCCCGGACGCTTAGAACTCGACCCACAGGATGCAGAGGCTAAGGAAATGTTTTCCCACTGGCTGTGATGTTTTAAAGCCTACCTGGCAAATACCTGGCACACAGTACCAGCACCGCCGGAACAACGGAGGAACAAAAACTCAGCCTACTGCACGCGAGGGTAAGCCACAGAATCTCTACACAGCTGAATCCGGCCGGTTCTTACAAACTGTTCTCCTGAGATAAACCCAGCCTCCCATAATCTTGCTTCACAATGCTTAATTTCCCCTTTGTTTCCCTCCTGGCTTCTTAGAAAACATCGAAGCGAAGACAGTGAATGTTTACCAGACTGATTCCTGGGATGGCGGGGCTGACGTATGAGGGGAGATTGAATCAGTTAGGATTGTATTTGCTGGCGTTCAGAAGAATGAGAGGGGATCTCATTGAAATCTATAAAATTCTAACAGGACGAGACAGGGTAGATGCTGAAAGAATGTTCCCGATGATGGGTGTGTCCAGAACCAGGAGTCACAGTCTGAGGATACGGGGTAAATCATTTAGGAGTGAGTTGAGGAGTAATTTCCTCACTCAGAGCGTGATGAGCCTGTGGAATTTGTTACCACAGGGAGTTGTTGAGGCCAAAACATATGTTTTCAAGAAGATGTTAAGTATCGCACTTGGGCGAAGGGGATCAAAGGATCTGGGGGGAAGGTGGGATCAAGGTATTGAACTTGATGATCAGCCATGATCATAATAAATGGCAGATCAGGCTCAAAGGGCTGAATGGCCTCCTCCTGCTCCTATTGTCTATCTTTTTATGCAACATAAAGAAGTAGCATGGTGACATTTTAACGAGCAATATAATACAAATGCATGATGGGCTGAAGTGCTTCGCTGGTCTGTCACATACTTGATGGGCTGGGATGGTGCCAGAAAATTGTGCGAGTGAAGCCTGAACAATTTTCTCCAAGCTCAGGATTTTTAAACTAGATTTTTAAAATATATATACATAGAATTCATTTTTAATGATTTTCACTCGCTCTTTGTTTACTTTCCTTTAGAAGTAAGACTTCTACTTAGCAATTCACATTCTACCATTATTGCTACCAACTGCTTTCAATGTGTCTGCCAAGTTTTTTTAATGTAGACCCACATCTTGTGGAAAATACCAACCTTGTAGCAGAATTTGAACGCGGCAGCAGTTAACAGGAGGAGGACACCACTAGGCAATAATTACTTGTGTTATTCAGAGTGGAGCACATCTGTGTACAGCTCACCTTTTACATCACATTCAACGCTTTTAGTGTCAGTAGATACAAAGTTCAATTTCTGGGAACCCATTAATTCTCAGCTGTTCCGTATACTCTCCCTGAGAGAATGGATTTTCAGCAAATGAATGCCCCTTGCACCTTTCCCGCAATCAACAAAAACTTTGCAGGTCAATGTACAATAAAGCATATGAACTGTACAGTCTTGAAATAACATCACAGAAGGAGTCGAGATGGTAGTGAAGTAATACTGCTAACATTAGCAGTAATGGTTAGCTCTGGTAATAGTAGTTATGTGTTACTTGTATTCAAAGATGATAATGCCAGCAAAGAAGGGAGAATGAGATTGGGGAAAATGAGTCTGTTGTTAAGTATGTCAGACAATAATAACTTCATTTCAAATAAATGCTAATGGAATTAACTTCAAAGAAAATGTAGATGTTGTCTATTAAATGCCCCACATTGGACAACAGATGGCTACCAGGGAACATATTCAGCCAAAAAAGTCTTGATGATGCCATGAAGTGTGCTAAAGGAGATTGGGAAGTCCCAAACTTCACGAGAAACCTAACAGTACTGTTACAATAAACACACCATTAGTTACTAAATGGATGTAGAAAAGTTTAGTTTCTAAAAAAACCCTCCTATTTTCTCACTATTTAGAGTCAGACATGCTTAAATTATGTGTATGGTGCAGATGGGATAACAACAACTTACATTTCTACAGCAACATAGCAACATGTCTCGAGACCCTTCACGGAAGACGTAGACAAACAATATTTGACACTGAGCCACCGGGCAGTGTTAGAACAGGTGACCACAACCTCAAGGAGTCTCAGAGAGTTGTAGGTTTGGAGAGATGGAAGGGTAATCCCAAAGGGTGAAATAAGCCATTTATTTAGGTTACCAAATTATTTTCCTATTATGCTACTGATTAAAATGTAGATAAAAGCTTTACTTTTTAAACTGGTTCTGGTCACCATTTGTAACTGTTGAATAGCCATATTAGATTGTCTACATTATTGATAGGACCTTTAATAGGTTTCTAGCACACACAAACTAGGAACTAATATTTAGCGTCAGGCTGATTGTATTCTAACAAACCAGTTATTCAATCTGTTCCACTTACCTTTGCAAAGATTCAGGATCAAAACAATTTTTAAACTGTCCAATGGAAAACCACTAATGCAAGGTAGAGCATCATTCAGTTGGTTAAAGGGTAGATTAGGCCGATATTCCCTATATATGAGGAATGAGCGATTATCTAAATTGACAGGGTGGATGCTGGAAAATGTTTCCCTTGGTTGGGGAACCAAGAACACGGGGTCACAATCTCAGGATAAGGGATTTGCCAGTTAGGTCTCTGATGAGGAGAAATTTCTTCTCTCGGAGAGCTGTGAATCTTTAGAATTTGGAATTCTCTACCCCAGAGGGCTGTGGATGCTCAGTATTGAGTATGTTTAAGACGGAGATGTTTCGATACTAAGGGAATTAAGCTTTCTGGGAATAGTGTGGGATGGTGCAGTTATTGTAGATGAACTGTCATGATCTTACTGAATGACGGAGCTCGCTCAAATGTTCTACTCCTTATGCTCTCCTGAATGTTTCGATTAATGCTCATTATCTGCCTCCCCTTATCCACTGACCATCTCTTGGAGACTAGTTTGATGTTTTTAAACTCCATATTTCATAGATTGACATATAGGGGTGGATTCTCCATTGCCCAGTGCCGTGATCTGGATTCCCAATCGGGCAGAGAATGGACCGTCGCCCGAAAATGGTTCATTGCTTCGATCCCAGGCCGGTGGCCTCAGCGTGCCATCTGCCCTGCACCGGCTGGATTTCAATATAATTATTGATTAGAAGTCCGATCCCCCCCCCCCGCCCCGTTATGCACTGACACCCCCCCCCCCCCCCCCCCCCCCCACAGCGAGAAATACACCGGGCGGACTTTGGTGCAAGTTTGCCCAAATATCGCCCGGTGGCGGTGGAACCACAGGTTGTTTAAGGGGGTCAGTGTATAACTGAGGAACTCCCCCCCAAAAGTCTGTCAGAAGGCCCCCGCTCCCTCACCACCAAAATCCTGCCCTCCACGCCCACATTGACAAGTCGGGGCATCCTCCTCAACCCCACCACCGGAATAACAGGTCATTCCCTCCACAGCACACATGCATGAGGGTGACCCAACTCCCTCCCACCGACCCCCAACCCCTTCCATCAGACCCCACTCATACTCTCCATCAGTCATCCCTTCAGAGGCCCTCATCAGAGACCACCTTCAGACCTTCATCAGTCACGCCTGCATGAAAGCTGAAGAGGAGTCCAGGCAGTACAGTGAAAGATCACTGCATTTTCACTCAGCCTGCCCTAACATCTGCTGCCTCAGCCAAATGTTTTTCAAGCAGCAGTTATTACAAGTACATTTGAAAGGGTTTCAAATCCCTTGACAGCCTTTGAAATGTAAAACTCACATTTAATTTCACTGAGAAAGCCTTTTACTACCCAGTGAGTGACAGTTTTGTGTCAGGCATATGGGGCGTGGATTGTTTATTTACCTATCCCATTATACTTGAATGCATCTCAAATCTAATTTGACACTATCCACAATATTTATGCACACTCTTGCTATGATTGACATGTCCTCACCACATCAAAAGCAGTTAAGTATTTTCTGCTGTGTCAACAGGGGTGGGGAGGGGTGAGCAGGATTTGCTTTGCGGGGGTGGGGAAAGGGCGCCACCACCGGACTTCGGGATTGGGCCACCCACTCAAAATGGTGGCTTGATACTGAGATTCCAACGGAATCCGGCAAGTTCTCCACCACGCATATATTTGCATGGTTAAGGAGAGAGACTCGCACCTGGGCCCCTTTCTCAGTGCCAGTGGAGACCAGTCCTGATTCTCCGCTGGCGGGAGCACTTAGACTCCAGAACGGAGAATCCAGCCCATAGTTAACATCAGAGAAGTTCTGAAGAAAGACCTTGTTACATTTTCTAACCAGGTGCCTGGAGCTCATTGCTCAACTTTATTAAAATGCATCCTGTGCATGGTATCCATTTTACTTTAGTCTGCGATATAATTATTACTATAGAGTATCACAATGCTGCAGTTTGAAGAACAGGTTTCATAGATGTGTTTCTAGTTTTCAGATTCTGAACATTTAAGCTAATTAGACATCAGATTATTCCCCCTTGCTAATGTTTGGCAAGCTGTTTGGCTAATTTATGAAATATGAATTTATGCAGATTTCCTTTGTTTGTAGCAGCTGTTTGGCAATGCTGTTTTAGTCTAACCAACTGGCTCCCCAGAGCTGCTTCACAGCATTGTCCTTCAGCTGAGTCAGTCTTTCTGTCACACACAAAGGAGCCATCGCACTTTGTGAAATGAAACGAGGAGAGTTTTATTTCATCGAGGTTCATCTTATCTGCTCCACTTATCACTGCACAGCTTTCAGTACGAAGGCACCATCCATCAACGTCTGATTTTCTTCTGTCTTTGCTCCCCTTGTTTATTTTTGCTCCAATCCTTCCCCGATCAGCCTCCCTGCTTCTGTGTACCTTTTCAATTAGAAAACAAAATCTATTGTTAAGATAATGGCAAGATCCAAAAGGTATGAGTGAATATAGGCAGAAGGTCAGGGTCTAACATAAAGCCCAAACTCAATTAGTCAGATACCAAATGTAATACAAGAGATTAACATCATTCTGTTTACCCATGTGGCTCTATATCTATCCTTGTCCCACCCATGGAATAATTATTTTTTAATTTTTAGATAATGCGTGGAGGCACAGAGCTGATTTAAGCAATAGCATTCCCCTGGCCATATGGCAAAGCTCCCCCCCCCCCGCAGGGGATTTGCTCAGTTGGCTTTTCTCATCTTCCTTGTAGCTCTTCTCATGTCGTTTACAGGAAGGAGGTGCCCAGGTTAGAGAGGGTGCCGGGAAATTTATGAGGAATGGGGAATTTTAGCCATGAGAAGACTGGATAGCCTGGGCTTGTTTTCTTTGGAACAGAGGCGGCCGAGAGGAGATTTAACTGAGGTGACTAAAATGAGGACAGGCCTAGATAAAGTGGAATATAGGGACCTATTTCTGTAGCAGAGATGTCAATAACCAGGGGCATGCTTAAAGTGGAAGGGTAAGAGGGGGTTGAAGTGTAATTTTTGCACCCGGCAGATGGTGGGGACCTGGAACTCACTGTGTGTAAGGGTGGTACAGGCAGAAACCCTCTTCTTCCTTTTCGGCTTTCTTTGGATCCTCCTATTGGGATCACCCCAGTGCTGTTTGATTACTCTTCTCCATCTCCTGTTGTCGGTCACCCATTCTTCGACCAATGCCTTTTTGTTTGCATCTCTCGCCACCTCTTCTTTCCATATAGTCATAAAAATTCCTCTTCTTCTCCTTTTCATGGTATTGCCAACTCCATCACTCACCTCACCACATTCCCTCTCTCTCTTCCCGTAACATGTGACTGTAACATCTCAGCCTCTTCCCAGCTACTTTCTTCGATGCTCCCACAATCTTCACTGACCCCCGATGTGCTGGTTCCTGATCTTGTCCTCTCTCGTTACTCCACACATCCAGCTCAGCATGCGCATCTCATTAGTACCCAGTCCTTGTTCCTCTCTTCTTGTCGTACGAGTTTTCTGCCCGACATAACGAGATTGATCTCACAACTCGCTTGTCGATTCTTCCTTTCGGTTCCACCGATACTTTTCGCCGGAAGTGCAATCGGGTGGAGAACCATGGGTAAACCAAAAGTTGAGGTCTGCGCCTGGCACTGATTCTGTTGCTGTGCCCCGGTGCCTTGCTGGCAGGTCAAGCAAAATCATCATTTGCATGCATTTAAATATCATTAGCGTCTTGGACACAGTATGCTCCACCTGCCCCTCTCAGGTGGAAGCCAAGGCGGTGGGGGGAGGCGAGTGATTTACAAGCGCGATCTGGGAACCATGGCAGCTGAGGGGCTGCGGAAAGGTAGGAAAACTTCTAAAAACTCTCCAAAATTGTTAGTCTTGCTGGGGAGTAGCTGCCAGGGCTGGAGAAGAAGTGGGGAGCGACTTGGTGACAGATGCGTGGATTCAGGATGTCCCCCTCAGGGTTGGGGTGGCCAGGCTCATGCTGCCATTACGGTGGTATTTGGTTTAAACACACCCATTTCAGTACAAGTTACAAGAGACACACATCCATCTCTACTTTCATCTGTACGATCTGTCTTCGAAGCATGGATGCGATTGATGGCACACAATTAACTTCTTCATCACACAACTGGATGCCACCCTGCTGGCAGAACACATGGCCCACCCAATGAGGACACCCACAATAGACCCCACGGAGGGATACAGGATAGGGGCCACAGAGGCTATCACTGATACTGGTCCCCCACCACCACCCTCAAAGAACGAATTCCGGAGTCCATCCAGCAATGCTCGCTCTTTACCTGGCCGCAGTTGCCGTTGCAGATGCATGGAGACTTGCGGAGCAGGGCCTGCTCAGGGAAGATCCTGCACAGAAGGAGCCTGCCTCAGGAGAGCAGGAGCCAGACGGTGAGGCTCGAGTGCTGGCCATTCAGGTAGTTGAGGAGGAGGTCCGAATGAGGCGCCGCATCAGGGTCACGCATTACCATCGGTGTCTGTTCTTCGAGGAGCTACCGGATGGCTTGTGTTGCCAAAGACTTGGTTAAACACTGTAGTGGCACAGCTGGCAACATGGGGATTTGGAGGAGAACAACCACTCCCGTGGCCGTCAAGGTGATGGCCGCCCTGACTTTTATGCCTCTGGGTCTTTCCAGGGCTCGAGTGGGACCCGTGTGGGATCTCACAAACGTCCACACACAGGTGCATCCACGATGTGATGGGTGTTGGCCCTGGACAGGCAGTATCAGCAGCTCTTGTCCATGGGATGGAGGATGATGATGTGCTGTGAGTTGAACTCTGGTGCTCATAGTCTAACACCTACCTTTAAATCACATTCCAGTGTCCGCCCGGGTGTTCTTTGCTTATATGCTTGCCATTCCATCTCATGGGCCCATATATCCTTGGGTAGTTGGATAGGGGTGTTTATGGAGATGGTGAGTGGTGACAGGTCACTCACTGGGCAAGCTGTCATACAAAGTGGACTCACACTACTGTCCCATTGCCTGTCATCTCTTGCAGAGGGTGACCCCAGGTGGGAGTTCAAGTGTCATGGAGGCCCTGCCCCACCCCATACTCCAGTCATCTCCCACCCACCCACCAACCACGTCCCCTCATCCGCCACATCATCTACATCCAGAGCAGCCCATCCCTAACACCCTGTTCAGACAGAGGAAAAAGGCAGATCGGGATGTTCGTACAAAAGTGTTTACTGGTGTCTATACATTGTTGTGCCCTAACCCCTAACTATCACCTATGTGCTGCACTCGTGCCAACATACATAACATAGAACATAGAACATAGAGAAATACAGCACAGAACAGGCCCTTTGGCCCACGATGTTGTGCCGAACTTTTGTCCTGGGTTAATCTTAGATTATCATAGAATTTTGGACACTAAGGGCAATTTATCATGGCCAATCCACCCAACCTGCATATCTTTGGACTGTGGGAAGAAACCGGAGCACCAGGAGGAAAACCCACGCACACACACGGGGAGGATGTCAGGACTCCACACAGGACAGTGACCCAAGCTGGAATCGAACCCGGGACCCTGGAGCTGTGAAGCAATTCTGCTATCCACAATTGCTACCGTGCTGCCCTTAAGAACAAATTAATCTACACTCCATTATTCTACCATAATCCATGTACCTATCCAATAGCTGCTTGAGGTCCCTAATGTTTCCGACTCAACTACTTCCACAGGCAGTGCATTCCATGCCCCCACTACTCTCTGGGTAAGAACCTACCTCTGACATCCCCCTATATCTTCCACCATTCACCTTAAATTGATGTCCCCTTGTAATGGGTTTGTTCCACCCGTGGAAAAAGTCTCTGACTGACTACTCTATCTATTCCCCTGATCATCTTATAAACCTCTATCAAGTCGCTCCTCATCCTTCTCCCATTCCTAATGAGAAAAGGCCTAGCACCCTCAACCTTTCCTCGTAAGACCTACTCTCCATTCCAGGCAACATCCTGGTAAATCTCCTTTGCACCTTTTCCAAACCTTCCACATCCTTCCTAAAATGAGGTGACCAGAACTGCACACACTACTCCAAATGTGGCCTTACCAAGGTTTTGTACAGCTGCATCATCACCTCACGGCTCTTAAATTCAATCCCTCTGCCAATGAACGCTAGCACACCATAGGCCTTCTTCACAGCTTCTAGACACTTGAGTGGCAAACTTTCAAAGATCTAGAACATAGACCCCAAGATCTCTCTGCTCCTTTACATTGCCAAGAGCCCGACCGTTAACCCTGTATTCCGCATTCATATTTGTCCTTCCAAAATGGACAATCTCACACTTTTCAGAGTTAAACTCCATCTGCCACTTCTCAGCCCAGCTCTGCATCCTATCTATGTCTCTTTGCAGCCGACAACAGCCCTCCTCACTATCCACAACTCCACCAATCTTCGTATCATCTGCAAATTTACTGACCCACCCTTCAACTCCTTCATCCAAGTCATTAATGAAAATCACAAACATCAGAGGACCCAGAACTGATTCCTACAGTACGCCACTGGTATCTGGGCTCCAGGCTGAATATTTGCCATCCACCACCACTCTCTGACTTCTATTGGTTAGCCAGTTCGTTATCCAACTGGCCAAATTTCCCACTGTCCCTTGCCTCCTTACTTTCTGCATTAAGCTACCATGGGGAACCTTATCAAATGCCTTACTAAAATTTATGTACACTACATCCACTGCTTTACCTTCATCCACATGCTTGGTCACCTCCTCAAAGAAGTCAATAAGACTTGTAAGGCAAGACCTACCCCTCACAAATCCGTGCTAACTATCCCTAATCAAGCAGTGTCTTTCCAGATGCTCAGAAATCCTATCCCTCAGTACCCTTTCCATTACTTTGCCTACCACCGAAGTAAGACTAAACTGTCTGTACTTCCAGGGTTATCCCTATTCCCTTTTTTGAACAGGGGCACGACATTCGCCACTCTCCAATCCCCTGGTACCACCCCTGTTGACAGTGAGGACAAAAAGATCATTGCCAACGGCTCTGCAATTTCATTTCATACGTGGTGTCTAACTTTATAATTTTCAGTGCTTTGCCGGCCTTTCTAGATGCTACCCCAGATAGCACATCAGAAGTATGCTGCTTGTCTCTCCCTTTGACCTGTGATGTCTTTGGCGCTGTCCTCTGGAGGGTCTGGACCTGGACAGGCCCGACCAACTTTTAGGCATCACTGGTGACAATGTGCCGCCTTGTTCTGTCCGCTTCCCATCAGATGCGCTAGTATCGGATGGGGGGGGCGGTGTTCTAGCACCTCCCCTGCAAGAGGCCTCGCCATGAGCCCCTTCGCTTCATTCATGTGAGAGTGCGCAGTGGCCCCCAGGCTACTCCATGGGACAGAGATGAAGCCAGAGTGAGCGCCAGAAGCTTCACCACTACCTGGGGCTGCCAGTCCTGGAGGCCCGCTCTCGTCTGATCTATGGTCTCGATGCTCTCAATCATGGAGCACTCAGAGTGGGACATATTCCTCAGCGAGTGGATCCGGTACAGTATGGTAGCATAGTGGTTAGCACAATTACTTCACAGCTCCTGGGTCCCAGGTTCGATTCCCGGCTTGGGTCATTGTCTGTGCGGAGTCTGCACGTTCACCCCATGTGTGCGTGGGTTTCCTCCGGGTGCTCCGGCTTCCTCCCACAGTCCAAAGATGTGCAGGTTAGGTGGATTGGCCATGCTAAATTGCCCTTAGTGTCCAAAATTGCTCTTAGTGTTGGGAGGGGTTACTGGGATAGGGTTAAGATGTGGGCCTAGGTAGTGTGCAGACTTGATGAGCCGAATGGCCTCCTTCTGTACTGTAAATTGTATGATTCTATGTGGAGTGGACTTCCCTGCTCTGCTCCAGCCATTAACCATACATATTGCCCGAAGCCTTGGATGTCTTGATCCATGGCTCTGATTTCTTGCCCGAAGTCTTCCACTATGGATGCCACCCGTTCAGTGTTGGGCCCGGGTGACATGTATTGTCGGCACCATCTCCTGTGCCTGAAGGCTGTTGGACTCCTCCAGCAGTACCTGCAGGCATTGGATTGTTGCTGAAACCCCTCCTGTAGATTCTGGCTATGTGTCTGCATGTCCACTGGTGATCAGAAGCCTGGCACCTGACCGGACTACAGCTGTTTCCTGGGATCGGGTTGCCCTCCGACCACCCACTATCCCTTGGGTCTCCCTGACTCCACCTGATGTGCTGCAGCATATGTGAAGTGCAAACCAGAAGGTGAACCCAGGAGCCTTAATCACTAAAATGGCCTCATCACCGCTGTGAAAGTCTCTGCGATGGTGGAGGACACAGGTGAAAGCAACAATGAGAAGTTGGACTGATGATTCAGGGTGTGCTGGGTATGTGGCTGGGGGCATTGACCCCGGAAAGCTGGGCCTTGTCTGTTGGTGATCCTGCAGGATAAAAGGCAAGACACATGGTGAGATGTTGGGAAGAAGTAGTCTGGGGGAGAGAGGTGATTCACTTGATATAGGGACATCAGTTTGCATTTGGAACTCGTTTAGTTGCCACATGTCGATCCCCATTTCCCACATTGCCCTTTCCTCAGCCTCGCCCGCTAGCTTACTCACCCTCTGCTCCAGGGGGATTTAGAATCAGGTCTGGGATGCCCCTACCGGTTTTCTGCTGCTGCTGGCGATTAAAGGAACATAAGAACTTGGTGCAGGAGTAGGCCATCTGGCCCCTCGAGCCTGCTCCGCCATTCAATGAGATCATGGCTGATCTTTTGTGGACTCAGCTCCACTTTCCCGCCCGAGCACCATAACCCTTTATTCCGTTATTCTTCAAAAACCTATTTATCTTTATCAATTATAGGCCACTTTGTCCTAGGGGATACATAAAGAGCATGGTGAGATGGATGGAGGCGAGTTCTACAGGGGGCTCTGCAGCTGTGTGCAAGACACCAGGCCGAAGAGGACAATGCAGGTTCTGGGGTTTGGTGGAGCTTGGGATGTAAGGGAGATGCAGGCAGGTGGGTTTTGATTGGCCTCTAGGGGAGTGGGGAGTGATATGAAGAGTGAGGGACAGGAGTGATGCCAGGGGAACACAGGTGGTGACTCACCCAAGTGTCCCTGAGGAGGCCATTCATCTTCTTCCAGCATTGGGTTCCAGTCCTCCTGGTCAGGCTGGCTGCACTGACCACCTCTGCCACCTCAGCCCAGGCCCTGTTGACAATGGTGGACTTTAGTCTCCACCTCAACCTGGAGAAGAGGTTGCCCCTCCTCTCCTCTACCGTGTCCAGCATATGGATCGAGTTCAATCTCGGGGGCAGGTCTGGGAGCAGGTCTCCATGGAGCCATCATCATGACTGGAATGTTTGGGGAGTGGAGTACTTTTTAAAAATCTAAATCTTTATTGTCACAAGTAGGCTTTACAATTAACACCGCAATGAAGTTACTGCGAAAAGCTCCCTAGTTGCCATATTCCAGCACATGTTCAGGTACACAGAGGGAGAATTCAGAATGTCCAATTCACCTAACAGAACGTCTTTTGGGACTTGTGGGACGAAACCAGAGCACCCGGAGGAAACCCACGCAGGCACAGGGAGAACGTGTAGACTCTGCACTGATAGTGACCCAGCCAGGAAACGAACCTGGGACCGTGGCACTGTGAAGCCACAGTGCTAACTACTGTGCTACTGAGCTGCCCTGTGCTATCGTGCTGCTCTTATAAGCAGCTCCAGCTTGTCAGGCTCTCCAGTGCCAATTCTGGCCCCAGCGAATCCGACACCAGCGGGAGTGGGAATTCTGTAAATACACATGGGCAGAGTATTGGCCCATTTACATCTCAAGATTGGCTTTCAGAATGGCACCCAAAAGGGAACATGAACCACACACGATTCAGTCCCGGTGGCAACATTTAAGGGAGACTCCTGCCTTAGGTCAGATGACCTAAAGCTCAGTCAAAGAAGTAAGTAATACATATTGGGCACAATTCTACCCCTCCGTTGCACCTGGAGCACCACCCACCATTCCCGGAGAACAGTGAGAGAGCCCCTAAACAAGGTTCGAGTCAGACGCGATCTGGTTCACACTCTCGCTGGACCTGAACCAGCTTAGCATATTTAAATGAGCATTTAACTATACTCAGCCCATTGGCAGCTGGCAGATTCAGGCTTCCAGCACATTAATCAGATGCAAATGGGTGCCAATCACTGATTTGCATCCTCCCTCCGGCAGCGGGGGTGTAGCTTACTACTGCTGCCAGTGGTGGACCAGAGCATTGGAATGGGATTGGCACACAAGATCGATTCGGTCTGTGCTTCCTTCTCCGCTAGATCTATAAATCCACTACCGCCGTTGGGAAATGGAGAATCCAACCAGGGCTGTTTAGCATACTGGGCTAAATCGTTGGCTTTGAAAGCAGACCAAGGCAGGCCAGCAGCACGGTTCGATTCCCGTAACAGCATCCCCGAACAGGCGCCGGAATGTGGCGACTAGGGGCTTTTCACAGTAACTTCATTGAAGCCTACTCGTGACAATAAGCGATTTTCATTTTATTTCAAGTTCATAGAGTTCATAGAATTTACAGTGCAGAAGGAGGCCATTCGGCCCATCAAGTCTGCACCGGCTCTTGGAAAGAGCACCCTACCCAAGCCCACAAACCCACCCTATCCCCATAACCCAGTAACCCCACCTAACACTAAGGGCAATTTTGGACACTCAGGGGAATTTAGCATGGCCAATCCACCTAACCTGCACATCTTTGGACTGTGGGAGGAAACCGGAGCGCCCAGAGGACCCACACACACACGGGGAGGATGTGCAGACTCCGCACAGACAGTGACCAAGCCGGGAATTGAACCTGGGACCCTGGAGCTGTGAAGCAGTGTGGGTACATTGTGATGGGAACCGCACCAGAACAGTCAACGGGATTCCTGCGGTTTTCCCAACCGGAATGACACTTAGGCTGGTATCCTCCGACCTTGCCCATGGCTGGGATTCTCAGGTCCCACTGCAGCGAATGGAATTTTGGCTAGATGCCAAGTTCTCTGTGGTCGCTGGCAGCAGTGGCAGGGCAGACCCGCAACGGAGAATCCCAGCCTTAGTCATTTTTCCGCCCATTGTTTTAAAGGAATAGAGAGAGGGAAAAAGAGAGAGAGATGGAGAGGTTAAAGGAGAGAATTCCAGAGCTTAGAATCCAGGCAGCTGAAGGAATGGCCGTCAATGGTGGAACAATTAAAGCTGAAAATGAATTGAAGTTCGGATTTAAAACCCACTGCAGAGATCTCTGAGGGTTGTTGAGCTGGGGGTGAATGCAGAGATAGGGAGGAGCAAGGCCTTAGAAGAATTTGAAAACATAGGGCTGGATTCTCTGATTTTGCAGCTCAGTGCCAACGTCGGCATGAGAACAGTGGCGTTTTACGACTCCAAAATTGGCGCCGAACCCTCACCGATTCCGGGACCGGTGAAGGGCTAGTAGTAGAGCCGGGTAAAACTCCCGGCTCCCATGCCAAAACCAGCCTGAGAAATGCCAGGTCCATGGCTGCGCATGCAGACGGCGACAACCTGCAGCAGTCGCGCCGTACATCATGACGCTGGCCAAGCGCGGACACGTCCTGCCAGATAGTGCCCCCTGGAAACCCCTCTCCACCCTTGACCAACCCCCACCTGTCCTCCCTAGCCCTCGCCGAAGCCTCCCCCGGCCAGCGGCATGACTTCCCCACTGACTGTGGCGACACTGGACACAGTCCGCAGCCGCCATGCGAGGTTGACGAAAACTCAGAGCACATGTATCCCACACCATTGTGAACTCAGCCCATCGGAGGCGGAGCATCGAGGGAGGGCCTTCTGGTGACATCCTGAGGCCGTCCCAATGAAGTCAGGCGTATTCCCCAATGATGCCTTTTCGGAGGGTGCAGAGCATCCGAAAATAGGCGCCGCCCCCGATTCAGTGATAAAAAGGGATTCTCCACCCGATCGCGATTTCGGCGTCGGGCAACGGAGAATTCCGCCCAGAAATTTTAGGCTGCTGATTAATATTTGAGCATCTCTTGAGCATAACCCGTATTCTGCCTTCTCTAACTGATTTCAATGGGGCAGGTCATATGTTATAGAAAATATAAAATCTGTGACAGCCAGTGATAGCAAGTAAGAAAGAAAGATGTCCATCTAGACAGTGCTTTTTATGACCACCAAATGTTTCTGAGCATTTTACAGCCAATGAGGTACTTTTTGAAGTAGAGTCGCTGATATAATGCAGGAAACTCATTTGCTAATTTGTACACAGCAAGCTCCCACATATAGCAATGTGATAATGACCAGGTAATCTGTTTTTGTGATGTTTATGGAAAGATAAATATTGGCTGGAACACCCAGAGATAATTCTTCCCTGCATTATCGTAAGGCATTCTTATGAAATTACCCAAGTAGTCACTACTGTATTAGGTACTTCAGATGTTCAATGCTTTACTTTTTTAAAAATAAATTTGGAGTTTATTTTTTTTCCAATGAAAGGGCAATGAGACCTAATGCAGACACGGGGAGAATGTGCAAACTCCACACGGACAGTGACCCGGAGCCGGGATTGAACCTGAGTCCTCAGCGCCGTGAGGCAGCAGTGCTGACCACTGCACCACTGTGTTCGATGCTTTACTAATGTTAACAAGATAAAAATAAATATTTGGGAGTTTCACATTCTGGAAAATCTCCCATTGCTATGAAAGATCTGAAAGAGGTTTTGCAGCTGGAAGTTGATTTTGTTGGTGTATATCTGGGGCAGGATTCTCCGTTCAACCAGCCGAGTGCTTCTTGGAGGTGCGCCATTCGCTGACGATAGGATTCTCTACTCACGCTGCTTGTCAGTGATATTTTACATTGAAGCCACCCCACTCTGCCGGAAAACCAGCAGGCGGGGGAGTGCTGCCAGTGGGAACAGAGAATCCTAACGGCCGGATAATTCTGGCCCTGATTCGGGAGTGCAGTGCTGACAGGAGGTTTAATTAATATGCAAAAGTAGGAAAGAAGATTAAAGTCACAGATTAATATTGTTATTAATATTATTTACTCAGCATAGTTGCATCAAGTGGCTATATCCTTCCACTTGTTTTCTGATGATAATGTTATCAATGGATTTAGTGCTGGTGCAAATCCACTGTCTAATTTAATTTTAAATAAAACAAAACAGTATTCTTGTGTCGTTCTACATTGTAACTGTTCTCTTTGTTTAGTTTGCTTTTATAGAAATTCAGGGGACAGGAAGAGATCATTCAACTCAACCTGTCAGTGCTGGTGCTTTGAAAGACTTATCCAGCTAATCACACTTACACCCCCCCCCCCCCCCCCCCCCCGCCCCACCACCAACTCTTTCCCCAGAGCCCGTCAAATTTCTCCCCTTCAAGTAATTTATCCAGTTCCCTTCTGAAAGGTGTTGTTGATTCCGTTTACACCGTCCTTTCAGGTGGCGTGTTCCAGATCACAACAACTTTCAGTACAGAAAATCAATTCTCACCTCACCTTTGTTGTTTTTGCCGATCACCTGAAAACTCTGGTTATCAATGCTTCTGCCATTGGAAGCATTGCAGTGCCAGTTATTGGCAATCATTTAGTGTACCAGAAAATGTCAAATAATAGGAATAGAGTTTAATCTACACTGTTGGGGTCCATCAAATTTCAAAATTTCAGGCTTCCTGGGCCAGCTATTTTAAGAACAATTTTGGTTCCCACCCTGTCGTTCAATGTTAACAACTGCACGGTTTGGCAGCAGACAGACTTTGTCAATTTTACTGATCAGGTCTCAATAACATGGCGTTTACAAATTCCCAAACAAGTCGGTGGAGCGGAGCTGCTGGATCTGGTAAACCTTTGGTGGCAGGAGGCTGTCACCTGTGCCCTGAGGGAATGGTCCTCCCTCAGCTCCAGGGAAGCAGATTGTGAGGGGAACCATCAGGCAGGAAGGGCCTGAGGCTTACATGTGGAGCCCAGAGAAGCACCACAGAGAAATCGAATAACATTTTAAAATCATACTGTTGGACCTGTAAAACCTCAAGGTACTTTCGACCAGTTTAATTATTCAAAGGTTTTACCTAGGCTGTCTGTATTTACCAGGAAACAAACCACAAACACAGATTCAAAATTCAACAATATTTATTAACACAATTAACCCTTATATTACCCACATAAAACAAGAGGATACCTGAGATTAAAGTATGCCACCCGCAAAAATGGCTTGGTAGTCTGTGGATCTGATCGCTGAAATTCTTCTGGCCAGTCTTCACAAAGGTGGTTCTCGCTGGCAGTCTCTTTCTTCTTTGCTTCCTTCCTTCCTTCCTTCTGGTCTGGTCAAGGTCACTGAGAGTTTGCTGCTGGTGTGTCTGAGGCCCCGACTTTCCAGTAACTTCTCTGGCTTCCGGCCAATGAGGTCTTGGGAGGGGGTCCCAGCAGCCCATGGTCCGGTTGATGACCATTTGACAGGCCACCTGAGCCAGCCCCAGGTGTTCCATCTCTGGTGGTGTGGCCTGCACATGACCTGTTCCCATATAAGGTAACAGTAGAAACTCTGGGTAATGGAAAGTCTGGCTCGATCTGGGCTACATACAATAGACCTGTGCAATTCAATGGGGCACAATGATTTCCTGCTGGGCCTTAGTAGCATGCAATGATCTTTGATGGGTGATTGAATGGGACAGGCCCAGACACGTTCTGGCAGCTTGTCTGTTGGTTGTGTATTTGACTTTGGTCAAGTCTGAATTCCAATAGCCTTCCTGAGGTTTGACTGCAGTATGATGTAAAAATGCCCAATTCTTTCCTTTAGGATATCCAATTTAATTGTCGATTTTTAAAATTTAAAATACACAATTTTATTCGGGCCTAAATCTAGGCCTTCCTAGGTTACTGCAATACCATGGCCTGTTCTGAACCTGTCTGATGCTCCCAATACGGTCTGGCAGGGAAGCCATTGCTGCTTTTCCATTCAGACCTTGGGTTAAAGCAGCAGTTATATTCCTGGCACCCGGTCTACACATTTACTGAGGAACCACTGGCTGACTGCAGGTCAGCACACCTCCCATTCTATTTTAACCCACTCTCACCCCCAACTCCGACCCCTGCTCCCCCCCTCCCCCCCCAAAACACATGCACACATCAATATGACGAAACAGACAATCTAAGCATTATCACGTTGCTGTGTGTGGGAGCATGCTGTGCACAAAATGACTACCGCATGTCCCACATTACAACAGTGACTACACTTTGGGGAGCAGTTTAGCTCAGTTGGCTGCACAGCTGGTTCGCGATGCGGAGCAAGACCAACAGCAGGGGTTCAATTCCTGTACTTGCTGAGGTTATTCATGAAGGTCCTGCCTTCTCAATGTTGCCTCTCACCTGAGGTGTGGTGATCCTCAGGTTAAATCATCACCAGTCAGCTCTCCCGTCAAAGTGGAAAGCAGCCTGTGGTCATCTGGGACTATGGTCACTTTCCTTTGACTTTTCACTTCATTGGTTGTAATGTGCCTTGGGACATGCAGAGATCACGAAAGATGCTATTTCAGTGAAAGGCTTTTATTCCTTAGTCTAAAGAGGAAGGACCAGTGATGGACGAGTTACTGGTAATCCAAGGAACCTTGCCTGGACTCACCTGTGGCAATGTAAGAATCAAAACTTTCCAGACATGAAATTAGAATAAAATTGTCCTGGTAGTTTACCAAGTAAATCTAGTGATTAACTGAGGCATGTAGATCAGGGAATGCACCTCACAGTCACTCTCTGCCTTAGGCTCCATTCAAGCTCTAAACATCTCTACTAAATCCCTTTGCTCCCTTTTGGCTTCATGTACGCCCGAAGCTCCTGCGCTCTCTTAAGAAAATACAGTGGACAGATTGATTGCTTTAATTTAAAAAAACACAAAGAGACTTAATTGCAATTTACGCCAGTGAGAGGCGCGTATATCATTTACAAACATGCAGACAAGTTGTTAAATGTGGATTTTTTTAAAATGTAATTTTCCACAGAAAGGTTAACAAACCATATGGAGTATGAAGGTGAGCAGAGGACTGCAAAGTGAAATTTCAGAGAACAAAGGAAGATATTAAAAAATAAATGTAAAATACATAATGGAAAAGTTTGTAATCTGATTTTCCTCTCCCAGCTCTGTCTGGCAGCAATTTAGGCTGAACAGTTGGAACAGTGCTCAGTGTGCAAGCTTCCTGTTGTGTTTAATTTAAATAATATAGGCACACGCCAGGTGTGTGGGAGAGGAGACGCACTATTGGGTGCAGGCAGGCCGTTAAGAGACATTCTGGGGCCTGAAAGGTATCAGCCATTTTAAGAAGGAGCAACAGCAGCCTCAGAAAGCAACAAATGTTATTTTTTGTGGGTTTAAAGGGGCACAAATCACGGTTTAGAACAGTGAACAATTGATGAATTTTGAACGGCGTTGAAACCATATCAGTCACAAAGATTTTCACAGCAACTTCCTTGCAGTGTTAATGTAAGCCTACTCGTGACAATAATAAAGATTATTATTCGAAGCTGCAATTCTCTGTGATCTACACACTTTAAATGTGCTGCATGCTATGAATGTGTATATGCGTGGGATGGTTTAAAAAATGTGCATTGTATTATTTGTCCAGGATTGCCAGGAGGCGGGAGAGATCGGGTGCACCTTGTGGAAATTCATGGTTCATGTGTTGAGTGGAAGAAGGTAAAAATGAAAGTTGCATTTTAGCATGCCAGCCGGCAAATAGGACTTGGCGACTCTTCTCCATTTCACAATTGAATGAATGTAAAGGTTTGATCAAGTCTCGTTACGCAAAGTATCGGAGTGCTGCTTCAGTGTTGGACACATTAATATAAAGAGGCAGTGGCTGTTGCTGCACGTTTGTAGGTGTCTTCAGTGCAAGGGGGCTGTTTATGATTTTTGGAACTTAATCAGTAATCTTTTCAAGAAAAAACTTTAACGAAAGGCCAAGAAATATTTGCAAAGTTGCATTTCAAGGTTTCCTTTTCTTCCAGGCGTTTATGTTTATGCCACTGATGTGTTTAAAGAGTAGGCAGTATTGCAAAGTACTGTTTGTATTTTTCATTTTTTAATTTATGGTCCTCATTAAATGATGGTAAAACCAGAGCAATTATCATTTATCTTAATATATAATTCACTAGGTCTTACTGTCACGGTTAGGGACCTAGGGCAGGAGGCATGGCAATAGAGATGAGTTGCAGAACTACTAGGCCGAGGCTCTTGCAGCTTAGCAAGCAGCTGGCATGGAGAGAAAGACCGAAGTTTTGACATACGAGCCGTGGTGCTCACTGCTTCGTCAAGGCTCAGGAGGAACCATGCGAGGAAGATAGCGATACGGTACTTAATGAAGCTTCAGAATGATATTAATGAGCACTCTCTATCAGGCCCCTTGGCTCATCAATAATTTATACCTCCTTATTCCTGATAGTTTTCACTCTTCCTCTGCTCTGTCCATTGCTCTTACTCTTTTCCTCTGTTTCTCTTTCTTATCGCTAACAGTTCTGTCCCAGACGGGAGGCAATCCCATTCACATGAACATGGGTAAACTTGGCTTAAAGATTCCTCCTTTCAGCCTTCCAACGCATTTCTTTTTTGATTTCTGCCTCGGGAGCGTTTTCCTCTTTTTTTACACTTTCCCCTGTCTGGCTGTCCAATAATTGACTTTGTCCTTTTTTCATTTACTTGCTTGTATCCCAGTGTAGCATCTTCTCCCTGGAGTGTCAGGTTAGAAGTTTTCCCTTTTGTGAAGCATGACAGGTGCCTAATTGAATGATGAATGTCCCTTTATTACTCTGTAATTGAACTGCCAGCTTTTTGATTGGTCTGTAGAATGTTCCACTCTTCATCAAGCACTGTAGGGGTCTCAATGGCTGCCAGCCAGGGCCCACACTCCATCTGTCTAATCACATCTATCCCCCACTTGCTTTTTTGGGTGAATCATAATAAATTATGCTAATGGGCATGTATTCTGACAATAAGAATTTCCCATTGTGCTCCGCATCTTGCTGGTAAATGCTTGCAGACACTTGCAATCAGGGCAGCTTGAAGCTGACTGTCCAAGATGAAGATTAATGATTCTCACCTGAGTGACAGAGAAGGGGATTGGGGAGCATGGAGGGTCATTTATCATCTCATGACAGGTGCCATTCAGTAGGACAGCAGCTCTTGCATTACACTGGCAATGGTTCCATTCCTCCGCCCGTTAAGCAAGCACTTTAATAAGAGCACAGAATTAAAACTCATTCTTTGGCGCAGGACTGACAGCTGAAAATAAGAAAATCAATTCCTCATGTGTTACAGTCCAACTAAGTGACTAAAGTGAGCGGCTTTAATTTAGTGTTCAGAATGCATTTCAAGTAGGTCCGCATTTGCGAACTATCATCGATTATAATTTGCAAAGATCTTCAACTTTCGTTTCATTATGGCAGCATATTAATGACTCTGTTTAAAGTTTGATGTGAATATATTGTTTAGAATGATCAGGGTGAGTACCTATTTCACATCAGTGGCATTGTACATGTTTAAAGCATTTCTCTTAATGAATATTGATTCTAAATAAAGAAGGCAAACAAGAGGGAGACTCATTTAGCCGCAGAAACAAATGTTAGTGACTTTGTGAAAACTGCGGTGACTGGACTGTCAATGGAGTGTGTAGATGACCTGGACACTGATTCTGCTCGTCAGCAGTTTGCATTGTGCAGTAATTAATGGTTTATCAGTATCTTTAACTTGGGTTCCATTCCTAATCTTGCTTTAGGTTTTTATGTAGCGGCTTTCTTTTATGCTTAATCCATTGTTCCTTCTTGCAGAAAAGGTGCAGGTGATTAATATTTCAACTGTTCTGTTGAACAAGGAACGTCTGAAGCAATCTTTTTGTTAATGGGTCGATTAACATTCCTCATATCTTTACTATTTCTGTGTGTGCTTCAATTACTGAGGATCATCTGCGTCTTTATCAATTTTCAAATCTTGATTTTGACGTTTCGGTGTGAGGAGAAAGAACAAAACATTTTTTTCTGCTCCCAGTTTCTCCTTTTCATCTCCTGATGGTGCTAATGCATGTGAGGTTGCACCCCGACGCATCTCACCCAAGTGACCAGATGTGAGTGTTATGAGGAAGTGTTGGCCACTTAATTAACAGTAGAACCAACAGCACCAGATTTGTCTTCACATTAGCAGCGTTAACCTAATAAAACATTCCAAAGCAGCTTAACAAGAGCAATCATCAAACAGAATTTGTCACTGAGCCAATTGGGCGATAATAGGACTGGTGACCATGCGCATTGCCAAAAAGTAGGTTTCAAAGCGCATCTAAAAGGTGACGAGACGTGGAGAGATTTAGGGAGGGAATTCCAAAGCTTAGGACCAAGCAGCTGAAGACATAGCCACCAATGTTGCAGTGATGGGAATTGGAGATGTGCAAGAGGCCAGAATTGGAGGAGTGCAGAGACCTCGGAGGGTTGTGGGGTTGATAAAGATTACAGAGATAGGGTTGGGGCGAGGCCATGGAGGAATTTGAACGCAACGTGACACGGAAAATAAAGCAAGATCCACGGGCAAGACCTCACTCAAAATCCATCCACTCTCAGAGTTAAAATGAAATGAAATGAAATGAAAATTGCTTATTGTCACCAGTAGGCTTCAATGAAGTTACTGTGAAGTCGCCACATTCCGGCACCTGTTCGGGAAGGCTGGTACGGGAATTGAACTGTGCTGCTGGCCTGCCTTGGTCTGCTTTAAAAGCCAGCTATTTAGCCCAGTGTGCTAAACCAGCCCACAAAATGTGCTAAATCAGGCCCCACATCTTAGGCAAGCCTGTTCTTTTTATCAGAATGATCCAGAAATCCACAGTCCAAGAGAAATCATTGGATAGTGATCAGGCATGCTTACCGTGGCTAACATTTCCTCCCTCTTTAACCCATAGGAATTGAGACCTGAGGTCACCCAAACTCAACACTGACCAGGGAACTGAGAAAATTGCGTTTTTGCCAGAAAATCCTGAATTGAAAATGACATCAAAAATGTATCTTTAAACCCACTACATGTCTATTAGTTGAGAATTGAAAACATTTCATCCTGTTCAATGCCATTCCCCATTGAAACCTGGAATTCCTGATTGAACTTTGACAGTGACATTTTGTTTTGGTGTTTAGACTTAATGACATTGTATATGGTGATGTTCAGTTTGCATTAAGTAGCTGTGCAAACTACTCAACTTCACTTTAAATCTGAATGATGTTTGTTGTGGTGATTCAGGTAGTAAATTTATTGGATACGGCCGTCAGTTGTTGGAATCGTTTTCTTGATGTGTGATTGAATAGCAAGCTTGATGCTTACAGTTAATGTCTCATCATGTTTTTTATGGAGACGATGAGGAGAGGTAACTAACATGAACCCATATTCTAGTGAACATTTTCAGCCCATGCTCCTGGTGCTGGTCACTGCGCTACATGTAGCTGACAGTCCAGAGACACAAGTGATCAGACCACCTACTTTAGTGGCCGTGAACGCTCGGATAAATCCCAGGAGGAGCGTGGGGAATGCAGTAAGCTAAGGGGAAGAGGCGCGGTGGGAAAATGTGATCCTGGTAAAGCTTCAAGATCACTCATGCCCCTCTGGCTTCACAGGATTATTATTTAAAGCTAGACAACCATATTACCATATTAATCCCCCGCTGTTGCAGGTTCTGGGGACCCATGAAGAATACCCCCAAGATTAGACTCCAAACATATCCTGCTCATCGCTGAATAGTTTTTTCAATGGGGCCCTTCAACCAGTGGAGATTCATATATGCACAGGAAGTACAAGATGAAGAGATCCCAAAGAAAGAAAGATTTCTATTCCTACAGCACCTTTTATAACCTCAGGACATCCCAAAGCACTTTACTGTTGTAATTTTGGAAACACAGCAGCCAATATGTGCACAGCAAGATCCTACAAACCACAATATGACAATGTGACTGGATAATCTGTTTTTAGTGATGTTGATTGAGGGATAAATATGGAGAAGGACACTAGGGAGAACTCCCCTGCAGGATAATACCATATGAACGTTTACATCCACCAAACAAAGCAGATAGCGCCTCAGATTAATATGTCACCTGAAAGACAGCGGGCGGAATTCTCTGTTTGGAAGACTAAGTGTTGACTCCAGGACTGAATTGCGTGGGGTTCTCATTCCCGTTGTGGCCGCTAGTTCAGAACATGTTAATGGCCTAGCACTCTGCCCACATGAATCTAGAGCAGTCCTAATTGCCACCAACATCGGATTCGTCGGGGCCGGAATTGGCACTGGGGAGCTTCACAAGCTGGAGGTGCTTACAAGCACTCCACTCCCCACACTCCCCCATTCCAGCCAAGAAGAGGGCCGTCCGAAGAGCAGCATCATGATTTATAGACGCGGAGCTGAACAGGATGTTGGATACGGTGAAGGAAAGGCAGGACACCCTCTTCCCCAGGGAGGGCAGGAGGCTACCGCCCGCCAATGTGAACCGGCCTTGGCGGAGTTGGCAGAGCCGTCGAGTGCTGTGGCCCTCACCAGGTGGACTGGCACGCCGTGCTGGAGAAAAGTGAATCACCTCCTCAGGCAGCTCGTGTGAGGCACCACCTCTGTTCCCCTGGCATCACTCCTACCCCTCACTCTTCACTGTCCACCCCACTCCCTGGAGGCCAATCAAAGTCCACCTGCCTGCATCCCCCTTACACCCACTCTGCACCAAACCCCAACATCTCTATTGTCCTCTTTGCCCGTGTGGCTTGCATATACAGGCTACCAGCTACAGACACCCCGTATAACTAGCGTCCAGGTGCCTCATCATGTTCTATGTCTCTCCTCTAGGATAAGATGGCCCATAACCGCTGGGAGTGGGAGAAGGCCAGGGGGGCCTGCTGGACCTCAGGGTTTGCACTGCAGACAAGGTGATGGGGTTAGCCAGGGAGCTGGAAGCGAGATCTCCCAGGCGGAGATCGGCATGGCACAACCAAGTGAACCCCGAATTCAAAATGATATCCCCATCGCAAGTGAGTCACCCCTCACCCCCAGAACACTCCTTCCCAAGATCGCACAATGTGTGTCTGGTCTTCTGTCTTGCAGGATTACCATCAGACCATGCTGCCTCATCCAGGTTACTGCAGTCCCAGCACACCCCGGAGGACTAGTCCAGGGACAACACCAACTTCTCTGCACTGCATTCACCTGCACTCTCCACCAACCAGATACTATCACCAAGGTGGGTCATATTAGTGAAGTGGCTCCTGGGTCACTTTCTGATGTCCACGGCACACATACTGCAACGTAGAGATAGGAACACCCAAGTGAGCAAATAGCTGGAAGGCTGCCCGGCCCCAGGAATTAGCTGTAGTCCAGACAGGTGTTGCGCTTCTGGAAAGAATGATCCCATCACTGGTAGAGATGCAGATGTAGAGCTACAGTCGACAGTAAGGGGTGTCAGCAACCATCCAGCGGCTGATCCACATCTGTGGTGCTGTTTGGGGTCACACCTAGAAGGAGCGGTAGGCCACATAAGTTGAAGAAGTTAGACACCAGTTAAGTTGGACGGGTGCAATACATAGGCTAGAGGTCAGGGCAAAATACCGTAGATAGTCACAATTAAACATTTTCGCACCAAAGTTGTGACAAGCCTCAATCTGAAGAGTGTGAGGGATGGGCTGGGCTAGGCTGGGTTTAGAGGGTGTTCTAGGTGGGGGTGTGTGTGAGGTTGGTGGTGTGGTTATTAGAGGATGGCATGGCCAGGGTCTCCAGGACAATTGGACATTCCACCTGGGGATAACCCTCAGAGGCAGCAAGGAACAGGGCCAGAAGTGTGCTTGAACAGGGGCCGGAATGTGGCGACCAGGGGCTTTTCACAGTAACTTCATTGCAGTGTTAATATAAGCCTACTTGTAACACTAATAAAGATTATTAAAGATAAGCTCATCTCGCAGCGAGTCACCATTATGTCAGCAGAGTGAGCAGCCAGGGGCCTGTAACTTGTACCAAATGAATGTGCTTAAAACAAATACTGCAGCAATGGCAGCCTGAGCGAGGCCACCCCGAGGGGAACACCCCGAATCCACAGACATGCCACCAAGTCATTCCCGCTACTACCCCCCGGTCCTGGCAACTACCCTCCAGCAAGCACTACAGTTTTAAGCATTTTCTACAACTCTGCTTACCTTCTCTCTCCTCCTCAGCAGCCATGGCGCCCCATCCCCACTGTAGTGAACCGCGCCCGCGTGACTTCCACCTGAGAGGGGCGGAGCACCATGGAGGCATGGAGCTTACTGGGTCAGATACGCTAATGGCATTTAAATGCATGCAAATGCCGCTTTTGCACGTTGCCACCGGCGGGGGACGGGAATCTCATTATCACCACCAATGAGGGAACAGAGCTTGCCGTTCAGTTCAGCGCTGCACATGAACCTCCATGTTGGCTGGACCCCCGGTTCTCTGCCCAATCATGATTCAAATCCAGGCCAGCATCTCCAACAGTGCAACACTCCAATATTACATTGAAGTGTCAGCCTACATTTTGTGCTCAAATGCCTGGAGTGTGTTTTGAAGCTGTAATCTTCTGCTGCAGAGACAAGAATACTACGCATTCAGCCACAGCAGATATCAATGGGTGATACCAGATAGCCCAGAAAAGACCAGGTTGTATTCCTGATCTATACACAAATTAATCGCAGCTTTCCCCATATTACAATGGTGATTACACTCCAAAAGTTCTTCATTTGTAATAAGTAGCATTTGGGAAGTCTTGGGGTAGTGAAAAGTGCTTTTGAAATGCAAGTTTTTCTTCTTTTTGCTTTATGACATCTGGACACGTTTATTTGCAATTGGTGTGAGCACTGAATAGTACCATTGTCACATTTGGTGAAACACATATTTTTCTGCCAATTATTGTTGACTTTCAACAGCTGGGATTGGGATTTTGGGATCCCTTAGAATCATGACAAAATATCACAAATGAAAATGTTCATCGTGATATTCGAAACAACTGTTCTGTTTGGTTAAGGGAAAACCAAATAAAGCCTGGAGTTTGCAATGGACGCTGAGACAGTTGGGTAGGTTAAACGGATTCAGATAGAAACATGCAATATTTTTATTCCTTCTCTCCTATCTTCCATTTAAAAAAATTATTTCTTTCAGTGGGCTGAATTCTCCGCCGCCCCCCACCGGTAGCGGAGTTCCCAATGTGGTGCAGAATCCAGTGCTATCAAAAAAACGAGATGCTCCGGTCCTATGCTCGCGGCGGTATCGAGGTTTGTACCCTTCACCAGCGGGAGGCCACCAGATTCTCCAAGCCTGCGTGAATCTCCACTCTGGGATTTCCCAGCATGAACCCGGCGTGGTGGACCTCATGGGCCAAGGGGGTAACCCATGAAGGAAGTTGTCCCCAAAGTCCATTGGAGGGGTTACCCACACCCCCGCAATGCAAATCCTGCCCACTCCACCCACCACTAGAGACACCCCTCATAAGAGAGACCCCCACCAGGGACCCTCAATAAGAGAAACCACCACAAAAGGCCCCCCCATTACAGAGCCCCCCCCCCACCAGGGATCCGCCCATGAGAGAGCCGTGCATGAGAGATCCTTCCATAAGAGAGCCTCCATCCTGAGGCCTTCCATGAGCTAGACCCCTGACTGGGTACTCGAGAGCAAACCAAATAGAGACAGTGAAAAAAATCATTGCTTTAGAACTCACCTGTGCAGTACACCTGCTGGTTCAGGCAGAAAAAGTAGCACCTGTAAATTCCTAGGAAACGAAAACCACATCTGCTGGGTTAAAACTCCCTCAGATCGTCGATCTGAAAAGCTTTCATTCACATCAATGGGAATTGGTTTTATTAGGCTGTGATTGACAGCTTTCACACAGCCAGCTGTTTGGATTTCCCTTCACGCTTGAATGGATCACAAGTACCCAACTTTGAAACTAACAGCAATGTTTATGAACATCTATCTGTGATTAACAGCTTTTGGACCACATAAAAAGCAGTTAAGTGCTCTCACTTCCTCTTTTTCCCTTCAGAAAGTACTTAACTGCTTTTGATGTTGTTCGCAGTCTCCACTCTCTGTCTGCACAAAAATACTGCAGAGCCCATAAAGCTCAACCTTTGCTGTTTCATGCATGTGCTGTGGGGGTGTGAATGGGGGCAAATTCTAAATAGCACATTCCTGTTTCACAGGGATAGCTGCCTATATAAATCAGCAGCTGCCTCCAGTGATGTGTGATTTTGGTGAGGGAGTTGTCCCGAAACCCAAAGTATGCAGGGAGCCAAAATCAACGTTGTGGATTCATTGGGAAAGGTAGAGTACCCTTTTAAATATGGTCCCTCGACACCTTGTGGAGAGGTAAGGCACCTTTTGGGCTAGGACAGGTGCCCTTTGGGATTGTTAAAAGTAGACATGATTGTGCATAAAAAGTGCATAAATACACCAAAGCTGTCAGTTAAAAGTTAAAACATATTGGAGCTGTTAAAGCTCATTTGAATTGTCAAAGCTGTCAAATGATTTAACTCTGCTGGGTATTAAAAAATATTTAACGTGTGAAGTTAAAGAAAAACCAGTGCCTGCTATTACACTCTATCTATGGACATAAACTGAAAGATTAACATTAGAGGATTTGTGCAACAGGACTAATTTTACAAACTAACATTATCCCAGTGGGGTGCCTGTTAAATGAACAGTTTGAGTGAAATTCTAAGTGGTTATAAAATATGTTTTTTTTCATAAGAGATCAGTTGAATTTATTTATATGTATTGATTTTTAATATCAATGTGTTTTAAAATAGTAACATAATCAATAGGCACATGCTGGCATGGCTCAGGAGGTTTTCTGTGGTGGTTATTGGGTGAGTTGGCATTCAGTTGACAGAAAGGTTTTAAAGGGCCGTGATGATTAGTGAGGGGCATGGGGGTATGAGGGGGTCTAGGGAGATGGATAGAGGGAAATACGGTGGCTGAGTGGGTATGAGGTGCTATTGGGGTGGGTAGATGGGTATAGGATGGCATAGATTGTCATGGATGAGGCATGGAGGGTGTATGGAGGGTGACAAAGGGTTTTTTTCTTTCATAAATTTTTTTTCCAATTAAGGGGCAATTTAGCGTGGCCAATCCACCTCTTTTGGGTTGTGGGGGTGAGACCCATGCAGACACAGGGGGAATGTGCCAACTCCACACAGACAGTGGCCCGGGGCTAGGATCAAACCCGGGTCCTCAGTGTCATGAGGCAGCAGTGCTAACCACTGCGCCACTGTACCGACCTGGAGGGTGACAAAGATTAGGGGTGAGGGCTGGAGGGCTGTTTTCTGTTTCAATCATCTTTTAATATCTTCAGCAATGTACCTGCGCACAGAAGCAGGTCTTCCGAATAGCCCATCTCCACACCCGGCAGTGTCTGCACTTGTTCCAGGAGCGGTGGACCTGAGTTCTGATCCAGTCCCTGCCCACCCACAATCCCCCCCCCCCCCCCCCCCCCCCCCCCCCCACACCACCCAAGAATAAAAATCTAGCTTTGTGGGCCTCCTTTTCACAGGTCACGTTGATGGAGCTTGGAAATGCCCCCTCAACGTGCTGTTGACACCAGACTTCAAACCCAGATCACCTCCTGTATTGATGCTATGGTGCTTCAGCATTTCTCTTTTCAAGGTTCAACCTGTTCATCCTCCAACACACAAGCAAGATTACACTTCGAGATTGTTAAACCAGACAGGTCATCCCTGCTGGGTGCGAACACCTGCAAGCAACTGAACCTCATTCAAAGGGTCCACACCACGACGCCGTCCCATTTGGATCTTCAGGCCAGCATCGACGACATCCTAACCCAGTACCCAGATGTATTCAGCGGGATGGGCACGCTGCTGTACGAGTACAAGATTCCACTGCAGCCTGATGCCAAGCCAGTGGTCCACGCACCACGATGAGTCCCTGCTCCACTGAGAGAGCGCCTGAAGGCAGAGCTCATGAGTCTACAACAAAAAGGCATAATCTACAAAGTCACTGAATCAACTGACTGGGACAGCTCGATGGTGTGCTTAAAGAAGCCTTCGGGGGACCTACGCATCTGCATTGACCCCAAGGATCTAAACAAAAACATTACACGGGAACATTACCCCATCCTGAAGAGGGCAGAAATCACAAGTGAGATGGCACACGCGCGCTTCTTCACAAAATTGGACGAATCCCAAGGATTTTGGTAAATCCAACTTGAAGAATCCAGTAGTAGGCTCTGCACCTTCAACACGCCTTTTGGCAGATTCTGCTCCAACCGAATGCCATTTGGCATCATCTCGGCATCAGAGATTTTCCATCGCATCATGGAACAGATGATGGATGGAATAGAAGGGGTTCGTGTCTACGTTGACGCTATCATAATCTGATCTACACCCAGAGGAACATGTGGTGCGACTCAAGAAAGTATTCCAACGCATATGTGAACATGGTCTCAAGCTAAACAGGCCCAAGTGCTGTTTTGGGACATCCACGCTGGAGTTCCTGGGCGATCACAGACAAAATTAAAGCCATCGAGGCAATGAAAGTCCCCGAGGACAAGAAGGCAGTACTGCGCTTCCTGGGAATGGTCAATTCCTTGGCAAGTTCATCCCGAATTTGGTGACACACACCACAGCCCTACGCAAACTGGTGAAAAAAATCAACCACCTTTGAGTGGAAGGTGGAGCACCAGAGTGGCTGGAGCTGAAAGCCAAGCTCACCACTGCTCCCGTCGTTGCATTCTTTGACCCAGACCGAGAGACCAAGATAGCAACAGATGCGAGTCAGGGTGGCATTGGGGCAGTGTTGCTTCAAAGAGATGACACGTCATCCTGGGTACCAGTAGCATACGCGTCACGGGCAATGACACCCACTGAGACCAGATATGCGCAGATTGGGAAGGAGTGTTCAGGTTTTCTCACCGGCATCCTCAGATTTCTTGATTATGTCTACTGCTTGCCAACATTTACTGTTGAGACGGATCGTAGGCCTCTGGTCCACATCATCGAAAAGGACCTGAACAACATGACACCTCGTTTGCAGAGAATTCTGCTCAAACTCCGGAGGTATGATTTCAATTTGGTGTACACACCTGGCAAGGAGCTCATCATCGCCGATGCATTGTCCCGCTCCTCCGTCAACTCACCCAGTGAACCACTGGAGATCATCCAGCACATTGAATTGCAGGTACAACTGTGTGCAAGCACTCTCCCGGCAACAGATGAGAAGATCGTTCTGATCCGACAAGAGACGGCCAAAGACCCCCTTCTTACAGCGAGTCATCCACAACCTCAGCAATGGCTGGCAGAAAGGGCAATGCCCTCAATTCTACAACATCAAGGACAACCTGACGCTGATCGACGGCATCCTGCTCAAGGTGGACAGGATAGTCATCCCACTACGTCTCCAGAGCATGGTGCTGCGGCAGATTCATGAGGGACACCTGGGCGTAGAAAAGTGCAGACGCAGGTCCCGGCAAGCTTTCTACTTGCCCGGCAACATTCAGGACATCACGGACATGGTCTTGAACTGCGAAACCTGTCAGAGGTTCCAACCAGCGCAGAGCAAGGAGACGCTCCAACCACATGACCTAGAGACCTCCCCGTGGTCCAAGGTTGGCATTGACCTATTCCACGTGAATGGTCACGACTCTATCTTAATCATCGATTACTTTTCGAACTGAGGTGCTGAAGCTGTCAGACCTCACCTCACGGACCATCATCAAAGCGTGTAAAGAGACATTCTCACGGCATGGCATCATGAACACCATCATGAGAGACAATGGCCCGTGCTTCCACAGTCGGGAATGGTCCACGTTTGCCAAGTGCTACAATTTCAGGCATGCCAACTCCAGTCCGCACTATCCGCAGTCCAGTGGCAAAGTCGAAAAAGGGGTGCACATCGTTAAGCAGCTCATCCGCAAGGCCTCGGACTCTGCTTCGGACATGCACCTTGCACTACTTGCGAACCGGGCGACTCCCTTGTCCACTGGCATGTCGCCAGCTCAACTGCTGATGAACAGGGACCTGCGGACGACGCTTCCAGCCATACACCTGACCAACCTTGATAACCTCCCGGTGCTGCAGAAGATTCAGCAGCTTCACGACAGCCAGAAGCAGGGCTATGATGCACATGCCACCGATCTGGACGTGCTATCCCCGGCAGACACGGTCAGGATAAAGATACCGGATGGTGGGTGGTCTGCTCCGGCTCAAGCTGGACAGGATAGTCATCCCGCTACATCTCCAGAGCTGTCGTTGTTCGTCATACTATGTCATACGTATGGCTGATGGCTCCATTGTGCGAAGGAATCGAAGGGCACTGTGAAAAGTTGCTTGCCCACAACCACTTTCCCCTCCATTTCCACATGTCGAATTGCCACCTCCAGATACCTCGAACTACGAGGCCACCAGTCGTGCCTCCCACTCGCCTGTCAAGACACCCTCATCCCCTCCACCACCTCTCCGGCGGTCGACGAGGATCAGACGCAAGCCTCAGAGACTGGACTTATGAGCATTTGTTTTGTTTGTTCTGTTCTGTATTCCTCAGTCAGTCACATTAGACAGACACATTCACATGTATATACATCAAAAAAAAGGAAAAAAAAGGGAGGTGTCATGCTATGCAAACATGCAACCAATGAACACTCAGAATAGGATACAACCAATGGGCAGTCAGGACACTCAGAGGTGGCATCACCACAAGGGGGCATGACATAAACACTATAAAAGGGATGAGGCACTCACACCCTGCCTCTTTGCACAGACAGACAGAGTTAGACAGGGTTGATCAGCAGCATCACAGCCCAGCACATGGCTTGGAGCAAACTGGTACAGTTAGACTGAGTTACTACAGTTAGATTAGCAGAGAGTCAAACTCATTTCAGAGTCTGGAGCATCCTTTAGTTAAGACTGCATCAAGTAGCAGCCTGTGTTATCTGAAGCAGCATAACACAACAGTCACTACACCTCACATGCCGCAGAACCAGCAGAAATGAATTCCCAGATATATGACATCTCTCCTTCTTTACTTCAATAGTGCAATAACATAAATAGGACATCTGTCCCTTTTTGGTAGAATTTGGCATTCGTGAAATCAGCTACTTGCGACCTCAGGAGTGTCCTCATTCCTTTCTGTACAAGGTACTTCTTGAGTAGTTATTTCAGTATCTGTAACTATAGGCATTGAAAAGTCCTCAGAAATAGAATCGGAACTCGGCACTGTCTCTGGTCTCTGTTCCAAAGTATTGCTCTACAGATCTAACAGTGAAACCTCTTGAGCAGTTTCTGCAAACTCACTTTGTGATCAGCATTATGTTGCCAATCTCTTTTGTCATTAGTCTGTACGGTGTGTGATATTGGACCTGTTTTTGCTGGGATCATAGCTGGTACCTATTTCTCGTTGGTGGTGTATCTCCTCGCTAACATTTTCTCTTCCTGGTTGAAAACACATCATTTAGAGATTTACTACCTGCAGGCAATTTGTGTTTGTTGTTGTCGTTTGACAATCTCTGAAGTACCAAGTGGAGTTAACAAATCAAACAGTGTTCGTAGTTTCCTCTTAAACAACAGCATTGCTGGTGAACTTTGCTTCATAGCATGTACAATGTTCCGATATGGTATTACAAATTTGATTACTTTTCTTGATAATGTTCCCAGCTCCTTCGATGCTTTGATAAAATGATTTAATGAATGTACAAAATGTTCAGCCAATCCATTCATTGCAAGATGATATGGAGCTGATTTGATATGGTGTATACCGTTTCTTTTCAAATAGTCCTCAAACTCCTTCAAAGTAAACTGCGTACCATTATCACAGACAATCTGCTCCTGTGTTCCAAACCTTGTGAACATTTTCTCTAGTTTCTCAATGGTCTGTTCAATCGTCATTGACTTCATTATCGCGACATCTGGCTATTTCAAGTGCACGTCCACAATCATTAAGAACATGTGACCCTCTAGTGGATCAGTATAATCAATGTATATTCTCTGCCATGGCTGAGTCGACCGTCCCCACAGATATAATGGCTGTAATGGTGGAATGTTCCTCAGTTTTGCACAAGATTGACATTGCCCTACTTTCTTTTCAATTTTGGCATCTAATCCTGGCCACCAAAAATAACTGCGCACCATTTCCTTCATCCTCACCACACCAGGAATTCTCTTGTGCAGTTGATCAAGGACCCGACTAGTAAGCAGGGAGGAATAATCCCCGAGCTAAGTTACTTTCTCCTCACCGAGTTCGATATTCCGTCCTCCAAGACTGCTCCCTGGAGACAAGGCCGCAAATCCCCGAGGTAAGTTACTTTATAGTCACCGAGTTCGCTATTCTGCCCTCTGAGACTGCTCCCTGGAGACTAGGCCATGAATCCACAAGGTAAGTTACTTTATACTCATTGAGTTTGATACTCCACCCACCGAGACAGCTCCCTGGAGACTGCTCCCTGGAGGCTAGGCCATGGATCCCCGAGGTAAGATACTTTATAATCACCGAGTTCAATACTCTGCCCACTGAGACTGTTCCCTGGAGACTAGGCCACGAACCCCTGAGGTTAGTTACTTTATACTCACCAAGTTCGATACTCTGCCAACCGAGACTGCTCTGCGAGGTTAGGCCGCGAATCCCCACGGTAAGTTACTTCATACTCACCGAGTTCGATAATCCACCCACCGAGACAGCTCCCTGTAGACTAGGCCTTGAATCCCCGAGGTAAGTTACTTTATACTCACCGAGTTTGATGCTCCAGCCCACCGAGACTACTCCCTGAAGACTAGGATGCAAATCCCCGAGGTAAGTTACTTTATATTCACCAGGTTTAGTAATCTTCCCACCGAGACTGCTCCCTGGAGGCTAGGCCTTGAATCCCCATAGTAAGTTAGTTTATACTCACCGAATTCGACGCTCTGCCATCTGGGTCTTCTCTCTGGAGGCTGGGCCATGAATCCCCATGGTAAGTTAGTTTATACTCACCGAATTCGATGCTCTGCCATCTGTGACTTCTCTCTGGAGGCTGGGTCATGAATCCCCATGGTAAGTTACTTTATACTCACCAAGTTCGATATTCTACCCACCGAGACTGCTCCCTGGAGACTAGGCTGTGAATCCCTGAAATTGGTTACTTTATACTCACCAAGTTCGATACTCTGCCATCCGAGACTGCTTCCTGGAGACTAGGTTAGTTACTTTATATTTACCGGGTTTGGTAATCTTCCCACCGAAGCTGCTCCCTGGAGGCTAGACTTTGAATCCCCACGGTAAGTTAGTTTACACTCACACAGTTCGATGCTCTGCCATCCGTGACTGCTCCCTGGAGGCTAGGCCTTGAATCCCCACGGTAAGTTAGTTTACACTCACAGAGTTCGATGCTCTGCCATCCGTGACTGCTCTCTGGAGGCTAGGCCGTGAATCCCTGAAGTAAGCTACTTTATACTCACCGAGTTCGATATTCTACCCACCGAGACTGTTTCCTGGAGACTAGGCCGTGAATCCCCGAAGTAAGTTACTTTATAATCACTGAGTTTGATACTCCGCCCACTGAGACTGCTCCCTGGAGACTAGGCTCTGAATCCCCGAGATAGGTTACATTATACTCATCAAGTTCGATACTCTGCCATCTGAGACTGCTTCCTGGAGACTAGGCCGTGAATCCCTGAGGTTAGTTACTTTATACTCACCGTGTTTGAAACTCCACCCACTGACACTGCTCCTTGGATACTATGCCATGAATTCCCATGGTAAGTTACTTTACCCTCAGCGGGTTCGATCCATCACCCACCAAAACTGCTCCCTGGAGACTAGGCTGTGAATCCCCGAGGTAAATTACTTTATACTCACCGAGTTCGGTGCTCCCGCCCACCGAGTTTGCTCCCAGGAGACTAGGCCGTGAATCCCCACAGTAAATTACTTTATACTCACCGAGTTCGGTACTCTGCCATCTGAGACTGTTGCCTGGAGGCCAGGCCGTGAATCCCCATGGTAAGTTACTTTATGCTCAGCGAGTTTGATACTCCACCCACCGAGACAGCTCCCTGGAGACTAGGCTGTGAATCCCCATGGTAAGTTACTTTATACTCACCGGGTTCTATACTCTTCCCACCGAGTCTGCTCCCTGGAGGCTAGGCCATGAATCCCCGAGGTAAGTTACATTCTAATCACCGAGTTTGATACTCCTCCACCGAAACTTTCCCCTGGAGACAAGGCCACAAACCCCTGAGGTTAGTTACGTTATACTCACTGACTTCGATACCCTGCCATCCGAGACTGCTCCCTGGAAACTAGGCAATGAATCCACACGGTAAGTTACTTTATACTCACCGACTTTTATACCCTTCCCACTGAGACTGCTCCCTGGAGGCTGTGTTGATATGAATCACTGTAAATACACAAGGGGTTAATATAAATACACGTAGACTATCTAGACACTAGAGGGAGCATGAGAGACTTGAGACACAGACATTCAACCAATAGGTCAATAAGATAGGACACGACCAATGGGCATTCACGATACACACAGAGATGACACTACCACAGGAGGGCATTACACCAACCCATATAAAAGAACACAGCATACATGATCTTCCTCTTTCCAGTGGAGACACTCAGTGAGTACACAGGGTTGATTTGAAACACATCACACCCACCACGTGGATTGTAGCAGACTGGTCCGTCAGCCTGAGTAGCTATAGCAGGATTAACAGAGAGTCGAATCCAAGTAGGAGAATTGTTAACAGTTTAATAAATGTGTTAAAGCTATCTCCAAGTCTGAACCTTCCTTTGTCAGAGTGCACATCAAGGAAGCAGCTTATGCTACGTCAAGAGCAGAACAAAACATGGTACCCAAGAGCGACCTGTTTAAATCCATATAGTTACAACTCAGCGAACAGTGACAACAAGCAACAGCAGCCAGGCAAGATGATGTTCAAGATTCCGGTTCCACAGCAGTTCAGGTACCAAGGCAATCTCAGTGAAAATTGGTGTGCGTTCAGGCAGATCTACCTGGTAGCGTCCGACCTAGATGGCGTGGCGGATGCAGAAAAATATAAAGCTTCTACTTACCATCATAGGTCCAGCTCTTCAAATACTCAAAGGGGCAAAACAAGAGCAACTTCCAGGCAGTCCTGGACAAATTCCAAGATACATACAAAAAAACAACAGTAAAAGAGGCGCCAAAACTCGCCACGAGGCTAAGGTAGGCTTTCCATTGAAGAAATCTGCAGTTTTGATTAGCAGCCATCTTGAAAAAGGAGCTGCACATGCGCAGTTGCGCCAAGTGCACACAAAACGGGAAGGTCCGTTTGCGCATGTGCAAGAAGCCGCGCATGTGCAATCGCTTCCTATGACCTACGTCACACGTCAAAAGTCATCGTGGTCGATTAGGAATGTTGAACTCAACACAACAGATCTGCCATGATCTTATCAAATGGCGGAATCGGTTCAAGAGACCAAATGGCCTACAATTGTTCCTATTTTGTATGTTCAGATTGGATGCTCATTGACTCTCACATTAATGTCCTTTTCACGTTCCTCCATTAAAATGTGCAAACAAAAGATTTTCTCAATCTCCTCAATGCTGTATCTCTTGCTTCACCGTGATCAAGTCCACAAATTTAATCTGCAATTTCTGGAGCCCCCAGGACAATTCTGGACACATGACAAGTGGCTCTCGGTGACTAGGTATTCAGGTCTCATAAAGATATACATGTATTCCTTATTCTCTTTGCATGAGCACCCTACAGCCAATGGTGTAATTTTGACATATAGTCACTGTTGCAATGTAGGAAAAACAGCAACCAATTCATTCACAACAAGCTTCAACAAACAATAATGTGATCATCTTTTTCAACGATATTAATTGAAAGATAAATATTGGATAGGACACCAAGGATAATCCTGCTGCTCTTCATCCAAGTGGTATCATAGGATCTTCTCTGTCCATCTGAGCTTTTACCATCTTGTCCAAAAGGACAGCACACCTGACAGTGCAGCCCTCCCTCTGTACTGCACTGAGTATCAGCCTAGATTGTTGGGCCCAGGCACCAGAGTCAGACTTGAGCCCATGATCTTTCGACTTAGAGGCCAAACCACTGAGCCATGGCTGACTATTGCCAATGTGTCAATGGCTGAGCCCTAATATTCTCATAGTGGCTGAGTGTTGATATTTTCATGAATATCATGGGGCGGAATCACCCAGCCGTTGGGATTCTCTTCTTCCGCAGGCAGCGCACCCCCCCCCATTGGCTTCCCAGAGGCGTGGAGGGGCTTCAATGGGAAATCCCACTGACAATCGTTGGGAAGAAAGAATCCCACCACCAGCGAAAGGCGCACTGCCGAGAATCACGCTGCTGGGGGACCGGAGAATCTATCACCATGTATTTTCTGGCAGTCTTGGCACAGGCCTAAATCCTGGCAGTTATAGAACTGTCCATCTAAGTCGAATTAGGCCACGATCCTGATATGCAGCCAACTTTCAACTGAATCCGAGTGTGAAGACTTTCCCAAGCTGGATGTTTAACCAGAGTGGGAACCAAGAGCCAATTTCATGGAATTTCCCATGACTGCCACATTTTAATTTACACACACAAATTCCCAATTTGGTTCTGTTGACTAATTATTTTAGTTTACACCATTTAAAGTACTATGATTGGCATGTTTTTAATGCAAATTAGCAATAATGATGTACTTTGGCAGACTTTGTTGGAAACACAAAACATGCTTATGAATAATAAAATCTGTACAGAGGCCAGCAGCCCACACGGCTGCCCTAGTTCCCTGCATGCCTTCTGCCTCAGAGAGGAATCCCCGTGTAATTATCAACTCTCGCCCCAATTGGTCCCCCAAGCCTGGTGACCCAATTCGGTTATGTTGCCCTTAAAGGGACAGTCACCATAAATCACCACAGTAATAATGACTTGCCAAAGGTTAGTCAGCCATGATATATTTTGAGATGAGTAAAGGTTCATTTGTCAGGTACATTGTTCATATCCCACTTTCATTAAAGATGACAGATTGATTGTTGCTTTGCTCACCACTTCTGTTCAGTCTCTGTTTACTTGTCCTTTTCACTCCCACATGGACCTCTCTGTCCTTGGCCTCCAACACTGTTCAAATTAAGTTGAAGTAAAGATCGAGGAACAGCACCTCATCTTTCAATTAGGCACTCTACAACCTTCTAACCTCAACACTGAGTTCAACCATTTCAGATCATAACCACTGCTCCCAACTTCTCTCAATGCAGGTTCTGGGAATGATTCAGTTCTCACTCTTTGTGTGTTTCTACAAACCCACCTTTCAAGCAGAGACTGACATTCTACAGGGGATAATGACTATAAAGAAGGTGTCCTTCCTAGCTCATCACCGGGAAGAATGGTCCATTCAGAAATGATGGCTGGGACATTGAACATAATCACCTATAACATAACACAATAAGATCTGTCCAGATATGAGCTGATCAATTGCTTGCTATGGAATACCCAACTCATTACGGAGAGAGAGATCACATAGCCAGAATAACCATTTTGAAATCACTTTTATGACAGGTTGCTTTGGAACCGTTTAGAATAAATCTGCCAAGGGAGCGGTACACTATCTCGCTCTCCCCTGCTTTCAAGTTCAGAGCCCAATCTCTGACAGAGATAGAGGGCTGGATTCTCCGTTTTTTAAAAATTTAGAGTACCCAATTATTTATTTCCAATTTTAGGGGCAATTTAGCGTGGCCAATCCACCTAACCTGCACATCTTTGGGTTGTGGAGGTGAAACCCACACAGACACAGGGAGAATGTGCAAACTCCACACGGACAGTGACCCACGGCCAGGATTCGAATCCGGGTCCTCAGCGCCGCAGTCCCAGTGCTAACCACTGTGCCACATGCCGCCCAGATTCTCCAATTCTGAGGCTATGTCCGGAGCATGTGTCTAGTCTGACAATGAAAAATTCGGCGCCGCCCCTACACCGATGCTCTGCCTGGTGGGGGGCTAGCAGTTGCGCCACGTAAAACCCCTGGCATTCCTGACAGAAACAGCCGGAGAATTGACGGGTCCATGGCCATGCACGCACATGGCGAAGACTTGCAGCGGTCGTGCTGTTCAACATGGTGCCAGCCGCGCGCAGACCCAGCCTGCCAGATAGTGCACCCCTGTAACCCCCCTCGCCATCACCGAACAACCCCCCACCAGTCCCCGGCGAACCCCCCCACCGGCCAACGGATCTGCTCCTCCCCCCCTCCCCTCCCGACTGTGATGAAGCTGGACACAGTCCGCAGCCATCATGTTAGGTTGACGAACATGTTAGGTTGATCCACACTGTCAGGAAGTTGGCCCATCGGGAGCGGAGCATTGTGGAGGCCCAATGGCGTGCGGCGTACTCACCGACGATGTCGTTTTGGAGGAGGCGGAGTGTGCGAAAACAGGCGCTGACCCCGATTTTGGCGTCAAAAGGGATTCTCCATCCAATCGCCGAATGTGATTTCGGCGTCAGCAATCGGAGAATCCCGCCCAGAGAATTTCAGTTGAAAGGAATCTTGGGAACAATATTATTGGCCTTTGGAAAAGATTGATTATGGTTTAAAAGAGACTCTATCCAAAAACTGCGGTTTACATTAGCTTCAACCCCACAGAATTGCAAGACCACCATGGAAAAAATTCCGCCTCATCCACAAACACCGATAGAGGAATCGAAAACAGCGAACTCTATTTCCTTGTCTTTTTTTAATCATAGAACCATAATTTGGTCAAAAGGTAACACCCTTGGCTGTATAACATAATTTTGCATGCTTGTGAATGTGTGTGTGTGTGTGTGAGCGTGTGTGTTTGTGTGTGTTCTGAAGATCGGGACATGTGTTAACCTTTTTAAAAATAATCTTTATATCTTTACCTGGGTGGGTTCTTAGCGCAACAAAAACTAAATTCAAGAAAGCTTGCTGGGATGAGTTGTTTGCAGTCAGCATTTAAATGGTTAATTACAGGGACTGAACTAATACCATCAGCCTTATAAATTACAAAAATCTCCCTTACGATAAATCAAGGAGTGTGAAAGAAAGGTCGAGTGCTGACACGTGTCCTCGCTGGTTGTAACATAACCAAAGCAATTTTAATTAAACTAGAACAACGGGGAAGAATTTTTGTGCAGTGTAATTTAAATAGCTTCAGTTTGAGTTAAAATAGTGAACAGGTTGAGTGTTATATTTGGCGCTGTGTTCTTAAGGAGCCACTTCAGGTGTCAATAGTGCAATAACTAACATTTTAGCTCCATCAGCTTAACAAGCAATCTACAGGAACAGGAAGCGGCCATGTAGCCCATCAAACCTGTTCCGCCAATCAAGGAGATCATGGCTGACCTGTCACCCGACTCCATGCACCCACCTTTGCTCCATATCCCTTGCGCCGTCACCTTAGATTGGCCAAAAGTTTCAGAATCGAGGAAAGGAAAATTAACTTTTGCAATGAAAACTGTAAATGTGTTTTTGGGCAAATCCAATGCCTTGTGTGCTTCCTGAGTGATTGTGGGGAAGAGTGACACAGGTACAGCACAGATTATGAGGGCGTGAAATTACTTGTCAGCAGCAGATTGCAATGAGTGAAGACAAGGAAGTAGATTTCCTGCCTTGCCTGCTCCTTCTGTAGACTTCCCATTGATTTAAACAGACATGCTGAGAATACAGACACAATAAATAATCGTTCTTTAAAATACGGTTTAAAAATGTAACTTTATGATCCCTTCTGTATACATACGAATGTTACAATCGGAGGACTCTCCTGTTTTTGTGAATGTTGTCAGAATGCTGACTGTAACAATTGTTAACATTATCTTCACAAAACTGCTTTCCTGCAATACTTCAGCAGTCAGCATGAGTTCCTGATTAATACTCCCCACCTACCCTCCAAACCATTACCTTTCCTGGTGGATTACAATTGCACAGGTGCTGGTATCTGACCATATTTTAATGTCAGAGCCATTCTTCATCCACCATGTTGTGCATAATTAATGTTTAAAATTCCCTGATCATTTTCCACTTGATTGGCCGATTTCCCCCTGTATTAACTTATCTGACTCACAGAAACCTGACCCCGAAACACTTTGGCGGAGAGGTTTTGGGAACTTTTGTTTTGCTCCTTTACAAATAAAATGAAACAATGAAAATGATTTCAGCACAATGAAATTGATCCAAAGCCTTTGACGCTTCTTCATTTCCAAACCCCCAAAATTCCAAGTTTGTTAACTTGTTAGTTCATGAAAAGATGAATAATTTAAATCCAGGATCCGGAGAATAATGGGCAATATTCAAACTGAGGCCGGAATGCTCCATTCCCCGTCGCTATGATCGGGACTCCAGATTGGGTGGAAAATCCCACGTCGGGCCAAAAATGGGAACGGTGCCGGGCAGCAGAGCTGTCCCAGTCTCCGGTCCCGCCCAGTGGCCATAGCGGGATTCCCGCCCCGCTCCATCTGGAACATGAAAACAGTTCCTTTGCATTCATTTGAATCCAATTAACGATTTGGAAGCTCGAAGCTTCACCCTTTACCCAAGATGTTTTGGATGCCCTATGTACCGAGGCATCTATCAACATCCGCTTTAACCTGGACCAGGCCCACCAGGATGCCCCAAGTCCAGGGAGATATTGATGGTATGCATGTCGCCCTCACAGCACCACCTCAACAGGGGGTTCCCTCAATTAACAGGAAGGGTTTCCACTCCCTGAACATGCAGTTTGTGTGCGATCATCACCTGCACATCATGCATGTCTGTGCCCAATATCCAGGCAGCGTACATGACACATACATCCTAGCGAGATTCACAGCACCTTTGAGATGCTCTCTCAGGTGAGGGGTTGGCCAGTGGGCGAGCTGTGCATCGAGCTCCTTAAGATGTGCTTCTGCTACCGGGGTCGCTCTGGTGGGCTTTCCAACACAGCCCCTTGAAAGGTCTCATGCATCGTGGTGACCTGCTGCCTCCTGTAGAATATCGCACAGCAGCTGGGCAACAGGCTGGAGGAGAGAGAAGAATGATTGGCCTCACCAGACGAGGAGGATGTCCAGGATGAGCCAGGTGTGAAACATAGAAAATAGCTGCAGTAGGCCATTCGGCCCTTCGAGCCTGCACCACCATTAAATATGATCATGGCTGATCATGCAAATTCAGTCTCCCCCTCCCACTTTCTCTCCATACCCCTTGATCCCTTCAGCTGCAAGGGTCACATCCAGCTCCCTCTTGAATATATCCAACGAACTGGCCCCAACGGCTTCCTGTGGTAGAGAATTCCACAAGTTCACAACTCTCCAAGAGAAGAAGGTCTTCCTCACCTCAGTCCTGAATGGCCTACCCCTTATTCTTAGGCTGTGACCCATAGTTTGTGACACCTAGTTCTCCCAACATCGGGAACATTCTTCCCGCATCTAGCCTGTCCAGTCCCATCAGGATTTTATATGTTTCTATGAGATCCCCTTTCATTCTTCTAAACTCTTCTCAACATTCTTCTAAATACAAGCCCAGTCGATCCAGTCTTTCTTCATATGCCAGTCCTGCCATCCCGGGAATTAGTCTGGTGAACCTTTGCTGAACACCCTCAATAGGAAGAATGTCCTTTCTCAAACTAGGAGACCAAAACTGCACACACTATTCGAGGTGTGGCCTGACCAAGGCCCTATATAACTGCAGCAAGACATCTCTATTTCTATATTCAAATCCTCTCGCTATGAAGGCCAGCCAGCCATTAGCTTTCCTCATCACCTGCTGTACCTGCATGCCAACCTTCAGCGACTGTTCCACCATGCCACCCAGGTCTCACTGCACTTCCCCTTTTCCTAAACTGTCAACGTTCAGATAAGAATCTGCCTTCCTGTTTTTGCGACCAAAGTGGATAACCTCACAATAACCCACATTATATTGCATTTGCCAAGTATTTGTCCACTCAGCCAGCCTGTCAAGTCACCCTGCAGCCTCTTTGCATCCTCCTCCTAGCACACACTGCCTCCCAGCTTAGCGTCGCCTTCAAATATGGAGATATTGCATGCAATTCCTTCGCCCAAATCATTAGTGTATATTGTGAACAGCTGGGGTCCCAGCACTGAACTCTGCGGTACCCCACTAGTCACTGCTACAACTTTGAAAAGGATCCGTTTATTCCCACTGCCTGCTTCCTGTCTGCCAACCAGTTCTCTCTCCACATCAATACATTACTTCCAATACCATGAGGTTTAATTTTGCTCACTAATCGCTTGTGTGGGACCTTGTCAAAAGCTTTTTGAAAGTCCAGATAACAACATCCACTGGTTCACCCTTGTCCACTCCACTGGTCACATCCTCAAAAAAAAATCCAGAAGATTTGTCAGGCATGATTTCCCTTTAGTGAATCCATGCTGATTTGGACCGATCCTGACCCCGCTTTCCAAATGCTCAGTTATTTCATCCTTAATAATTGGGATTTTCCCCACCACCGATGTCAGGCTAACCGGTTCATAATTCCTCATTTTCTCTCTCCTTGCTTTTTTAAAAAGTGAGGTTACATTATCTACCCTCCAATCCATTGGAACTCTTCCAAAGTCTATGGAATGCTGGAAAATGGTCACCAATGTATCCACTATTTCCAGGGCCACTTCCTTGAGTATTCTGGGATGCAGAACATCAGGCGCTGGGGATCTAATGGGTTTAATTCCATCAATTTCCCCAATACAATTTCCTGACTAATAAGGATTTCCTTCATGCTAGACGCTCTGTCCCTAATGTTTTCGGAAGGTTATTTGTGTCCTCCTTAGATCCAAAATATTTGTTCAACTGGTCTGCCATCTCTTTGTTGCCCGCTATGAATTCACCTGATTCTAACTGTAAGGGACCTACATTTGGCTTCAGCAGATTTTTTCTCTTCACACATCTTTAGAAGCTTTTGCAATCATTTTTTATGTTTTCTGCAAGCTTACTCTTGTATTCTATTTTCCCCTTCCGAATTAATACCTTTGTCTTCCTCTGTTGAATGTTAAATTTCTCTCAGTCCTCAGGCTTATTGCTTACTGGCCAATGTCCTGATGTGGATCCGGCGCTGGGGGACTCGACAGACCATGGAATGAGTCACTCAGGGCTGATGAGCCAGGGAGAAACATGAGAAATTATTCCTAATTTTCTGATGAGGAGATCAAACCACCGGCAGCTCCATTGCAATTGTGCTCTCCACCCCCAGATCCATTCCCCCCCCCCCCCCCCCCCCCCCGGGCCTTTCCCCCTTAGCATTTCACCCGACCTTTCGCTTAGCACAACTCCCCCTCCCTCCTCTGAAGTTCATCTCAGCATCACCTCAGGGTGTTGGCCTCAGGTTGGCAGTATCAGCGGGTCTTGTCCATGGGATGGAGAAGGAGGAGGATGACTCGCTGCGAGATAAGCTCTGGTTCTCCTCATTTGTGTGACAAAATCTGACTCCTGGCCTGAAGATACCATACCACTGTCCACCCGGATGATCCCTGGTTGTCCAATGGGGACAGCTTCTCATGGGTCACATCATTTTGGGAGTGGGGGGGTGTTCATGAATGGTTTGGGCTCATTCACTGGTGTTACTCTAGGCTGTTTCACACTGTAGCTCCCATAGCTTGTCACTTTTCGGTGAGGTTGGATGCCTGTATGACGTCCATGAGTCCGTTGCGCCCGGATCCTGCTTGTCTCGCCCTCTACCCTGTGGTGCCCTTGGTAGTCAGGCTCTGGAGGGCCTGGACCTGGGTGGGCCTGGCCAGCTTTCAGGCATCACAGGTAATGTCGAGTCAGCCTGTTCTGCCTGCTGCCCAGCAGGTGTGCCAGCGTCAGGAGGAGGGGGATTCAGATGGGCTGGAGTGTTCCAGCACCTCCCCCTTCCTTTCCTCCTCCTCCTTCGGGGTACTCACTGGGCTACTCCACGGGATGGAGGCCCAGCCGGAGTGAGTTGCGGAGGCCTCATCTCGAAATGGCACTGTCAGGACTGGAGGCCTGCCCTCGTCTGAACCATTCTGTTGATGCCCTCAGCCATGGTGCTCTATGGCTGGGACTTTTACCTCAGCGAGTGGCCCATATCCCTCACTGCCTCGGTCATGTCCCTCTGTGACTGGCTCAGGTAAATCTGCGTCTGGCCAAGTCTCTGGATGTCCTCAGCTGTGACTTTTTGGGAATGGGCAAAGCTCTGGAGCATCGCAGCAACATCCTTCTGCACCAGGGGCATGTCTGCCTGTAGCTGGGCTCTCCTGTCCTACTAATCAGCCATGGACAGCACAGTGTGCCCCGAGCCTTACACATCCTGACACATGGCTCTGGTGTCTTGTCCCAAGCCTTCCACTGTGACCACCACCCTTTCAGTATCAGCCTGGGTGCCACGCATTGTCGGCACCATCTCCTGTGCCTGAAGGCGGCTGGACTCCTCCAAATGTACTTGCAGGCGCTGGAAAGTTGCTGTCACCCCATTCTGTGCATCCTGGTTTGTGTCTGCATCTGTACCAGTGGTGGGATCACCTTTTGCAGAAACAGAACATCTGTCTTGTGGATAGCTGTTCTCTGGGATTGGGTAGCCCTCTGACTGGTTGAGTCACTGCTTCCACCTGATAGAACATAGAACATGGAACATACAGTGCTGAAGGAGGCCATTTGGCCCATCGAGTCTGCACCGACCCACTTAGGCCCTCACCTCCACCCTATCCTCCGAACCCAATAACCCCTCCTAACCTTTTTGGACACTAAGGGCAATTTAGCATGGCCAATCCACCTAACCTGCACGTCTTTGGATTGTGGGAGGAAACCAGAGCAGCTGGAGGAAACCCACACAGACACGGGGAGAAGGTGCAGACTCCACACAGACAGTGAAGCCACAGTGCTAACCACTATGCTACCATGCTGTCCGTGCTGATGTGCTGCAGCATGTGTGTGTTGCTCACCAGAGGGTGACCCAGGAGCCTCATCCTTGTTTTAATTTTAATTTTAAAATCAAGATATTTCTTGACTGGGAGCCAATCTAGATCACTGAGCAGAGGAACGATGAGGGAATCGGACTCTCTGCAGACTCAGTTTAAATATTGTCCTGTATTCCACAATTACAATTTTTAAAAACAGGCTGTATTTAACGTGTGTCAGTTATGGTGTAATGACTTAAAATATATATTTTTTCTAATATTAATAAAGTAAAGAGAAACTAAAGAAAGAAGACTGGTGGGAGTGTTCTTCAGTCCCCTCGCCACATTTCTCGGGGGAGCACGATCCCTGGTGACGGGATTCTCTCTTCCCGCTGCTGGGAATGGGATTTCCCATTGAAGCCACTCCACACCACCGGAAACCCCACGGGCAGGGGTGCGCCGCCAGTGGGAATCACGACAGCCAGAGAATTCCGGCCTGTGTTTTTCCCATACGTTTCCCCAGATTCAAGATCTGTTTCTGCTGATTCCTCCTTGTTTTATACTACCTTTTCCTTGAAACTGCTCATGGGATTCTCAGGATATTTCCTGAATCAGTTGCTGTTGGCGTAAAGCTGGTGTTCATTTTCATGTTGATTTTGTTGCAGTCTGGATAAAAGCAAGATGCCATTGCTGCTTTTACATAGCTTTGAAAGAATATATATATGTTTGTTAATGAGATGTGTGCCAACATTTATTTCCCTTCCATAATTACCCTTCAGAAGATGGTGATGTGCTGCCTTCTTGAACCACTGCACTCTATGTGGCACCCAGAGTGCTGTTTGGGAGGGCGATCTAGGATTTTGACCCAGCGGCAATGGTGACATATTTCCAAGCATGGTTGATGTGGGGCCTAGAGGATATCATGGTGGCACATTGGTTTGTACTGCTGCCACACAGTGCCAAAGACCTGGGTTTAGCTCCAGCCTGGGGTGACTATGTAGCATTTGCATGTTCTCCCTGTGTCTGCATGGGTTTCCTCTGGGTGCTCCGGTTTCCTCCCACAGTTCAAAGGTTAGGTGGGGCGGCCATGGTAAAATTGCCACTTAGTGTCCAAAGATGTGCAGGTTAATTGGGTTGGCCATTATCAATGTGCGGGGTTACAGGGGTAGATTGAGGGATTGGGTCAAGATGGAGTGCTGTTTCAGAGGGTTGGTGCAGACTCGATGGGCTGAATGGCCTCCTTCTGCACTGGAGGATGATGTTGGGAAGTCGGATGTTGGGCGCCTGAGAGGTGGTGGCATGTGGGTTCCAGGTGACATTCTGGAGGTGACGGAAGGGTGGAGTGCTGAGAGGAGACAGGGAGCACTTACAGGGAGCTGGTTGTAGGAGGTCATTCATCTTCTTCCAATACTACATTCCTGTCGTCTTGGTCAAACTGCTGGCACTGGCTCGTGCTTCCATTGCTTCCAAGTTGGGAATCGTGAAGTTGCTGGAGAGTCTCTTGCTCCTCTGATAGTTGCCAACATTTTTCTGAGGGCCCCTCAGTGAATGGTGGAGCTGGTTCCTTGGCTGCCATCCTCCTGGCTTGACTGTGAACAACTGCTGTGGAGCCATTTAAATGCCTTGATTGAAGCGCAATCTGACGCTTCATGCTTCAGGCACAGTGTTTTCCACGTGTGGGAAATTTTTGTTTTCAAATGTCTAAAGATTGCGATCCAGGTAGTGCCGCCAGGGCTGACAGGAATCGCAACAATTTTCTTTCCGAAAATGACACTTTGCCATTTTTTAGCAAAACTCGGCCCCATATGACCAAAAACTTGGCCAATGAGCTAAGTCTCAAGGAATGTCTTAAAGGAGGGAAGGAAGGTAGAGAGGTGGAGATATTTAGAGAGGAAATTACATTCAAAGGTGAGGGCCCAGGTAGTTGAAGGCATGGCCAACAATGTTGAGGCGATTAAAATCAGACATGTTTCCAGAGACCAGAATTAGGCACTCAGATACCTTGACGGGTTCGCGGGCTGGAGGAGATTACAGAGAGAGGGAGGGATTGAGGTCATGAAGGGATTGAAAAACGAGGAGAGGAATTGTGAAATCAAGACATTGCTTAAATGCGAGCCAGTGAGAGTCAATAAGCAGAGGGGTGATAGGTGAACAGGTTTTAATGCAAGCCAGGACTTAGACAGCTGCGTTTTGTATGATCTCACATCAGCAGAGGATAAAGAGGGAGAGGCCAGGTTGGAATAGTCAAATCCAGGGACAACAAAGCTTGAGATGAGCTGAGGAACAGATTTGTGTGGTATCACAGGGGTGAAAAAAGGCGGTCTAAGTGATCGTGCGGACATTTGGTCAGAAGTTCATCACCAGGTCAAACATGACAGTAAGGTTGTGACCCCCCTGCAAAACTAGCCTGTGCCTGTGCGTCTCACTTTAGTTACCGCATTGATATGTTTATTTTAAGGGGAAGACTAAAGCAATTTGCTTTAATTGCAATTCTGCTGATCTCTTTCTTGCTTGAATAGTACTGTATCTATACCTTTCTATTTATTTAGAACTTGGGCTTAATTAACTGATGACAGACAAGGGTGAATCTTTTTGCATTTGACAGAATCTGAAATTAGGAAAGATTTGCTCAGTGAATCACCGAATTATGCTGAAAAATAACTGATCAAACTGCTTACAAATTCCTTCTCCCACACTCATAAATTTCTTCCTGAGAGTTCACACATGATAATTGCCTGACCTTTACTGCTAAGAGACTAACTAATTAAAGCTGTACGGCTGCACTCTGTGTGTTTTTTTATGTGAACTATGAAATTTAGTGATAATTATGCAGCAGAATTGCACTGTTAATATCTTTATCATGAAGAAGAGTGAAACGGTTGTTAATCGAAAGCTGTGATTTCAAACACTGTAGCTCTCAAATGACACGCAGGAAACTGATTTAATTTTTAATAGAGTAGGTTATGTAGTTAGAATAAAGTAGCCTTTTTTTTTGCAGATTGAAATGTACCAGGTTACATTAGGCAATCGAAGTATGTCATAGGTGCATTACAATTACTCCAATGCAAGAGATGTGGAAACTAGACAGGGTTTCTGAACCTGATGACGATGGTCAGGATTTTACAGTGTTTCCCACCGCCCACACTCCGGGAGATGCGCCGAGCTATTTATATTAGCGTTTACATTGGCGAGACTGTAATAACCCACAAAGCAGGAGGGGCTGTAAGTTGTTGGCCTATTTGTTGAGGGCTCGATGAGGTAAACACCAAGAGGCTGTTCTCCACCAACCATAGAGTCTGGAATTAGGAGTCATAATTTTAGAATAAGTGCGGTCTTTAAAAGATAGGCTTGCAGACCACGAAGGTACAAACAAACGAAAGCTTTATTGGAAAGGTGTTCACTCTACAGCCCATGCAAAAGGCTGATGATACCATCAGTACGTCACATGATCGGACTCTTAAAGTGACCTTGTTCCAACTTGGAACAGACATGAATACAGAACACTCTCCTCTCCCTTTATAATAGAGATTCCTGCAATGAAATACAATATCATGTTAACAATCAAAATTTACAATATGAACAATTAATAAACACAACAGTCAATAAGTTAGAGGTTTCTGTGTGGTTGTTGGTGAACCTCAGGCATCTGTGTTTCGTGTTGACTGTAACCTCTGGTGTTTTTGGTTTAGTTTGGATGTTATCCCTAGTTTTCTCAATTGATGTGGTGCTAAGAGGTTGACTTTAGGCGCATTTAAGTGGCCTTGTTTCGCTCGAGCGAGAGTGTGGTGAGGGCGGTGAATAGCGGGAGATGCCAAAAACATAAACTGCATCAGCCGCCAAACCGTTTATGATGCAACCAGCCTGTTCCCATAGGTGAATGCGGGATGCCGCAATAGCATGGCAAGGAACCAATAATCACCACTTAAGCACAATTTCCATACAATTAAAAGGAGCAACCACATATCAAACGGCCTCACGTGATCCAGCGGCCGCCCCAGCAAGTGGTCACACTGGCATTGATTAGTACTCCTTTTGAAAAAGGTGAACCTGGTGGTGGGCGGCTGCGGGTGTAATGTTCCTTGTACAGTTTTCCAAGATGCTAAAAGTTGTAGTGTTGACAAAGAACATCAAGCTATGTATTTGAAACAAAGCTAGTTTATTTTACACTACTTCAAGTGGTTTGTGCACTTCACTAAGTAATAGCTAATAAAACAACAGTATAAAATCTATGTTACAGAAATCTGTAATATCTTTTTAGTATGGCGAACAATCTATCTCAACCTCTCACTATCCTTCTTCACAACCTTCTCCCAGAATACCTAGAGATGCAGCCTTTTATAAGACTACTCTGTGGTGCCATCTAGTGTTGATATACATGAACATGATCTTGTTAAACCTTTACACTCCTTACATTATACGTATCATTACAGCGGGGAGCCGAAGAGGCAGCCATCTTCGCTCCCAGGCAATAAGCCCACACACACTGGGCTTGCTGCCCTTGTGCTGGGAGGGGTTTGGGAGGGCAATCGGGGTTCGGGGTGTGTCGCCATGGTGGGGGGGCTGGTGGTATCTGTACAGGGGGGGTGCTCTGCTGGGGGGGGAGTCGCTACTGGGGTGGGGCTGAACGGTTCAGAGTCCTCCACCGGCCTTGTGGCTGAAGACTATTGTTTTTTTTAAATAAATTTAGAGTACCCAATTATTGTTTTCCAATTAAGGGGCAGTTTAGCATGGCCAATCCACCCAGCCTGCACATCTTTGGGTTGTGGGGGTGAAACCCATGTAGACATGGAGAGAATGTGCAAACTCCACATGGACAGTGACCCAGAGCCGGAATCAAACGCAGGTCCTTGGTCTCGTGAGGCAGCAGTGCTAACCACTGTGCCACCATGCTGCCTGGCTGAAGGCTATTGCTAATAGGGAACTGACAATCATGGTTTATTGAGCACTTCACATATCCCAAGTGGATCCTCGTGGATAGGTAGGCCATGTAACATGTGGGGCTCATTGTCTAGCACCCCAGTCACACCTAGATGCATAGACACTGTGCTTGAACACTGAGGGAGGCATCAGCCAACCTTCGATCGCCCAGGGGATGGGCCGGAGTCCTGGGCACATGTCCGCAGCTGGGTGTATGTGGGCAGGGCATGTCGGATGGAAGGCAGGGCTCCATGTCCTGCCGGATGTGGCATGGTATTAGTGGTCAGCCCGCATTGCGGAACAGAGAGCCAAAGGCGTCATATGGATTGTGATGAGGGTTTTTAATGTTTCTCGTACAAGTGTACACTGCCCCACTCTCCCGATAGTGCTGCCCCACTATCCCCATCCTGGCCATCACCGACTGCACCGCGCCCTGGACTCCTCTACTAATGCTGCTGACATTGTGTGCCAGGCTCTCCACCCTCCGTTAGTGGAGGGTGGAGATGACAGCTGTGATACAGTGATTGTAGGTGGCATTCTAAGAACTGTCCTCCAAGATGGTCTCATGGGAGGGGGCCACCTCAGAGGGGCCGGTGGCGTCGGAAGGAGGACCTGCGGGAGAATGACCCCATGGTCGGTTGGAGGGGTGCGTCAGTCTGTAAGGCAATAACAACTCATGTTTGACAGGCCCTCTAGGTGAGACCCGGTGGTTCCTTACATCTGCAGCATCTGCCAACCTCCACATTGGTGACCGCTTTGTCCTCGGCCACCCCCGTCACCTCCAGGGCCTGTTCCTCAAAGGTGGCACGGATTCTTATACATGGCACCCCTCCGCCAGTCTGGGCTCTCTCCCATTGTGGGACAGCTTCTCCTGTGGAGACACATAGAGGGCATCATTAGCCATATGTGCAGTTCACAGTGGTGGTGGGGGGGGGGGGGGGGGGAGGTGAAGGATGGTTTGAGGGGTGGAGGGTGAAGGGAGGGGTGGTGAAGGAGGGTTGGGGGGGCAAATAGAGTATTAGGGGAGCTGGTTGTGTGAGAGTGGGAAGGTTTGGGAAGGGGAGGGGGGTTCGGCTGTCAACTCATGTGTGTTGCCCAGTGTAGGTCATTGACCTTCTTGCAGCACTGGAGGCCAGTCTTCTGGTCACATCTACTGAGCTAACAGCTGCTGCTACTTCATCCCAGGCAGCACTGGCTGCCCTCTGGTTCACCCTCTGGGACCCTCGGTGGAACAGGGCATCCCTCCTGGCCTCGACCGCACCTAGAAGCCTCTCCAAGCCGAAGTCTCCAAATCTTGGGGCCGGTCGTCTCGGCCCCTTGGCTGTGAGCTGAATGGGGTTGGTTGTGAAAGTGCTGTTTAAATGCTTCTCAACCTTGTTAGCGAGGGGCTGGAGAGTGCGGTCATGGCGAATCGGCTGGGGAGCCTTCATTCACGGCATGAAGCCTGTGGGGCCTCGTTAAGTGAACCAATTAATGTTGTATTGCATTGCGAGCCTCGTTAGGCCGGGCACTGGGGAGCCCGCGGCAGTTCCCGCTCACTACCACATTTCAAAATCTTTCCAGAGAATCGCGCTCTCAGTGTTGAAGTGTCCTCAACTGAGGTACTTCCACAGTTGTTCCTAGTATTGTCAGATTCTCCAGAACGTTTAGGTCTTCACTTGGCACAGTTTGTTGTGGACTCGCAGTTAACGCTGCCTCTGGCAAACTAGCTTTAAAGTTGATAAAAGTTGATCAGCATGTCTTCTCCAAACTACATTATCCCAAATTTAAATAGAGTAGGAGACTGGTTCTGTCTGTGCTAAGGTGATGGCAGGTATCCACTTCTCAATGGTGCTGTAGTTCCTTGACAATACTTCCTGACCTTTCTGAAAAACACGGCCTTCAACCCTGTTCACACGCCACAAAACCTGGGCGGGATTTTCCGACCCCCCCGCCGGGTTGGAGAACCGCCAGGGAGTGGCGTAAATCCCGCCCCCGCCGGCTGCCAAATTTTACTGGTGACGGGGATTTGGCGGGGGCAGGAATCGCGCCGGTCAGCGGTCACTGGCAGCAGCCCCCATCAGGAATTGGCTTAATCATTTAAACAATGATCCTTGCTCATGAATTACCTTCAATGATTGCTTTATTGTCTGAGAAAACTTTCAGCCAACCCATTTGTGGCAGGATGATAAGCAGCAGATCGGGATTTGTTGGATTCCATTCTCCTTCAGCTAATTTGTGACCTTTTGCAAAATGAACTGTGGCCCATTGTCATTAACGAATACATGCCCGCCTTCGCCTCAATTTCGCTATCTAGTCCTGGCCACCCAAAATACCTTATGGTTATCTCCTTCATCCTCACCCACAATGGCCTTCATGATGTTGGTTTAAGACATGTTTCCTTAACAATGGCGGAATGATGACCTTTGTTCCCCAGAGGAGACAACAAAGATAGTTTGAGTCTTCGGGTAACATGGCTTCAAATCCAAATTTGCTTCTGCGATCCTACCACAAAGTACCATGTTCATAACTTTTGAGAGGAGTGGATTATATCCTGTGTACTCCTTAAGTTGTCCTGCAGTTACAGTGTTAGTGACTTCTTCACCATAAAAAATATTACCACTCAAACTCTTCTTTGATGACTTATTAGGCAAAGGTAATCCTAGATAACCCGAGAGATCCACCAGCATTCCCATGAAGATTTTATTGATGATATTTTATCGTGCATGTTTGTGCTGACAATAGGAATTCCAATCTCTGCATCCGGCTCGCTGCTAGAGATGGAATACCAGTGTGCGGCAAATATCGTTGCCAGTGGTTGATGATCCCTTAGTAAAGTAGCTTTCTGTCCATATAGGTATTGGCAAAAACGCTTGATTTTGAAAATGATGCCCAGAGCTTCCTTCTCTATCTGTGCATAATTTATTTCTGCTTTGTTCAAGGATTTAAAAAAAAATTCTTTTTAAAATTTAGAGTACCCAATTATTTCTTTTCCAATTAAGGGGCAATTTAGTGTGGCCAATCCACCTAACCTGCAGATCTTTGTGTTGTGGGGGTGAAACCCACGCAGACACGGGGAGAATGTGCAAACTCCACACAGACAGTGACCCGGTGCCGGAATTCGAACCCGGGTCCTCAGCACCTTAGTCTCAGTGTTAACCACTGCGCCACGTGCCGCCCCTTGTTCAAGGATCTTGATGCAAATGCCATTGGTTTCTCTTCGCCAATGGGCATTATGTGAGAAACCACTGCTCCAACCCCATAAGCTGATGCGTCGCAAGCCAGTTGCAATGGTAATTTTGGATCAAACTGTGTCAGGACTTCTGACTTTAGTAGTGCCTCTTTAGCTTGTACGAAGGCTTCTCATACCCATTTCCATTTCCTGTTTTGACACAATACGTTGCATCAAGGTTTAGAATAGTTGCTAGATTAGTGCAAAAATGATCAAAGTTGATTTACAATGTGAGGTGCCTCAATTATGATTTTTACTTTTGAAGGTGATTTATGCAATTCCTTTGTATCTATGACGTGCCCCAGGTATTCAATAGAAGTTTTGAATAATTCCCATTTATCCTTCGGCCCTCATAGTGTGTAATCTTCTAGACTCTGGAATGCAGATAACCTTGACTATGGTCAACTTCATGGAAATACTGATCTCCATCCAACCCAAGAAATAGATCATCAATTAATGACTAGGGCAGCACGGGAGCACAAGTGGCTAGCACTGTGGCTTCACAGCGCCAGGGTGCCAGGGTCGCTGGGTCGCTGTCTGTGTGGAGTCTGCACGTTCTCCCAGTGCCTACGTGGGTTTCCTCTGGGTGCTCAGGTTTCCTCCCACAGTCCAAAGATGTGCAGGTTAGGTGGATTGGCCATGACAAATTGCCCTAAGTGACCAAAAAAGGTGAGGAGGGGTTATTGGGTTACAGGTATAGGGTGGAAATGAGGGCTTAAGTGGATCGGTGCAGACTCGATGGGCCAAATGGCTTCCTTCTGCACTGTATGTTTTATGTTCTAAAGGCAGAGAGAGGATACTGCGCTGCACACAGTACCCGATTGATGCTGAATTTAAAATCACCACATATGTGAACCGACTATCTTTCTTCCTCAGTGGGGCCCAATCACTTACATTAATGGGCTCAAGAACCCCCGTCTTGACCAGTCTCTCTAATCCTGCCTCGACCTTAAGGCACTGACCTAGGCTTCAAGCACCTTGCTTGGCTTTCTTCCTTCATTTTTAGCTTGACTGAGATTTAATTCATGCTTCCCTGCTCTCCATTAAAAACAATGGCATTTTTCTTTAAAATCTTTGATAGACCTACTTTGGACTCCAACATGGGGCGGAATTCTCTGACCCCCGCAGGGTTGGGGGATCGCTCGGGGCCAGCGTAAATCCCACCCCCGCCGTGGCCGGAATTTTTCGCCACCCGGGAATCGGCGGGAGCGGGAATTACGCCCCGCCGATCGGCTTGCCCCCCGCGGCGATTCTGCGGCCCGCGATGGGCCGAAGTCCCGCCGCTGACAGGCCAATCCCGCCGACGTGGTTTAAACCACCTCTGTGCCGGCGGGATTGGCGGCGCGAGTGGGCCCCCGGGGTCCTGGGGGGGGGGACGCGGGGCGATCGGACCGTGGGGGGTGCTCCCACGGTGGACTGGCCCGTGATCGGGGCCCACGATCGGCGGGCGGGCCAGAGCCGTGAGGGCACTCCTTTTCTTCCGTCGCCGCCACGGCTCCACCATGGCGGAGATGGAAGAGACCCCCCCTACCGTGCATGCGCCGGTGGTGACGTCAGTGGCCGCTGACACCCCGGCGCATGCGCGGACTCACGCCGACCGGCGAAGGATTTTCGGCCAGCCCCGACGCCGACTGGCGGGTGCCAAAGGCTGTTGCCGCCAGTTTTGGCTCCAGTTGGCGTAGTGGGAGCCACTCCAGCTCGGGCCTAGCCCCGAAAGGTGCGGAGAATTCCGCACCTTTGGGGAGGCCCGACGCCGGAGTGGTTGGCGCCACTCCGCTATGCCGGGACCCCCACCCCGCCGGGTAGGGGAGAATTTTGCCCTAGATGTTTAACTTGGCCCAGCTTAGCTTGATTCTCTCCAGCCAGCTTCTCCCCATTGGGGCTGGAAAGTTACCTCGAACGACGTGTAGGAACAAGTCTGTGGTCTGTCCGTTTAGCTGCACATTTACACCGATCCGGCCCGCCATGCAACTCCTTCCCCAGCATAGGTTTTTAGTATTGACTTTGAGGGTTTTAAGGCGATATGTTCTCTTGGTTTCTCTTGGTAAACATTTTCTTGTGTCATTGAAAAGGCTGCGCCAGTGTCCACCTCTATTTTCACCAGTCGTCCATCCAGTAAAGGAGTTACCCAATAACATTTATTGCATCTGTAATGGCCAATATACTCAACAACAGCTTGTCATCTGACGTTGTTGCTTTTTATAGTCTTTGTTTGGAATTGTTGTTTCTTTCCCCAACATGCACATCCAATGTGTCCCTCTTTGCCCCAGTTCCTGAATTTGTTATCTTTGCACTAGCATTCTGCTACTACATGGCCAGATTTTGCACATCAGTAGGAATTTCAAACCTGTGTCTGTATTCGGGTCTCAGACGATATATTTTTGATTCTAGTGCTCAAATTTAATTGTTGGGCTTTCTTAGCAGCTAACGCCATCAAAATAGTAACTTTGAAAGCTATCTTTAGGTTGAAGCTGCTTCTGTTAATAATCTTTTTTGGACAGCTTCGCTTCTTAACTCACACACTAGTCTGTCTCTAATGATGTCATTCAAGGCATCCCCAAAATCAAGTATTCAGCTGATCTTTTCAATGCAGCTACGAACTGTGTGATTGATTCACATTCTTGTTGGTTATGTTTATGGAACCGGAACCTTTTGGCGATGACCAAATGTTTAGGGGGGAAGTGGCCCTTCCACACCTCTACAATCTCATCATTGGTTTTCGAGCCTGACTTTTCTGGCTGCACTAGGCTTTGCGGGCGATTGAATGTTTCCCCCCCCTCCCCCCACTCAGGATACAATATCTGCTGCAATTTTATTCGCTTGTACAGAATAATCTAATTTCTGTATATGAGCTCCACTGCTCGGTGTTCTCATCATACTGTCCCATGCGCAAACAATTCTCGTCATTTCTACCATGGAAAGAGTTTGCGTTAGCGTGATGTACTATGAAATCTTTAGCAGTACCGTGCTTCTTTTTTCAAACAAGGTACCCCTCAGCTCAACCTGCTTTCTTCCAAGTTTTGATACAACCCCATTCTAAACTATTGTTGCAGGGTACTTGTTACTCAATGCTCCCTGTACTGCTCCAGATCTTTCCGAGCAGAGCACATGGAAAGCTTCTTTTCGATATTGTTTCATCCGAAGTCTATGTTTAAATTCCGGCTCACTCGATGGCTGCTACTAACATTTGGCGCCCCTCCATCACTAGCTTTGGTGTCGCAAAGTTTTTAGCTTCTTAATCCTGTTCGGGTGTCTGCGCACGGGTCGACAGCTTTTTCTATATTGTTTTACTTCTCCGGGAGTCTGCCAGTATGGTCCCAACCTCCTCATTGCCATTTCTTTTTAATAGAATAGGCTTGCAGACCACGAAGATACAAACAAGCAAGAGATTTATTGGAAAGGTGTTTACTGAACAGGCTTTTGGATAGACTGACCATTTGCCCACGTAAATGGTTGATGACATCATCAATACATCACATGATCAGACTCTTAAAGTAACCTTGCTCCAACTAAGAACAAACATGAATACACAACAATAAAGGTTTGGTTATTTCAGATTGAGGTGTTGGGTGTTCAGTGTTGGGAATCCTTGAGGTTCTCTTGTGAAACTCAGTTAATGAATTGCTGAGTAGACGTAGTGCAGAGTACTATCATCTTTTAAGTTTGAGGTTTGTGGGTTCAATCCCCACTCCAGGGGCGCGATTCTCCGATGTCACGCCGGTTGGGAGAATAGCGGGCCGCGGCAGTTTCTCACGCGATGCCGGTCTGACGAACTCCCGCGATTCTCCCAAACGGCGAAATCGGTTCCGTCGTGTTCCACGCGCCAAAACCCGGAGAATCGCCAGATGCACCCAAAATGGCGATTCTCCGGACCCCACGCTATTTTCCGGCCCGGATGGGTCGAAGTCCCGATGGCGTGACCCCAGTTCATGCCGTCGCCGTCCACACCTGCTTTTCAAAGTCGTCAGCCAGTCGTGCCGGCTGACGCGAGCAGTGAGGAGGTGAGCGGACCGTCCCGGAGTCTCCGCAGACTGGGGAAGGCATCCCCGAGAAAGCAGAGGCCGGGGCGGGGGGGGGGGGGGGGGGGGGGGGGGGGGCGGGGGCGGCGGGGGGGGAGGGGGGGTGGAAAAGTGAGCAAGTAGTGGAAGGGAGGGGGGAGAGCGAGTAGTGGGAGGGGGGGAAGAGCAAGTAGTGGAGGGGGGGGAAACCGAGTAGTGGGGGGGGGAGAGAGCGAATAGTAGGGGGGGGAGAGGGAGAAGTACAGGGGGAGAGAGGGAGTAGTGGAGGGGGGAGAGAGGGAGTAGTGGAGGGGGGAGAGATGGAGTAGTGGAGGGGGGGAGAGACGAGTAGTGG